>NC_064924.1:261238284-262595784 GCF_023897955.1 Schistocerca gregaria | reverse complement strand
TGAACTAAAAGAACTAAGGAGCGTTATCCCTGTTGGTAACTGCTACAGCAGACACCGAAAAAGAATGGAAGAAAATTAGAAAACGAGACCACATTAAAAACAAGTCCAACATAAATAAGAAACCAAAAACGGAGACACAATTGTAACTTTCCAATTCAGTCATTACACAAGACCAGATTCGAGCATCTTGTTGTATTGTGAACGGGAGTCGAAAACAAGAACCCAACCAATCAGCTAATAATATTAAGTGCACAGTATCGAGAAGATTTGCAGAATCTATGGGTGTCAATATGCTCAAAGTTCAAAAATTCAAAACCACTCATTATTATTTAATGCATAGCGACACATAAATAAGAATTATAGAGAATGTAAAAGAAAATTTTTTGTACATACGTTATATGTATTCTGCAAGACTGCCCTTGGTCATGTGGTCAACATCTAGGCGATAACCTATTTCGTACCACACGTTCTGAAGCGTAAATAGATTCATCGACACGAGTGCATTAGAAATGCGCTTTTTGAGTTTCGGAAAGATCGTTTTGGACACTGTTAATTTAAGAATATACGAACCACCGTATCCCAACGTGGAGTTGCTCCATCTTGCTGAAAGACGTAACCCGTTGACTCTATATCAGGCTGTAGCATCAGCCATTGCTGAAGTTTTCCAATAAGTGTTTGTCGAAACACTTTGCTCGATGAAGAAAAATGGATTATCGCTTAGATGCTGTGCATGTGACGAATGTGAGTCATCGAGAACACCTAGAATCTAAGTAAAAAATTGAGCTTTTGTGGCATTCCGTGACAAAATATTATCTATAACGGTAATAAATAATTAATGATGATACTAATGACAGGTATGGCAAAAACCAGCAACTGTAACCGTGTGTAGTAGGCTCCAATTAGCACACCACAATGCAGGTTGTTCTGTGAGGATGGAAATGGTTAAGCACAAATTACTCACTCTCGCAATTACTTCCATAGAACTCTCAAGGACACCAAATTAAAAACCTTTCTCTCTCTAAATCAAGTGAGACACACAAAATATTAGAAATAGTGAGTGGAAAAAGGTCAACTACAATTTAATACATGAGAACTAAAACTTTTTTCCTTATTTATTTTGCTGTGTTGTAATACGCCAACATTACATGAATGACATGTTCGTTAGTCAGTCAATCCAAGCACTTTTTCAGCTAAGTAGGCTTCTAAACGTAAATAATAGAGGCAGTCAGAATATACACCGTGCTCGTACGTAACTTCAGACCAATAGAGAAAATTATTACAGATAAGCGAAAAGAACTCCGAACCCTAATACAAGCGCTGTGTGTTCAAGCCGCATCAGTGACTGAATATTGCCTATCTGTCACCCAGTTAATTCGTTTAACGTAACGATAATTTACAAGAAATTACACTACGGGCCATTAAAATTTCTACACCACGAAGATGACGTGCTACAGACGTGAAATTTAACCGACAGGAAGAAGATGCTGTGATATGCAAATAATTAGCTTTCAGAGCATTCACACAAGGTTGGCGCCGGTGGCGACACCTACAACTTGCTGACAGGAGGAAAGTTTCCAACCGATTTCCCACACACACGCAGCAGTTGACCGGCGTTGCCTGGTGAAACGTTGTTGTGATGCCTCGTGTAAGGAGGATAATGTGTACCATCAAGTTTCCGACTTTGATAAATGTCGGATTGTAGCCTATCGCGATTGCTGTTTATCGTATCGCGACATTGCTGCTCGCGTTGGTCGAGATCCAAAGACTGTTAGTAGAATATAGAATCGGTGGATTCAGAAGGGTAATACGGAACGCCGTGTTGGATCCCAATGGCCTCGTATCACTAGCAGTCGAGATGACAGGCATCTTATCTGCGTGGCTGTAGCGGATCGTGCAGCCACGTCTCCATCCCTGAGTCAACAGATGGGGACGTTTGCAAGACAACAACCATCTGCACGAACAGTTCGACGACGTTTGCAGCAGCATGGACTATCAGCTTTGAGACCGTGCCTGCGGTTACCCTTGACGCTGCATCACAGACAGGAGCGCCTGCGATGGTGTACTCAACGACGAACCTGGGTGCACGAATGGGAAAACGTAATTTTTTCGGATGAATCCAGGTTCTGTTTACAGCATCATGATGGTCGCATCCGTGTTTGGCAACATCGCGGTGAACGCAAATTGGAAGCGTGTATTCGTCATCGGTATACTGGCGTATCACCCGGCGTGATGGTATGGGGTGCCATTGGTTACACGTCTCGGTCACCTGTTCTCATTGACGGCGATTTGAACAGTGGACGTTACATTTCAGATGTGTTACGACCGTGGATCTACCCTTCATTCGATCCCTGCGAAACCCTTCATTTCAGGAGGATAATGTACGACCGCATGTTGCAGGTCCTGTACGGGCCTTTCTGGGTACAGAAAATGTTCGACTGCTGCCCTGGCCAGCACATTCTCCAGATCTCTCACCAATTGAAAACTTCTCGTCAACGGTGGCCGAGCAACTGGCTCGTGACAAAACGCCAGTCACTACTCTTGATGAACTGTGGTATCGTGTTGAACCTGCCTGGGCAGCTGTACCCGTACACGCCATCCTAGCTCTGTTTGACTCAATGTCCAATCGTATCAAGGCTGATATTACTGCCAGAGGTGGTTGTTCTGGGTACTGATTTCTCAGGATCTATGCACCCAAATTGCGTGAAAATGTAATCACAAATCAGTTCTAGTACAATATTTGTCCAATGAATACCCTTTTATCATCTGCATATCTTTTTGGTGTAGCAATTTTAATGGTCTGTAGTGGATTTGTGCCTGCGGTTTGTTAAGTCCGGTTATATAAATGCATGGTGTACGAAAGAACAGACAAGACGCATTCATATAACTGATTCAACTCGGTATGCAACGCATTGACAACCTTCAGTACAGATGCACATTTACATTCAAACTCTAGTGGGAATCTAAAATTAGTGAGCAGGAGACCATGAATGGGGATTGGGAGTAGCTGGCGCTAGGTGGGAATATGAGTCGGCTTGGGAGTGGGCCGAGACACTCTGCAGCACTGTGTCCAGGTGGTGCAGTGGTTAACCCAACTCCCTAAAATGCAGAAGATCCTGGGTTCGAGTCCTGGTCCGGCGCTCATGTTCACTCTTCGCCGCTGATTCCGCATGAGGTCCCGATGCTTTTCATATCATTAGTTGCTTCTCTTTCCTTTCGCAGCTCACCTCTAAGCCTTCAATGTACGTAATATTAAGTCGAGCGTTCTGCCAAATATAATTTAACTGGTAATTATTCTTGACTTGCATTTAATGTTTTAAAGAGATTTGAATTGTTATATTTCTTATGTATTCAAGTGTATGGCATGTGTGTAACTGTCTTTTCCGTATGTTGGCCGGCCGGAGCGGCCGTGGGGTTCTAGGCGCTACAGTCTGGAACAGTGACCGCTACGGTCGCAGGTTCGAATCTGCCTCGGGCATGGATATGTGTGATGTCCTTAGGTTAGTTAGGTTTAATTAGTTCTAAGTTCCAGGCGACTGATGACCTCAGAAGTTAAGTGGCATAGTGCTCAGAGCCATTTTTACCATTTTGAACTTTCCGTATGTTGTCAAATGGCCCAATAATATTATTCGTAACTTGTAAGGTTGACACACCACCTGTATGGACTCAAGCTTATTGAATGTATCGACTTGGTGTCTTGCAAAGAGAAACTAAGTATGAACTGTTATTTCTTTTGAAACCCATACTTCTATCAGTTTTACAGGCACTGAAGTTCTTAAAGCTGTAACTGACGTGTGTTTCTTTATTAGTTTATTGATTTTAAAACTGCTTTAATAATTTTAATTGTTTAGCTCAAACTTTAACATCAGTGGCAAATTTTTTTAAAATAATCTTTTTATTTAATATCAGTTGATGGTTGGTTAGGTGTGCTTTTTATAAACTGTATGTAAAAGCAATATGCCTTTCAAATGGTTGTGCCAAGTTTCCTCTGGAGACTTCTGGAAAATAAAAAGTAATTATTGTATTAAGATCTCATTCTGCTGGTGCCCAGTACGTACCGCTTCCCTGCTTGTTTAGTTACTACCATGGTAAGTATCCTCCACTATATCACCCTTCCCCGTAATTCTTATTGATGTGTCGTACTGAATTAAACAGTTGTAGCTGTTTCTAATCGCTATGTGCATTTTGAATACGCCTTTTCCCTGTCAGCTGCAGTTTTCTACAAAGCTGAACACACGACGTCTCATTCAGAATACCTGAATATCTATGGGGTTATTTAGAAGCGGGTAGAGCTGGTGTGGGCTCTATACATATCTGTCTCTTAGTTCTTCGACAGGTTGGCGAGAGTGACAGCTGATTCACTTGGCTTTCCCATTTCGTAGCACTACTCAAGATATCTTACTGGTCACAGGAGCGCGGGAACTGGGCGTCTCGCTACGAGTGCCTGGCTCTTTTCTGCGTTGAACGCCAACCTCCATTTTGTTACCACGACACGACACCGGGTCATTGCAAGTGGAGACTTCGCTGCGTATGCGGGACGCTCACAACGAAAGTTTTATCGGCAGGAGTGTTCACTCATTATCTGATACGATGTGCGTTCAGTAGGTAAAGTAACACATTTTTTACTGAAAGCAGGTTGGTTTCATTCAGGATTCCAGTACACCATATTGTTCCCCATTCGTTTGGCTACAAACCTCTATTTTTCAACATAATCTCCGTTAAGTGTGAGTGCCTTACTTCACCTCACCGGGAGGGCCTGTATGCCCGCATAGTACCACTTTAATGGTCGACGTCAGAGACAACGTCTTGATGCATCAATAACCTCTCCATTGTCCACGCACTGCATTCCGCGGAGAGCGGAGCGCATCCTTCATTGCGCCAAATACAGAGAAGTTGGAAGGTGCGAGAACGAGGCTGTAGGGTGGATCCCAGCAGTCACACACCTCTGAGTACATCAACTGGTAGACGAGCTTGTCAAAACCACCAACACAGATATCCAGCTGTATGGTGAGGTGTTTGATTGTGATCCGTCTATCACCTCGAGTTAGAATGTCCGCACGTTCCAACATTGCAATATTCACAGCTGTGTGTAGCCGACCGGCACGCGTGAGACTGGACAGGCTTTCGTTACCTTGTTGCAATGATGACAGACACCACACCAAAGACTCACCGTCCTTTTCCTCAATGGCTGGTGTCGATAAACATTCTGCAGGCGGCTATGAATATCAGCTATGCTCTGGTTTTAAGCCAAAACAAACTCAGCAACGGCTCTCTGCTTGGAAAGTACCTCCGTTACAGACGCCGTCTTGAAGGGTATGTACAGCATCGTCACCTATCGGAACTTCATGAAACTGTTTGGGATGAAGCGGGAATATTCCACGTTTACCCACAACAGATGCCGCTCTTTCCAACTGAAATTGGCCGATGTGTTTAAAAAGAAAGTGTGTTGGATTACTTATTGAGCTCCCGTCGTATCTTGAGTGTAGTGGGAGGCTTTAGACTTTCCACATGGTATAGCGGTGGCCTCACGTGGCCAGTGGAAGAACCGTGAACGTCTCAGTGTTGTAGTTGATAGTCTCACAACCAGAGGGCTTCAGGAAGCCCTCGTAGAGGTCGAATATTCTCGCAACCAGTGCTTTATCCATTTATTCAGTGTCGGATGCCAGTGAATTGCGTTTGTTGTTGCCTCAGGTGGGCTCGGAAACCACTATTAGTTATTGGTCAGAATACATTAATTTGCAATGGACAAAAGATGCCGTCTTTTCTGTGGCGCAGCTCTGAGAGACGAAAACAAATATCAGTGCCGTCTTAAGTGACCAAAAACGGCCAAAAACGGTGGTTTTGAAAAGCCTTTAAAGAAAAAAAAATGCGGAACACAATACTATTCAGTTTGTGACAAAGTTGGGAACAATAAGTTTATTCTGTGACATCAAAGATTTAGAACCGTATTCAACAAATGACAGCAGGTGCTGATGGTTTTACCTTAACATTACAAAAAGCTCAATGTTTGCCTGAAGAATAATTGCTCCTGCACGCAAGAGATGAGAGACAGTGACTCACAGCTGTCAGATGAATGCAGACATCCATCTCTGGTCACAGCCACAAAACACGTCAGCCCGCCGCTGTGAAGCAGCCCGCCTATAATATAAGCTATGTCCCACGTGCAGTCAGTCGATGCTGCCAACGGACTAGCCATCGCCTGGTAGCAACATTCACTTGAGCCTTCCATAGCGGTTCGTCTGACAAAGCCACGTTTATTAGTTTCTCCCTATTTAGAGCGTACTGTTGCTCCGTGACTGTATATTACATTAATGAATAGCCGCTACAGTTTCCGACTCGTTCCTTGTTGCCCGCGACCGGTATCGACTTTTATGCATAAGCGACTTTTGAAAAATGCTTGCGTGGGGTGTCTCAGAAATCTAGCATCAAATTTCGAAGGGTTGAAATGGGTGACTTACGAAACAAATAGAGGGTGAGAACACGTGTCCGGAAACGTCGTCCCACGACGTCATAGAGCGTCGAAGTTATAGTTACGGACGCCTGCAACTGGACCACCCATGGCTTTGCACAGTGACGGACTGTATACCGAACGTCTCTCAAAGCAGTTTGTTATTCAGTGATCGAGACTTACTGCCACCATAGCCAATGGAATCAGTGGCTGCCTTGTCTCCTATAAATGCAGTGCTCTCTTGCCTTGGTGGATGACTGTTTCCGACATTGGTTTCCATGTGCAGTTTATTTCTCTCCTGTATATCGAAAATACTGGAGATTTTCGATGCTTCGTCCGCAGATCGTGGTCGTGTAGTAGCGTTCTCGCTTCCCGCGACCTGGTTCCCTGGTTCGATTCCCGGCGGGGTCAGCGATTTTCTCTGCCTCGTGATGACTGGGTGTTGTGTGATGTCCTTAGGTTAGATAGGTTTACGTAGGGGACTGATGACCACAAATGTTAAGTCCCATAGTGCTCAGAGCCATTTCCTTCGATTCTTCCAGTAGGAAAAGAAACTAGAGATGGAAACTCATTTCCGAAGCTGACATCCAGTGAGTCAACAGAGCGTCGCATTTGTAGGACACTTAGAACTTTGTACGAAGCAGCTACCTCCGTCCACTTAGTCGTGATTAGTGAACAACAATCAAAATTGTGAGACATTCCGTCAGCGTACGAAGTGTCGCCTGCTGCGGAAACGGTGGCCTAGTGGCAGGCACCAGTGTCTATAACTTCGACGCTCTGTAGTGACTGCCGATGACGTTTCCGTACTAGGCTTTGTATGGGTACATAAGGAAAAGCCCCAACAAGCTATGACAAAAACTTAAAACCAATGATAATAATTATTAGCGCGGCTGTGAGGGTCGCCAAAGAAATATTTCGCTACGCCGGAAGGCAAATAACAAACGATGAAAAAACTCCTTTCAGTTTTTTTGTCAGTCATTAGAAAGACTCTGTCTTTAGTTCTTGAGTGGAGAAGACCTATTTTTTGTAAGATGTATGTGGTAGCCATTTGTGTTGCCTGAATGATAGTTTTTATTTGAACAAAACCAAGAAGCTATTCAGTTATCTTCCGCGCAATACGTAACCGTCATGATACGAGTGCTGCCTGTGTATAAGGAAGAAGTCCGATAAAATTAAAATTACATTACCTACACTTTCAAGAATAAGTTTTGCGGCGTCGGAAAAAGAACCACCTAACAGGAGTGTGTAGATCAAGACTACATGGAAGTAAGTTCACGTTAAAACGGACTCAAAGGAGAGAAATTATAAAAATACAAAATTTTGGGACTAATTGAAAATAATTGACTTCTATTAATGTCCTTATTTATGTACCCTTCATTTTACACAGGTTCTTATGCTCAATTTGTGCCTCAAAACACCATCTACAAGCCCTCGAAGTTTGTCGCAAACATTTCAGAGACTCCCTTTACACAGGAAATCCACCGATAAACTTTCAGATGTTATTCGAGGATAGACTAAAGTACAACCGAATAGGCCATAAAGGCCCAACGGTACCGACCGGCCGCCGTCTCATCCTGACCCCACACACGTCACTGGATGCCGATATGGAGGGGTATGCGGTGAGCACGCCGCTCTGCCGGCCGTTTTATCAGTTTAAGTGACCGGAGCCGCTACTTCTCAATCAAGTAGCTCCTCAGTGTGCCTCACAAGGGCTGAGTGCACCCCGCTTGCCAACAGCGCTCGGCAGACCGGATGGTCAGCCCGACAGCGCTTAACTTCGGCGATCTGACGGGAACCGGTGTTACCACTGCGGCAAGCCCGTTGGGCTTTATTCGAGGATACCTACTGACTATTTTGATATAACGGATCCACGGTGTCCGGCGGCTCATTTCAGCGTAATAATGTACACTATTGGCCATTAAAATTGTTATACCAAGAAGAAATGCAAATGATAAACGGGTATTCATTGGACAAATATATTATACTAGAACTGACATGTCATAACATTTTCACGCAGTTTGGGTGCACAGATCCTGAGAAAACAGTACCGAGAACAACCACCTCTGTCCGTAATAACGGCTTTGATACGCCTGGCCATTGAGTCAAACAGAGCTTGGATGGCGTGTACAGGTACAGCTGCCCATGCTGCTTCAACACGATACCACAGTTCAGTAGTGACTGGCGTATTGTGACGAACCAGGTGCTCGGCCACCATTGACCAGACGTTTTCAGTTGGTGAGAGATCTGGAGAATGTGCTGGCCAGGGCAGCAGTCGAACATTTTCTGTATCCAGAAAGGTCCGTACAGGACCTGCAACGAGTGGTCGTGCATCGTCGTGCTGAAATGTAGGATTTGTCAGGGATCAAATGAAGGGTAAAGCCTCAGTCGTAACACATCTGAAATGTAACGTCCACTCTTCAAAGTGCTGTCAATGAGAACAAGAGGTGACTGAGATGTGTAACCAATGGCACCCCATACCATCACGCCGGGTGATACGCCAGTATGGCGATGACGAATACACGCTTCCAATGTGCGTTCACCGCGATGTCGTCAAACACGGATGCTACCATCATGACGCTGTAAATAGAACCTGGATTCACCCGAAAAAGACTTTTTCCAATTCGTGCGCCCAGGTTCGTCGTTGAGTACACCATCGCAAGCGCTCCTGTCTGTGGCGCATCGTCAAGGGTAACCGCAGGCATGGCCTCAAAGCTGACAGTCCATGCTGCTGCAAACGTCGTCGAACTGTTCGTGCACATGGTTGTTTTGCAAACGTCCCCATCTGCTGAATCCCTATCGAGACGTGGCTGCACGATCCGTTACAGCCATGCGGATAAGACGCCTGTCATCTCCACTTCTAGTGATACGAGCCGTTGGAATCCAGCACGGCGTTCCGTATCACCCTCCTGACCCACCGATTCTATATTCTGCTAACAGTCATTGGATCTCGACCAACGGGAGCAGCAATGTCGCGATACGATAAACCGCAATTGTGATAGGCTACACTCCGACCTTTGTCAAAGTCAGAAACGTGATGGTACGCATTTCTCCTCCTTACACGAGGCATCACAACAACGTTTCACCAGGCAACGCCTGTCAACTGCTGTTTGTGTATGAGAAATCGCTTTGAAACTTTGCTCATGTCAGCGCGTTGTAGGTGTCGCAACCGGCTCCAACCTTGTATGAATGCTCTGAAAAGCTAATCATGTGCTATCACAGCATATTCTTCCTGTCGGTTAAATTTCGCATCTGTAGTACATCTTCGAGGTGTAACAATTTTAATGGACTTTAATGTAATTATGATTTATTGGTTTGATACCGCAGTCTCCCTCGTTTCTCTGAAAATACCTTCACAACAGTGAAGAAGCCTGTAAAATGCAATAAACGAAACATACAGCACACAACACAGAATAATGCGACAATCTCTCAGACGAAACACAGCACTGTGAGGTGGTTGCCGTCGCAGCGGAATCAGCGGCGCCGTTGTGCCGTTCCTTCACTGCATTTAGTGAACCCATACGGGAAGTGCAAATCGTCCAACTCTTCATCAGTAAACCTAACCATACAGCTGTCTATCCATGTGAACATACAACTAACAATGCCGGAAAAACAAACCACAGACAGAACCGAACAGCATTGAATGCAAGCTTGAAGGCGAAGACACACAGCGCCTACCGTTGACATGTACAGTGGTGTGCACCATTTTCAGTGCAGTACTGATAAAAGAGCTAATTGGGGAAAGAAACCAAAGGAAATCCAAATAACGTTCCGCCAGGGACAATGGGCTCCTTATACACAAAATACTCAGAAGGTCTCCCTGAAGAACCCGTGAAATTTTGTCGGTGGATTTGTGGTTTACGCTGAGGGCGTCGCACGAGGATAGGTCGAGATTCAGGGATATAACAGGAATGATCATTCGAAGCCAAGAAGTCTGCTAAACATGGCCTCTAAAATGCATTATTAAGACCTATGAACACCTCCTCATTTTCGCTATTGTGAAACCTCTTCGGCTGAACGAGTGCTCACAGCTCTTAAGGTATTAATTTTAGAGCGCGTGATTATTATACAATTTTTTCTTGCTCCACACTTTTTCTCCTCTCAAAATATAGAAAGCAAAGAGCTTGCTTGATGTTTTTAGCAATGTGGAAGGTGACGAAGTGCTCACAGCTTTTGAGGGCCCTTGTATTTTACAGCCCATGTTTACTGGACTTCTTTGCTTCGAATCACGGTTCCTGTCATATCCCCTATTATTGACCATTTCTCCTGGGACAATTTGGGTAACTGATATCAGTAGTGCCCCTCCCCCCCCCCCAAAAAAAACAACATATTACCAATTTTGGAGGGGCTATTCATTAATGAAGTTCCTTTTGTGTCAAAGCAACAACTAAAAGCCAGAAAATCGATCCTCAGGATTTCCTTAACACACACAAAAAAAGCTCTCCTATCAGCGAAAGAGTTATCCAGAGTGGGAGAATCTCGGTAGATGTGATGTACGAATGTACGTGTACGGGCAAACAAATGATTACAATTTCAGAAAAATTGGATGATTTATTCAAGAGAAAGAGCTTTACAAATTTAGGAATTCAGTAACGCGTTAGCACAGCCGCGCGGGGTGGGTGCGCGGTCTTAGGCGTCTTTTCATGGTGTGTGCGGCTCCCCCGCCACCCGTCGGATGCTTGATTCCTCCCTCGGGCATGGGTGTGTGTTTTGTCCATAGTGTAAATTAGTTCAAGTTATATTATGTAGTGTGTAGGCTTAGGGACCGATGACGTCAGCAGTTTGGTCCCATGAGACCTTACCACAAAATTTTCGAAAATTTCCATTAGCCCACCTGTGGCTCTTACACAAGCAGTTATTCGGCTTTACATTGCTTGATACAGTTGTTGGATGTCCTCCTGAGGGATATGGAGCCAAATTCTGCCCAGCTGGCCCGTTAGATCATGAAAATCCTGAGCTGGTTGGAGGGCCTTGCCGATAATGATCCAAACGTTCTCAGTTCGGAAGAGATCCGGCCTTCTTGCTGGCTAAGGTAGGGTTTGGCAAGCCGAGGACAAGAGTAGAAACTGGCATCGTATGTGGGAGGGCAGTATCTTGCTGAACTGTCCTGCTGAAATGTAAGCCCAAGATGGCTTGCCATGAACGGAAACAAAACGGTCCGTAGAATATGACGAGCAAATCTGACCTACTGTGGAAAGGCATGGCACACCAGACCATCTCTACTGGTTGTCGGGTCATGTGGTGGGTTGCAGTCAGGTTGGTATCCGACCGCAGCCTGTGTTGTCTCCAGATACGTCTTCTGCATGGAATCTCATAACTGAGTAGAACTGTCTTCACAACTGAGTCCCGTCGCGCTAGGAATTGAACCCGATGGCAACCGGCGGTACGTCATTTTTATTTGTCTTGGAGTATACCATTGCTGAGTGATTACAGTGTGTAAATAATACTAGAAGCACCTGGTTCAATTCCTAGTATTGACAGGCATTTTCCTTAGTTGAAGGACTGGAACAGCCTGGGCTCAGCCTCGTGATGCCAACTGAGGAGCAAACTGAACGCAAAGTAGCGCGTCCAAGGTATGGAAGGCTGACGGTATCTGAGAGACATATGTACTGATCGTATGATATTCGTCCATGCCGCATCCGAATGACATTTTTTCCGCTGTCAGCATTAAAAGGACATTTGGGTGCAGTTCTTTGCTTTCTTTTTAGTCACAGTAACATAAAGGAATTACTTTTTCTCGAACTGTTTTTTTTTAATACCGGGTGATCAAAAAGTCAGTATAAATTTGAAAACTGAATAAATCACGGAATAATATAGATAGAGAGGTACAAATTGACACAAATTCTTGGAATGATATGGGGTTTTATTAGAACAAAAAAAAAAAAATACATAAGTTCAATAAATGTCCGACAGATGGCGCTTCATCTGATCATAATAGCAATAATTAGCATAACAAAGTAAGACAAAGCAAAGATGATGTTCTTTACAGGAAATGCTCAATATGTCCACCATCAATCCTCAACAATAGCTGTAGTCGAGGGATATTGTTGTGAACGGCACTGTAAAGCATGTCCGGAGTTATGGTGGGGCATTGGCGTTGGATGTTGTCTTGCAGCATCCATAGAGATGTCAGTCGATCACGATACACTTGCGACTTCAGCTAACCCCAAAGCCAATAATCGTACGGACTGAGGTCTGGGGACCTGGGAGGCCAAGCATGACGAAAGTGGCTGCTGAGCACACGATCATCACCAAACGACGCGCGCAAGAGATCTTTCACGTGTCTAGCAATATTTGGTGGAGCGCCGTCCTGCATAAACATCGTACGTTCCGGCAGGTGTTTATCAGCCAGGCTGGGGATGATGTGATTTTGTTTATCAGCCAAGCTGGGGATGATGTGATTTTGTAACATATTGACACACACCTCACCCGTCACGGTAGCAGTTACTAAACCAGAATCACGCATTTCCTCGAAGAAAAAAAGGTCCGATAACGGTAAATGTGGTAAATCCAACCCATACCGTGACTTTCTTGTCGTGCAATGGAGTTTACACAACAGTTCTAAGATTTTCGGTAGCCCAAATCATGCAGTTGTGGGTGTTGACAGACCCTCGGAGCGTGAAATGAGCTTCGTCGATCCACAACACGTTACTCAACCAATCGTCATATTCCGCCATCTTTTGAAACGCCCACACCGCAAATGCCCTCCGCTTCACTAAATCGCCAGGTAACAGTTCATGATGCCGATGGCTTTTGTACTGATAGCATCGGAGGGTACGCCTCAGTGCCAAACAAACAGTAGTGTATGGAATGCCGGTGCGTCGTGCGGTTGCATGAGCGCTGACTTCCCCGTGCATACACGAACCCGCTAATCTACATTTCTTCCTGAACCGCCTCAGCAGCACTACGAATATGTTCAAATGGCTCTGAGCACTATGGGACTTAACATCTATGGTCATCAATTCCCTAGAACTTACAACTACATAAACCTAACTAACCTAAGGACATCACACAACACCGAGTTATCACGAGGCAGAGAAAATCGCTGACCCCGCCGGGAATCGAACCCGGGAACCCAAGCGTGGGAAGCGAGAACGCTACAGCACGACCACGAGCTCGGACAGCAGCACTACGCCTTGTGCTCGGTCTGCCAGTATGGGGTCTATCGTCTAACCAACCATGGCTTCGAACTTCGAAATCATTCTCGTCACAGCTGCATTTGTCAACGGACCTTTGCCGTTGGAATACCCTTCCTATGGCGATAGGATCGTAACGCTGAAGTAGCACATTCCCCATTCTGATAATACAGCTTCAATATACTGCGATTGCTGGCGCATCTGATTCTCTCTCTCATTATTGCTCCTTTTATACACAATTGTCATGCCCAGTCACTGACGTTTTGCGGTCCAGCGCCATCCGTCGGACATTTTATGAACTTTGTTTTTTGGTACTAATAAAACCCCATGTCATTGCAAATATGTGTGTCAATTTTTACCTCTCTATCTACATTATTTAGTGGTTTATTAAGTTTTCACTTTTATACTTACTTTTTGATCACCCAGTATACTGAAATTAACTAGCCATAGTAAAGAACTGAAAATTGTATACAAATGAAACAATTGTAATGTGCTGTATTTATATTCCTGTTGCTAACAGACCTCATCCATTAATTTATTAGTATTATTTTAAATGCTACTCTCGAGTGCAATTGTCTTATAATCAATAAAACTTATCAACTTTCATTAATTCTCAGCGAGGGCCCTCTACCAAATACCACTATTACAGAATTGGCGCCACATATATACCTTTCTGTTGTGACACAAATTTTCATTTTAAAAATTCATGCAACTGCTTACAAGGAACTTAAGTACAAAACGCTGTTCTTTGCTTTCACTTTAGTGTACTGTGTATCAGTCACTTTTTATAACCTGAGGAGCAGCAAATAAATCTTTTTACGACACATTTCGTGCTATATGAGAGAAAAACATTAACATTTTAAAATGTGTTTATTCATACCACACAGCTGCGTACTGGCTACAGTATTTTGTCTTTAAAGTATACCAAGGAAAGGACAGAAGCGAAGATTGTCATGTCTTATTGCGGCGCAATACTTTCCAGTATAATTTTCAGCGTCTCTTCAGTAGCGCAGCAGCAGATGTGTGAAATACTACGAATAAGTCTCTGGTGGCTGAGACAGAACTTCTTACGGGACAGGCAGACCTCGCGTGGTGTTGGACATCGAGCTAGCTGCGCAGGTATGCTATGAGCCCGTGCAGCACGGTGAGCAGGTAGCCCAGAAGGAACAGCTCGATCAGCGTCACCATCAGCACCCTGCGGACACACTACGTCACTACTCGATTCGGTTCAGGTCATGTGGAAACGTTCCCAACCGAAAAAAAATGGATGTCTATGCATGTAGATAGTGCATCACAGTGAAAATACACTGCCTGACATCAAAAAATGAAACATCCTAGGGGCAAGGAGGAAACGAAATGAAATGTCGTTTGCTGGGAGAGTATGGGGTGTTATTTCAGTGAGTACAAAATCAGGTAAAATTTACCAATAAGCCGAGCGCAGTGGCTGCGCGTTCAATGTCACAGTGCAACCCTTCCGGAAGTTGCTGCAGATTTCAATTCTGGGCCATCAACAAGTGTCAGCGTGTGAATAATTCAACAAACCATCATCAATATGCGCTTTCGTAGTCGAAGGCTCACACGTGTTTCCTTGATGACTGTACAACACAAAGATTTACTCCTCGCCGGGGCCTACCAACACCGACATTGGACTGTTGATGGTTGGAAACTTGTTACCTGATTGGGCGAGTCTCGTTTCAAATTGTATCGAGCGGATGGACGTGTACGGTATGGGGACAACCTCAAGAATACATGGACTGTTTAAGCTGTTGGACGCTCTGTCATGGTGTGGGGCGTGTGCAATGGGAGTGATATGGGACCCCTTCATATGTCTAGATACGTCTGTGACAGGTGAAAAGTACGTTAAGCATCCTGTCTAATCACTTGGATCCATTCATGTCTGTTGTGCATTTCGACGGACTCCAGGAATACCTCTCTGACTTTAAGCACTTCGGCTGGCCACCAAACTCCTCAGACGTGAACATTATTGACCATATCTGGGACGCCTTGAAACGTGCTGTTCAGAAGAGATCTCCACCCCCTCGTTCCGTTACGGTTTCATGAACAGTCCTGCAGCATTCATGGTGTCATTTCGCTCCAGCACTACTTCAGACGTTAGTCGAGTCCATGCCACGTCGTGTTGCTACACTTCTGCGTGCTCGCGGGGGCCCTATGCGATATTAGACAGGTGTACCACCTCCTTTCGTTCTTCAGAGGGTGTAAGTGTTGCCTCATATTATATGGACCATAGTACGCAATAACTTGATCCAACACCACATGCGAACGTCCTCCAAGATGACACTACCACTCGGATAGTATAACATAGCGTAGCTTGACTGATATTAGGTTTGCATCGATCCAACTACGTATCGCCTTTGTGTGATTGGCACTGTGTGGGCGGGCGTTATCCTGCTAACAGATGATTCCGTCTGACAGCATTGGTGGGCGTTTTGACTTTATGGCGCAGTTTATGTCTTCATAACGCTGCACATTGCTCAAGGTTTCCTGCTTTAGGAACTTGATGAGAAGAGGTCCCCTGTGGTTTAGCGAGAAGATTATCAAGACCTTACATGGTGCCACCATTTAGAGTCCACGGGAATAGCTAATCCAACGATCGAAACAACACACATCTCACTCGCCAAAGAAATCCAAAGCTGTTCACATAAGTTCCGATAAGATGCCCGATAATGCCCGCCCCCACACTGTCAATCGAACGAAGACTACACTGGAGTGGTATGGTTGGGAAATACTGCAACGTCTTCTGTACAGCCCAGTTATTTCACTATGTTATTTTCACATCTCAGGTGACCTAAGAAGAAGCGTGGGTGGACTTCGGTTTCATTCGGACGAGGAAGTGCAAGATTGGGTGCGGTAGCGGATCCATTAGTGGCCTAACGCGTTCTACGAAACAGAGCTTGGTCATCTCGTCTACATGTGAGATAAATGTCTCAATGCGTGTGGTAATTACTTTTTAATGGAGCCATTACACGGACCCGTCGCGGAGGGTTTCATTTCACTGACCTATTCATAACGTCTTTAATATCCGAGAATGTCTCAGTTTACAACTAAAGTGTATTCAAGCCTCCGAAACAATTAAAAGTCCGTTTAAATCTTGTCTATCACCTAGCATCGCACATGCGGTCAGGAGAGCTTATGAATTCGTGTTGGCTGTTCATCAGTTGTGAGAACTGTACTGAAGGAGTATCCTTTGTGCTAACAGAGAACATGCCAGGCACTTACGTCGTTCTTTTCTTTTTTTTCAGAGAGTTGTCTGAATGTCTGTGGAGAAATGGCATCCCTTCCTTCTGAAGAGTCGAAACCAGAGAAGGGAGTGATGTTGGACGCTGGAGTCTGAAACAGAGTCGATGTTCTAACTCATCCCGTACGTGTTCCATTGGGTTCGCTTCAGAACTATGGAAAGGCCAGCCCACTTAAGAAACGTTATTGTTCACAAACCAGCGGCTCATTGATGCTGCTTTATGACAGAATGCATACAAACTATCTTCGTCCTGGAACTGTTTCTCTGCTGTATGCAGTATACTGCACTGTACAATGTGTTCGTATTCTTCTTCTTCTTGCGTTATGGCCTCTGTAGGACCACGGGTAGCCCCTTCGTGGACTGCGTTTTCCTCTTCTTCTCCCAGAACCTCTTCATTTTTTCTCTTCTCCTCTCCCGCTCTTCTTCTGAGATCTTCAGTTTCCGTTTCTCCCGGCGGCTCCACTGGTGACATTCTAATCTTTCCCTGTATTCTTCTCTGTTATTGATCTCCAGCATATTTGTCGGTGTATATTTGTTCCTCCAATTTTACTTTCCTTCGTCCTTGGTTCCCAATTTCAACCAGTCCTTCCGAAGTTCAACAACCCACTTGGTTCCTGTCTTTCCCCTTGTCCTCCCTGTTGTTTCCCACACTCATATCGTCATTCTGTCCATACTCGTCCTAACTACATGCCCAGCAAACCTTGCACTTTTGAGTCTGATTTCCATGGATATTGTTCTCATGTTCCTGTACAATCCTTCCCTAGGTCTTCACATCCACCTCTCTCCACCTCTTTTGGGAACTAGTATTTTTCTCAGTATTTTCCTCTCTTCTTTCTCTAGTTGTTCTGCCCCATTTCTTCCTAGTGCCATCGTCTCAGGAGCATATAATACTGCATTCCTCACTTTTGCCTTGTAGTGATTTATCTTTGCCTCTGTGGATATATTCTTTTTATTGTATACCTCTCTCCTCATGCAGAAGGCTGACCTCATCTTTTTTATCCTCTCTGTTATTCCTTCCTTGCTCCTGTTCCTTCCTGTTATAAATTCTCCCAGGTATTTAAATTTGTCCGCTTTTGCACAGTACCTTCCGGTGTTTCCCAATCTGCAGTGGTGTTTAAAGTCTTTGTCTTGTTATAGGCGATCCTCAGTCCCACCTTTATGGCTATCTTACTTAAGTTGTCGAGTTGTGTTTTTACGTCTTCTTCCGCCTCACTATTGCTATGTCATCTGCAAAGGCTAGGCAGTCTACTTGAGCCCTGTTGTCCTTTTTGTCCCCCACATGGGTCTTTGTTATTCCCATTTTCTCGTTTATTGCTCTCCACTGCCTGATTACTTCGTCCAGTGCTATATTGAACAACAATGGTGACAATCCATCTCCCTGTTTAACACCAGCCTTGATTTCAAGTTCTTCTGACAGTGCTCCTCTGAATCTCATCCTTGCTTTTTTGTCTGTCAGAAATTCTTTTATGAGTTCTTGTGTAGTTCCATCAAGTCCTTTGTTCTTCAGGATCCTAACAAGAGTCTGTCTATCGATGGAGTCATATGCCTTTGTGAAGTCCACGAAGATTATTACTGTCTTTATGTTTTTTTAATGCCCTATGTTCTATCAGTTGCTTCAGGGTAATATCTGTTCTACACAACCTCTTCCCTTCCTGAATCCCTCTTGGTAATCGCCAACTGTACTTCCTACCTGTTCTATTCTCTTGAGCAATAGTTTTAACAGCACCTTGTATCCGACATCTAATAGTGATATACCTCCGTAGTTGTTTGCATCTCTCTTGTTCCCCTTCTTGTGTATTGTTACTACAATTGCATTCTTCCCACCTTCTGGCAACTTCTTTGTTCTCCAGATCTGGTGAATTATGTTGGTCATGTTGTCTATTGATTTGTTGCCTCCCCATTTTATCATCTCGGATGCTATACCATCTTCTCCAATTGCCTTATTATTCTTCGGATCGCTTATGGCATGTGCGGCTTCATCCCTGGTTGGAGGGCGTGGCTCTCTCTCTTCTGTGCCAGTCCCCAGTTCCAGCTCGTCTTCAGGTGGTTCACAGTTCAGTAGGTCGTGAAAGTGCTCTGCAAAAATCCGACCGTTCTCCTTCGCACTAACAGCAAGCTCCAGTTTCTTATAAACAGTTCTCTACCCTTGTATCCAATCAGACTCTTTTTGAATTACCCGAAAAAGTGTGTGCTGTTGTTTTTCCTAAAGTTGGTCTCAATCTCGTCCAGTTCCTGCTTCATCTTCTGTCTTCTGGTCCATCTTATTGTTCGGGCTGCTTCCTTTCTTGCTCCTAAGAAAACTTTCCATTTTTCTGGGTCCTTTTTGCTGCTCCAGTCTCTCCAGACTTTCCTGCGAGTCTCTACCACTTCCTCACATTCCTTGTTCCACCACCAGTGCTTCCGTTTCTTTTCTTCCTTTCCCCATAGTTCAGCTTGTTTCGCAATATTTCGCTTCATGTCGTCCCATTCATTGAATGATTCAATTCCTTCCTCATATTTGGATCGATTGTGTCTTCATTTGTCTCTGTCTACCTTTATGTTCTCTGTTCTTCTGTTCGTATGTGGCAGTCTGTCCCTGTTTGGAATCCAAAGGCAATTAACTTCTGTAAGATAGTAATCCGATTCTATTCATGTGTTCTTCCTGACCTTTGTGTTCATGATCTCTTTAGCATTTGTCCAGCTGATTGCTATGTGGTCAATTTGGAATTCCCCAAGGCGGGTGCATGGGTCTGCCCATGTCTTTTTCTTACCCGGTTTGGCCCTGAAGTGTGTTGTCATCAATCTCATTTTGTGCTCTTGACACAGTTCAATTAGTCTTTCTCCATTTTTGTTTGTCCACTGGTGTGCAGAGTACTCGCCCACTACTCTTTTATGTTGCTTCTCTCTTCCAACCTCCTACTAATATCTTTACATGTCTATATGATATGTTTTCCAGTGTATTATCTAGCTCTTCCCAGAAACTATCAGCAACCTTTTTGTCTTTCCTGTTCTTGTCATTTGTGGGTGCATGTCCTTTTATTATTATATACTTTTTGTTCCCTGCTTGAAAAATCAGTGCTGATATCCTTTCTGACCTGGTCCTCATTTCAGTTATGCCATCCTCGTATCTCTTGTCTACTATGAACCCTGTACCAAAGCATCTAGGTGCATGTCTTTCCTTTGCCACTTTAACTCCTGGTTTCCCCTTCAGTATTATGAAGCCTTCCGACTCCACTGTATCTTCGTCAGTGTATCTTGTTTCTTGCATCGCTAATATTCCAATGCTTCTCTCTTTCATCTCATCTATTACCTGTTGAAGTTTACCAGTCTTAATCATTGTCTGTACATTTATGGTTCCAATTCTGAAAGTCTTTTTAGTTTTAATCTTCTTTGAGGTTCTTGGGAGCTCCGACTCTTCCCTTATGCACTTTTTGGCAGGTTCCCCCAGAATCCGAATGCCTGCTTGTGTCGACCTTGGTCAACGGGGGATTGTCCGCCTGGGATAATCTCGATTCCATAATGTGATCCATTCCATGAACTAAAGAATTTTTTGATGGGACTGCTCATGTCCGTGCTGTTATACGACTGAAGTTGTTAGCCCCAGAAGATGTGTTCAGGCCACCCCTCACATGGGGACACAGACGCCATTGGTAGCCGCCCCTAACATGGAGTACCGCCGCTACCTGATATGTTTCAGTGGCTCTTCCGCTCTCTATCTGCCGTTGGGAAGCGACGTTCCTCTTCCGCCGTCGAGACCGTTGGGTGGGCTTCGCCAGTAACCCTAGGTAGGAGCCCTAACTGGGTGCTACCATCCGGAGCCAGATGGACCCAGGTTTTTTTACGAGGTTGTCACTCCTCCCCCTCCCCCTTCCCCTTCACTTGCGAGACGGGGTCCCGGGCTTGGGACCGGCAATAGCGGAGTTTTCTCGTATTCTTCCACATTTAATGATTTCTTAAGCGCAATTGGGGAACCACACCCTAAACACTAAAGACCTCCCTTACTGTGACACCACCTCCTGCATACATAACCGTTGGCACTACACATTATTACAGCTAACGTTGTCCAGGTATTCCAAAGACTCAAACCTTCCATTGGGATGTCCGTAAGGTACAGCGTGATTCGTCACTCCAGTTCACTCGTTAGCAGTCATCCACTATCCGGTGGCGTCCCTCCTTATACCACAGTAAATGGCGCTTAGCATTATGTACAGAGACCTAGTGCATTCTTTTTAACTGCAGACACGCAATCATCGTGGCAGTTGGACTGCAGAGAGGACTGTGCAACTCACGAGAGATTCTTATCCGCCGATTTCATGCGATCTTTTACAAGCACCTTCCGCAAAACTCGACAGCCCGTGTCCGTCAATACATGAGGATGTCTACCTGGTATTGGTTTATTAGTAGTTTTCCCTTCGCGTTTCCACATGACACTGATATCAGCAACAATAGATTCGAGCAACTGTAGAAGGGCTGGAATGCCCTGATGGATTTGTTACTCACGTGACATCCAGTGACGGTCCACGTCTGAGGTCCCTGAGCCCTACTGGCCGAGCCACCTACCCATTCTGCTGTCATTGCCTCTCTACTGACAGTACAGTACTCCCCGTTTCATTTAATAGTGGCAAGTCGACCTCTCGTGACATTTAGTGGTCAGCTCCGCATTGCCTAAGAATGTCCGGACACTTTTTGCTAGCGCGTTTCATGTGTCGGTAAATTAAAAAAGAAATGTGTTCGTTTATGTAGCCTAACGTGTACAGGTGCGTTGAAAATTCTGGAAGTGAAAGAAATAGGCTTCTCCAACGTGGCTGTCGTAGTTAAAAAGATATGAGACGTAACAAAATGTGAAATAAAAGAAATAATTTTATTTTTGCTGTGCATTATCCACTGTGATGCTGAGAGCATTGCGAAACACAAAAATAAACTTACTGTTCCATTAATCATACAAACAATAAACGTACCCATTTACAAAGCAACAGTATTTAAAAACGAGCCTGTAGTTACTTACAGAGGCAAAACTTCCAAATCATGAATTGAATCTGAACCATTTTCCAGCTCATAAACCTTTCTAGAAAAACGTAAACTTTTGGCAATTGTCAACAAGACAGTTATGTCTACATCTGCATGTACATGGTTACTCTTCAATTCACACTTAAGTGCTTGCAGAGGGTTCATGGAACCATTTTCATATTACAACTCTACCATTCCACTGTCGAATGACTCGTGGGAAAAAGGAACTCCAAAATCTTTCCGTTCGAGTTCTGATTTCTCTTATTCTACTATGATGACTGCAGATGAGGCTAAGGATACTTGTCATCTCTAAAGAGCCGCAAAATTTTCAGTAAGTGCAACAACCGAGACTAGACAGAATGCATTGGCAACTCTACCCCCAGAAAAAACAAGACGGAAGGCATATCTTATATCATTGTAAACGTAAACAAGTGTTTTGTGTCGAATAAAGGCAGATCAATTGCCCACACATGTGTTTCTCTGCCATCTGTAGATGATACTCGTGTTATTTTAGACCAGCTGACGTCACCTTTACCTTTTCGAGTTGAAAGGTTTCTGTTGGATTCCATTCATGTTAATTTCTTAAAATTGTTGTCATTTACGGCGTACATTCCACTTCAAAATTTACTGTGGTGTTTCTGACTCTATCTGGGAGATGACTGTGCAGTGTAAGGCGCTACTTTTACACATAAACAAGAATGATCTGTCACACCACTACACTTTAAAACACAGTTTATATGTAATTCATGTCACATAGTCTCATACGGAACCTACATCCACTTCCTTTTATATACGGTACCTAATAAGATACTGTCGTCTCCCTTCCCTTCTGTGTGAAAGGACGAATGAGCAAATGTATTTCTAGTTGCATGCTTGATGGTAGCAGACAAGCCTGTCTGCTGGAGAAAAGTATAACTAACGTCGGAACAGGTAGCAGTGCCTTCTAAAAGCAAAGAGGTTTCTACTCTTGGTATGGTTCTGTCCGTCCCTTGTCATGTTGGTATAGGAAGCTGCCTCTCTGGTCACTTCGGTTTGCATCTGTGAAGCACCCTCGGTAGGGGCCCAAGCCAGTCAGTCTGCAGCGAGCGCCTGAAGTGGTAAGATCTCCGGCTAAGAATGTCTCTGCTAAGTCCGTAGGACAATGGATTTCTTAAGTTCAGCCTAACTGAAAATTTAATCACCTTTATTTCAGGTTTAGATCTAAAATATCTTATGTTATGTTAAATTGCAACGCAGTGTAATTCGAATGTGAAGTTCAGAGTATCTTCCAGTAGTTGCTTTGTCACTAATTTGGGAGTAAAGTGGAACCATATGTTGATGAGCTGTAACTCTAACTAAAAGCCTCAATCTTTAATGCGAATGTGCATGAAATTATAACGTCTCGTCTTGACAATATTTTTCAATATAGCAACTTTTCTTTATGTTCAACCTACGTGGGGTGTACTTCGTGAGACCAGTAGCACGTGCTTATACAATTGTTTGAACCATCAGGTTAATAGCAAGACGACAGGAACGAGTTTGAGGTTTTTATTTTGTAAATTGCGTTTCGATGTAATTTAGTTTAATTATCAAAATTATTATGGAGTTACACACTTTGTGTAAACCAAGTTGACCACATGATGCATGTGGTGTTACCATTAATGTAGCCCTCAGCTTTCTTTTCGGGAAGATTTCACAGAGAGTTAGTACGAATTTAGTATACCAGTGTGTGGTAATTTCATGACGGACGGGGTTGCGCTACGAACGTAACTTCTTTGGATGAAAATTGAATCAGTTGGTTGTGGTTAATTTCCTCTTGTATATGTTTCAACATTCTTCTTGTGTTATTTTATGAATGCAGTGTTGTATGCAGTCTCCCAATCTTGGTTCCTTACTGATGAGTTCCGTAAGATTAGAAACTCACATTTTCACAATCCTAAATAAGGCACCAGTTTAGTTATGAATAATATGCTGACATTTTAACGGAACACTCATCAATGTTGAAATAAATGTTCAAATATAAACTGATTTATACACCTGGTGAAACAGTTGCTCAGTAATGCAAGGTTAACTTCCCGAGATAGCTCACAGCTTTTAACCCGGTTTTATTGTCTTGAATATCAGCACAGTTTTCAGAACAACTTAATGCATCAACATTACATAGTAAAATTGTGCTTCATATGACTTTAAAATAATTTCCGTACTCTTGGCTGATTCCAGAATCGCATGTCGTGTCTCTACTGTGTTACGAGCAGTCACTGTACCAGCTTAAACATGCCATCTGTATACGCAACGTAGCGATAGTGATGTTAGTTGTAAAAGATGGCAATTATCTCGTCCATATAAAGCAACATGCTATAATTATAGAGCTCAAGTGTAGAATGCAGTGCAATTAAAAGCACAGGGTGACAATTATTGAACTATATGAAACGAAATGGTAATAACTTCGGAACGGTTTGCGTTAGGACGTTCAAACCGCACGGTTGGCCACGGGGCATGATGGTAATTAGTATCCGTCGTATCGTTTGGTTTGGCGATGTAGCCCAGTTTCGTATGGATGGGTTCGTCAGTAAGTAAAACTAGCGCATTTGGGGGACTGAGAATCCGCATTTCGGGATTGAGAAGTCTCTTCACCCTCAACTGGTGACTGTGTGGTGTGCAATGTCCAATCCCGAAATAATCGGTACGATATTCCTTGATGGAACGGTATCTGTCGAACGGTACGTGAAAGTTTTGGAAGATCATTTCACTCCAACTATCCAAAGTAATCCTGATTTCGATAAGATGTGGTTCAATTAAGATAGAGCTCGACTCCGTCGAAGCAGGAGAGTGTTTGATGTCCTGGAGGAACACTTTGGAGAGCGCATTCTGACTCTGGGTTACCCAGAGGCCACTGGTGTGCGCCTCGATTTGCCGCCGTATTCTCCGGATCTGAACACATGCGACTCTTTTTTTGTGGGGCAGAATTAGAGACAAGGTGTGCAGCAATAACCACAAAACCATTGCTGAGCTGAAAACATCCAAACAGGAGGTCTTCGATAGCCTCGATGCTCAGACACGTCAGAGGGTCATGAAGAATTTCGCTACCTGTCTACGTCATATCATCGTCAACGATGGCGGGAATATCGAACATGTCATAACCTAAATAGGAAAATCTGTAGCCGCGTTTACATGTTGAATAAAGTGTGTACACACCGCAGTTTGAGCTAATTAACGTTCTTCTTACATAGTTCAATAACTCTCACCCGTTGGTTGAACTATCGTATTGCAGCCTATTCGCTGCATACATTTATTATAATATAGCGAAGAAAAGAGCAATTGTGAAGAGCCTGGACTTTCGCCAAGGACTTTTCCTTACTTTTCCTATGAAAAAATAAGGCTTAATTTATATTTATATGATTGAATCTATGTGTCCTGGAAGTACGTGTTGTACACGAATTATTTCATGAAAAACCAACAGCTACATTTTTGTGTTCAGCTCATCTGCGTCGCAGGCTAACTTCTTCCTTCATATTTTAGTTGGTATGGAGATAATATATGTCCACGATACTCTTTCTTTCACAATTAACGAGTTCTACGCCAACTTTTGTACGTTATTCAAGACCTTAATACAACAGCGTGAAGCCACGATCACCATGTTGACACATTTATCTGCGATTTTGACCTAGCTCAGGTCTTTCATTGTATGGTTAACTCAACTCAGTATCCAGTATTATACAGGTAATGTGCATAAGAGAGTCTACTGCTTACCGCACCCTGTCCCAATTGAGGTACAGATAGATGATTATGGCGATGACGGCCACGATGTGGTACGCCGACGGCTTCTCTGGGGCGTCGTCTTCGCCTTCCGCCATCCCTCAGGCATACTGCGCCGACTGGTTTGCGGTCAGAATTTTGTTGAAATACCCCAAGAAGTGATCCGAGGCATGCTGCTGCCACAGGTCGTGTGGTTGCTGGGCAACCGCGACCCCGTCCATGAGATCAAATCATTCTTCAGCACAAACTATATCATCTGAACTTAAGTCATTCGAGGAGGAATGAAGTCTGATGGAACAGTCTCAAGTAGTTAGCTAATCAATTATCTAATCACGACAAGCGGCGAGAATACCTGTCAGGTTTTGCTCTCGTCCACTACTTTGCAGAGACCTTATTAACGGACTACGGAAAGCATTAAAAAAATTTAAAAAAAGACCAGCGCACCCGGGAAAGGGTTAGGGTTCCCTTATTTTAGTACTAGTGGTGACTAGAACAGGATGTTTTCCTTTCTTCCTTACGAGCGTGGAAGTCACCAAAAAGAGCAGTCACCATCAGCTGTCCGCTATTTATTATCTACCAACGATATGAGGGTGCCTAAGGTATTAGCTACTTTTTGTTCGAATATAATGTACTTATTTATGTGGTGTCACCGCCAGACACCACACTTGCTAGGTGGTAGCCTTTAAATCGGCCGCGGTCCGGTAGTATACGTCGGACCCGCGTGTCGCCACTATCAGTGATTGCAGACCGAGCGCCGCCACACGGCAGGTCTAGAGAGACTTCCTAGCACTCGCCCCAATTGTACAGCCGACTTTGCTAGCGATGGTTCACTGACAAATTACGCTCTCAATTGCCGAGAAGATAGTTAGCATAGACTTCAGCTACGTTATTTGCTACGACCTAGCAAGGCGCCATTATCAGTACTATTGAGATTGTAAACAATGTATCGTCAAGAGCGACGTTCGTCATTAATGGACTAAAGTCAAGTATTCCACCAGCTACGTCCGTTTTCTCAATTCTAATTCCCTTGCCATGTTCCAGACCTCACGCCAGCCTGCGTGAGCTGAAACGCGTGCATTTCGGCCTCCTTTAGTTATACGGGTTGGCTCTCCTGCCAACCACAACAATTTAAACAAAATTGTACATAGCTTGAAAAAATTCTGTATTACATTTGTATAAAGTTACTTCGTAGCACGTAGATAGCTGCATGGTCACACAACTTTTGTTACCAACAGCTGTCCAAGAACACTAGTCATGCAAAAAATAACGAGTCTGCAACATTCATGTACTCCTGTTACATCGCTTAAACTTCTTCGAAGGCTTTACAATTAACTCTGTGTACAAATAAGTTGACTTTTTTTCCCCCGACGTTACATCTGCACCTGTAGAATCGTGAATACTTGTTGTAGGTGTTTAGAGTTGATTGCTGTCACACGCAACCGGCGTTTTAAACCATAGCAAAAATGTTCGAAGGGATTTATAGGAACTTTTTAAACCGGCCAATCTAGCAAGACTACCTAGTTTTATATATATATATATATATATATATATATATATATATATATATATATATAAGTATGGAGGTCTGATACACATGCCAATCACATCGCGATTACGGTCAGCATGGGGTTCACGCCTGAGCCTCAGGACGTGCGCTAGCAGCGCATGTCGGGTGTTTCAAGTGTTAACTTCGAGTCTCAATATCTCGGGATGTAATGGGAATATTGCAATGCAATCAACGCCATTGTGTATGTGCTTTGTCATGCTATGGATTGCTGAAGAAAAAATATAGGAGGTCCATTTATAAAAACATAAGTTTGTGATAAAAAAACACATATGCTTTCGTTTTAGAATGTTTCCAAATATGTACATTCATGGGCCCCAGCCCTACATTGATACTGGTGAAAGTCGTTTTCCAATAGCTGTTATTGTTTCAGAGATATTTTGGGTGGACAAGATAGCTGGGACACCCTATATATATATATATATATATATATATATATATATATATATATATATATATATAGCGATCTCCATAAAAAGTGATTTAACTTTTTCTATAAACCTATCCATTATTCAGGAAATCACTCTTGAACATTTGATGGCAAACAAAAAATTTAGCAACTTACAGAAAGTTCAATGCACGAGGTTACTGATGGATGTATTGGTGACACAATTACTTCTAGTATAATGACTAACTTGTCAGCCAGATCAATCTCTCTTTTTATTGTTAACATCTACATCTATATCTACATGGGTACTCTGCAAATCACATTTAAGTGCCTGGCACAGGGTTCATCGAACCATCTTCACAATTCTCTTTTATCCCAATCTCGTATAGCGCGCGGAAAGAATGACCATCTGTATCTTTCAGTACGAGCTCTGATTTCCATTATTTTATCTTTGTGATCGTTCTTCCCTATATAAGTCTTTGTCAACAAAATATTTTATTATTCGGAGGAGAAAGTTGCTGATTGGAATTTCGTGAGAAGATTCTGTCGCAACGAAAAACGCCTTTCTTTTAATGATGTCCATCCCAAATCCTATGTCATTTCTGTGACGCTCTCTCCCGTATTTCACTATAATACAAAACGTGCTGCCTTTCTTTGAACTTTTTCGATGTAAGTCAGGCCGGCCGCGGTGGTCTCGCGGTTCTAGGCGCGCAGTCCGAACCGTGCGACTGCTACGGTCGCAGGTTCGAATCCTGCCTCGGGCATGGATGTGTGTGATGTCCTTAGGTTAGTTAGGTTTAAGTAGTTCTAAGTTCTAGGGGACTAATGACCACAGCAGTTGAGTCCCATAGTGCTCAGAGCCATTTGAACCATTTTTTTTTTATGTAAGTCAGTCCTATCTGGTAAGGATCCCACACCGCGCAACAGTATTCTAAAAGAGGACAAACAAGCGTAGTGTAGGCAGCCTCCTTAGTAGGTCTCTTATATTTTCTAAGTGTCCTCCTATTACCACGCAGTCTATGGTTAGCCTTCCCCACAACATTTTCTAAGTGTTCCTTCCAATTTAAATTGTTCGTAATTGTAATACCGAGGTACTTTGTTGAATTTACGGCTTTTAGATTAGACTGATTTATCGTGTAACCGAAATTTAACGCGCCCCTTTTAGCACTCATGTGGATGAGTGCAGTTTCTTTTGATTTTCTGATGACTTTATTAGTCGATAAACGACAGCGTCATCTGGAAACAACCGAAGGCTGCTGATCAAATTGTCTCCCAAATCGTTCATATAGATAAGGAACAGCAAAGGGCCTATAACACTACCTTGGGGAACGCCAGAAATGACTTTCTGTCAATTACAACGAACTGTGACCTCCTTGACAGGACATCAGAAATCCAGTCACGTAACTGAGACGATATTCCATAAGCACGCAATTTCACTACGAGCCGCTTGCGTGGTACAGTGTCAAAAGCCTTCCGGAAATCCAGAAAAACGGAATCGATCTGAAATCCCTTGTCAATAGCACTCAGCACTTCATGTGAATAAAGAGCTAGCTGTGATTCACAGAAACGATGTTTTCTAAACCCATGCTGACTGTGTGTCAATAGACCGTTTTCTTGGAGGTAATTCATTACGTTGTAACTCAATATGCGTTCAAAAATCCTCCTGCAAATCGACGTTAACGATGATGAACAGGTCAGCATGGGTGCGTGAACCAGGCGCCTGCTGAGGCCCATGCGCAGCAACATTCGTTGAACGGTCGTTGAGGAGAAACTATTGGTAGCCTCTTGGTTCATATGATAGGCTAGTTGCTCAACAGTTGCACAATTATTTGCCCGTACCCACATCCACAGCTGTCATTCATCCGTGTCATCCAAGGTCCGTAGTCTGACAGATCCTTGACTGGAGGAAAATCCGTGAAGTTTGATGGCCAGGGGAATACCGTAAACGCATACTAGAACTCTTCAAATAAGGCTCGTACATGGTATTTTGGCACATAGTCAACATTTATTTAAAATACATAGTTCTTGTGAAACACACCTAGCTCTTTATTGACACGAAGTGTTGAGAACTATCGACAACGGGTTTCCAATTGATACCGTATTTCTAGATTTCCAGAATGCTTTTGACAGCGTACCTCACAAGCGGCTTGTAAACAAATTGAGTGCTTATGGAATAACGTCTCAGGTATGCGATTGGTCTCATGACTTCCTGTCACAGAAGTCACAGTTGGTAGTACTTGACGGAGAGTCATCGAGAAAAACGGAAGTTATTTCTGGCGCTCCCCAAGGTAGTGTTGTAGGCCATCTGTTGTCCCTTATCTATATAAACGTTTTAGGAGCCAATGTGAGTAGTAGTCTTAGCTTGTTCGCAGATGACGCTGTCGTTTATCACCTAGTAAAGTCATCAGAGGTTAAAAAAAATTATAAGAGTTAGAAAAGATATTTGTATGGTTCGAAAATTGGCAGTAGGCTCTAAATAAAAAAAGTCTGAAGTCACCCTCGTAGTGCTAAAAGGAGTCAGTTAAACTTTAGCTACACAATAAATCAGTCAAAGCCGTAAATTCAGATAAATACCTAGGAATTACAATTACTAACAATTAAACTGAAAAAAATACTAACAATATTGTGAGGAATGCGAACCAATGACAGCGTTTTATTGGCAGAACGCTTAGAAGATGTAGTAGATCTACTAAAGAGACTGCCTGTGCTACGCTTCTCCGTCCTCTTTTGGAGTACAGCTGCAAAGTATGGGATCCTTAGCAGAAAAAGTCAATCGAGTACTAGTAAAACAAACACTCATAAAATAACTAATAACCTAATTTTTCTTCCACAGATATTCTTCTGATCTGTCCTCTAACATCATGAATACTTACTTTTATGTATAAATTAATATAAAATCCATCGCAAAGACTTCAGTGTATACATACCGAAGCGGTCAGGAAAATTAATACGCGACTGTAGCCAATTATCGCCGAAAGCGAGAGATTTACATTGCTTGCTTACACAGATAACCTAAGCTATATCAGATATTACATTGAGGTGACAGAAGTCTTCGGTTATTTCCTAATATAGTGTCGGACGTCCTTTTGACCGGCGTAGTGCAGCAAGTGGCATGGACTCAACAAGTCGCTGGAAGTCCCCTGCAGACATATTGAGCCACGCTGCATCTATAGCTGTACACTATTACGAAGGTGTTATCCGTGCAGGATTCTGTGCACGAACTGACCTCTCTATAATGTTCCATAAATTTTCGGTGGAATTACTGACAGTGATCTGGGTGGCCAAACCAATAACTCAAACTGTCCACAACGCTTTTCAGACCTACCGCCAACACTTGTCGTTCGGTGACACGGAGCATCGTCCAAGTATGAATGGCTCAATGTGGCCGAACATAACCATTTTCAACCAACGATCCGTTCAGCTGGACCAGAGGACAAAGTCCATTCCATACAAACACAGTTGACACCATTGTGGAGCCACCAAGAGCTTGCACAGTGCCTTGTTGACATCTTGGGTCCATGGCTTCGTGGGATATGCGCCATACTCGGACCCTACCATCAGCTCTTAGCAGCTGAAATCGAGACTCGTCTGACCAGGACACAGTTTTTCAGTTGTCTAGTGTCTTCTATGATCATGCGCCCAGGAGAGGCGTTAGAGATGATGTCCTGCTGTTAGCAAAGCCCCGTATGTCGGTCGTCTGCTGCCATAGCCCATTAATGCCAAATTTCGCCGTACTGTCCTAACGGATATCTTCCTCGTACGTCCAACATTGATTTCTGCGGTTATTTCACGCAGTATTGCTTGTGTGTTAGCACTGACAACTTTCGGGAACGCCGCTGCTTTAGGGCGTCAAGTGAAGACCATCAGCCACTGCGTTGTTCGTGGTGAGAGGTAATGCCTCAAATTTGGCATTCTCGGCACACTATTGACACTGTAGATCACGGAACACTGAACTGCCTAACAATTTCCCAAATGGAATGTGTCAAGCTTCTAGCTCTAACTACCAATCCCCTTTCAAAGTCTATCAGTTCCCGTCCTGGGGCCATACTCTCGTCGCAAACCTTTGCACCTGAATCACCGGAGTCCAAATGACAGCTCTTCCAAATGCACTGCCCTTTTATACCTTGTGTATGCAATACTAGCTTCATCTGTGCACGTCCTTATCGCTATTCCATTACTTTTTCGCCTCAGTGTATATTGCGCTTACAGTTCGTAATATTGTTAACAATATAAAAAATACTGATTTTGGTGACAAGTTTGTCATCAGACTAGAAGTAATTGTGTCACCAATACATCCATCAGTAACCTCGTGCTTTGAACTTTCTGTAAGTAGCTAAACCCTTTGTTTGCCATCAAATGATCAAGAGCGATTTCCTGAATAATGGATAGGTTTATCGAAAAAATTAAACCACTCTTTATGGAGATCGCTCTGATTTCAAGGACTCAATCCGTGAACTGGACTGTTGGTATGAAAGAAATATATGTCATTACGTCAAAACTCATTAAGGAATATATATATATATATATATATATATATATATATATATATATATATATATATATATATAAAAATCAGGATGGTCCATTCATCGTGACCGGGCCAAATATCTCACGATATAAGCGTCAAAGGAAAAACTACAAAGAACGAAACTTGTCTAGCTTGAAGGGGGTAACCAGATGGCACTACGGTTAGCCCTCTAGATGGCGCTGTCATAGGTCAGACGGATATCAACTGTGTTTTGTAAAAATAGGAACCCCTATATTTTATTACATATTCATGTAGTACGTAAAGAAATATGAATGTTTTAGATAGACCACTGTTTTCGCTTTGTGGTAGGTGGTACTGTAATAGTAACAAACATGTGGTTCACAATTTTAGACGAACAGTTGGCGACAGGTACGTTTTTTAAATTAAGATACAGAACGTAAGTACGTTTGAACGTTTATTTCGATTGTTCCAATGTGATACATGTACCTTTGTGAACTTATCATTTCTGAGAACTCATGCTGTTACAGCGTGATTACCTGTAAATACCACATTAATGCAACAAGTGTTCAAAATGATGTCCGTCAACCTCAATGCATTCTCTAATACGTGTAACGCCATTCCTCTCAACAGCGAGTAGTTCGCCTTTCGTAATGTTTGCACATGCATTGACAGTGCACTGACGCATGTTGTCAGCCGTTGTCGATGGATCACGACGGCAAATATCCTTCAATTTTCCCCACAGAAAGAAATCCGGGGACGTCAGATCCGGTGAACGTGCGGGCCATGCTATGGTGCTTCTACGACTGATCCACCAGTCAGGAAATATGCTATTCAATATCACTTCAACCGTACGCGAACTATGTGCCGGACATCCATCGTGTTGGAAGTACATCGCCATTCTGCCATGCAGTGAAACACCTTTAGTAACATCGGTAGAACATTACGTAGGAAATCAGCATACATTGCACCATTTAGATTGCCATCGATAAAATCGGTGCCAATTATCCTTTCTCCCATAATGCCGCACCATACATTAACCCGCCTAGGTCGCTGATGTTCCACTTGTCGCAGCCATCGTGGATTTTCCTTTTCACAGTAGTGCATATTATGGCGGCTTACGTTACCGATGTTAGTGAATGACGCTTCTTCGCTAGATAGAACCCTTGCAAAAAATCTGCCATCTGTTATGTCCAGTGGCAGTACTGTACACGACGTTGAAGTCGTCGCCATGCAATTCTTGGTGCACAGAAGTATGGTACGGGTGGAATCGATGTTGATGTAGCATTCTCAACACCGAAATTTTTGAGATTCCCGATTCTCGCCCAATTTGTGTGCTACTGATGTGCGAATTAGCCACGACAGCAGTTAAAACACCTACTTGGGCATTATCATTTGCTGCAGGTCGTGGTTGACGTTCCACATGTGGCTGAACACTTCCTGTTTCCTTAAATAACATAACTATCCGGCGAAAGGTCCGGACACTTGCATGATGTCGTCCAGGGTACCGAACTGCATACATAGCGCGTCTTTTGGGCATTTTGATCACAATAGCCATACATCAACACGATATCGACCTTTTTCGCAATTGGTAAACGGTCCATTTTAACACGGGTAATGTATCACGAAGCAAATATCGTCCGCACTGGAGGAATGTTAGGTGATACCACGTACTTATACGTTTGTGACTATTACAGCGCCATCTATCACAACGCGAAAAAAGTGGGCCAACTAAAACATTCATATTTCTTTACGTACTGAACGAATATGTAATAAAAATGGGGGTTCCTATTTTTAAAAAACGTAGTTGATATCCGTTTGACCTATGGCAGCGCCATCTACTGGGCCAACCATAGCGCCATCTGATTTGTTCCTTCAATCTAGACGAGTTTCGTTTTTTGGTTTGATGCTTATTTCGTGAGATATTTGGCCCTGTCAGTATCAATGGACTACTCTGTATACCCAGTTCTGGATCCTTAATCCTAACCAAAAAACTATCAAGATATAACGGTGGGCATGACCGTCACACGAAACGAGCGCAAAACCTATTTCTTATCCGCTGCTAGTGAAATCGTTAGTTGCAACTGGCTCCAGCTGTTTGTGGTGTACTCTCCATCTGTAGGCGGAAGAAATTGCGCGGCGATTACTACCCCTTTCGCTGGCCTCAAGAAGCGGAAACTGTTTCAGATAGTAGCAATAGGCTAGGTTTATGATCATGTGAAACGTGAGGGGCAAGTGCAATCAATGAAGGGGAAGGGGGAGGGGGGAAGGGATGGCACGTAATTGGAAACAAGCCTGTGTGTGGTAAGAAACACAGTAGCTGGCTACATTTAACCCATGTTCTAGCTGAAGTAGAAAGCAAATTCAGAAAATAAGTGCTGGAGATATTGTCGTAAAACGTTCAAATAGGGGTAACGACTACTTGCTTGCCAGCCTTCAAATGTATACACTATTTCACTGGCGAAGCAGGTTAGCGTCAAGGAAATGGCCTAAAGAAAAAAAAATGGAAATCTGTGGTGAGGACTATGGGACCAAACTGCTGAGGTCATCGGTCCCTAGGCTGACGCACTACTTAATCCAACATAAACCAAGTTACACTAAGGACAACACACACACTCATACTCGACGAATGACTCGAACCTCCGACGGGGGGAGCCGCGCGAAACGTGACAAGACGCCCGATATCACACGGCTAACCCGTGCGGCCATTAGAAGAACACGTTGGTTTGAACACAGTCACAAGATTTTCCCAAAGACACATGCTCACCAATGCCTATTACGGTGGTACAAATACAAGATGTAATAGTCCAAAGGACGCTCTTGGCAGCCGACATGGATGAGCAGTCAGGTAACTTGCGGTGCACTCAGGAGCAACTTGGGGAGGGAACTTCCGTTTAATCGTCCAGCCAACAACAGTTCGCCCCACATAAATGGAATGGCTCTGCGAACTCCGCGTTGCCGTCCAGCAGTGTTCCCCGCCACTAACTGGTGCCCTGGTGTCCTTAAGTGGAAGAGGCCGACTCTCTCTCCGCACAGGTGCAGCCGGCTCTAAGTGCGCAATTACTGCCACCTCCTTGGTGTCTACACGGCGATCGTGGAAAACATACCGGCAGCAATGATATCAAGTACTTCTGATCGACGCCATAATCGAATAGAGCAGTAACATGGCTCAGCCTTCTATAGTATATGGGGATTGGTATAATTTGGTCGAGCTTCCTGAACGTCCGCCTCTCCGGCATTCTTGATTTGGCTGAGATAGACCCTCATAGTTTTACCGGTGCCCTTGCTCTGTACTCGAGAAGTGATTGGGCTCAGCGATTCAATTATTTTACATGGATCGTTAAGATGGAGAAACATATTTCTTTTAGATTTCATTAACTGCCTTGCTCTAGGCGTGAAAGATCTTGAGAAACACGAGGTCTCGCTGTTTAAGCGACGGAGGGCGCCTTTCGTGATTATATTTCTTGTCCTCTCGAGGTGCTGAAACCGAATATTTTTTATGGCACTGGCCACTTAACTCTTAGTCAACAAGTTAACCGGATATGGCTGCGTTAACGTAGCTGTGGTTTGTCTTAACAGTTTCATGGACTGCCGAATTAACAGCAACACGGAACTAGCCAAGGTTTGTCCCTATTGACTGTCAAATTTCGGTGGTAAATGATCAATGCCGATTTTTGGTTCCTATTCATCCTCTTCACAAACGAAGGTTGTGGGTTATAAAGATCAGTGGTCATGTGGGAGATCCCATTACAAAAGGAAAACTTACAGAACTCTCTGGATGTAAACATTGCCGCTTTGTTACTAACAAACACCTTAATTGGCCAATAACGAGAAAAGACGGCTTCAGGATGTTGAATGGTTACTGCAGTAGACAATCCTCTATTGGTAAAAAGGTAAGGCATCAACCATTACCAAAATACATCTATGCACATTTCTGGTCCAGGGAACTGGTCCCTAATAATCAACAAATAATTTGTCCATGGGAGTCTCCTTAAGATTTGAAGTTAATAGTCCCCTATTGGCGTTCGGATTTTGTTTGCATGCGTTGCATTCCACGCACTGAGCGACTAACTGTCTTATACTGGAATACAAGGTAGACCAGGTTAGATATTCTTTGATCTTCGGGGTTGTTTTATAGGTTCCCAAATGTCCATGACACGGACCAGTGAAAGTAACAGCAAGCTACCGTAACCAGCTGCTTAGGAAAATAAATGTTTGGCCTGCTGTCATGCTGATATCACAAACATAACACCCCTTTATTTAACAATAGCAGTGCCGTTCAAAATACACTCTCCAGCTTCATCAAAACACTGTGTGGCAACGTGTTCCCCTTAAAACATATGGCTTAGCTCGTCAGCAAATACGTTATCTAAGCCTCTAAGGCGCTTGATGAAGAACTATTAGGCAGAATTGTGTGCTGCCCAGCGGGCTGTACTACCTGTCTACCAAAGCGTAGCGACGACACAACTCAAGGCCTGGTTCTCTGTTTTGAGTTTAAAACTTTAATTTTCAAGATAGAAATGGGATTTCTCTAGTCAAAACAATACTGCGACTGCTTCAAGTTCATAGATCGAATGTTTCATCTCCACTTCAGTCAAACACTTCGCAATATAAGCCGTTGGTGGCCACTCTCCTTCCTATTCATGTAGTAGAACTGCCGTTATCCTGAAAGTGAACACGTCACTTTGAGGAACAAACTTTCTCAAAATCCGGAATTCCCAACACCAGTGCATTACTAAATGCTCCCTTCAGCTTCAGAGGCTGCCTGTTGGCTCTCAGACCGGCAAACGGTTGCTCCTTTTGCAAATTGGTTTAAGGGAGCAGCAATTTGGGATAAACGTGGAATGAATTTTCGAAAAATAAGACCACTCTGATAAATCTAGCTATATCTCCTTTAGCCTTGGAAGTTGGGTAGTCACGAAGGGCCTTAGTCCTTTCTTGACTGACTTTCACACCTTCATAGTGTCTCCTTTTTCTGCTAAATTTAATATTTTCAGGTTGCTTTCATTGTTTGTCACTGAATAGTTTTCTTCCACAATGCAGGTTGCAAATGTAGATTTGTTCAAGCTTCAATGCTTGAGACATCGAGGTGTTCTTTGTACCTGACCTCAAAATTACTGCCTGCATAACTAACGTAAAAATTTGGGCACAAAACTCATTGGATTTGTATCTTCCTGACTTGCTCTAGAGGGCCTTGGAAAGATTTACAGCATGGATCACTTCTTCCTGTAATTTACTATTAGCAGAGAAACTGACATTAATATGCTTCTTTTTAAATAAGTTTGTAATTCGGAATGATATTGGGCATAAGTGTAGGATAAAGGATTTTTCACAATGGCATGAAAATGGAGATGTCATGAACACTCTACACCTACAACTGAGCTAAAAGTTGTAAATTATCCATCTGAGATGGGCGTCAATGTCTTCGAACACTGTAATAATTAATTTACAAAAATAAACGATGAATATAAGCTGTAGGTACTTTATGTTTGTCTGAGTATCCTCATACGATTTCAGATTTTATCGAAAGAAATATTCTCAAAATAAAATGTGATTTTGTCGTCATATTTACCTAATATGGTTCAAATGGCTCTGAGCACTATGAGACTTAACATCTGAGGTCATCAGTCCTCTAGAACTTAGAACTACTTAAACCTAACTAACCTAAGGACATCACACACATCCATGTCCGAGACAGGATTCGAACCTGCGAACGTAGCGGTCGAGAGGTTCCAGACTGAAGCGCCTAGAACCGCGGGGACACACCAACCGCCTACCTAACACACACTATAAACAGAAGGTTGCCAGGCTGTATTCATCAAGTAACTGCAGTAATGTGGTATTAATAATTAAACTAAATGTAAAGTTCTTTGTTATAAAATATACTTCTGAACAATATTTTTTGAGATAAAAAGTAAATAGATTTACGTTATTCTCCGATTTTTGCAAAAGGTGAGACACCGCTTCCACCTTTCCTACTGAGCCAAAATCAGACTCAGCTCAATTTTTTGTGTAAAAAAACGAAAGCAGGGGTAGCACAAGACAACAAACAAACTTGGAAAAAAAGCACCTCCCAAGCATCATGTTTTAATTTAGATAGAAAGGCGAATTTCGCAAGTTGTATGTAAACTTTCTTACACTACACTTGAAAAAAAAAAAGTTATCTTAAAAAATAGGCGGTAAATCAAGAAGATAACGAGTAAGAAATTTCAAATAAAAAAATAACATTTGTCTTGTTTGGTTTTCATCCGCTCGATTTAACTACTATGTATTCGATTGCGGATTTCTACTGTCATTGCGTGAAGAGATGTGTATATGAAATAAAAGTTCACTTTTACGTGAGATATATAACTATCAAAAAGTGGAAATGAAACAAGGAACAAATGAGTACCCGAAAAAGAGCAAGACCAGCCAATTGAGTCCAAACCGAAATCGCTGCATGGGGAAACTAGAACGAAGTACAAAACCAACCGAACGGGACCAAGGCGGGAACAAGATTGGCCGAAGTGAACGGTGAACGATAATTCAAAGAACGAGACCGACTGTGACCAGGCGCGACCGAACTGAAGGATGAACGACCATCTCGAAGCGAGGCCGACTGCAGCAGGAGTGAACGGTGATCGATCGTTCCTTGGTCCTTCTCTACACTTTAGCCATCGGTTCCTTCGGACCTGTTCATTCGCAAATAGCCCACCTCTATTGCGCACGCCAACTACAACGCTCGAAGCTGGTTGTGAGAAGAGGCCGGTTGCTTACCTCAGCATGCTTCACTGAAAGAATGAAGAATGCCGCCTGCACCTTGAAAGGAGTAGTTGGGGGGAGGTGGGGGGGGGGGGTGCTGGCTACCTACTTATACCACCACGGCTGTGAAAACACAGGTACGCTCTTCCTCTACCAGACTTTGTGCCTTCATACCACCTGAGAGGCTGGACAATAATCACTGTGCAATGCATGCATCAGAGACTTCAGAGGCATCACTACTGATACTTGAAAACAATCATATCTCAGCACCAGCTGGCAGAATAAAATAAGTGGACAAACGTTCTGAGAAGATGGTACCAGTTAACATGGAACAGGCTACAGTGAATAGGTGAAGTGCTGCAAAGGGGAAGTATGTGAACAGAAGAGGATCGAAAACAAAGCATGGGTGATGCGGAGTGTGATCGTCTAATTTGGAACCTTAGGGCAGTCTCGAAGAGACACTGTTCTGAACGTACGTTTCCCACAAACATTTCTTCCAATCCTTTTGCACCTTTTGAATCGGGCGTACTTCGGTTTCTCTGCTCACAAGAAACTGCAGAGTCTGATGTGTCAGTCTTACCTAGTCCATGTTATTCCTGATTTCATTATAATTACACGATCAGGTGTGTGGAATGAACAGTCTAATCACTAACGGATATGAATTGAGAGTAAACTGAAGAAATAAGGGAAGAGCATGAGGACAGTGAGAAACTTAACATCGAAATTGTTGAATACGGATTAGACGAAGTTAAGGAATATTGTTCCTTGGAAGCAGAATACACCATGAAGGCCGAAGCAACGAGGGTATAAAATGCAGGCATGCAAAAACGACATTCCTGGCCAAAATAAATCTACTAGCACCGAAAGTAGACATTAATCGAACAAAGAAAGTCTAGGAATATATGTTTGGTGCATAGCATTATGTCGTAGTGAATCTTGGGCTGCGGGAAAAATAAGTCATAATATTTTACATTTCTGTTATGGAAAAATGATGGAAATTGGGTGAGCATGTAAGGTAAGGAATGAAGAGGTTTTCCTGAGAGTCGGCGAAGAAAGGAAAGTACGGAAAAGACTGACAAGAAGAAGGGGCAGCATGGTAGAACGTGTGTTAAGACTTCCGTAAATAACTTCCGGAGTATTAGAGGGAGCTATAGAGTGGAAGAAATGTAAGGAAAGGCAGAGATAGGAATAAATTGAACAAATGATTGTAGACATAGAGTACGGTTGCTTTTCTAAAGATGAAGAGGATGGCAGAGTAGAGGAATTCATGGCGTTATCGAACCAATCAGAAGACTGGTGACTCAAAAAAAAGCTGTAGCCTCATTATTAATATTGTTCTTATGAGTTAAGACTGCCTGCTACGAGCAGGGCTTTAGGTGGAATTACCGTTTGGTAGTGTGTTAATATTTTATTGATCAGAAGACTGATCTTGTTTAGCTTTTCATAGTGCGTTTGTGCGCTAAATTTATCTTGTTGCTTCTATAGCCAGACAAGTTTCTATGAGTTTTTCCAAACATTTAAATATTTACGAGATCGAACAGCAATATTGCTACGTTAAGAAGACAGTGCGTTTCCGTAGCTTTTCGTCTTCACGTGAAAGATGTGCAAATTTAGGAATAAGTGGCATACAAATTCTAATTTTTTACCAATGCAGAAATAGTATTGTAGCGTGAAGTCTCTCTTTTCTTCCTACGGTAGAAATTTAATTCTCGAAATGTGACGTGGTTTTACCAGTAGAATGTGCCTGAAGAGGATGCTTTGCTTCTTAGTTCAGTGCAATCAGACAAGGCGCTTTTCTGCAGAGTACATCATTATTAAAACGAAAACTGTCAGAGGCGGAAGTACGAGGTAATAGAAACAAAAACATTCCAGTAAATATTTGCTTTGTTTACCGCATAACTACGAATATACGTCTGCGAGCATCCAATGATTTCAAAATGAAATAACATTAGTTAAAGAAAGTGTATTTTTGAAGCAAACATTTCGATTAAGTTCCCATCTCTTTGTCCTTTCCCATCTGTCTTTACTCAAATTGCACCCCTGGCCCACATTCCAAGAGATTCTGCGCCTTACGTGTTACAATTCACTGAGTACTCACACTCATCAAATTGCGTCGTCCATGTTTGGATGCAATATTTCACTCATCTCTGCAATGGTCTATGAATTCTTCTAAACACCTCCAACACATTTCACCATAAATAAACTTCTAAGGAAACGGAGACTATTACACAGTAAATGGAAAACAAAGCAGGGGCTGTAGGTAGAAAGATGCCCAATAAAACGCGCTTGACTGTCACGAGAGCAATCCGTGGCGTCTACAAAGACTATTGTAGCAGAATATAATCGAAAGATCTCTCAGAAACACCGAATCAAATCTGGCCATATGTGAAAGAGTTTAGCGTTCGCCAATTTAATGTCCAAACACTCGTGGAGGGTAGCAAAACAAAATTATAAATACTAAGCTGAGTTTTCAAATGCTCCTTTAAAATGGAAAATTAATGACTAATGGCTGACTTTAATTCTCGGACCTCTTCAAATATGAATTATACAGACATTAGTGCAAATGGCGTTGAGAAACAGCCGAAATCTCTTAAGTTGAACGAACCTCCAGGACCAGAGGGAATCCATATCACATTATATACAGAACGTGTGGCGGAATATTCCACCACAGATCGCTTCAACAAAATGCTTGTCTGCAAGAATAGTAGCACCAGTGAGTTGGCATCTATATCATTAGGTCATATTCTGAACTCAAACATGATGAGATACGTCGAATAGAGTGACCTCTTCCATACCAGACAGCATGGATTCCGAAAACATTGATCACATGGAGTTCAACTAGCACCTTCCTCATTACAGTTCGCATAAATGATTATTTGAATCCATATACGATGGTTAGTCAAATGAAAACCTTAAATATTTTTTTAAAAATATTGTTTATTGTGCAGAAGTAGTGGAAAGCTGTATCAATTTTCAACATAAACTCCGCCTCGCTCAATGCAAGTCCTCCAGCGCTTACAAGTGCATTAATTCCTTTTTAAAAATTCTTTTGGTAGTCCGCGCAGCCACTCATGCACCGCGTGGCGTACCTCTTCATCAGAACGGAACTTATTTCCTCCCATTGCGTGTGTGAGTGGCTCAAACATATGGAAATCACTTGGGGCAAGGTCCGGTCAGTAGGGTGGATAAGGAAGACACTCAAAATGCAGGTCTGTGATTGTTGCAACTGTTGTACGGACACTGTGGGCCCTTGCATTGTCATGTTGCAAAAGGACACCTGCTGACAGCAACCCACGTCACTTTGATTTGATTGCAGACCGCAGATGATTTTTTAGGAGATCTGTGTATGATGCACTGGTGACAGTGGTCCCTCTAGGCATGTAATACTCCAAAATGACTCCTTTTTCGTCCCAAAAGAGAGTAAGCATAACCTTCCCCGTTGATGGTTCTGTTCGAAACTTATTTGGTTTTGGTGATGAGGAATGGTGCCGTTCCTTGCTCGCTCTCTTCGTTTCCGGTTGGTGGAAGTGAACCCAGGTTTCGACCCAGTAACGGTTCTTGCAAGGAAGCCATCACCTTCTCGTTCAAAGCGCCGAAGAAGTTTTTCACAGGCATCAACACGTCGTTCTCTCATTTCAAGAGCCCTTTGCCGTGGCACCCATCTAGCTGACACTTTGTGAAACTGGAGCACATCATGCACAATATGGTGTGCTGACCCATGACTAATCTGTAAACATGGTGCAATTTCATTCAGTGTCGCTCGGTGATTTTCCCTCACTATGACTTCAACTGCTGCAATGTTCTGTGAAGTCACAACTCGTTGTGCCTGACCTGGACGAGGAGCATCTTCCACTGATGTCACACCATTTGCGAACTTCCTACTCCATTCGTAGACTTACTGCTGTGACAAAGATGCATCACCGTACTCAACCTTCATTCGTCGATGAATTTCAATAGGTTTCACACCTTCACTACGCAAAAACCGAATAACAGAACGCTGATCTTCCTCGGAGCAAGTCGCAAGTGGGGCGGCTATCTTTATACTGATACTGTGACGGTATGTGTCCATCTGCAGTATGCTGTCACCTACAGACCATTCTGTACGCTGTTTGTAGCACGATTAGCAGGATAACGGCGCGAAATTTCGATTTGTTATTACAAATTTAAGGTTTCCATTTGACTCACCGTCGTAATTTTCTAGGCCTAGCTGCACCTTCTTCACAGCGGATGCACAAGTATGGCCGACCTCCTGTGAGAATCTCAAGGAGCGAACGTGGAGGAAACGGACAGGGACTGTTGACAGGTGGCCCTCGGCGGGAGTGTGGATCGGCCGTGAGGCGTGCCGAGGTCTTTCGGGCGGGAAGGAGCGCCGGTCCCCGGCGCGAAACCGCCCGGCGGATTTATGCCAATGTCCGGTGAGCCGGCCAGTCTGTAGATGGTTTTTGGGCGGTGCCTTGGAAAATGCGGGCTGGTTCCCCTTATTCCGCCTCAGCTACACTATGTCGGCGATTGCTGCGCAAACAAGTTCTCCACGTACGCGTACACTACCAGTACTCTACCACGCAAACATAGGGCTTATACTCGTCTGGTGTGAGACGTTCCCTGGGGGGTCCACTGGGGGCCGAACGGCACGATAACCCTGGGTTCTGTGTGGGGCGGTGGGGTGAAGTGGACTGCGGTAGTCGACGTGGGGTTGTGGACCACTGCGGCTGCGGTTCACCTGACATAACATAACAACATAACAAGCAGGAAGTCCCCAGTTTGAATTCCGATCCGGTACACTTTTTCATTCGTCGCCGCTGATTTTGATGCAGCTGACAGCAGTGATCCCCTCCCTTTCATTTCCTTCCCCCCCCCCCCCCCTCTGCACCTTTAATTTACATGTAGCGCTCGAAGGAGTTTACATTCTTCGCGCTCTCCATACGTGAACTGAACGTGAAGAAGTTCTAATAACTGGTGCAATAGGAAATACTCTCTGCCATGCACTTCACAGTGGTTTTCAGAGTAGGGATGCAACGGTAGATGTAGAGGTCATCTCGTAAATCTTAGCAACAACGTACAACGTGATGTTCCAGTTCTACAACCACATAAGAGCATTGGGATCAGGTGATCTTGGAGGTTACCGCACAAGGTCTACTCCACGTTCACAGTCAGTCCAAAAAGCTTCGAACTGAATTAATAAAAAATAAAGAAAAACTAACAGAGGTTTATAATGACTCAGCTGTTCTACAGAGACTACCACTACACGATGACAATGCACAGAGCGTTCATACAGACATGTAAAACTGTCGGAAAGGTTCTCCTTTGGGATGTTGTTTACCTCGCACGTTACGTTAGCTTCAATCACTGTTATGTCATCAAAGCGTTGACGCTTCATGTGAATTTCTGTTCTTTGTTGTTTTCTGTTAGTTTCGTATTGACAACATCAAGAGTCTCATTACCAGTGATGATTTATTTCAGAAAGAAACTGTTTGCATTCTACATTCCATTTAAGTCTCGGCAGGCGTCCATGCGTGTTTGTTTTCGTACTGAAGTCAAGGAATTTGGGAAAAACTTTACACGCACTTTTATCTTCTTCAAAGGATTCTGGAGAACTTATTCAGCACTCGTTCCATTGCGATTTGTGACAAAAACGCTGACACACTATGGCCGCAAACACGCTACTTGACGCTGCGTGTTCACAACTGATCGGTCGAATGCACATCTGGTGTTTACAGTTGTCAGTTCAAAATATTACCGTAGTTATTTCGCTGACGAACCATAAACGGCAGGAGTAAAACGAGTCTTGAAACTTTTGGACGGACATTGGATGAATTTGGGCCACGATGGCACTTTAGAAGTCGTCAGCATAGCAACAAAATGTGTCTAGGGCCCATCATGCATCTACCACATTCCGCAAGCATCTAACATGGGTGAAATTTGAGCCTAAGTGGACGGAGACGTATTCGAAAAGCTTGCATTTTATATACATTAGCACAAAATAGGAGAGTGTTTCACGGAAGCTGCGTCCGGCTTGAAAGTACTGGGTGGTCATAATTAAAGTGCAGCTACTCACAGAATTCCTGTGTGGATTTTAATTATCCTATGGCAGCAAAACTTGCAGATGTTCTAAAGCGATGATGTGCGAAAAAACTGAATTCCAATTTTGGCCATCAGTTGCAAATGTGGCGCTGTCAATGCGAGGAAGACGTATAGAAATGTTTTCATACGCAATAGATTATCAACGAGATGTGGACAGAAAGTGTCAAACAAGTGAGAAAGCCGTGACGATGATTTTATTGTCAACTGACACTTACACAATTTGTTCAATATGAGCACCGGAGACATTGACCAGAAGCTACATACGTGAAACACCGATATCAACAATCGGTAACAGCGTGCTGCGGTGTACTGGCCTTCAGATCAGGTAAGAGCTACTGTGTCCATGATAAATTCCTTCATTTAGATACCCCAAGAGGCTAAAGCCACATGTATTCAGATCAGATGATCTTGCAGGTCACGCACTTGGAAAACATCTAGAGGTAACACATTCGTGGTTGGTTTTATTAAGCAGACCTTTCACCGGGCAAGCGACATGCGATGTTACCACATCTTGCGTGAAATAAGTGCTTTCTTCACAATTGCGTTCTTCCAAAGCAGGGATCATATTACGTACGAGGAGGTCTTGATAACGTGCAGACGTCAAGGTTCACCTGACAGGCCGTCTGCGTGCAGAGATGAACGGGTAGAGAATAATGGTGATTGTGAATCCCAAGGACACAGTTACATACGGCGTGTGGAATGCCCATCCGTGGACGACGTGCAGTTTTAAAAGTGCTCCAAATTCGGCAGTTCAATATATTCACTGCACCCTGTATTGTAAAATGTGCCTAGTCACTCCATGTGCAGCGCACATTTCATCATTTTCAATCCCTGCCAGACACCAAAGAACTAATTCAGAACGTTGTTGAGAATCATGAGGTTTCAGTTCCTGCACCATCTGTGTCTTGTACAGCATAGAGGTGTACAATAGACTGCAAAATTTTCAGTACTGTTGACCGTGAGATGGACAATTTTGTTGATACTGCACGAGCACTAGCCCTACCCTGGACACGAGCTGCATGTTCAGTTACAGGAAGTCAGTAACTTCTTTCGGGCTAGGACGCCCTCCTCTTCCAGGCGCCACACCAAAGTACCCGAGTTTTCGAATATTATTAGTATCGCCTTTAAGTCATTTAATAATATCAGGCGTGTTCTCAGATCATGCAGTAATTGCTGCTGTTCACGCAAAGCAGCTTTCTTTCTCGATAATCACAACGTTCACTCACGATATGGCTTGTCAAATGACAGTGTGGATGTCATACTGTCAAAGAAGTAGTGTGCAGCCCCGGATTTGCACCTTGTGCCCACAAAAGGAACTAATTTGTTTCCCATCGTAAATCGGTTCCACGTTGCCGCATTAGCATATCTACCAAGCTTCGCTGCCATGCAGTCATTATAGCCCACATGGGACCTCCGAGGGCAGCTGCCCTTTAATATTATAGCTGCTCAGACATATATAGAATTATCTCGCAAACGGCTCATCTCTGGACGCACGTATACTGAATCGTTTCTGCTTTTTTGCCGTATACTTTCACCAGTGTCAAATTTCGCTGTTAATAATATTTCACTCTGTGTATTCATCACTCTTTCAAGCTGCACAAATTTAAGGGATAAACGGTGTTTCTCACCATGGGCTAACAAAAGTTAGTATAGTGTTGTACATATGGAGATGATTCGCCAAATTACATCGCCATATTGCTCCAGAGTGTGGTATATTCCGGAGACCGCGTTGCCTCGCTGAAGTATGCAATACATATTGATACCACAGACATTAGCGAGGGCTCGCTTCAATGCGCAACGTTTTATGGGAGGCGCTCTTGAAGACCACGCCTCTCCGCCAGAACTGCAGCGCCATCACTCTGAGGTTAATATACTGTTAGACATGCAAGAACTCAAACCAGTTCGAGGCCTCAGCTACAGCAGTCAACATCATCGAGTAGGACAGTGACCGTTAGAGTTTTTGATGAAATGTACTTTGGAAAAGTTGCACTTTGTGCTGCAAGAGAAAAGTTCGTTAAGCTGTGCATCAAGTAATGTTTTGCTAGTCAATGATAGTTGTAAATTATCCATCACTGCGGTCGCAAAGAAGGAAGACAAAGTTTGTTAAATCTTTTATTCGTTTATGTAATGAAGAGAACTAATATTTCATGTATTCTACACTACTGGCAATTAAAATTGCTACACTATGAATCTGACGTGCTACAGGCGCGAAATTTAACCAACAGGAAGAAGATGGTGAGATATGCAAATGATTAGATTTCAAAGCATTCACACAATGTTGGCGCCGGTGGCGACACCTACAACGTGCTGACATGAGGAAAGTTTGCAGCCTGCTGTAACGTTGTTGTGATGCCTCGTGTAAGGAGAACAAATGCGTGCCATCACGTTTCCGACTTTAATAAAGGTCGGATTGTAGCCTATCGCGATTGCGGTTAATCGTATCGCGACATTGCTGCTCGCGTTGGTCGAGCTCCAATGACTATTTATCAGAATATGGAATCGGTGGGTTCAGGAGGGTAATACGGAACGCCGTGCTGAATCCCAACGGCCTTGCATCACTAGCAGTCGAGATGACAGGCATCGTATCCGCATGGCTGTAACGGATCGTGCAGCCACATCTCGATCCCTGAGTCAACATATGGGGACATTTGCAAGACAACAACCATCTGCACGAACAGTTCGACGACGTTTGCAGCAGCATGGACTATTAGCTCGGAGACCATGGCTGCGGTTACCCTTGACGCTGCATCACACACAAGAGAACCTGCGATGGTGTACTGAACGACGACCCTGGGTGCATGAATGGCAAAAGGTTATTTTTTCAAATGAATCCAGGTTCTATTTACAGCGTCATGATGGTCGCATCGGTGTTTGGCGACATAGCGGTGTACGCACATAGGAAGCGTGTATTCGTCATCGCCATACTGGCGTATCACCCGGCGTGGTGGTGTGGGGTGCCATTGGTTACACGTCTCCTTCACCTCTTCTTCGCATTGACGGCACTTTGAACAGTGGACGTTACATTTCAGATGTGTTACGACCTGTGGCTCTAACCTTTATTCGATCCCTGCGAAACCCTACATTTCTGATAGGATAATGCACGAGCGCATGTTGCAGGTCCTGTACGGGCATTTCTGGATACAGAAAATGTTCGATTGCTGCCCTGGCCAGCACATTCTCCAGATCTCTCATCAATTGAAAACGTTTGGTCAATGGTGGCCTAGCAACTGGCTCGTTACAATACGCCAGTCACTACTCTTGATGAACTGTGGTATCGTGATGAAGCTGCATGGGCAGCTGTACCTGTACACGCCACCCAACCTCTGTTTCACTCAATGCCCAGGCGTATCAAGGCCGTTATTACGGCCAGAGGTGGTTGTCCTGGGTACTGATTTCTCAGGATCTATGCACCCAAATTGCGTTAAAATGTAATCTCATGTCAGTTCTAGTATAATATATTTGTCCAATGAATACCCGTTTGTCATTTGCATTTCTTCTTGGTGTAACAATTTGAATGGCCAGTAGTGTAGTATGATGAGCCTTCTCCCAGAGCAATCAAAGATCCCGCAATTGTCGCCAGACGAAAGTAGTCGCCTGTTCACAACCCCGTGCACTACGCCTGAAGCCAGTGTTATATCGATTGGCGTCCGAAATGCTGCAAACCGACTCTTCGGTCACGCAAGGGAGCCTCACACAGCCGGAGGCGGAAGCCAACTACCTGTACTATTGCTCGCCGCCTGCAAATACGGCGCGGACTGCGTGGGTGGAGCAGCGCTCGGCTGTGCCCGCCCGTCCGTACGTCTGGGGAGAGCCTTTGGCTGTCGCGGAACAAAGCCCCGCGGCCGCATAACTCGATGCCGGGTCCCGCCCCGCCCTGCCCTCGACAGCGCCGCCTGTAATTAGGACCTACCTCTGCCCCGAGCACGCAGTTTCACGTCATAATCCCAGCTCCGACACCTCTGCGCTGTGCGCAGAGTTTGACGAATAACTAAATTAACGACTTTCCCCTTCCACAGCTCCCTTCCCTCGCCATGTTTACCTCTCTCTGTGTGTCTCTTTCCATCTCTCCTCCCCCCCTCCCCCGACCTCTCTGTCTCTCTCTCTCTCTCTCTTTCTCTTTGCGCTTTTGCTCCTTTCCTTCTCACTGAACCGACTTCGCAACTTCACACTTTGTACCTTGATGAATTTTAGTCACTTTGTGCTACATATTTCTCATCTTCCCAGTTCGTTTCAGTAGCTCGTCGTTAGATACATGGTCTATCCACTTAATTTTCAGCGTTCTTCTGTAGCAGCACACTTCCAAAGCTTGTAACCTCTTCTTTCCTGAATTGTTTATCACACATGTTTCATTTCCGTACCAGGCGATACAATAGACAAATACTTTGCCTGAAAAGGAAGTGAAGCACCCAGAGGACACGGTGGATTGTCACTGCAACTTCGTACACATGAATGACTTAGGGTGGGGACGGGGGTTGTAAATTAGTAGAGTGGTAATTCTCTGTGACAGGTTGAGCGGCCACAATAGTATATTAGTGTAGCTCTTATTTAATGTTCTTAACAGGTCTGGTTGAGTATATAAGGGGCGGGAACAGCGTCAGATGTTGCGTGATCGCTGTGAAGGACATAGAGATGCCGCGTACTTGTTTGAGACGTCTTTATTGGCACTGGACAGTCTTTGAAAATTGTGTCATTGTGTGTCCTCATTAGACCAGCTGGCTGAATAGTGCAATAGTCACTTTATATCTGCGTCTACCATCAAGGAACAAGTGTCATCCAGTGCCATTGGACCAGGGAAATTCCTTCTCATGCGTAGACTGCCGTTAACCTCACAACACCAACAACTGCGTTCGATGTGGTGACGTGACCGGGAAGCGTGGATTTCTGGTGAAAGGCGTTGCATTGTGTTCAGCGATGATCGCGGGCTACCACCGTCGGTGAGTTTGGTGGCGACCTGGGAACAGGTCCTTTTCTTTCAATGTTTGGAGAGGTTCAGCGGTTTTACTCCTGGTGTGGAGAACCAGTGGGTATAATTTCAGGTCATGGGTTGTGGTGACTGAGGGAACTCCGATGTCACAAGCCGGCCGTTGGTGGCAGAGCAGTTCTAGGCGCTTCAGTCTGGAACCGCGCGACCGCTACAGTCGCAGGTTCGAATCCTGCCTCGGGCATGGATGTGTGTGATGTCCTTAGGTTATTTAGGTTTAAGTAGTTCTAAGTTCTAGCGGACTGATGACCTTAGATTTTAAGTCCCATAGTGCTCAGTGCCATTTGAACAGATGACACAAGGCTGTGTCACGGGCATTCAACGGCCTCACGTGTTGCCTCTGATGCGACAGTATTGTGGTGCCATTTTCCAACAGGACAATACTTGTCCAATCATGGCAGGTGGCTCTACGAAGTGTCTGCGTCATGTAGGGATACACTGTGCCCACCAAGGGCCCCCAGATCTAACCCCTATTGAAAAGGTTTGGGTTCATCTCGGTCGTCAACTCTGTCCTCTAGCCAACCAAGAATATCATGGACCAGTTACAACAGTAACGGACCAGTTTCCCTCAGGAGAGCCTGTAACGGTTTCATGACACCCTTCCTACACTAATCAGTGCGAGGGTGTGCAGCGTCATACCGATAAGTGGCTTCATTTTGCCAAGTATTTTGCAAATTTGATTTAAGATTGAAAACATTGAAATATAACATCACATACGCTCTTAAGCTGTGAAGATCAGTTCGTCTCCCTCCCCCTTTTTGATGATTCACTTATTATGTCAAATGCTTTTAGGCAAGATTTTGTAAGTCTTAAATTTGCTTTCGAAGTCGACAGACGTCTCTTTTTCAGAAAATCATTTTTTTGTTATTGCCAGTGTGTCTCTCTACTTCAATCAATACTACTTAAAATCAGAAATCAGGCAAAATATTTTAGTGTAGTAATGAATCGAAACGAAATTTTCTGTTGACGCAAGGCAACGCACGAAGTATCCTGTGTGCTGACATCGTTTAGGGTGAGTATCTCCAAACCACCCCTCCTCTCCAAGAAAAAAGAAAACATCTTCGTAAAGACGAGAGAAATAGCATCTAATTACTCTTGTGAGTGTACGTGGCTTATAAGTCGGACTTTCGACGTACGCTTGCTTCTGACGGTATATGGTAACTGTTCCATTAAGACATGAAATTTCGAGATTTTTTAAAAATGATTTGACCGTAAATGTGTTTTCTTCTAGAGTGAAACTGTGAGCAGTTGGTGCACTGTAATGATCTGTGTCCGCAAAACGTTTGTTATCAAAATATACAAACCGGAAGGCATTAGTCATTAAGCAAATTACCATCCCTGGTGGGAAGACAGTGATGCACAAGGAGGGAAACAACGGTGACTAAAAACTGTCTTAAACAGTCACAGACCGTCAAGTCACATTAATGTCACCACCTGTCGAGAGCCTGAATAAGCTCCTTTTGCAGCGTGGACAGCAGCCAGACGTGCAGGAAGAGTATCAATGACGTTCTGAAAGGTACGGAAGGAGATATGGAGTCATGGGAATATCATTTCCGTGGCCAACTGTGCTCGGTTTCTCGGTTGAGGATCCGTGACGCGAGCAGGCGGATCGACGGTCGCTCAGACTCTCTATTGGATTTAAATCCTTCCACTTTGATGGCCATGATTCATTCTGAGGTTGTCCGCCCCGATAGCAGAGTGGTCAGCGTGACGGATTGCCGTCCTACTATCCCGGTTTCGTTTCTCGGCTGGGTCGGAGATTTTCTCCGCTCAGGGACTGGGTGCTGTGTTGTCTTCATTATCATTTCATCCCCAGCCGGCGCGCAGTTCGCCCAATGTGGAGTCGGAGGTAATAAGACCTGCACCAAGGCGGCCGGTCCTTTCCCGCAATGGGCCTCCCGGTCAATGACGCCAAACGATCCTTTCCATTTCCATCCTAATGTTCTTCAATCCACACATGTACACTGCGAGCAGTGTCACTCTTCATTGTCTTGCTGGCAGATCCCGTAGTGCCGAGGGAAAACAAACTGTATGTTAGGGTGGAAATGGTTCCGAAGGATAGATTAATACTTGAGTTGATCCATTGTGGCTTCCAGAGTAAAGAGATCACCCAGGGAGCGCCACGAAAACAAACATTACCCAGACCATAGAACTCCCTCCTTCAGCCTAGACCGTCCGACGATGATTGCAGGAGGTCTACTTTGAAACATTACACGCCGATGCAGCATAAAAAGTAATTCATCTTAAAAGGCTACCTTTCGCCACTCACTGGAAGTCCCGGTGTAGTACTGCCGTGCAAATTCCAGGCTTCATAGCTGATGAAGAGCAGTAAGCAGTGTTAAGTGAAATGGGCACCTGCTGCAGACGCCAGTATGCAGCACACTTCGCCTTTGGTAGCCGCAGGATTGACCAGGGCTGTCAGCTGCTCAACAGCTGCACGTTTCTCCGCAACCGTATTCACTCCTGCTAGCTGCGGCTCACGGTGCGTCACAGTTGCCTCCGCGCCGGTTTTTGGATAGCGCCATTATGGTATACACGGTATACTTTAATTTCTGAAAGCTTCCACGCTGAGCTCGAAAGCACGTCATCATGATCTTTTGGGTATCACAGATATTTCTTCGTTTCCGCATTACGACAACGACTGAACTGGTTTCCGCGTCCCGGTCACGCTTTACGTACCCCATTTCTAGTTCTGCCGTCTAACGACTGTGAGTGTTTACTGCAAGCAGTAAGTGTATTAACAGATGATTCACAAATAAAATAACATTGCCTCAGTTATATGATTTACTTGTCTGGCCTATACAATATTGTTCTATGCGTTTCTCTATTAATAATTAACTCGAAATTACAGATGAATGAATGAAATTATCTTGAATAATTTTGTTATTAATTCTTGACAACAGCTTCACATGAGTACAATTTGAGGGTCTTGTTAAGTAATACTAATTACTATTTTGTATAAGAAGCAATTACCACATCGCGGTTCCTGCGTTAGAAACCAGCCATTGCTCAAATTTTGAATAAAAATCAGTTTAAATATAGTGGGGGTCACAGAAGTGAAAGGAAAGAAGGTGAGGACTTCTGGTCAAATTATTATTGGGTAATATTTACAGCAGCGCGAAAATCCTAACAACGGAAATAAAATCAGTATGTACTTTATAAATGAGAGTCCAAATGAGCCAGTTTTATCCTTTTTTTAACTACCTGGATTCAATTTTTTTGAACTAGGTTAGCATTATTTCTTGGTAACTATGACACTTGTTAATTTCCCTTGTTATTCTGAGCCGGCCTCTGTGGCCGAGCAGTTCCAGGCACTTCAGTCGGGAACCGCGCTACTGCTACGGTCGCAGGTTCGAATCCTGCCTCGGGCATGGATGTGTGTGATGTCCTTAGGTTAGTTAGGTTTAAGTAGTTCTAAGTTTGTTTCTCAGTATCTCCTGTCACACAATAATTTTGCACGGAGTCTAATGATTGGCAAATTCTTAGATTTCATTCGATTTTCCAAAACACGAATAACGTAATTTGAAATAATTACTTCATATTCAAAAGACGCCTGTGTTGAAAGTCCTGAGGTATATGGCGCCATTTGTGGCTCTGACGAGCTGAAGTCGTGGAAATGGTTTCTTCTTTCACGTACTGTTACCACTTCCGTGCCGCAGTTTTTCTTCGGCGACTGTTACGGTGGTTTATTTGTTACATAAACAATGTGGTTACTACATTCCATACCAGTTTCTTTTATTTTGTTTATCCAGGATATGATGAATTTCGAAGTGTAGTGAATAAAACTCCCCGTTGTCGTGTAGGTAAACGACATTTTTCTGGGGAACGTCCTCTCTTCCACTTTTTAGTAATGATTTTTTGCTCCTAAAGAGAAATAACTTTCAGTAAATGATGCTGCAGAAGCGTAGCTAAATAGTGCTGTAGTGTCTTGCTTACTACGTCTGACGGTCGATATGTCATTTGCTGGCCAGCTGCTGTGGCCGAGCGGTTCTAAGCGCTTCAGTCCGTAACCGCGGTACTGCTACGGTTGCAGGTTCAAATCCTGCCTCGGGCGTGTATGTGTATGATGTCCTTAGGGTAGTTAGTTTTAAGTAGTTCTAAGTCTAGGGGACTGATGACTTCAGATGTTAAGTCCCATAGTGCTTAGAGCCATGTGAACCATTTTTCATTTGCTGGGCTTTATTGTGCTGCATACACTCTCAATTGTAAAAACCGTTCTACAAATCGATACATATGACACTTTTCTCTTTCATCAGATATCGTACGTATTCAATAGCACGGTTTTTTCCGCTTTGACGTATTCGTGTCGCAGCTTGTAACACTACCTGCAGTGTTGCGGCTGTGTGTTTTAGTCTGTATTACTACCACAGAATTCGATTATTTAGTTGATCTTATTCTATGTTACCTGGCGTTAAAGGACGATAATTTCTAGTTTTTGTATCAGTTTTAGCTTCATGCCTTTGATAAAGATGTGCAATGGGTAATATATATTCCTCTGTAAGTAGTGCATGTGTAGTTGTGTGTGGCGAGGGCTGAACCGATGTCTTCAGCTACTCGGTCAAGTTCTGGATCACCTAATGATCCGGCGTCCATTCTGCAAGCGCAGTGGTAAGTGACGCTCTGCAAAGCCTTAGGCGGGCCTTTCTCCCCTAATGACTGGGGCCGGCGTCAGCAAATATTCAGGCGCCAGATAGCGGAAGCCGGGGCTGAGCCGGCGACCGACCGAGTTGAGCCGTCTAATTAATTAATCACGGCCAGGCAGAGGCGTGGGCGGGGTGTCACCGGGGCCGCCCATAAATTGTTCCCGCAACAGCTGCGATGGCGGCTCGGCGCTCCGAGGCCGCTGCAAGAACCGGAGGGCGCGCCGGCATTCGCTGGCCTAAACAACACAAAGACACTGAACAGGCGAACGCAATATGACGCACTAAGAGTATGATGGCTTACAGCTGCTTTCCGTATAGAACAAACAGAAATTAAATGTACTGGTGTACAATACTAATTATGATGATAAATGTGGCGTCACCGCCAGACACCACACTTGCTAGGTGGTAGCCTTTAAACCGGCCGCGGTCCGTTAGTATACGCCGGACCCGCGTGTCGCCACTATCAGTGATTGCAGACCGAGCGTCGCCACACGGCAGGTCTAGAGAGACTTCCTAGCACTTGCCCCAGTTGTACAGCCGACTTTGCTAGCGATGGTTCACTGACAAAATATGCTCTCATTTGCCGAGACGATAGTTTAGCATAGCCTTCAGCTACGTCATTTGCTACGACCTAGCAAGGCGCCATATTCAGTTACTATTGATATTGTGAATCATGTACCGTCCAGAGCGACGTTCATCATTAATGGCTTAAAGTTAAGTATTTCACCAGCTACTTCCGTTTTTCTAAATTCTAATTTCCTTGTCCTATTCTAGACCTCACGCCAGCCTGCGTGAGCTAAAACGCGTGCCTTTCGGCCTCCTCTAGTAACACGGTTTCGGCTCTACTGCCAACCACAACAATAAATAGATAAATATAGTAAAAGTTTAGTCACGACTGGTTGTACACTGGTGGAAACGGGATATGTTGAACCGTTTCACGTCACATAACGTCCCCAAACGTTTACCCCGGCACCTCTGCTTATACACACATCAAAAAACGTTTTGCGTTACCCCGGTTCCCAGAACTTCTGAAGGTGGACGTAGACTGTGGGTATTGTGTCACAGACACAGCCCCTTTGACTGTTTGAGATGTCACTAAACCCACCCAAAGACGTAAACAACCATGCATGAACAGCTCCTATTAGACGGAAGGGGTCTGACAGTCGATCAGTTCCAGTCATTATAACAGGAAGGCGGTACACGACTCATGTTGTCTCCAGTTCAACCATGCCTAGATTGTCAATACCGCTGTTCGATCGCGTCCTCATTGTCACTTTATGCCGGGAAAGGCACTCAACAAAGGAAGTGTCCATCCGTTTCGGAGGGAAACAAAAGCGATGTTGTTCGGACATGGAGATACAGAGAGAGAGAGGAACTGTCTATGACATGCCTCGCTCAGGCCGCCCAAGGACTGACTACTGCAGTCGATGACCGCTACCTACGGATTATGGCTCGGAGGAAACCTGACAGCAATACCACTGTGTTGAATAATGCTTTTCGTGCAGCTACAGAACATCGTGTTACGACTCAAACTGTGCACAATAGGCTGCATGATGCGCAACTTCACACCCGACGTCCATCGCGAGGTCCAATTTTGCAGCGACGACACCATGCAGTGCGGTACAGATGTGCCCAACAACATACCGAATGGATCGCTCAGGATTGGCATCACGTTCTCTTCACCGATGAGTGTCGCATATGCCTTCAACCAGACATTCATCAGAGACGTGTTTGGAGGCAACCTGGCCAGACTGAACGCCTCAGACACTGTCCTGCGAGTGCAGCAAGGTGGTGGTTCCCTGCTGTTTTTGGTGGCATTATGTGGAACCGATGTACGTCGCTGGTAGTCATGGAAGGTACCGTAATGGCTGTACGATATGTGAATGCCATCCTCCGACCTATAGTGCAACCATATCGGCAGCATATTAGCGAGAAATTCGTCTTCATGGACGACAATTCACGCCCCCATCGAGCACATCTTGTGAACGACTTCCTTTAGGATAAAGACATATCTCGACTAGAGTAGCCAGCATGAACCCTATTGAACATGCCTGGGATAGATTGAAAAGGGCTGTTTATGGACGACGTAACCCACGAACCACTCTGAGGGATCTACGCCGAATCGCCATTGAGGAGTGGAACAATCTGGGCCAAAAGTGCCTTGATGAAGTTGTGGATAGTATGCCGCGACGAATACAGACATGCATCAATGCAAGGGACATGCTACTGGGTGTTAGAGGCACCGGTGTGTACAGCAGTCTGGACCACCACCTCTAAAGGTCTCGCGGTATGGTGCTACAACATGCAACGTGTGATTTTCATGAGCAATAAAAAGGGTGGAAATGGTGTCCATGTTGATCTCGGTCCAATTTTCTGTACAGGTTTCGGAACTCTCGGAACATAGGTGATGCAAAGCTTTTTCAGATGTCTGTATAATGTTCAAAATTTCATCTTTGTGGGAATTTAATTTCAGTGCCTTCAGTTTACATTGTAACCGAGTGTAGCTATACGTTGTGTACGTGAACCAGTTTGTTATTCCTAACTTGCTGTTGCAGCGTGTCAACCCACGTAATGTGTACATGAAAAGTGCAAGAGGGGTGCTTATGTAAACGCTGCCTGAAGATCGAACTGAAACTGCATAACTGTATTGCAATTAACTTTCATATAAAAAATTAGAAAATTAGAAAATGTTCTGAGAAATTCTGTATTGCACTGTGCAGTGAACAGTGATACAATGCGTGTCTTGCACTTCCAACACACGCAAACTAACAGAATAAAAATTCTACATAGAATTGCAAACTGACCTTTGAAAAAACAACTGTCCAAAATGCTTTCGTAAACATCTCCCTGAAAATGTTCGCAGCAAAACTGACTAAATAAAACTCCAAACGCTAAATGGCACACACACGGACACGTAACGGAGCACTGTAAGAACAAAAGGGTCTGAAGAAGAAATGAAACCTGAACTAAATTTTCTTTTTCTAAACTGAACCTGGTAACAGTTTTCGAATTCAATGCTAAACTGTGAATGATTATATCGTATCCTGACTGTCACGTTCAACTGGTCCTAAAAAACTTTTGTGCCTTACGTTGCGGGAAAGCAACCTAGATACTTCTCGAAAGTGAAGGGTATTAACATGCAGCCCAGGAAGAAAGCAGCTAAAGAAAATGAAAGCTTGCCAAAGTACGATGCAAAGAAATGGAACTATATTAGCACATCTTCTTGTTCTTTGAAAGACCGTTCCACAAAGTGCAATGCAGTTGTAAGTAGGGAAAGGTATAGGTTAATGTTAGTCAGGGCCATACTTTTGTAGGGATTATTGAAAGTCAGATTGCGTTGCGCTAAAAATATTGTGTGTCAGTTTAAGTACAGTCGTGTAGAATTGTTCAAAGGGGACGTTTCACAGCGCCACATGATCACAAAACAAATTTTCGAGAAGACGTTGCAAGTAATTGAACTTACTGAATGATGTAAAAGAGACCAGCATTCAAAACTGTATTGTGAGACTCAGATTCCTTAATAAATACAACAATCTTTATAAAATGTATTCCTTATGAATAAATATAATTCTCCTACGTAATTGGTTACTGAAATGTGAAAGGAGCGGTGAATCTGTAGATCTGGATTCAAACCATGTAAGCAGATAATTTTGTTAATTTCGTCTCGAGAATCAAACTAACTGGTCCGAATTAATAAAGAAAAGTCTACCTAAACATCTGCGTCTTTCAAACTCTTCATGAATTACCCGCGAGCAAGCAACTTAGCGACAATATTACATGAATATCTTCAAACTTCGTAGATGAGTCTTTACAAAATCATATTGCCAAAAAGCAACACCCCCTCTGTTCTGCTAGTTACTTCCAGACAACTCAGCAGTGTGACTAACCTCGACTCTCTCATTTACTTCTCACTGTACGCAGCACTGTCAACAACAATGCTACTTACAACCAAAGATCACATTGCTTCTACCTAGAACCTCTGTGGCTTATCGTATCGTCTGCTGAAGACTTCGAAAAATATTCGGTGTAAAGGTATGAAGTATGAGACATCGAATACCAATAACAACCTAGAAATCTTACAGTATCCATTAATACACGTGAAACACGTTTGACAGGTACATTGTGGCTCTTTGGCATGTATAACGTTACTCGAACTTTTCATGTGGAGATCATAGCACAGAAAGGCCTAAGAACTGAAAGAGCAGCTTATCACCACCTTTAGGACTTTGAGAAAGGTCAAATCATTGACATGAGGAACAGTGAAGTATCAGACCAACATATCGCACAAGAGCCAGTATGCAACGACTACAGAATGAGTGGTGACGAGACGCCTCTCAGTCTGGATTCGAGTGGAGGGTCTCAAACAAAGGCCTCGTCGACTCTGTGGTGGTCTTGGCTGCAGATCTGTAAACCTGCGTCACCGTGTGGGGATTTGTAGGACTCCTCTACATGGGTCAGGGATGTTCTACACAAAGGAAGCAGTTACTCGGGTAGCATAGTACTTTTGGAGTGCACATCAGTTTTTTAGGCTAGATGGTAGTTTGAGGTGCTCTGATGGACACTCTGTAGTCGATACGCGGCAAGGGAAGCCAGATGGCGTTCAGAGCAAAGACACTTCGATTATCAGAATTTTATCAGTCAACTGTAGAAGTATTCGTAATAAAGTTTCCGAATTTGCTGCCCTCCAGGAAAGTTCTCGTGCCCAAGTCACTCTTGGAATCGAAAGGTGGCTGAATCCCGAAGAGGAAAGCTCTGAGATATTTAGTGAGTCGTGGAACGTATACCGAAAAGACATATTATTGGCCATAAGAGGAGGAGTATTCATCACTGTTAACAAAAGCATTGTTTCTATTGAGATCGGAGTTGAGTGTGACAGTGAATTTATCTGATGGCGTATAACAGGTGTAGGTAAAACCAAGTTAATGGCCGTATGTTTTTACTGCAACGCTATTCTGCTGTGGCAGTTCTAGAGTCGTTAAGAGAATGTCTATGATTAGTAGTGCTAAATAACCAGATCATGCAATACTAGTTGGAGGCGATTTTAACCTACCGAGTGTAGACTGGGATGTATATGGATTCATTAGGGCAGGGATTACAGAGAGGCAGTCATGCAAAATACTTTTGCTCACATTTTCCGAATATTGTCTGGAGCAGCTAGCTCAGCAGCCTATATGAAATGGAAATGTTTAAGATCTATAGCTACAACGAGGCCTGATCTTACAACAGTGTCAGTAGAGTAACTGGGATCACCGATCATGTCATTTAGCAAATATGGTTAAGAAAGTTAATAAAACAGTCACGAAGGTTAGGAGAGTATTTCTGTTAGACGGAGCACGTACGCAGTTGTTAGCACCTCATTCAGTTTGTGAACAGACATCATTTAGTTCCAGTAAGATGGACGTAGCGAAATTATGAGCAAAGTTTAAGCAGATTGTAAATCATGCTTTGGAAAATAACGTGCCTAGTAAGGGGATAAAGGATAGGAAAAATCCACCATGGTTTAATAACGAAATTCGGAAGATGCTGAGAAAGCGAGGCTGTGGCACTCGCGGTTCAAAAGAGAATGCACAAATAACGACAAGCAAAGATTAATAGATATTCGTTCGTCTGTCAAAAGATCCATGCGCAAAGCATACAACTACCACAGTCACACATTAGCAAAAGATCTGACAGGGAACCCGACAAAATTCTGGACCGGTATATCTGTTGAAGATTGTTGTTGTTGTGGTCTTCAGTCCTGAGACTGGTTTGATGCAGCTCTCCATGCTACTCTATCCTGTGCAAGCTTCTTCATCTCCCAGCACCTACTGCAACCTACATCCTTCAGAATCTGCTTAGTGTATTCATCTCTTGGTCTCCCTCTACGATTTTTACCCTCCACGCTGCCCTCCAATACCAAATTGGTGATCCCTTGATGCCTCAGAATATGTCCTACCAACCGATCCCTTCTTCTGGTCAAGTTGTGCCACAAACTTCTCTTCACCTCAATCCTATTCAATATTTCCTCATTAGTTATGTGATCTACCCATCTAATCTTCAGCATTATTCTGTAGCACCACATTTCAAAAGCTTCTATTCTCTTCTTGTCCAAATTATTTATCGTCCATGTTTCACTTACATACATGGCTACACTCCATACAAATACTTTCAGAAATGACTTCCTGACACTTAAATCTATACTCGATGTTAACAAATTTCTCTTCTTCAGAAACGCTTTCCTTGCCATTGCCAGTCTACATTTTATATCCTCTCTACTTCGACCATCATCGGTTATTTTGCTCCCCAAATAGCAAAACTCCTTTACTACTTTAAGGGCCTCATTTCCTAATCCAATTCCCTCAGCATCACCCGACTTAATTCGACCACATTCCATTATCCTCGTTTTGCTTTTGTTGATGTTCATCTTATATCCTCCTTTCAAGACACTGTCCATTCCATTGAACTGCTCTTCCAAGTCCTTTGCTGTCTCTGACAGAATTACAATGTCATCAGCAAACCTCAGAGTTTTTATTTCTTCTTCTCCGTGGATTTTAATACCTACTCCGAATTTTTCTTTTGTTTCCTTTACTGCTTGCTCAATATACAGACTGAATAACATCGGGGAGAGGCTACAACCCTGTCTTACTCCCTTCCCAACCACTGCTTCCCTTTCATGTCCCTGGACTCTTATAACTGCCATCTGGTTTCTGTACAAATTGTAAATAGCCTTTCGCTCCCTTTATTTTACCCCTGCCACCTTCAGAATTTGAAAGAGAGTATTCCAGTCAACATTGTCAAAAGCTTTCTCTAAGTCTACAAATGCTAGAAACGTAGGTTTGCCTTTGGTTAATTTTTCTTCTAAGATAAGTCGTAAGGTCAGTATTGCCTCACGTGTTCCAGTATTTCTACGGAATCCAAACTGATCTTCCCCGAGGTCGGCTTCTACTAGTTTTTCCATTCGTCTGTAAAGAATTCGTGTTAGTATTTTGCTGCTGCGGATTTAAACTGATTGGTCGGTAATTTTGACATCTGTCAACACCTGCTTTCTTTAGGATTGGAATTATTATATTCTTCTTGAAGTCTGAGGGTATTTCGCCTGATTCATACATCTTGCTCACCAGATGGTAGAGTTTTGTCAGGACTGGCTCTCCCAAGGCCGTCAGTAGTTCCAATGGAATGTCGTCTACTCCGGGGACCTTGTTTCGACTCAGGTCTTTCAGTGCTCTGTCAAACTCTTCACTCAGTATCGTATCTCCCATTTCATCTTCATCTACAACCTCTTCCATTTCCATAATATTGTCCTCGAGTGCATCGCCCTTGTATAGACCCTCTATATACTCCTTCCACCTTTCTGCTTTCCCTTCTTTACTTAGAACTGGGTTTCCATCTGAGCTCTTGATGTTCATGCAAGTGGTTCTCTTATCTCCAAAGGTCTGTTTAATTTTCCTGTAGGCAGTATCTATCTTACCCCTAGTGAGATTAGCCTCTACATCCTTACATTTGTCCTCTAGCCATCCCTGCTTAGCCATTTTGCACTTCCTGTCGATCTCATTTTTGAGATGTTTGTATTCCTTCTTGCCTGCTTCATTTACTGCATTTTTATATTTTCTCCTTTCATCAATTAAATTCAATATTTCTTCTGTTACCCAAGGATTTCTACTAGCCCTCGTCTTTTTACCTACTTGATCCTCTGCTGCCTTCACTACTTCATCCCTCAAAGCTACCTAATCTTCTTCTACTGTATGTCTCTCCCCCATTCCTGTCAATTGTTCCCTTATGCTCTCCCTGAAATTCTGTACAACCTCTGGTTCTTTCAGTTTATCCAGGTCCCATCTCCTTAAATCCCCACCTTTTTGCAGTTTCTTCAGTTTTAGTCTACAGGTCATAACCAATAGATTGTGGTCAGAGTCCACATCTGCCCCTGGAAGTGTCTTACAATTTAAAACCTGGTTCCTAAATCTCTGCCTTACCATTATATAATCTATCTGATACCTTTTAGTATTTCCAGGGTTCTTCCATGTATACAACCTTCTTTCATGATTCTTAAACCAGAAGATAGCTAAACGAAAGACGAAATTTTATATTTCACATTGAAGAAATCGTGCACGTAGGAGAATCGTACAAATATACGATCGTTTGACCATCGAACAGACTCCCGCATGGACGACATAGTAACAAGCATCCCTGGCGTAGAGATACAACAGAAGAGAGTTGAAAACAAGGAAGTCTCCAGGTCGAGATGGAACTCCAGTTTGGTTTTTCAAAGAGTGTCTTACGGCATTGGACTCTTACTTTCTCGTGAATCTCACACACAGCACCAAGTCCCAGGATACTGAAAAAAAAAACGCACGTGACTCTTGTGTATAAGAAGGGCAAAAGAACGGACCAGCAAAATTACAGACAAATAGCCCTAACATTGGTTTGCTGCAGAATCCTTGAATATAATCTCAGTTCCAATACAATAAAGTTTTTTGAGAACAAGAAGCTTATGCCTGTAATCGGCCTAGTTTTAGAAAGCATCGCTCGTGCGAAATTCAGCCTACCCTTTTCTCACATAACAAAGAAGTGTTATAGGACCGCTGTCGTTTTCTGTACACGTATATGATTTGACGGACAGGGCGGACAGCAATCTGCGGTTGTTCCCTGATGATGCTGTGGTGTACGGTAAAGTGACGAAGTTGAGTCTTGTACGAAGATACAAGATGACTTATACAAAATTTCTAGTTGGTGTGAAGATCGACAAGTAGCTATGAATGCGGAAAAATGAAATATAAGTTCTGCGGATGAGTAGAAAAAAAATATGAAGAAAACAGTTAATGTTTGGATACAGCATAAGTAATGTCCTTCTTGTCGCATTCAAGTCATTTAAATATCCGGGCGTAACGTTGCAAAGCGATATGAAATGGAAGGCCAATGGTCTATTTTTGTTTATTGGGAGAATTTTATGAAAGTGTGTTTCAACTGTAAAGGAGACCAGCAGACAGGACTGTCGTGCGTCATATTCTTGAGTACTGCTCAAGTATTTCGGATCTGTACCAGGTCCGATTGAAGGAAGATATCGAAACATTTCAGAGTCGGGCTGTTAGTTTGTTTACCGGTATGTTCGAATAACGCGCAAGTGTTAGGAAGATGTTCCGGGAACTGAATTGGGAATCCCTGGATGGAAAGCAACGTTCTTTATGAGAAACACTACAGAGAAAATTTAGAGAACCATCATTTGAAGCTGACTGCCGAGCAGTTCTACTACCGCCAAAATGCATTGCACTTAAAGAACGCGAAGATAAGATACGAGAAATTACGGCTCATAAAGAGTTATGCAGACATTCTTTTTTCCCTGGTCTATTCGCGAGTGGAAAAGAAAAGGAAATGACAAGCAGTGGTACAGGGTACTCCCCGCCACGCACCGTACAGTGGATTGTGGAGTATTTAGATTAGACAACAGTGTGCCAACAAGTATAAGTACGGGGCCATCCAGAAGTATTACACCTATTGAAGGTGATAGTGTTGTTCACTAACACAGATGTATAAACAGATGACAATCGCTGAATTCACGGCGCAGTTCACAGGCAGTGTCTCTACGAATCCCTGAGAAAACATTATTGGAAGCTGGATTCAGAGATCGAGTTTACATGCATCATTTACCACTGACGCTGTACCACTGAGAGCCGAGACTTTTGTGGTGTAAATCAGAGTCATCAGAACCATTGAGTGGCGTTCTGTAATGTTCAACAATGAGCCCTCTTCAGATTGTGGCAGTCATATCGATGCCAATGGGTCTGTAAACAACCTGTTGAAAGGTCACAAGAAGTACCTTTGAATCTTCTGGATTCATGCTAAGGGTTGTTGTTGGTATGAAAAAAGGCTTGATACAGTAATTGTAGAAAGACGTGACAAGAATTGTAAATCCAGTTTTAATACCGTTCATGACAAGGTCATCAAATGGCATATTCCAACAAGATAAAGAAGATCTCACAGAACAATTCGCACCGCAGACGTCTTGAGTAATGTACGAATCTTACTCGTCTGCTCGGTCTCCTGTTTTGTTATCCACAGAACATGTCTGAAATGTGAAAGGAAGATGTATACTTTACAGGTGCCTCGTTCACAATGAATGGGTGCAAAAGAACAGTCTTCTAAACTGAACGAAAAGACCGAAGAACGACTTCCAAGGACCGGTCGTTCATCATTCACTTTGGCCGTGGTCGATTTCATTTCTGGGAACGTTCTTTCACAGTTCACTTCTGCCTGTTTCGTTCCTACCTCAATCTCGTTCCTAGTACTAATTCCTCTATTCCTGATTCCAGCTTCGATCTCGCTCGATTACTTTCATTCTTTTTTGTGTAGTCACTCATTCCGCTCCAAAGTTTTTTCCATCTTTTTTTTTTTTTTTTTTACATAGAAATCTTCTTACCTCCTCGTCGTTTTGTGCAACACATATTTAATAAGTTTCTTTTAATTTACGACTATGGTCACAAACGTTTTGTTAACAGATTACTGGTTTCCGTCTATAATGAACATCATTAGATCTGTTTTATAAAAACAAAGTCCTAATGTACTGCAAAAATGGTTCAAATGGCTCTGAGCACTATGGGACTTAACATCTGAGGTCATCAGTCCCCTATACCTTAGAACGACTTAAACCTAAGGACATCACACACATCCATGCCCGAGGCAGGATTCGAAACTACGACTGTAGCGTTCGCGCAGTTCGAGACTGAATCGCCTAAAACCGCTCGGCCACACGGCCGCCTGATGTATTGCAGCCATAGTGGCTCTTTTTATAAAACAGATCTGATGATGGTCATTATAGACCGAAACCGGTAATCTGTTAACAAAAAGCTTATGACTATAGACGTAAATTAAAGGAAACTTATTGTCTATACGCCAGTGTTTGTTCGCTTCAATGTCGCAGCTTGTGCAACACATATATGTAACAAGGCAAGTTGTTCCTTAGGTTGACCAACTAAACGAGCAGCCATTGCTTCCTTTATTCGTAGACGAAGTTTCATCTGCTTGATATAACGACGACTTTTTAGTGTAACTTTGTCCATTGTTTAAATCATAGTGAACAAAGTATAAAAAGGTTGAGATTTTGATATTTTCTCCAGAAATAAAACATGACTCTTAAGGATGCCATTATGCTTCAATTTTTTTTGTTTCTGCTACCCCTAGTTTGGTTTCATGGAACAAAAGAAGAGTGTGGATGATTTCGGCTCAGTGGGAAAAGGGAAGTGGTGCCCCTTCATTGAAAACGTCGATGAATGGCATAAAATCATACTTACTTTTTATTTTAAACAATATTGTACAGACGCACCTTGTAAACGAAATATATTTTTACTTTCATCTTAATTATTAATACCAATACGCTGCATTTGCTTTAATAATACGACCCATAAACTTCGCATCTTCTAACTGTATGAAGCAAATGTGACAAGAAATACACACTTATTTTGAACAAATTTATTCTTCCCTCATTTTCTTCATGTGGGGTAACAGAGCCGTATTTCTATTAAAGGACATTTTTAGTTTTCCACCTCGGCTGTTTTTCCCAAGTATTCAGTTGATTACATCTTACACGATTGGTCAATTTTGGCCTTATGGGAAATTTTCAAACGCAGAAAACGATGTAATTGACCGACGGGTATAACCGATCGGAAAGTGAGCACATAACCTGAAAATGCCAGAATTAAAACTAGAAAGCTTACTGCGTGCAGTAAGTAATAGTCATCTTTATAACCGCTGGCACTTTATAGGACGCCATACACTCAGGTGACAGAAATCATGGGATACCTTCTAATATCGTACAGGACCTCCTTCCGCCCGACGTATTGCAGCGGCTCGACGTAGCATGGTCTCAACGAGTTCAACAAGTCGTTGCAAGTCTCCTGCAGAAATACTGAGTCTTGCTGCCTCTAAAAGCGTCCATAATTGCGAAAGTGTTGCCCGTGCAGGATTTTGTGCACGATTGTACCCATAAATGATCGATGGGATTCATGTCGGTCCATCTGGGTGGCCGAAACATTTGCTCGAATAGTCCATAATCGTGAACAACTGTCGTCCGGCGATACGGAACATTGTTATCCATAAACATTCCATCGTTGTTTTGGAGCATGAAGTCCATGAACGGCTGTAAATCATCAATGATCGGTTCAGATGTATCGGAGGACTCAGTCCATTCCATGTAAACAAATCTCACTACCAGTTTCCACAGTGCCTTGTTGACATCTTGGATCCCTAACATCAGCTCTTATCCACTGAAATCGAGACTCATCTGTCTAGGTAACGTCTTTACAGTCGTTTAGGGTCCAACAGATATGTTCAACAGCCCAGGAGAGGCACTGCAGGCGACGTCGTACTGTTAACAAAGACACTCGCGTCGTTCGTCTGCTGCCACAGCCCATTAACGCCAAATTTCGCCACGATGTTTGAACGGACACATTCCTCGTGTAAGTCCCACATTGATTTCTGCATTCATTTCACACAGTGTTGCTTGTGTGTTAGCACTGACAACTCTACGCAAATTTCACTGCTGCAATCGTTAAGTGACGGCCGTCGGACTGTTTGTGTCCGTGGTGAGAAGTAGTGCCAAAAATCTGTTAGTCTCAGCATACTCCTGACACTTTGGATTTCGGAATATTGAATTCCCCGACAATTTCCAATGTGTCTAGCTCCAACTACCATCCCGCTTTCAAAGTCGGTCAGTTCCCGTCCTACAGCCATAATCTCGTCGGAAACCTTTTCACATGAATCACTGGAGTCCAAATGACAGCTCTACCAAATGCACTGCCCTTATATACCTTGCGCACGCGACACTATCTCCATCTGTAGCCTATATGTACACATCGCTCTCTTTCGACTTCTGTCATCTCAGCGTATGTGCTCGGTTTTTGTTTTCTGAAGACCGGGTTCAATATTCTGTACTTCATTTCAGCCTGCTCTGACGTCTCTCTGCCTGGCTTGCGGTCTCTGTCGCGTCGCATGGGCCGAATAATGTGATGGTTTCTGAGGACACATTCAGCTGAGTTAATCGAAGAAAGCAAACTATCTGCATAAGGTAGTTAATAAATTTATCATGTAGATATAATATTGTACTCAATTGATATTTTTACTGCAAATTTATCTAAAATTCACGTAGCATGCACAGTTAGATAAAAAAAGGAACTGTGAACGAGTAAAAATGAACAGTTCACAAAAAGGAACCATCACCACTGAAGTAGTTCCCAAAGACGAACGAGTTTTGCTCATCTGTCTAGGATTTCGTAGTAGCCGGCAGCCAGCAGTCGTCAGTAACTGACACAGCATGTGTCTTAGGCATGGGAAGAAGCTCCACAAGATGACATGAGGTGACTGTTGCCTGCATGCCACAAGAATACAAGCGTGTATTAATACCCGAGTGGGTCACATATCATCCAGATAACGACTGACTTCAGTTCCGAATAAAATGAAAAATTAAACTTTTAAAAGCTGTTGTGTGACGAATGTCTCCACGAAGTTTGATAAATACCGAACTGCACTTCCTGACGTATTAGTATATATCGCCATCCGTGTGGATTTCTACGAGATCGTGCTGACTGGTAATGCCTCCGAATTGTTTATTCTGTTCTTATTATCGGTTGATTTATTATATGTCGTGCATATTACCAGGTCGAACATCCCGCTTCACTGACGTAAGATTCAACCCACTGTTGCTAGAGGGCTGCGAATTGTAGCATGTGACATGTAGGTGTGTAACCCAACTGCGTGGGTGGGTGAGAAACAATATCCTGTAATCAAATTTGTAACCGCGGGAAACTTCGTCTAAAAATTCGGCACCCTCTCATTGAACAAGACAATGCCAAACCACAAACTAGTGCTGCAAAAGTTCGACGCCTCGGGGTCACTGTCAGCAACAATCGTCCATACAGTCACGACGTGGCGCAATCCGATTTTCATCTGTTTCCACAACTTCAAGAACACCTTCGAGGACTTTAGTTTGATAGTGATGAAACGATGAAGGAACGGTGAGATCGTACCTCCGAGCCGGCCGCGGTAGCCATGCGGTTCTCGCGCTGCAGTCCGGACCCGCGGGGCTGCTACGGTCGCAGTTTCGAATCCTGCCTCGGGCATGGGTGTGTGTGATGTCCTTAGGTTAGTTAGGTTTAAGTAGTTCTAAGTTCTAGGGGACTGATGACCACAGATGTTAAGTCCCATAGTGCTCAGAGCCATTTTTTTGTATCTCCGTCAACAAACATTCTATAGTGATGGTGTCGACAGATTGGTCTCTCGCTAGAAGAAATGTACGCGTCGCCAGGGTGACTGTATTGAGAAACAAATCTAGGAAGTATGTTTCATTTAAGAAGCTATAAGAAGATTCACATAAAAAATGTGGAATTATTTCTCTTCAGAGCACCAAAGTGCATTAACGGATGGCAAAGGAGTACGAAAGAAAAACTAAATAATATATCAACAAAAAAAGAAATTCAGCTATGTTGAACGCATACTAGTTTCACGGAAATAGATCTAATGAAGCAGAGACCAACACACTGCAGTCGTCAGGGTAATATCTAACTGAAGCGTCAGTGGAAAAGAAGCACTCAGTCTCTCGTTATCGTGCTGACGTAGCTACATTCGCTGCGAAACTTTTGACAGTTTTTGGCATGGTTTCATGACGGGTCTGTTCAATGTCACTTCGCCAAGCGATGGAGTAGGCGAAAGTCACTCACGGGAGATGGCGGCAGCTAGCTAGTCCAGGAGCGACATTTCAATCAGACTCATCTTCCTTCTTGCTCCAAGACGTCTCACACTTGGTTTACAAACTTCAGTGACCACTGTACTCCCTCGAATACTAATCTTTCCATCTCTTAGTTTACACTCTCTAGTAACTACAATTATCTAATCGTCAGTCCATTCCTGCGCAGTCTGCACTTTAACATAAGACTGCTCTTAATGTAAATACATTCAAAAAAATTTCTAACCTATTTTCTATTTATGTTAACAAATCTCTCCGTTATTGGTTAGTAATCTGAAGAAATGACTTCCTAAATTGATAGTCCGATGGTGTTCACAAGTCTTTCAGTCTACTGTCAAATTCTTTCCCCAAAAGCATATGTCGTACCTCATCTGCATCTACGCCCTCTTCATTTTCTAGTTCATCTGCCATTTATAGACCCAGTATATACTCCTTCCAAATTTCAGTTTTCCCTTCTTTGCTTATGACTGGTTTTCCATTCGAGATCTTCATGTTCATACAGCAACACTCTTTTCTCCCAAGTCCTCTTCAATTTTCCTGTAGGTGGTATCTACCTTTCCCCTAACGGAATATGTTTCTAAATCGTTACATTTGGTCTCTAACCATTCCTGCTTACGCATTTTGCACTTCCTGTCAATCTCATTTTTTAGACGTTTGTATTCACTTTCGTCTGCTTCATTTGCAGGATTTTTATTCTTTCTCTTTTCATGAATTAAATTCAGTATCACCTGTGACATCCAAGGATTTCTAGTAGGCCTTGCCTTTTCACCTATTTGACCCTCTGCTGCCTTCACTATTTCATCTCTCAAAGCTACCTATTCGTCTCCTACTGTATTTATTTCCCATGTTATTGTCACGTAATCTAATGCTCCCTCTGAAACTCTGAGCAGACTTTGGTTCTTTCATCTTATGCAGGTCCTATCTATTTTATTTCCTAAATTTTACCCGTTTCTTCAGTTTTAGTGTACGATCATAGCAAATAAATTGTGATCAGAGTCCACATCGGCCACTGGAAACTGCGTACAGTTTAAAATCAGGCCCCGAGATCTCCATCTTAACAATATATATTCTATCTAAAGCCTTCCCGTGGGTCCAAGATCTCTGTCTTAACATTGTATAATCTATCTAAGCCCTTCCCGTGACTCCAGCTCTTTTCCATGTATATAACAGTCTTTAATGCTTCTTAAATCAACAGTTAACGATGATTATATTACGTTCTATGGAAAATTCTACAAGGCGACGTCCTCTTTTGTTCCGTTCACCCCCCCCCCCCCCCCCCAATCCATATTCACGTACTATATTTATTCTCTTCATCTCCCTCGTATCGAATTCCAGTTGTCAATCACAGTTAAATTTTCGTCTTCCTTATCTGAAAATAATGTTTTGTTTCATCATACATTATTATAATACATTCGTGCAATCTCTGCATCATATACTTGTACTACTGTGGTGGGCTAAGGTTTACTGTCTATTTTGGCTACAATAATGCTTTCTCTATGCTGTTCATAATGGCTTACCCGCATTTCTATATCCTTATTAATTGTTAGATCTGCAGCTGCATTACCACAATTTAATTTGTATTCATAAACCTTAGTTCACCTGATGAAAAGCCTTGTTCGTCCTCCCACCAAACTATTTCACTGGTTCCCACTTCAGTTTCTCCATTTCCATTTTTAAATTTTCTAATATAACTGCCCATTAAGGGATCTAACATTCCACTGTCCGACCCGTGGAATGCCAGTTTTGTATCTGGTGATGACAACATCTTCTTGAATAGTCCCCAATCCGACGTCCAAATGTGGGCTATTTTACCTCCGGCATATTTTACCCAAGAGGATGCCGTCATCATTTAACCATACGGTAGAGCTGCTGCCTCTTGCTTTCAGCTGTTCGTAGTACAACGCAACAAGATCATTTTGGTTGATGTTAGAAGGCCATATCATCCAATCGTTCAGACTTTTGCCTCTGCAACTGCTGAAAATGCTCTTGCTACTCTTCAGAAACTACACGGTTTTCTGGCCTTCCCTTTGTTGGTGGACCTGCACGGTACGTTTATCTGTGTCGCTGAGACACGCAAGCCAGCCCGCCAAAGGCAAGTACATGGCTCATGAGAAGGATTCTTTTTGTATCTGTACATAAAGCTTGTTACATTTCTATCTAAAGATAACTGTCCATCCAGGATAAAGCTCTCAAGACCTCTTTGCTCCAGTTCCAAACCGAAGAAAACGGCTCTGAGCACTATGGGACATAACGTCTGAGGTCATCAGTCTCCTAGAACTTAGAACTACTTAAACCTAACTAACCTAAGTAAATCACACACACCCATGCCCGAGGCAGGATTCGAACCTGCGACCGTAGCGGTCGCGCGGTTCCAGACTGAAGCGCCTAGAACCGCTTGGCCACACAAAACCAAAAATAAGTAACACATACGAACGTACTGTATTTACCTTAACAAGCACCGGTGTAGTAACCCATTAAAAAAGTTTTTCAAAATTTAGTCACACTGATTTCCCTTCACTTCTTCTAACAGTGATCGTACGATTGGAATTTCACATGTTTTTTGTGTTTTATGGACCACTGTTCTACTGAAACACCAGAATTATGTTACTTACAGGAATGAATGGTGCTAGATGGTAGATGAGTGCTTAAATTCTGCTGTCCATGCAGCAACTGTGGGAAACTTACCCTCTCTTCTCTTCATTAGAAAGCGTTCTCTTTGCACGTGATCTCAACTACATTACAACTCATAATGAAGTTCTGTTGAGCCCATTCGACTCGTTTAGCTAAAACGACTTTAGATGCTTTTCAACGTAACTAGAATACGTACAGCATACGTGTGTACAGAAATTCCTACAGGAAAAAAATAGAAACTGGTCTACTACTTTTGTGCACTAGTGAATATAATGGACTACGTTAACGTAATAGGGTTGCACTTTCATACGTTACCGTTAACGATGTTAATTTTGTCTTTGTTCCGAGTTATTTTGAGCGTCCCCGGAATTCATGCTGCTTACTGATATTTTGTTTGAAGCTACAGAACATCATAGAAAGTTTTCAAAGTATTTCCTTTTGTTAATTACGTCGATTAATATTTTGGTAGTACAGTTGTTTGTATAGCTTCATATGAAATTTATGGCTTTAACTGAGTTTCAGAACTACCTTGTTGACCTATTATTTCGCGTGAACTGAATAATTAATCATTTCCATTACAAGCAAATTTTTGACGTTAACAGTGTCGGTAAACTTCATTACTCTATGAGGCTCCAACGCAGGGAAGCCTGAACCCGTCACCCGAGAACACCCACCATCTGCAGCTGACAGCGTGGTGCACGAGCAACCAGACGCCTCTGCGTACACGTCATAAACCTAGCAGCATGTATAACGACGTGCTGATGCTACCAACCTGTGAATGAAGGCTTCCAGTTTAGTTACTTTCACACAAGGAATATCAACAGACGTTCACGTGTCCACATCTCTAATGTCTGCAGTACTCTGTGGTTGAAGATATACGTAACACAATTTTCAAAACACAAAATATTTTTTGTAGTTGATAAGTGGATAACTGGGAGTCAATTGCGTCCGTATGTAAAATATTGTTCATTGTTAACTTGGTTTTTCCCTTTCCCTTACAGGTACATTTTTCGACTGTTACCGTTAGTGAGTAGAATGTATGGGTCTGGCGATATACCATCTGACTTTCGGAAAAATATCATCCAAACAATTCTGAAGACTGCAAAGCTGAAAAGTGCGAGAATTATCGAACAATTTGCTTAACAGCTCATGCATCCATGTTGCCGACAAGAATGATACGCAGAAGAATGGAAAAAAACTGAGGATTTGTTAGACGACGATCGGTTTGAGAGGCAATTTTGACGTTGCGGCTGATAATGAAAGCAAGACTGAAGAAAAAACGAAGCACATTCATAGAACTTGTCCATGTCAAATGATGCAAGATATTCGAAATTCTGTGGAAAATGGGAGTAAGCTACATAGGGAAATGAAATGAGCATGTGGTATTGTTGGACGGGAGGCCTCATTCGAGGAAGTTCGGCCGCCGAGTGCAAATCTTGTTTCAGTTGACAACACATGGGGCGAATTGCATGCTGCTCGTGAGGATGAAATGATGACAACACAACACGAAAGGAGAAAATCTCCAACCCGGCCGGGAATCGAAACCGGACCCGCTACATGGGAGGCAAGCACGTTACTACTCAGCAAGCTTTTTTTAACGTTTATTTAAGGAACAATGTCACACATTCCAAATACATACTAAGTACTAACCATGCACACGTGTTATACACGGAATGATTTAAACAAAAGGAGTTTGGTCATTGCAATTATGCTGATATTAAAGAAATACAGCAGAGGATTGTGTTACGGACTAAGTTACCAGAAATAATTAATTTGAACATCAAGAAAAGTTTTTTTTGACATTCAAACTTCTTAAAGCATGAAATAATAAAAAACTGCACTTTCAATTACATGTGCCCAACCTTTACATACACATAAATAGCACTTTATGAAGGATATCAGCGAGTTTTTGGGACGATTTTTAATATATTAAAGTACACAAGGAAATCGTCTCCATGAGAGACTGGTTAAGGGAAGAAACTGATCTTTAACTTCTCAGCTCAGTCAGACTAGCTATGAGCATTTCAAACAATTGTATGGAAATCACCAAAACTTCTAGAGAATGTGGAGATTTATGCCAATCACACACGAAAACAGTTTAATAATGATATTAGACAATCTCTTAAATACTTGAGAATGGCGAAAAAGAGATGCTATAAAATTGACTAACCTTCCAACTATTCTTTGTGGTCACTAATGGAATGTTAATTATCTGAAGTAATCTGACCTGTATAATAGACTGCAGAACTGGCTTACACATCACAGTGCAAATGTGAACAGGGCAATTTGCCAGCCATTGAATATTATATTATATCAGATGCAATCGTATGGTTTTAACCAATAGATAAAGACAATTCCATAAAAACTGTCAATAAACCAACAATGCAGCTTTAACGTTTTGTGCTTCGACATTATGAAAGGTCTCTGTTGGATTCCTTTCATCTTAAGTTCTTAAATTTGTTGTCATTTACGACATAAGTAAATTTACTGTAGTGTTTCTGGCTATCTGGGAGGAGACTGGGCAGTGAAACGTGTTACTTTTACACATAAACAAGAACGATCTGTCACACTACTACACTTTAAAACACGGTTTATATGTAATTGATATCACACAGTCTCATACGGAACCTACATCAGCTTTCTTTTATATAGTGTATATGATAAGATACTGTCATCCCCCTTCGCTTCTGTGAGAGAGGATGAATAGGCAAATGTATTTCTAGTTGCATGCTTGATGGTAGCAGACAAGCCTGTCTGCTAGAGAACAGTAGGACCAACGTCGGAACAGGTAGCTACGCTTTCTAAAAGCAGAGAGGTTTCCATTCTTAGTATGTTCCTGTCCGTCCCTTGTCATGTTGGCATAGGAAGCTGCCTCTCTGGTCACTTCCGTTTGTATCTGGGAAGCACGCTCGTTAGCGGGCCAGGTCAGTCTGTCCGTGGCGAGCGTCTGAAGTGGTAAGATCTCCGGCTAAGCTCGTGTCTGCTAAGTCCGTAGGATAATGGATTTCTTAAGTTCAGCCTCACTGAAAATTTAATCACCTTTATTTCAGGTTTAGCTCTAAAATATTTAATGTTATCTTAAATTTCAACTCAGTGTAATTCGAGTGTGAAGTTTAGAATATATTCCGGTAGTTGCTTTGTCACTACTTTGTGAGCAAAGTGGAACCACGTGTTGATCAGTACCTCTAAGATCTTAAATGCGAATGTGCGTGAGATTATAACGTCTCGTCTTGACAATATTTTTCAATATAGCAACTTTTTTTTATGTTCAACCCACGTGGGGTGTACATTGTGAGACCAGTACTACGTGCTTATACAGTTGTTTGACTCATCAGGTTAATAGTAAGACGATAGTAACCAGTTCAAGGCTTTTCTTTTGTAAATTGCTTTTCGATTTAATTTATTTTAATTATCAGAATTACTGTGGAGTTACACTCTTTGCGTAAGCCAAGTTGACCACGTGAAGCATGTGGTGTAATAATCAAAGTAGCCCTCAGCTATTCTTTTCGGGAAGATTTCACAGAGACTTAGTATGAATTTAGTGTACCAGTGTGTGGTAATTACATGACGGACAGGATTGCGCTTCGAACGTAACTTCTTTGGGTGCAAATTGAATCGGTTGGTTGTGGTTAATTTCCTCTTGTATATGTTTCAACGTTCTTCGTGTGTTATTTTATGAATGCAGTGCTGTATGCAGTCTCCCATTCTTGGCTCCATATAAGATTACAATCTCACATTTTCACAATCCTAAATAAGGCACCAGTTTAATTATGAATCAAGTTTAATATGCTGAAATTTCAATGATCAATGTTAAAATAAATTTCCAAATATAAACTGATTTATTTCTTTTATTTAAATTCTCTTTATATATATATATATATATATATATATATATATATATATATATATATATATATATCACCGGTTGTCCTATGACTATTAAAAGATTATAATTAATGTTAGCCTGGTTGAGAATTTGGTAAGCTAGACTGGATACCTGGTGAAACAGTTGCACTGTAATGCAAGGTTAACTAACCCCAGACAGCTCACAGCCTTTAACTCGCTTTTATTGTCTATCAGCACCGCTTTCATAACAAATTAAAGCAACAACGTTACAATTATTAGAAACACAATCTGACTGTCACATAAGTTCTATACATTACCTTTTAAAATTTCAAAAACTGCTTTCTGAATTAGAAAAAGCATATACCAAAAATTTACAGTAATAATTTAAACAATATTCTTAAGGTAACTACAATACATCACTGTCAACACAATATTCTTATTTTACAATAACCAGTGCCCATTCTTTCAAATATAATTTTTAACATATTATGGAACTGTTTCTTCTGATTCGAATGCCTTCTAATTTTGTAGTATTCACACAGCATATGTTCGTTGAACTCTATGGTGCTGTCGGATCCTAGTTTTAATGACGTAATTAACAAATTTCCCAGCAACCAGTATACAGCATTATTTTTTTTGCCTCTGGGAAATAACGTGCTTCTGCCCAGTGTATCAATGACTGCGATATACTCTAAGGGGTTGTCCTTATAACCAGAGCTATTGGCTCTCGGATTCTCTTCCATCTGTTCATGTTACCGCTGTAAATGTACCTATGACTTTTTGTGTCAACGAGATGGCATTGTTGACACGAATTTCTTTCACAGAGTCCGATTGCGTACAGTCTATCATTGGTGCTAACTATGTTGTTAACTGTCTTGCACCATGCCGCTTTTTGACGTGAACACATTAGAGCTAATGTTTTTCCAAATCTCAGTACAATCAATGTTTTTAAACTGTTTTTCTACCATTTTGTTCCTTCCTTTGCTTTTCTTCCGTATCCCACATTACGACACTTGACGTTAAGTGTCGAGACTGATTTCAGCTCTTCCATAACTGAACTCAACATAGAAAACCCTAAAATCCTGTAAACGACTGTTGATATTCTGCACGTCAATCGGGGGAGGCAGGCTTCGAGGTTTCATGAACTCAAAAAGTTGGCTGGTTACGTTTTCTCGCGAATCTCTTCTTAAATTAGCTTGTCTTTTGATAAAAAGCACAGAGACTTTATCCATTATACACTCCTGGAAATGGAAAAAAGAACACATTGACACCGGTTTGTCAGACCCACCATACTTGCTCCAGACACTGCGAGAGGGCTGTACAAGCAATGATCACACGCACGGCACAGCGGACACACCAGGAACCGCGGTGTTGGCCGTCGAATGGCGCTAGCTGCGCAGCATTTGTGCACCGCCGTCGTCAGTGTCAGCCAGTTTGCCGTGGCATACGGAGCTCCATCGCAGTCTTTAACACTGGTAGCATGCCGCGACAGCGTGGACGTGAACCGTATGTGCAGTTGACGGACTTTCAGCGAGGGCGTATAGTGGGCATGCGGGAGGCCGGGTGGACGTACCGCCGAATTGCTCAACACGTGGGGCGTGAGGTCTCCACAGTACATCGATGTTGTCGCCAGTGGTCGGCGGAAGGTGCACGTGCCCGTCGACCTGGGACCGGACCGCAGCGACGCACGGATGCACGCCAAGACCGTAGGATCCTACGCAGTGCCGTAGGGGAGGTATCGGCGAGGACCATTCGCAACCGTCTCCATGAAGCTGGGCTACGGTCCCGCACACCGTTAGGCCGTCTTCCGCTCACGCCCCAACATCGTGCAGCCCGCCTCCAGTGGTGTCGCGACATGCGTGAATGGAGGGACGAATGGAGACGTGTCGTCTTCAGCGATGAGAGTCGCTTCTGCCTTGGTGCCAATGATGGTCGTATGCGTGTTTGGCGCCGTGCAGGTGAACGCCACAATCAGGACTGCATACGACTGAGGCACACAGGGCCAACACCCGGCATCATGGTGTGGGGAGCGATCTCCTACACTGGCCGTACACCTCTGGTGATCGTCGAGGGGACACTGAATAGTGCACGGTACATCCAAACTGTCATCGAACCCATCGTTCTACCATTCCTAGAGCGGCAAGGGAACTTGCTGTTCCAACAGGACAATGCACGTCCGCATGTATCCCGTGCTACCCAACGTGCTCTAGAAGGTGTAAGTCAACTACCCTGGCCAGCAAGATCTCCGGATCTGTCCCCCATTGAGCATGTTTGGGACAGGATGAAGCGTCGTCTCATGCGGTCTGCACGTCCAGCACGAACGCTGGTCCAACAGAGGCGCCAGGTGGAAATGGCATGACAAGCTGTACTAGTGCCGACATTGTGCAAGCTCTGTTGCCTGTGTCTATGTGCCTGTGGTTCTGTCAGTGTGATCATGTGATGTATCTGACCCCAGGAATGTGTCAATAAAGTTTCCCCTTCCTGGGACAATGAATTCACGGTGTTCTTATTTCAATTTCCAGGAGTGTATTAGTTAACCCTGGTTCACCATTTTTAGGATCTAAAGTAGCTGCTTTAGCAGGTACTTTGAACACTTCACCTTTCCACAAAAAGTTTGTAATTTTGGACATTATTCTCCTCGCTATCATTCTCGGTATTGGAAACAGCTGGGCAGTATAATAAGCTTTAGCAAGGATACATTAGTTGACATACTTTGTTCTTTGAACTTGGTTAATACATCGAGTTAAATTCTTTATAATGGTTCCTTGCACATTCTTCGTTGCAGCTTTCCTATTTAAAGGCGTCATTTTCATAGGGCATGCTGGCTGGGTGATCCCAAGTGTTTTATGTTGTCGGACTAATTTTGCCCACTCGACGTTGATAGTATCAAAACCTCTGAGATTTAACACCTTACTTTTTTTCTGGAATTGGCTCCAGATTCTCTACATTACGTATCAATCACTGCTGCTAGCGTGTTTACCCCTTCGTTATTCTTCACTATGACCCCTATATCGTCAGCATAGGCTCTTATAACTGTTTCATTTCCTGATAATATTAAGCCTTTTAATCTAGTATGAACATGTTGGAGGAAAGGTTCCAGTGAAATGGCGAAGAGCGACGTGGACAGAGGACTTCCTTGACGAATACTTCGTGTTACTTGTATCGGCTTGCATTGTTGACAATTGTTTTTGCATTTATTCCAGTAGCTATGTTCTTTATCAACTATACGCCCCTATCGGTGAAACGTATTTTCTTCAACGTCCGTAGAAGATATTCGTGATTTACTACATCAAAGGCTTTATACAACTCTAAAAAAATGAAGCATCCTTTATGTTGGTTACAGAAGTTATCGCAATGACATCCCTGAATTCTGATAAATTTTGAAAAATGGTTCTGCCTTTGCGAGAAGTTCTGATGTTTACTAATAATTTTATCTGTAAGGCACGAAATTCTCTTGTTTAGTATTCCAGCTATTAATTTATAATCAGAATCGAGCAGTGAAATTGGACGAAAATTATTTAAATCTTTGTTTCAATTATTTTTTTGGCACAAGAACAATTTTACTCTCCTTGAGCTCAGACGGAATCATTTTACCCTTAATATCCTATTCAACAATGTCCGTGATTTTCGCACCCACTATTAGCCAGTAACGGATGTAAAACTGCTGGCCGACCATCCGGTCCTGAGGATTTTTCTGCTGGTGAGTCGCACAGAGTCTCATACACGTCCTCTTCACTGACTACCTCGAGAAAATTTTCGTTGTCATCTTCTGTCAGCTGTGGGACTAGGATGTCAAGGAATTCTTCGAAGTATGCATCACTACTTGATTCACAGAATATAGCTCGCAGTAATAGCGACAAATCTCGCTCTTGGTATCCAGCTGAGTTCTGAGAATCGTACCGTTTTTTGTTCGAATTTCATTAATATAAGTCTTTTTTCCGTTTTCGTATGCTTCACTAAATGATACAGGGACATAGTTTCGTCTGCTGACAACGAATTCGCCTTCCATTTTAGTTTCAAACCTTCCATTTGATTTATCTGGATATTAAGTAATTAGGCTTTGACTTTTTTGATTTTTGCTATCTGAATTGAGGAACCTGCTGGGACCTGATCGTAAGATCTATCAAAACAGAACAGTAATATTCTATAGTGCATTTCATTTCTCTTGCGATCTGGACACTGCATTGAATAAGAACCATCCTAAACTTTGGGTTCTACATTTCAACCCACCACTCGAGAACAGTGGCATATCTATTACGAGCACGCAGGCATTTTGCCGATGCATCTTTAGTCAGGTCTTCTAAATCATGATTTACTAACAAAGAAATGTTCAAATTCCAATGATTCTTGAATCGGCGAACTGGATGTCTTGTTAGATTTATGCAAGCTAAGACACTTGAATGGTCTGAAAAGTACATAGGAATGGTTTCTACTTTTGTCACGGATGTTTCAAAATTTTTAGACATAGATAATCTGTCAATCCTGCAATGAGATGTTGCCATGACATAAGTGAACTCAACAATGGAGGGGTATTTGATTTCTCATATATCCTTTAAGTCAAAATCAGTTCTAGTTCACTTGAGAAATTAAATTAGGTGGCTGCTCTTTTCGATTTAAAACACAGTTAAGATCACCTCCATGTAATAACTGTCTTGGATTTTTCCTTAACAAGTATATCAGCTCATCTTTGAAGAAATGTGCCCTGTCAGATCTGTGAAAACTTCCTGCAGGGGCATACAGGTTGATGATAGCCACGTCATAGATACACTACTGGCCATTAAAATTGCTACACCACGAAGCTGACATGTTGCAGACGCGAAATTTAACCGACAGGAAGAAGATGCTGTGATATGCAAATGATTAGCTTTTCAGAGCATTCACACAAGGCTGGCAAAGGTGGCGAAACCTACTACGTGCTGACATGAGGAAAGTTTCCAACCGATTTCTCATACACAAACAGCAGTTGACCGCCATTGCCTGGTGAAACGTTGTTGTGATGCTTCGTGTAAGTAGGAGAAATGCGTACTATCAGGTTTCCGACTTTGATAAAGGGCGGATTGTAGCCTATCGCGATTGTGGTTTATCGTATCGCGACATTGCTGCTCGCGTTAGTCGAGGTGCACTAACTGTTAGCAGAATATGGAATCGGTGGGTTCAGGAGGGTAATACGGAACGCCGTGCTGGATACCAACGGCCTCGTATCACTAGCAGTCGATATGACAGGCATCTTATCCGCAGGGCTGTAACGGATCGTGCAGCCACGTATCGATCCCTGAGTCAAGAGATGGGGACGTTCTGCAAGACAACAACCATCTGCACGAACAGTTCGACGACGTTTGCAGCAGCATGGACTATCAGCTAGGAGACCATGGCTGCGGTTACCCTTGACGCTGCATCACAGACAGGAGAACATGCGGTGGTGTACTGAACGACGAACCTGGGTGCATGAATGGCAAAACGTTATTTTTTCAAATGAATCCAGGTTCTATTTACAGCGTCATGATGGTCGCATCGGTGTTTGGCGACATAGCGGTGAACGCATATAGGAAGCGTGTATTCGTCATCGTCATACTGGCGTATCACCCGGCTTGGTGGTATGGGGTGCCATTGGTTACACGTCTCGGTCACCCAATGTTCGCTCTGGCGGCACTCTGAACAGTGGACGTTACATGTCAGATGTGTTTCGACCCGTGGCTCTACCCTTCATTAGATCCCTGCGATACCCTACACTTCAGCAGTAATTTGCATGACCGCATGTTGCAGGTCGTGTACGGGCCTTTCTGCATTCAGAAAATGTTCGACTGCTGCCCTGGCGAGCACATTTTCCCTCTCACCAATTGAAAACGTCTGGTCAATGGTGGTCAAGCAACTGGCTCGTCACAATGTACCAGTCACTACTCTTGATGAACTGGTGATTGTTCTGGTTACTGATTTCTCAGGATCTATGCACCCAAATTGCGTGAAAGTGTAGTCACATGTCAGTTCTAGTATAATATATTTATCCAATGAATACTCGTTTATAATCCACATTTCTTCTTGGGGTAGTAATTTTAAGGGCCAGTACTGGATTCCAGTCGTTCCAACCCACTTACTGGAATCCCTTCCCTCACCAAAACAGCTGTCCCAACATTTATTTCGTGAGACACATTTATGTAACTAATATAACCGGTAATTACTAAATCCGAAATTACAACTTATTGTAACAGGGAAATATCGCGGATTCCTTGAGTGCCTATAATTTCAAACCGGACGCAATTGTACTTATGTTTTTAGTGAGACTAAGGTTGCGCCATTGAGCTGTCAATATGTGGATGTTTTGATGAAGTAATTTAATTTCCTGTGGTTCAGGGTTCAGTTAAACTATTAACAGATTTCTCGGGAGGCCAAACATGGAATAACACTTATATCAGTTTATTAGTTGCTGTCCGGTTTTTTTCTACCTCTGAGGTTTTCTCTTGTACTGGCAGACTGATTTCCTTGTAAACTTTCTGATTTTTCCTCCAGTGATTCGTGCAGGACCGTTTCGTACCAAACATTCATTGGGCTTGGGTCGCCCTTTCCGGATTTTCCCTTCCCTTGGTTACGAGATACATTCACATCTGGTTGCGTTTTTATTTTACTTCGCTGTTTATCTGGAGCAGCAGCAGACGCTTTCGCAATTTCTGTTGCTGGCGCCTGCCCTGCGATGTTGACTGTGATTTCATTTTGGGCACCATTTCCTTGTTCTTTTTTTAACACTTTGTCGTCCGCACGTCTCGTACAAATTTATTCGCTTGGCGCCACCAGTTCTAATTCGGATTACTTGGCTTGTCTCCGGCCGCTTGTCACCTTTCCGTTGATGACAAGCTTCAAATACATTGACTTTTGCGTGCTTAAATTTTTCCGTATATCCTCTATTTTTCTGTATCGTTCCACAAAGTCGGATTTTCTTTTGAAGTAACTTCTCTGCAACTTCTACACTGTTATAATAATCATCCTTGTTGAGGCCGCTTTCCATAAGAGGTGTCAGTAGTTCCAGCACTGGTTTTGCTAAAGGTTGTCCAGCGCCGGAATATATCTTGAATGAGGAAGTGTATCCCCTACTCTAATCACACAGCATCCGAATGAGTATGCCATATTTAGTAATTTTCTACGTATTGTGAACTTTAAACATTAACTTTCCACACCACAGTATCACTCCTTCACCAACTGAGATGTTTTGGCTTAGATTAAATTTTCTTTGAACTTTTTAGAAAAATAATCAATTACAAATTGCATTTTGCAAAGCCGGTCGGCATTAACCCGTTTATTGTTGTTGTCGGAAAAATGTAAAAACGATCATATTTGTCTGAATCGGTTGCGGGAAGCGTTTTGCGAAAAATCGGTGTGTCTATCAAGGGATTCTTTGACCAGTAATCATCAATTCTTGCTTTTTTTACAGTTCCCATAAGAATAGCAAGCCCAAACCATTTTCTAAGTTCGAGTCCCATAACGTCGACAAATTTGGAATTTTTTATCCACTTTCCTTATATTGAAATTTTGGCTGTAATACTTGTAGGTTTCATTGCTAATATAATTCTACGATACCCACGGCGCTCTGCGTATCTTTGGGAAATATATGTGGACCCGAAGATCATTTAAATTTATTATTCGTCTTCAGTAAATCATAGTCTGTCTTCTTCGTCTGATTGATACGAATCAGATGGCAACCGTAGTGTTCGCCGAATTATTCTTGGACGTATTTCGCTATCGTCCGATGATTCTGCTTCACTTTCATTTTTTTTATATCTCAATGTCTTCTTCCCAATCGGCCGAGTCGTCCGGGACGTCAGACAAGCGTCCGCGCATTCGTTGTAAATAATAGTATCGTCTCTTTCGTCTGCCTCGATGAAAGTGTAACTTATTGTTACCTAAACAAAACACCAACAGAATGAAAAAGGTACTAAAGTGCTGTCGCCGGCCACTAAGCAATACTATGCACACGACACCCCTGTGGAGTCGCCAGCCGTTGACCGCTATTTCGCGCACGACACCACTGCGGTGTCGCCGGACATCTAAATGTTAATATCACTTACTTCTTGATCGAGGAAAGCAAATGGAGACAGCAGTTTTGCAATCTCTCCCTGAATTTGTTTACTAACAGATTGATGCTAGTCTTTGCAATCAGCTACTTCACCTGTTGATTTTTCCGAATTTATACTGACTACACACCCTTCATTTTCTGGTACCGTATGTTAATTGTCTTTCTGTTCCTTAGTTTCCATTCGCATTCTGCCTTCTGGTTCCTCTGCCTCCTCATAGCACTGTTTTTGCTTGCGAACTGAGGGAGTTGTGCAGGACAGCTCGTCCTCTGAACGTCTCCAGAGGTCGATTTTTCGGTTGCATTTCAGTTTCACGAGCAGTGGTAACAGGTTTCCCTTTGTTGTTAACGGGGGAAATTGACTGTTATCGTGAAGGGGGAAATAGGCTTGGTCTGCTGCGTTAACATCCTCAACCAGTTGACGCGGGCTATTCTTTGGTAACAGATAATTTAAGGTAAGTTTCTCACACTGTATCAAATTACTCTTAAGAACAACAGTTCGCCGCGGACATCCCTGTCTGAAACGGCCGGTTTCGTTACATATACGACATGTAGCTTACTGACCTGCATAAACAATTTCAGCCCTAGAATGAGATATTCACTCTGCAGCGGAATGTACGCTGATATGAAACTTCCTGGCAGATTAAAACTGTGTGCCCGACCCAGACTCGAACTCGGGACCTTTTGCCTTTCGCGGGCAAGTGCTCTACCATCTGAGCTACCGAAGCACCACTCACGGCCGGTGCTCACAACTTTACTTCTGCCAGTATCTGCTGTGTAGAGCACTTGCCCGCGAAAGGCGAAGGTCCTGAGTTCGAGTCTCGGTCGGACACACAGTTTTAAACTGCAGGGAAGTTTCAATTTCTGCCCTATATCCACTAACATCTCTACACAGCGTACCCCGTCGAAACATTTACAGTTTAAAGCAGGGCGATCATCTTCCATTTGCAATTGAGTTGTGCGGTAGCGTTCTCGCTTCCCAAGCCCGGGTTCTGGGGTTCGATTCCCGGCGGGGTCAGGGATTTTCTCTGCCTCGTAATCACTGGGTGTTGTGTGATGTCCTTAGGTTAGTTAGGTTTAAGTAGTCCTAAGTTCTAGGGGACTGATGACCACAGATGTTAAGTCCCATAGTGCTCAGAGCCATGTGAACCATTTTTGCAATTAAGTTGACGTACCCGTAGTTTGAAAGAGCTTACTTATCACTCAGTTTCAATTGGAAGATTCAAGACAGGAACAGTTTTGTAATCAATGTCAGCTCTATAGACGGAAAACTTACTTTTATAACTATTTCTATGCATAAAATCTATTTCATAGAACCACTTTCGTAACACTTTATCAACAGTCGCAGCACTGTATAACTTGACAAAAACATAGTATTTCTCCTGATCAAATTTCAGGAACGGACGGTTTCAGAGTTGAGACCAATTACCTGGGTAACCCAGTCATCTGTTTCCAGGGATAATGGCTGAACAGAACGGGATTCCTTGTCAAAAGCACATACCAAAGTATTTTTTCTGAGGTTTGTAGCCATGGTCAATCCAGGACGCAATTTCGGTGAGACAACCGAAATTCCCATTAGCAGCAGCACGACGAGAAGGAGCGATCAGATCACAAGGAATAGGAACGAACACCGATTAACAGTCGGAGAGCACACGGCGAACTACAAGAACATCGATGTAAACTCGGAAGTGCGGCGCAGCAGTAAACAACGTCCACTCGCTAGCGCGTCTGAAACGAAACTGTAAGTTGGCGAACAGCTATAGGGAGAGACGGGTAATATAAAATCTGTATAAGAGCCAAGACCGAATAATAAGAGAGGAAGAACAAAACGGATGTGCTCGAATTAAAAAGGGCGTAACACAGGGATGTAGTTTTTCGCCCCTTTGTTCAATCTATACAACGAAGAAGCAACGGTGGATATAAAAGAACGGTTGAAGAGTGGAATTAAATTTCAAGGTGAAAGAATATCAATGATAAGACTCGCTGTTGACACTGCTATCCTCTGTAAAAGTGAAGAAGAATTAGAGGCCCTGCTGAATGGGATGAACAGTCTAATGAATGCAGAATATGGATTGAGAATAAATCGAAAAAGACGAAAGTAATGAGAAATCGTAGAAATGAGAACATCAGGACTGATGGTCACGAAGCAGTTAAAGTTAAGGAATACTGCTACATAGACATCATAATAACCCCTGGCGTATGAAGCAAGGATGACATCAAAAGCAGACTAGCATTGGCAAAAAGGCATACCAGACCAAGAGGAGTCTGCTACTGTCAAAGGTGAGTCTCAATTTGAAGAAGAAATTTATGAGAACCTAGGTCTACGTTTAGAGCACAGCACTGCATGATAGTGAAACTTGGACTGTGGGAAAACAGGAACAGAAGAGAATCGAAGCATGTGGAGCGAGGTGCTACAGACTAATGTTGAAAAATCAGGTGGGCTCATAAGATTAGTAATGAGGGGTTTCTGCGTACACTCGGAGAGGAATGGAATATATGGGAAACGAGCACTTATTGAATCATTTTTGTATTAATTCCAACGCCTCTTTGACGGTGTCCTTGAATCCATTTCTATATGTCTTCTTCTAGTTTTTACCATTTTGCATTCAATCTTCCATTTGCACGTTTGATCTTCCTCATTTTATTTTTCATTGCTTCTTTATTAGCTGGCTAATCGTAAATGGCTTTTTCCGTTGGTGCAGACCCGAAATACCCCTCGGCTGCTCTGTTTCAATGTTCTTATTCATTTGCTATTGCTTTAATTTATACCCAGCATCATATAAATACCTTTAATTTTTTTCCTGTACGGAACTAGCTACTATCAAAAATATTGTACTGGTACCGTTAACAAATCACTTTCAATACAAGGTCACTGGCAACGTACACTGCAATGACGCGTCATAAGCTAGGCAGTGTTCTGAATTTGTAATGGCGGGGTTGGAGGGAGACCTGTTTGCAAGCTTGTGAATCCCCAAACTCTTGCTCGTTGCATCACTGCACTGCGGCTGACAGTTGAATCGATTGTTGCCAGATAGCGATAGGTTTCCCGCGGCATAGAAAATACTGTCATTTTTAAGACTGGAGGTAATTTTAAATAAAAAACTGGATATTTTTATATTAATTTCGATTATAAGACCCATCCGCATTTTGGGAGGCAATTTTTCAAAGAAAAAAAGTGCTTCTTTTAGGCCGTAAAATATGCTATTATTTTATTAACAAAAAGGCTTATCTTTTGTATTGTTTTACAAATCCAAACAGTTCAATATATTGTTTGACGTAGTTTCAAGAGAACAGTAGGACACAGTGTTTAGGTGTATAATTTTTTTGATAAAAATTGCATGCTGAGACAATTTAAAAACTTAAGTATTGCAGGGATGACGGATGTACGAATGTAAAGCGGTTATAGTGTGCACTTTCTGTTGCGTTTAGCCAGACTTCGCGTGTACGTATTACTGCCATCTGCAATGCTAATCCTGAAATCTAATCCCTTCAGAATATATTTTGTAAATTAAATTATGGTATATGTAGTTTTAAAATTTAATTACTTTATGTGTGTATGACCTGAGATAAAGAACGTAACATGTGCTCTAACAGAGCCACCTCCGGCTAGGCCTCGTACTGATTAAAGATTTAAACAGAGTTGACATTTGACGTCTCTGCCATAAAATTGAAGACTGTACTGTAACTTAAACTGAAATCTGATTCACATATTATAAGTTTTGGTGGTGAATTGTACTTTTGTCGACTGGTGGTGAACGTGAAACACATATAATTCTTACGAACTTTTAATCTTAATTACAGATATTACGATGGTAGTAGCCAAAACGCTATAGTAAGTGAAAATTCATTAGCGTTGTAGATGGCAGTATTCACAGAAATATCTGTGTTAGACATATAACTTGAAATTCAAAGTTTAGCTGAAATTAATATTGTCTGTTTTCTATTTCTTAGCATATATAGTTCATCATAAACTGCTCTTGTAATCATTTTTTGAGCCTCAACGGTAACCTGATGACAATTTTCTTAAAGCATGATATTAATTTGTTCAAATTTCATTATTTTTTACTTCGAAGTTTTTAATGTAATTGAACAGTTACGGTTCTAAACTGTAATTAAACAAAAGCACACTGGTGGAAAATAAAGGCAATTACAGCCTGTATGAGTTCCATACCAGGCAATTTTACTCTACCTGCTATTATCCTTCATATTTAACTTAACGGCACTCTTCAAAATAACGAAACGCTTCTGTTATATCTGAGTTTAGACTTTCATTTTAGAATAATGTTTAGGCCTCATGATGAAAGTAGTAGCTAAATTACAGTATCTTGTCGGCGAACTATGGTACATGCGATGTGGCGTAGCGGTTTGCATCGCTTGCTACATGCTGATGGTTGCCTGTTCAGATACGATTACCAGCAATTATTTGTCATTTAGTATTTATCGCTTCTGGAATGTTTTTGAAATATCTGATGTTTGTCTGTACGTCAACATTTGATGCTTGTTAAATAGATGCACTCTCTGTTTAGGAGTTCGGTTCTGGCTGCATGTTGGTGTCAGTAATGAACATTCTTTCAGTTCTAAGTATTGTGCTTCACTGACCACCCTGCCTTCGGATTTGGACTTGATTGTGATCTCAAGATACAATTGTTTTGTGGAGACGCCGTATACTTCAAAATATTTACATCACCATGGCCTCAGTTAGTCAACATAAAAGCCATCACCTACATGGACAGAAATAAGGATACAAGTAGTACGCCATTCCCAAGATGCGTATACTCGGGAGGCAGATGGATTCCAAAACAGCAGTGAGTCAGCTGCACGCCAGGCATCCTTCAGTGTTTCCCGGAGATTCTGATCAAGACTTGACGAAAGGACCTGATCAAAGGAGAAGACCGAGTTACCAAATACAATAGGTGGAATGACATAAAGTGTCTGGCAATCGTATACTTTTACTTGGATGGTACAGTCCAGTGGTGGTTTGAGAACAGTGAAGTGAAGTCCACTAGCTGTAGTGAATTGCAGGCCAAAACCGTTCGCAGCAGAAGAACAACTGAAGAACAGGGCCAAACTTCATGGAAAAAAGCGACACAGACCTACACGCAGAACGTTTTGACCCCATGTCAATCGTAAATGCGAATAAGACACAAACCAACAGTCACTTGATGAAAGCAGTCGAGGAAGGGGAGTTTAATGTTACCGGCAAGGAATATTGCTCCATAACCACATCAGAATATGCAGTGAAGTAAACTACTATCGCACTGCTAATAGGATCTGGCCTGATTAAGAAAGAACGTGCGGTAGTTCATTTCAAGAACGTCTGTCTCACTACCCTGCTGAAGTGTGTTCATTACATAAATTGAATAGAGAAAAGTGCCTCTTCGTGCCTTGGGGCAACTAGTGAATGACGAAAGAATGTGTCCCGAGCTAGAGAAAATAAGAGCAGTCAGAGAATTTCCAAACTGTCGACACATATGTGACATGAATTCTCTCGGAATGTGTTCATATTACCGGTAGTTCCTAGAGGACCTCCGTAAAAAAGGCATGTTCCTTGCAAACACTACTGGAGGGTGATCCATCTTTTCCTGAAATGAGGTGCAAGAAAGATCTTTCCTTGGCCTTAAGGAAGCGCAAACATTTTCTCTAGTTCTAGCATTGTATAATAAGGAGGATGTAACGTAACTTCATATCATACCTACAGGTTTTGGAACAAGGAAAATTCTGATACAAATTCATGAAGGAGGTGATGATAGCTTATGCTCCCAGAGTACTGTCCCAGTCCTTATTGAATCACTCTACAATCGAGGAAGAGTGCATTGTAGTTGTTTGGACCATCAACAGGTTTTGGGTATAGACATTTGGCAAACCATTCACCCCTGTGATGGACCATTATTCTTTCTGCTGTCTGACTAATCTGAAGAAGCTGTCAGGTTGACTGGATCGATGAGCACAGAGGCTACGAGAATACGACTTCACAGTGGTCTACTTTACAGTGCTATACAAAATTGGACGCCATCACAAGGACACTTAATGCCTTTCAAGGGACCCTTTGGTGGAACACAGCAGTTTGGATGAAATCTCAGTTATCATTCCATTATATGGCATATCTTCTGAACAGATGTAGAAGAGCAATTCCAGTTAACCCAGCACACAGCCCTCTGATACACTGCGGTAGAAAAGATTGCTCTTAGTCATCAACGGCCAGCTATCCGGAAGTTTTCCACGATAACGTCCGGTCACCTGGGATTCGTGAAGGCCGGCCGGGGTGGCCGAGCGGTTCTAGGCGCTACAGTCTGGAACCTCGCAACCGCTACGGTTGCAGGTTCGAATCCTGCCTCGGGCATGGATGTGTGTCCTGTCCTTAGGTTAGTTAGGTTTAAGTAGTTCTAAGTTCTAGGGGACTGATGACCTCAGAAGTTAGATCCCATAGTGCTCAGAGCCATTTGAACCATTTGATTCGTGAAGATTCTAGACGGAATCAGATGCAGATATCATTGAACATGTCTGTTGCGACACGCTGGACACGATGTAACGCACTGTAAGGCATTTCAACCACTGAAGCGCATGGTGCAGTTACGTTCAGGGCATCTGGACCATTCTTGTTTGCAGCAGTGTCATTCGATTGACTTCGAATAAACCCATCAGGGAAGTTCTTAAAGTCGACAAACGGGAATAGTTGGATAAGAGTCTGCACTAACTGTCTCATCAGCTACACTGTCAGTAAAGCTGTGCCATATAGCAAAACTCTGGATATTGCAAAGTTCCTTATAGAAGGCATTAGTTTGAAGCACGGAGCACCAGTGTGAAGATCTCTGAGTGTAGAAAAGCTTTTCAGCCAAGACTATATCAGAAATAGTTTTACAACACGCACAACATTACAGATACCTTCCAGAGACGAACTGTCTCATAGAAGTCTTTAATACGACGATCGAAAATGTTCTTTCAAGGTACTTTGACGTTGTGACGTTGAACAGAGAGACTGGGTTACATACTTCCCGTTGTAAAATTCGCATACTACATAGGAAAGCAATACTCTATATGCTTCACACTACTGCTTCTATGTCATGGCAGCGAGGCCATTCCTGTTCCCATTTCAACTTGTTTTAAGGTACCGATGAGTAAATGAAAGACCCGATCACTAAGACTGAAGAAGTAAGACACCTGGCTTGCGCACATACGCTACGCACCCTGCAAAACAACCGAATACACTACGGTTCCAAGCCAGCCAGTGACATTCAGCCCACAAAACTTTGTTTCAATTTTTATGCCTGTGCACGTTGTAAGGATGTCTCACGTGTTTCTAAAGGGTTATTTTAGGCGGTATTGTATCCTTCATTGCTTATCAGACATCACACATGAAATCAAAGATTATGACTTTTCATCTACAAGACATGATGACGCCCTTGTCCTCTGTATGAAGCCCTACTAAAATCCAAAATCCAATGTTGCAGATCGATGATTAGATGTTCATGCAAATTGTGCACCCATCCGATGATCGCGAAACTTCAATAGGAGGGGCTGCTTTCGTTGCTCTTTATAACGTAAAGCACTAATATCGCGACCATATGGCGAGGATCCACCAGTGCGGGGCATACGAGGTCAATTGACGAGCTCTAGTGCCTTAGAGCTGTGTTCGACTCTAATAAGAATTTCTGAACATTGGGACATAGGGTGGGAAGTACAATTAAACTATAATGAAACTAACTGGGAGCGCCTTGCAGGAGAGTTTGAGGTCCCGATATCGCCAGAGGATGATGAAGACGTCAATAAACACGTCGAAGGGCTGGTGAGCGTACTCACCAGGGCGGTGAAGGCTGCTGTACCAACCAGGAGGAGAGCTGTAGCGGCCTCTCCATAACCATGGTCTGCAGAACTAGGGCAGATGCGTCAGTATGTCAAGAGGACAAGGAGTTACTACCAGCGAAGTGTCGTCTGAGACGAAAAACAACGCTGGCTGCGAATCTATAGAGAAGCCAAGGAGCAGTTCCAGAAGGAACTACGAGCAGTCAGGCTCCAAAGTTGGGAGAAATATTTGCAAAGCCAATTGGCTATGGCTCCCCGGGGGGAACTACCTATAAAATAGTAAGGGAGAAAATTCGGTCGCCAATGGTGCTCTCCACAGTCAGGGATGGGAACCAGATGACGATGTCTTGGCAGGAAACTGCTGAGGTCCTTCTCTAGTCCCTACTCCCTGATGACAGAGTCTATGAAGATACAGAGGAGCAACGCCTAATTAGGCAGGCACTGGAGGAAGCATATAGGAATAACGCGATGGTCTATCCATTCTCTGAAGAGGAAGTGGCGGCGCACGTAAGATCATTAAAGAGAGGTAAGGCCCCAGGACCAGACGACATTGTTGCGGAAGTGGTGCAATACCTCGCTCCTCAACTGGTAACACCTTTAGCAATAATTTACGATGAGGCTCTGCGCCTCAGAACATTTCCTTCCATCTGGAAACATGCCAATGTGGTTATCATCAAGAAAGGACAGGATAAAGACCCAAAGGAAGTAAAATCCTACAGACCAATTTGTCTGTTGGACCTGTTTTGCAAATTGCTAGAGAGGTTGCTAGCTGACAGACTGATGGCACACCGAGTGCTGTGTGGGATGAGCGACAGGCAATTCGGTTTTAGGCAGGGGCGATCTGCGTCTGACGCAATTGGCCTGGCGGCAGAGGTCTCGGGCATGGATGTGTGTGATGTTCTTAGGTTAGTTAGGTTTAAGTAGTTCTAAGTTCTAGGGGACTGATGACCTACGATGTTAAGTCCCATAATGTTCAGAGCCATTTGAAGCATTGATGAGAGATGGAGCTTTGCTAAGCATATCGAAGCGGTAACTCAAAGGTCATTAGAAGCTTTGAACAACCTCATCATGATAGGACACAGATTTCACCTTCCACCAGAACTCATAAAGTTATACCGTAACACCATTCGCGCTTCCATCGCAGGTTACAGAACTGGAGTCTGGGCACACAGACTCACGAGGGTCATGCCTGTAATGGCCGTGAGGAGGGTGTAGCGCAACATGCTGCTATGTTCCGTTGTAGCATACAGAACATCTCCACGGGGGGCACTACTGATACTCATGGGGGTGTGTCCCCTGGATACAAAATTCGGGAACAGGCGGCCTGGTATTGTGTAAAAAGAGAGGAAGTAGAAAAAACTGAAAACATTTTGGGTGTGCGGGTGGGGGATAAGCCTGCAATTGAAAGAAGAGGAGAAGAACTCTGGGAGGAACTCTTTGGTGAGAGAGGAAACAGGTAGACGGCTTCACCAGCTGCTGCCAAACATTAAAGAACGGCTCCAACTTTCGTACATTCAACCTAGCAAGGGACTGCTGCACTTCCTCACAGGTCATGGACTCTACCCGACATATCTTTGCCGGTTCGGGGAAAGGGATACCTCCTCATGTGACTGCGGAGCTGAAATAGGCACTAAGGATCACATGATCTACGAGTGTCCCATTTTCGATGATGTAGCCACTGACCTAAGACACCAGCTACCAAATAACGACACTTATCAAATAATAAGGAACCCGAGCACATTCGAGATTATAAACCGTCTTACTAGCGAGGTACCGGCAAAAGTCTTGTGGGAATATCGTAGGGAAAATATATGAACTATTGATCACTATATGACACACTGCGACCTGTCCCATTCCGCCAGAGCGTCGATTGGCCAATCGCCATAACGGTAGGTATCTGCCACGTCTTGGAATAGGGGGACGATGCGCAAATATTTCAGTCTTGACAACTGCCTACCGATAATGACTTAGTAGGTAGGCAATTTTTAAGTAGAAAGTACATTAGGATACCCTTACACAATACCTGCAGCGATTTTTTGTAGAGGCCAGGAGCACGCCCACTGCGATAAGCTCGGTGGCCAGCCCAGAGCCAGGAGCACGCCCACTGGGAAAAGTACAGTGGGCATGGCCAAAAAGTAGGTTTATACATTCACTGGCACACCTGTAATGCTGCACGAGGTACCTTCTAGAATAGTTAGATTAGAGTAAAGAGAAATGTTCTTCACCATTGAATAATTAATATCTCACTTCCTGTAGCATGTAAGAAGGATAAATTTAGAATTAGTAAATGCTGCTATATATCATTGAATGTATTGTAGATCTAAAGACCCACTAATTTATGAGGTGGTGGGTTATTGTGTGTGATATTACTGGTTGAATAAAGATTTCTTCTTGTTTTCTATTTAAAAAAAAAAAGAATTTCTGAAACAGTGTGTCACTTTGTCTTAAGAGAGGGAGCTGTGAAGCAAGCTATGCTGCACGCAGTGTAGCGTAATGGTTAGCATCACATGTTGGTGTCCTGTGGGCCGTCGGTTCAAACCTGACGATCTGCAGTTATCAGTTCGGTACTAAACTTTGATCCTAATAAGAATTTGCTGATCTGTGCAGCAACGGATAAATAGATTGTTGTAAAACAACTGCATTTCTCTTGAATCAGCTGGCTTCTTTTGCCGTTACTGAAATACACATAACACAGTGCAGTGAAGTAATAATCAGATCTCATGAGTTGCAATGCGTGTCCGAATTCCTCTATTTGAAAACTTTTAGACAGTACATGAGATGTGGAGACACAGCGTCAAATAACTTTTAAATTGTTCTGCTTTAGCTATATTCTATCTAGATAAATTAAAGAAAATGTGAACAATAATGCATAACTGATCATTGTTACTATAATTTGAATGTCAGACACAAAGCTCATGGTATTAATTTCTCAGACGAAACTACTTTCATTAATGAAATGAACTCTTTAAATAAAATTTACTTTCTGTATTGAAAAATAGGAAAGGGTAAGGACTGGCATATTTCTTTCCTGAATTTGGGAATTTAAGAGATAGTTGAAGAAGCAGTACCAAATAGTTGAACAATGTGAGTTATGACATTTACAAACCAAAACTGAAGAGGTTCTTTAAACCCATCATGCCACTTTCTTCAATGCTAACATACTCTGTAAATTAGTACCAGGATGCAGCAACTGCATTCTGAAAACATGCCTTCACGCCAGCAGTACATATACATACTGCAGAGTGGAAATCTCATTCTGGAAACATCCCCCAGGCTGTTGCTAAGCCATGTCTCCGCAATATCCTTTCTTTCAGGAGTGCTAGTTCTGCAAGGTTCGCAGGAGAGCTTCTGTAAATTTTGGAAGGTAGGAGACGGATACTGGCAGAAGTAAAGCTGTGAGTACCGGGCATGAGTCGTGCTTCGGTAGCTCAGATGGTAGAGCACTTGCCCGCGAAAGGCAAAGGTCCCGAGTTCGAGTCTCGGTCGGGCACACAGTTTTAATCTGCCAGGAAGTTTCATATCAGCGCACACTCCGCTGCAGAGTGAAAATCTCATTCCAGTACATATATACTTGATCCACTGAAGTATTGGTCCACACCTTCGACCATAAATACTAGTAGACTGGCCTAGTTGTGCAGACGCTATAGAGCTGGTGTGGCTCCAAGATAAACAACGTGGCGGGATTTCAAATCAGCGGTCTGCCATCCTATGTTTGTATCGTATTTTCCCCACATTTCTCAATTTACTGCCAAACGCTTCCAACAAAAATTACTTTTTTATTTGCGAAAAATTATGCCAGAACTACATTTGACCTGGATTTGTTCACAGTACCATTTAAAATCTAACAAATACATCGAACGCCACCCTGGTGGGCAGCGGGAGGAAATTAGTATAAACTATCAATTAAAGTAAAATATCGTTAAAATTCTTTTAAACAGTAAGAGTTGGGTCGTGTCAAAACTTTAAACATTGGATTCGCTGCGTTTTGAGCTCTACTCACTTATAAAAGAAAATGGGGTATGGGAATTATGTCAACTATAGGTGCCAAAATTGTCAACTTTAGGAGCAGGTCCATTTTAGAGTATCAATTTTAGGTGCACTTCAAAGGTTCAGTTCCCACTATTTTTACAAAAGTTTAAACTATCGGTTAAAAAAACGTAACGTGCTACAGTTCTATTCTAATACAATAATTTATTAACTCGCAGTTATCACACACATTCTAACAACATTCAGACTTACAGGCATTGAAAGCACAGATTTCAGAAGACGAGGCATCACCTAACGAACGCCTTCTAGTGTGTGAGTTAAGAGCTTAGGCCTCTTCAATTTCATATGCTCAGGAAAATCAAAAAGTGCCAGGATAGCATCACTACTTAGTCAATTCCTTCCAGTCTTAGCACTATAGAAACATCAGGATTAAAACTGACAGACACTGTAAATAACAATTATAAATATACATTGTAAATAATAACTAACGTATCAAAACACATTTCCTCGAAGTGCTTCGAGAAAGACGTGTATGTGCAGATGGCTTAAAGTTATTCCGTTTCAGGGCCTATATCCAAAGCTGCCTTCGGTTTTCATCCTTAGGGAAACTATGAGTAGGAACAAGAAACAGTTATACTTACTTCTGTAATCGAATTATCATAGATACTTTCCAAAATGGAATATGAGTCTGACTTTACAGGCATCACTTTCAACACTTTAATTTACGTGATACTCTATTTCAAGTGTAAAAAACATATAAAAGTCACTTCAGCAGATTTCAATAAACGCATCTGCACTATCATAAAAACACTTACACGTGAAATGTAATGCCATTTCCCCCTACAAAACGCTGAGCACAGCCACAAGCGCAACACGAAACAACCATGTTTCGCCAATATTCACGTGACTTCAGCCGAGAGATGTTGGAGCCACGAAAATGATGTCAGGGTCAATCTATTATATTTATGGTCGAAGGTCCACACAGACTGACTGCTTGACCACAATGTCAACTTTGGAATCCAGAGAGTTTCCTTTATAAATGTACTCAGGGATAGTGTTTACTGTAGCAAATATGACAAACAAACTTGACACTTCTCATAATGCAGCCACCTTTCAAAGTATGAAACCATTACAAGTTAATAAACTGTGATGTAGTATTATACCTTGTAGGGTCAATAAAGTATGGTTTCAGTACTTGATAGTTAATACAGAATTTGTCGTCTGACTAGGACATTCTTTGCACTGAAAATGTTGTTACACACCTCTTAAACAAACGTCTGTATAAACAAATTCGATAGTTGCATAGTGAATTCTGTTTTCCTTTTGTACGATAGCAAATTCTGTGACGGTCCTAGTCCATCCAACCACAGACTTCAGTTTGGAAGAGACTGCATGTGCTGTGAGAGGTTCTAGGTTGGCACCACTGCTGGCCAGTGGGGAGAGACACGGCGCACAGCTGCGACGCGCCGTGTTAGCTGCTCGCCAGCGGCCACCCTGCCCCATAAATCAGGCCAGCCCCGTCCGTGACCACAGGCATCACGCTAGCCGGGCCGGTAATTTATGTCGGCCGCCTTCCCCGTGCCTGAAAATTCCAAATATCGCTACAATTTATGTCGCGTCCGTTGTTACAGCTGAAGACATGACAGTTCAATGAGCACGTCATCCCCTCAACACGTTGCCGTTGCGAAATTTGTTGGGCGCTCATATTTCGATGACACCTTTCACAAAACAAATGCAAAATGCTCGAACAGAGAGTAATGCTTGGCTAACGACACGTTATACTCTTCGCACGTTGCCAACTGGAACAAATTTCTGAACTTAAATTTAACGAGTGTAGCATTTAGTATTTCTCTTGCACTGAATGTATCTGCACATCAGTGGAAATGTTGATGGTACATGCTGTGTGTCTTGTGTGGAAACCAACAACTTCCATTCGCTCTCTGTACTTAGTACAGACAGCTGTAATGCCCACCATACTCTTCGTCCTCAATCTTGCACTTAGTGCTAATCGTTCTCGTCTCGCGTTTGTTCCTGTGGCAGTGTTGTTTCTACTTTAACTGTGATACACAGCAGTGTGCGTACTTTACTGATAAAGAATTGGCCTCATGCATGGATTCTCTGCATACAGTGAAAGAGCAGCACGATGACGCTCACCTGAGCGATACCTGCAGCGACAGCATCTTCATTATAGCGTAAGTGCTTCATATGAGGGGTGTCGCATTACTCGGTGTTTCGTGTTGTACGTATCGGTTCTTGTATATTATACAGCTTTTCCATGTTATGAAACTACTTTCTCAAAGGCAAAGGTAGATGACGTAACCAACTGAATAAATTATAATTTGGATTACTCTGTAACGACCCATCAGAAACCACGAGTCCTGTACAGAAAAATAATCAGAAAATATTCTAGACCAACCAAGAAATTTCGTCGGTGGGTTTAGGCTGTATGTATATGATTGCCTACACGTATTAGTTTCTGATCTAAAAGTTGTAGTAGTAATAGTAGTTTTGTTTATCCATAGATCTCTTTTACAAGGATATTGTACATGTCCTGGTATTTCAATTAAAGAACAACAAAACAGAGAAGTTCAATAATGTTAAATAAGAGCTGTTTCCCAGTTTCACAACTGAAACAAAAAACTAAATAAATTGCATAATTATTGGATATAGAGTGCGTCTTTGTGCAAAGCACTGTTTTTCCATGTGACACGGCATGTTCCAGAACCTTTGTGCCATTATCAGCGGGTTTTATAGATTAATATCTCTGAAAAGTGAACGTAGTATAAAGAACAGTCCATGTCTATTTTGTCATTACTTTGATTACACATTATACGCTTCTGGAGGACTAGTTGTGTATTATCATGCACTGGTAGCGTGTCATCTCGAGTCAAACGGTGTTGATGTGAATTTGACTGTCGAACTAACACATCACTCTATATAAGTTGTGTAGGTTAATTTCTATCTTTTGCAACTGCAATGAAACTCCTATTAAGACCAGTTTCATTCTAAGGCGTCTTCAGTGGTCAAGTTTTTTGTTGTTTGCTTCATTTTTCTTCTTCTTCCACGTTCATGTGTTGGGTTTTGGCCCACATAACTTTCAATGCCCTAGATATATCCAGTTTTGTGTATTGAGAAGTATCAGACGAAATGGTGAGAGGACAGTGATACTTCTCAACAAAGGAACCTGAATTTATTAAGTGCAGTGAAAGTGCTCTGTGCGAAAACCCAAAACATGCACGTGGAAGAAGAAGAAAAACGAAGTTAACAATAAAAAGCCTGGCCACTGAAGATGCTTTAGACTAAAGCGAAGTGTGTCTGGTCTTAATAATAGTTTCATTACAGTTGCAAAAGACGGAAATTAACTTATACAACTTGTATAAAGTGATGTGTTAACTCGCCAACCAAATTTACATCATTGCCGACGACACGCTACCAATGCATAATAATACACAAATGGTCGTGCTAAAGAGTATAATTCATAATTAAGGTAATTACAAAATAAAGAAGAACAGTTCTTTAGGGTTAATTTTCGTAGATTAGGTGTCACTCAAAATATGTTCGCATTTCACTGATTTTGATAAATAAAACCTACTGATGATGGCACAGACAGGCTGAAACATGTTTGTGTCATATGAAAAAACAGTGTTTTGCGTAACAAGCAGACATCATATCGAATAATTTTAACTGCAAACACAGGAGCAGCAAGTCCAAATGACGAATATTAAAGGTATGAGGTAGTGGGGTTCTGTAGCCTGTGTAAATTTTTATCAAAGTAATTTGATCTGTCAGGCTATATCACTATCTTTCTTTTTCCTGACTTTATTCCTCGTCTTCACAGGATCATACGTTAATCAGTATTTTGCAGTGTTAGTGGTAGAGGGTAGCTATAAGCCCTTCCTTTCGCCCTCACCCTCCCTACCGTCTCCGGGAGGGTATTTGTGAACCCCATCTGTCTGCAACTAGTGTTACTCCATGTTAGAGTGTGTTAACATTTTCGAAATGTTTGTGAATCGTATAAATGTGGCAAGACCTGGGTATCTGCCTAGCATTCACCTGGTTGATTGTGGGAAACCATGTAACTACCAAATTCCGACCTTCCGGCACACTGGCCCTCGTCATCAAACTGGTAGGTGGATTCTATCCAGCTAGCGTCTCCTAAATCCTGAGAACAGTGTGATAAGGCATGAGGCTCTCCAGAGGGGGACTGACCTGGTGATTATAAAGCTGTAAAATTGCTATACAAGTGACATTTCAACCATCTTTGCAGGGCGGCTAGACTGTGTATAAAAATCTCCTCTGTAGGAAAGAAAATGATTTCTTTACAGTTTCTTCATAGGTTTCATAGGTTCGTTCAAAAACCACAAGAGAGTGACTGTCAACTCCGATATCAGAACCTACAAGAGAGATGTTACACATTTTCGAGACTCCTGCTAAAATTCCGAGCCTGAGCGTTGCAAGAGTACTGAGCTCACATACTACTATCTTCCAGACATAGAAGTTTTCACTTTTGGTCACATAAAACACAGGATGTTCCCCATGATATGATATGATGTGAGCATCAGAGTTTGTATTCTTAAGTGCTCACAACCTCATAATGTCTTGCAGAGACGTTATAAGTAATGAAATCCAAATACCACATCATGGGGAACACCCTGCTTTACATACATCAATAAGTTAAAATGGTTAAACTAATAGAAAGTATAAAAGTCAGTAAATTCTGTGTACTATGCAAAACCAATCCAGCCTACATATTCATCAAGATCACAGTGAACCAAAACTAATGAGATGAATCAATCATTTCTGACAAAATTATGAGTGCAGCAAGAAATTACAGATAAACTTTCTCAAGAAATATAGGTACCCCAACTAAAACTGAGCAGAAGTACGAATCTTAAATAGATGTCTATACAGCTAGACGCATAGACAAACATGTAGCTTATACCAGCCAGAAAGTAAGTGAAATTACAAAAATAAAATTTAACTCCTGATAAGTCACAGATTTCCATAATGCAACCAGTACAAAAATACACATACCTGTTGCAATTTTATACAATAAAACATGTAAGGAATATTGTACTCACAGATGATAAACGAAAGCTCTTAGACAAAGGCCTAAAATATAATATACACACTAAACTACATATTGCACAACTAAAAATAACTCATAATGACAACAGAACTCACTATTGAAACAGTGAAATTGCCAGTAAGTCACTACAATGAAATAACTGTACAAGCATCCAACATAATAAAAAAAATACTCAATCCATAAACGTGTGTATAACAAAAGAAAACAGGTGTTACTATAACACATAATCTTCAGTAATAATGCATTAGCCATAAAAGCGCATAGAGACAGTAGTTTTTTTAATAATAAGTCAAAATTACTGTATTATCGATCAACTTCTTGACAGCTCACAATATCACAAATATCAGTATGAACCCCACAATAAATTTGAAACACAGACAAAAAATCCCATTACATCTTGAAACATAATAGTTACAGATTATGAATAAAAAGCAAATAGTTATGAAACCTAAGATACCAAAATTACATGGCCACCCAAAGATCCACAAAGAATTTATTCCTGTAAATCCTGAAGTTAACTATATAGGCACTCCCATCTACCTTATCAATAAAAGCTGAATACCCTACCTACAAAGTATTGCACATGCAACAAAAACTTCACAGTTAATAATTCGTGAATGCTGACGAAACAAAATGAAAGATATAAAAATACCAACAAGTGGGAAATTTGTATCATTTGCCATCGACGAACTATACACAAACTTACTGGTTCAGGAAACCATAAGAACTATAGATCACAACCTACTGTAAGACAGAGAAACATGTATTACCAGTATACTGAGAGGTACACAACACTTTACGAACACTGTCAGTCAGATTAACATTCATATTTAGGACATGATCTCTAGGTTCCCAGATACTGAATTTCTTATGTGGTTTACTACTTTTTGTACATGAGGAAATTGCGGGCAGAATGTTCTTGTAACTGCATGTGTAAGAGCTTGTACTCGAAAGGGGGGAGGGGAGGGGGGTTGGAGACTGAGAAAAGGAATGAGATAAATTGCTGCATAGATGCTGAGTACAGTGGCCTAGCCATGTTGCTGACTCTGGGAAACAGTGTTCAGTAGTTCATACCTGCACAGGAACTTCCGCCAAAATACACTCCTCCTTCTGCTTAGGATACAATTTTCCTGGGTCATGCGCCAGTCTGATGCAGGAGACAGCCAGATGGCTGAACGTGGATGGAGCAAGTCATTTAAGAGAGACTGTTGTAAACTGAGCTTTTGTGCAAATGGTGGGAAGGTCACAAAACTGGGCGCATTCTCATGTTGGAAGATGGGATGATATGGATAGAGAGGTTGGTGTATGTGTCCAGCGAAGGTTGGGTTGTAATCCCCCCTCCCCTCTGATGCCAGGAAGTCTCCAGGATTTTTTAGCAAGTGGCAAAAATATATATTTGATTGGCATGAATGGTAAGCTTAACAGACTTCTTTCAGAAATTGTAAATGGTCAGCTTGGAAAGATTAGATCATCCCATAAATGAAGTGCTGTGGTGGCCATGTTTACCGTGAGAACGACACTGCCCTAGTGTAAAATCTCTTTTTCAGACAATAGAGATTTGGAGTCACTGATTGGGTCCTCTCGGGATATGCAAAGTGGGGGCTTGCTCCCCTAGTGTGCAAACCCTGGTCCTGTGTCTGGATTGGGTACCAGACTAAATGAACAGTCAAGAAGGGATATTCAATGAGTAGAGGATAGTTCATTTGGTTTGTGCAATGTGATGGTAGTTTCGTTTTGCTAATTCGGCTCCCGTACCAAGGCTTGCTGGAAAGTGGTGATGATTGTTTGAGGTCTTCATATTCAGGTCGTCCCCTGGTGGAGAATTTCATTTCTATCCATAGTGGGTGAGACTTGTGGTCCGTATCTTATGGTGGACTAAGAGCTTGTGGCAGTTTCCAATTGTACCGACAGTGGAACTGCATACCATTTTGGGCATATCATGTGTCATGAAGGTGAACTTATTTGACCTGAGTCGGCTGTCTGACGTTTCATAATTCCGGCACACAGTTGAGCTTGTGAGTCAAGTTGTTTCGACTAGACCACGCTTCACACTGAAATCTGCCAGGATTTTTGGGCTCTGATAGGGAAGTTTCTCACTTTCAAATAATTGGAACGCCAGACTGCGTAATCTGCTTATTTTCTTGGATGTGTCAGAACATTACAGCTACTGCAGAGACAGTTCCTTGCCCACAATGCTCCATCTTTTTTTTGCCCCCTGAATCAAGGTGAAAGGGTAAAGTATTCTGCACCCGTGTAGGGTTGCTAAATGATATCACAGCTCCCTACCCTCAGGTGACCATAGTTGTGGTACAGTTGATCGTAGTTGATTCCATTTCAATAGAGTTGGACCTCATGATCGCGCAGTTGAGCGCACCACAAACCAAAACATCATCATCAAAATTAATATTGATACAATTACTTCGAATTTAATGACGAAATCAACACACAAGTGTTTAGGGTGACCATAGGTTGCAGTATTTCAGGCACCATTGCAGACATCTATTTAAAGAACCGAGAAGAAAGTTTTTCAAACTGACAAACTCACTAGCCAAAAAAATCGTATACTACTACTAACGTGTTGGTGACACTTTGCTGTTAATAGACGGAATTAACACAGGTATGAAAAAATACATAAAGCATTGAACAAACTACATTCACTATGAAAAATTGACTACACCATTAGAACAAGCTACGATACAAAAGGAGCTAGTAATCCTACACTGTATCTCATAAGAAAGTGATTATAACCCCAACATAACAACTCAAGAGTGTAAAAAACACACCACACCAGTAGACAGTGACATCCATAAGATGTAAAACTACTAAAGGAATCACAACTGCAACAGAAAGTTTTATATGTACGTACAGCATACATAGGAAATATATCATACAAACTGTGTCACTGAAAAACACAAGATTAAGACTAGCCTACCAAATCGAACACAATCTCAATACACAGATTCACTCATAGAAAATTAAATTACCAACCCACACAAATTCAGGTATATTACATCAAGTGTAAAGATTTCGATAAAATTTATGTAGCACATACACGAAGTATTACGGATTTAGATATCGAGGACACCCCAGAAATAGCGATACAACTCCATCCCCATTCTTCAGTCGTATGAATACAGAAAACCACAAAGCAGACCAGACAGAAAAAACAATGCAAATATTTAACACAATTCCGAAAGAACTAACCATGAATACCTTGGAAGAAACATAAATTATTATGCATGTATCTAACTACTTTCTGAGTATACTAAACGAACAAACTGATCTTCAATACAAAGAATGTATTTAAACTTTTATTGACGTCTTAATATAGCTAACGGATAAACATATGCAGTCAGTAACATTTTACAAGCGAAGAAGTAATTAATAGCAAATATAGAATCACTAACACATAGAAACTCATAGATTAATAAATTAAGTCACAAATGTAGCCATATAGCATAACTGGTGTTATGTCAAATGAAGTTGTAAAACGTACAAAAACTAGTCGACAGAACAAAAAGGCCAGCCTGCAAAAAATCTTGTCCATAACAACAGTAAAGATTGAGATGTGCAATTTACCTGCCACAATCTGATAATCACACCACCTATAAGACATAATAATCATATAAATTAGACAGTGACAGGATCAGTTTACGTTCGATGAACGTCAAAGGCAGCTATACGTAAGTACTGTTGTATAGTCACTCAATATTGTTAACAGTTATACATAAGAATAGAAAATAGAAATAGAATATTTCGGGTGCAAAATTTTTTTTTACAACACAATTTCCGTTCAATGGAACGGCCTTAGGTCAAATGATTGGGACGGCCAGTTTGTATGTATGTTCCCAAGGTACCACTCTACCGTTCGCGCTGGAACCATCGTTTAGCTGCATCAGTAAGCCCTTCAGTGCTCGAGAAGGAGGTCGCCATGACATTACCATCTGAGTGTGTGGCTGTGAACTTTTCCTTCGGAAGAGTGGTAGTGTGGCACCGCTCCATGGATTAACGTTTTGTTCCCGAATTGATGACCCAATACTTCATCGCCTGTGACGATGTTCGACAAAAAATTGCCACAGTCATTCTCGTAACGAGCAAGCATTTCCGAACAGACGGTCCTTCGTTGCTCTTTATGATCTTCCGATAGGTACACGTGCTGAGGCAGAAGCAGCCCCGACCGAAGTTTTAGAAGTTGGTCCCAGTGCCCTAACTATTCCCATTTTTGAAAAAAGTGACCTGGCTCCAATGATCGAATCAATAATGGAAAGCTAGTTCGAAAGTCAAAGACAGAAAGAAACACAAAGAATGGAATGTGATAAGCAGGAAAAAATGGATAAAAAGGCCCGAGAAGCAAATGAGGAAGCCGAAAACGACTTAATAAAGACCAGGTCCTTGAAAATCTGAATGAAAGGATAAATTCAGTAAAAACAGGCATAAATTCAGTAAAAACAGTCATAACTTCAGTAAAAGCATACCTGCAAATAGGCATAAATGACCTAAATGCACGGTTAAACTCAGTAACATCGTGACAGAATCAGAGATTGATTGGACATTGAGCAGCGGATTAATTTATTTGAGGTTGGTAGGAAGCAATATTATCATTTCCGCGCGTTTTCATGACCGCGATGTAGTCAGACCCGGATCGACACTAAGGTGCGTATTAACAAAAGCTTTGCGCATCACAGGCCATACTTAAGATTAATGCCCTCTTGATGGTGCTTGCTCGTATTTAATTACATAAAACTATATGATTACTGATTGAGAATACAACTAGCACATTTACAGACTATTTTGCTTAAATTATAAATTACAGATTGCGGAACGCAGAAGATCCGCGTCCGTCTTTCATGGAATAGAAACAGTAAAAGGTGAAGCGCTCAAGGCCTCATTTGTCTTGAAGGAACAGAATTCTATTTATATCATTAATCGACATATGTACATAGAGATTTAGAGCCGCCGTGCAGTAGCGGCAAAGATAAAGAATAATGTACACTACTGGCCATTTAAATTTCTGCACCAAGAAGAAACGCAGATGATAAACGGGTATTCATTGGACAGATGTATTATACCAGAACTGACATGTTATAACATTTTCAAGCATATTTAGGTGCATAGATCCTGAGAAATCAGTACCCAGAACAACCACTTCTGATACGCCTGGGCATTCAGTCAAACAGAGCTTGGATGGCGTGTACAGGTGCAGCTGCCCATGCAGCTTCAACATGATACCACAGTTCGTCAAGAGTAGTGACTAGCGTATTGTGACGAGCCAGTTGCTCGACCACCATTGGCCAGACGTTTTCAATTGGTGAGAGGGAGAATGTGCTGGCCAGGGCAGCAGTCGAACATTTTCTGTATCCAGAAAGGCCCATACAGTACCTACAACATGCGGTCGTGCACTATCCTGTTGAAATGTAGGGTTTAGCAGGGATCGAATGAATGGTAGCGCCACGGGTCTCAACACACCTGAAATCTAACGTCCACTGTTCAAAATGCCGTCAATTCGAACAAGAGGTGGTTTAACAGCGCAATTCGGAGAATGCACAGGAAGCAAAGACAGTTGCACTCGCGGTAGAAGAAAGATTGGGAGAATGAGGACAGTCAAAAGTTAGTAGAGATTCGTGCTGCTGCAAAAAGAGCGATGCGCGAAGTATACAACCACTACCGCCGTCATACCTTAGCAAAAGATCTTGCTGAAAACCCAAGGAAATTCTGCTCTTACGTAAAATCGGTATGCAGGTCGAAGGCTCACTGATCAGTCTGGCCTGGCAATGGAAGACACCATAACGAAAGCTGAAATTTTAAATTTAGTATTTGAGAAATCTTTCACCCAGGAGGATCGTACAAACATACCGCGGTTTGAGTCTCGTACAGATACCCGAGTGGAGGACATAGTTATAGACATCCCTGGGGTTGCGAAGCAGCTGAATGGGTTGAAAATAAATAAATTGCCAGGTCCTGATGGGATTCAAATTCGGTTTCACAGAGAGTACTTTCTGCATTGGCGTCTTACTTAGCTTGCATTTATCGCGAATCTCTTTCCCAACGTAGAGTCCCGAGCGACTGGAAAAAAGCGGAGGTGACGCCTGTATATAAGAAGGGATGAAGGACGGATCCTCAAAATTACAGAACAATATCCTTAACATCGGTTTCTTGCAGGATTCTCGAACATAATCTCAGTTCGAATATAATGAATTTCCTTGAGATAGGGAAGTTGCTGTCCATGCATCAGCACGGCTTTAGAAAGCATCGCTCCTGTGAAACGCAGCTCGCCCTTTTTTCACATTATATCTAGCGAACCATGGACGAAGGGTTTCAGACGGATGCCATATTCCTTGACATCTGGAAAGCGTTTGACTCGTGCCCCACTACAGACCCCTAACTAAGGTACGGGCATATGGGATTGGTTCCCAAGTACGTGAGTGGCTCGAAGACTTCTTAAGTAATAGAACCCAGTGCGTTGTCCTCGATGGTGAGTGTTCATCGGAGGTGAGGGTATCATCTGGAGAGCCCCAGGGAAGTGTGGTACATCCGCTGTTGTTTTCTATCTACATAAAAGATCATTTCGTTAGGCTGGATAGCAATGTGCGGCTATTTTCTGATGATGCTGTGGTGTATGGGAAGGTGTCGTCGTTGAGTGACTGTAGGAGGATACAAGATGACTTGTACAGGATTTGTGATTGGTGTAAAGAATGGCAGCTAACTCTAAATAAAGATAAATGTAAATTAATGCAGATGAATAGGAAAAAAACTCCCGTAATGTTTGAATACTCCATTAGTAGTGTAGCGCTTGACACAGTCATGTCGATTAAATATTTGGGCGTAACATTGCAGAGCGATATGAAGTGGGACAAGCATGTAATGGCAGTTGTGGGGAAGGCGGATAGTCGTCTTCGGTTCATTGGTAGAATTTTGGGAAGATGTGGTTCATCTGTAAAGGAGACCGCTTATAAAACACTAATACGACGAGTTCTTGAGTATTGCTCCAACGTTTGGGATCCCTATCAGGTCGGATTGAGGGAGGACATAGAAGCAATTCAGAGGCGGGCTGCTGGATTTGTTACTGGTAGGTTTGATCATCACGCGAGTGCTTCAGGAACTCGGGTGGGAGTGTCTGGAGGAATGGAGGCGTTCTTTTCGTGTATCGCTACTGATTAAATTTAAACCAGCATTTGAGGCTGACTGCAGTACAATTGTACTGCCGCCAACTTATATTTCGCGGAAAGACCACAAAGATAATATAAGAGAGATTAGGGCTCGTACAGAGGCATATAGGCAGTCATTTTCCCCTCGTTCTGTTTGAGACTGGAACAGGGAGAAAAGATGCTAGTTGTGGTACGAGGTACCCTCCGCCAAGCACCATATGGTGGATTGGGGAGTATGTATGTAGATTTAGATGTAGAGACGTGTAACCAATGGCACCCCACGCCGGGTGATACGCCAGTATGGCGATGACGATACACGTTTCCAATGTGCGTTCACCGCGATGTCGCCAAACACGGATGCGACCATCATCATGCTGTAAACAGAACCTGGATTCATCCGAAAAAATGACGTTTTGCCATTCGTGCACCCAGGTTCGTCGTTGAGTACACCATTGCAGGCGCTCCTGTCTGTGATGCAGCGTCAAGGGCAACCGCAGCCATGGTCTCCGATCTGATAGTCCATGCTGCTGCAAACGTCTTCGAACTGTTCGTGCAGATGGTTGTTGTCTTGCAAAAGTCCCCATCTGTTGACTCTGGAATAGAGACGTGACTGCACGATCCGTTACAGCCACGCAGATAAGATGCCTGTCATCTCGACTGTTAGTGATACGAGGCCATTGGGATCGAGCACGGCGTTCCGTATTACCCTCCTGAACCCACAGATTCCATATTCCGCTAACAGTCATTGAATCTCGACCAATGGGAGCAGCAATGTCGCGATACGATAAACCGCAATCGCGATACGTTACAATCCGACCTTTATCAAAGTCGGAAACGTGATGGTACGCATTTCTCCTTCTTACACGAGGCATCACAACCATGTTTCACCAGGCAACGCCGGTCAACTGTTGTTTGCATATGAGAAATCGGTCGGAAAGTTTCCTCATGTCAGCACTTTGTAGGTGTCGCCACCGGCGACAACCTTGTGTAAATACTCTTAAAAAGCTAATCGTTTGCATATCACAGCATCTTCTTCCTTTCGGTTAAACTTCGCGTCTTTAGCACGTCAACTTCGTGGTGAAGCAATTTTAATGGACAGTAGTGTATTATGTCGCTGCGATGCGATGGTTCATTTTTTTTACATTATAACTGTTTGATAACTTCAGGCCATCAGCGTTTAGTATTAAGGGTATACTGATGTTTGTGAGGCGAAAATTACCAATATTACATCGGTGAGGAATCCAGCGGCCACACAACTTTGAGTAGCGCTACTAGCACAACCAACAGAGACCTCTAGTTGAGGATCGATGTGTCTGATTGTGACTCGTCGATAGCCTCGAATCAGAATACCCGCTAGTTCCAACATTTCAAGAGTGACAGCTGTGTACGGCTGGATGGCATGCCGGAGAAGGGACAGGATTGCGCGACCTTGTTGCGATGGCGACAGATGTTTCGCCCAACGACTCGCCGTGCTTTTGTTTACTGCCAGCATTACGAAAGCGCCTTTGAATATTTTCGGTCCTCTGGTTTGTGCCGAAAAGAAACTCGATGACAGTTCTCTGCTTGGAACTAACCTCCGTTACAGACGCCATTTTGAAGGCTATGTGTAGCGTAACCACCTGTCGGGACTTCGTGAAACTGTTGGGGCTGAAGTGCAATATTCCACAATGAACCCATACAAATTCAGCATTTTTGAAACGAAACTGACCAATAAAAGAAGTAATACATTATTTATTGAACGTCCATAGTAGATACGATAGAGAAGCTGAAAACGTATTACTTTCTTCATTCAGAACATTATAGTTCAACATTTTAATTTTTGTGGTATTTGGTGAAAAAGTTTGAGTGCGTGAAAAGTGGTCCTATAATAACGTGTGAGAGATCCAGAGGTCCACGTGATGAAAAAAAGGAGTGAGTAAAATAGTGGCGTTCAGTGGCTGTCCCTCTTTCCTTTTCAGTCAGCGGCCGGCACTCGTGGCTGATAAGACCGGCCGGGAGCTCCACCTGAGGGCTCTCCGTGCACCTCCCCCCTTCCACTCCCTCCCCCTCTCACTCTCTTTAGTGGCACGTCCCACTGGTGTAGAAGAGCAGTGGGGGTGGCAGCCAGGGGTGAGCTGAGCTATTGTTGAGAGGCGCCACGCACCACGCTCCGCGCTGCCGGCCCGAATCGCTCAGCTATTAATTGCTTTTCCGATGAGCCAACTCGTCGCTGACACTGAAAGCCGTATCCGACGACCCATAATGGAGACAATTTGGAAGCAAACGAAGAGTTCGACAAAACTAGTAATCTAGCGTGAATGGCGTTGCTTAAAGAAGAACCATACGCAGTCAATTACTGTTGAAATGGAGGGAATGGTCTGCCCAGCACTAACGACTGTATAAAAAAATCAACTCGCACACTAGCGGCTTAATTGTGAATAATTAGAAACTAATAAAAGGCTAACGGTCTTATCTATATTGTATGCTCAACAGGAAAGGTCATAATTTCAAATAGTGGCAAAAACACCTATGAATCAAGCAGAATCGCTTACAGCCATTATTTTCATTTATTTGTCAGATTAAAAACTTCTTGAAATGCGTAATACACACTCAGCTGCTCACATAAACTTGCAACTGTTCATGTTACATGCCTACCTCAAATTTACAATATCTGTACTAAATATGAGTCATTTATTGATGATGCAAAGCAACCAGCCACAAGTTGGTTTTACATTACTTTATTGAAAAAGTACCGTTAACAGTTTCGAATTTGTAAAATTCGTAATCAGACAGTTTCATGCTTTGGACAAAACATACTTTTATGATACTCGTACAATGGTTTACCGGTGATCTGCCCTACGAAAAACATTAATTCACAATTACAAAGTTTAACAAAGTTGTTTCCTCAACAGATTTGAGTTAGAATGTACGTTACGTTAAATGTAGGTCTGAAGCATATGTTTCTGCAGTTTGCTTCTAAACAATTGTATTCGCAAATATGTTTTATATTTTCATCATTGCCTACGTCGGTCTGCATAATTAACCACTTTCGCTTGGCCACAAAACGAACTTCCCATGTGTACCACATGCTTTGACTCACAGCATACGAAAACAAATACGGAATTTAGAAAGTAGATGAGTGTCAAAATGCCGCGTTATTATGATACAAAGACATGACATTTTCCGGAAAGGATGTGTAAATTACTATTGTGTTAAATTGTAAAGGTATTTTACACTAAAAACAGGCCTGCATACTTTATAATCCGGAAGCCGAAAGACCTCATTGCCAAATACTATACTTTTGAAATAGCTGCACTATACACAACATACATGCCTCTATTAAATACATCGCACAGCTAAATTTACATCACTGAACATAGTTAATCTATATATAATCAGCCCTGTTAAAGAGACTATTACTACTACTAGAAAAAATTTCATTTAGGTATAAGAAAATTCGTATTGCAGAGACCTGTTAACTCATAGAAATATTCACACTCATCCTGAAGTAGAATTATTTTAGCTTCAACGACAAATTTGACCAACAAAATGATGGCTTGGCAATGGGTGCATTGGCAACAGATCTCAGCAAAATCTATAAAAAATTTTAATTCGCAGTTGAGTGTGAAATAAATCAGAGCAGAAATTTTCACGATCTTAAATTTTGTAACAGTAACTACAAACATAAACTTAACATCTACAGGAAACCCACCACCACAGACGTCAGCACCGACAATTCATAACGACATCTCAGTGAAGATGTTATATTTTAAAAGCAGTGGTACACTGAATGCAAAAAGGACCTATGGGTCACATAGATCAATAAAATGAATTCTGTGTAATTGAAACAGTTGCTCGCATTGATGGATACCACAGACTAGCACTTCCAACAACATTCAACCCAAAAGAAATAACTTGCCCGCAGAAGCCAAACCTAAATATACTATCATCCCATAGACAGGCTCGCCATCCAACCAAATAGTAAACTTATTTAAAAAGAAAAATATTAATAGCTCTTTCTCCACTAATAGCAAATTACAACGAAAAGTGATCAATGATGTATATCTTTCCAAGGCCCTCCTTTGGTAAATCAGGTACATAAAAACTCCACTGTGACTTGTAACCAAAATTCTACATTGGTTGAACTAGTGAAAATTTCGAGATTAGGTGCAAAGAACAGGTCAGTGTATTGAGGCTTGGAAAATTGAACAAATCTAGATTTGCTGCCCACATTGCAGAATAATACCATCCAGTGAGAAACACTGCGAGCAACATGAAATATTACAATAAAGGAAAAGCACCAGTTTGCTTTTGTTCTACAGTATATTGTTGAGCAAAAGCAAACTGGTGCTTTTCATTTATTACAATGTTGTTTTACCAAGAACCAACGGAAGAGTCTGTTAACAAGAAAATATTACATTTATTAGGAAAAGGAGACAGTATGAATCGGACACCAGAAATTAAAGCAGCGAGGTACATAACATCAGACTGATGCTCACAAAGTAGATAAAGTTAAAGCATTAATGAATAACCAATGACGGACGGAGCAAGACGGTCATCAAAAGTAGACTAGCACTAGCAAAAGGTCATTCTTGACTCGTAGAAATCTACCTGCCTCAAGCACAGACCTTAATTAGAGGAAGAAATTTTTGAGAGATAGTGGAACATGGACTGTGGGAAAACCGGAACAGAGTGAAACATGGACTGTGAGAAAACCGCAACGGAAAAGAATTGAAACATTTGAGATGTGGTGCTACAAATGAAGATTCAAAGCTAGGTGGACTGATGAGGTAAGGAATGAAAAGGTTCTGTGCAGAATCACAGAGGAAAGGAGTATATAGGGAACACTGACAAGAAGAAGGGTAGGATAATAAGACATCTGTTAAGACGTCTGGAATAACTACCATGGTACTAGAGGGAGATGTAAAGGGTCCAGCTTTAGCTGAGTACGTAGGTTACAAGTGCTAACCTGAGATGAAGAGGTCAGAAAACCGATGACTAAAAAAGAGGAAGCAGACTTACACACACACAAAAACAGGTCCCTTGATAATTAATGAACAGACTGAGTTGGTTAACATTCCTTTCCTGGAAATCTTTTAGGGAGTACTGTCCACACTCCAATATACAGTATACAATGTTTGTATACCTCTCTGCAGATCAAGTAACTAATCTGATAATATTTTATGTATTTAAATAGTCAATATTATTCGCGCCGCTCAATATTAATAAATTTTAATGGACTATCGTAATCACTATTCAAATAGTGTTTAAGGATTTCACATATTTTCTTGTCCACAATTGTTTCTCCGTCGTTTTTTAAAATAGGTTTTAACGCTGTAATTCACATAATCCCATTTTCCTTGTTTATCTATCTGGATTTAGTGCTGTAAATTTAATGAAAAATAGTTTTTAATTTAACGTAACAGTTATGTAGAGTATGTGATAGGCATTCTAGTACGTATGCAGTGCTGCCCAAACTTAATATATGTTCAATCACATGCTGAGAAGAGGCTTTAAAGTTTTATTAACTCGAAGCAAGAGAACAGAATGAATCAGTTGCTTTAAACCACTTGTCAATATAGAGCAAGAAGAGCACAAAATAAACGTAAAGCTAAATAATTACAACCCCAAGGAGTAATAAATACACATTAACACAGAGTTCCAAGCGATGGATGCAAACTTGGCGGCTGATGTTGTTAATTTGTCAGTGTACGGTCACTCAACCCGCGTCACAACTGCAGCTCTGAATGGCACGAATGGAGCTAATGCGTGGGACCGCAGCAGTCGACGCTCGTAGCTGTCGCTACAGGAGCGACCTTGGAGAAAACGGAACGTGGAACGTCTTCTCTGAACCCACCGGGAAATTGCCGTCTCGTCCGGGGTGGATGGTCAGTGTAGGTTCTGCGTCTATTTGTTGTGGCGGTGGGGTTGGGAGTCGGGTATAGCTTCTATATCGCGTACAGCTCTCGACAACAAGGTGATGTATCCTTGATAATGTAAGCGGCCTTACTTTTGCTAAGAGACATGGTGGTCTGTTTTGCTTTCACTTTGATGACCATAGTGTGTGTGTGTGTGTGTGTGTGTGTGTGTGTGTGTGTGTGTGTGTGTCTGTATGTGTATGTGTTTGTGTGTGTGTGTCTGTGCAGGACACGGTGGGATCCAGTGTATGATTGCTGCAGTGATGGCTTAACGCAGTCTGTATGTAACATCACGTGTGAATAGCTGTCGAGGTCATTATGTACAAAAGTTGTTGGAAAACTATGCATGGAGGTCTTAGTAAGTTTGATGTGGTTTACATGTTCCTGAAACTTGTGAAGGAACTCCAGCTCACCGTTCATTACAGACAATAAACTGGCATCGACTAACTCCACTAGCAGGCGCAAAGCCTCACCATAAACTAATCGTGCTGCTGAGGACTCTATATCAGGCTTGTACGTTGCTCATAGCCCCAGCAGGACTATGGGCAGTGCAGATGTCCAAGATTTCTCATGGCTCATTATCAACATTTCACCATACCATTTCTGGCCGAGTAACGATGGATGTAGCCACAGAACTTCGTCAGCTGCACGAACAAGTCTGATTCAAACTATTGGCCCCCGTAAGTAGTGATATGGAGTGGACAGCCAAAACCCGTCAGAAAAGTTGACGTGAAAGCGGCTTCTAGTCTTTCTGCAGCGATGTTGTCTGTAGGTAATACCTCTGGCTATCGCTTATAACTGTAAATATAAAACGTGGGTTGTTCGATGGAGAAAGTCGTTCCACCACGTCAAGGTGTATGCGGACGAAGCATGAAGAAGTGTCGTGGAACTCTCCGTTTGGGAGATGAACAAGGCGAGTGATTTTGAAAAGCTGGCAACAATGACAAGTTCTCTTCCACCAGTGGCAACCTCTTTCTATCCCTGGCAGCACGACCCACTGAGCTTGAATGTCGATTGACCTCGTGGTTGACAAAGATTATTTAAGGCCTCGAAAAATGCGACATGCAATGGGGACCAAAGGGCGTAATCTACCAAGTGACACGTCACAATACCACTTCATGTCCTTGCCTGGCGCGTCGACTAGCTACAACTTGAGTGCTGCAGTGCCATCATAAGGTATGATGCGCAGCTTGGGATCTTCTTGTTGTGCCTCGGCAAACACCATAATGTTGACAGGCCGAGAGACACTGATCATTTTTTAGAGACAGTCCGCAACCACATTAGCGAATGTCCGTAATAAACTGGTTTATGAATTCCAGTTTGTTGTACTGCTACAGGAAGCAAGTGTTGGAGTTTTCCTTGAAAGCATATGTTAAAGGCTTGTGGTAACTGTACACCACGAGTTGTCTCTCCTCAACCTGCGGTCGCGGCCACGAGTTGTTCTCCCATTGCTGTAGGGCCGTACCAATGGCTAACATACTGGCATCCACTGCTAATGCCAATGAAGTTTTGAACGTGGTGTGCGCCAACATAGCTCCTTATGTTAGGCTCTATTTGGTCGCTTAAAAAGCTGCATTCATCTCCACGGTCCACAGCACAGAGGAACTGTTCTTAAATGTTCAAATGTGTGTGAAATCGTATTGGACTTAACTGCTAAGGTCATCAGTCCCTAAGCTTACACACTACTTAACCTCAATTATCCTAACGACAAGCACACACACCCATGCCCGAGGGAGGACTCGAACCTCCGCCAGGACCAGCTGCTCCGTTCATGACTGCAGCGCCTAAGACCGCTCCGCTAATCCCGAGCGGCGAACTGTTCTTAACTTTGGGACACAGTCACTGCTGTGTTCAGTGCCGCCTGTTGTTCTGCAGTGAGTGGTAATTCACGGCGAAAAACTAAACATTCCTAGGAATCAACATAGCTCTTTCTTTGCATAAGGCTTAGGTAACTGCAGTATGGCTTCAGCCTTCTCAGTCAGTGGTAATGAGCGTATTGAAATATTTGATGACCCACGAAATTCAGGTTTTCAAAACACACACTTCGGTACGTTCAGCACTAATATGTACTTTTTGAAACACTGAAGAACTTCTCTCTGGCGCTGGCGATGTTGATCTTAGACGATGAATACAGTAACACATTGTCCAAATACGCCAAACAAATGTCAGCTGACGCAAGAATTGGTCTCATACGAGCCAAAAGGCGTAATAATCGTGGTCTTCGGGCTGTCCTCTGTTGCCACGGGAAACTGGGTATACGCCTGTGCGCAGTCTGTAACAATGAATATAGCGACTCCGTGCAGAGCCTGGTTAAAATCTCTTAATAGTGGCATTGGGTAGCGATCAGGCACTGATCGTGAGTTGAACGCTCTCTAATTGCCACACGTACTCCAGGCTCCTCACTTTTTGGGTACTAAATACAGTGTGGATGCCGATGCGCTGCTGTAAGATGGGATGATGCCTCCTCCCAAAATAGTGTCGAATTCCACCGTAGCAATGGCGAGCCGTGCTGAAGCTAATCTTCTCTGCCGGCAAGACACATACTTTGGTTTTTATGTGGTGGACCGAATCATGCAAAATATGCTGTGGCGCACGTGGAGGTCTCATTAAGGTTAGGAATTCACGCAGCGGTACTCCTCGTCCGCAACCTGTATGACCTTCATGTACGTTCTGGCATCACGATGGTTCCTAGTGGCCGTAAGCCCGGTTGTACAGTCTACTAGGCGGGCATTTGCTAAGCCCGTCAGGAGCTGATAATGTTCTACGAAATCGGCTCCTATAATTAGTTCGGGCATGTCTGCTACAGCAAAACCTCCTATGATTACTTCGGGCATGTCCGCTACAGCAAAATCCCATGTGAATTGACGGCGGAGTACTAAATTCAGTTCTTCATGTCGCGTGCCGTACGTCGCAATTGCTGAATTATTTCCGGTGGACAAACTAAATGCAGTGGATGATCTTCAACAGCGCAGTAGCGCTCTGGGGGTTGGTGTACATTTTAGCCTGCTCACCAGATCATCTGTGGTACCAGCAGGTTGAGAGACCGGCGTCTAGTATGGACTGAGTCCGGGAATGGTTCCTAGATCGGTTGCAGCTGCTTCCTCTGTAGCGACTAGGACCTTCTTGCAACCCCTCCTTGCGACGTACCGAAAGCCAACAGACATTAAAATTAAAAAATTAAAAAAGGGAAGTGAGACGTGATGTGGAGGGGGAATCAGCTGGCGTGTGAAAATATGGATAAAGCTGGACTGACGCAGGCGACGGGCACTTCTATGGCGTCTGGAGCTACGATGTGGGTTATGAAAAAGACATGCCAGAACATCTACTCGTATTTCGTTCGCTCTGCTCCGTTTTTCCTTACCATCTTCCGTAGTCTTCCAGCGTCATTGAGACAGAAACTTTTTGCACATTCACTGAACCATCATTCTTGTTGCACTCCGTGTGTTGGGTTACGTTTTCTTGAACACCTCAGCTTTTCTCTTCGCGTTCCTTCTGCATTCTCAGAGAAAAAGTAACAGTTCTAGTCTCTCTTTGAAAGACATTTATTTTTTCAGACTTATCAGCAGCGACTCACGTAAACGATACAGACAGAATGAAATCCCCATTTCCTCTGTGCCTTTTCTTACACTGGAATCGTGGTGGCGCATCTCTCATTTCATCTTATCCGACGTGATAGTTCACTGATACTCATATGAAACCACGAACTTCCATCAATGTGTTTCATCTTAAAAACAGATAAATCACAAGTTGTAAATATTTCAACTACTCCGAAACTGGTTATCGGATTTTCGAGAATGTAACGGCGTTGTAATGTTTTGATTTAAAACCAAAAATTAAGACAGTTCGATTAATAATATTTAACATAGCTTTTACAAGATGCTACATGCCATTTAGTAAGGATTTTCTCATAATTAATTTGGAGTGGAAACAGAATTAAGATATCGTAAAAGGTCGTGGAAATATTTAAGGTGCGCTAACAGCTGAACCACTTTTATATTACACTGCCTGATACTACACACTCATTGAATTAAATCTTTATTTTCAGCGACATTCATTGTGTTGAAGCTTTTAAAAAGTAAACCGACAGTAATTCAAGCTCAAAACGTATACAATCATCAAAGCAGGAGTAAATAGTCATCGTAGGTGATTACTTAATAGCGCTGCTTCAGCAATTTTTGAAGTAAATTTAGATGGTTAATGAATAGTTGAAACATATTCTGTGGGGCACTGCGAAACCTACGGTTGTAATCCGAGAAACACCGAAGAGCATTTACACACGAAGCGAGAAAATTCAAACCGCAAAGCACATTGTGAACTATGGACAAAAGACTTACATATTGTCACTAGCAATAAAGCACTTAAAAATGTTGTTTCAGTTTACAAATCGAAATTCACCATTAAGTACGTCTTTAAGTATGTTTCTCAATTTTTTTCATAGAATTTCGTCGTATTTACTGACTCTGGAAACAAATTAACTGAAAATGATAACACAGTTGTATATACAAAATAACGGGTGGTATTTAGCGAAACATGTTAAAGAATCTTTTGTAGAAATAACAGTGTCTGAAACTATATGGATATAGTGATATAAAATGTAGTTTGCTATACTTGTGCTAACTTGACAAGTGCCAAAATCCCATAGTCTGCAGATTTGACGAAACAAATGTCACCTACAGATCGCGAACGCTCAGCACCGCTCAAGGAAACCCTGTTGTTGGGGTCCTGTGGCTAAAACGGTACAAGAGGGATTTTCGGAGTGTATGTGGTCTATTAGACTGCATCGAACTTGTTCCGAATGCAGAGAATAAGAACTGGAGTGTAGAAATGGAAAATACTGATGAATGAGGTACATTGGGAAGGAGACCTAACCCATATAGACTGTGACATCGTTATAACTGAGTACTGTGAGCAACCAGCAGTTGTTTTACAAAGAGATAGTTCGGTTGTGCATGTAACATGTGGACTAGCCACACAATTCTGGATTTTTCTCAAACTGTATTCCGGTTGTTTGGGAGGGGGAGGGTGTATTGCGCAAGTAAGAAATGCACACATAGGTGGTCGTGGTTTACTGTGCGACAAAAAGCTCCGGCTGGACGTCCATGGCGAGTCCCGCTTTCGCAATTGCTGCATCAGTGCTGGCCGCTACCGAAAGTCACGGGCTATGCGCGTGGCCGCCAATCCTTACTAATATCAGTATATGTGCACACGATAGCGACCTCATGAGATACAGAAAGCGCCGACGCACTGAACAATAAGTGAACCCTTTTGTATTTATCTTAAGTAAGTTTAATGAGAAGGAATAGGATAAAGAAAAAGCTAAAATTAATAGGTATACAAACGAAAGTGTTAAAGACGGTCACCCAGGTCTTACTTCGCCAATAAAATGTAGCGTTATGCAAATGTGATCAAAAGTCAGTTTAATTAATAAAACAAGACAGCTACACCCAATATAAATGTGGTAGGTGTTAGGGAACTTTCGTACACATCGTACACCATGATTGTTTTGAGCTGTGGAATGTTTTCGTAGTTAAAATCACACGTAATTGGAAAACTATTAAAGTTATGAAAACACTGATTGTTGCGCAGAAAGAATAATTGGCCACTTTGTTAATAACAAAGTGGAACATAATTTTTGTTAATAACAAATGTAGGCATTATTAAAAACATAACAAAATCTTAATTATGATTAGAAGATCCGTAGTCGATTCCAGAGAGAGTTTCTTTCGGCATGGAGCGCCGAAGCCTTAAGGAGTTAAAGGCATACTGGCAGGGGACAGTTGTGGCACGGGCGGCTAAATGTGACAGTTGACATTTAGAGCGGTTTCCTTTGCTCCGCTCGAAATTCGTTTTACGGAAGGCCGAAGAGCACTTTAATTCTGAAGATGTGGCAAGGGCACCCTACTGGCTCTCAGAGAAAGACAAAAATATAATGTACTCAGGTGTTTTTCTTTCAAGAAAATTATTTAAAAGCTGGTATACGCAGGCTTTTAACAAGGTCGAAACTAGAGCTTTTTATATCACTTACAAGTCATCATTTGTCTTTCAAAATATTAAAAATACTCCATATCCCAAAGTCTTACTTTTAAGTGAATTTTAATTGTTATCTTTATCATATGTTTCTTTTAAAGGTCTTTTAAAGCTGTCTTTTTGTGATTTAGAAATTAAAAAATGGTTCAAATGGCTCTAAGCACTAAGGGACTCAACTGCTGTGGTCATCAGACCCCTAGAACTTAGAACTACTTAAACATAACTAACGTAAGGACATCACACACACCCATGCCCGAGGCAGGATTCGAACCTGCGACCGTAGCAGTCGTACGGTTCCGAACTGCGCGCCTATAACCGCGGGACGATTTAGAAATTAATAAACTACCTTACGTGTACTGATTTTATTGAAATAGATAGTTAATTTCTCCAATTAATAATCACAGCTCCATTGAATTATGGTACTAACCATTCGCAGATTGTTTTGCTACGGACGGCTACTGCTACAATTCCATTTCTTACAATTAAATTAACTGCTGACTAATTTGGGGGACGTCATTAGCTGACCTCATGTATCTTTTATGTAAACTTTTTTAAAATTGTTGTTGTAAATGAAAATATACTGGCTGACGACAAATAAAGTGCGGCGGTCCGACGGAGCAGCTCGCTGTCATAGTCCTCGTGGCAAGTCAGCAGCACGTTTCGCTTTGAACTTACGGGATTTTCAGGTGTGTAACTACAGTATTTGTAAAAATCTAGGATCTAAATAGTGATTTTTACGCTGTTTCATGATTTCTCGGACTTCTTTCGAAAATTCTGTTGCGGTCGGTGTGAACTTTTAAGGCGTTTCAGTAGCGTATGCTGAGAGTATGACTGAATTTTTCATGGTAGTCACATTCGGATTCGCATTCATCTGTAGCTTGTCAAACATACAGAGAACGTAACAAAAATAGTGCGTTATCAGTCGGGTGTGTCAACTCTGAAATAAGCAGGCATCTTTGGAAGTTCAGAACTATGTCATAGTCTCCCCTTGAAAATAGCATCCACAAGATCGGAAGAAGTCTGTCCTGGACCACCGTCCGAAGTATCGAGGAATATTCTGTCCGCCGGCAAAACTTTAAAAATCGTAGGAAAATTACTCAGACTATACTTTGGGATGAAGGTACGCACAGGAAACAAGCGGTGAAATCATTATATTTTACGTGTAATGAAGATTCGTTCGCGTATCTTATGCATGCTCAAACTACATTCTAATGGCGTTGTTTGAGATTCAGACTATCATGATACCTGAATAGATGGCAGAGGCAAGCTCAACATCAGTACTTCAGACTTTTAAGTATGGAGATAATTGGAAAAATTGTATATGCATATAACATTACTGATACAGAGACGTTTTACACTACTGGCCATTAAAATTGCCACACTAAGAAGAAACACAGATGATAAACGGGTATTCATTGGACAAATATACTAGAACTGACATGTGATTACATTTTCAAGCAATTTGGATGCATAGATCCAGAGAAATCAGTACCCAGAACAACCACCTCTGGCCGTAATAACGGCCTTGATACGCCTCGGCAGTCAGTCAAACAGAGCTTGGATGGCGTGTACAGGTGCAGCTGCACATGCAGCTTCAACATGATAGCACAGTTCATCAAGAGTAGTGACTGGCGAATTGTGAGGGGCCAGTTGCTTGGCCACCATTGACCAGACGTTTTCAATTGGTGAGAGATCTGGAGAATGTGCTGGCCAGGGCAACAGTCGAACACTTTCTGTATCCAGAAAGGCGCGTACAGGAATTGCAACATGTGGTCGTGCATTATACTGCTAAAATGTAGGGTTTCGCAGGGATCGAATGAAGAGTACAGCCACGGGTCGCAACACATCTGAAATGTAACGTCCATTATTCAAAGTGCCGTCAATGCGAACAAGAGGTGACCGAGACGTGTAACCAATTGCACCCCATACCATCACACCGAGTGATACGCCAGTATGGCGATGACGAAAACACGCTTTCAATGTGCGTTCACAGCGATGTCGCCAAACACGGATGCGACCATCATCATGCTGTAAACAGAACCTGGATTCATCCGAAAAAATGACGTTTTGCAATTCGTGCACCCAGGTTCGTCGTTGAGTACACCACCGCAGGAGCTCCTGTCTGTGATGCAGAGTCAAGGATAACCGCAGCCATGGTCTCCGAGCTGATAGTCCATGCTGCTGCAAACGTCGTCGAACTGTTCGTGCAGATGGTTGTTGTCTTGCAAACGTCCCCATCTGTTGACTCAGGGATCGAGATGTGGCTGCACGATCCGTTATATCCATGCGGATAAGATGCCTGTCATCTCGACTGCTAGTGATAGGAGGCCGTTGGGAACCAGCACGGCGTTCCGTATTACCCTCCTGAACCCATCGATTTCATATTCTGCTAACAGTCATTGGATCTCGACCAACGCGAGCAGCAATGACGCAATACGATAAAACGCATTCGCGATATGCTACAATCCGACCTTTATCAAAGTCGGAAACGTGATGGTACGCGTTTCTCCTCCTTACACGAAGCATCACAACAACGTTTCACCAGGCAACGCCGATCAACTGCTGTTTGTGTATGAGAAATCAGTTGGAAACTTTCCTCATGTCAGCACAATCTAGGTGTCGCCACCGGCGCCAACCTTGTGTGAATGCTCTGAAAAGCTAATCATTTGCATATCACAGCACCTTCTTCCTGTCGGTTAAATTTCGCGTCTGTAGCACCCGTCGTGGTGTAATGGCCAGTAGGGTATCAAGGAGTCACGGGTGCTTGAAACCATACGACACTATGAGAGAACCTCTTAAAGTGAACTACAGCTTGAAATTCCCTGAATCGGTGCATGTGTAGAAATAAGAGGAGGTCTACTGGCGTTTTCCACTAGGGTCTATGAATTGATAACCTTCTGAAAAACTGTTGTGAAGCTATAATTGCAAACATATTGTTACCCGAAGCTCAAACAATAAACATATATGATCAAATGAACTTTTTTCCTTTCTTTTAATAGGAGAACCTTATTCTCAAATTTTTCCGCGAATTTTTTAATACTCAGTAAAAGAGCTTCCCAACAGAGGTACAGAATAGTTACTTTTTGGACTTTTGTCTTGGATGCATCTTCCGCATGATTAGGGGAGGTTCGGTTGGCAGATCGTCTGGTAATATTTTTCTAATTCATTTATTCATTTTCTCAATATTACAGCTTGTTATCTTGATAAATAGAATGGACAGTTGAGCCCCATTATTTCTGTATAATAATTACTTGTGTAATAGCTACATCTATCTGTTGCATTCCATCATTACAAACAGTGCTTGCTACTATTACTGTTTCCAAACTATTACTGGCATCGTAGTCAGTTTTAGAAAGGTTTCTTTTAATTATCATCATCGATTTGTGAGGATATCCAGCCACTGTTCACATTTCATTCAAATAGTAAGACTTCAGCACCCTATAAAATTCGATATTCAAGCGGTTTTCCGAAGATGCTCGGTGAGTTGCGATTCAAGCAACTCATGGGCACACAGGTAACGGCCTCTCTGGACACTACCCCGTATGAGTTTATGAAAAGGGTATGGTAAGACTATCGCGTTTTACAGATGAGAAACTAGCCCAGCACAGCAACATGATGATGACTGCATATTAGGGTAGTTCTCCAACTAGGAACTATGCCTTAGATGGATCCCGATTTCTTAAAGTCATCGCAAGAAACGTCAAGTTTCCCACATCCCACTACATGAATACTGGGCTGGCAGCTAAGCCACGCCTCAGTCACTCGATTTGCAACCATTTAGAAACTGAGGGTAACGGGGTGGCGACACGAAAGGCACCCGGCCGCCCTTTCAATTAACCACGGCAAAAAGATCGCAGTAAACGTAACCGTAGTTTAGCCTTTTCTACATTTACATGATTACTCTTAAATTCAGAATGAAGTACCTGGCGGAGGCTTCATCGAACGGTCTTCAAGCTATATTTCTCCCTACTATTGAACGGCGCACAGGAAAAACGAACGCTTAACTCTTTCCGTGTCAGCTCTGATTTCTCTTACTTTATTGTGATCATGATTTTTACGTATGTAAGTGGATGCCAACAAAACATCTTCGCACTCACAGGAGAAAATTGGTGACTGAAATTTCATTAGAAGGTCCTGCCACAACGAAAAACGCCTTTGTTTTAATGATCGCCACACCAGTTCACATATCACATCCGTAGCACTCTCTCCACTATTTCGCAATAAAACAAAACGAACTGCCCTTCTCTGGAATTTTTTGATGTATCTCGTCAATACTAACCGGTGCGGATCCCACACAGCACAACAGTACTTCAGAAGAAGGCGTACAAGCGTAGTGTAAGCAGTCTCTTCATTGCACCTGTTGCATTTTCAGAGTGTTGTGTCAATAAATCGGAATCTTTGGTTTGCCTTCCCCTCATCATTATCTATGTGATCATTCCAGTTTAAGTTATTCTTAATTGGAATCCCTAGGCATTTTATTTAATTGACAGCTTTTAGAGATGTGCTATTTATCATGCAACCAAACTTTAGTGGTTTCCTCTTAATACTCATGAGGATGCCATCACACTTTTAACCATTTGGTGTGAGCTGCCACTTTTCGCACCGTAAAGATGTCTAAATCATTTTAGAATTTGTTTTGATTTTCTGACCACTTTACAAGACGGTAATAATCTAAGTGGGCTGCTCAGATTGTCTCCAAATCGTTTATGTAGATTAGGAACAGCAGGGGGTCTATAAAACTTCCTTGGGGAACGCCAGATATTACTTCTTTTTTAGTCGATGACTTTACGTCAACTATACGAACTATGGCCTTTCTGATAGGAAATCGCGAATCCAGTCACACAACAGACAGTACCCCGTAGGTACGCAATTTGAATACAGTAGTTTGTGAGGAATGGTATCAAAAGCCTTATGGAAATCTAAAAATATTGAATGAACGTCCCCTGTCGATATCGGCCAGTACCTCGTGAGAATAAAGAACAAGTTATGTTTCACAAGAACGCCTTATTTTCAATCCGTGTTAGCTGTTACTCACTATATCGTTTTCTTCGACGTAATTCGTAAAGTCTCCTACTGCAAATCGACTACACTAATATGGGTCAGTAATTCAGCGGATTACGTCTACTTACTTTCTTGGGTATTGTGTCTGTCTTCTGCACCTTTCCATTCTTAAGCTGAGGAACTTCACCAACGCTGTTTATTTTGCGTTCTTTTTATTGTGGCGTGTTTTTTTCGTTTCTTCTCCAACAGTGTTCTGACCTGTTTTGTATACCTTGGGGAATCATTGTCAGCTCTTATTTGTGTATTTGCTTCTGTCAACCGCCGTCAATACTATTTCTTTGAATTTAAACTGCATCTGGTCTGAGACTGGAAGCAGCGGAGACGTCTCTTAGAAAGAGATTCGTCCATTAGATCCCAACCGCATAGCCTTAGAACCGCGTAGTTTCAGCGAACTCGATTTACTCCAGTTTCTTAGAAATGTATTTCTTCTGCTCTGCCAGTCTTTTTCAGTCTCTTACTGCAGTTGTAATTCGTAGCGGACGAAAATTAGCGTTCGTTGTGGCTGGAAGGACATTCTTCGTGACGAGGTTTCCAGCGAGCGCTGAACTGCCGGCAATTACTCGCCCTGAGTGTGCTTTTCAGCGACTGTGCTATGGCGCTTCAACTGGAATGCAAGATAAATGCTGAATGGGCACATTCACTGACATTCCATTTCTACTGTCCATATCTTACAAACGGGTTAGACCCATAGATGAATCAACTCCCTCTGCCTCTATAAGTGTGAATGCACTCTCATTGTCGCATAACAAATAATGAACAATAAGCACCATGATTAAAATTTTCATGAGGAATACACTAACAGAGAGCACCGCCGTCGCAACTAATAGGGTAATTTTAAATTGGGATATTATGGATCTCATATATTTGAACATATCGGATATTTCTTGGTTTTTACTTGTCATAGAGTATTTACTGGTCAACCTGTTACAATTATGGTAAAAATTAGTCGTAATTTAACGTACATTAAGACTGGTATGTGGATATTTGGGCCGTCGTTCGGACAACTGTATGAAATCTCAACGGTAAGAAATGTTTGTCATCGTAAGATAGGATTGGCTGAGAAGCGACAAACATGAGGAACAATACACTAGAAAAATTGTGTGAGAACATTTGTCCTACATTTACCAGGGATACTCTCTGAGCTGAATAAATTGTCTAGTCAAGTTCTTTTGCGTAGAAATAACCTGCGTTGCGTATCATTGTTTGTGTTGCATGTTGCTCGCGACTACAACAATTGTGTCTTCTGCATAAACGGTATCGCCTCTTCGAGTCGTCAGTTCACCCTTGCGACATGGCTTCTCGATCTGCATATTTTATCTCACCCCCAATGCCTTTTCCTTAATTTATAAAAAATACAGAGAGAAAATGTGGTGTCACCGCGGTCCGTTAGTATACGTCGGACCCGTGTGTCGCCACTATCAGTGATTACAGGCTAAGCGCCGCCACACGGCAGGTCTAGAGAGACTTCGAAGCACTCGCCCAGTTGTACAGCCGACTTTGCTAGCGATGGTTCACTGCCTGCATCCGCTCTCATTTGCAGAGACGACAGTTTGGCATAGCCTTCAGCTACGTCATTTGCTACAACCTAGCAAGGCGCCATATTCAGTTACTATTGATATTGATATTGTGAATCATGTACCGTCAAGAGCGACGTTGGATTAAAGTTAAGTATCAAACTAGGTACGTCCGCTTTCTAAATTCTAATTCCTTGTCATGTTCCAGACCTCACGTCAGTATAGTTCTTCCCTCCTCACGCCAGCCTGCGTGAGCTGAAACGCGTGCATTTCGGCCTTCTCTAGTAACACGGTGTTGGCTCTTCTGCCAACACTACAGAAAGTGTAAAGCAGAGATTGGTTTCTACGTTCTTAGACGCTGCTTCCTTGTCTTTATATTAGGTCTAGGAAAACGAAAAAAAGGCTCTGTAATTCTTCTGTCAGGAAAAGATTTGTCTCTCTTGACTCTCTGTCTTGGTTGGTGCTATGTTCCAAGTGTCGCTCATGACAAAAACTTTTTGAATAATTACTTAATTAATTGGGTAGGGGTGTTTTATAAGCAGATGTATTGGAAGCACATATACGTGGGCTATCCGTGAAGTAAGAGACGTTTTTCTCTATAGCGACGGATGGTGCGGCTGCATCCGCCGTCTTGGTGGCGCAGCGTTCTTACACACAGTGCCTATCCAGCAATGGTAGCGTATAGTTTGTCTGTCTGCTACTTTTCTTTTTGTAATGTGTTAAAAGCTGTAAGTAGGCTGTTTAGGTTTTTTTATTGGTGACGCCGCCGCCACGTAGCGCTCTGTATGAAAATCACTGGCTGTGCCGTGTGCAGTCTGTGGCTGGTTGGCATTGTTGTAATACTCGCCATTGTAGTGTTGGGCAGCGGTAGCTGGATGCTAACAGCGCGTAGCGTTGCGCAGTTGGAGGTGAGCCGCCAGCAGTGGTGGACGTGGGGAGAGAGATGGCGGAGTTTTGAAATTTGTAAGAATTGGTGTCACGAACTGATATACATATTATGACTATTAAGGTAAATACATTGTTTGTTCTCTATTAAATTCATTCATTTGCTAACTATACCTATCAGTAGTTAGTGACTTCCGTAGTTTGAATCTTTTATTTAGCTGGCAGTAGTGGCGCTCGCTGTATTGCAGTAGTACAAGTAACGAAGATTTTTGGTGACGTAAGTGATTCGTGAAAGGTATAGGTTAATGTTAGTCGGGGCCATTCTTTTATAGGGATTATTGAAAGTCGGATTTTGTTGCGCTAAAAAATATTGTGTGCCAGTTTAAGCACAGTCGTGTATAAATTGTTCAAAGGGGACGTTTCAAAGCTGCACTGCAATACAAAATCCCGCAGCCTGTAAGGTGCGTTCTTTCTTTTTTTTTCTTTATTTTTGACAAAAAGCCGCAAACCAATTGGAATTCTGGATGGGAGGTGTTCTATCATCCACCTTACAGCCTAGATGTGGTGACGAGCGACCACCACCTCTTCCCAGCAATGAACACACACTTGGATTCTGACGCTGAACTGCATACCGGTCTAAACCTGTGGTGTTACTTTGTAGATAGCCCTCGTATATCCTTAACTAATGAAAACTGTAAGTTATTATTTCGTAGCAGGCTGATTTCAATAGAATTGCAATCGCCATTGTTCAATGACGAAACGACCAGAGCTTCATGATGTCTCATTCGTTGAACACCTCGAATCAAAGAAAGAAACTTTTTTTGTAGTGTAATAATTTAATTTTCTTTCTTTTTATAAACTTTCACGGTGAGGGAATTGTATTGAAATTTCACTGTCGAAAATACACGACTCAATGGTTTGAACATACAGCGATGGGAGAGAAGGAATGGAATTATTTAAGACCGTAATAATTATAATGAGAATCAGTCCCTCAGCTGATGAAATGAACTTTCATGACGCGGCAAAAGCGAAACTACTCGCATCTTTAAATGTCACATAATTGGAGGATTTTTCCTTTTATGTATTTTTTGCCAACTTGATGCCGCATTTCAGTATATACCCCTAATTGCCAGCCGTTGCGGTGACCACCTCAAAAAATGTCTTCCAGCCTACACCGGCACCATTCACAAAGACTATCTCCACCTCACATATCTCTGTTTCAACCAAGACAAAGTCTCCTGTCGAATAACATTTTCCGTAATTCCCTGCATTTCCTCCCGCCCCTAATTTCACAGCTGCCTCGACTTTCCTCCGCATTAGTGTAATTCCTACAAAATGACAACACCAGCATTGTGATCGCGTCTGCTACTTCCCCAATGAAACATCCAGCTACGAAAGAGCAAGTAGTATCTAGAGCAACAGCAGCAGCATCAGAAACAGCGGTGAAAACACATCGAGTGCCATTCGAAACATGTATACAATGCTGCTGCTGCTGCTGATAATGCAGCCTCACTGCGCTTCGTAAACTATCTACACAAAACAACAAGATGCAGTAGCTGAAACAGACATGATAGCAACGAGGACTTGGGTTCCATTTTAGCTGTTTCTTATAATCTCTTTCCAGATACCCACTCCTTTGTCATGGATGTTGAAAGCGGTTAATTCTTTTTCAGTGGTCTTCAGTATGAAGACAGATTTGATGCGGCTTTGCACGCTATTCTATTCTTTACAAGGAACATCGCGTCTTCGTAAGTACTGTAACCTATCGCCATATGAACCTCCTTATTGTTCAAATGGTTCATATGGCTCTGAGCACTGTGGGACTTAACATCTGAGGTCATCAGTCCCCTAGAACTACTTAAACCTAACAAACCTAAGAACATCACGCACGTCGATGCACGAGGCACGATTCGAACCTGCGACCATAGCAGTCATGTGGTTCCGGACTGAAGCACCTAGAACCCTTCGTTCACCACGGCCGGCCGTCCTTACTGTATTGCAACTTTGGCCTCCCCCTTCTACCTCCCCCCCCCCCCAACTCCCAAAAAAATTCTTTTTTCTTAATGTTCCTTCCACCAATAAACTGATGGTTCCCTCATACCTCAAAATGTGTTTTATCAGCCTACTTAACTTTTGGTCAATTTGTACCACAAATTTCTTTTTTCCAGTTCAATTCAATATCTCGTCATATTCATTCGGTTCACGGATCTACACTTCGGCATTCTTCTTTATTCTTACAAAAACCTGCAACAACAGCTAATCTCTGTTAATAATTTTATTTATTTAAACAAATAGTGGCCTTGACTATTTAGAGGCACAAGATTGATTTTCAAATGGTTGTTAAAGTTTAAATTTACACTTAGCTTATGCTGTGTGTTCGAAGTTGACTATTTTACGCTGTGAAGGAAGTTCCTTGCGCTCGTAATGTCCTACAGCGAGAAACAATGTGTGAAAATGAGTACTTTTTTGTAATCAGACTTAACAATGATCTAAAACAAAATGATGAAGAAAAGTAAACAACTGAATTTTTGATTAGTGACATAGAAAATCTTGCGTCATTTTATAGACGTGTTGACTGCTTGACGTCATATTTCCCAGAACAAGGGTTAAGATTCAACACTTTTTGGTATACAGTGTGTAAGATACAAAATCTCTTATCTGCCACAACTGATGTTTTAAATTCCTTATTACTTAGCTAGGTGTGCTATTCCGATCGTCTTCAGATCGTTCGACGGTATTGTCTGTTAGATTTAGGTGGCAAAAATTTATATATGCACTTGTGTTTGGTTTTAGCCTGTGGCAATACTTTCAAGAATTACAGTATAGTTGCGAAACTGTATTAAAAGGTTGTACACAAATAATACTGATAAATATTTTATTCTCATCACCATCACGCCTGGTTGTTAATAAGGGAGCCTCTATAGGTACATATGTCTTCTTATAGGATCTTACTACTAAAACTTGTTGGTCGTGTAGAACATACATACAAATATTTATATTATTCACATACAAACCCTTAGAAACGTTTTGAGATAAGTGACTCAGTAAAGCACAGGTTGCGTAGTAAGTGTGTAGATGATTATAGTTCCCAAGACATTACATGTATAAAAGAAAAAATGAATTGTTTTACAATTAATTCAGGTCTATCAAAATAGTGTATAATATTAACAAAGATAGAATAGTTTCTCTAGTGTTATATGTAACGGAGTAAAATGATGACATTGTAAGTCATCAACGTTCAGATATGAGAGTCATAAAATAGCGTAAATGTAGTCGAACGTGCGCTATGAGACTGAAAGCACTGTACAGTTAATGATCCCACTTCAATGTCTCTTTTTCCCTTTTCTCCATTTTCATTGTATGCAGCTGGTATGCCCGTACTGAAATGGTATATCAGTTTCCATTGGACCTGTATTACTGAACTGAACTTCAGCTTTTGGCTCACTCTCTCTATTTAAATTTTTATCGACTCGCGTAAGCCACCGAGATTCCAAATGATTTGCCTAATGTCGTTGCGCAACCACTCACATGCAAATTCGATTGCAGGCCCAGAGGTCCGCAGTTGGCCAATTTAAATGCTCGCTGCGCGCTGACCGTGGAATACGGCACCGGCTGCGAGCAGATATCGGAAGCTGCAGCTGCCGCAGCAGTCCTAGCATCGCGACAATATGCGCCCTAGTTGCTGCTCTATACCGCTCCCATTCATCTGAGGCAGGCACGTGTTTAGTACGTCATCGTTCGCAGGACGCATCAACGAGATTCCAAACTGGGAATATTCACGCCGGGCACTGTAGCTCATAAAGGATTGTCAGTGCACGAATTATTGCTGTAAACTCCTTATCTAATACATATTTTTTTATCTAACGTCAGCAGATTAGGGTCATTTCTTACATTGCCCCGTTGTTTTATAAATGCAGTACTTTTTAAATCATAGTTACCCAAAAAATACAACAGTAATACGATAAATAATCATAAAATGTTAATAACAAATTTACCCTCACACTACCAAGCCGCTTATTCCGGCTGTCACAGGTTGACTTATTCCCTATAATAATTTTATCTTAAGAGGTGCATGGTTGTAGTTTTAGTGATACAATGACTGAAACTGTATTCGCACTATGTTTTAGTTTTGTTTTTATAGTAATTGTAGACAAGGTATGGGTGATGTTATGAAACTACATCACTTGGTATGAATCGTGTGAATTTCTTATTTGTTAGAATAAGTTTAACCTAAGCCGTGCTCACAACAAAGCCAAGTGATTTTATATACACTGGTTGCCTTCGTATTTCCTAGACTCAGGATGGTTATGGAGAAGACCTAGGTAAGCTAAGGATTATGCTCCAAGTATCACAGATAAGATGAAAATTGCTACATGAAACGTAAGAGGGATTGGAATCAAGGAATTGGAGCTGGAACACACATTAAGACATAAAAAGTTGATGTAGCCATCATAGCATAAGCAAAAATGTGAGATAATAGACACGATAGATCTCGATTACTGTATAATGATATACAGCGGACATTTGGGAAACTGAAGAAAAGATAAAATCTTGTTTTTCTCAAGGTAGACCCATTATATATAAATATATATATTGTTACTGCTGTATATGCACACGACCAAGAAAAAGTAAAAACAGAAACAAATCTGTTCTATAACGAACTACAAACGGTCCTAAAAAAAAGTTAACGTGAGTCATCATGTCCTCATCTGTGGAGATTTAAGTGCTAAAGTAGGCAACAAGATATTTAAGGTGTTGTGGATCCATTTTGAGAAAAACACATATATGTATTTAATAGACTGCGTAATTGCAAACGACTGGTTCAAGGCAGTGGTATCACTTCTGATCACTATGTAGTCAACACAGCAGTTACAGTAATAACTAAGTGCAAGAAACTTAGCCCGAGAAGGCAGACAAAGCGTGATGATGTCTTTGACATGTACTTTATTGAATAAGAAAGTACTAGGAACCTGTATCAAAGTCGGTCACAGAACGAACTGTTAGACGCTCCAACCTTTCAGGTTACAGAGAAAGAATGGAAAAATATTAAAGAGTGCAAAGAAAGAGCGGTATATGGTGCATTGCAGGTTAAGGAAGAAGAAAGATTTGAGAGTAAATATCGAAAAGGCCATTGAATTGAAAGACAGAGTCCACAAAAAATTCCTGCACAATAAACCACTAGAGACAGAAGAGGAGTAGGCCTGTAAGAAAATATGGAACCGTGCCACAATGGAGATTGGTAACTAACCCATACTTCTTAGATCTCACCATTGACGTCATTACACAGACAAATGATTTCAAAATTTACAGAAAAATTACAACTACAGGCACATTAATACATGCTTGCTCAAACATACCATAGCTCACAAACATGTAGCTTTCCACTCAGTGGTACACCATCTTGTATCTGTTCCCAAGACCACAGATGCTTTTAAGGCAGAGTTATATATGATACAATTTATTGCCTTAACCAATGGCTACAGACCAGTCCTGATGGACCACATCTTGCACAGAAAACAAAAATGGAAAATTGTATCCCTCCCCTACGCCACATCTGCTGCCCTTTCCACTGTCTGCAAGAAATAGTGTACTTTACCATATCTAGTTTTAATTTTTTCATGTTTGTTCCTTTAGTATATGTGTATTGTTCAGCTCCTTTACCTTTTAAAATGCATTACCATCACACACTCAAAGATGGCATTTCCTGTATATTCCCACACACTCCTCTATTTTCCTGCTATTATTCATTTCTGTTTATCTTACTGATATTGCTTAAGTAACTTATATATTCTGTAATTACAGTGGTAATGCTTTCTTCTTTTAATTGTTTTGTGTATCACTTTCCATGTTTTATAGCTCTAGAAGTAGCATTGCTAATTACTAATTTTATTTGTATTGTTTTGTTTGTTAATGTGAACTGTTATGTAATCTTCCTGTTCCTGGTTTGTGTTGACGTTTCTTCCTGCTTACTGCGTGTTTACTTATTTACTTTTCACCTTTTTACTTTTTACATTGCATTGTCACTGCACTGTCAAAGATGTTATTTATTGTACATTTCTGCTTCAATTTAGATGTGTAACTTCTCTTACTATATTGTTTACAAACATTATAATGTCTTTGATGACAACAGTCAGTAAATGTCTGAAGATGACATTGTAAGCGAAAAACTTGTTAACACAATAAAAGTAATACTGTAGAACAAAAGGAAACTATCGCTTTTCATTTATTGTAATTTTTTTCTACAAAGAACCGACAGAAGTTTCAGTTAAATACGTTGATATCCGTATGTATGCAGACAATGTTACCATTTTGGAAGAAAGTGTATATGACCTACAAAAAGCAGTGTATAAATTACATCATTTAGGGAAAAGATTATATAACCATCGAATATCAATGAAAAAAACTAAAATCATAGTTCATCATGAGGAAGTTCCTCACAAGATCACAAATAACAACAGATAATACACGACTTGAGGAAACCTCCAGCTTTAATTTTTCAGTATGTGGTTTATGATATGACATAAACAAGGACACAGAAAATAAAATTAACAAAAGTTAATCAGTATGTAAGATGATAGAGCAAACATCCCGCAACAAAATACAGAAATTTTGTAAAACTGGCTACACGTTTGATGCCTTCAGGAAGTGAATCATGGATCCCTAAAAACGGGATAAAATATATTACAATCAGCAGAAATGGATTTTATTAAGAAAGTGAGTGGTCTTACGTGAAACGAAGATATTTGAAATGAAGTAGATATTTATAATATTATTGAAAAGAAAGAAGAAAATAAAACATTATCAACACATCAGCTACAAAGAATGAGTACAGAGAGAATCCCACGTCTGCCCATGATGTCCAAGCCATTTGAAAGAAAGGATGTAGGAAAGGCTCAAAATGAAGTGCCAGTGAAAAGTGAAGAAGGAAATATCTCATGTTCCTAAGCCTTGAAGTGCCAAAGAAGAAAACGAACAAGAAAAAGTTAAAAATAAACGTTTCATAAAATATTTATCTCATTCATCTTTGTTGTTGAAATTTACTGTACATCCATTGTTTAGCTAAAACACCATTTATTTTCTTCTATAGTTTCACATTACTAATTTTAAGTTGAGTTAGATATTCACTGTTGTGATGCAATTAAACGAGTCCAGATTTCATCTGCAAGTTAGAATATCCAAGGGACACTCAAAAAAGGAGATACTGGAAATTCTCGACAATTTCGATATCAGTGAGAATGAAAATGGGTGGGACGTTGACAGTGAATTGAATGAAAATATGGAACTTCTCACCAAAGACCATATTACAGCATCAGATGAAGCTGATGATGAAATATTAGAAGATAATATAGACTCACTTGAGCTAGCGGAGTAAAAGACATTGGAGATGTGTTCGTTTCTAGGATTGTGCTAGAATTTTCCAGTTTCGAAGATAATACCAGGCTCACTGAATGACAGGAAAACAATCAGAACAATAACAGAGTTATTTGTGTTATTCATTTCACCACAATTCTTGAGACGTATTGTGAAGGTAACGAACAAAGAAGCGAAATGGGTAATTTCTATGTGGAATGCAGCTAATTCGCCCAACAAAAAGACTCGCATGCGACATTAGCAATTCTTAGAGCTGCTCGTCAAACTCATGGACATTACGCAAGTGCTTCAGATCTGGGGCGATATAATGTAGTCATTCAGAATCGTTCCTTTCTGCTGCCATACCAAAAAACAAATTTTCATCCATACTGAAATTCTTGTGATTTGACAACAGAGATATAAAATCACAAGGAGTGTCTCACAAATTTCAATCTAACTTGTGGAAGAACTTGTATCCTCATGTGTATGTTACTACTGATGAACAATTAGCAACATGCTGAGAAACCAAACTTTTAGGTTTTATATGGAGAGTAAGTCTTGCAAGAACGGCATGAAAATTTTGATTTGTGCCGATGAAGAAGCTATTTTACTTACTGTGACCCCAAGTAGTGGGGATTGTGAGCATTGCTCGAGAAGTGAATCACGGACAGATAGTTGTTTTGGATCTTATGGAATCATTTCTGTATGAAGATCGTGCTGTAACAACTGACAATTTTTACACAAAAACACAACGCTGGTTGGTACCCTGCGTTGCAACGAAAGAAACATTCCGAAAGAATTTTTGCCAGACAGAAAGAAATTAATTTTTCTATCTTTAATTTCACAAATTTCGTAACAGTATGTTCATATGTTTCATAACATAGATAGTCATTAAACTTTCTTTCTACTCAGCATCTTGTTAGGCAAGCGAGTGGTGACGGAAGTGAATGCAAACCCAAAACCGTGCTCCATTATAACAAAACCAAAGGCGCTGTATATAACAGATACAGACTGCAACAGAACATAACTGTCTTAGAGAAGCGAGACGGTGGCCACAAAGACTCTTCAGGGCGCGGTAAATATTTCAGCAATTAATGCATGTTTTCTCTACACACGAAAATTTATTGAGTGGCAGGAGGGTAATCAGAGCTGACAGAAACTCTTTGGAACTGAGCTGGCGTTTGGACTTAGCAAAGGTAAGTGGAGGAAACACCTAGAAGTATCAACGGTCTTCATAGTGAAGTACAAGATGCAATTAAAGCAGTTGGCATTGAGCCTCCGACAGGAATGTTTCAACCCCAGTGTTTCAAGATACCAAAACAACATCGACAACAATACTGCAAGATGAACGAAGATTGGAAAGCAACGCCGTAGCGAAAAGTACACGAAAGCTATTTGTAATATACACAGAGACGAAATTGTTACTTTGAATTCAATGTTACGCAAAAATGTGCTTGAGTGAATAGTTCTAAAATGTTGCTTGTTATTCTGAGGCCGACTGCCAAACTGATAGATTTTTAATTTTATTTCGAATGAGGACACTAAATACAGGCTGATAATTCTCAGATGCAGGGGCTTGGCGTAATGAAAAGTAAAATATTCGGCAACAGTGTCTGGAACAATGCTGACAGCGCTATGCAGTTCAGTGAGTGGGAATGTCTCAGTGTCCTAGTCCGTTGCCCTGACTCGGCTCCTAGGCCTAACCGCATTCACAGCCAAATGCTCAAACACTTAACAGTAGTATCTTGAGTCCCGGGACCTTTTGGCTCTGTCGCAGGAATGAGTTCGCCAAAGCCGTTCTACTGCTGGCAGTTTGGTCAGCTTGGAGTTTGCTACTCGGTCAGCTTTTGCCGGGCGTCATCTTATCGCTGTCTTCTTCAACTTGCATAGAGCTTATGCCAGCACATGGCGTCACTATTTCCATGAGCCAGGTCACCAGGGCTAGCTCCCTTATTTTTGTCCGGAATTTCTTATTTCGCCTTAGTTTCTGGGTTCAAGTTCCTGCTTCCTGCAATACTTCCCATATACGAGATAATGGGATTCCAAAGGGTTCTGTATTGAGTGCGCCTCTTTTTCTCGTGGCTATCAATGGTCTAGCTGCACCTTTGGGGTCTAGAGTAATACTCCACCTGTACGCTTGTAACCTCAGTATCGATATTACTTATAGATGTCTCACATAGCTCCTTTGCCTGCCTATTTTCAATGTAACCTCTGTGTTGTTGTTGTTGTTGTGGTCTTCAGTCCTGAGACTGGTTTGATGCAGCTCTCCACGCTACTCTATCCTGTGCAAGCTTCTTCATCTCCCAGTACCTACTGCAACCTACATCCTCGTGAATCTGCTTAGTGTATTCATCTCTTGGTCTCCCTCTACGATTTTTACCCTCCACGCTGCCCTCCAATACTAAATTGGTGATCCCTTGATGCCTCAGAACATGTCCTACCAACCGATCCCTTCTTCTGGTCAAGTTGTGCCACAAACGTCTCTTCTCCCCATTCCTATTCAATAATTCCTCATTAGTTTTGTGATCTACCCATCTAATCTTCAGCGTTCTTCTGTAGCACCACATTCGAAAGTTTCTATTCTCTTCTTGTCCAAACCTGTTATCGTCCATGTTTCACTTCCATACATGGCTACACTCCATACAAATACTTTCACAAATGACTTCCTGACACTTAAATCTATACTCGATGTTAACAAATTTCTCTTCTTCAGAAACGCTTTCCTTGCCATTGCCAGTCTACATTTTATATGCTCTCTACTTCGACCATCATCAGTTACTTTGCTCCCCAAATAGCAAAACTCCTTTATACTTTAAGTGTCTCATTTCTAATCTAATTCCCTCAGCAACACCCGGCTTAATTCGACTACATTCCATTATCCTCGTTTTGATTTTGTTGATGTTCATCTTATATCCTTTCAAGACACTGCCCATTCCATTCAACTGCTCCTCAAGTCCTTTGCTGTCTCTGGCAGAATTACAATGTCATCGGCAAACTTCAAAGATTTGATTTCTTCTCCATGGATTTTAATACCTACTCCGAATTTTTCTTTTGTTTCCTTCACTGCTTGATCAATATACAGATTGAATAACATCGGGGTCAGGCTACAACCCTGTCTCACTCCCTTCCCAACAACTGCTTCCCTTTCATGTCCCTCGACTCTTATGACTGCCATCTGGTTTCTGTACAAATTGTAAATAGCTTTTCGCTCCCTGTATTTTACCCCTGCCACCTTTAGAATTTGAAAGAGAGTATTCTAGTCAACATTGTCAAAAGCGTTCTCTAAGTCTACAAATGCTAGAAGCGTAGGTTTGCCTTTCCTTAATCTTTCTTCTAAGATAAGTCGTAAGGTCAGTATTGCCTCACGTGTTCCAGTGTTTCTACGGAATCCAAACTGATCTTCCCCGAGGTTGGCTTCTACTAGTTTTTCCATTCGTCTGTAAAGAATTCGTGTTAGTATTTAGCAGGTGTGGCTTATTAAACTGATTGTTCGGTAATTTTCACATCTGTCAATGCCTGCTTTCTTTGGGATTGGAATTATTATATTCTTCTTGATGTCTGAGGGTATTTCACCTCTTTCATACATCCTGCTCACCATATGGTACAGTTTTGTCAGGACTGGCTCTCCCAAGGCCGTCAGTAGATCCAATGGAATGTTGTCTACTCCCGGGGCCTTGCTTCGAGTGAGGTCTTTCAGTGCTCTGTCAAACTCTTCACGCAGTATCGTATCTCCCATTTCATCTTCATCTACATCCTCTTCCATTTCCATAATACTGTCCTCAAGTACATCGCCCTTGTATAGACTCTCTATATACTCCTTCCACCTTTCTGCTTTCCAATCTGAGCTCTTGATGTTCATACAAGTGGTTCTCTTATCTCCAACGGTCTCTTTAATTTTCCTGTAGGCAGTATCTATCTTACCCCTAGTGAGATAAGCCTCTACATCCTTACATTTGTCCTCTAGCCATCCCTGCTTAGCCATTTTGCACTTCCTGTCGATCTCATTTTTGAGACGTCTGCCCCTGGAAATGTCCTACAATTTAAAACCTGGTTCCTAAATCTCTGTCTTACCATTATATAATCTATCTGATACCTTTTAGCATCTCCAGGGTTCTTCCATGTATACAACCTTCTTGCATGATTCTTAAACCAAATGTTAGCTATGATTAAGTTGTGGCCTTGTGCAAAATTCTACCAGGCGGCTTCCTCTCTCATTTCTTAGCCCCCAATCCATATTCACCTACTAAGTTTCCTTCTCTCCCTTTTCCCACACTCGAATTCCAGTCACCCACGACTATTAAATTTTCGTCTCCCTTCACTATCTGAATATTTTCTTTTATTTGATCATACATTTCTTCAATTTCTTCGTCATCTGCAGAGCTAGTTGGCATATAAACTTGTACTACTGTAGTAGGTGTGGGCTTCGTATCTATCTTGGCCAGAATAATGCGTTCACTAGACTTTTTGTAGTAGCTTCCCGCATACCATTTTCCTATTAATTATAAACCTACTCCTGCATTACCCCTATTTAATTTTGTGTTTATAGCCCTGTAGTCACCTGACCAGAAGTCTTGTTCCTCCTGCCACCGAACTTCACTAATTCCCACTATATCTAACTTTAACGTATCCATTTTCCTTTCTAAATTTTGTAACCTACCTGCCCGATTAAGGGATCTGACATTCCACGCTCCGATCCGTAGTACGCCAGTTTTCTTTCTCCTGATAACGACATCCTCTTGAGTAGTCCCCGCCCGGAGATCCGAATGGGGGACTATTTTACCTCCGGAATATTTTACCCAAGAGGACGCCATCATCATTTTATCATACAGTAAAGCTGCATGCCCTCGGGAAAAATTACGGACGTAGTTTCCCCTTGCTTTCAGCCGTTCGCAGTACCAGCACAGCAAGGCTGTTTTGGTTATTGTTACAAGACCAGATCAGTCAATCATCCAGACTGTTGCCCCTGCGACTACTGAAAAGGCTGCTGCCCCTCTTCAGGAACCACACGTTTGTCTGGCCTCTCAACAGATACCCCTACGTTGTGGTTGTACCTACGGTACGGCTATCAGTATCGCTGAGGCACGCAAGCCTCCCCACCAACGGCAAGGTTCATGGTTCATGGGGGTGGCAACCTCTGTATCAGTATAATATTTGATTTAACATCTATGTAAACATTTTGTTCATTATTTATGTTCACTTATGTCAATGTAGTTAATCTAGGGATGTAAGCTTACGAGGTTTGTTCTGTAAAAGAATGAAAATGTTAAAATTTTACTTGTGATACCGGTTTATGAATAGGGTACTTACGTTTGTAATCATGTAGAAAGTGTAGGCAAAACTGTTTGCACTGAAACCTGCATCGCGGCAATAGAGAAGGTGGCTTTGGCGGTCCCCTTTGGCACTTTGACTCTCCATTCACTGCCCACGCCCAAACACGTCTTTCATACGTCGTCATTACCGATTCACAACTTGTATTCGCAGACATATTATGTAATTCCCGTGCAGGAGAGGACATTTTAGTAGAAAGTCACTGCTTGGTATCGGCAGATAAATAGAGTATTACAGTGTCTGTGTTGTTCATAAGAACGATGCAATGGTCCTTCGGACATGCTTGCACTATTCAGTGTTTGAGCATCTGGCTGTGGATGTGGTCACACCCTGGAGTCGTGTCAGAGGAAAGGGCTAGGGCACTGGGGAATCCTCAAGCACTGAACTGTATGGCGATGTCAACACTGGTCCAGACACTATTACCGAATATTTTGCTTTCCATTGACCACAAGCACGACGGCAACGTAAGTCCATGACACACGTCTGGGTGGCGGAAAACTGGAAGCCATGGGTGAGAGCCCTGGAGAGTGCCTTCGCATGGCACCTTGCGTTTGGCGACCAGCAACACCAACTGTTAGAGAGCAGTTGTGGACGCAAAAGTTCCCAGGATATAACACTACCTGCTACTGTTAAATTAGAAGTGCGCTGTTAATGTTAATACTGTGAAAGGAATTAGATCTGACCGTGACTGTGTACTGATGTTTATGGTATCAGACTAGTTTACGTCTGTGTGAAGATCTTTGTCGAAAGAAGTAATGGCAGAACAAACGGGAATCGGAATAAGATTCTATTAGTAATCAAGCAAACTGCAGTTGCGTACAAGGAAACAATCGCCAGCCTAATTAGACAAAGTTGCTCAAAGTGTTAAGCACTGTTCCAAAGAAACGTTAACTCTTGGTATCTACTTTTCTTGATACTATTTTTGGGTTAGGTTAGGAGACATTAGTATACTTTATCAATCAATACCCGTATACCTGTGGTTTGTCATGAATAACACAGAAGGAGTATTAAAACGTTTTGACAACAAATGGTTTTCAGTAAAACTTACTATCTGTAAATAAAAGCAGAAAGCTACTTATCGTTACAAGCAAATGATTATTTATAGTGGAGCACCATTAACTTGGATATGAGGATCGTTTACCAATTTGTTTCATCAGGGAGCACTCACTTCTGTAGGGAGGAAGATTAGGATTTAAACGTCTTATCGACTTCAACCGCTGGGGACGGACTGTGGAAAGATGTGAAACGTGAACTACTGAGAAAAGAAAAGATGTGTTTGATGTTCACTAAAGCTCTAGGTACTGCTGTAACAGTAGGCAGCTCATTTAAAGAGAATTGGGCATCTCTAAAAATAGCAATCACGAAAGTTGGCAAACTTAGGTATAAGGTAGGCACCTGCAAAGGAACCTTGGTAACACGAGAAATACTCTAATTGACCGAACAAAAAATGTACAAATATCTTTAGGGAAAGACAGCTATGCAGCATTATTGCTAAGGACTAAAATAAGTGGGAATGGTAGGGAAGACAATGCGAAATGTAGACAAGAAAAACGTGAAGAAATCGAAAAAATAGCACTCGTCGGAAGGACAGATGCACCATATAGGGAAGTCAAAATAGTCTCCGTTGAAATTAAAAGCAAGAGCGGTAACATTAAGTGTGAAATGTAATTTCCACTATTAAATGCAGAAGAGAGAATGGATAGATGATAAGATTGCAATGAACGTCTTTGCGAGCGGGATGAATTCTCTGGTAACGTAATAGAAGAGGAAATGGCAGTCGATATTGAAAAAACGGGGGGGGGGGGGGGGGGGCAATATTACAACTACTCGGAGCTTTGGATGAGATGCGACCAAATGATTTCTACAATCATTCGAGTTAGTAGCAATCAAACGACTGTTCGAGTTGATGTGTAGCGTCCGTGAGTCTGGAGACAAACCATTAAACTTTCGGAAAAAAGTTTGCGAATTTAACATGTCATACACCCAAGAAGAATGGAAGGAAAACTGGGTGGTTTAAATGAAGATCAGTTTGCCTGTCGGAATAGTAAAGGCATCAAAGGGACAGTTCTGACGTTGCAGTTGATGATAGAAGCAAGACTTAAGAAAAATCAAGAAGAATTCATAAGAACTGTCGACCTATAAAAAGAGTTGAACAATGTAAAATGTTGGAAAATGTTCGAAATTCTGAGAAATATAGCAGTAATCTAAGAGGTATATACAATATGAACAAGGTCCGAGAGGGAATATCAAAAAAGGAAGGAAGACGAAGAACGAAGCGCTTGGATAAAAAAGGGGAAGACAGAGAGTCTTCCACCTGTACGGTTCAATTTGCACGCAGAAGAAGCAAAGGCATAAATAAAATAGAGGTTCAAGAGTGGGAATAAAATTTAGGACGAAAGGACGTCAATGACAGGATTCGATGATGATAAGCCATGACGAACCGAGCAAAGGTGTATAAGAAACCAAGACGGAATTCCTCGCTAAAAGAGGCACATTAATTTCAAAAATACGGCTTAATTTTAAGAAGACATTTCCGAGAATTTTTTTTTATTTTTATTTTTTTGTCATCAGTCTACTGACTGGTTTGATGCGGCCCGCCACGAATTACTTTCCTGTGCTAACCTCTTCAACTCAGAGTAGCACTTGCAACCTACGTCCTCAATTATTTGCTTGACGTATACCAATCTCTGTCTTCCTCTACAGTTTTTGCCCTCTACAGCTCCCTCTAGTACCATGGAAGTCATTTCCTCATGTATTAGCAGATGTCCTATCATCCTGTCCCTTCTCCTTATCAGTGTTTTCCACATATTCCTTTCCTCTCCGATTCTGCGTAAAACCTCCTCATTCCTTACTTTATCAGTCCACCTAATTTTCAACATTTGTCTATAGCACAACATCGCAAATGCTTCGATTCTCTTCTGTTCCGGTTTTCCCGCAGTCCATGTTTCACAACCATACAATGCTGTACTCCAGACGTACATCCTCAGAAATTTCTTCCTCAAATTAAGGCCGGTATTGGATATTAGTAGACTTCTCTTGGCCAGAAATGCCTTTCTTGCCATAGTGAGTCTGCTTTTGATGTCCTCCTTGCTCCGTCCTTGGTTATTTTACTGCCAAGGTAGCAGAATTCCTTAACTTCATTGGCTTCGTGACCATCAATCCTGATGTTAAGTTTCTCGCTGTTCTCATTTCTACTACTTCTCATTACCTTCGTCTTTCTCCGATTTACTCTCAAAACATACTGTGTACTCATTAGACTGTTCATTCCCTTCAGCAGATCATTTAATTCTTCTTCATTTTCACTCAGGATAGCAATGGCATCAGCGAATCGTATCATTGATATCCTTTCACCTTGTATTTTAATTCCACTCCTGAACCTTTCTTTTATTTCCATCATTGCTTCCTCGATGTACAGATTGAAGAGCAGGGGCGAAAGGCTACAGCCTTGTCTTACACCCTTCTTAATACGAGCACTTCGTTCTTGATCGTCCACTCTTATTATTCCCTCTTGGTTGTTGTACATATGACCCGTCTCTCCCTATAGCTTACCACTATTTTTTCCACAATCTTGAACAGCTTGCACCATTTTATGTTGTCAAACGCTTTTTCCAGGTCAACAAATCCTATGAACGTGTCTTGATTTTTCTTGAGCCTTGCTTCCATTATTAGCCGTAACGTCAGAATTGCCTCTCTCGTGCCTTTACTTTTCCTAAAGCCAAACTGATCGTCGCCTAGCGCATTCTCAATTTTCTTTTCCATTCTTCTGTATATTAGTTTTGTAAGCAGCTTCGATGCATGAGCTGTTAAGCTGATTGTGCGATAATTCTCGCACTTGTCAGCTCCTGCCGTCTTCGGAATTATGTGGATGATGCTTTTCCGAAAGTCAGATGGTATGTCGCCAGACTCATATATTCTACACACCAACGTCAATAGCCGTTTCGTTGCCACTTACCCTAATGATTTTAGAAATTCTGATTGAATGTTATCTATCCCTTCTGCCTTATTTGACCGTAAGTCCTCCAAAGCTCTTTTAAATTCGGATTCTAATACTGGATCCCCTATCTCTTCTAAATCGACTCCTGTTTCTTCTTCTATCACATCAGACAAATCTTCACCCTCATAGAGGCTTTCAATGTATTCTTTCCACCTATCTGCTCCCTCCTCTGCATTTAACAGTGGAATTCCCGTTGCACTCTTAATGTTACCACCGTTGCTTTTAATGTCACCAAAGGTTGTTTTGACTTTCCAGTATGCTGAGTCTGTCCTTCCGATAATCATATCTTTTTCGATGTCTTCACATTTTTCCTGCAGCCATTTCGTCTTAGCTTCCCTGCACTTCCTATTTATTTCATTCCTCAGCGACTTGTATTTCTGTGTTCCTGATTTTCCCGGAACACGTTTTTACTTCCTCCTTCCATCAATCAACTGAAGTATTTCTTCTGTTACCCATGGTTTCTTCGCAGCTACCTTCTTTGTACCTATGTTTTCCTTCACAACTTCTGTGATGCCCCGTTTTAGAGACGTCGATTCCTCTTCAACTGTGTTGCCTACTGCGCTATTCCTTATTGCTGTATCTATAGCGTTAGAGAACTTCAAACGTATCTCGTTATTCCTTAGAACTTCCGTATCCTACTTCTTAGCGCATTGATTCTTCCTGACTATTGTTTTGAACTTCAGCCTACTCTTCATCCCTACTATATTGTGATCTGAGTCTATATCTGCTCCTGGGCACGCCTTACAACCCAGTATCTGATTTCAGAATCTCTGTCTAACCATGATGTAATCTAATTGAAGTCTTCCCGTATCTCCCGGCCTTTTCCAAGTATACCTCCTCCTTTTGTGGTTCTTGAACAGGGTATTCGCTATTACCAGCTGAAACTTGTTACAGAACTCAATTAGTCTTTCTCCTCTTTCATTCCTTGTCCCAAGCCCATATTCTCCTTTAACCTTTTCTTCTTCTCCTTCCCCTGCAACTGCATTCCAGTCGCCCATGACTATTAGATTTTCTTCCCCCTTTACATACTGCATTACCCTTTCAATATCCTAATACACTTTCTCTATCTGTTCATCTTCAGCTTGCGACGTCGGCATGTATACCTGAACTATCGTTGTCGGTGATGGTCTGCTGTCCATTCTGATTAGAACAACCCGGTCACTGAACTATTCACAGTAACACACCCTTTGCTCTACCTTCCTATTTATAACGTATCCTACACCTGTTATACCATTTTCTGCTGCTGTTGATATTACCCGATACTCATCTGACCAGAAATCCTTGTCTACCTTTTACTTCACTTCACTGACCCCTACTATATCTAGATTGAGCCTTTGCATTTCCCTTTTCAGATTTTCTAGTTTCCCTACCACGTTTAAGCTTCTGACATTCCACGCCCCGACTCGTAGAACATTATGCTTTCGTTGATTATTCAATCTTTTCCTCATGGTAACCTCCCCCTTGGCAGTCCCCTCCCGGAGACAGGGGGACTATTCTGGAATTTTTTGCGAATGGAGAGATCATCATGACACTTCTTCAACTACAGGCCACATATCCTTTGGATACGCGTTACGTGTCTTTAATGCAGTGATTTCCATTGCCTTCCGCATCCTCATATCGTTGATCATTGCTGATTCTTCCGCCTTTAGGGGCAATTTCCCACCCCTAGGACAAAAGAGTGCCTTGAACCTCTATCCGCTCCTCCGCCCACTTTGACAAGGCCGTTGGCAGAATGCCGGAAGTCTTCGGCTGCCAATGCTGATTATTTATCAAATCTTAGGCAGTGGCAGGGATCGAACCCGGGACCGAAGACGCTACCCCTAGACCACGGGCCATAGGCTGATGGGAAAACGGAAAAGAAAAGAGTTGAAGTGTATCATATGTGTTGTTACGAGAGGACGTTGAAAATAAAGTATACTAATAGGATAAGAAATGAGAAGGTTGTAAGCCTCCTACTACTTTTCTATTAATTTCATCTGAGTACATAACTGTGTCGATTTCAGTGTCAATGTCCTGAAAGCATTCACCTCGTATACAGAATTTTGACCCAAAAAGGAATACCTACATGATCTGATTTTTTATATTTGGAGAGGGTAATGACTTACTCAGAGCATCAGTAGATATAAGGCACTTGAACATATGCTTAAGGGGAGACGGAAGGCACTTTTTATCCCTATTCTGCCAGTGCTATTTCCCCCTTTAATAGGTACACTTTTCAAAGGAACTATAAGTGATAAAATAATGAAATTTTTACTGCATATATATAACATATATGCCTCAATTTACAAGTAAAATGAACGTCATTCCTCTTATGCTTTTGAAGAAAAAATTTATTCTTTCACTAGTAAAATTTAACTTTTTTTCTACATTAATTATTATAAACAGTTTCTGACTTTTGGTGGTTCTCAATTTACTTGTAATAATTACCATCCGCAGTACAAATTGACGAAATTTCATGTTTCTAACCCCATTAGTTTATGAAATAATGGTACCTGAAAGCAAAAAAATGTAGTTTTAGAAAAATCCATTTGAAATTTAATAATGCAATACTAGTATAGTTATTGATGAGAATTACTTACCACTAATATTTCCTGGGCCATACTGAGCATCATCTGAATCATATTGATCTTCTCTTCTCTTTGTCCCTCTTCTTTTCTGACTGGCTTCTTTTGTGCATTTTTAAATAGGAATGTCTGCTTTGCAGATTCTCTTTTTATCTATTTGCACCACGGATTTTGCAGTATTTCCACTAGATTTTGTGCCCAATAATTCCAAAACATCCAGTTTTCTAATAACACCGTCACTGAAACATAAAACAGCATCAAAAACACCAAATTTGAGGGTTGAAAGATGAACAAATACAGTTTTCGGTAACCAGTTCCAAATGACAGAATTCACACATGCATTTAAATTTTGAGTTTTCCCATGAAGACATTTCTTCAACATGGTGTCTTTACAAAGGTCTCTAAATATGGGTTTAATTTAATTTCATTTAAGTAGATGCTTTGCATTATATCTGCATGGCCCAAAAAGGAAGGTGTGACATTTAAATGCCACATTGCATAGAGCGTCAGGAAAACCATCACATCTCACGAAAACATTGTCATATTTATATAAAACAAAAACTGTTTCACGCAGGAAAGACCAGGCATTTCAAATATGCTAAAATCTAAAAATCGAATTTTTGAAGCCCACTTGCCTTCCGTCTCCCCTTAAGCAATGCAAAACTACATCCAAGGTATTCAGAGCTTAGTAACGCGATATCAAAGTGTGTAGCATGCATGTGATAGACACTTAGAGTCAATGTTGTATAACATTAACATCTAGACTACCCAGATAACCCCAACGAAGAAGTGTCAAAGGGGGCTGCCTGCCCTCAGGCGCTAGAGCAGCCTTGAGGCAGCACTCAACTGAATTGGCATCGAAGTCTCTGACAGGTACAGTTTGCCTTATTGCATGGCCTTTTGCCGTTTTATTTATTGGTATGTCCTTGTTACCCACCCCGCCCCTCACCCTTGATCACGCCATAGCACAGCGTGGTAAAGGAGGGTGTAATCACCCTTTGCTGCTTCGGATTTCATGTAATGGTTTTGAATGGTGCCCAGTGACTCTACCTGATATACCAGAGGAAAAATTGCTGCCGCACTACACTCCAAAGGGGTCACATTACGTTCAGTGGAGTGGCACCCCAAGGAAGTCCTTACCATAGGGGTGAATCGTCTGCGAGGTGTCAGCAGTGTCGATCGTTGTCAAGGCCGTCGTCCTGCTGCTCAACGCACTGAGAGCTGTCGTTTCCAACCGCAAAATGTGTGAAGTTAACGCCCCGAGGGAGAGGGTGATTTCAGTGACACGCTTTCTGTCGCGTGCTGACGGCTTTTCATGTCGATCCTGAGCGACGGTGTGTCTAAAATATATTCCTCGGCCATTCGTAAGAAAACCGCGTGATTTCAGTGATTGTTGTCGTGGTTCTTACTTCCATCGCAGAAACCTCATAAGAAGGAGTAAAATCTTGGTAATAGGAGGTATGACGATCTTCTCATCAAGTGACACGTCCACGATGACGTTGGGCACAATGGTGGTGAAATCTGGTGACGATGGGACACGTGACTTCACGCCTCACATATACTTCTGAACTTTAGTCTCTCTGTCTCAATCGCCGCCTGCGCCGAGGGTGACGTTGCAGGGCACAACGCTTTTGCACCGTGGGAGAGAAAGGTGGACGCTCCTTTGAATAAGATTTCAAACTTATGCGTCCCATTGGAAGACAATTACTGGGTTTCGAAAATGTGATACGTTGTTGCGCAACGTATTCACAATAGCCGGCCGGTGTGGCCGAGCGGTTCTAGGCGCTTCAGTTTGGAACCGCGCGTCCGCTACGGTCGCAGGTTCGAGTCCTGCACGGGCACGGGCATGGATGTGTGTGACGTCCTTAGGTTAGTTAGGTTTAAGTAGTTCTAAGTTCTAGGGGACTGATGACCTCAGATGTTAAGTTCCATAGTGGTCAGAGCTATTTTGAACCACATTCACAATATACATTAACCACAGTAGCCATTCCCAGCCTATTCAGGATCGGCTTCTGTCTCGAAATTCTCACCCCTCCCTTATTCTTGCTATGGAAATGGAAATGAGTGTTTGGCGTCATTGGCCTGGTGGCCCCTTGCGGGGCAGGTCCGGCCGCCTTGGTGCAGGTCTTATTACATTCGACGCTATATTGACCCACCTGCGCACCGGATGGGGATGAAATGACGATGAAGACAGCACAATACCCAGTCTCTAAGAGGAGAAAATCCCCGACCCAGCCGGGAATCGAACCCAGGCCCGTAGTACGGCAATCCCTCAAGCTCGCCACTCAGCTATCGGGGCGGACATTCTTGCTATAATACGTGAAAATAAATAACCGTTTAGTTGCCGATCGTAGTGTATACAAGCAACGTTTCACAGAAGTCAGTAAGTATTCATTTAAGTGTGCTCACGTCGATGATGATTTTAGGCATTCAGTAAATCAGCACGAGGGAGCTGATCGAGAAACAACGATAAATTATGAATAATTTCGGACCGGCAAAGAATTAAGGAGAAATCGGAATAAAGGTTGATTATTATCCAATAAAAATATCACGGTTCCTACGTGTCCTTTTCTTGTGTTAGCAGTAGTAATAAATTTCACAGTCATAAAATTATCGCAGTTAGTGAGAAAAAAACACTCGAAGGCGTGTCTTGGCTCTGCACCGCGACTGCACATTGCGAAAGGCGGGGTACAACGTTGTAAAACAACCAGATAGTGCTGATTGTAACGTAACTGGGTAGAGGGAGTGGAGACCACCCTACTCGCTCTTCAGTTTGCTATAGAAAAACTGTCATCGAGTCAGCATGTTGGTGAAATCAGGAACGAAATACAGCACCAGTTCAAGATGGCACAGATTCGACAAGGTACTGTTAGCTTTCCTGGTGTATGTGGGACCAGATGCCTGCGTACAGGTCACGCTCTTCCCGTAAGTTACGAAACAGTGTTTTGTGAGAGTGGAACTGGCCCCAGACGGTGTCCCTGATGTGTCCCACAGAGTTCAGATCAGGAGAACCAGGTGGCCAAGACATCAACGTCATTTCGCTGTCATGCTGCTCAAGTCACTGTAGCATGTATTTGACCTTGTGACACGAACAGTTACCGTACTGGAAGGAAACATAGAACATAAAGGAAAGCAGGTCATCCCTAATCAGATGTTTTTATATCTTCGATTACTGCCACAGGTCCCTTGAAACTCATGTAGTTTTTATTGATTACATAAAAGCGTTCGACTGTGTATGTAGGGGAAAATTTATGGAAAATAATGACTCAAAGAGAACATTCGAATGGTCCAATTAAAGTATTAAAAAGCATGTATAAAGACACAGCAATCGGCATACCTGTCGGAAACACAAGGTATAGTAAAAGGATACATATTAATAAAAATGTAAGGAAGGGTTGTAGCTTCTATTTTGTTTATAATTTATATAAACGATGAAAAAAATGAAAGGAAGTTACTGAATGGCATTGATTAGCGGGGTCCCTGCCTGGGGAAGTTCAGCCGCGGAGTTGCAAGTGTTTCCAGTTGACGCCACATTGCTTGATTTGCGTATCGATGATTATGAAGACAACAGATTACTCATTCCTCGAGCGGACAAAAGCTGCTACCTGGGTCCGCTGCATGGTAGTCAGGCGCGCTAAACACTTTCTCTTTTCTTTCTTTTGTTCGTAATTGTTCTAGTCATTTGTTGTAGGCGGAAGTCACGTAACACCCCTTCAAGTTTATCGTTGAATACTTCACTAATATTTTTTATTAGGGGGCAGCCAGCTGATCGAAAACGCTGAACTACAGCGCCGGGACTATGCAAACGATATTATTAGAGAATGGACTTATAATGGAGGCATTTGTATTGCACCAAATTTTACGCATGAGACTATACTTATTTTCTGATGACCAGATAGATGATGATGATGTTCCGTACTACTTCACAGAGCATAGGGGAACGCTGGGGGAGACCCGCACCGCCGTACTAGGCAAGGTCGTAGTGGAGGTGGTTTGCCATTGCCTTCCTCCGACCGTAATGGGGATGAATGATGGTGATGAAGACTAGACAGCAACACCCAGTCATCTCGAGGCAGGTAATAATCCCTGATCCCTCCGGGAATCAAACCCGGGACCCCGTGCTCGGCAAGCGAGAACGCTACCGCGGGACAACAAGCGGCGGACGATGATCAGATTATCATAAGTAAAACTGAAGACGATCTGCAAAGAGCAGAATATACGTTACAGAAATTATGAGAGAGTTATCATTTTAAGATTTCCATACAGAGGACAAATTCGATGCCCTTCAAAGGTAACCATACTATTAGAGCAACATTGTATCAGCGGCACTATTAGAACACGCGTTAATGACTTACTAACATATATTGGTTACGAACATCAAAAGGATTTTAATCACTAATTACACATGTTCCATCAAACTTGCGGTACTATAAATAGAAGACTGAAAACTGAAACCGGACAAGAAAGACGAATCAAGTTCTGCGAAGTAATGGGTGTGCCTGCTTTTCCCTGTGGGCCTGAAATATGGACGGTGACAAAAGCTGATAAAAACAAGATGCGAGTTGCCGAAATGAGATTCTTAAGAACAGTAAAAGGATTTAACCTGTCAGATAAAATTTAAAATGAAAAAATAAGGAAAAGTCTAGGAAGTAATTCTTTGGAAGGAAAGATTGTAAACTGTGGAAATGATTGGAGATAGCTTGTCGACGGAATATCGAAGATGATGATTCGAAGAGGAGTGTTGTACTATAGACCGAAGGGAAGAAGATATACTGTAAGACAAGGAAATTATGGACAGATTTGTTTCGAATCCGGAACGGGCAACATTGCCTAATATATGGAGTGCTGAAGAAAAAGAAAAGAAGATGAAGAAGAAGCGCATTACGTACCTTAAGTGTTCAGTGCTTCTACTAAATAAATCCTAGATTTATACACCTCTATCACAATATTTCTGTGCAAGTAATCTTTCTCTGTCAAAGTCATTCTTATGATGTTGTATTACATAGCTGCCATCTTTAGTTTTTGAAAGAAGAAATGAATACTTTGAAGTAAATAATAGCTACTCCAGAAAATCGATCCACAAAACACTGATCACAATATCTAAAACCTCAAAGTAAGAACGAAATTAGCTCTTCGTTATTCTGCAAAATAGTGTTCAACAAAATTATTCTACAAGACTGCCTGACAGGGCATAAGAGCTGAAGATCCGCAGGAAGAACAAAGCATCTTTGGGTATCTTATTTTCAGATTTGAAAGGTAGTCTCTTACTATGGTCTCATTTTACATTGCCTCTTGGGTCACACGGTTCAAAGAATTGGGCAGGGAGTATGCAGAGCTGGCGGCTCAGGTCCTATGATATTGCTTACAACCCAGAGAAAGCGCCTGTCATACTTGTCACTCAGTCAGTAGCAATAACTCTGCATGACTTGACATGAATAGAAAAACGAGTGAGAACATCATCAAAGTCCATCAAACAATACTTCAGCTGTCGTAGATTCAGTGTTATAGAAACCAGAAAACAATTCATTAATTTCAAAATTATCACCACCATCACATCGAAAGCGATGGCAGGGTGTGGATATGGCGAATTTGCGGTGAACGTCATCTGCCAGCTTGTGTAGCGCCAACATTACAATTAAGAGGCGGTTGTGTTACGGTGTGGTCGTGTTTTTCATGGAGGGGGCTTGCACCTCATGTTGTTTTGCGTGCCACTATCACAGCAAAATTCAAATGTTCAAACGTGTATGAAATCTCATGTCACTTAAGTGCAAAGGTCATCAGTCCCTAAGCTTACACATTACTTAACCTAAATTATACTAAGGACAAACACACACACCAATGTCCGAGGGAGAACTTGAACCTCCGCCGGGACCAGCCGCACAGTCCATGACTGCAGCGCCACAGACCGCTCGGTTAATCCCACGTATCTATCACAGCAAAGGCCTACATTAATGTTTTAAGCAACTTCTTGCTTACCACTGCTGAAGAGCAATTCCGGAATGTTGATTGCGTCTTTCAACACGATCGAGCACCTGTTCATAACGCACAACTTGTGGTGGAGTGTTTACACGGCAATAATATCTCTGTTATGGACTGGCCTGCGCTAATTCCTGACCTGAATCCTATAGAACACCTTTGGGATGTTTTGGAACGTCGACCTCGTGCCAGGTTTCACCGACCGACATCGGTAACTCCCCTCAGTGCAGCACTAGGTGAAGAATGGGCTGCCATTCCCCAAGAAACCTATCCGTACCTCATTGAAAGTATGCCTGCGATAGTGGAAGCTGTCATCAAGGTTAAGGGTGGGCCAACACCATACTGAACTCTAGCATTACCGATGGAGGACGCCACGAACTTGTAAGTCACTTTCAGCCAAGTGTGAGGATACTTTCGATCACATAGTGTATATTAACTATTCCTAAGAAAATCTTAATCTTTTGAGTGCCACCAAATGCCGATGATCATAGTACCAATATTTTGGAATGCTTAGTAATTTTATACATATGAGAACGAAGTCTGACGCGACGGCACTGTTGTATAAAACATTCTCGGACCTCTTGCCCTTCAATTCAGGGTAAAACATCGAGCTTTCGACAATTTTCACCATCGTCATCGTCAGGAGCAACTGAACCTCAAAATCGCTGCTCTGGTGGCCTTATACAGACAAATATGGGTTTTATTGGTCGGTATTACGTCATGCTGGAGCAGTTGGTGTCAACGTTTTTGCTGCCGTAGCGAAAACTGTAAGGTGTCAGGCCAATCCAACACCTTCCATGAAAATCCTGACATGGTAAGCAAATCCAGTAGTATGTCACATAGCTCCGAATAAATGGTGACATTAAATTAACCAAAGTAATATGAGTAACGAGTGAGCAAATGGAATACCACAGATTAACACAAGAATGCCTCGATGCATGTCATACCTTCCCACAGTGAGGCAGACGTAGTCCCGGGGAAGAAACGAGACCAAAAGCCGAGAGCAGAGCCGTGTTAAGCTAGAAGGCCCTACGATAAGTGACGGACTGGACACCCACGTTTCCAGCTAACCACTAGGACAACGCCAGCTGCAAGTTTTAGCGTGAGACTTTTTCGTGTCTCTGTTACGCCAAGGACCATCCCCCAGCCCATGTTAAAAGCTAGAGCCCTCTAGAAAAACAGTATAGATCTTACGATAACACAAAAAGGGCCACACCACCCGCAAGTTTTAGCGTGAGACTTTTTCTCGTCTCTGTTACGTTAGGACCACCCACCAGCCCATGTTAAAAGATAGAGCCCTCCAGAAGAACAATATAGATCTGACGATAACGCTAAAAGGACGACATCAGCTGCAAGTTTTAGCGTGAGACTTTTTCGCGTCTCTGTTACGTTGCAAACTTTAAAAACATTGCCCCACCATGAAAAGTATAACGTTTCTCATTGGATAGACAGAATTTTTGTAGGCAGAGCTTAAGGTTAACATTGAGACCCTGATTGGTCAGATGAAAACACAGCCAGATATTTTTTTTAAACCAACTTCGGTAAATTGTAGTAAGGAGAAGTTAGGAGAAGTTAGTTCCGAGACGGCGAGCTGGATGGGTGCTGTGCCGGCCGCCGCCCCCTGACGAACACCAACAAGGTAATGAACGTACGCGATGCCGCATAACGTCGCTTAAAGCTTCACTCCGAACTGCAGAAGTCTCATTTCTTACACCCCCTTTTTGTGTAATACTAGTGTCGATCGTCAATTAAAGCTCATGATGTTCACATTTGGCACTTGAAGTAAAACTCTGAAACGTGATGATTTTTCTGTTATATGGTTATTGAGAAGCCACATCAGCCACTGTAATTTACGACAAATTAGATAAGTAATTACAGACAATTGAGGGTCATTGTAGACCATTTTGGTAGTTTTCTCTTTTGTGAAACTTAATTTAAACCTAGATTATAGATGCGATATGGCATAGGTCAACCTTCGATCGATTGTAGAACTTGGAAACCCATTCAGGCAATATTCGTTTACATTTTTGTTCTACGCAGTTGGTTTTTACCATCCTGTATTAAAACACTTCCTTTTATCAATAGTGCAATTTATAAACAATGTTTTGTGAGTAGAATAAAATTTCCAATGGTAAACTTAACTGCTTTTTCGACGTTATTTTACCAGATAACTAAAAATAGGAACGCCTTGAACCCCTTCCACTAAATTTAGTTAGTATTAAGATTCTTTTACAGGGAGTGCAGGGGAGCTGACGCTGAAATCATTAAGTATTTGGTTATATCATCGCTAGTCTCACTGAACTCTTCTGAATTATACATGTCATGTGTGGTTTGGCGTCTCCTTACCAGCAACAGGTCCCAGGTTCAAACTAGTCAATTCCCTAAAAAACAAGCTCAGAGTGTCGTTGTGCAAAAGTGGTAGGGAGACACGATATAGAAAAACAGACACCACCCAGAATGTTAGAAAATGGCGACCCTGCCAGGATGGTAAAATACCATGATTGAAGGTCGACCACATGCCTAACTAGTTAAGAAAAATATCTAAATATCTTGTTGAAAAATTTTTGTAAAAAAAATTTTTTCTAAAGATATACATAGTCGAAAACAGTATCTGCAGCGATAGATAGTAAGAAAGCATTCAATAGAGACATTGTAGCAGAGACAATATCATAATGAAGTTATGAATTTTAAAAATTGAAGGGCTCGGAGAGATATAGTCATAAGCCACAACTTTCGCGAAATTGAGTTTTTCATGTTGCGGCATTCTTAACAATGTCTTCTTCACAATGTGTTGAAAACGTTCCTTGTTACTGCAACAGATAGCAGGCTATTATGGAGTGCAGTTCTATGCTGTTCCATCTGGTGGTAATTTCAGAAGATACATAGTCACAAGCCACGACAAAGTGGCAGGTGGGTCAGAAACGTCTGAAGCATCTTAGGGTCTTCATCGCATATTTGACACAGACAGTAGTGGAAGTTAAGAGCTTTACCCTTTGGATCCTGACAGTGATGAATCTTGGCATCCATCGACCAGCAGTTCCAGCTCAGGTGATGTTTCGGTAAGTATTTAAAACGGTTTATTTCTGGTGATTAATTTCCTGTGGCTTGTGACTTTGTTTCTCTCAACATTGTCAACGCATTTGACAGCCATCCTGTGTGTTAATGATGAAACTTGATGGGCACATTTATATTACTGCTTAATGATACAATAATGTAGTTTCAAATGCAAAAGATGTGTAAAAATATTTTCTCATTAATGCGATTTTAATGAAATTTAATGTTTTGTGTGGCTTATGGCTATATCTCACACAAATTCTTAGATTACTTTGCTCTTCATATTACAGCTTGAAATAAGTAGAATAAACGAAGAATCACCCAAAAAACCAAAGCCTTCATGGAAAAGAAAGTGAAATATTGATCAGTGGAAGAAAAGTGAAGCAAAACGTGGACGAAATGCTGGTCAGCAGTATAAGTCTTTAAAAACCCACAAGAGTGTTCAGGCTGCTACTATAGGAAGTCCCTGTACTTGTTTAAATAAATGCTTCACAAAACTGCTTGGAGAGGAAGAAAACATTTTTCATTCATTTTGGGATATAGGAAACTTTAATGCCCAGAATACTTACCTGATGAGCTGTATGAAAATGGAACCTGAAAAGCGGAGGGTTGTTCACTATTTAAATACAAATGGTTTAATATTTTGTATATTTATTTCATTTTGCTATATTTATCATAGTTTCTTTCAAAGCTGTCCAAAAAAGATTTCCACGAAAATATCATCCAGGGGTGTTACATTTTCTTATAATATGAGGGTATGTGGAATAGAAGTCATGATCTGCAAGGAAGCTTTCCCAAGGTTTCATGGCTTACAGATACATGCACGAAGAGTGAGCAATTTGGAACATCAAATGAAGCAGGGATTGGCAGTGCCAAAAGAAGATGGAAGAGGTTTGTATGTTACACTGTGCTATAAGTTAGGGATGTACTCAAACTGAGTAGTATACAAATATTTCTATTAGGAAGACGATATAAGCTCATCTTTTTTTCTTTCTGGAAAACATGGAAACTACCCACATAAATTTCAAAACGAAGCTGTACAAAGTGTTAGAGAATTTCTCAACGCCATACCGAAATATAACAGTCACTACAGTATGCAACAGAACCCCAATAAGGTGTATTTGGATTGTGATCTCACAACTGCTTTCTTATTTCGAGATAAATACTCAGAATACTGCAAAGAAAACCATGTTACTGCAGTATCTGAAAGTAAATTCAGAGATATCTTCGTATCTGAATTTAACATAGGCTTCAAACTACCAAAAAGTGACACCTATTCAAAATGTGATGGATTTCTAATTGCAGTAAATAACCCAGAATTATGTGCAGAAGAAGTCACAGAGAAGAAACAACAATATGAACTGTATCTCAAAAAGGCTGAGAGAGGACAAAATATGAAGGCGTCTGTAACTGCTCTGGCTAAAGAAAATTCGAAAGAGCATCATGTGATTGCAATGGGCATGCAGCAAATGTTCCCCACACCTAAACTAACAGTTGGTACAGCATTTTACAAGAGGAAAATATGGACATATAACTATGGTATCCACGACTGTGGATCAAATAAGAGTTATATGTTTCTGTGGAGCGAGAAAGATGGAGGACGGGGTTCAGATGAGGTTGGGAGCTGTTTATTGAAGTACTTGTAGATAACTGATCCTCAGGCAAAACATCTCCACATAATCATAGACAACGGCAAGGATTAGGCAAAGAATTTGACTATTATTGCTTTGGAATGGTCCTTTGTTGATACCAAAAGATTTGATTCTGTCCAGCAATACCTCCCCGTGTTAGGTCACACCACGCTACCTTGCGATCGTGATTTTGATCGCATTGAAAGGTACGCAAAAAACAGACGTCCAATAGTGTACATTCCAAATGAATGGGCAGAAGTAATAAAATATGCGAGTCCAAAACATTTCATTGTAACTAAAATGGAAAGAGAAGGCTTCAGAAGTTTGGAAAAGCTGAAGACATGGATCTCAAAATGTACAGAATCCACGTCTGGAGATCCGCACCATTTCAGTGAAGCTACTCAGTTTAAGTGTGAGTCTGAAAATCCCTTCAAGCTAAGTGTAAAGCACTCTTATTCAGACGTAGGAGCTTTCATGTCAGTGGATATTCGTGTCAAAAAGAAATGAAGGCTAGTTGAACCAAAACCATATCACATGCCAATAAAGCACAGAAAGCCACTACCAATTAACCAGAAAAAATTGATAATGTACTGTCTTTTATGCCATACATACCTGCAGAAAATCAAGATTTCTTTCGGTCATGTACTGGAAATAACGTGTTCAATGATGAGGTAGAGGAACTTCCTTGATGTAACTGCATAAATGAAAAAGTAATTTATATATCTCAGATACCTGATATGTATATATTAATGTGTAAAAATTATATATTCTGCTTGTTGTGTAAGAGTAGTTAAAATAAATCCTTACAAATGCATACTTTATGTTTTAAACAATTTTTTGGGAGATATTGTTAAAAGCCACCGTCCACTACATCTTAATTAGAATCATTCTAAAATTAATATTTTATAGCATGCAGGGAGTTGACTATTTAACAACATGCTTCGCAAGTATTAAGCAAGTTTTTGCAGTAGAAATAAGGTTTCTATTTTGTAGTAAACATTTTCAGACTTCTGTGGAACTTTAAACTCACTGTATCTCAAAAATAGTTAGATATCTCTCCGACCCCTTCAATTGTTAGAATTAAGTTTTCTCTCCAATGCAAGCGCGCAGGTGGCGGATACACCGTTGACAAGTTGGTTCTGGCCCAAGAAGTAAGTGAATTGATTGTCAAGTCGTGTGTGCAAAATTTTATGAAACGCGTGAGATCGTATGAGCGCATGTTGACGCGAAGTAGGGCACGTGAATTGCTTTTAAAACAGGAAATAAGGGATTCGGAAAGATTAGCGATGGCAGATCGAGACCTTGACCGAATTGAGGTAGAGACCCAGCATGAAAATGGACAGAGAATAGAGGACAGTACAACAGACGATGCAGTATCGCGCGAAATAGGACATATAACGCACCATAACGAGGATAATGTACGTCAAGGCATAGAAAACATTTTACCAGCTAACTAAAAATAGGAAAGCCTTGAACCCCTTCCACTAAATTTAGTTAGTATTAAGATTCTTTTACAGGGAGTGCAGTTGAGCGGGCGCTGAAATCATTAAGTATTTGGTTATATCATCGCTAGTCTCACTGAACTCTTCTGAATTCTACATGTCATGTGTGGTCTGGCGTCTCCTTACCAGCAAACGGGTCCCAGGTTCAAACTAGTCAATTCCCTAAAAAACACGCTCAGAGCGTCGTTGCGCGAAAGTGGTAGGGAGACACGATATAGAACAAACAGACACCACCCAGAATGTTAGAAAACATTCCGACAAATATCTACGGCTCTTCTCTACGTCGACAGTTCTCTCTCATGTACTACTAAGATTATATCCCCCGTCACGGTTGAAGGTTTTCTCCCGGATTCTTATTTCTACAGCCTCTTTAATTAATGTTGGAGTCTGGGACAAAACTTTCGTTTCGTCAAACAGTATTTCATGGTTGTTTGTGAGACTGCTCAGCAACTGAGAATTTCTCCAGCTCATGATTTTTAATATTCCGTTAATGATCTAGACAGCGGTCAGGAACGGTGCGGATGCACTAACCGATGTAATTGCTTCGGCATTCACATGGGATGTTGTAAATTCCAGGAATCTAGGGCAGAGACTGGCCTTAACAGGTCGTAGCATCTGCTTTATCGTCTTGGGAGACTCTGGGTCACGTGATATCAAGTCAGCGTTCACCAAGAACAGGAAACGTGAAAGTGTTGAACATTCACGTGATGAGCCACTGATTACAGTCCTTAGTTCCTTCCGCGCTACAGCCAGCAAAATAGGCGGAATCCTGGTAAAATGAATTATCACATTTGCTTTCCGACCTCCTAAGAAGACAAGAATGCATCTTGTTAAGGATAGTCTCAGCCTCATGATTCCTGTGATTTACAACGTACAATATGAATGCGGAAGCAATTACATCGGTCAATCCAACCACACCGTTTGCGGCTGCTTTGCAGATAATTAACAACATATTAAAAAACGTGAGCTGGAGGTACCCGCAGTTGCTGAACACACCTTCACCAACAATTACAAAGTACTATTTGACGAAACAAAAGTTTTGTGTCACGCTCCTACATCAATTAAAGAACCTGTAGAAAAAAGAATCTGCGAGAAAATCTTCAACCGTGACGGCGGATATAATTTTAACAGTGCATGGAAGCGAGAGAAGAGCCAGAGATATTCGTCGCAATGTTTGCGCTACGGCGTGAGATGTGGCAACACCAGCGCAGACAATGAAACCATCTGCAAAAATAACTGTTGACCAATCAGAAACCATCTTTGGGGTATATAAGACCATCGAAGAAGCTATTTTAACAGTCACTTGCTCTTGTCGATGATGATGGTGGAAATCGTCGAAAGATATTAAATGCCTGCTTCTTTATTTCTTTGGTTCACTTCCAAAATAGTTTCGGTTTCACAGTGTGTGATAAACTGAAGATTAAAACCAGGCTTCCGCCGCAACTGTGAGCATCTGTCAAAAATTAAAATATAATTACGTATGTCGTCTATCCATTATCTGACATATGGACCTTCGTCACAGTTAAATATTAGGCTGCTTTCTGGCAGCACTTGACAAAACTAGTCATCCGTTATGGGTAAATAAATTTTAAAAATTTGGCAAAAGCTTACAGTCGCTGCGGAGCTATGGCTCTGAGCACTATGGGACTTAACATCCTGTGGTCACCAGTCCCATAGAACTTAGAACTACTTAAACCTAACTAAGCTAAGGACATCACACACATCCATGCCCTAGGCAGGATTCGAACCTGCTACCGTAGCAGTCGTGCGGTTCCGGAATGAGCGCCTAGAACCGCTAGACCACCGCGGCCGGCGCTACGGAGCTATGGTTTTAAGCTTTAACAATTAATACCAATCATTATAAAAAGATAATGTAAAGCAAAGTGAAGCAAGGAAGACAGACGGGTTTCTGAGATACGTTTTCAGCAAACGGTTTTGAACAGTTACTAGTTCGAGACACAAAGTTTGTCAGTCGATCACAGATTTTACTGTAATTAAGAAAGAAGTAGAACACATAAATCTCTGGCAGGCTGTGGATTTGAATGCTCATCGGTCTTTTAGTTTTCGCTTGCCATCAACAGATTGCAGACAGGATTTATGAGGGACAAGCGAAAACGCATTACACCGCTAATGACATCGCTGTCCTTGCAACGAGAAGTCGAAAACAAATGGGCGAAATTTTGGGGATCGCCGTCGAGTGCAGATGTGCTTCCTATAACTGCGATATTAAAACCAACGTGATGGATGATTTTTCCTTTGCCATACTTTGCTCCCCAGTTTGTCCTACACTGCTATGCGTTCTATTGCTTTTCGTTCCGCTTTCAAAGGGTCTCAAATTATTGTTGCTTGTTCGTATGTCGAAGAAAATACAGTCTTATAGAATATCAAATATAGTTTTTAATTCAGTAGCAAATTACTTTATTGGTGGAATAGAGGCCGATATATGTAGACTGGCCTAGAAAGACGCAGAAATAATTACGGTTATACATGTATAGTAGTTGTTTTCTTTATATTCATCGTACGTTACGATAGAAGGAGACTGGACGTTTTGTGACATTACACATTGAGGAAAAAGTAATTGTTTTACATATACGGCGATTTTCATAACCGCAGTCTTGATATTGAATGGTAGTAAGTCGCTGTGCACTGAGCTATGGTCTAGGTATGTAGATCACGTTGGAAGTTCGAAACAAAGGTGGCAGAACACAAGTTGGAAGATCTGTTTTCGCATAGATACGCGATTGTTCTTTAATTCGTTCTATTGAAACATTTAAAGGCCTCACTCAACCGATGCAAAATATTGAATGTGTTTTGAAGTATTCAGATGATTTACTTATTTTTAATTTACGGTGGTATCAACTGAGCAACGTATTTTTATTGTTGACCTTGTGTTTCAAAAAGACGATAAATACACAAATTTAGTACAGGAGGCATTTTCTGGAAAGTTCCCAGAAACAGTTGTACCTAACTGCATTGCGGTTAGTCGAATTACTTGAAACGTCCCCTAGGAAAAATTATACATGACTGTGCTTAGACTGACACACAGTATTTTTAGCGCAACGCAATCTGACTTTCAAAAATCCCTACAAAAGAATGGCCCTGACTAACATTAACCTATACGTTTCACAAATCACTTACCTCACAAAAATCTTCGTTACTCGAACTACTGCAATACAGCGAGCGCCACTACTGCCAGCTAAATAAGAGATTCAAAACTACAGAAGGCACTAACTACTGATAGGCATAGTTAGCGAATGAAAGATTTTAATAGAGAACAAACAATGTATTTACCTTAATAGTCATTATATATATATATATATATATATATATATATATATATATATATATATATATATATATATATATATATATATATATCAGTTCATGACATCCATTCTTACAAATTTCAAAACTCCGCCATCTCTCTCCCCACGTCCACCACTGCTGGCGGCTCACCTCCAACTGCGCAACGCTACGCGCTGTTAGCATCCAGCTGCCGCTGCCCAACACTACAATGGTGAGTATTACAACAATGCCAACCAGCCGCAGACTGCACACGGCACAGCCAGTGATTTTTCATACAGGGCGCTATGTGGCGTTACCAATAAAAAAACCTAAACAGCTTACTTACATAGCCCCCATGCACCCCACAAAAAATTTTACAAATTGTTTTGGGCAGTGGCCATTACAGATTTGGAAAAAATTTTCATACTTACAATAACAAAGAAAAGAAATGCACACACTTATCGATACAATGTTGGTCAAAAGCTAAAATTTTCTCTCAGTCCACAAAGACAGTCCTGATCGTTCATCACAGTAAAATAGCAGTGGTTTTGCTTAATGTCTGAGCAGTAAAAGAAAATGCACACGGGAGTAGTGGATTTCCAAGCAGTCTTGAAGAAGTAGTGTTGTCCTTCCAACGGAAAGACAGTGCTGACTCCTCTTGAAATGCTGACAGGTAATGGGCCACAACAGAGCAAACCCACAGCAGAGTCAGTCGAAGTTTTGAAAAATATTGGTAGGTTGGTCATCACAGAGCAGACCCACTGTAGTCCTAGTAGAGGTTGTGGTATTCATGGGCCACCAGAGTTGCAGACCCACTGCAGTCCTTGTAGAAATAATGGTATTGGTGAGTCATCAAAGGTGTAGACCCACTGTAGTCCTTGTAGAGACGGCTAGCAGCCACCTGTTGCGACTGTGCGGGTGCACAATTACCATCGAAGAGTCTTGTGGACAATATAGCAAGTCCGTAAACCACCAATAGTCCACTCACAAAGAATTTGTTTGAAATGTCCTTAGAACCAGCAATGCTGTTATCCAGTTCCTTGCTGAATTATTAACACATGTGCTAACACTATCAGTCCCCACTCCTCACATATTGTCCATATACTATGACCAACAGGAATGTGTGCAGTGAAATGTAATGTTACTTAATTTGATGAACTGGTGTCAATTAAAATTTTATAACATGAGAATAAAATAAGAAAGGTAAAGAATATATCATTAAAGAACATAATAGTACAAATAACATTTGCAGTAATACAGGCTTTACAAAAGAATCGAAATAACAAATGCATCAGTGTTACAAAAATTATGACATAAGTACATACATAAAAGATCAGAATAACTTTTGAAACATCAACTTCACACATGAGCATTAGAACAGAACAGAATTTATAATCTCTAACATCTTTACAAAGTAAATAACATATTATTAATGCAAATTAGATTTGAGGATAACAGTATTCCTCATCATAGTTCATGTAGCTGAGTATTAGAAAAATTCTGCAACATAAGTCTTATCAGATAAACATATAAAGACCGGAAGAACATAAATACACAAGTGTACACAAACACATAGTGGGATAACACAAGAAAAGGACAGGGTTTGTTTTCAGTGTAACATTTGGTACTGCAGTCCAACCCAAAACTTCATTCCATAGATCTTTCGTCTTATTTCAACATTTGTTTCCACCAAAAAAATCCTATCCAACATGCTTTTGTATTTATATGTTCACATATTTCTTACCTCATTATTTATTTTCCATCATCTTACCTCATCATTTATTTCCAAGAAAATCCTACCTAAAACTGTTGTCCCTAAACCCTACTTTTTTGTTCCTATCCTCTTTCAAAATACTTTTTGGCCAAACCATTTTCTTATAGCTTCTCAATGCATTCCTTCCAATTCATCGCAACTCATTCTCTTATATAGTCTACCCCCTCTTAAGCTAACTTAAATCTACTGTGCTCATATGCTTAACTAAGGGACGAGACAATGCAGCAGCACAAAACAATTAATACAAACAGCAATGACAAAAAAATGCAAATAAGCAAAGCAAGCAGCAATAAATGTAATAACTTATACCTAAACATGACAAACCCACAAGCAGAAAAAATAATACGCTACAGACAACAACGCAGATAAGGGAAATGTATATTCACATCTTAATGTCTATATAATTAAAGTGGTGTTCCACAAAAACTTATTCTATGAAATAAATTACCAAGTACTTGAAAAGAAAATTATGTATGCAGTTCCTGTGAAGGGAAATGTCTTTTTGTGCTCCCTCATTTTTTTGGAAGTATATCACATTATTATTATATACTGGATCTGTAGACAGAAAATATTTATATTAGTACATCTATAAAATTTTATTTCAACCAATGCTGAAGTGCAGCTAGAAACTAGATATTAAAAAAAATAGACAAAGCAAGGCGTGAAACGTCATTCACTAGCCATATGGCCGTTCATAGTGCAGTAAACAATCTTTCAACTAGCAAGACAATAGCCGTGAAATGTTTCTAATCGTTTCATTAAGCATTTTAGTAAATATCATAAATTAAGAGCTCCACAGTATAGTCATATGTTTTCAATCAAAATATCCACAGGTGTACTGCTGGTCTATAGTGTCCAACGGGCACAATATTTCGGCGATCAAACATGATGGCGACATGTTTGATCGCCGAAATATTGTGCCCGTTGGACACTATAGACCGGCAGTACACCCGCGGATATTTTGATTATCAAATACGCCGGGAGAAACTCAAGAATCATATGTTTTCAAGTTTGAGTGTGTCGTAGTTACGATGCTTTCTACAAAGGAACGTCAATAGCCAGGATAATGGCCTCTTTTTTTTTTCTCCACCTGTGCCTCTTAAAGGCACACACTAATGGCTTGTTTCCAGGTGGCTGTCGCGCAACTGGGTGCCCACGACTCATTACGTGCAGGTGGTCACTTAATTTTCTTACCGAAATATTAACGACACCAGTTTCTGCTACAGTGGCAGTCTCATATAAAAATATTTCACTGGTCAAGAATTTGCTTCACAAATCTGTAGAAACAAAATCCTATTGATATCACAGTGTCCAAAAAATTTTAGTCGGCATTGTAATGCATTCACGCATTTACATACATTTCATAACTCTTAAAGTACGATTCTTGGTTTCCAACAACCTTCTTCACCACTACTCATTATTCTTTACCTTATTCGTCGACACTTCTTCAATATTTCATTATAACAGATACGTAGCACAATCAAATAACTCATATAGCATCAGCTTATTGATTATAAACATACCGCAACAGCATAACACACATAGTCATCGTAATAATAACATCATAACACCTCAGTCAACTCTCAAAATCGTCGTAGCTTCCTCCAATAATAACAAAACCTAAAAAAAGTTCTCTGCTCATGTCGAAAGTGTCATCTGCCTCAAACGTACTTTAAAAATCATGATCCTATACCAAATACATCATTCAAAGCTCTCATAGTATCACAATGGATCCGAAAAAATACGAACATTTCACAAAGTACACACAAAATACAATTTCATAAGTGTGAAGTTATCCAACCGTGTAATTACGTAAACATCTGTCACTGATGTAGTAAAATAAATATTTGTATCTCTCAGTTTTAATGATCAGATAGCTGTGTATTACTTGTTAGAGAAATATGGTAGCGATGTGTAAAGTTGTATAAGCAAATACCATATTAGTTAGGGCTCCTTGTGCTTGCCACACACATGGTACACAAAGCAAGAGTGTACCCCCTGAGGATTAATGTAGTTATATCCTCAGGTGTTATAGATTACAGCAATGGAATGAAATGTATAATGGAAAACCTTTGTAACATTGTACTTCAAATATGTTTAAAAATAAATTTTTCAAGTACAAAATTAATCACTAAAATACGTGTACTGTAGCGCTAAACTGTGCGTCTTGTTGTAAGATAATCTCTGTGGAGGTGTCGTAGTTATCATCCTCCGAAAGCTAACTTCTGCAGAAGTCAATGTACTTGCCTCATGATAAACAAAAGTGAAATGCTTTGCGTATAGATATCGTAGTTACTACGCTTATTGCCGTGATGAAGTAAGTGCTGTACTGTAACATATTGTTGTGCTACAGAAAAGGCTGTCTCATTGTAGCTATACCTCAAAGTTACTACTAAAACATGTTTTCCTTTCCAGAAGAATTCAGAAAAACTGTGCAGATATAAAACAGATACACCGCAAAAGCACAATGTAAATTGTGTCACACATTAGTAGCGTCGTGATATAATCGTGTATCTATCAAAGAAACCAAATGCTAAGTCTTCTTTAATCTCACAGAATGTACTTCAAATAAAGAATGTCTTTTCAACTAAACCAAAATGTTGCATTAAAATCTCATTAACAGTATATATTCTAAGTATGTAAGCCTTATAGTCGTTACGTAATCATGCAACTAACAAGCAAGAATGTACAAATAACGGGACTGTGTCGTCTGTTCACTATAACAATACATTCGTAATTTCTGTTTAAAAATCTTCCCTAGGTTCTAGACTGGATAGTTAGTTTCAAAACATTGTATGTTAACAGTTTCTCAGTGTGACAAAGCATACAAGAAATGTGAAGTGAAATGTTTTATGGCAAAGTCAAAGTTAAAAAGCAGATTATCTTTCAATAAACGGTTTTACATATGAAATGTGGTGTAAACCTTTACTCTTCCTAGTACGCAGAGTTTCAACTTCAACGCAATTATCATGTGGTATACGTCTGATTCTGTAAGGTCCATTGTAAACTAGAAAGAATTTGTGACTCAAGTGTTTCTTCTTATGTGACAATGAATGAGCTTTAATGAGAACTTTCTGACCAATATATAATTTCTTTGCATTTGCTTTACCCTGTAATTTTCTCCTTTTGTCTGCATCAGAATTTATATTTTTAATAGCCAAATCAATTATGTCTTTGTGTCGAAGTTTACGTGTATTCGGAAAAGGTACAAGCTCTCTGATTCTGTTCGGTGGTTCTTTATTATTCAGTACAAAAACAGGTGGTAAAGCAGTGGAGTCATGAGGCATTTCATTCAGCACGTTTTGAAATAAGTGTAAATATCTGTCCAAATGCGGATGCTTTCTGTGACAATAAAGCCTGCAAAGCTTATTGATTTCTTTCATAATCCGTTCAGATGGCTTACAATGTGGTGAGTACAATGAAATAAAAACAGATTTGATTTGATGGTTACGAAGCATGCGTGACCAAACAGCAGATCTGAATTGCGGTCCGTTATCTGAAATGATTTTACTAACGTGTCCAACTTCACGTAACAAATTTTTAACAAAGGCGTTGGATACAGACCGTCCAGTGCCTTTACGTAACGGAGTGAAACAAACAAATTTTGAAGTAAGTTCAACAGCGACTAGAATGTACGAAAATCCATTAGATGTTCTGACAAGCGGTCCCAAGAGATCAACAACAGCAAATTCTTTTACTTTAGAAGGAATGATAGGAAACAATGGAGCACGATGCGAGACAATACATGGTTTCGCCTTTTGACAAAGATTACAAATAGACAAGACTCTTCGAATTCTCTTTTCCATATTGTTAAAATAACAAGTCGTTCGAAGAATATGATAACATTTTCATGGACCAAAATGTGCATAGCTGAAATGAATGTACGAAATGAGCTTATTAGTGAAATCGTCTGGAATGCAAAGTACCCATAGCTTGTCATCAACAGTGCAGCGTTTGAACAGTATGTTGTTCCTAACCAGATAATAATGCCGAATCTGTGTGTGTGTCTTTTCATGCCATTTACTTTTGATGTCTTTCCAAATCGGATCTTTATCTTGTTCATGAGCAATGTCCTTTAAAGATGTGGTGATGAAGTTTTCAAAGGCGACTTTCTGAATGTAAAGAATACTGAAATTTTTCTCGAGGTTGCTTTCTGTGCTACTTTTCTCAAGCCCAGCAGGTGCGCGTGACAGTGCGTCCACAACAATGTTCTCCTTGCCGGGAATGTAGACTATTGTGAAGTGGAATTCTTGCAGAAACAATGCCCAACGTTTTAACCTGTCATGATTTAATTTTGAAGACATAAGAAATTGTAATGAACGATGATCACTGTATACTTTTACGTGCTTACCATAAAGAAAGAAACGGAATTTGTTAAATGCCCAAACGATAGCTAAAGCTTCTAATTCAGTAACGGAATAATTTTTTTCAGATTTTCTTAGAACTCGGCTAGCAAAAGCATTGGTTTTCCGTCCGGTAGTATCATTTTCTACGGCTTCTTGAAATAAATGGGCAGCAACACCTACTTCAGAAGAATCCGTGCTAAGGCAGAAATCTTGTGACAGATCTGGATGAGCTAGTATTGGCGCGTTAAGTAGCGATTCTTTCAAAGAATTGAATTCCAACCGTGCTTGTTCGTCCCAGTTCCAAATAGTATTTTTTCCAGTGAGAGAACAAAGTTTTGGTGTAACTAGAATTTGCATATTCAGAAAACGACTGTAAAAATTTAAGAGACCTAGAAAACTGCGGACCTGTTTTTTTGTGGATGGAACTGGAATGGCTCTGATTGCTTCTAACTTTTCAGGATCCGGCTGAGTGCCTTCAGAAGAAATAATATGTCCCAAAAACTTCACCTTTGTCCTACCGAATTCAGACTTTTCCAAGTTACTGTAATTCCAGATTCTGCAAAAATATGTAACACGCTGTTGAGGATGCGATTATGTTGTTCCCATGAGGCTTCTGCTATCAGAATATCGTCCACATATAAGGTGATGTGACGTTTTAAGAACTCAGGTAATATGGAATTTAGCCCGCGAATGAATGCTGCCGAAGAAATGTTCAAACCAAAAGGAAGTTTCCGAAACTAATAACAAATGCCGAAACAAAGGAAAGCTGTGTATTTTCTACATTCTGGATGAAGTTCGAACTGATAAAAGCTGGATCTGAGATCAATGGAAGACAACACTTTTACACCATTAAAATTTTGAAGAAGTCCTTCCAACGTTTGCGGCCTGTCTGTTTCAGGAATATCGATATTATTGATTTGTCTCGAATCCAAGACAAGCCTGATCGATCCATTTTTCTTCTCAACAACATGTAATGGATTGTTGTATGAGATTACTGCAGGCTCAATAATGCCCTCGTCAAGTATAGATTGTATTTCTGTTCTAAAACGGTCCCTATAATGTGCTGGAATTACGTATGGCCTAACACAGAATTTGGTATGCTCACGAACATGAAAATGGTACTGAAATCCCTTGATTGTTCCTGTTTTGTGAGTAAAAACTGTGGAATGTGCTTGTAAAATCTCAAAAAGGTCCTACCTGTGAGTGTCATTACAATTCTCAATTGTTTGAATTTTACTCTGAATTAACTCATTAGTTTCAAATATGCCGTCGATATCATCCCTGTCAGTACTTGCAGAGTGATTGTTAGTGTCTAGTTCCGTAGAAAATTCCGAACTGTTGTCTAACAGAAGGTAAAGCCGATTAATTTCCTCGTCATGGTTTGAGAGCCAATCTTCAAATTTCAAAGCTATTGACTTACCATCTTTCTCTAAACTTATTTCAGCATCGTGAAAGTTTAAGATTGCTTTGTATTCATTCAAAAAGTCTACTCCCAGTATAATTTCCGTTGACAATAATGGAATAATAAGAAAGTTCATAGAGAAGCTGTGGCTTTGACAAAAGGATTCTAAGTTGGTTTGTAGACGTACATCTACACTTTTCCCAATGACTGTACCTTGTAATTTAATCTTGCGTTACGGGAGTGTGGGGCAATCGTTCGATTTGTTGCATTTGCTAAAAGCTGTTTCACTAATTACTGAAATGGGACTGCCTGAGTCAAGTACTGCCATAAATTTTACGTCATTACAGTAATGTGAATCACAGGATATGCAATGTTGTTATGTTTTACGTCGTGTTCCTGGAGTAAGATGTCCCTAATGTCTTCCATTTTTACGTAATTAGTAGCTACGGCAGTTGCGTCGTCAGTTTCATAAGTACGTTTTGTGGCTGTCAGCGGTATGAGTTATTGCCTATTGTGTCTTTGTTGGAGCGCGTCGTTATTGGGATTTGGAGACCTAACTTCTACAAATTCACCTTGTCGAGAGAACCCTGCTCTGTTTGAATCCTGCCAGTTCTGCTGCAATTCAGGTCTGTCGTTACGATCATATCGTCTGTCGTCATGTCGGTAGATTCCATAGTTTCTTTCTTGTCGGTCACGTGGTGGAGAATTTCTCCCTGAATCGTAAATGCACGCTGGACCGTTGCGTCTTAAGTTATTCTGTCTCCCTTGATAATAATTATTTTGGTTTCCATATTGTCTGTTTCTCTGATTGTCTCTGTGATAGTCATTACCGCGGAGAGGTGATCTTTCCCTGTAATTATTACTACTCTGCCAACGATTGTCATACGGTTGGTGTCTGTTTTGGTCACGATTTACGTTGTACGAATAGCCTTGTTGTGTATTATTTCTGTCATCGCGGAATTGTGACAGGTGTGACCTGTAATTGTTGTGCTCCTGTTTTCGCGTTCCGCGATTTTCAGTGTCAATTTCCAGTTCTTGTAACAGTCCCTGAAAAGCTTCAATGTCGTCTTTGCATCGTCCTGCTAAAATAATCTGTCGTAAATGTTCAGGTAATTTGATTAAGCAAATGCGGATGAGTTCTGACGGGCTGTATGGGTTTGAAAGATACTGATTCTTATGTAATGCGTCTTCGAAATATTTGACAAGACTGGAAAATTCAGATTGTTCTAAATGTTTCACCATTATGATGCTATGTTTTACTCGGTCTTGTGTAGCTTGAGACCAATATGCTGAGAGGAAGGCATGATAAAATTCTCCTTCACTGTGACAATCGTGAATGACAGATCGCATTCTTACAGCTGGTTCATTCTCCAAGTAGCCACACATAAATTCTAATCTGTGCTCTAATGACCAGTTGGGAGGAAAACAATGAGAAAATTGATGGAGCCACGCTTGTGGATTAATGTCGTTGCCAGAATTCTTAAATGTTTTGAATTTACGTGCAGTAAAGAACAGCTTATAGTCAAAATCATCATGTCGGCAAGTCGCATGGCGGTCATTTTTACGTCGTTTCGGCGGTTCCATCTCAAAATTCGGTGTACCTTGCCAATTTCTTTCATAATTTCCGAAGTGCCCTGTGTTATTATTTTGTGGCTGTTCCGTATTTCTATGTCCCTCTTCCCGTATTGGTGCGCGAGTGTCCTCTGAAATACGTAATTCTTGTATTACTTGTGCCAACTGATCTTGTACTTCCCGGATTTCTCTTTTGTACTGTGTACTGATTTGATTTTGATTTTGTTTGAACTTTCTGTGTAATTAAAGACTACCGGTTTTGTGTCATTCAAATTATCATCTACCTTCGTAGATAAATTATTTAGCTGATCCGAAAGTTCTACTACTTTCTCTGAGAATGAAATGATTTCCTCCATGTGTCTTTCTGAACCAATTTTCAGAGTATCTACTGTGTCCTTTAAGTTTTCCTGAGTTTTTGCTGGTTACGTAGCCGGATCGGTGGATGCAACTGAGTCCATTTTAGCTTGCAAGGTGTCGTTATTTTCACGAACAATAGTTTGCAGTTCTTTTATGGCTGCTTCGTGATTCTGTAATGCATTTTCATACCGCGAAAAAATACACTCCTGGAAATGGAAAAAAGAACACATTGACACCGGTGTGTCAGACCCACCATACTTACTCCGGACACTGCGAGAGGGCTGTACAAGCAATGATCACACGCACGGCACAGCGGACACACCAGGAACCGCGGTGTTGGACGTCGAATGGCGCTAGCTGCGCAGCATTTGTGCACGGCCGCCGTTACTGTCAGCCAGTTTGCCGTGGCATACGGAGCTCCATCGCAGTCTTTAACACTGGTAGCATGCCGCGACAGCGTGGACGTGAACCGTATGTGCAGTTGACGGACTTTGAGCGAGGGCGTATAGTGGGCATGCGGAAGGCCGGGTGGACGTACCGCCGACTTGCTCAACACGTGGGGCGTGAGGTACCCACAGTACATCGATGTTGTCGCCAGTGGTCGGCGGAAGGTGCACGTGCCCGTCGACCTGGGACCGGACCGCAGCGACGCACGGATGCACGCCAAGACCGTAGGATCCTACGCAGTGCCGTAGGGGACCGCACCGCCACTTCCCAGCAAATTAGGGACACTGTTTCTCCTGGGGTATCGGCGAGGACCATTCGCAACCGTCTACATGAAGCTGGGCTACGGTCCCGCACACCGTTAGGCCGTCTTCCGCTCACGCCCCAACATCGTGCAGCCCGCCTCCAGTGGGGTCGCGACAGGCGTGAATGGAGGGACGAATGGAGACGTGTCGTCTTCAGCGATGAGAGTCGCTTCTGCCTTGGTGCCAATGATGGTCGTATGCGTGTTTGGCGCCGTGCAGGTGAGCGCCACAATCAGGACTGCATACGACCGAGGCACACAGGGCCAACACCCGGCATCATGGTGTGGGGAGCGATCTCCTACACTGGCCGTACACCTCTGCTGATCGTCGAGGGGACACTGAATAGTGCACGGTACATCCAAACCGTCATCGAACCCATCGTTCTACCATTCCTAGACCGGCAAGGGAACTTGCTGTTCCACCAGGACAATGCACGTCCGCATGTATCCCGTGCCCTCCAACGTGCTCTAGAAGGTGTAAGTCAACTACCCTGGCCAGCAAGATCTCCGGATCTGTCCCCCATTGAGCATGTTTGGGACTGGATGAAACGTCGTCTCACGCGGTCTGCACGTCCAGCACGAACGCTGGTCCAACTGAGGCGCCAGGTGGAAATGGCATGGCAAGCCGTTCCACAGGACTACATCCAGCATCTCTACGATCGTCTCCATGGGAGAATAGCAGCCTGCATTGCTGCGAAAGGTGGATATACACTGTACTAGTGCCGACATTGTGCATGCTCTGTTGCCTGTCTCTATGTGCCTGTCGTTCTGTCAGTGTGATCATGTGATGTATCTGACCCCAGGAATGTGTCAATAAAGTTTCCGCTTCCTGGGACAATGAATTCACGGTGTTCTTATTTCAATTTCCAGGAGTGTAGGTTGAAAATGCTCACAAATTTGTGTTTTTACGTCATTACAGATTTTTTGACATTTCGATTCAATGTTATGTAACTTAGTAGTTAAATCTTTACGTGTTTGTTCAAGTGTGGTGTCTAACTTCCGAAGATTTTGTTCCATTGTGTGTAACTGTTGCTGTGTTTGTCTCTAGTGTTGTTCCATTGTGTCTAACGTTTGAAGCTTTTGCTGTGTTTGTCTCTGATTTTGTTCCATTGTGTCTAACTTTTGAAGCTTTTGCTGTGTTTGTCTCTGATTTTGTTTCATTTGTTGCATTAATTACAATAATAATGTATTAGTGTCAGGAATCTGTTCCTCTATGCTTTTCGGCAGTGCATTTGCACCGGGAAACATTCACATTTTGACAAGCAGAAAATGTGTCTTGACTTATTTGAGAAAACAGTGAAGACGCAAAACCTGAATGTACAGTATTTGCAAGATTGTGTCCTGTCATTTCGGATTCCTGAGGCGAGCTGTTGCCGACCGATCGATCGATAATGCTTCCCTGTTCACTAATTGTTTCACTGCCTACACCATTATTTGCAGCCCGCTCCATTTCCCTATGCACTATTACCAAATTACTACTTTGAACATTAGTTCGTTCATTACATGGTGGCGCTAAGACACTGCTTTGGTCTTCACTGTCATTTCTCAGTTTACTTTGGAGCCTAGTATTGCGTTTTTCACACGCCATTATTGTCACAATATTTCACACGACAACACAAAAAAACACAATTTGAAGAGCAAAAATAAGAGAACACATTAACATAGCGAATAATATCTATATTTCAGCTGCGAAATACTTGGTGCAAATCTACATGCATGCCACAACTGTTTCACTGTACAACAATGAAAGACTACAACTACAAAGCAGATTCTCTCTACAATTACGCGCTAGCAATAAACAAAATCTACACTAATTACACAAACTACGAGAAAAAAATCAAAAGATTCCAGTGAGGTATCCTCGGCTAAGGGTCGATACATGAAACGTCCCATTAGAAAAATTATACATGACTGTGCTTAAACTGACATACAATATTTTTAGCACAACGCAATCTGACTTTCAAAAATCCCTACAAAAGAATGGCCCTGACTAACATTAACCAATACGTTTCACAAATCACTTACCTACAAAAATCTTCGTTACTCGAACTACTGCAATACAGCGAGTGCCACTACTGCCAGCTAAATAAAAGATTCAAACTACGGAAGGCACTAACTTCTGATAGGCATAGTTAGCGAATGAAAGATTTTAATAGAGAACAAACAATGTATTTACCTTAATAGTCATAATATATATATCAATTCATGACATCAATTCTTACAAATTTCAAAACTCCGCCATCTCTCTCCCCACATCCACCACTGCTGGCGGCTCACCTCCAACTGCGCAACGCTACGTGCTGTTCACATCCAGCTGCCCAACACTACAATGGTGAGTATTACAACAATGCCAACCAGCCACTGACTGCACACAGCACAGCCAGTGATTTTTCATACAGGGCGCTATGTGGCGTTACCAGTAAAAAAAACCTTAACAGCCTACTTACATACTGACAAAATTTGGAGAGAAATCCTCAATGTTAGACGCTGAACACACTGGAAGATCACTTTAACTAAACTAACGGAGTTATTGGATACTTCTGACTCTATGTAGCAGAGCCCAAAAAAAAACTGGCAAAGTGGCACAAGAAAAGGGCAATTGGCTGGTAACAGCATATAAAGCGATGAGACAATCATTGAAATTGTTCTCATATAAAGTGACATCAGTGGCAATAATTGAAATATGTAGATCCCGAAAAGCGGATTCGTTACTGTATATGGTTTGTATCTTTTATTGAGAGGAACATGGCTGATATTTTTCATATCAACTTCTGTACAAACGAGGTCTGGCTCCACTTCGTTGGTCCCGTCAGCACAAGAAACACACGATTATGGGCAACGGAGAATCCTCCTGCTGTGGTGGCAATGTAGAGACAGCTCCTTGATGGACTTTCATTTTTGAAGAAATCGATAACAGTTTAATTATCCATGATTATACTGGCCAGCTAAAGGAAGACGATCTCATCTACTTATGCTTTCAACGAGACGGTGGTACAGCACACACAGTTAACAACGCTGTGAGTCTTCTGGAAGAGTTGTTTGGGGAACGTATTGTCTCAAAAAACCTGTGATCCCCTCACTTATCGGACCTCACTTCAGCAGACCTTTTCCTTTTGGAAGCAAGAGTGTCTATAATGTATTAACAATCGTCCACTCACACTTTGTGACTTAAGAATCGAAGTAACTGTATGCGTCAGATATACACTGGTGTCCAAAACTAAAGCAAAAAAACCGCTATGTCCCCGTCCTGTGGCTAATTCACGATAATCATTCTAACTGTCAACCGGATATCCATACGATCGTGTTCTGCATGAAGTTGGCATTCTGGTCAACGGACCACCGTGCCAACGATGACGTCAGGGCACCTATGAAACGAGGTAGTGTTTGCCGGGTAGCACCACACCGACAATCGCAGTGTACACAGTCACAGACGGTGCAGCATAGTACAGAGAAGATGCCTACCAGACTCTGTGGTGGAAGGCCATAGAAAGGAAGGAAGCAGGACGGTCGCAGACTGATTTGGCCCGATAGCTCAGTGAGAGTCGTTCTGTCGTTTCTCGGGTGTGGCGGCGGTTTATGTAGACCGAAACTGTGTCCCGAAGACAAGAAAAGGGCTGAACACGTGTGACTTCAGAAGAGAGGATCGTTATTTGACTGTAAGAGCAGTACGTGAGCTCGCAGCATCCACTGGATGTGTTGCATCGCCTCAAACGGTGTGCAGAAGGCTTCGGCAGATTGGACTTTATTGTCAGAGACACGCTGTATGTCTACCTCTGATACGTCTTCACAGAAGGGAACGTCTAGAGTGGAGTCATCAACATTCCACTTGGACGGTCGAACAGTGGAACAATGTTTTTTCCACAGATGAGCCCCGATTTAGTCCAAACATTGTGGAAAGATATCGAGATCGAGGAAGATACCTGTACCTAACGGTGTAGGCAGGAATTATGTTTACTACTCGAACCTCACCTCATGAAATTGTACGGGTGAACTGCCAAGGTTTAATAGCTGACAGGTATCGTGACGAGATCTTCGGAGTTCATCTGCGGTTTTTGCGAGGTGCTGTGGGCCCAGACGTCGTATTGATGGACGATAACATTCGACCTTATAAAGCAAGGGTTGTTGATGTTTTCTTGGAAACGGAAGATATTGCATTCATTGGGTGGCCTGCTCCCTCTCCCGATTTGAATCCTATAGAGCATGTCTGGTAGGCACTAGGGAGACGGCTTGCATCACGTCCACATCCATCAACCACTCTCCAAGACTGCGAGCAGCTCTGCAGGAAGAATTGGCGTTGCTGCCTCAACATGAGACTGATGCGATCATTCACATCATGCCCCGTCGTGCTCACGCCCGAATTGTTGCCTGAGATGGTCACATATTGAGCACATTAATCAGCTGTCGGAATGCGTGTACAAATCCATTAAATCGGAAAAACCGAAGAACACTTTTGTCTACCGCTATGCATGTTACAGTCGTTAGCGTTCTGTACTCTTTACATCGTGTATACTTTACTATCTCCAGTTTACACTGTTTTGTGGCAAAATATATGCAACCTTGCAAAATTTCCTTTTGTTGCTTTAACTTTGGACACCACTGTATATCACAATCGAAACTGGAGAAATCGTTTTCCAATAAAATTAAGAGCGTTCAGGCTTCTATAGTCGGCCGTGCACATAATTTTCAACATATTTTGTAACTGCAAGACAACTTCCGTATCACCCTGTAGCGGGAATCATCACAGCTTTTGTATGAAACAATTTAGCAAAATCACCTAAAACCTACATTACGATGTCTAGATAGAACTAGAGCCTCAATGTTCCCGCGTACTAGGTCAATCTATAAACAACAGTGCAACCCCATTCGGCTTATCCCGTTTTGTATAAACATTCTTGCAAAGAAGTTATTTTATTATGCAGAAAGCTAATGTTACACCGTTCATCCATTTCTCGACATCAGTTACTGCATACATCACATTAATATTATAAGTTAAAATCAGAACTACGGCGACGATATTTAGTTTTAATTTGTGCATTGCAGCTTCACATTTGTTTTCCTGAAACACTGATCCTCAATCACCCCATAACGAATGAGATAAAACCAGAAGGAAAACGAGATATTAATATTTGCTTGACGGAGGTTTCTTATAATTTCTTCCAGAAGAAGAAAACGTGTGCTTTGAAATGATATACATGTTTCATTATTATTTATTAGTGTTGCGTGTTTTACCAAATCACTACCGTATGTTATTTAAGTTAGCCTTCATTGTGCAGAATTTACTCATTTACAGGTATTTATCCACCTTTTATCAATTTAATCGATCTCCTTAGGAAATTTATTGTATAATTTAACTGCCAGATAGAAAGTGCTGTTTTGTTTTGTTTTTATCGTTTTTGGTAATGTTCAGTAAGGATCGTGTCACACAGCTATGGATAGAGATATATTTGCATTATTTGTCACGTCTTTTACATACATTACTACTGTCAGACATTGGATAACAAGGTCTCAGGATCGATTTCCACTCATGCCAGAAATGTTACGTGTGACTTACCAGTTCTTTCACCCGTGACAATGTTTTTCAACGTGAAAAATGAGAATTTGGAGCAAGGTTCGGAGTTAACGTAAAAATGCAGAATACTTATAACGGGCTGGTCGGTCACTTCGAAGGGCGAAGAAAGCAATGACAGTTCACGTCCTTCAGTACCATACTTAGTAACCCATTGTGGAGTTCAAATAAAGCTTCAGGTTCCAGAATGAAATTTTCGCTCCATAGTGGAGTGTGCGCTGATTTGAAACCCCGCGAAGCAAGGGTCCCGAGTTCAGGTCTTGGTTCAGCACACTGTTTTAATCTAGCAGAAAGTTTTATACCCGCACACACTCCGCTGCAGAGTGAAAATTTTACTCTGGAAACATCACCCAGGTTGTGACTAAGCCATGTCTCCGCAATATATTTTCTTCTAGGAGTCCTAGTTCTGCAAGATTCCCAGGAGAGCTTCTCTGAAGTTCGGAAGGTAGGAGATAAGGTACTGCCGGAAGTAAAGCCGTGGGGAGAGGTCATGAGTCGTGCTTGGTTAGCTCAGCTGGTAGAACACTTGCCCGAGAAAGGCAAATGTCCCGAGTTTCAGCCTCGGTCTGGTACACAGTTTTAATCTGTCAGGAAGTGTCAAAGCTTCTAGTTCATGACAGAGTTACAATTTTTTAACAATTGGTCGGTAAAGGTACTCATATGGAGTACTTAAAATGCCCATTGCTTTAAACAGATCATTTCAATTACTCTAGTTACTAGTTTTGTTTATTATTCTTATTGCCCTTTTCTGTATTGTTCAGATTTTGTAATTTTTTCCACCCCATCAACAAACAAAAACAAAACCGTAGCTGAGAATGATGTACAGCTATGAGGCACTGGTTGACAGACAAGAATGACATTCTATTTTCTAGTTACTTTTTGTGCTGAAAGTATTATAACTGATAATCAGTAATCATGTCCTGAAATTTTGTGTTTTTCACTCTATGTGTCGAGGTGTCTTCTGTGTTCAATCAGTGTCAACTTTTCTAATCACACTGAATTTCTTGTCTTTCTTTCTTTTTACCAGTAGAATCTTCTGCATTTTCAGGCCCGTTAATTCGAGCAGAATTCTCGAACTTCAGCAGCAGTCTCCACCATTTTTATCAGAACAAAAATTACTGACCGCCGGAGGTGATACTATTCTTACTATAAAAACAAGGCAGCAGCGACAGGAAATTTCTAGAAGTGGGCCGAAATCACGCGAGTGCGGCAAGGCGAGTTTATCAGTTTCTTGTAGCTCCTGTGCGCTAAGGGAACAAGTGACACCAATTCTCTCAAAGCAGTCGGCGTCGCATTTGAAGCTGTCTAGAAGCGGCCACCATTTCTCTTTGTCTCCAGTCTGTGCCCAATGATTTCTTTATATTCAGTATAATTTTATTGCATATTTACCAGTTGTAAACTCTCCTGAGTATCGCGTATGCTTTTTTATTTTTTATTTTTTTTCTTAACAAAGATAACTTTTGTTTCTATCCCCACTTGGGGAGTCACTGTGTGTCTGATACATTATTGGTCTTAATTTTCCGCCTTGAAGAAATCCAGTATAAATGCAATTTTGTTCTGGTAAGTTTTGTTAATAATTTATCTCACACGTGTATGGTCTTTATTCTCTGCACCCTATCTGATAGGTACGATGGAACCATCAAGAACTGCAGCTTGCAAAGTTAATAATCACATATGATTTATTATCCTTAGAAACTTTTCTTCTGGGCTACTTTTCACAGACATCTTAATTACTTAGCGTTTAGCGTTAATATCACCCCAGATTTTTTTCAGTCGTCGTGACTGTGTATGCGGAAGTGTTAACAGGTAAAAACTGTAATGTTGTGTCAAATCTTGTCTGGCGCAATGGATGGCAATTTCTCTTAAGCTAGAACACAATGTGTGACTGTACTCTCTATGAAACGCGAAAATCTTATAGCTTATAGTAGAGTAGCTTTCAAGTGTGTAGGATCCATATCACGTCGCCATAACACAGGACGTGAAGTGTATTGAATATAAGAAGGGTGAACAGTATGAGGCCTGTTTCATAAATGGGAAAACGTGTGAGAAAAGTTAAAGAATCTCAAATGGTAGACACCGAAATGAAGACTATTCACTTCTCGTGGAAGACTACTAAAAAAAATTTCTGATACCTGTTTTCGTGGCGGTTTTAGTTTTAACCACCTCGCGGGTAATAGTGAAGCTAACGACCTTTACTTGGAATGATTTCATAATTTTATTGTGTAGTTGATTAATCCGAAACCGCCGGTAAGCGTTGCCGAGTAAATCTGTGCAGCAGTACGCGATGAAGTTTGCCTCGGGAGGGCCTTGTAACTAAAACTGTCCTCTCGCGGGACGTGAAAGCGTTCATGGCTGAGGAGCTGCTCGTTTGCGAAATCACAAACTGGAATTTCACGTTCCACAGTACTCTGACAAGTCAGATTTCTGCTACCTGGAAAAGAAGGTGGCCGATGAGGTGACATATCACGCTCCATGTCAAAATCAGAACTCGGAACCACCATACTGCATTATGGGTTTTGCACATAATGTGTGATATTATTACTTACGTGCTACGAATATACGCTGCTTCAAAAAAACATAAAATTGAGGATGTCTTAAATACGATCCTTTTAGGTAAGATTTCTCGTAATAGAATGACGGAATGGTTCATAGAGGCGTTTACAGAATTTTCGTATTATAACTTCCGCGTTATGAAAGTACGCTAAGTAATTTATATGTTTGTGAAAAGTAACCCAGAAGAAAAGTTTCTAAGGATAATAAATCATACGTGATCATTAACTGATGAAAGCTGCAGTTGTTGACTGGTCCCATCGTACCTATCAGATAGGTTGCAGAGAATTGAGACCATGCACGTGTGAGATAATTAACATAACTTACCGGAACAAATTTGCATTTATTCTGAATTTCTTCAAGGCGGAATATTAAGGCAACTGTTCAAACGAAAATGCGTCGTTATTCGTATAATTTTTTATAATAAAATGTCAGTTAATGACATATCGGCAGCCAAAGTTATCAGAATATCGTAAGATGGAAGTCATACGTGTCTGAGACGCCTGTTCACAAGTATTGTAGAGAACACGGACGCTGAACTTAGCGCACATTGTTCGTGTATTTCTTTCTCCAAATAGATTTTTGCTAACTTCCGCGTTTGCCTATAGACATTTAGGTTTTAGTTTTGATATATAGATATCACAAAGAAAGACTAAAGGTCTCTCTTTGTAGTAAATGTAAATTTTGTAATGGGATGCTTTTTCGCACATGTTACTCAATGAACGGCACTTGACGGTCCATTTTGTATGTTCTACTTGAATAAAGCGAAAACCACTGCCTCTAGCGAAAACATATCCCCCTATAAAACTTAATTACGTTAAAGTTCTTACAAAAAAGTACTGTTCATTTCCTGTGTAGGACTAACAGGGTGTGTTTAGCTTACGGGAGAGGTTGAAAATTTGCACGTGTTATTTGAAGGCGTTGCAGGTTGTATAAAACCCATCGCCACGAGCAACTGAATCACCTTATGAGTATATAAAAGGTACTTTCTTTCGAAGCGCATTAGTTTGGTAGCGTGAACATGCTGCGGAACAAGGATCCACGAACTGCATGTTTGGTTCGCATGTCTCTGCAGGATTAAATCACAGTTCAGTGTTTGCCTGTATTTATTCATCCAAAAAGCTTTCCGGATTGTAGCATACATAATTCCATTTGAAATATTATGTACGATTGTGTACACAGATGGCAGTATGTAAGTAAACGCAAACACGCTCATACTTTGTTGAACTACAAAACATTACAATATAGTAAACAAATGATTGTTTTAAATTTATCTCAAACGGAACTTGCACTATATGTAGTAGATTTTTGCACTTCCATTTTTAACGGCTCGTATTTCACACATTCTAAATATTATGCTACGGAAGGGAAACAGAATGACCTACGGGCTTTAGGAAAAGTGAGAATAATGAAACGATTTTTATCTTACGCGGAAGACAACTGTAAATTAGTATCTTACTCTTTGTGAAGGAAGTTTTAAAAGTTGGTGTCCTTACTGACTGGAGAGGGAACTTCCAAATTTGCCTTGTATAATGTTCATGGAAACTGAAGTTTCTGTTTGGCTATAGTACATGAGAACAACATGGCTGGCTTTAGGACAAAGGAGGAAATAAGGAAATACACGTTTTAGTAGGGCAACGTAGCAATACAGCCAACAGCTGCCACTGAAAAGTTTAGAGGTCTCAAATCTCGGCGAGGAGCAAGTTCCGTATGATGCAGCAGCACATTCGTAAGCGCGCAATTACAACGATGGAAACCACGCCTGGTATGCTTCATGGTGAGAAACACATCTCGTGTGACGACGGCTTAAGAGTGTGTAGCGTGTGGCTACGCCGTGCCCTCAGGGGATTCGTGGAAGAGACCATTGCATTAAAATTCACTGAAATAGCTTTAGAACAATTACATAGGAAACTGAACTTGAAAGTACTAAAAGAATTCAGGACGAGTCGGTTATTTCCCCAGTTCGCAGGTGGCGGAGCGCAATGCGATAATTAACACACAGTAACTGGGGAATACTATTTCCGCAGGTCCGTTTCTCCGTTTCGCCTCTTTCTAGCGATATACATTTTCACATTCAGAGCGCTATTGAGACAACTGCGATGGTACGAAGTTCGAATTGAGTCGTTCGTAAGCATTTGCTTCCAAATGGCCCGACAGGAATACCCGAGAGCGCTTAAGGTGTTCTCCCACGGAATTGCGGGCAATTGCGAAAGACCTCCTCACAATAGCTCTGAAGTATAAGTAACCAGCAGGAACGCACGGACGGAGCCGGGATGGCTTTCTGAAACTGGGGTGCGGGAAGTTGAACTGCTTCCATTATTAGTTTCGCCTCGTTCGCTCCAATAAGTAGCACACGGAACACAATGTCGTTACATGGAAGCATCTCGAAACTACTGTCTATTAAAAAAAGTAACTTACAACATTCTACACCCCTTTTTGTTCGCCACGATTTGAGCGCCTCAAACAAGTTTCAAGTATTTTTTTTTCAATAGCAATAAAATTAAAAATGTATAAAACTATAAGCAGACTGGTGACATTGATGAAAACTAATTCTTCCGAATTTTTTATGTGTAGTCAGTTGAAGCTTTTTAAATAAAGCAAACGGTACTAACAATATACACCTTTTTCTTCAAGTCTACGTATTTGCAGCCTTCTGCCGCTAGAACGTAGCATGTAGCATGGCGGTATCAGACGTAACTACGTCGGTGCTTGAGAAAAGCTTGCTCTAATGGAGTTTCGAATCCTATGAGTTCGTCGGCAGGACAATGCCATACACACACACGAGCGCTGCGACATCTGCAACAATCCGACGCCTAGCGTTCGCTATCACCGAACATACTCGTACAGTTCCGACTTGGCCCCATGCGATTATCATCTGGTTCCAAAACTTAAAGAACACGCCGAGGGCTTCGCTTACATAGACGATATCAATAAGCTGATCTCTAGTTGGTAGAAAAATGTTTGTAGACATGAAAAATAAAGATGTGGAATGTTAATGTCCTTTGTCTTATTTCAAAAGTCATAAAAGTTTTCATATAAAACTATGGGAGGCATTACATTGGAGCACTCCTTCGTGTCTGTCGCAGAATTGTGGAGAATAGATAAGCATACAGAAAGAAACATCAAGGTTTTTGAAAATCAAATCTTGCAGAAGATATTTAGAGAGAGGAGAAGGACGAAGAAGAGATGTATAACGAACCGAAGGTAGCTGCGGAAACCAAACAATGAGATCAGCCGGCCACGTCGACGTCTGTATTGATAGAAATGTCAGAGAAGAATCCCAAAGGACAAACTCCTTTAGGCAGAGCGAAAATAAAATGGAGAGACCAGATGAGCAAGGATCTTCAGATACTTTCAGCAAGGGAAGAAGAAGCTAAAGATGGCCAAGAATCCTTAGATACCTGCAGGAGGAAGATGCTAAAGACAGGAAGTTTATTAAGGAACTTATACGACGAAGCCACGAATCGACTGGGTGTTCTGGCTCAGGAGAGTTGGTGTAAGTACACTAGGTGAAAAAAAAGGAACAAACAGTTGTAATTCTCTGTGCCAGGTAGAAAGATCACCAGAGTGCATTAGCGCCATTCGCGCCTGGTGGTGTCAGTAGGCCTTGTAGGGTAAACAGCTTGTTATCTTGGATGGAAAATCATCGCCACAGGGTGAAGTAACTTTGCTTGTACCCTTGCTGTTCACGTTGTATACTAATGACCTAGCAAATAATATTGATAGTAAAATCGGGCTTATTGCAGATGATGCAATAATCTATAATTAAGCACTGTCTGAAAGGAGCTTCATAAATATTCATTCATACTTTGATAAGATCTCAACAGGGTGCAGAGATTGGCAATTTACTCTTAATGTTCACAGATGTGAAATTTTGCACTTCACGAAACGAAAAGACGTAGCATCCTATGACCATACTATCAATGAGCCACCGTTGGAATCGGCCAACTCATACAAAAACCTGGGTGTCACATTTTGTAGAGGTCTGAAATGGAACAACCTGATAGGTTCAGTCTTGGGTAAAGCAGGTATATTGGTAGACTACTGGAGAAGTTCAAGCAGTCTACAAGGCAAATATGTTACAAATCACTCGTGCGATCAGTTCTAGAATATTGCTCAAGTGTGTAGGACTCTTACCAGACAAGACTAACAGGGGATATTGAAAGTATACACAGGAGAGCGGTACAGATGGTCACAAGTTTGTTTGACCTGTGGGAGAGTGTCACAAAGATACTGAAGGAACTAAACTGGAAGGCTCTTGACGACAGGCGTAAACTATCCCAAGGACGTCTATTAATAAAGTTTCAAGAACTGGCTTCAAAGCAGGCCGCTGTGGAAGAGCGGTTCTAGGAGCTTCACTCTGGAACCGCGCAGCCGCTACGGTCGCAGGTTCGAATCCTACCTCGGACGTGGATGCTTGTGAGGTCCTTAGCTTAGTTAGATTTAAGTAGTTCTAAGTTCTAGGGGACTGATGACCACAGATGTTAAGTTCCTTAGTCCTCAGAGCCATTTTAGCCGGCTTCAAATGGTTAGGAATATACTGCAACCCCCTACGTATCGCTCACATAAGGATCGTGAGGATAAGATTAGAATAATTACTGTATGCACAGAGGCATTCAAACAATCATACTCTCCGCAATCAATACGTGAATGGAACAAGAAGAAACCCTAAAGAGTCATAAATCGCACATACCCTTTTCCATACACCTCACGGTAGTTGGCAGGGTATAGACGTAGGTGTAAATGTAGATAAACTAGATAAGAAACAACAGGCATTAACAGTGTCAGATGTTGAGCGATCTAATCTGAAGGACATGGAGATACTGCGTACTCGTGTGAGACAACGTTATCAGCACGTTGTATGTCGCCAGTTAGCTGGCTGGTCGAATCATGCGCTGTCCAGATTTTTGGGACATTCGGATGTAAGAGTGACCCAATGTTGGACTGAATGGGAAAGTAGGAGCAGACATACGCGTCATCAAGGTTCCGATTATCCACGTCTGACCATCCCATGGGAGGACTGAAGTACTGTGCCCCAAGCACATCGTAGCTGCTTCACAAGGACTCCCTATCAACTGACTGTCATCTCGCCCCACTGTTCGTAAACTAGCTGCAGTCGGTTCATTGAACAGCTGTTCAGTGTGTAGATTGTCGTTAACGCAAAAACACAAACTGCTGCGTCTGGAATGTCACTGTTAGTGGGAGGCATTCGTCAAAGAATCGCAGTTCTGTGTTACCACACATGCCCATCGCCAGTGGACACAGAAAGGAACTGGGAAGAGGTCCCATTCTTCTAATGTTTTGATGAGTTACAGAGATGTTACTCTTGGCGTCAAGCTGTGGGGATCCTTCGGGTATGAATTCAGCTCACAGCTGCTAGTGATTTGGGGGAACTCAGATGGCGTCCTAATGTTTTATGTCTAAAGCGATAGCAACGTCGTGCCATTTATCAATACTACAATGCTCTTCTGTACATGAAAAACGTCAGTGTGAACTGTCTGCGTGATGTTGAAGTATCCGTCAGTAAGACAGCACTTTCCATTCTTATCACTGATAAAGCGGGTAACGGGTTACACGTGTACTTGGACGATTTATATTCACTCCCTTACTCTGGGGAACCAGTGGAAATTGATCAAGGTAACCCATGGAAAATGAGAATCCCCTCCGCTCTTCTACCGCTACCCCTCTCCTCCCCTCCCTTCCACCTGGACCAAAGAGACTGAAGCAGCCCTCCCAAGGTCATATTTTATAACTGCGACAGTTGGTTGGGTGGTAAAGGTTTAGGCTGCATCTGTTTGTGAATAACAAATTAAGTTATATCACTCCAGATGTATATACTAGTAACAATGTATTTTCACACAATGCAAGGCATTAGCAGGGTCTACACAATTTAATACTATGTCATTCAAGGCCTTAGTGGAGACCACACCCACGCAGATATGTATGTTCTCTCGTTCCTCAACAATGTTACGTATTTTCAACAATTTTCGTATTTTTTACAATTTTACGCATTTCATCCAATCACGAGAGCTCCATCCCGCTTTTTCTGACGTCTTGTCGGCGTCTTGATGCTCTGAGTCAATCATAGTGCAACATGTTCCTGAATTATTTACCATTGCTAAGGCACCACAAAACTACTAATGTGTGTATGATTTCATAGTTCATGTCTCAGAAACGAACATATTGGTCGAGATAATGAGATCACGCCATATTAATGCCGACATTGGAAATATTTTAAGCACTGACGATTTCCAACCAAATATACTATGTTTATAAGAGACACCAAATCGTGATAAATACTGTAAACCCACTGCTAAGTCACCATCACAGTACTAGACCGTTTGACATAATAGCAAAATTCTGATGCTTCTAGTCAGAGATATTGTGTGTGTGTGTGTGTGTGTGTGTTTGTGTGTGTGTATCACAGCCACCTAATCCCTGGCCATAAACGAGAGAACGTCACATGTCTGACCAACACTACATTGGACTATCTCCACAGCAATGGTAGACAAATTTGCATAGTTAAACAATATGTAAGTTTAATCGTCTCTGACGTGACGGACCTGATGGCTGGCGCAAAGGCACTGCTACAAATACCGCCATTATCTCACAGCGACCCAGTCGTAACTCTCTGACACGTATGCTGTCGTGAAAGAAAATTGTTGACCTCTTTGTGGATATATATCTATAAGTGTTTAACCACCAAGTACTCCGGTACCCTCTCTCCTTTCTCTATGGACTGATCAGATTGAAGTTTTCAAAACAGGCGATTAGGAGTGTGCAGTGACAGTCTCGGTCAGCCAGAGCTCCCAAGTGGAATGATGACGTATATCACAATACTAAATATTGCGTGATTATTAAAGAGTGTTCGAAATTGTAGAAAAACAGTAAAAAATTAGTTTAGGATAGCATCAGTTCTTCTGTGGGCATCCTTTTAGTAAGAGCACAACAGCTTTATTCAGCATTCCTCCACGTCGTGTTGCGGCACTTTTGCGTTATCGAGGGGACTCCACACTATATTAGGCTGGTATGCCCGTGTAGATTCAAGTGTTCCATTCACAAGCAGCTGCAGTACCTCTGCAAATCATTTGCTTTTCCAACTACAATAAATTGGTCGCCAGCAAAGTGCATTACTTGTAAAGTATCAAAGTCGTTGTAAAGTGGTTTTCTTATACGTTTTGTCATTTATAAAAGAAAATGTGAACGTGGAAGTTAAAACGAGTAGCTGATACAAAAAATATTTATCGAAATATCTGGGTTCTTTCTGTTCCGGCGTATCGACAGGCGCCGGCACGAAGACGAAGATCGGAAGAGCAAAGAAGGCAGTGAGACGACGTTAGCCAGTTGCCCGCTGACAAGGACCGCTCCACGACAGGAGCGTCCTCGATCCGAAGAGAATGTAAGCACCCCTCCTGCCAGTCTCGGCCGCACAGTACCAGACCGTGACTCACAGACCGGGTCAGTATTCGCACAGCACTACGAGAGCACTACGACTGCAGTGACGTGTGATCCGTATCAGTTGCTTACATGGAGCTTGTTATTGTAAAGGACTCTGACTTAATTGCATGTCGCCCATCGTTGATGGCACCGTTGTAAATCCAAAGTTAAGTATTGTCCATCTTCTTATTTGTAATAAAAACTATTAATGTGAATTGCTTGAGTTGTTTTATAACATTCCGAGAACGCAGCATCCTTAGCCACGCTATACGCGACGAGTGGGCAGGGCCCCACACTTTCAGCTTGTGTTGTTCCATTACAAACTTAAAAAAAAAATTATCAATCATACTTTGCCCTACCATTACTGGCTTCTATGAAAGACCCTTGTCAAATAAGACTTTAAATCACGTTTTACCTTTTACCTTCTTACACTCCTGGAAATTGAAATAAGAACACCGTCAATTCATTGTCCCAGGAAGGGGAAACTTTATTGACACATTCCTGGGGTCAGATACATCACATGATCACACTGACAGAACCACAGGCACATAGACACAGGCAACAGAGCATGCACAATGTCGGCACTAGTACAGTGTATATCCACCTTTCGCAGCAATGCAGGCTGCTATTCTCCCATGGAGACGATCGTAGAGATGCTGGATGTAGTCCTGTGGAACGGCTTGCCATGCCATTTCCACCTGGCGCCTCAGTTGGACCAGCGTTCGTGCTGGACGTGCAGACCGCGTGAGACGACGCTTCATCCAGTCCCAAACATGCTCAATTGGGGACAGATCCGGAGATCTTGCTGGCCAGGGTAGTTGACTTACACCTTCTAGAGCACGTTGGGTGGCACGGGATACATGCGGACGTGCATTGTCCTGTTGGAACAGCGAGTTCCCTTGCCGGTCTAGGAATGGTAGAACGACGGGTTCGATGACGGTTTGGATGTACCGTGTACTATTCAGTGTCCCCTCGACGATCACTAGAGGTGTACGGCCAGCGTGGGAGATCGCTCCCCACACCACGATGCCGGGTGTTGGCCCTGTGTGCCTCAGTCGTATGCAGTCCTGCTTGTGGTGCTCACCTGCACGGCGCCAAACACGCATACGACCATCATTGGCACCAAGGCAGAAGTGACTCTCATCGCTGAAGACGACACATCTCCATTCGTCCCTCCATTCACGCCTGTCGCGACACCACTGGAGGCGGGCTGCACGATGTTGGGGCGTGAGCGGAAGACGGCCTAAAGGTGTGCGGGACCGTAGCTCAGCTTCATGGAGGCGTTTGCGTATGGTCCTCGCCGATACCCCAGGAGCAACAGTGTCCCTAATTTGCTGGGAAGTGGCGGTGCGGTCCCCTACGGCACTGCGTAGGATCCTACGGTCTTGGCGTGCATCCGTGCGTCACTGTGGTCCGGTCCCAGGTCGACGGGCACGTGCACCTTCCGCCGACCACTGGCGACAACATCGATGTACTGTGGAGACCTCACGCCCCACGTGTTGAGCAATTCGGCGGTACGTCCACCCGGCCTCCCGCATGCCCACTATACGCCCTCGCTCAAAGTCCGTCATCTGCACATACGGTTCACGTCCACGCTGTCGCGGCATGCTACCAGTGTTAAAGACTGCGATGGAGCTCCGTATGCCACGGCAAACTGGCTGGCACTGACGGCGGCGGTGCACAAATGCTGCGCAGCTAGCGCCATTCGACGGCCAACACCGCGGTTCCTGGTGTGTCCGCTGTGCCGTGTGCGTGATCATTGCTTGTACAGCCCTCTCGCAGTGTCCGGGGCAAGTATGGTGGGTCTGACACACCGGTGTCAATGTGTTCTTTTTTCCATTTGCAGGAGTGTATATCTAACAGTCATGAGGGACTGTAATGCAGTTGTAGGGGGAGGAATAGAAGGAAAGGTAACAGAAAAAATCAGGGCTGGAGCAAGGAATGAGAGGGCCAGAAGACTGAGTTCTGTAATACATTTCAGCTAATAATAACAAATACTCTGTTCAAGAATCACAAGGGGAGGAGGTACACTTGGAAATGGCCAGGTGAAACGAGAAGATTTCAGTTATATTAGATCATGGTCAGACAGTGATTCAAATATCAGATACTGGATTGTATACAGACTCAGATCACAACGTAGTATCGATGAAGAGTAGGCTTAATTATAAGAGATTAGTCAGGAACAATCAATACGCAAAGAAGTTGGATAAGAGCATACCAAGGAATAACGAGATACGCTTGAAATTCTCTAAGGCTACATAGATGAAGCAATAAGCAATAGCTCAGTATGCTGTACAGTTGAAGAGGAGTGGACATCACTTAAAAGCCTGCCGCTGTGGCCAAGCGGTTGTAGGCGCTTCAGTCCGGAACCGCGCTGCTGCTACGGTCGCTGGTTCTAATCCTGTCTCGAGCATAGATGTGCGTGATGTCCTTAGGTTAGTTGGGTTTAAGTAATTGTAAGTCTAGGGAACTGATGACCTCCGATGTGAAGTCCCATAGTGCTTAGAGCCATTTGAACCATTTGAAGCATCACTAAAAAGGACGATCATAGAAGTTGCAACGAAAAACATAGGTAAAAAGAAGGTAACTGAGAAGAAACCATGGTTAACAAAAGAAATACTTCAGCTGATCGATGAAGAAGGAAGTACAAAAATGTTCAAGGAAAATCAGGAATAGAGAAATACAAGTCGATGAGGAATGAGACAAATAGGAAGGCAAAGACGAATTGGCTGCATGAAGAATGTGAAGATATCGAAGAAGAAATGGTTGCCGGAAGGACAGACTCAGAATACAGGAAAGCCAAAACAACCTTTGGTGACATTAAAAGCAAGGGTGGTAATATTAAGCGTGCAAAGGGAATTCCATTGTTAAACGCAGAGGAGAGAGTGGATATGATGAGATTACATTGAAGGTCTCTACGAAGGTGAAGACTTGTCTGATGTGATAGAAGAAGAAACGGCAATCGATTTAGAAGGTATGGGGATCCAGTATTAGAATTTAAGAGAGTTTGGAAGACTTAATATGAAATAAGGCAGAAAGCGTAGATAGCATTCCATCAGAAAATCTAAACTCTTTCGGGGAAGCGGCAACATAACGACTACTTACGTTGATTTGTGGAAATGTATGAGAGTGGCGACACACCATTTGACTTTCGAAAAAATATTGTCCACACAATTCCGGAGACTGCAAGAGCTGACAAGTGCAAGAGTTATCACATAATCAACTTATTATCTGATGCATCCATGTTTCTTGCAAAAATAATATACAGAAGAATGGAAAAGAAAATGTAGAGTGTGTTAGATGATGATCAGTTGGGCTTTAAGAAAGGTAAAGGCACCACAGAAGCAAACTGTCACATTGCTGTTGATGATGGAAGCAAGACTAAAGAAAAATCGAGACACATTCACAGGATTTCGACCAGGAAAAAGCGTTCGAAGACGTAAATTGGTGCGAGATTTTCGAAATTATGAGAAAAATAGGGTTAATCTTAACAGGGACATACGGGTGACATAGAATATGTACAAGAGTTAAGGGGGAAAAATAAGAGTGGACGGCGAAGAACGAAGAGCTCGGATTAAAAAGGCTGAAAGACGGGGATGTAGTCTTTCACCCCCACTGTTCAGTCTGTATATTGAAGAAGCAATGGTGGAAATAAAAGGAAGATGGAATTTGAGATATGGTGCTACAGACGAATGTTGAATATCAGGTTCACTGATAAGGTGAACAATGAGGAGTTCTGTGCAGAATCGGAGAGGAAACCGTGACGTGGAGAAGGGACAGGATGACAGGACATCTGTTAAGACACCAGGGAATGATTTCCATGGCACTAGAGGGAGTTATAGAAGGCTAAAACTGTAGAGGAAGATAGAGGCTGGAATACATCCATCCAATAAATGAGGACATAGGTTGTAAGTGCGCAAGTGCTACTCTGAGACGAAGAGGTTGGCACAGGAATTCGTGACTAGCCACATCAAACTAGTCGGAAGACTGATGACTAAAAAAAAAACCAAAAACCTTTTCATAGTCAAAGCGAATGTAGATATTTATATTAAGTTTGTGACATTTTGCTGTTAAGTGTGTCATGGTGAAACGAAAATCGGTGCGCGATCTGCTTTTATTGGAATTTGGAAATTTGTGGTAACGTCTTATGGGACCTACTGCTGAGGTCATCGGCTCCTAAACTTACAGACTACTTAATATAAATTAAACTAACTTACGCTAAAGACGATACACTCAGCTATGCCCGAGGGAGGACTCAAACCTCCGACGGGGCGAGCCGTGACAAGACGCCCAAGACCGCGCGGCTACCCGGCGCGGCCCGATCTGCTTTTATGTAAACTGTTCTGCGCACTAGTAAAATAATGGCTTCAGGCTTTTGCCAAGTCTCTTGTGTGCTGTCATCACGGTACATTTTACATTACGGTGTGCAAAGAGAACACTTTGCGCAGTGACAGGCAGGAAGGCTGAGCCATGCTGCGAGGTTGATAGCTAGTGCCTGGCGAACTGAATACTTTCTTTGGCAGTCGAGGTGGTGTCCGGCGGATCGCGTGTGCTTCTTGCGGAAAAATTGGCCAGGGTAGCGAGAGCACGGGTTTCCCGGTGAGAGCAACGTGAGTGGTGGTTTACTGCGCAGTGCAGTGCGGCTGTGGACGTGGTCTTTGGCCTGGCTGCCCCTGTCCCGGCTGTGCTGGTTCACGTGGTTTCGGGGTTCCTCCTGGAGAAACCAGCGGGATTCGGTGAAGCCTCTGCGTCGTGCCCCGGGCTGCACTTGTTGCTCAGAACTCCATCGTGGGACTTTGCCTGTCACTGGGCTAACGCGCTTTTGCTTTTCTGGATGAGGACAGAGCCACGTCCTGCCTCATTTTGTTTATGGGTGAGTGTGGTTGTAATGTTCATCAGGAAATTGTCTCGGTTGTTCAAAATGGTTCAAATTGGTCTGAGCACTATGGAACTAAACTTCAGAGGTCATCAGCCCCCTAGAACTTAGAACTACTTAAACCTAACTAACTCAAGGGCATCACACACATCCATGCCGGAGGCAGGATTCGAACCTGCGACCTTAGAGGTCGTGCGATTCCAGACTGTAGCTTCTAGAACCGCTCGGCCACCCCGGTCGGCGTCTCGGTTGTCTTGGTGCTTGCTTTCCGTTTCGTATTCAACTCCAGTGTGCTGCGTTCCCGCGTTTTATATTTAATTGGTGATTATTTGAAGGACGCGCTGATATGTGTTCCGGTCCTTCTCGTACGTATTTTTAAAATTTTTGACGTCCCATTTTAAGTAAAAGTTGAAACTGTCGTTTTATTGTGATTTTGTTGTTAAGGAGTTGTGTCCTCTGTTCAGTTTCAAGTTTAGATTTCACTTTGCCGCTCTACTGAACCTAAGAAAGGGGATCCACTGTAATCGGTGGCAGTGACTTGGGTCTTGCTGCCAGTAGTATTCTCCCTCCTCATTCTATAGCAGGTTAACTGAAACGTTTTATATGAAACTCAAATACATGCTTTACATTTTAAGTATAGATAACCTTTGATTCTTGTATACTATCGTGTTTTACCCACTCTAAGTATGTAATCTTTCAGAGCTGGAACGAAATCTTTAGTCTCGTCTTAGACTTTCACTAAGAGAGTGTTGGCAGTATATGTTGTAGCGGCCAAGTTACTCTCACTTCCCTTGTCATCGGGGGACTGTGGACCAAGGTCTACGCCTGGAGCCTGTTGTGTAGCCAGCGAGTTTCTGCCCCCATCTGACGTGCTGTTGGTCAGTTGTAATTCATTAATATTTAGCGTATTTAATCTTTTGTAATCCTTTTAAAATTGTGAAGCATGTTTAAATTGTCGATCATATGGTGTTTGGAATTAAGTAATTTTTCTTAAGAATGATCTTCAATATCTTTTTTTCTCTTTTTAAATGAAAAAGTATCATTTCCTGTTAATATAATAATGATTTATCAATTTTGGAAGGACAAGTATTTATTAATTTCTTGTTGCTTAATACAATTTTGGAGTATCTACTCAATAGCAAATGATGTTCTATGGTTTTCCGAGCCGCGTGCTGTAACTAGATCCACGCCTTTGTTTCCTGTTGCCTGCTACAGACTAGTATTTTCTCCTTGTCGAGATCAATACAGATGAAACATCAGCTCAATTGGAGGTGGGTGAGGGATTAAATCAGCTATGACGTTGTTAGTGTACAGACTATGTAGGGAATCCTACTCCATTGAAAGAAGAATCAAGTGTCTGAACTGGTGTGCCACTCCACTCGATGAAATCCGAAGTAGGACAACCTCGTTAGCATATCTCGAAAAGAAGTGCACATGCATCGAATGGAGACCACCCGACTAGAAGCATCTGAGGCTGTATCGGGAACATGCTATACGTTATGCGCAGTGCACACCCCCTTCTCGAACAGCAAACCCAGTATACGGCTCAGTTAACGTGTTTTCGAACAATCGAACAGCAGATACAGCTCCACGTTTGCCGAGTGTTCTGCAAGATGTAACCGTAAATCTCGCGAAATTTTCCAGCAGCGGCTACTATCAGATAAAACCGGTGCACTCAGCGCCAGTTGCACGGGTTGACAGCGGTATAGGGCTCTGTCTGAATGTACTGCCACTTTTACGATTACGACTGGTAACGGAATCAGGAATCTTCGAAGTATATATTGGGCCGGGAAAGCCTCTGATCACGCACACATAAGCGTAGTTGTGTACAACGGCCGCCAATGCTTAAATAAAGCCGAAGCACTTAAAGTATAAGATAAGAGCGTCAAGTGTTTGCAGCACAGCTTAGATGGCAGGACGGAAAAACCTGATTTTTATTAAATACTCGTCTAGATCCTAAATTATCTTCTCTTTAACGGAGAGGTATGCTCTCCACTACCGACTGTTGATACTGCTAATAAACTTTACACTTTTATTTCCGCGCTTCTAATGACAGAATTTACTTTAAAACATAGTTGTTAGAAGCCGCGGTTATTAATTCACGAAGAGGTTACTTTCGATAGAAATAGGCGCCCTATGAACGCAACACACAGGCTGCTTCTAAATTACCTTTACAAACTTCACTGACGAGTCAAAGAAACTGACACACTTGCCTAATATCATGTAGCGACCTCGCAGAAGTGTCGCATTTACTCGACAATTGTCTAAAGTAGTGCTGGATGTAATTGGCACCATGAATCCTGCATGGCTGCCCATAAATCCGTAAGTGTACGAGACGGTGGAGATCTTTTCTGAACAGCACGTTGCAAGGCATCACCGATATGCTCAGTAATGTTCATGTCTAGCGAGTTTGGTAGCCAGTAGAAGTGTTTAAACTCAGAAGAGTGTTCCTGGAGCCACTCTCTACCAATTCTGGATGTGAGAGGTGTCGCATTGTCCTGCTGTATTGCCCAAGTTCGTCGGAATGCACAATGGACATGAATGAATGCAGGTGATCAGACAGGATGCTTACGTACGTGCCACCTGTCAGGGTCGTATCTAAACTTATCAGGGGTTCCATATCACTCCAACTGCACACGCCTCATACCCTTACAGAGCCTCCAACAGCTTGAACAGTCCCCTGCTGGATTCAGGGTCCATGGATTCATGAGGTTGTCTCCATACCCATACACGTCCATCCGCTCCATACAATTTGAAACAAGATTCGTCCGATCAGACAACAGTTTCCAGTCATAAACAGTCCAATGTCGGTGTTGATGGGACCAGGCGAGCCGTATATCTTTTTGTCGTCCAGTTATCAAGGGTACAAGAGTACAAGAGTACAAGGGTACAAGAGTGGGCCTTCGGCTCCGTAAGTCCATATCGATGACGTTTCGTTTACCAGCACTGAAATCTGCAGCAGTTTGCGGAAGGGTTGCACTTCTGTCACTCCCATACAACAAAGTTGGTCGAAAGATTGAACGGTGCACAGATAGATTAGTCTTGGTACTGACTTCCTTCTTGCAGAAGAGAGTGGATCGTAGCTGAGCGCTCACTGCATTAGCTTTGCTACACCTCGCTTCTCTGGAGTCGTGTTGACCCCGTCCTTTCAGGATCTTTTTTCCGGCCGTAGCTATGTGGGAGATTAGATGTTTTACCGGATTCCTGATATTCACCCCTGAAATCGTCGCACGGGAAAATCCCTGCTTCATCGGTACCTCGGAGAGTCTGTGTCCTATTTCTCGTGAAACGACCACGTTCAAATTCACTTAATTCTTGAGAACCTGTCATTGTAGCAGCAGTAACCGAATTAACGACTGCCCCAGACACTTGTCTTTTATAGGCGTTCCCGACTGGAGGACCGTATTCTGCTTGTTTATATATCTCTGTATTTCAATATGCATGCCCATACCAGTTTCTTTGGCGTTTCATTGTACAAGAGTGTGCGCTGTAAGGATAATTCTTTGAATGGGAATTCATGAACGAGAGTTATTCTCGCAATTATTACAACCGTAAATAACTAAACAGTATTTTCATAACGCCTGCTACCCGCTGCTCTGTTACTAAATTGACACTGTTTCAGATTTACATGAAGAGGAAAACAAGTATAGGGATAGATGAAGGAACCAAAGTAGGGAGTTATTACCCCTAATTCACTGAACAAGTCCATGGAGAATGTCGGCAGTAACGCTAAGTAAAGACCGCATCAGCGTTATACTCACAGCATGACATGTGGAAAGTAATAGAGCAAAAAAAAAAATGGCTCCATGCACTATGGGATTTAACATCTGAGGTCATCAGTCCCCTAGACTTAGAACTACTTAAGGCTAACTAACTAAAGAGCATTACACACATCCATAACAGAGGCAGGATTCGAATCTGTGACCGTAGCAGCAGAGCGATTCCGGACTGAAGCGCCTAGATCCGCTCGGCCACACCGGCCGCCAATAATAGAGCAGAATCGTCAATAACGTTGGCAGTATGAAGAATCAATGATACTAATTTAAACCTAAAATGAGGGTGCTAGATAGAGCCGGCGTACATTTCAGTGGGAAGATGAGGACTTATCTATGACGGGAAGCAGTGATCACCACTCTCCCTTCCTACTCTGGTAATTATTACAACCGTAAATAACTAAACAGTATTTTCACAACGCCTGCTTCCCGCTACCAACAGTAGACGTCAGTAAAACAATGACATAATAAGGAATTATAGTAAACGGAAGTGGAGAAATAAAAGCGTAGAAAATATGAGGGAAAGATCTGAAATGTATTAAAAGCGTGGTAAAAGGGAATGACCCCAATGGCAAGTGGGGTAAACGATGTCGAGGCTGCTCTGCTCCCACAACTTACTCACTCCCCACCTGAGTAAGACAGAAGCATTAAAGGAAAACGGTTGTAGCTGCCTTCATCATCAGCCTATAACGAAGATGAGGAGTCGCAATCACATCATGAAGAGGTGGTAGGGGGAGGAGGGCGATGATACGAGAGGGGCCGTCACAGGGTAAAACCATGAGGCAGTAACAGGTATGACCATTGCTAAACCGGCATGTACTAGGGGGCTCTTTATTAGGCAAACACAAGAGGGCACGATACACTGTAGGTACATCATTAATGATGCGCAGTTTGTTGGAATTGGCAGTAGCCCATTATTGCCTGCTCCATTTGTGGTACATCATAAGTGCTCGGAAATTAGTGCCCTGTATCTCCAATGATAATGTCATTTACGGGTCTTGCGTCTTGCTAACACCCAAACCTAGAGATGTCAGACACTCAAGATCGATAGAGTATGAACGAAATCACAGATTTCGGTCGTGTGGAGTGCTGTAGTCCAGCAGGACGCGCTTAAACGGTACTTAAACTATCACTAACGCTACGGAGCACAAGAAAAGTTTATCTGTAAGGAACCGCATCGAATGTCTCGCATGCGTGACATGGTAAGATGATCGGTCGTCGTACGAAAGGTCCCGCGTTCAAGTACAGAAAACGAATTTTTGTGACTGTCTACGCATGAAACTGTTATATGGGAAAACATTTTCCTTAGATGTAAAAGGATTTTTCGGAGTTTCTAGCAGTTTTCTTTCGGCAGTCTGCTTTCGCTTCGTTAGATGAACGTTATGCACCTGTTACTGGACTAATTATTTTGTTTATTCTTAATTATTATTATTACTATTACTTCCGCACGCGTCACGCAATTGTTTCTTTATTTTTCTGTTCTGATTATATATTCTGTGAACTACAAATGTACTCTATAGGTTTACTACTTTTGAAGAAGCGGAGCGAAAGCAGGATCCCAAGAGAACATTGCTGTAAACGCAAAAGCCACCCATTTAAATGTCTTAAAAACGGTGTTCCATTTAACACTTTCACGCGTAATACAGTAAAAAAAGGTTTGTTGTCATTGGTAATTGAACCCGGTACCCTTAGCAAGAGAGTGTGACGTTCCACTAACTCCCCCCGCGGAAGCGCTGTTAGTTAGTTACTCACAGTTTTACTTTTGATGTACTCCGTAGTTATGGTGTTACTTTTAATTAACATTTACACCCGTTCTGCTGGAAGACAGCTTATAATACAAACTGAATCGGAGGTTTGGTTGATACTCTCTTAACATACAACGTTTGGTACAGATCTGAGTGTCTGACATCTGGAGATTTGGATGTAAGTGATACGCTAGGGATACGTAAGGATACAACTGAGTACGCAGCACGGTTGCAAACATGAAGGTCTTGGCTAGTCGGGGAAGTTTCATGTAATAAGCTTGCGAACTGCTCATACGGTCACTGCACTAAAGAATTAGTTGCGGGTCATTCTATTGATAGCTCCACCAGCAACCAACAATTTGGCCACGAAGAAGTTACAAGCCTCTCGTAAAGAGTGCTGTTCACATTTTTCCTTCACCTTATAGCCATTAGCATAAATTATTTCAGCTCCTCGGTATTGCTGTACGACTGAATGGAAAGTACCCTACAAAACAATGGTGGGAACAGATTTAAGGCGCTTCGTAACAAGAGAAGTGGTCGAGATACAAAAAAAAAAAAAAAATGGTTCAAATCGCTCTCAGCACTATGGGAGTTAACATCGGAGGCCATCAGTCCCCTAGACTTAGAACTACTTAAACGTAACTAACCTAATGACATCACACACATCCATGCCCGAGGCAGGATTCGAACCTGTAACCGTAGCAGCAGCGCGGTTTGGGACTGAAGCACCTAGAACCGTTCGGTCACAGCGGCCGGCTGGTCGAGATACATTTCGGAGAGAGCAGATTTTTTCGAAACACCATCCCATGCATACTATAAATGCTAAAGTTTGTGTGTATATTTGTTACTATTCCATGCCGAACCAGCTGGGCGAATTCGGATAAAATATGGAATGTAATTATCTTCTGCCCTGAATTAAGACATAGGAGAAATTATGATTATGTAGTACAAGATATTTATAATCTGATGAATATAATTCTAAATGTGGAACAATAACTACTCTTAGAATAAGCTGTTTTCTTTTAGAGTTTTGAACAGTATCGTATTTGTGAAAATGGTTTCATTGTTTAATACACTAGTGTCTGTAAAAAGAAGTGACAGACGCAGAAGCAGTTGTCTGCAACACACCGCAATAAGAGGACTTGTGAAACAGCGGAACCTTAATAAGTGATTTAAATGCCAGGGAGGTGGCGTGCACATGGACCCAACAGTGTCCTCTTTTGTGTGACCGACAGGTCAGTGTCAAGCAGCGCGCAGCCGGAAACGCGTAAACAAGTGCTACTATGCCTCGCTAACATCACAGGGTGGAACAGTGGCATGTGAGTGCGTTCGAACGAGGCAGCATGCCTGGTCTCCGGGACGCAGGCCTGCCGCTCCGTAACATTGCGGCTCTTACATGGCACGCTGCTTCAACAGTGAGGCCTGTGTGGAACCAGTGGAGACGAGAAGGCCTTATGTAGCGCCGACACGGTACCGGACGATTCAATGTGACCACAGTGCGATGTGACCGCCGTCTTAGTCACTTGTCCGCAAGGGACAGAATAGCTTCGTTCACAGTGTTGGCGTGTCGTTGGAGAACAGCAGCAGGTGTGGACATGTTTGCGTTGACGTTTCGACCCTGTCTTCTACTGTTTGGATTGGTGGTCAGCACGCCATTGCGTCGGCTTCCATGGACCAGAACCCACCAACGTCCCAGACGGTAATGGCCATGTACACGCCAACAATGGCGTGTTGAGTTTGTACGCGCTCGACGCCGCCGTGATGAATGCAGTCAGCCAGACTGTACAGTTGAGCAGCATAGTGAGCAGACACCAGTTGTGATGGTTTGAGGCACCATTGCCTATAGCACGTGATCTCGCCTCCTACATCCTGAGGGCAATCTGAACAGCTACCGCTACACCAGGAAAGTTTTAGAAACTGATGCACTGTCCCTCGAGCAGACCGTTCCACATGCCATATTTAAGCAGGACAACACCCGTCGGCTTCCATTGACCAGAACCCACCAACGCCCCAGACGGTAATGGGCTCGTGAATGCCGACACTGGTGTGTTGAGTTTGTCCGACAGTGATGGCCGCATACGCGCTCGACGCCGCCGTGGTGAATGCAGTCAACCAGACTGTACTGATGAGCAGCATAGTGGGCAGACACCAAATGTGATGGTTTGAGGCACCATTGACTATAGCACGTGATCCCGCCTCCTACATCTTGAGGGCAATGAATATGCACGTCTTGTTTGAAGAACGACAGGTATCACTCCTTTTATAGCCTGCTCGGTTGCCTGACAAGTCGCCAATCGAATATGTCTGGGATATGGCCGATCAGGAAATTCTTAAAGTCTTCCTGCAGCGACAGATGATGCTTTGTGGATGCGCCTACGAACTGCTTGGCAGACCATTCTGCAGCAACATATCCAAGCGTTATTTGATTCCGTGCCACGACGCCTAGTGGCTCTGATTGCAGCATGTGGTGGCACTACTGGATACTAAAATTCCACAGTCACACTGCATGCGCAGGTGTGCAACGCTAATCAATTGTGTTGTGTCATATACCTAACAGGTGCAACAAATTTCATTATGATCAGGTATGTCGGTCTTGGTGTTTCACTTTTACCAAACAGTAGTGTACGTCCTAAATAATACGATTCAACGCAATGAAAAAAGTGCTTACACAGTCCTACAAGTGTTTCATCCATACTTTATCATAAAAGTCCATTGTTGTGACCCAGGTACAAACTACCAAGTGGAACGCTGGAATTAATTACAACTTAGAAGATTTATTCAGAAAACAAGGTGAAACATAACTCAGTGTAATCGCTCGTGATAGGTCCGTAGCCAAAGGTCATCTCCCGTAAACACTATTATAGTAACAGCGTCGCGACTGAGAGGAGACCTGCTCCATACTCCAAGAGGACCAGCAGATGACTCCCTTCTGGGGCCACGACGGCGCGACTTAATCAAGTTGGGCTGCATCCTGATTGGCTCCGTCGTCTCAAGCGGTATGAGTGCTGCATCTCTTGTGGCGCCCCCACTGTCAACACTTTGAAGTATGCCGTGCTGCTGCCACTGGAGCGTTGTCACTCGGTGCTCGAGGAGGCGGTGGCCGCGTCTTACGTGCGGCGACCACCTCTGTGTGAACGCACGTCCCAACACCCGTTACATTTAAGCGGCTGAGCGTCAGGCGTATTTTGTATCATGTGAGACTTTTGAAGACACACAACGACGCTGTAATTTAAATTTCATACGCCAGAGAGACGCTGTGAGTTTACATGTAGAATGCGGAAGGCTTTTAGTGAGGCTCGCTCTGATTGTGATATGCAGTGGTATCCGCTGATAAAAGACACAAGCGTGAAGGCATATGATGTAGTTTCATATACAAATACACTCCTGGAAACTGAAATAAGAACACCGTGAATTCATTGTCCCAGGAAGGGGAAACTTTATTGACACATTCCTGGGGTCAGATACATCACATGATCACACTGACAGAACCACAGGCACATAGACACAGGCAACAGAGCGTGCACAATGTCGGCACTAGTACAGTGTATATCCACGTTTCGCAGCAATGCAGGCTGCTATTCTCCCATGGAGACGATCGTAGAGATGCTGGATGTAGTCCTGTGGAACGGCTTGCCATTCCATTTCCACCTGGCGCCTCAGTTGGACCAGCGTTCGTGCTGGACGTGCAGACCGCGTGAGACGACGCTTCATCCAGTCCCAAACATGCTCAATGGGGGACACATCCGGAGATCTTGCTGGCTAGGGTAGTTGACTTACACCTTCTAGAGCACGTTGGGTGGCACGGGATACATGCGGACGTGCATTGTCCTGTTGGAACAGTAAGTTCCCTTGCCGGTCTAGGAATGGTAGAACGATGGGTTCGATGGCGGTTTGGATGTACCGTGCACTATTCAGTGTCCCCTCGACGATCACCAGAGGTGTACGGCCAGTGTAGGAGATCGCTCCCCACACCATGATGCTGGGTGTTGGCCCTGTGTGCCTCGGTCGTATGCAGTCCTGATTGTGGCGCTCACCTGCACGGCGCCAAACACGCATACGACCATCATTGGCACCAAGGCAGAAGCGACTCTCATCGCTGAAGACGACACGTCTCCATTCGTCCCTCCATTCACGCCTGTCGCGACACCACTGGAGGCGGGCTGCACGATGTTGGGGCGTGAGCGGAAGACGGTCTAACGGTGTGCGGGACCGTAGCCCAGCTTCATGGAGACGGTTGCGAATGGTCCTCGCCGATACCCCAGGAGCAACAGTGTCCCTAATTTGCTGGGAAGTGGCTGTGCGGTCCCCTACGGCACTGCGTAGGATCCTACGGTCTTGGCGTGCATCCGTGCGTCGCTGCGGTCCGGTCCCAGGTCGACGGGCACGTGCACCTTCCGCCGACCACTGGCGACAACATCGATGTACTGTGGAGACCTCACGCCCCACGTGTTGAGCAATTCGGCGGTACGTCCACCCGGCCTCCCGCATCCCCACTATACGCCCTCGCTCAAAGTCCGTCAACTGCACATACGGTTCACGTCCACGCTGTCGCGGCATGCTACCAGTGTTAAAGACTGCGATGGAGCTCCGTATGCCAAGGCAAACTGGCTGACAGTGACGGCGGCGGTGCACAAATGCTGCGCAGCTAGCGCCATTCGACGGCCAACACCGCGGTTCCTGCTGTGTCCGCTGTGCCGTGCGTGTGATCATTGCTTGTACAGCCCTCTCGCAGTGTCCGGAGCAAGTATGGTGGATCTGACACACCGGTGTCAATGTGTTCTTTTTTCCATTTCCAGGAGTGTATAATATTTACGCTTCAACGAACTGGAAATCGCTTATATTCTTTCTTCGTCGAGCTAATATGTTTGTTATTGTTTCACACTGAAGGAGCTGGATGGATCTGGATGAACTTTAGAACTGAGGTCGCCTATACCCTGAATTAACACATAGACTGCCTTTTATTCCGAAAAAAGAGGCACAGTTCCCACAGGATGACAGCGTGACTACTGTTCCCGTTGAATGAGTAAAGTGACTAGAAAGTCATTAATGAAACTTCCTGGCAGATTAAAACTGTGTGCCCGACCGACTCTCGAACTCGAGACCTTTGCCTTTCGCGGGCAAGTGCTCTACCATCTGAGCTACCGAAGCACCACTCACGCCCGGTCCTCACAGCCTTACTCCTGCCAGTATTTCGTCTCCTACCTTCCATGCTTTACAGAAGCTCTTCTGCGAAGAGTATCTCGTCTCCTACCTTCCAAACTTTACAGAGGCTCTCCTGCGAAGTTTGGAAGGTAAGAGACGAGATACTGGCAGAAGTAAGGCTCTGAGAACCGGGCGTGAGTCGTGCTTCGGTAGCTGAGATGGTAGCCGGCACGGTAGCTCAGCGTGTTCGGTCAGAGGGTTATGCACCCTCTGTAATAAAAAAACTGAGTCAAACGATGAACAACGAACATAAATGGATGTCTTACGACGTCCGCCCCGAGCAGATGTAACGAATTTCATATCAGCGCACACTCCGCTGCAGAGTGAAAATCTCATTTAGGATCATTCATGAAAGTTAGCTATCAAATGAATGCATTACGTTTAGCTTAGAGATTAGTTTTTTGACTGTTTTGACAAATGAAATAAGTACTTACATAAGTCTATTACAATAGAAATATTCCTGTAGGAAAAAAAATCTTCTCAGAACTCCGTAACAATGTAACTTATGCTCATGAAAATATTTCGCAGGTCGTAGAACATTTTGGAAGTGTACTGAATTGTGATATTATTGACATCACTATAAGTAACAGTCAACGACGAACGTTAAGAGCGGCAGATATTAACGTGGGCACACCGTGTTTTTCGCAAGGACAAGATCACTTTGGCTGCTCGCGTGTATATCTGCACGTGCGCAGAGAACAATAAGTCTCGGAACGTCGTATTACGATAGATTTCCGGTTCTCCATACACACGAAGATAATTACGCTCTTTTCCGTGCTGGAAACGTCGCAGTCAACCGCGAAACCGTTTACTCCCGTTGCTTGCACATTTTGTAATCCGCTACTCAGTCGCGTACATCCCCCCCTCAAGTCAGCGAGCGAGTTTTGGGCAACATGTATTCTGTCAGCTTCTCCCATTGCCTTAAAATTTAGTGATTTCTTTCTGATGTTTCGCTGTTTGCTGGACATCAAGTAGCTCGTTCCTCAATACCTCCAGGAGATAGGCCTTGTGATGACGCATACACGTCGATAGTGAGTTTCGGCATTAACATTTCCTTATAGCCACCAGTTTAACCAGAGTAACACAGAGAGGCGCATATACTTATATTATAGATTAGTATTACCATTATTTAAGTGACTGTTATGTCATAATCATTTAAGCGTAAAACACTGGCGCCATGTAAGAGAGAGGCCATGTAAGAGTCGCTAATCAGATGAGGTATTATAAACAAATAAACAAACTGTGACGGTACGTCACATAAATATTTACATTTTTATCGGTTGCAAACCGTAGTTAACGTATTTTATGAATTTCATTAGTATGAAATGTACAGTTAATGTTCTTGAAACAACTGATATGCAGCGATAATTGAGGAGTAACATCTTTATTTAAAAGATGTCTATGAAAATAAAAAAGGATCGTAAAGAGACGCGATTGTACGGCCGAGGAGGAAGGACGTACTTCATGGTAAGCTCTGTTTTGTTTAGCGATACGGAAGGCAGCCATTGAGCGGCTATACATATTTTTTGTAAGTTATTCAGTATTCGGCTATAACAAACTAATTACTATCACAAAATGAATTTCCTTGTAATAGTTGTCACCTCAAATGCTCGCAATGGCTGATTATTTTTAATAAGCATTTTTTCAGTAATTTGCGCTGTGGGAAGCTCATCTTCTGATGCAGCCTCTTTTCGGACATTACCCGCCGAAATATTAACTTATTTTTTAATGGAGTTAACAGTAACTGTAAATGCGAGAGATTTCGTTGTAAGAACCTCTCTAAATTGCAACAGATAATAATTTACGTTAAAGTTCATTATCTAAATTATACAGATTCCATGAGTTCTTGGCCGCTCCACGGCAACAATCGAAATTCTCTCGAGCCTTGCTTTGCAATCAATGAATAGAAATTTACAAAATTAGATTCAATTCAGTTAACGGCAACTACACTCCTGGAAATTGAAATAAGAACACCGTGAATTCATTGTCCCAGGAAGGGGAAACTTTATTGACACATTCCTGGGGTCAGATACATCACATGATCACACTGACAGAACCACAGGCACATAGACACAGGCAACAGAGCATGCACAATGTCGGCACTAGTACAGTGTATATCCACGTTTCGCAGCAATGCAGGCTGCTATTCTCCCATGGAGACGATCGTAGAGATGCTGGATGTAGTCCTGTGGAACGGCTTGCCATTCCATTTCCACCTGGCGCCTCAGTTGGACCAGCGTTCGTGCTGGACGTGCAGACCGCGTGAGACGACGCTTCATCCAGTCCCAAACATGCTCAATGGGGGACACATCCGGAGATCTTGCTGGCTAGGGTAGTTGACTTACACCTTCTAGAGCACGTTGGGTGGCACGGGATACATGCGGACGTGCATTGTCCTGTTGGAACGGCAAGTTCCCTTGCCGGCCTAGGAATGGTAGAACGATGGGTTCGATGACGGTTTGGATGTACCATGCACTATTCAGTGTCCCCTCGACGATCACCAGAGGTGTACGGCCAGTGTAGGAGATCGCTCCCCACACCATGATCCTGGGTGTTAGCCCTGTGTGCCTCGGTCGTATGCAGTCCTGATTGTGGCGCTCACCTGCACGGCGCCAAACACGCATACGACCATCATTGGCACCAAGGCAGAAGCGACTCTCATCGCTGAAGACGACACGTCTCCATTCGTCCCTCCATTCACGCCTGTCGCGACACCACTGGAGGCGGGCTGCACGATGTTGGGGCGTGAGCGGAAGACGGTCTAACGGTGTGCGGGACCGTAGCCCAGCTTCATGGAGACGGTTGCGAATGGTCCTCGCCGATACCCCAGGAGCAACAGTGTCCCTAATTTGCTGGGAAGTGGCTGTGCGGTCCCCTACGGCACTGCGTAGGATCCTACGGTCTTGGCGTGCATCCGTGCGTCGCTGCGGTCCGGTCCCAGGTCGACGGGCACGTGCACCTTCCGCCGATCACTGGCGACAACATCGATGTACTGTGGAGACCTCACGCCCCACGTGTTGAGCAATTCGGCGGTACGTCCACCCGGCTTCCCGCATGCCCACTATACGCCCTCGCTCAAAGTCCGTTAACTGCACATACGGTTCACGTCCACGCTGTCGCGGCATGCTACCAGTGTTAAAGACTGCGATGGAGCTCCGTATACCACGGCAAACTGGCTGGCACTGACGGCGGCGGTGCACAAATGCTGCGCAGCTAGCGCCATTCGACGGCCAACACCGCGGTTCCTGGTGTGTTCGCTGAGCCATGCGTGTGATCATCGCTTGTACAGCCCTTTCGCAGTGTCCGGAGCAAGTACGGTGGGTCTGACACACCGGTGTCAATGTTCCCTTCAAGAAACCGTCTCATATTTACTTATACACGTGATAAGAAAAGACAATATCACTGATATAACGTTACAAATGGCACCAACGTAACAAAACCTCTCCGCCATTCGTGATCGTCCCAGCGCCTCTACCACGCAGCAACTCTTCAGTAATTTAATAGCTTTTTGTTCGTGCGGAGGATAACTTGAGAACCTGGAGGAAGGTGAAAGACAGCTGGATGCGACGTTTGAGAGACGGCGCCCGTCTGCAGCACCAAACGGCGCGACCGCCCCTCGCAGGCACCATAATTGCTGCGCGCCGCCACATCTGAGTGCGGGTGGGCGGATTCCCCGGTCGGCGCCTTCAAAGTGAACCGCTCGCTCGCAAACGCAAAGGTTCCTCGCGGGCCTCACAGGGCAGAGCGGGCCACACGACTCTGCAGCCGCTGCTGCTGCCAGCCGCCCACGCCGTCCTGTGTGTCGGCGTCAGGCAGGCGGGTTTCAATTGCGTCGCCCCGCAATGATCCTCCGCGTGGGTGAGAGTGGGGGCGGGAATGGGGATAGGGAGCGACAGTGACGCCTCTAGGGCGCTGCGGGGGCGATAATCACGGTCACTGGGCGTGCCGCCCCCCCCCCCCCCTTGGTGACACACAGGAGCAGCGTCTCCACACACAGCGCAACGTTCAGTTCTTGACGGTTGCAGACGGAGGTACCTTGCCTACCGAAGAAATACGAGCTTTCCTAACAGGCCAGACAGAATGCAGAACTTCCTAGCAGATAAAACTCTACTTCTACGGGGTGCATAAAAGCAAGTGTCAGGAACTTCAGTGATTTATTCTTGATATCAAATCAGTACAAAAATGAATATGGATCTCAAAACCCTTTGTTAGGGACTTATGAAAAAAATTATTATCCATATCACAAAAGTGATACATTTAACAAATAATTTACTTATTTATTATTTATGGCACAAAATTCTCAGAAGACGAAGTAAATATTTCAGAATTGCAATTGAGAACAGTCGCCAACATGAGTAAAGTTGAAGTAAATATCCTCGGAGTAGTTAAGCAACTTAAATCACTTAATAAAAGCAAGTCTTCTGGTCCAGACTGTATACTAATTAGGTTCCTTTTGGAGTATGCTGATGCATTAGCTCCATACTTAACAATCATGTACAACCGTCCGCTCGACGAAAGATCGGTACCCAAAGACTGGAAAGTTGCATAGGTCACACCAATATTCAAGAAAGATAGTAACAGTAATCCACAAAAATACAGGTCCATATCGCTAACGTCGATACACAGCAGGATTTTATAACATATATTGTGTTCGAACGTAATGAATTACCTCGAACAAAACGGTCTATTGAAGTAAGACGAAGTAAATATTTCAGAATTGCAATTGAGAACAGTCGCCAACATGAGTAAAGTTGAAGTAAATATCCTCGGAGTAGTGAAGCAACTTAAATCACTTAATAAAAGCAAGTCTTCTGGTCCAGACTGTATACTAATTAGGTTCCTTTTGGAGTATGCTGATGCATTAGCTCCATACTTAACAATCATGTACAACCGTCCGCTCGACGAAAGATCGGTACCCAAAGACTGGAAAGTTGCACAGGTCACACCAATATTCAAGAAAGATAGTAACAGTAATCCACAAAAATACAGGTCCATATCGCTAACGTCGATACACAGCAGGATTTTATAACATATATTGTGTTCGAACGTAATGAATTACCTCGAACAAAACGGTCTATTGACACACAGTCAACATGGGTTCAGAAAACATCCTTCTTGTCAAACACAACTAGCTCTTTATTCACATGAAGTGCTGAGTGCTATTGACAAGGGAGTTCAGATCGATTCCGTATTTCTCGATTTCCGGAAGGCTTTTGACACTGTACCACACAAGCGACTCGTAGCGAAATTGCGTGCTTATGGAATATCGTCTCTGCTATGTGACTGGTTGTGCGGTTTCCTGTCAGAGAGGCCACAGTTCGTTGTAATTGACGAAAAGTCATCGAGTAAAACAGAAGTGATTTCTTGCGTTCCCCAAGGTAGTGTTATATGTCCTTTGCTGTTCCTTACCTATATAAACGATTTGGGAGAGAATCTGAGCAGCCGTCTTCGGTTGTTTGCAGATGACGCTGTCGTTTATTGACTAATAAAGTCATCAGAAGATCAAAACAAACTGCAAAACGATTTGGAAGAAATATCGAAAAGGTGCGAAAAGTGTCAGTTGACCTTAAATAATGAAAAGTGTGAGGTCATCCACATGAGTGATAAAAAGAACGCGTTAAACTTCGGTTACACGATAAATCAGTCTAATCTCAAAGCCGTAAATTCAACTAAATACCTAGGTATTACAGTTACGAACAATTTAAATTGGAAGTAACACATAGAAAATGTTGTGGGGAAGGCTAACGAAAGACTGCGTTTCATTGGAAGGACACTTCGAAAATGTAACAGATCTACTAAAGAGACTGCCTACGCTACGCTTGTCCATCCTCTTTTAGAATACTGCTGCGCGGTGTGGGATCCTTACCAGTTAGGACTGACTAAGTGCATCGAAAAAGTTCAAGGAAGGGCAGCACGTTTTGTATTATCGCGAAATATGGCAGAGGGTGTCACAGAAATGATACAGAATTTGGGATGGACATCATTAAAAGAAAGACGTTTTTCGTTGCGACGGAATCTTCTCACGAAATTCCAATCACCAACTTTCTCCTCCGAATGCGAAAATATTTTGTTGACACCGCCTTACATAGGGAGGAACGATCACAAAGATAAAATAAGGGAAATCAGAGCTCGTACGGAAATATATAGGTGTTCATTCTTCCCTCCCGCTATACGACAATAATAGAGAATTGTGAAGGTGGTTCGATGAACCCTTTGCCAGGCACTTAAATGTGATTTGCAGAGTATCCATATAGATGTAGATGAATTATGCATTTACCAAAAACATTAACATAAACTGCTCGAAGTACTTCCGGCTTTCATGTCTTCCCAGAGCCTGCACGCTCCACACTTTTCCGTGCGTTCTGGAAAACTCTTTGATCTGCTGTGCATACACTCCCTCCGAAGGTCAACATTGGGTGTGGGAGATGAACACATCAAGCATTTCAAATGTCAAGACAGAAAGAAATTAAAAACATCGGCTACCAGTGGGCACTGATTTATATCAATTGGGCAAGCTAGAAACTTTTGCCAGACTGGTATTCGAACCCAGTTCTCTTGCCTATTAGCCTATTAGGCTGATGCGTTGACCCAAATACCATCGGGAGACAGTAATCTTTATAACGAAACGTACTACTCTAGCACTTCTCCAATCATTCCCAAATGCTCAACTTACACCACACACTAATAATGTAGTGCCCCTGTTCGTTATCATCATTACACGCGGGATCTCGCTGTTTCACGGAACATTTCGAGGTTCGTGTGCACTTAAGGGATCATTGCTCGAAACAACAGACACCACATGCACTGCTGGGCCAAGGCATTATGACCACCTGCTTAATGGCTTGTTTTTCCCTCTTTGGAACAAAATGAATCACTCATTCTGCATGTCAGGGATCCGACAGTTTGTTGGTAGGTTTGTGGAGGTATGTGGAATTAGATGTGTACCCACAGATTATGTAATTCGTGTAAATAACGGGCCGCTGATTTGCGTAAGCGGTGATGGCCACTGACAGCAACATAGATGGGTTCCGTAGAATTTACATCAGGAGATTTTGGTCGCGACATATCAAGATGAGATCACTATAATGTTCCCCATACCACTGTAGCACGGTTCTGGCTCCGAGAAAAAGACAATTATACTACTGAAAGGTGATATCGCCGTCGGAGAAGACATCAAGGGATGCAGGTGGTTCGTAGCTGTCAGCGTGCCTTCGGCCACTACCACAGGTCCCATGCAAGCTCAGGAGAATGTCTCTAGTAGCATAATATTGCTTCCACTAGGTTGCGTCTGTGGCGCGCTACACGTATCGAACCGCCGTTCGTCTCGATACCGGCGTTTGTGGAGACCAAGTGTAGCAAAACTGTGATTCCCCCGGTGAGTCGACATGTTTCCGTTCATCGACGGTGGAATACCGACAGTCCCGTGCCCACTGCAACCGTAACTGACGATGTCGTTGGATCAACATTTGAAAACATCGGGGTGGTCTGCTGCGGAGATCCATGTTCAACGTCGAGCTCTGTGTTCCATAACACTTGTGCGCTAAACAACATTGTGGTCTTCCAGCAGAGATGGCAGAGATTACCATCTATTCTACTTTACAGAGCAGACAAGAATCTGAATACCACGTTCTGTAGGAGTCGTGGACGTCCAACCATTTGGCACCTAGTGGTAGTTTCACTGTTTTCCTACCTCTTTCCATATATTCTCAAGACAGTAGCACGTGTACTTTCGACCTCCTTCACCGTTTCCGAGATATTCGTCCATAGGGTCTGCGTAATAATAATCTGTCCTTGGTCCAGGTCACTTATCTCAATGGATTTCTCCATTTGCAGCCAATATCTTCGCTAGGATGATCCTCAAACCGTGCTCCACTTGCTTTAGTTACCGTTTCGCTTACCCGCAATGGGCAATGGCCATACTGTTTATACGTGTATATATAAGATTTAAATGTCCCCAGAAAACTATCCGTTTAAAGTGACATGGAGCACCGTCATGTGTAAACCAATTACACTGCATGACGTCTAGATGTACAAGTAAATGAAGCAACTCATATCTGAAAACCTGCAGATACGTTTCTCCAGTAAGCCGTTGACGAAGCAAATAGGAGCCAATAAGACGGCCATTGATGATTCCACCCCGCACATTGAGGTTAAACTCCTGTTGATGTCAGTCTTGTCGCACTTCCAGACGGTCTTGATACGCCCAGACATGATTGCTATGATAACTGGAGATCTCATCTGGTGAGAAGTCAGTCTCTTCAGTAAGCCATGTACGTGTTAAGAGCTGCAGAAGCACAGCACTGTGCCCTGTCATTTATCCACAGAAAATTATTCTTGGCTGAAAGTCTGCCTCGTTTTATTCTTATACCCTTTGTAGGTGATACACGTACAGAAGATTTTCATGCAGAATTTCCCACACAGCCATGTAATTAACACCTTCCTTTTCGCAATACTCCTTGTATTAGTTGATGGAGTTTCATCCACAGTACTAGGAACCTGTTCTTCAAACTGAGACGTTCGTACTTCGCCCGCATCTCGTGGTCGTGCGGTAGCGTTCTCGCTTCCCACGCCCGGGTTCTCGGGTTCGATTCCCGGCGGGGTCAGGAATTTTCTCTGCCACGTGATGGCTGAGTGTTGTGTGACGTCCTTAGGTTAGTTAGGTTTAAGTAGTTCTACGTTCTAGGGGACTGATGACCATAGATGTTAAGTCCCATAGTGCTCAGAGCCATTTGAACCAAGCGTTGGAGGAGTCGTACAATCGCTGTTGCACAAGGTGACTGGCTTCTAGGCTAAAAATCTGTATAAAACTGCGTCCTCATTCCCATGTGCTACATCGTGCATTTAGTTCGTGTCTGTCATTTCAGACTCTGAATACATCGTTGTGATATATTGTGTTGGAAGTTACTCTAACACAGAACAGATGAGAATCACACAAAGAAGAAAGAGAGGCCGAGACCAAGTGTTACAAAAAAGCAATAAAAATGCAGATGTGAGGTTGTGTACAACCAGGAGCCACTACAACTAATTCCTTTAATACCTCCCTAGTCAAATATTTTCGGACCGATGTTCGCTAAACTTTTTAAATTCTCCTTTTCTACAGCGACATACAATAAACTACTGCTAAGATGGTTGCAAGTTATTTCGCTTAACCTCTGTAGAATTTCGTAGGTATCTCATTTGGTCCACATGCCTTTCTATTTATAAGCAATTGTAGTTGCTTTTGTATTACGTGGTCACTTTAGTGTTACGTTGGTTTCAACGGGATCGTGTAAACTTCTAGAGTACCCTAAGCAAGATACAGTACCGTTAACAGGGTGAACTCGAAACCAAGAGACAAAATGCGGAGGTTGTTGGACAATATTTTCTGATTGTTTTGACACCCGTAGCCTCCAGTGGCTGGTTAAAGAGTAATAAAGTGATTGTGAATTATTTGTGTTTTTTTTACCGTAATTACGTTTCTTTGAAGATGCCTCCGCAACAGAGAAAAAGCCTCTAATACGCAGCCATCAAACGGCTCTGGTTTCCCGCACTGGAATAAGTACCCATGCAAAAGCAATGCTTTTTGGTTGGGGGAACAGCTCATTTAAGCTTCCTTGTACCGCTGAGGAGTCCCTTGCACCTAGTAGACTCAACATCAGTTAACATATCGGTTCTGCTGTGTAGCCCGCATCTCGTGGTCGTGCTGTAGCGTTCTCGCTACCCACGCCCGGGTTCCCGGGTTCGATTCCCGGCGGGGTCAGCGATTTTCTCTGCCTCGTGCTGGCTGGGTGTTGTGTGATGTCCTTAGGTTCGTTAGGTGTAAGTAGTTCTAAGTTCTAGGGGACTGATGACCTAAGATGTTAAGTCCCATAGCGCTCAGAGCCATTTGAGCCATTTAAAAAAGGAGAAGAAAGGTCTGCTGTGTATCACTGTTAAGGCGCAACTAACACTTCCAGAGAAACAAACTTGAAACTGAAACTGACTAAGCTTGATGTTGACACATGAAGTGAGCAGAGCTGTTGTAAACAGCGAGTACCGTGTTTAAATATAACAAGTTCATTTCCAAGCAGGGCACACAGTGCAAACAGTCGCCGTGTTAATTGAGACGTAGATAATTTCAATGCAAAACTGCGACCATGATAAATGGGGATAAGAAATCACACGAAATGCAAGTACTAAGGAATGATTCAAAGGCCACGGGTCACTTAAACCAAAGAGCTCAGAAAGTTAGTTACCTGTTCCGCAGATCATTTGGACTGTTCTATTATAGAAATGATGTGGTCGACTTAGTTGACAGGATGTGTGTGTATGATTAGTGTTAACATTAATAAAAATATTTTTTTTAGTTCTACTAATGAAACTACACTTAAAATCATTTTTTCCTACTGGCTACTAGTTCTTAATATAAATTCCTCAATGGAATACCAGTTGTTGTCCAGGACAGATGATTTTAGTTAGATTAAAACTTGCTTTTCTGCCTGTCGGACATTTAATGGTACTGGGCAAATGATCAGAAATTATTGTTGCTGCATATTGAACTCATTTCTGAGCCACTGGAAACTTTTAATACTGGTTAATAACAGTCATTTTCCCTCTAGTGTTGTAGGAATGGATTATTTATGACAAATTCAACTAGGGAATATACGTATTGTGACGGCATAGTAAAATGCTCATCTCTTTGGAGAGTAGCCTAACAGGAAGACCGTGGGCGAAAAACTGATACCACTCGTTTTGCTGCAATTAGTGCTTTATTTCTAAATGATGGTTTACCCCACAAAATTATTCCATAAGATATTACTGAATAGAAATATGCAAAATATTAATTCGTTTTTTCCCAAAATCAGGAATTACACGAAGAGCAAAAGGAACAGAACGTAACTGTTTGAGAAGTTCAGTAATCTGTTTCTTCCAGTTAAAGTTTTCATCAATATATACACCCAAACATTTAGACCGTATCTGAGCTATTTACTGACTTCCGACGATGTGGTACATCAACTGTTGGTAGGTCACTATTTGTTGTACAGAACTCAATACAGTACGTTTTCTCCAAAATTTAGGAAATGTTGATTTTCTGAGAAGCAATTCATAATTCATCGAAAAATATAATTTACCATTTCTTGTGTGACTTTCTCTCTAATGCGGTTTTTATAAGCAATGGTAGTGGACCCAGAATTGTACACCTTGGGATTCCGTATACGATTTCTCCTCACCCACTAAAATTTTCTGCTCTTCTAAAACTATTCAGTTCAAACTTTTGCATAAAATTTGAGTTTATTTAAGAGAGTAACACGATCTACACAATCAAAGCCTTGGAAAGATCACAAAAATACGATCTGGTGACGTTTTATTATTTAATTATTCAACATTACATTGCTTTTTTATCAGCAAAAAGTTTCAGTAAGGAAACTGGACAATATTTCTTTAAGTCTGTTGTGTTATCTTTCGTAAAATGATGTTTAACAACTGCATGTTTTAACACATCCGGAGAAATTCTCTCTATCGGTGATCATTACAAATATCCCTAAGCACATTACTTATTACGTTGGAAAAATTTTTCAGTTTTCTGTCTGAAGTTCCATCAACACCACATGAGTTTTTGACTTTTAGAACCTATAGAATTCAATCAATTTCAGTGAAGGATGTTTAAAATTACGCTGAATAACTTCCGAAACGTGGTAGGTGCAGTTCGCGTTCACCTCCTACATTAATCATCTGGTGGATAACACTGGTAACTCCATGATTGTGTTAAAAGACGATTCTGTTGTCTATAGGAGTTTTGCGTCGCCAGAAGAGAGACCTGCGGTAAATCGATAACATTGCCCAGAAAAATAAAAGGTTATTTCCTTCATGAAGTAAATCTAACTAATTTTTGATTGAGAAAAATGAAGACGACAGATTTTTTTTTATAAGCTCTAGCCTCTGCGTTATACAATAGGCGGAAGTATTTGACTGAAACGGATTAATAAAAAACAATAGTTTTAATTACTCATGCCAACAACATGAAAGTCCATCCGAAATTATTTTTAATGTCAGTTATATTGTAAGACTTCTAAATTGATGGAGGAGTATGTAGCTGTTGGTGAGTTCTGAAGACAATCATGTGGTAGTTTCATGAGATTTTTATTCTTTGGCTTGTCTCTTGTAACTGAGTTCCCGAGCATCGCTACATGCAGACGAGCAGTAATTTGCTTCGTTCCAATGGCCCTAATGTCTTTATACCATTACAGAAAAATCCTGATGGCATCTTTCACTATGCTCTTCACTGAAAACTCCGCATCTATGAGAGCAAAGTCGAATTGTGAGAATGTGGAATAGCCCAAAACGCAGGGGCAGATTATGATATAGAACTATTCCTAATTTCTGCATACAGAACCCTGTCTCTTTAGGTGGATTCGAAAGAAATTGTAGTTATCAGTATCGTTCACAGGTTACTGACGAACAACAGGCACTGCAAAAGCCATAGATAGTTTTTATTTATCTTTCACCCATTCCCTTAATATAACGAAACAAGAATTTCAGTATATATGTGGAGTTCATTACTTATCCTGGTCCCCTAACTTTATACCAAAGTAATGTTGATAAACAGTCTTCAGTATAGCATCAGACTGTGTTTCTGGGAAGAAAACGTTATTTCATCAGAAATTTAACAAATATGTACAAGAAACTTACACATTTTTCTGTATTTTGATTTAACAAATGTTACATTCCAAAAACAAATATTCTGGATTAGAAACAACACAGTATATATGAAAGTCACAGTCACAACAAAAGTAATCATGTTTACAGCCTACAAAAAGTTGGAGAATATTGTGTTTTGCCATTTAACAAAACTAAGATTACCTTCGAACTAATGATGTAGGTCAGGAAAAAAGATGTCATTTGTTTATGCCCAAACTGTCATGTAACCTATTTTTGTGAAGTAATGTGCAGTTCCCCATACACTGTTTAGTCACTTCTCTAACGCTGCATGAAAATTTCGAAATATGTTTAATGCAGCCAATGATTGCACAGTTAATTACTTCTTTTATATCTTAATGTAGTTAGGGAGACCGATCGTTTTTGCATCCATGGAGGCTTTTAGCTGGTTGGCGGCAGGGAAATAAATCTAAGACGTCTGGGTAGGTTGGTGGCCAGAAGAAGTGTTTAAATTCAGAAGAGTGTTCCTGGAGTCACTTTGTAGCAATTATAGACGTGTGGGGTGTCGCACTGTCCTTCTGTAACTGCCCAACTCGTTGGAATGCGCAATAAACATGAACGGATGCAGGTGATCAGACAGGATGCTTATGTGCCTGTCACCCGCCAGAGAAATATCTGCCTCCAACTGCACTCACCCCACACTACACACTATTACAGAGCCTCCGCCATCTTGAGCAGTGCCCTGATGACGCGCATGGTCCAAGGGTTCATAAGGTTGTCTCTACACCGTACACTTCCATCTACTCAATAAAATATGAAAGGAGACTCGTCCGACCAGACAACAAGTTCCCAGTCTTCAACAGTCCAATGTCGGTGTTGACGGGCCCAGACGAGGCGTAAAACTCTGTGTCGTGCAGTCATCAAGGGTACACGAGTGTGCCTTCGACTTCGTTAGCCCATATCGATGATGATTCGTTGAATCGTTTGCACTATGAGACTTGTTGATGACGCAGCGCTGAAATCTGCAGCAATTTGCAAAAGAGTTGCACGTCTGCCACTTTGAAAGATTCTTTTCAGTCGTCGTTGGTCCCGTTCTTGGAGGATCTTTTTCCGGCCGCAGTGATGTCAGAGTTTTGATGCTTTACCGGATTCTTGATAGTCACGGTACACTTGTGAAACGGTCGTACGGGAATATCCCCACTTCATCGCTACCGCGGAGGTGCTGTATGCCGTCTCTCGTGCGCCGACTATAACATCACGTTGAAGAACGTTTTAATTTTGATAACCTGCAATTGTAGCAGCAGTAACCAATCTAATAACTGCGCCAGATACTTGTTAGCTTATATAGGAGTTGCCGACCACAGGACCATATTTTACCTGTTTACATGTAGCTGTACCTGAATATTAATCCTGGACCAGTTTCTTCGGCGTTTAAGTGTGTATCTAAAAGTAATTTCTATGAAAACTGCACGTATTACAAACAAAAATTCAGTTCGCACTGCAAATATAATTCTTAATTATCTATATTTTATAAACGATTCTTAATAAGGATCGTTTAAATTACAGAAAAAAATATTACAAATGAAACGTTTTTCGTTTTTAAGTACGTTATGCTTCGCAGAAATGCTTGTTTCATCCACCTTTGTTAAAAATTCGTATCAGCCATGAAAAAAACCTGGGCTCTCCAAGAGGAAGCAGATTAGCATTTTGCCAAACGACCACGTTGCCTGTGGAAAAGTCGGCCTATTTTATGTTATTAACAACTCTCGGAAAATTTCAAGTTAGATATTCTTCAGAAATATCTGCCAAACCAGAGAATATGCGCATTACGATTCTTAGAAGACCCTTGGTATATATAGCATAAAGCAGGCTTGACACTAAGGTGACTAAAATCATGGAACATCTAATAATATAGTGTCAGACGTCTTTTTGTCCGGCATAATGCAACACCTCGACGTGGCATGGAAGTCCCCTGCAGAAATATTTGTGCATGCTGCTGCTATAGCCGACCATAATCTTGAAAGTGCTGCCGGTGCAGGATTTTGTACACGAACTTCGCCTTGATTATGTCCCATAATTATTCGATAGGAATCATGTCGGGTGATTGGGGCGGCCAAATCATTTGCTTGAACTATGCAGAATCTTCTTCAAATCAGTCGCGAACAACTGTGACCCGGTGACATAGCGCATTGTCATCCACAAAAATTCCATTATTGTTCGGGAGCATGATGTCTATGAATGGCTGAAAATAGTTTTTAAGTACCGGAACATAACCGTTTCCACTCAATGATCGGTTCAGTCGGAACAGAGGACCAAGTCCATTATTTATGGAACCATTATCGGCTAGTACGGTGCCTTGTTGACAACTTGAGTCCATGGCTTCGTGAGGTGTGCGCCACACTCGAATCCTACTATCAGCTCTTACCAACTGAAATCGGAAAGTATCTGGTGAGGTTACAGTTTTTCAGTCGTCTAGGATCAAACCGATGTGGTCACGAGCGCAGGAGATGTGGTGCAAATGATGTCGTGCTGTTAGCAAATGCACTCACGTAGATTGTCTGCCACCATAGCGCATTAGTAACAGATTTGTATGCAATTTCCTAGCGGATTCGTGCGTCGTATGTCCAACAACGATTTTTGCGGTTTTGCCACGAAGTGTTGCATGTCTGTTAGCACTGAAAACTCTACGCAGACACCGCTGCTCTTGGTCTTCAAGTGAAGGCCGTAGACCCCTGCGTTGTCCTTGCAGAGAGATAATGTTTGAAATTTTCTTATACACTCCTGGAAATTGAAATAAGAACACCGTGAATTCATTGTCCCAGGAAGGGGAAACTTTATTGACACATTCCTGGGGGCAGATACATCACATGATCACACTGACAGAACCACAGGCACATAGACACAGGCAACAGAGCATGCACAATGTCGGCACTAGTACAGTGTATATCCACCTTTCGCAGCAATGCAGGCTGCTATTCTCCCATGGAGACGATCGTAGTGATGTTGGATGTAGTCCTGTCGAACGGCTTTCCATGCCATTTCCACCTGGCGCTTCAGTTGGACCAGCGTTCGTGCTGGACGTGCAGACCGCGTGAGACGACGCTTCATCCAGTCCCAAACATGCTCAATGGGGGACAGATTCGGAGATCTTGCTGGCCAGGGTAGTTGACTTACACCTTCTAGAGCACGTTGGGTGGCACGGGATACATGCGGACGTGCATTGTCCTGTTGCAACGGCAAGTTCCCTTGCCGGTCTAGGAATGGTAGAACGATGGGTTCGATGACGGTTTGGATGTACCGTGCACTATTCAGTGTCCCCTCGACGATCACCAGAGGTGTACGGCCAGTGTAGGAGATCGCTCCCCACACCATGATGCCGGGTGTTGGCCATGTGTGCCCCGGTCGTATGCAGTCCTGATTGTGGCGCTCACCTGCACGGCGCCAAACTCGCATACGACCATCATTGGCACCAAGGCAGAAGCGACTCTCATCGCTGAAGACGACACGTCTCCATTCGTCCCTCCATTCACGCCTGTCGCGACACCACTGGAGGCGGGCTGCACGATGTTGGGGCGTGAGCGGAAGACGGCCTAACAGTGTGCGAGACCGTAGCCCAGCTTCATGGAGACGGTTGCGAATGGTCCTCGCCGATACCCCAGGAGCAACAGTGTCCCTAATTTGCTGGGAAGTGGCGGTGCAGTCCCCTACGGCACTGCGTAGGATCCTACGGTCTTGGCGTGCATCCGTGCGTCGCTGCGGTCCGGTCCCAGGTCGACGGGCACGTGCACATTCCGCCGACCACTGGCGACAACGTCGATGTACTGTGGAGACCTCACGCCCCACGTGTTGAGCAATTCGGCGGTACGTCCACCCGGCCTCCCGCATGCCCACTATACGCCCTCGCTCAAAGTCCGTCAACTGCACATACGGTTCACGTCCACGCTGTCGCGGCATGCTACCAGTGTTAAAGACTGCGATGGAGCTCCGTATGCCACGGCAAACTGGCTGACACTGACGGCGGCGGTGCACAAATGCTGCGCAGCTAGCGCCATTCGACGGCCAACACCGCGGTTCCTGGTGTGTTCGCTGTGCCGTGCGTGTGATGATTGCTTGTACAGCCCTCTTGCAGTGTCCGGAGCAAGTATGGTGGGTCTGACACCCCGGTGTCAATGTATTTTTTTTCCATTTCCAGGAGTGTACATGTATTGTCGGCAAATCTTGACACTGCGGATCTCCAAATACTGAATTCGTTAATGATGTCTGAAATAGAATGTTCCATGCGTGTAGCTCCAACTACCAAATTCACGTTCATAGTCTGTTAGTTCCCGTCGCGCGTCCATTAACACCTCGGAAAACTTTCCACATGAATGATCTGAGTAAAAATGACACCTCCGGCAATGTACTATCCTTTTATACCTTGCGTACTTTATACTACAGCCATCTGTAGATGTGCCTAAAGCTATTCCATGACTTTTATCATTTCAGTCTATTACGTCATTATAGAATGAGCACATTTCAAATTCCACGTTATATTCGCTGCAGCCTTCTCGTATCGCTATCTTGCAAGTCAGGAACGTAAGTAAGGTATACACATATCAAACGCATGTTTCAATTAAAACCGTTAGTCTGCTTCATTAGCCAGCCTGGAATTGGTTTGCAGGTAGCTATTCAGATTCAATTTGAGCAGCGAAGAGCTGCTTCCGAGTCCACATGTGAGAAATGCGAAAGGCAAGTAGTTCAACGAATGCAGAACGAACTTTACACGGTTCAAAGACAGACGGCTACTGTCGTTTAGGGTCAATGACGATTACAGTGGCAACGTGAGTGCGCGCCTCCAGAATTAAAACGAAGCACGTGCTGTATCAACGACTGGGGCCTGTCCACCAACCACGGACTTCCTAACGGTGGATCAGATTATGGTGAAACAGAAAGAGGTACTTGTTTACAGCATATAACATATAAGGCATGTACGCAGTTTATCAGACACACTTGTGTTTGTGATAGTGCAGTAAAAATCTTTTAGACTATACAATGAACGATTCTCAACGTTATTTTTGTACCTGTTTTGTTATTTGTCGAGTACGTATTAGGTAGGTAGTATAGCTGTTCTTATAGCCCGAAATTAAATTTGTGAAGAGTACATTTCAGGGACCAGGACGTTTGAAGAGTCTCTTACGATAATGACAAAAATTTTGTCAGTGCAGCGATTTAAACAGATTATACATGCTAATATATATGTAGTTAAATCTTTATTAGTATATGATGCTTTTCATGGCAGCAAAAATTACATGTACTCGATACGGGTGTTCATATAATTTGGTGTACTGTAGATACAAAACTAAAAGCTCTATGATGGTCCCCCCACACCCTAAATTGTAGTTGCAGCAAGTAAAAACAGTTACAAAAAATGAGAACTGTGAATAAACTAGTTCAGAATTTGGAACTAACCAGAATGTTAATTTCAGAATAAGGGGTAAAAAGCCACTCACTGACGATGCCACAGAAATGATGAAATAGTTCGATTAATAATAACTGCTTTGCCGACGTCAGGCTCTACTTCCAAATAAGCTGATGTGCAAATGCGGAAGAAACTTTTGAGCACAACTGCAGCTACTCAGATTGTTAAGAAAATCATGCGTTTGTGTAAGGACTAGAACACTCTTCAGTGCGAAATCTAACCGCCAACTTAGGGATCCGCAAATTGGCAGCTACAAAATCTGTCGACGTTTTGGAGATTTATTCTTATAAGAAACTTATTTTCCATCTTCTTATAACAATCACAGCCATCAAAGTGAGTCGCGTTAGTGTCTAAAGCATAGACAACAATACCCTGGACGATAAAAGGTCTTAAACAAAATGCACTAATACCAAAAAAAAGCATTAAATCTCTTTCACATTAACTCTTTAACATTAATATTGGAAATGAATAGAGAGTTTGGGTACCGTAAGTTGCCGGAAATGTTTGCCAGCCACGTGGCATGCTGTCTCGTGATCTCTACTGGCAGCTGATGCCACTCCTGAGGAGAGCCCTCAGTGGTGGCTGAGGAGTCTCCAGTTAGCCTCCCCAAATTGATCCCAGACAACCTCTCTGCGTCTCTAGTCCCGCAACAATTAACTTAGCTCCTAATTGCAACAACGCAGTATACATCCATTTTCTAGCACTCTCTTATAATTGCGGCACGGTGAAGGATACCACATTACCAGGATTATAGCAAATGGTAAACTCTTGAAGAAAGCATATATTCACGATCTTTTGACAGAAGCTATCTTGGTCGTCAGAGAAGAGGTCATTATCTGCATTCTTTCATTTACAGGAGATCATAATTTGGAGCAGCTCACTTTAAACAGAACAGAACTCTCAGCAACTGTTCGAGATGAACTGTGAGCGCCACACACGCCTGCGTTTAACGACCTGGAAATTTTTAAGGTGCCACTGCAGTGCCTTTACTTGCTATTTGCGGTTTCTGATTGGCAAGTTGAACTTGAAAGAAGCGGCCTCAACCAATGATTGAACGCCTGACAAAGGAACATTGTGATTAATTACGTTTGAAAATAGCATAAATCCCTCTCCAGTACAGGCTTTTAAATTACTGACTGACCTCGATTTTCGAGCCTAATTTCCTTTTTGCCCAGTAAATAGTCCATACGTTCTGCAGAAATATTATGGACAGAATAAATTGTGTATGAAATGTTCCGAAAACGGAAGAAATATATCATTGTAAGCCATTTACAAATAAAATCAGTTAGAGGTTCAAGAAAACTAAATGTAAATGAACGCTGGAAAAAAATGAGATAACTGAACAGGAAATAAGCGTCAGAAAGGTACAATGTCTTTCTTAGGATTTCAGAGTAAAGAATACAGCATCACGAACGCAAAAGAAATTTCATAGTGGAAAAAACAGCTGAGAGGGTACAATCATAGCTTCTACGAAAACCAGGAACCTTTCACCAACGTGATAGAAAAGAAAATAGGTGTTGGTTTTGGACAATACAGACCACCCAGTGTTAGACCAAGAATTCCACAAAGCTTTGGAAGTCCTCTGATCAAAGAACGCAGAAGGGATAGATAAAATTTCAAAGAAATTAAAATGTTGTGGGAAGAACTCGTTACTAAATAATTTATGCTTTTGTGTACATTTTAAGAGACCGAAAACATAGTATCAAACTTTCGGAAGAATATCAACCAGAGAATTCCGAAGAAAGCAAGGGTAAATAAATACAAGAACCTTCGTGTGTTAAGCTTGAACATTCATACATCCAAGTTCCTCACAAGAACACTACACAGTAAAGTGGAAGAGAAAACTGAGTTGGGCGCCAGCGAAGTTATGCTTGATAATGAGAGCAAAGCTTTAAGAATAAATTTAAATAATTTTATGAGGTATGTCGATATAGAAAAAGTTAAGAACGTGAAGAGATGCAAATGTTGGAAATCCCAAGCAAAATAAGTGTACACTATGGTGAAAGAAGGGTAACATACACCCTGTACAAGAACGAAGAGAAGAGTGGCCAAACGATATGGGCTGAGACGAATAAGGAATGAAACAGAGTCCAGACACTCTCCCTACTGTTAAGACTGTATATTGAAGAAGCAATGGAGGTAATAAATGGAAGGTTCAGTATTGGGATTAAAATTCTCGATGAAAGGATACCAATGATAAGATTCACTAAAGACACTGTGAGAGAGAGGACAAATTATAGGACGTGTTGAATGTGTCTAGCGGGCACAGAATACAGACTGAGGGTAAAACAAAGAAAGGAAAAGTTATTGTGGAATGGATATCGATAAACTTAATAACAAAATAGAGGATCACGTAGCAGAAGAAGTGAAGTAATTCTACTACGTTGATTGCAAATTAACACATGCTGGACGAAGCAAGGATAGAAAAAGTTAACTAACGTGGGCAAAGGGAGCATTTGTGGTTGATTGAATCAACTGTTTTCAAATAAATATAGTTATCTGAGAAGGAATTTTTTTAGAATGTAGGTCATTTCTGCGAAGGTTGACAGAAAAATCACAAAGAATATAAACGGAGTATTTCAGGTCGATTGAATCAACTGTGAAGTTGTCAGCAAAATCGTAAACAAGATAATGTATTCCATTGCATTTCAGTGGACTTGTTAAACAATCATCCATGTGGGTACACTTATCAGCTCAAAATACAAGGAGCTAGAAATCTAGTCAGCGGTGAAGATCTGAACGGTGATGTCTACAATGAAATATAGTTCGTCGGTTTTTCCATTCAGTTTTATAAACACACAGAGAACGAAACATTATTTCAAATATTACAGGAGACAGATCATGTCAGTATTCAAGACCTATTGCAAGATAATCCCTTTCTGCAAGTGAAATACGCTATTATTATCATCGCAAAAAGGAAATAACAGCCAAGTACAAAACTTTCGTCATCAGTCTTTATAGATATACTGAAATAAAATTGAACATCCGGGCCTTTCACGAGGAAGCTACGGGATTCAAATTCTGATTAGTCACTCAATTCATCACAGGCCCTCTCCACGGAAATGTCATGCAACAATAGAGAAGTATACAGTTGACAAAATAATGAGCAGTGTCAGATCTGTAGACCATATGTGGTCCCTGCAATGTGAAGACATCTGAGAGACAATTGGTGCCTGTTGTATGGAAGGGAGATCCTTAGAGATCAGTTGAGCAAATGAAAATAATTATTGAAGGCCCAGGAACTCTTTGTGGTAGTTCTATGAACTTGTCGAATAACAGTAACAAAACGATTTGGTTTTTAATTAAATATACGCAACTATTGCAACTGGAATACCTGCTCGACAGCAGAATTATAAATTTACACATTGCCGCTTCGTGTTGTTCATTTCGCAGGTCTGTATGTACACGTTTAACGACACTAAGCTGCTAAATTTCATTGTTCCATTGCATTACACAAAATATTGTGAAGTAATTTTTTTAAAAATAACCTATCAGTAACGTCATTATTCTGGATGTGGTGGCAGTATTCTGCTGTCTGGGCAGTGAAAAATGCTGAGTTATATCTGGAAATGCACCATTAGATCTATCAATGACGCAGAATTATAAATTTACACATTGCCGCTTCGTGTTGTTCATTTCGCAGGTCTATATGTACACGTTTAACGACACTAAGCTGCTAAATTTCATTGTTCCATTGCATTACACAAAATATTGTGAAGTAATTTTTTAAAAATAACCTATCAGTAACGTCATTATTCTGGATGTGGTGGCAGTATTCTGCTGTCTGGGCAGTGAAAAATGCTGAGTTATATCTGGAAGTGCACCATTAGATCTATCAATGACTAGAATTGATTTATAAGTGCATGCCTTCCTCATCTAGCATTGAGCCTAGCCAATTTCCGTATGAGCCAACAGATGTTAATTATCAGTCTCTAATAATCTATCGAGGACATGGAGTACCTGAATAATGATAGTTGAAACCCACGGCTGTATTGTAATTCAAAATCGTTTGTTCAAAACATTTTACCAGTTTCGACACCAAAAAGTGTCATTTTCAGGCCCCAAGGGAAATCTGCGATCAACATATGAACCACATTGTCATTACTGGATGAATATAATCAGATTTATCTTCTCGAATGGGCACCTTGTGCACTGTACTTCAGTCTTATGGAGATTAGAAACGGAGAGAGTGCGCGACCAGTGTTGAGTGTTGCATACCGTCGAAGTCACGTTGCCGCTCTTACGTCAGTGCTATATGGACGGGGCCCACGACGAAGACAGGCAGCGCCGCGTACGTCACGAAGGTAGGCATCAGCTCGTTCGCTCGCTTGTCTCAGCAGACAAAATGCGTTTCTGAATCTGCTAACCCGCAACTGGGCGTGTACGTACCAACGAGAATTCCATCTTCTACTGGAATCTGGTATCATGAAGTCTTACTGATTACTATTAGTACAACAAGATCAATACTCGACGTAAGTGCTACAACGGCTTCTTTCTAACATTTAGTCTCTTCTGCGTAACAGTCCAAATTTCATACAAGAAGTAGCGCTTTATGCAACTGATAATCATTTTAACATGATTTTAATTTTATTATACCCTAGTACAGCCGTAAGAAATTATTAGTAGTTCTATGTACTTTCTATCATTGTAGGACTAATGACAGTAAGATTACTTATTAATCGATTCCAGTAAGAAATGAAATTCTCTTTTGTACATATACGCCCAGCTACGAGTTAATAAGTGTAGAAACGCAGTTTTTCTGCTGAGCTGAGCGAACTCGGGCTCCCTTCGTGACGTACGGGCCTCCGTCTGTCTTTCTCGTAGGCCTCGTACATGGACCTCTCTCCTTCCCGTTATAGTTCCACAAGTATGACGAGTCTGAGAATGATGGCGCTGCGGTCGCTGCCTACTCATCGACTCGTTTCGTTGCTAAAAGATGCAAGAGTGTGCTATCAGTGAGGATTTTTAAGTAAGTTCTACACTTCTCTTGTTATCATGTTGAAAACTGCGGCTTTTGTCGAAGCTTAGTACAGTTTACAAAGATTAACTCACTAACATACTGAAACAGTTGCAACTGTGATGGAATCCTCGAACAGTTCTTTATTAGATAATCAACAGAGGACATGACAGGTCAATAGCTTATGACAAAGCTCATTATTACGATAAAAATGAAAGCGCTATTTTTTTACTGATGTTGTTGAATAGGATTGGGGAGAAGAGAAGTTTGTGGCACAACTTGACCAGAAGAAGGGATCGGTTGGTAGGACATGTTCTGAGGCATCAAGGGATCACCAATTTAGTATTGGAGGGCAGCGTGGGTAAAAATACAATACCTCCTCGTTAGTTATGTGATCTACCCATCTTCAGCATTCTTCTGTAGCACCACATTTTGAATGCTTCTATTCTCTTCTTGTCCAAACTATTTACCGTCCATGTTTCACTTCCATACATGGCTACACTCCATACAAATACTTTCGGAAATGACTTCCTGACACTTAAATCTATACTCGATGTTAACAAATTTCTCTTCTTCAGAAACACTTTCCTTGCCATTGTCAGACTACATTTTATACCCTCTCTACTTCGACCATCATCAGTTATTTTGCTCCCCAAATAGCAAAATTCCTTTACTACTTTAAGTGTCTCATTTCCTAATCTAATTTCCTCACCGTTACTCGACTTAATTCGACTACACTCCATTATCCTGGATTTGCTTTTGTTGATGTTCATCTTATATCCTCCTTTCAAGACATTGTCCATTCCATTCAACTGCTCTTCCAAGTCCTTTGCTGTCTCTGACAGAATTACAATGTCATCGGCGAACCTCTATGTTTTTATTTCTTCTCCATGGAGTTTGTTTTGTTTCCTTTACTGCCTGCTCAATATACAGATTGAATAACATCGGGGAGAGGCTACAACCCTGTCTTACTCCCTTCCCATCCACTGCTTCCCTTTCATGTCCCTCGACTCTTATAACTGCCATCTGGTTTCTGTACAAATTGTAAATAGCCTTTCGTTCCCTGTATTTTTCCCCAGCCACCTTCAGAATCTGAAAGAGAGTATTCCATTCAACATTGTCAAAAGCTTCTCTAAGTCTACAATTGCTACAAAAGTAGGTTTGCCTTTCCTTAATCTTTCTTCTAAGATAAGTCGTAAGGTCAGTATTGCCTCACGTGTTCCAGTATTTCTACGAAATCCAAACTGATCTTCACCGAGGTCGGCTTCTAGTAGTTTTTCCATTCGTCTGTAAAGAATTCGTGTTAGTATTTTGCAGCTGTGGCTTATTAAACTAATAGTTCGGTAATTTTCACATCTGTCAACACCTGCTTTTTTGGGATTGGAATAATTATATTCTTCTTGAAGTCTGAGGGTATTTCGCCTGTTTCATACATCACCAGATGGTAGAGTTTTGTCAGAACTGGCTCTCCCAAGGCCGTCAGTAGTTCTAATGGAATGTTGTCTACTCCGAGGGGCCTTGTTTCGACTCAGGTCTTTCAGTGCTCTGTCAAACTCTTCACGCACTATTGTATCTCCCATTTCATCTTCATCTACATCCTCTTCCATTTCCATAATATTGTCCTCAAGTACATCGCCCTTGTATAAACCTTCTATATACTCCTTCCACCTTTCTGCTTTCCCTTCTTTGCTTAGAAGTGGGTTTCCATCTGAGTTTTGATGTTCATACAAGTGGTTTTCTTATCTCCAAAGGTCTCTCTAATTTTCCTGTAGGCAGTATCTATCTTACCCCTTGTGAGATAAGTCTCTACATCCTTACATTTGTCTTCTAGCCATCCCTGCTTAGCCATTTTGCACTTCCTGTCGATCTCATTTTTGAGACGTTTGTATTCCTTTTTGCCTGCTTCATTTACTGCATTTTTTATTTTCTCCTTTCATCAATTAAATTCAATATATCTTCTGTTACCCAAGGATTTCTACTAGCCCTCGTCTTTTTACCTACTTGATCCTCTGCTGCCGTCACTACTTCATCCCTCAAAGCTCCCCATTCTTTTTCTACTGTATTTCTTTCCCCAACTCTTTTCAATTGCTCCCTTATGCTCTCACTGGAACTCTGTACAACCTCTGGTTCTTTCAGTTTATGCAGGTCCCATCTCCTTAAATTCCCACCTTTTTGCAGTTTCTTCAGTTATAATCTACAGGTCATAACCAATAGATTGTGGTCAGAGTCCACATCTGCCCCTGGAAGTGTCTTACAATTTAAAACCTGTTTCCTAAATCTCTGTCTTACCATTATATAATCTATCTGATACCTTTTAGTATCTCCACGGTTCTTCCATGTATACAACCTTCTTTCATGATTGTTAAACCAAGTGTTAGCTATGATTAAGTAGTGCTCTGTGCAAAATTCTACCAGGCGGCTTCCTCTCTCATTTCCTAGCCCCAGTCCATATTCACCTACTACGTTTCCTTCTCTCCCTTTTCCTACGCTCGAATTCCAGTCACCCATGACTATTATATTTTCGTCTCCCTTCAATATCTGAATAACTTCTTTTATTTCATCATACATTACTTCAATTTCTTCGTCATCTGCAGAGCTGGTTGGCATATAAACTTGTACTACTGTAGTAGGTGTGGGCTTCGTATCTATCTTGGCCACAATAATGCATTCACTATGCTGTTTGTAGTAGCTTACCCGCATTCCTGTTTTCCTATTCATTATTAAACCTACACCTGCATTACCCCTATTTAATTTTGTGTTTATAGCCCTGTAGTCACCTGACCAGAAGTCTTGTTCCTCCTGCCACCGAACGTCACTAATTCCCACTATACTTAACTTTAACCTATCCCTTTTTAAATAATCTAACCTACCTGCCCGATTAAGGGATCTGACATTCCACGCTCCGATCCGTAGAACGGCAGTTTTCTTTCTCCTGATAACGACATCCTCTTGAGTAGTACCCGCCCGGAGATCCGAATGGGGGACTATTTTACCTCCGGAATATTTTACCCAAGAGGACGCCATCATCATTTTATCATACAGTAAAGCTGCATGCCCTCGGGAAAAATTACAGACGTAGTTTCCCCTTGCTTTCAGCCGTTCGCAGTACCAGCACAGCAAGGCCGTTTTGGTTATTGTTACAAGGCCAGATCAGTCAATCATCCAGACTGTTGCCCTTGCAACTACTGAAAAGGCTGCTGCCCCTCTTCAGGGACCACACGTTTGTCTGGCCTCTCAACAGATACCCCTCCGTTGTGGTTGTACCTACGGTACGGCTATCTGTATCGCTGAGGCACGCAAGCCTCCCCACCAACGGCAAGGTCCATGGTTCATGGGGGGGGGGGGCAAGGTAATATTACTGTAATTATGGATGAAAAAGAATACATAGAAAAAAACACTAGATTTTCTCAAAGACAACATCACAAAACTGACCAGTGACCCAACAGCAATGTACCAGAAAAAATTTAATGGACACTGAGAAACATCAAAAATACATTTTCACAAGGCCAGGTAAAGAGGATGACACAGAAAGATCCAAAAACACAAACCTTAAATTCCCTACCAAAGGTTCACAAGGATAATATATCATTAAAGCCTGTCATAAACTTCTAAAATACTCCATTCTACCACCTAGCCCATCAAACACACACTACTAAAAAAATTGTGCGCTTTTGATACCAACGAGAACCTGGAACACTCAAAGGATTTAATCGATGGAATCTAGAAGATACACATACCAGACACAACAACCCTCATATCATTTGATGTTACATCAATGTACACTTGAATTCCAATCAATGAAATAATCGATATCATCACACAAAGATTAAATAATCAAGGAAACACAATGTACACAATAGAACTTTTACAATGGACACCCACATCATTGAAATACACTTCTGGAAATTGAAATAAGAACAACGTGAATTCATTGTCCCAGGAAGGGGAAACTTTATTGACACATTCCTGGGGTCAGATACATCACATAATCACACTGACAGAACCACAGGCACATAGACACAGGCAACAGAGCATGCACAATGTCGGCACTAATACAGTGTATATCCACCTTTCGCAGCAATGCAGGCTGCTATTCTCCCATGGAGACGATCGTAGAGATACTGGATGTAGTCCTGTGGAACGGCTTGCCATGCCATTTCCACCTGGCGCCTCAGTTGGACCAGCGATCGTGCTGGACGTGCAGACCGCCTGAGACGACGCTTCATCCAGTCCCAAACGTGCTCAATGGGGGACAGATCCGGAGATCTTGCTGGCCAGGGTAGTTGACTTACATCTTCTAGAGCACGTTGGGTGGCACGGGATACATGCGGACGTGCATTCTCCTGTTGGAACGGCAAGTTCCCTTGCCGGTCTAGGAATGGTAGAACGATGGGTTCGATGACGGTTTGGATGTACCATGCACTATTCAGTGTCCCCTCGACGATCACCAGAGGTGTACGGCCAGTGTAGGAGATCGCTCCCCACACCATGATGCTGGGTGTTGGCCCTGTGTGCCTCGGTCGTATGCAGTCCTGATTGTGGCGCTCACCTGCACGGCGCCAAACACGCATACGACCATTATTGGCACCAAGGCAGAAGCGACTCTCATCGCTGAAGAGGACACGTCTCCATTCGTCCCTCCATTCACGCCTGTCGCGACACCACTGGAGGCGGGCTGCACGATGTTGGGGCGTGAGCGGAAGACGGCCTAACGGTGTGCGGGACCGTAGCCCAGCTTCATGGAGACGGTTGCGAATGGTCCTCGCCGATACCCCAGGAGCAACAGTGTCCCTAATTTGCTGGGAAGTGGCGGTGCGGTCCCCTACGGCACTTCGTAGGATCCTACGGTCTTGGCGTGCATCCGTGCGTCGCTGCTGTCCGGTCCCAGGTCGACGGGCACGTGCACCTTCCGCCGACCACTGGCGACAACATCGATGTACTGTGGAGACCTCACGCCCCACGTGTTGAGCAATTCGGCGGTACGTCCACCCGGCCTCCCGCATGCCCACTATACGCCCTCGCTCAAAGTCCGTCAGCTGCACGTACGGTTCACGTCCACACTGTCGCGGCATGCTACCAGTGTTAAAGACTGCGATGGAGCTCCGTATGCCACGGCAAACTGGCTGACACTAACGTCGGCGGTGCACAAATGCTGCGCAGCTAGCGCCATTCGACGGCCAACACCGCGGTTCCTGGTGTGTCCGCTGTGCCGTGCGTGTGATGATTGCTTGTACAGCCCTCTCGCAGTGTCCGGAGCAAGTATGGTGGGTCTGACACACCGGTGTCAATGTGTTCTTTTTTCCATTTCCAGGAGTGTAACAATCACATTCAAAACCATAATATGACCAAATTATTTTTTGTTCAACAAAAAGTTTTATTCGCAACATGAAGGATAGCGAATGTGATTACCAATTAGTGGCCTCCTAGCTAACATGTCTATGAACAACCTGGAGAATATGATCTTCAGACACATAATAAAACCAAAAAACTACAAAGTTATTGCTGGTACCTTTATGTCGATGACATAATGTGCTTGATTGATGAACCACATATACACATAGAACAGCTACACAATGAAATAAACCACTTACACTCAAAAATTAACTTCACATTAGAAACAGATACTAACAATACACTACATAGTCTACATCTCACTATATATAAAAAAGAAAAGAAAACACAATTTCAAAATATTCAGGAAACTGACAACCTCAAGCACCAGCATTCACAACCTACCAAACCACCCGATGACACATAAGGAAGCAAACTTCATATTTATGCTCCATAAATTAAACAGAAAACCCATGAACAAACACAACTACACACAAGAACCAAACACAGTAAAATAACACAAACAGTGACCACACACAAGACACAACAGAGCAACAACACACACACAAAACGAAATGGCACATACTCATCTACAATAACAAGACTGTTGTCATATTAAAGAAACTGGAACTCCAAATAGGATACAGATCAGAGAATATAACACAGAAAAGGATCAGAACACAAGAAACACCCACAGATAAATTTAACAGATAGGAATGTACACAAATCACAAAAATGTATGCGTCACCTCGGTCCCGAGGGTTCCAGGGCCTGTGCCGAAAATTGGAGTAGAGATTAATATAAATATTATTTCTGCCCTCTTTATTGCTCATGACAACCACACATTGCATGTTGTACTACCATACAGCGAGACCTTCGGAAGTGGTGGTCCAGATTGCTATACACACCAGTACCTCTAACACCCAGTAGCACATCCTCCTGCATTGACACATGTTTGTATTCATCATGGTATGTATTCATCAAGGCACTGTGGGTTCAGATTGTCCCACTCCTCAACGGCGATTCGGCGTAGATCCCACAAAGTGGTTTGTAGGTCGCGTCTCCATAAACAGCCCTTTTCAATCTATCCCAGGCATGTTCAATAGGGTTCATGTCTGGAGAAAATGCTGGCCACTCTAGTCGAGCGATGTCGTTATCCTGAAGGAATTCATTCAAAAAATGTGCACGATGGGGGCGCGAATTGACTTCCTTGAAGTCAACCATTACGGCGCAATCCATAACCACCAGCGGCGTACGTCTGCCCCTCATAATGCCACCCTAAGCATCAGGGAACCTCCACCTTAATGCAATCGCTGGACGGTGTGTCAAAGGTGTTCAGCCTGACCGGGCTGCTTCCGATCACGTCTCCGACGACTGTCTGGTTGAAGGCATTTGCGACACTAATCGGTGAAGAGAGCGTGAGGCTCATCCTGGGCGGTCCAATTAGTATGTTTATGGACCCATCTGTACCGCGCTGAATGCTGTCGTAGTTGTAAACATGGACCTCGCCATGGAGGTCGGGAGTGAAGTTACCCATCATGCAGCCTATTGCGCACAGTTTAAGTCGTACATGACGTTCTGTGGCTCCACGAAAAGCATTATATAACATGGTGGCATTGCTATCAGGGTTTCTCCGAGCCATAATATGTAGGTATCGGTCATTCATTGCAGTAGTAGCCGTTTGGAGGCCTGAGCGAGGTATGTCATCGACAGCTCCTGTCTCTCTCTATCTCCTCCATGTGCGAACAACATCGGTTTGGCACCCCGAGACGCCTGGACACTTGTCATCTTGAGAGCCCTTCCTGGCACAAAGTAACAAACCGGACGCTATCGAATCGCGGTATTGATGGTCTAGGCATTGTTGAACTACAGGAAACACGTGCTGGGTACCTCCATCCTGGTGGAATGACTCGAACTGATCGGCTACTCGAACTCCTCCGTCTAATAGGCACTTTTCATGCGTGGTTGTTCACATCTTTGAGCGGGTTTTAGTGACATCTCTGAACAGCCAAAGGAACTGTGTTTGTGACACAATATCCACTGTCTAAGTCTATTCTCAGAATTTCTGGGAACTGGGCTGATGCAAAACGTTTTTTGAGATGTGTGTGAACTCACATGCAACACCAGCCAGTCGGTGTACATAGGACAAACATGCAGAAACTTCAAAACCGTATCTTCAGAACATCTCAGAGCTTTAAATAGTAAATGTATAATGATAATGAAGGACATAAAAAGAATTTATAGGTATACAAAATAAATGTTTTCTTACTTTGAGAGTCCTAGGGAAAGGTTTTATGGAGACTCCTCCAGTAAAGAATACTGGGATATGAGGAGGATCTGATTGGAAAGAAGAATTTACAAGGTTAAAGGGTGCATACAGGGACAACAGTAATCATTGTTGCTGCTTTGGTAGATATTTCAGTAACTGACTTCTGAAGGTGCATCATTTCTGTAATATAGTGTGGGACGTTATCCCAGAGTCGAGTTCCTCCTACTGAGAAGGTTTTCGAGAAAGAAGCTGAGCAGTAAAGTGAGACAGAAAGAATTTGGTTGTGATGGGTACAACTGTTTTGGCATGTTGTTCAGACAAGAGTGTTAATGTCGTGGAGAGATCTTACTTGCCAATCAGCAGCTTAAATTTACCGCCAAGTGCAGTGTAGTGTGGAATATCAAGCAACGTGTCGTGTCTGGCACCATAAAGTCACAATGGAGGCAGGTAGCTTCCAGCTTCCCCCAGGGTTCAGTAATAGGTTCTATACTATTTTCGTTGTATGTCATGAATGTCTAATTTATTCTAATTGACTCTACAAATCTACTGTTCAACTGACACGCTCCATTTCATAACGTTTGTCGTGAATATGATATACCTTACATTGAACTCTCTAACTAACTTCAGTGTGGTTTTTGAATTATGGATGTACATGATGCCATCGAGAGACACCCGGCGACATCGACGTGGTACGCTACGACAGACAGTTCCAAGTGTGGTCGTAGCTAGCTGCGTGCTGGCGCCGCTAGGAACGGCGCTGCTCTGAGGCGCCGACGGACTTGGCTGGCGCCAGGCGGGGCGCCTCGAGTGCCTGCTGGCGCCACTGCCGCTGGTGTGGGACTGGCGTCCGCGTGGCGCCCGGCGCGGCCCGGCTGCCGGCGATCAATAGCACGTGCCGGCCACGCCGCGCCAAACTCTGGCGCTGCCACTGCTGTCCTAATAAACGCGGCGCCCACTGGCGAGAGGCGTCCGACACGCGGGAGCGCACCTGTGAGCTGGACCCGACTGCAGCGTTCATCCGAAAGGCCAACATTTCACAAACAGCAGTTTTAAATACATGTAAGACTGTTTCAAGACTTCTTGTCCAGTATCGTTTGGCGTTTGGTCCGTTAGCTAATTAACTATTTACTTAGTTTTCCACATACCAAGTCCGCGATTTTCGTGGCTCTGATCTGAAACAAGTAAGTCTGAAGGCTAAGTTCTTTGTGTGTGGTAGCAAATGCACATAGTCGTGCACGTCTGTCAGGCATGTATCCAGTCTAGGACACGTGTGTGAAGAACCCCTTCCCCATACCATGTTTTACAAAAAGTTTTTCTAAGCTCATCCCGCAAACAACACACTGGTCGCTCTGGAGCGCTGTAGTTGGCGTACAACTAGCACCAGAAGATCATAAGATTCTACACTGCTGACGTAAGCTATAGAGGTGAAGTGGTGTGAATGTACCCGTTGGATCTAAGGAATGTCCCAGTAAGATGATTCTACGTAGAGAAGTGAAAGAATTACAGAAGGACGCGCCGTTTCTGAACGTGTCCATGAAAACACAGTGAATTAATTTGCCCAATTTGTCGATGTATCGACTTGTCTACAAGAAATTGGTTCCACATGCAGCCACTTAATACCGAATGTGTAAGGTTACATTCTACTCTGGCGGTATCGAAACTTTCTTTCCATTTTCTCTTGCTTGTCTGTTTTGTGCCGTTTCATAATGATTTTATAATTGCGCTGCTCGATTGTGAGAAACATCCACATCAAAAATTTACTTTCGGTAATGGAATAAGAACGCTTAAACTTAGGAGATGAATTGAAGGAGCTTGTATTGTTGCAGTGGTATTTTTTCTCTTTGTAATGTAATGAGACCGTGTACGCGAACTGACGACAGCACATCCTAGCAACATTGCCAAGAACCAGCCTTCACATTGCTCTGACGCCAAATGTCTGGGGTGTAACTTAGATAGGCGGCAATCATTATTTTTAAAACGGGATAGTATCACTGAATGGTTCATAAATGTTTGCGACAGGCGACTAACTAATCTTCGTATAAAAACATCTCATTAATTTTATTTAATGCGAGAGGTCCTCTCTCTCTCTCTCTCTCTCTCTCTCTCTCTCTCTCTCTCTCTCTCTCTCTCTCGTTTATAAGCTGTCGATAGGATAAGAAGTACCTGCTAAGCAGTCTGTATGTAATGTTGTTGCTTTTACTTGTTCTGAAAGCGGTGCTGATAGACAATAAAAGAGGGTTAAAAGCTGTGAGCAGTCTGAGCAACTGTTTCACCAGGTATCCAGTCTAGCTTACCAAATTCCCAACCAGACTAACATTAATTATAATCTTTTAATCGTCATACGACAACCGAGAGAATTTAAATAAAAAGAAATAAATCAGTTTATATTTGGAAATGTGAGTTTGTAATCTTACGGAACACATCATATATGGAGCCAAGATCGGGAGAGTGCATACAACACTGTATTCATAAAATAACACACGAAGAACGTTAAAACATATGCAAGAGGAAATTAACCACAACCAGCCGATTCAATTTTCACCCAAAGAAGTTACATTCGTAGCGCAATCCTGTCCGTCATGTAATTACCACACACTGGTATACTAAATTCATACTAACTCTCTGTGAAATCTTCCAGAAAAGAATAGCTCAAGGCTACTTTGATGATTACACCACAAGCTTCACGTGTTCAACTTGGTTTACACAAAGAGTGTAACTACACAATAATTTAGATAATTAAAACAAATTACATCTAAAAGCAATTTACAAAGTGAAAACCTCAAACTGGTTTCTATCGTCTTACTATTAACCTGATGGGTCAAACAATTGTATAAGCACGTGGTACTGGTCCCACAAAGTACAGCCCACGTGGGTTAAACATTAAGAAAAGTTGCTATATTGAAAAGTATTATCAAGATGAGACGTTATAATCTCACGCACATTCGCATTTAAGATTGTTGATCTTAGTTAGAGTTACTTATCAACACGTGGTTCCACTGACAAAGCAACTACTGGAAGATATTCTGAACTTCACACTCGAAATACACTGCATTGCAATTTAAGATAACATTAGATATTTTAGAGCTATACCTTAAATAAAGGTGATTAAATTTTCAGTTAGGCTGAACTTAAGAAATCCATTGTCCTACAGACTTCCCACAGACGCGCTTAGCCGGAGATCTTACCACTTCAGATGCTCGCTGCGGACAGACTGACTAGGCCCCTACCGAGGGTGCTTAACAGAAACGGAAGCGACCAGAGAGGCAGCTTCCTACACCAACATGACAAGGGACGGACAGGACCATACTCAGAATAGAAACCTCTCTGCTTTTAGGAAGCATATCTACCTGTTCCGACGTTGGTCCTACTGTTCTCTAGCAGACAGGCTTTTCTGCTACCATCAAGCCCACAACTAGAAATACATTTGCTCATTCATTCTCTCACGCAGAAGGGAAGGGGGATGACAGTATCTTATCATATACAGTACATAAAAGAAAGCGGATGTAGGTTCCTATGAGACTGTGTGACATGAATTACATATAAACTGTGTTTTAAAGTGTAACAGTGTGACAGCTCGTTCTTGTTTATGTGTAAAAGTTACACGTTTCACTGTTCAGTCTCCTCCCAGATAGTCAGAAACACCACACAAAATTTAGAAGAGGAATTTATGCCGTAAATGACAACATATTTAAGAAATTAACATGAAAGGAATCCAACAGAGACCTTTCAAGTTGTAATTATTGACTAATTGACTGACTGAGCTTAGTCCATTAAAAACTGAAGAGCCAATTAAACTGGTACAACTGCCTAATATCGTGTAGTGCCCCCGCGCAGAAGTGCCGCAACACGACGTGGCATGGACTTGACTAATGTCTGAAGTAGTGCTGGAGGGAATTGATACTATGATCATGCAGGGCTGGAAGTCTATTCTGAACAGCATGTTACAAGGAATTAGAGGTATGGTAAATAATCTTCATGTCTGGGGTGTTTGGTGGCCAGCAGAAGTGTTACAACTCATAAGAGTGTCTCTGGAGCCATTCTGTAGCAATTCTGTTTGTGTGGGGTGTCGCATTGTCCTGCTGGAATTGCCTAATTCCGTTGGAATGTACAACGGACATGAATGGATATAGGTGATCAGACAGGATGCTTACGTACATGCCACATGTCGGAGTCGTATCTAGACATACCAGGAGTGGAATATCACTCCAACTGCACACACCCACACCGTTACAGAGCCTCCACCAGTTTGAGCAGTCCTCTGCTGGCATGCAGGGTCCATGGATTCCTGAGGTTGTCTCCATACCTGTACACGTCCATCCGCTCGATACACTTTGAAATAAGACTCGTCCGTTCAGGCAACATGTTTCCAGTCATCAAAAGTTCAACATCGGTGTTGACGGGTCCAGGCGAGGCGTAAAGTTTTGTGTCGTGCAGTCATCAAGGGTACAGTAATGGGTTTACGGCTGTGAAACCGCATATCGATGATGTTTCGCTCAATGGTTCACACGCTGACTCTTGTTGATGGTCCAGCATTGAAATCTGCAGCAACGGACAAAGGGTTGCACTTCTGTCACATTGAAAGGTTCTCTTCACTCGTCGTTGGACCCGTTTTTGCAGCATATTTTTTCAGCCGCAGCGATGGCGGAGATTTGATGTTTCATCTGATTCCTGATATTCATATACACTCGTGAAATGGTAGTACGGGAAAATCCCCAGTCCCCAATCTAGTCGCCCGCCGGGGTGGCCGAGCGGTTCTAGGCGCTACAGTCTGGAACCTCGCGACCGCTACTGTCACAGGTTAGAATCCTGCCTCGGGCATGGGTGTGTGTGATGTCCTTAGGTTAGTTGGGTTTAACTAGTTCTAAGTTCTAGGTGACTCATGACCCCAGAAGTTAAGTCCCATAGTGCTCAGAGCCATTTGAACCAATTGAACCCAATCTAGTCTAGGAGAGGTATATCATGAACCTCCTTCCCCATACCGTATCTTAAGAAAAGCTTTTCTACGCCGATCTTGCAGAGTGTTAATCCTGTGAAACAACACACTGGTCCAGTAACCGATCTAACAACAGCGCCAGACACTTGTTGCCTTATATAGGCGTTGCCGTCCTCAGCTCCTGTGTGCATAACCCTGTATTTGAATACGCATTTCTATATGAGTTTCTTTGGCGCTTGAGTGTAATATTATTTAAAATTATATTTGTAATGGAAAACATATCACATACTATTAGATAATAACCCTTTTTGTAATGAATAACCGAAAGTTTATTACAATTGCCGTATTTGCTGTTAAAAAATATCGTTGTTCTTACGTGGGGTAGAAATATGTTTGTTTTAAAATTAATAAATGTGTTAAAATTAGTCATAAGTTAAATAACTCGTCTAGAAATGACGGCCATGCACGTATAGTTTTGTTGACGTACGAACAGACGAAAAGGCTTGTACTAAGAATGTTCTCAATCAAAAATTACTTTTGGAAACGTGACGAAGGCCTGGTAACCTGGAGTATACGACTTAATCTTTACAGCTACGGGAATCCTATGAACAAAACTGAGCTGCCGGAATATCTCTCGAAAATAAGACTTTTTTTCTTCTCACTCTCTTACCACCACAAACTAGTAATGTCCGTCCAATACGCTGTGAAACATGTTGAAATGTGTTAAGCACATTAGGTGTCGTGTTTGCATGGTTACAAACATACGTTTTTTGTTAGCTTTATTAAGGTGCGTTGGCACAGAAATAAATTAGTTGCCACGGCAAATAGTATAAATAGAATTATTTTATCTTAATCGCTTTTCACAAGTTGATGTACAACCGTGAGAACACAATCTGTTCTTTTAATTAATTGTTCTAGTCTCTCGGTTAAGGATTATCAAGTGACGTTGACAGTAAGGGATAGTGTTGTACAAATAACCAAATAGGATGGGATTGAAGAGGAGTGTCATTTCTTGTCAATGAAAAATCATTTTCGAATCAGAGAGTGATTGGTTCTATTGGGGAATACAGGTACGCTTCAAGTAGTTTTCAAGAGAACTATGGATGTTTGGAATAAGGTATGTCCTACAGCGGGACATATATCTACATTTCTTCAATAAGACAAACAATACAGAAACAGGCATTCGCTGCCTGGAGGCTTATAGACTGATTCGACGTTTAGCCATCTTCCTCTTTTCTAATGATGCGAGACAACCAGTGCATCGACGCCCCAGTGAGACTTTTATCTCTATCCTGACGGGCCTCGGAAGGTCTAACGGAAACGAAAGCGTCACTGGATGAAGTCATGGAGGGTCATGTGGTCAGCACATCACTCTCCCGGCAGTTAGTTACCCTGACTGGAGCTGCTGCTTCTCAGTAAATTGGCATCACTAGTGCTGAGTGCACCCCGCTTGTCACCAGCGCTCTGCAGAACAGGCGGTCACGCATCCAACTGCTAGCCAAGACCAAGAGCGCTTGACTTCGGCGATATGACGGCAACTGGTGTTATCATCGCGGTAAGGCCGTTGACGCAGCAATATGTGGATGGTGTAATTTAGGCCGGGAGGTTCTGTGAGGTCTTGAGAGTGACTTTCGTACCATGGCTTGGACGCATTCATTCATATTATCCTGAACATGAGTCATGATGATAATTTCAACAAGTAAAATCTCTCCTTCTTTACCCTCCGAGAAGTGTGATGTGGACACCACTATGTTACAAGATGAGAACAGCCACGTTCAGAATGTAGGAGGCATACGTTAGGTTTGACGAACACTCAGGCACCGCAGTATCTCGTTAAATCATCTGATATGAAGCTAAAAGAAAATTTCTGGGACTATTTGTAACAGATTCGACATCTACATCTACATCGACATCGATACTCCGCAAGCCACCTGACGGTGTGTGGCGGAGGGTACCCTGGGTACCTCTATCGGTTCTCCCTTCCATTCCAGTCTCGTATTGTTCGTGGAAAGAAGGATTGTCGGTATGCTTCTTGTGGGCTCTAATCTCTCTGATTTTATCCTCATGGTCTCTTCGCAAGTTATACATAGGAGGGAGCAATATACTGCTTGAGTCTTCGGAGAAGGTATGTTCTCGAAACATTAACAAAACCCCTTACCGAGCTACTGAGCGTCTCTCCTGCAGAGTCTTAGACTGGAGTTTATCTGTCATCTCCGTAAAGCTTTCGCGATTACTAAATGATCCTGTAACGAAGCGCGCTGCTCTCCGTTGGATCTTCTGTCTTTCTTCTATCAACCCTATCTGGTATGGATCCCACACTACTGAGCAGTATTCAAGCAGTGGGCAAACAAGCGTACTGTAACCTACTTCTTTTGTTTTCGGATTGCATTTCCTTAGGATTCTACCAATGAATCTCAGTCTGGCATCTGCTTTACCGACGATCAACTTTATATGATCATTCCATTTTAAATCACTCCTAATGCGTACTCCCAGATAATTTATGGAATTAACTGTTTCCAGTTGCTGACCTGCTGTTTTGTAGCTAAATGATAAGGGATCTATCTTTCTATGTATTCGCAGCACATTACACTTGTCTACATTGAGATTCAATTGTCATTCCCTGCACAATGCGTCAATTCGCTGCAGATCCTCCGGCATTTCAGTACAATTTTCCATTGTTACAACCTCTCGATACAGCACAGAATCATCTGCAAAAAGCCTCAGTAAACTTCCGATGTTATCCACAAGGTCATTTATCTATATTGTGAATAGCAACGGTCCTATGACACTCCCCTGCGGTACACCTGAGATCACATGCTGCGTTCTGTTATCTAGGAACTCTTCAATCCACTCACACAATTGGTCTGATAGTCCACATGCTCTTACTTTGTCCATTAAACGACTGTGGGGAAATGTATCGAATGCCTTGCGGAAGTCAAGAAACACGGCATATACCTGGGAACCCGTCTCTATGGCCCTCTGAGTCTCGTGGACGAATAGCGCGAGCTGGGTTTCACACGACCGTCTTTTTCGAAACCCATGCTGATTCCTACAGAGTAGATTTATAGTCTCCAGAAAAGTCATTATACTCGAACATAATACGTGTTCTAAAATTCTACTACTGATTGACGTTGGAGATATAGGTCTATAGTTCAGCACATCTGTTCGACGTCCCTACTTGAAAATGGGGATGACCTGTGCCTTTTTCCAATCCTTTGGAACGCTACGCTCTTCTAGAGACCTACGGTACACCGTTTCAAGAAGGGGGGCAAGATTTTTCGCGTACTCTGTGTAAAATCGAACTGGTATTCCATCAGGTCCAGCGGCCTTTCCTCTTTTGAGCGATTTTAATTGTGTCTCTATCCCTCTGTCGTCTATTTCGATATCTACCATTTTGTGATCTGTGCGACAGTCAAGAGAAGGAACTAGAGAGGGGTCTACCTCTGTGAAACAGCTTTGGAAAAAGACATTTAGTATTTCGGCCTTTAGTCTGTCATCCTCTGTTTCAGTACCATTTTGGTCACAGAGTGTCTGGACATTTTGTTTTGATCCACCTACCGCTTTGAAATAAGACCAAAATTTCTTAGGGTTTTCTGCCAAGTCAGTACATAGAACTTTACTTTCGAATTCATTGATCACTCCTCGCATAGCCCTCCTCACACTACATTTCGCTTCGCGTAATTTTTGTTTGTCTGCAAGGCTTTGGCTATGTTTATGTTTGCTGTGAAGTTCCCTTTGCTTCCGCAGCAGTTTTCTAACTCTGCTGTTCTACCACGGTGGCTCTTTTCCGTCTCTTACGACCTTGCTTGGCACATACTCGTTTAACGCATATTGTACGATGGTTTTGAACTTTGTCCACTGATACTCAACACTATCTGTACTTGAGACAAAACTTTTGTGTTGAGCCGTCAGGTACTCTGTAATCTGCTTTTTGTCACTTTTGCTAAACAGAAAAATCTTCCTACCTTTTTTAACATTTCTATTTACGGCTGAAATCATCGATGCAGTAACCGCTTTATGATCGCTGATTCCCCGTTCTGCGTTAACTGTTTCAAATAGTTCGGGTGTGTTTGTCACCAGAAGGTCTAAAATGTTATCTCCACGAGTCGGTTCTCTGTTTAACAGCTCAAGGTATTTTTCAGATAAAGCACTTTAAAAAATTTCACTGGATTCTTTGTCCCTGCCTCCCGTTATGAACGTTTGAGTCTCGCAGTCTATATCGGGCAAATTAAACAAAACAACATTCTGGTTAACTGATACGCCTCCGTCGCTGAGTGAGAAGCGCGGATGATCGCCAGGGTTTTTCCACGGTGCGAGGACTGGAACAGGATGCAGTCAGGCTCGTGAAGCCAACTGAAGAGCTATTGACTGAGTAGTAGCGGCCTCAGGTCACGACAACTGACAACGGTCGCAAGAGCGGTTTGCTTATCCCACTGCTCAAAAATGGTTCAAATGGCTCTGAGTACAATGGGACTTAACATCTGTGGTCATCAGTCCCCTAGAACTTAGAACTACTTAAACCTAACTAACCTAAGGACATCACACACATCCATGCCCGAGGCAGGATTCGAACCTGCGACCATAGCAATCGCGCGGTTCCAGACTGAGCGCCTGAACCGCTAGACCACCCCGGCCAACGATCCCCCTGCCCTCCATACCATACTCAGTGACGCCGATGACAGAGGATGGATGACACGGCGGTCGGATGGTGCCGATAGGCCCTCCAGGTCCTGAGGACAGAACTGAAGTTTGCAGTTTGTACGAAATCTGATCATTAGTGTGAGTGGGATGGATATGGCATCCATGAAGAATATTTTGAGCTCTCTTTAGCGACAAATTAAGACAATTTTGAAGGCTGTAGTTGGTTTCACACGAAATGATCATGATGTCTACCAGCGGTGAGTAGCTTTTTGTTCGGAGTTCTTAATTTTGCATAAATAACGGTAATTACTTACAAAGAATAAAGTAATATGAAAACTAAGTGTCTCGAAAATGGGGTAGAATTGTAGAACATCACAGCTATGTTTGCGACCGTTTAGATTGCTAGTTCTGCGAGTTGTCGTCTGCAGAAAACATTCTAGCCAGTTGAAGAGTGCGAATCTCCTATTGACACCACCTGCTGCCAATAAAAAATCAATACGTTTAGTATCCACAGGTAGAATGGACAGAACGCAGCAAGTCGAGAGAGGCAAGGCAGAAAGGAAAACGCCCTCCACTCAGACATACAGGAAGGCTAACTTGCGCAGTGTAAGTTGCGATAACTTAAAGAAACTGTGTTCTTCCCTATTACACACTCGCACACGCGTAGTCTAAGAGACTTGTGTTTGCAATGGTAGTACTAAGACAACTGGTAATAACGATCGGTGCACACTTCGATTTCATGTTTTGTAAGTATCTACCATGACAAAATTGTGAGACCTTGATGCTATTACCGCTGTTAAATAAGTTGCATATGACGTGTTTTCCTCACATTTTCGGGTGGATGATTTACAGTTTTTATTACTAGAAAACTTTTATAAATTTTATGTGTACACTGATAAAATCTTAGCCGTCTGTGGCACGTTAAAAGTGGGGCATTAGTAAGTTATGTTTGAGGAGGAGGAGGAGGATAAATAACAATGCACTCATCCAAACCGAAACCATGCATTAGTGTTCCTCACAGAGACTTTGAGACTGAAAATAAAAGTACACAGAGGTGACAAAACTCATGGGTTAGATATATGTGATGATATAGAGATAGCGGCAGTATCGCATACGCAATGTATAAAAGCGCAGATTACTGGCGGAGCTTTCATTTGTACTCGTATGATTTATGTGAAAAGACTTCGGGCATGGTTGTGGTATGCACGGAGGGATTTAACAGAATTTTCAACGCAGAATGGTAGCTGAATTAAACACATGGGACATTTAATTTTGAAAGTCATTAGGGAATTCAATATTCCTAGATCCAAAGTGTCAAGAATGTGCCAATAATTCCAAATTTCAGGCATTACCTCTCACCACAGACAACGCAGTGGGCGACGGCTGCCACTTATCGACCGAAAACAGTGGATTTTATAATGAGTTTTCTTTCCTAACATATAAACAACAGTGAGTGAAATAACCGCTGAAATCAATATGGGACATACGACAGCTGTATCCGCTAGGTCAGTGCTATGGGTTTTAGCGTCAATGGGCTAGGGCAGCAGACAAGGAACGTGAGTGCCTTTGCTAACAGCACGACGTCGCTTGCAGTGCCGCTCCTGGGCTCGTGACAATATCGACTGAATCCTAAAAGACTGGAAAACCGTGTCATGATCAGATAAGGCATGATTTCAGTTGGTAAGAGCTGATGGTAGGATTTGAGTGTAGCCCAGATCCCAAGAAACCATGAGCCAAGTTGTCTACAAGACACTGTGCAAGCTGGTGGTGGATCCATGATGTGTTTACATGGAATGGACTGGCTCCTCTGGTCCAGCAGAACTAATCATTGAGTGCACTGAGTGGAAATGGTTATTTTCTACTACATGGAGACCACATGCAGCCATTAATGGATTTAATGTTCCCAAGCATAACACCAGACCACAACTGTTCATGGTTGCTTTAAAGAACATTCTGAACAATTTGCCCAACATGAAATCCGTTGAGCATTTATGGGATGGAATTGAGAGGTCAGTTCATGCATAAAATCCTACTCTGGCACCCTTTGCCAAATATGAATCACTGTAGGGGTAGCACGGCTCAATATTTTTCAAGAAAAATTGCAACGACTTTTTGAGTCCGCGGCACATCGAGTTGCTGCACTACACTGGGCAAAAGGAGGATATTATGAGGTAACCTTCGACTTTGGTTACCTGAGTTTGTACCGACTGAGGTGGCGCATGGTTAGCAGACCACACTTGTATTCGGGAGGACGACGGTCCAAGCCCGCGTCCGGCCATCCTGATTTAGGTTTTCTATGATTTCCCTAAATCACTTCCGGAAAATGTAGGGATGGTTCCTTTGGAAGAGCACGACCGACTTCCTTCCATATCCTGCCCTAACCTGATGGAACTGATGACCTTGCTGTTTGGTCCCCAGCCCTAAATCAACCAATCGATCACCTCAGTTTATTAACCAGTGCTATTAATGAAACACAGTTGAACAAACTAAGTGAAACAGTGAAACACAACCTAATTATTCCTTGCGCTATTTATTTACATGCTGTATTAAATATATTACTGTTTTTCTAATCTTTACAGGTATATGAACATTTCCAAACACAGGATACATGGTTGTAAAAGGTGTTGAATGATCTGTGGATTTTCACACATGGAGAATGAAGTAAGACGTTAGGACGACATTAGAATTGCTTCATTAACTTCTTTATTCCGGTACTTAGTACATCAGCAACAGCTTGGTAGAGAAGTCAGACTGCTTCTTATCTGAAGCAATAGATGTAAAACATTGCTGACAACGCAAAGAGTGTGACCGAACTTGGCGTCAAGCAAATGCCACTGTCCACGACGTCTCCAGCTGCGACTGTGGTGACAGCGTGGCAGTGCAGCTGACTGTTCTAATCCTCTGGCTCTGTGTTCCCCCGGGGTGGCTGTCACGTGACTCAGGGAGGCTGCCTGTCCCGTGGTCAAACAGCGGATCCTGTACTGCACTCCAGGATGTCGCTCCAAGTGTCACAGGCTCATGGTGTAGGCTGTAACATTGAGAGGAGAGTATTTTAGTACAGGAATGTCTGAATACGTACATACAACAGACTATGTTTTTAGGGCTTAAGGTTTGTACTCTTAACACTTTCGTGGTGGTAAGTGAGAATGGCTTCCGTCCTTGCACAAGTGTATTTACTACACCCAGCTGCCTCTGCTCTACAATGCCTGTCGGCCGTGTTTTGCTTCACAACATACAACACTCTTGTCCGCCTGCAGCTGTTCTGTTGAGACCCAAATTCACTCAGGCATACTTTTTGACCGAGTACGGTCCACACGCTGCAGTTCCCTCCTTCTTATGAAGACCTAATCACTCAGGTCGACCTAACTAGATTATCCTTTACGGTAGAGTTCCTGGCGATGGTTCCTGGTGATGGTCATTCTGGCTCTGTTTCGCTTCTTAAGAGATATTCCAACAATTGGTTTCCTTAACCCTATCACTTAATGTTATACATTTGTACAGTGCCTCCTGCCTGCTTCTTAACACAAACACCATGGAACTTATTTCATTACTAGGCTACTTGCACAACTACTTCTCTCTATTCCAAACTTAAAAGTTAAATGAATCAATTATCCTTAATATTACCACCCCCCTGTCCATTTATCTTCCTTTTGGCGCTTTTATGCACGGGACATCCAGTCCATTGGAATCTGAATGATGACTGAGTCTTATCGCAGTTTTGTGCGTCGTCGTCTACTTCCGAAAACAAGGACTACGCTCAGTAGAACAACTGTTGATGTAGTGGCTTTCCAGTACTGATTTTCCCGATATAAATTTCCATGCTACAATAAGGTTTCCACGGAGACTCGTCCCACCTGCTGGTTCAGAAGCGTGATTACGGACTACGTTAATGCTAGCCCTAGGGTTTGCTTTAAGCTGGTTAAATTATCGCTGCCGGTATATGGAAAGTAGGCCCCATTATACCTTACGCTGTTCCATTGAATAACAGACTATTCCCGTTTAACTCCAGCCTCTTTAATGACGTAAGCTTCCCCTGCTCTAAACAACTAGCCACTACAACCACCTTGTCAAAGGTGGAGTACAGTCACTGCTCCTCGACCTGCAGAAATTACAATTCCGGCTCTATCGCTTCTTTATTGCATTCTCTTACCTCCTTTTATTCCATAAGCATTTTCACTGCGCAGGAAACCTGCCCTGTCTTATTAACATATTCGGACAGAGTTATTTCTCCTCGGTAGCCTATTTGTAACTTCTGCAATTAATAACTATCCATGCGGTTTTGCCCTTACAGATTTCTTGCAGCCCTCGTAACGTGCCTGTCTCCCCGCTACTGGTATAGGAACGAGAAAGTAAACTTCCGCTCCATGAGTTTTCACCGATACTATGGCTACCTTGAAATAAAAAGATAAATTTTTGTGCTCAGGATCTCAAATGAACCCCAAATCCCACAGATTCTCCAAATACTCCTCTGGCGAAAGCAAGTCTTCCACTAGCTGACCTCTTACAGCATGCTGCATAGCCTTCTGCAGTTCTTTTACTTACCCTCGTACTTCCCAAATACTATCTTCTACGGACTGCAACTATTTTGTCATTACTATTTCCTATCTAAGACTGTTACTTCGGTTTGTAGTTTCCTAATATTCTTTTGCTTCCTTTTTTGGCTGACTTATTCAGTCATATGTCTTAGTAGTCACGTGTTATTCAATACTTCCTTTCTAAACTTGCAATCTCCGTAGTGTGGCAGTCACTCACGGTTTTGTTCCCTTTTGACTATTGCTTAACCTCTTCTACGGTGTCGTTCGCTCTTAGTATGTCTTCCCCATCAGCAGAGCCTAATAATGTTTTCATAATTCGAACTCCAGTGTCGTTCGAACCCTTCTATCTTCGTGTATGTGGTACAACTCCCACCCCTTCCCGGGTCATTTCACTACTTATTGTCTCGTACGCCCCAAGTACTCTCTCACACACCCCGACGCTTCCTTTGAATATCCCGTACCTTTCGGTTCCCTGACGGATTTGTCTATTACTTGTTCCAGTCTTCTCATGCGTTGAATGCCTCCTGTATCACCAAGTAATGACAGGTGATCACTACTTTTTTCCGTGGACTTCCCCTTCAAGCTGATGGTTCCTTAACACTTCTATCCTAGTCCTTCTATAAACCGCATCATCTCGCCTTCTCCGCATCTCACCTAGAGGCAGGAATACCTATTACTTTCCTCCAACTTAAATTCATTGCTGCTCCCAAGTTGCTTGTACTAATTACACTATATCTATGCCTAACCTAAAAAATATTAAATGACTGTTTCTTAGACCTTACTCCATCCGGGAAGTTACAAATAGGCTACCAAGGAGAAATAAGTCTGTCCGAATATGTTAATAAGACAGGGGCAGGTTTCCTGCCCAGTGATGATGCTAATGGAACAAAAGGAGGTAAGAGAATGCAATAAAGAAGTGATAGAGCCGGAATTGTAATTTCTGCAGGTCGAGGAGCAGAGACCGTACTCCATCTTTGACAAGGTGTTTGTAGTGGCTAGTTGATTAGGGCATGGGAAGCTTACGGCGAAGCTTCCCCTGCTCTAATCAACTAGCCACTACAAACACAACGACAGTAAAGAGGCCTTACCGTTTCATTCATACTTTGTTTATCTACTGGTACCTCTCTCCTCACTCTCCCTTTCTGGTCCGAATATCCTATCAGCCGCCCTACATGCACAATTGTCGCTTTCGCTGGCAAATGAATTTTGACATTTATTAGTTACATAGTGTCTTTCACATGGTATGGTCACTGACACTTGGCAAAAACTTTTTTTGTCTTTCCTTTCGGCGTGTACGAAGTTGACAACATCAACCACTGACCAACCTTACACTGTGACATTTTTGCCGTATGGCCCACTGCTTCTTCCTCTTTCTCCAGTGCTCGTGTATTTGCTCTCTTTACTCTGTTCCACATTTCCCTAATCACTCTGGCAAGTTCCTTAACAGACTCTCCAGTCTCACCTTCCGTCATTTTCAATATGTTGAACATTGATGGCATTTTATGATCATATACTACTTCATACGGAGATAATCCTTTATTTGCATGCTGTTTTGAGTTATAGGTGGAGGCGCCGTACTTCAAATAGACATCCCAGTTGGTGTCATGTGAATCAGCATAGAATCCAAGCATCTTTCCCATTGCCCTGTGCATTCTTTGAGTTCTTCCATTGGTTTGTGTATGCAGAGGACTCGTCCTTAACTTCTTCACATTCAATAGGTTACACAATTCCTTGGACAGATCTGACATGAAGTTCGTTGCCTGGTCTGTTTCTATTGTTTAAGGCACTCCAAACTTCAGTATCCAATTATTTACAAGTGCCATTATCGCTGCCAACTGGTTCGGCATCACGACCATTTTTATGTATCTTGAAAAATGATATATGATTGTATTGCCTACTTGTTCCCTGCAGGTGCTTTATTGCTTGAACCAAAACTATCAATTCCCAGAAATTCGAATGGTGCTAATGCTTCAGGTAATCTCTGCAATGGTACACTTGTTCAACAGAAATCCGCTCTCTGTGCACACTGTATGCAATTTCGCACATACTTGTTTACGTTCGTCTACCTATTCCTCCACTAGCACCTTTCTGCTACTATTCTGTCGGTAGGTCTGTAACCTCTATGACCCGCTAATATGTGATCATGAACTTCTTGTAGCGCTCTATACATTAGCTTCGCTGTTATCACTATGTGTGGTACAAACTTGGTTTCTCTGCATAGCAACCCATCCCGCATACAAAACTGTGACTGCTTAAAATACTGATTACATTCGTCATCTGCTCTTTGTGCAGCTTGCCATTACTTATGCTCACTACCCCCATTGTGTAATACTGCTATTTTTCTACTTAATCCATCAGCATTTCCACGCTTCTTCCCAGGCTTACGCGTGACGATGAAATCAAGTTCACTTAGACTTACCACCCATCACGTTAACCTGCTAGGAGAATCGTTTAACCCCAACAACCATTTTAATGCCGCGTGACCTGTTATTACTCTAAACTTTTCGTACAGATAAATATTGAAATATGTGATTGCCGTGGTTTTAAACCTCAGAGTACTCCATCTCTCCGAAACGTCGCAGGTTCATTTTTAATCGGAATGGCGTTCTTCTGAATTGGTTGTGTCCCCAGGGTGCCGAAAACGCTGTTTCGTGTCGATCCTCTATCTGGTGATAACCACTCTTCAAACCCACTGTTGAAAAATATTTGTATTCCAGAATGAAATTTCAATCTGCAGCGGAGTGTGCGCTGATATTAATACCTGAATTGCCCTAAATGATCCAAGATGTCTTTCACGTTGCTTTCCTGTTTTTTCTTGGAATAACGCTTATTCTTGCCCTCCAAGGGCCATAACTTCCTTCAATCATCCATCTTACAGCTGTTGATCGATAAATTCCTCCAAAATTGGCTGTAAGTACCTAGATATTCTGTATTGTTTGTGGTAGACTGATGATTCGTTTCCCATTGGAATGCAGTGTTGTGTAACGCAATTTCAGTGGCTTCCAGCGATTGTTTGTGGCTGACATCCATCGTGTCCCATTCTTCTTCATTCAGGGTATCTATATTAGCGATTAAGAACCACTTTGTTAATCCTGTGTAATCTTTGTTAAAATTATCTAGAGAAATTGGTATACCTCATTTTCACCCTTTATTGCTTGTACACATACAGTACCTCTTTTTAATGAAGCAACCAGCCTGGTCTAATATTTCATTCTCTTCGAACAGTTCCATAGCATACAAAATCTGTATCCGCAAACTAGACTCAACACTGAGCGAAAGTGATTTCCCAGTATCCCGAAGTACACTACTGGCCATTAAAATTGCTACATCACGAAGATGACGTGCTACAGACGCGAAATTTAACCGACAGGAAGAAGATGCTGTGATATGCAAATTATTAGCTTTTCAGAGCATTCACACAAGGCTGACGCCGGTGGCGACACCTACAACGTGCTGACATTAGGAAAGTTTCCAACCGATTTCTCATACACAAACAGCAGTTGACCGGTGTTGCCTGGTGAAACGTTGTTGTGATGCCTCGAGTAAGGAGGAGAAATGTGTACCATCAATATTCCGACTTTGATAAAGGTCGGATTGTAGCCTGTCACATTTGCGGTTTATCGTATCGCGACATTGCTGCTCGCATTGGTCGAGATCCAATGACTGTTAGCGGAATAAGGAATTGGTGCGTTCAGGAGGGTAATACGGAACGCCGTGCTCGATCCCAATGGCCTCGTATCACTAACAGTCGAGATGACAGGCATCTTATCCCCATGGCTGTAACGGATCGTGCAGCCACGTCTCGATCCCCGAGTCAACAGATGGGGACGTTTGCAAGACAACAACCATCTGCACGAACAGTTCGAGGACGAATTCAGCAGCATGGATTATCAGCTCGGTGACCTTGGCTGCGGTTACCCTTGACGCTGCATCACAGACACGAGCGCTTGCCATGGTGTACTCAACGACGAACCTGGGTGCACGAATGCCAAAATGTCATTTTTTTCTGATCAATTCAGGTTCTGTTTACAGCATCATGATGATCGCGACATCGCGCTGAACGCACATTGGAAGCGTGTATTCGTCATCGCCATACTGACATACCACCCGGCGTGATGGTATGGGGTGCCATTGGTTACACGTCTCGGTCACCTCTTGTTCGCATTGACGGCACTTTGAACAGTGGACGTTACATTTCAGATTTGTTTCGACCCGTGGCTCTACCCTTCATTCGATCCCTGCGAAACCCTACATTTCAGCAGGATAGTGCACGACCGCATGTTGCAGGTCCTGTATGGGCCTTTCTGGATACAGAAAATGTTCGACTGCCGTCCTGGCCAGCACATTCTCCAGATCTCTCACCAATGGGAAACGTCTGGTCAATGGTGGCCGAGCAACTCACTCGTCACAATACGCCAGTCACTACTCATGATGAACTGTGGTATCGTGTTGAAACTGCATGGGCAGCTGTACTTGTAGAAGTCATCAAGCTCTGTTTGACTCAAAGCCCAGGCGTATCAAGCCCGCTATTATGGCCAGAGGTGGTTGTTCTGGGTACTGATTTCTCAGGATCTATGCACCCTAATTGCGTGAAAATGTAATCACATGTTAGTTACAGTAGAATATATTTGTCCCGTGAATACCCGTTTATCATCTGCGTTTCTTCTTGGCGTAGCAATTTTAATGGCCAGTGGTGTACATAACAGTGCGAATCAAGTCTTTGAGTGATCGCTCGTTATTTAATCGGTTCATCTTTCGCGACAGACTCACCTCGCGACATTGCTACACTGGCAATGGCTTTACGTAACTGAAACATTTTTTCATAAATTTCCACCCAATCGATTGTGGCCCGGTGCTGCCATCAGACATCTAATCGCAGAATCGTGTCGTAGCCCTCACTCGTATGACATAATCTCTAAACATTGTTTAAATTGAACTATATCTAAGCAGAGCCTATGTCCGCCGATCCTATTGGTGCGACATCTGTGTCCCTTACCTTACGCAGTCTGTACCGTGGTGGGTCCGTCCCGTTTACGTTTCACCAGATCACTTCTGGCGACCAACGCATGTACCCAGTGTCCAAGAATATCCTGCAATTCTTTTTTCCTAATTTTCCTCTCACCGTACAATCCACCTTTGGATACGACTTCCTAGCATCCAGTCTCACTGAATGAACGTAAGTGGACCTGGAGTTGCCGGTCCTCTACTTTTCAAACTGTTACTTCCTCTTACTTTAGTCACATCACTCTGACGCTGGTGACACTGTTTCCTTACATACCGTCCACATACCCTGCATTCCAGTCGACAAATCGATCTCTTCACACTCTATAGCGAACGACACTGCTATGTGCAAATATGTCGGGGCCCCTATCAGTACACGTTTTGACATTTCTGCATCCAACCCTCTTAAAAAAGTATCAAGCGCCCTTTGCTCAGCTTCTTGCAAAATAATTTTGTTGATTATAAAATCCAGCCCTAACTGATAGGTACATCTCTTAATCTTCCTTATCCTATCCGCAAATGGGTCCACAGTTTCCATATTTCTCTTAGTTATTACCCCTATTTGTTCCCTATTTCGTTTCGTGCATCTCTGAATGAACACTTTCTTAATTTCTTCGAATGTTGTGGGTCCCTTAAGAGCTTCTGTATACTCTACATAAGTTTTAGCTTCCTCTCTAGTCTCAATTTTGCAACATCATTAATTCGTTATCGACCAACCTTCCGTGTCAGCCAAATTTCCAAGCTCTCCAACAAAGGCCTGCACATTGTCACTAGCGTTACCAGAAAAAGGAGACTGACAACTCTACACCCCGTCACGACTATTGCGATACTACCAATCAACACAGTTCTGTATTATCCGCTTTTAATTGTGCTACCTTCTCGAATGATATGCGTACTGTTTCCGGCTCTCACACTTTGCATCCCCGGTTCTGTCGAAGCTTTGTCCTTGACAACACTCATTTTAAGAGCTGACACTCAAAAGACAAGAAAAAAAACATGTTAACTTGATCATTTCGTCTAATCATGAGCCATCTCGAGTCCCGATATTGCTTAGCCATATGCCCCGAATGATTACATGTACAACATTTTACTGGAACCTATTCTGTACATGGCGCTGAGTGGTTCTGAAGGTTACAATTTGCACATCCAAGAGGCACTAACTGATCATGACTTTCAAAACCTCTAAAGCTAGGCAAATCCACTGATTCTGTACTCACTATAAAATTTACTTTCCAAAATGAAATTTTCACTCTGGCAGATTAAAACTGTATGTCGGACCGAGACTCGAACTCAAGACCTTTGTCTTTCATGGCAAGGGCCAGTTGGTAGAACACTTGCACGAGAAAGGCAAAGGTCCCGAGTTCTGATCTCACTCCGGCACACAGTTTTAATCTTCCAGGAAGTTTCAAAATCTACTTTACAACATGCATGACTGTTAGACCTCTGCTTCCATGACCAAAAAAACAATCAAAATTGTTAGACTCACTGTATGATAGTCTGTAGGGTTTGACATTGCTCCAAGAAGGCGACAACAATGATCTGACACCGGTGCTAGATGGTTCATAGATTGTCACCCATGGAGAGTGAAAAGAGAGGTCAGGAAGACAGTAGATTTGCATAATTAATTACTTTATACTTGCACTCGGCTGCAGTACACAGGAACAGCTTGGTGGAGGTCCAGTTGCCTTTCAGGGGAAACACCAAAATTGCTGACAGCGCAAGGATCGGGGCTGAGCACTGCATCACTCGAATGCCATTGACAGCAATGTCTTCATCTGCGACCGTGACGACAGCGTGGCAGCGCGTCTGACAGTTCCATAGAGATGACCGGGACCTGCCGCCAGCGAGTGGGTGGCTCTCTGCTCTGGTGGCGGCTCCCTTGTGACTCAGGGCAGGCTGCCCTGTCTCGTGGTCGATCACCAGACCCCATACTGCATTCCATGGTGTCACTCTGGTTGTCACAAGCTCGTGGTCTAGGCTGTGAGAACAGCATTTTAGTACACAAAAGTTTGAGTACTTACACACGGCAGACTACGTATGTTCGGTTTGGGCTTAAGGTACATACTCCGTTGGAAAAAGTGAGGAAATTCCGTCCTTATGCTAAGAATATTGCAGCACCGGGTGTTGCTTTACCACGCCCAGCTGGCACTGCTTCGCAATGCTTGTCGTCGGTGTTTTTTTTTAACAATGCATAACACTCTTGCCTGCCTGCGGCTGGCTCAGTTGCAATTCACTTCCACTCTGGCGTCCTTTTTGAACGCATACATACGGTCGATACCCGACGGAAGTATGCCTTATTGAGCCGCTGAGTTTCAGCTTTTGCTGACCCAAATTGAACGTCAGTCAATGAAGGCGAAAAATTTGATGTGGGATCAGTGCAGACTGTATTAATGGTCCTTATCTCACTAGAGAAAGCTAACAGGTAACAGATACAGGGTGCCAATTATTGAACTCTATGAAATAAAATCGTCATAACTTCGGAACGGATTGCGTTACGACGTTCAAATTGTGCGGTTGCTGGCGTGGAACGATGGGAATTAGTATGTACATGCATGGTTTGGTTTAGCGACGAGGCCCTCGCATTTGGATGAGTTAGTCAATAAGCGAAATTGGCGCATTTGGTGGACTGAGAATCAGCATTTCGTGGTCTAGAAGTCTTTTCACCCCCAACGGGTGACAGTGTGGTATGCAATATCCAGTCACGGAACAATCGGTGCGATATTCTTTGAAGTACGGTGACTACCGAATGGTATGTGAAGGTTTTGGAAGATGGTTTCATTCCTATTCCTGATTTCGACAAGCTGGAGCTCCACCCCATCGAGGCAGGACAGCTGATGTCCTGGAGGAGCAGTCTGGGGCCCGCATTCCGGCTCTGGTGTACCCAGAGGCCACTGGTATGGGTCTCCATTGACCGCCATATCCTGCGGATTTGAACACAAGCGACTCCTTTTTGTGGCGCTGTATTAAAGACAAGGTGTACAGAAATAACCTCAAAACCATTGCTGAGCCGAAAACAGCCATGCAGGAGGTCATCGACAGCATTGATGTGCTGACATTTCATTGCGTCATGCAGACTTTCGCTATTCGTCTGCGCCACATCATCGTCAATGACGGCAGGTACATAGAACATGTCTAGAATCTGTAGAGACTTTTACATGATGTATAAAGTGTGTGTGCACCCCGTAGTTCGTAACTAATTCACGTTTTTTTCATATAATTCAATAACTGACACTGTATGCGCATTCTCTTTCTAGGCTCTCTTAGTCTGATTACCACTTGAAACACTCTCGTTAGTCGTCTTGAATGCACTCATCCAGCTGTTCTTCGGTCACTGGATAGAACCTGAAGCGCTATCAGTTAGCCTGAGCATTTACCTCGTCTGACGCCACTGTGCGTTAACCCCACCCCTTTAAGCAAGCACAAAGATCAAATCAATCTGTGTGCAAGTTTCAACGACATGATGGGATTTAAAACATTTATTTGCTGTCGCATGTGCAACGATATCAAAAGACGTCCTTACACCATCTACTAGAAACGTGTATTTCCCTACACGATGCGAATTCACACATTTGATAACTTAAATTGTATTCTATGGAACTTATTTTTAATTATTGTTGCTATTGTAATTTTACTATTCAGTTCTGTACCTCGATATTAAATTCATGTTTATTTTTCCGTTCATGTGATTCTAGCATTTAACAGTCTTTATATATAAATTTCCTATTTTACAAATACGTTCAATCTTTGACATTCTACTTCCTTTGAAGATCTGGAAAAATAAGAGCAGAATTGTTACTGAAAATGAATGCTGAATCATCTTTATTTTCTACATTCTCTGAATTCCAGTTAATGTACCTGTACAGTCACATTTAGTTAAGAATGATAATTAATAATTTTGCGCTAAACGTTTCTCCACTCCTCCGAATTTGTAATTGGACGATCTTAGCTGTGTCCAGCTTGAACACTCGGTCAGCCGCACGTAACAGTTCCTTATGGGAACACAAACTTCCACACCATTGAGCAATCGATTCCACAATTAACACAGATAAAACCCAAGCTCTGAGTATTGTAATTCATGCGATATTACGTATAGAATTTCCAAGAGGAAAACGAGGTTAGTTCCTCTATTTGACTCTAACGAGCATTAGGAATTACTACATTGAAGCGCCAAAACAGCTGGGATAGATATGCTATTCCAATACAGAGATAAGTAAACAGGCAGATACGGCGCTGCGGTCGTCAACGCCTATGTAAGACATGAAATGCCTGGCGCAGTTTTTAGACCGGTTACTGCTGCCACAATGGTAGCTTATCAAGATTGAAATGAGTCTGAACATGCTGTTATAGTCGGCGCACGAGCGATGGGGCACAGCATCTCCGAGGTAGACATGAAGTGGGGGTTTTCCCGTAAAACCATTTCATGAGCGTACCGTCAATATCAGAAATCCGGTAAAACACCAAGTCTAGGGCATCGCTGCGATCAGTAAAATATCCTACAAGAGCGGGACCAACAACGGCTGAGGAGAATCGATAGAACTGCAACCGTTCTGCACATTGCTGAAGATTTCAGTAGTGGGCCATAAAAAAGTATCGGCGTGCGAACCATTCAACGAAACATCGTCGATATGGGCTTTCGGAGCCGCAGGTCAACTCGTATACCCTTCATGACTGCACGACGCAAAGCCTTACAACTCACTTGGGCGCGTCAACACCGACATTGAACTGTTGATGACTGGAAACATGTTGCCTGGTCGGACGACTCCCGTTTCCAATTGTGTCGAGTGGATGGACGTGTAGGTGTATGGAGACAACCCCATGAATCCATAGACTCTACAAGTCAGCAGGGGACTATTGAAGCTGGTGGAGGCTCTTTAGTACTGCGGGGTGTGTGCAGTTTGAATGATATGGGACACCAGATAAGTCTAGATACGACTCTGGCCATGTAATTAAGCACCCTGTCTGATTACCTACATCCATTGAAGTTCATTGTACATTCCAACGGACTTGGGCAATCCCAGCAGTACAATTCGACACACCACACGTCCAGAATTGCTAAAGAGGGTCTCCAGGAACATTCTTATCAGTTTAAATACTTCCACTGGCCACCAAACTCGCCAGACATGAGCATTATTGAGCATATCAGGGATGCCTTGCAACGTACTGTTCAGAAGAGATCTCCAACCCTAAGTACTCTTACGGATATTTGGACAGTTTCCTGCAGTACTACTTCAGCCATTAACCGAGTTCTTGCCACGTCGTGTTGCGAACATCTGCATGCTCAGGGGGGGGGGGGGGGCGGGGTGCGTTCCACGATATTAGGCAGGTGTACCAGTTTACTTTGCTTTTCAGTGTATAACAGTGTGGCTGATTTACATCACTGACGCAGTTGCCAAGTACTTTACCTTCATTATTACATGTACCTTCAATAAGTATGATGTCGTTCAATCTCACGGCTTGGTATAGTCGGACATCTTAAATGCGGACTTCCTACACAGCAATAAGTAGCAATAGAAGGGTGAAACCCGTGAGTCAAGTGGGAGAAAAATTAATGAGGAATTCAACTGCTTATAAGAGCTGCTTTATTTTGTAGTTTATGTTGTTGTTTGTAGCAGCTGATCACGTGCTAAAATATTTCTTGCACGACTACGCGTACTCTCAGACTGCAACAAATATGGTGCTTGAGTGGTACAGAATTTTGATCATTTTCCCCTCAAATTTCGAGTGTAACAACATATACGAATATACGTCTGCGAAGATTTCTGCTTCTAATAAGTGGACTGGATCGAAAGTCACATACACACATGATCGAAAAACAATTACTTAACACCAGTAAAGAGAACAGATTCACTCTCATCTTTGTGAGGGGAATGTGATTCTACGTATCGCCAGATGCGACGCTGTCTGATACCCAACGCTGTACTTATTGAGCTTGCAATACAACAGTCCGTGTGATGGTCGGCGTTTAAAATTGTTTCAAGAGACACAAAAAATATGGCAGTTGTCAGTTACCTCTTCAGACGACAACGAACCTTAATCTCCGATGTGTTCTCAATGTTTTACTGCCAGGTTCGACGCAACACTCATAAACGACTAGCAGAAATGACTATCAGGATGTGTTTCCATCACAGAACTTACCTTTAAGGCTCGTGTTGCGCAGTTTCTGTTAAATTGGTAGATTAGCTACAGTACTAGTAGAATGAAATTTTAGGATTTTTCAGAAAGTTGGAATACATTAATTGTTGGAGCTCAAACTTTTAACTGTGGTTATCAAATCATGCTCGGACTTCGGTGAATACCCATGTACAGGCTGTAAGAGGCTTAAGCTGGGGATACAGTTGAATATAGGAGTAATTCGAGGTCTTGAGACATTTACGTTCTGCTCCACCTTCAACTATGTTTACTTCTTACTTTTTGCGATCGTAAAGTTAAATCTATAACTTCTAAACTGATGTCGGTGCTGGAATAGAACCTATCCTGGTACTATGAACAATACAAAGTCTTAGTTTGCTCTAAAAGTGCAGTATTTCATAGGACTTAATTCTTGATAATAATTAGTCTAATCTAAAAATGAGGACACTGATCTTTGTAACTAGAATTCATTTGTGCAATCTTACTACTCTAAGTTATCAGATTATCACATTTGCTTCACTTTTCTCGAATCCTGTTGAGACATTACATTATGACTTCAATATCAGACAATGTGACTTACTGGTCGCCTAGTATATCAGTATGTGACTATTCAGTTGCTGCAGTCTATGAAAATTAATACTTATCAATTTAAAACATTTAACATAGTGTACAAAAATCTTAATTAAGCGCATTAACGTCTTAAGTGGCTATTTTTCCATATAATTTTAGAAATTTTCAAATTCCTCTGCAGATTCTGGCTGTAACTTTCTTCAAGTTCGAGCAATACAGTTAAAACTTATTAACTCTATACAGTTTCATTTCAACATATAGCTTTGCTTATATTATGAGACGACTCATTCCTTATATTTTCTGTGGGTGGCATGCTGTTGCTTATGAATTCACAAACAAATATACTGTTGTGATAAACGCATCTAGAAGTTCCAGTCCTGAAGTAATATGCGAGACATATTGGAATGTGGTTCTTATAGGACAACTATCCAAGGATTTCCACCCAATAATATCCAAACAGCAGACTCTGTACACAATCATTAAATTGCTAATACTAAACTCTTTTAAGTAACAACAAATTCATATAAGTTACAGAACTTAACAAATGGTTAAAAGAATGAGCTTTAAAGACAATAATGGAGGCTTGCCACCATAAAATCCAAGATCCTTTTACAAGAGTGCTTTTATAGTTCACCCAAGAGACAAAATCCAATAATAAGTTAACTTGGCAATACAACTTAAGATCATTTACAAAAACCTTTAAAAATGATAATGACACTTGGCACCATAAAATCGGAAAACATTGAGAGCAGTAATAAATTTAAAAGAATAATAACAGTGGCAACTTGGCACCATAAAATAAGAGAAATTTCTTCTGCAAGAACAAATTACAATGGTGCTTTAAAAGATTTTTCTCCACAGACCAAGATCCAATAATAAGTTAACTTGGCATTACAATTTAAAATCATTTACATAAAAAAAAACTTTGAGAAAGATAATGCCCCTTGGCACCATAAAATCCAAGAAGTGCAACACGCAACCATTAAATATAATAAAAAAATAATAATCTGACACAACCAAAGGGAAAGGGCAACTCCCAACGAAATCACAGTCGAGCGAGCTCTCAACACTTCGGAGCCTTCCAACTCGAAACGGTCCCCGAAATAAACCGCTAAGAGCTCCCGGACACGCCTCCCACAACTGCCCATCACTTACGCGCCTCGGTTATGTTCTGTAACACACGACAGATAACAGCTACACAAGATAAAATTCAAAAATCAAATAACAATATAACATCCCGACAGCACATGATAACCACGGAGCCGTTAACGAGGGCGCTCTTAACAAGTGCCGGGAGCCAACACACACAAATCTTAATAAACAATTCTCGCTTCTTAAAACAAAACAATAAAGGCCAACATGAATAGTCAAACCACAGTCTTAGAAGCGCCTTAACGACACCAAACGCGACTATTCCACCAAGTTAATAATAACACAGTGAGATAAAAATACAGAACATGCAACTAAATGCTGTTGCACAAACCAAATTGACGAGATCGTGTTGTTCAGATCCCAGAAGACCACATATATGAAGCAGCAGTAATTCACTATGCATATACTGTCCAAAACCGCCTTTCTTAGGCAGACTTTACCTAACACATCAAATGCCAAATATACCATACACGAACGCAACTCCGGGTAGGTAACAGGAAGCATCTACGTGAATTCCTTCAAAAAGGAACAAACAGGTACCACCAAAGGTAAAGCTGAACAGACCGGATGGGCAACGACCCACTCAGTGGGATAACCAAAAGATAACCCAGTTGAGCAAATAAATTAGTACCAACAAATATCGTAACGTGCCACACACACACAGCACAAACTTCCAACAACGCCGTCCCACGTCAGAATGAAGTTCAGAGACCGCTGCTGGAGCTTCCAGCGGAAAATCTGACGAGCCAACCGAGTCCACACCCTAACCTGGCAGGCGACTCCAGAATTCAGCAATTACTTGTCTTCGGGCCGTAGTATCACAGGACCCCACCGGACCTCCACATCAGACAGGTAGGAAGAACAAGTACGCCGAATCCAGTTAATCACCACCGCATGGCCAGCACCGTGGCGAGTCGCCTTCGCCCCAGACCACTCTGCTCATATTGCGAGGCACAACAACCTTAGCGCTAGTCACCAGCCGGGCAGGCAGAGCGAACTTCACGTTCCGTGCAATACGCGGAAACCGACAACCCTCTCGCTTTCCGCCGGCCACCGCAAACACACGCCAGCGACTCAATAACAAATCACCGGAGCGCCACCCCCTCCAGAACAGCGAACTATAATCGATTATAGCGCGCGCTCTAAACAAGATCACAGGATAGCGGCAGGCGCCATATCATCCTATGCCATCTGACCATCGAGAAACAAAAACAGAAAGGACATGTACGAAGTTTAAACCAGGAAATAATAAGCACAAAACTACTCTGAAGAACATTTCAATGAATGTCTGAGATACACGTGGTTAGGCAAGAAGACTCTCAGTCCAGCCAATAGCAGGAAGCATTAAGCATCCACAAAGGCTACTGAAAACTGCTTTTTGATGTTATGTCCAGACTCATTAATGTGACCACCTGTTAAAAGCCCCAATAAACACCTTTTCCAGTGAGAGACGAGCAGGAAGAGAGGCAGTGAGGTTCTGGAAGGTACTGTTAGGCATATGGAGCCACGCCGAATTCAGTGCCCTGGACGGCAGCCCTAAGTTTCTCGGATGAGGGTCCATGTCGCGAACAGCCCAGGTTATTGAAGTGGCTCCATAGAGTGTGGATTGGTCATAAATCCGGAATGTCTGGCGACTAGAAAATTACTGGAAACTCATTCTGATAGTCTTCGAAATAATCACGCACACTGCAAGCTGTGTGACAACTAGCGTTTCCTGCTGGTAGAGGTCACGATGCAGAGCAAAAAAAAAAACTGTAGTTAAGGGTGTGGACATGCTGCCCAAGGATAGGCGCATGCTTGTGTTGATACAATGTGCCTACCAGAGTTACGAGATAAGCGAATGACGGCCACGAAAACATTCCGCAGACCGTAACACGCCGTACACGCCAATGGCCGTCTGTCCAATGGAGCATGGAACATGAGTCATCTGCAAAGGCCAGCTGTCGCCATTCAATGGACGTCCAGCTGCGGTATTGGTGTACAAATACCATCTTATTCACCAATTAACTGCGGTCAACATGGGTGCATGAACCAGGCGCCTACTGCAGAAGTCCATACACAGCAACGTTCGGTAGAAAAGCTCGCGAAGCTCGTTCAGGTGACACTGTTCGTAGCCACTTGGTTCTTCTGGACGGTCAGTTGCTCAGCAGTTACACGTCTACTAGCGCCTACACATCTCTGCCGCCGTTGCTCATCCCTGTGAACTACGACCCGTGGTGCAACACAGTTCCTACGTCTCCGGTCTGTGATAGTGCCATTTAGCATGGACTGTATGATTTAACTACGCGAACAGCTTGCAAACATATCCCTTTCTGAAAATATTTCCTCCTTTGCCAGCCTGCCAATGATCAGGCCCTTTCCATTCTCCGTTTCCATAACGCGACAACGACTGCACTGTTTTTCGCGTCCCCCGACACTCTGCATATACCCTTCACTACTAGTGCTGCCTCCTTCCGTTTGTGAGCAGTTATTGCACGTCAGTGTTGAACATTGGCGGTGGTCACAATATCATTGGGTTGTTACGAGGGTGTCTTTCAGGGACGCTGCCCAACGGTCATGAAGCAGGCGGACGGACTGTCAGGGTTGTCCTCTTAGTGATAGTCGGCTGCAGTTCGTAGGTACGTCTCTGGTTGGTTGCAGCTGCTGACAGTAGTGTGAGAAGCCCGATCCCCACCACTTATGGAAGGCACGTAGGGCCAGAAGTCTGTATGGTGACATTTTTAGTGTTCTTCGTGATATTTATAGACGAAGAGGAGGATCTCTGTTTAATTTGTATTTCGAAAAATAAAAAAAATGAAGAAGTTGAATGGAAATCGAAGTGGGGGACTGAAAATGTAAAATATTAATATGATTACCTGACATGATCACTATGTACAGGAGGCGATCTAAAAACTTGTACTGCAGTCTTCTTGTGGAAGCTGATTTATTTGCCACGACTGGCATGTAAACACAATTACTGGATTAATAATTTTGGCTATATTTGTTCCCATTCTCAGAGCCATAAAACCGGACAGCGGTGTTTACATCCTGCAATGTTCAAGCCACGCTGTCACATTTGGAATACACAATATGCAGAAGAAAGTTCAGGCATTTATTATGCTTGTTGTATAGTCCTAATACGACAGAGGTTTAAGCATTGTGTAACTAACACTGCCTGGTTTAATGGATCAGACGATGGAAATGCTTGCTGTAATTAGTAGACCAGTAATTGCGTTAGCACAGCGATCTTGGAAAATAAATTGGTTTTCACAGGAAGACTGCAGTGAAAAATAATAACATACAAAGCTATTAATGGTAGAAAAATAGTTTTTTCAACAGATTGAGTACAATAAACTAAGAAGGAAATCATCGAGCGTAGAGGACAAGAAAAGTGACTTGTCCGCAACTGAGATGGGGCATTACGCTGTAGCAAAGAATGTTGTTGTTGGTGTTGTTGTTGTGGTCATCAGTCCTGAGTCTGGTTTGATGCAGCTCTCCATGGTACTCTATCCTGTGCAAGCTTCTTCATCTCCCAGTACTTACTGCAACCTACATCCTTCTGAATGTGCTTAGTGTATTCATCTCTTGGTCTCCCTCTACGATTTTTACCCTCCACGCTGCCCTCCAATGCTAAATTTGGGATCCCTTTATGTCTCAGAACATGTCCTACCAACCGGTCCCTCCTTCTTGTCAAGTTGTGCCACAAACTCCTCTTCTCCCCAATCCTATTCAATACCTCCTCATTAGTTATGTGATCTACCCATCTAATATTCAGCATTCTACTGTAACACCACATTTCGGAAGCTTCTATTCTCTTCTTGTCCAAACTATTTATCGTCCATGTTTCACTTCCATACGTGGCTACACTCCATATAAATACTTTCAGAAACGACTTCCTGACACTTAAATCGATACTCGATGTTAACAAATTTCTCTCCTTCAGAAACGCTTTCCTTGCCATTGACAGTCGACATTTTATATCCTCTCTCCGTCGACCATCATCAGTTATTTTGCTCCCCAAATAGCAAAACTCATTTACTACTTTAAGTGTCTCATTTCCTAATCCAATTCCCTCAGCATCACCCGACTTAATTCGACTATATTCCATTATCCTCATTTTGCTTTTGTTGATGTTCATCTTATATCCTCCTTTCAAGACATTGTCCATTCCGTTCAACTGCTCTTCCATGTCCTTTGCTGTCTCTGACAGAATTACAATGTTACCGGCGAACCTCAAACTTTTTATTTCTTCTCCATGGATTTTAATACCTACTCCGAATTTTTCTTTTGCTTCCTTTACTGTTTGATCAATATAGAGATTGAATTACATCGGGGTGAAGCTACAGCCCTGTGTCACTCCCTTCCCAACCGCTGATCCCCTTTCATGTCCGTCGACTCTTATATCTGCCATCTGGTTCCTGTACAAATTGTAAATAGCCTTTCGCTCCCTTTATTTTACCCCTGCCATCTTTAGAATTTGAAAGAGAGTATTCCCTTCAACATTGTCAAAAGCTTTCTCTAAGTCTTCAAATGCTAGAAACGTAGGTTTGCCTTTCCTTAATCTTTCTTCTAAGATAAGTCGTAAGGTCAGTATTGCCTCACGTGTTCCAGTGTTTCTACGGAATCCAAACTGATCTTCTCCGAGGTCGGCTTCTACTAGTTTTTCCATTCGTCTGTTAAGAATTCGTGTTAATATTTTGTAGCTGTGGCTTATTAAACTGATTGTTCGGTAATTTTCACATCTGTCAACACCTGCTTTCTTTGGGAATGGAATTATTATATTCTTCTTGAAGTTTGAGGGTATTTCGCCTGTCTCATACATCTTGTTCACCAGATGGTATGGTTTTGTCAGGACTGGTTCTCCCAAGGCCCTCAGTAGGTCTAATAGAATGTTGTCTACTCCCGGGGCCTTGTTTCGATTCAGGTCTTTGAGTGCTCTGTCAAACTCTTCACGCAGTATTGTATCTCCCATTTCGTCTTCATCTACATTCTCTTCCATTTCCAGAAAATTGTCCTCAAGTGCGTCGCCCTTGTATAGACCCTCCACATACTGCCTCCACCTTTCTGCTTTCCCTTCATTGCTTAAAACTGGGTTTCCATCTCAGCTCTTAATATTCATACAATTGGTTCTCTTTTTTCCAAAGACCGCTTTAATTTGCCTGTAGGCAGTATCTATGTTACCCCTAGTGAGGTAAGCCTCTACATCCTTACATTTGTCCTCTAGCCATCCCTGCTTAGCAATTTTGCAGTTCCTGTTGATCTCATTTTTGAGACGTTTGTATTTCTTTTTGCCTGCTTCATTTACTGCATTTTTATATTTTCTCCTTTCATCAATTAAATTCAATATTTTTTTCTGTTGCCCAAGGATTTCTACTAGCCCTCGTCTTTTTACCTACCTGATCCTCTGCTGCCTTCACTACTTCATCCCTCAGAGCTACCCATTCCTCTTATACTGTATTTTTCCCCCCATTTCTGTCAATTGTTCCCTTATTCTCTCCCAGAAACTCTGTACAACCTCTGGTTTTATCAATTTGTCCAGGTCCCATCTCCTTAAATTCCCAACTTTTTGCAGTTTCTTCAGTTTTAATCTACAGCTCATAACCAATAGATTGTGGTCAGAGTCCACATCTGCCCCTGGAAATGTCTTACAATTTAATACCTGGTTCCTAAATCTCTGCCTTACCATTATATAATCTATCTGACACCTTCTAGTATTTCCAGGATTCTTCCATGTGTACAACCTTCTTTTATGATTCTTGAACCAAGTGTTAGCTATGATTAAGTTATGCTCTGTACAAAATTCTACCAGACGGCTTCCTCTTTCATTTCTTTCCCGCAATCCATATTCACCTACTATGTTTCCTTCTCTCCCTTTTCCTACTCTCGAATTCCAGTCACATGAGATCCGAATGGGAGACTATTTTACCTCCGTAATATTTTACCCAAGAGGACGCCATCATTATTTAACCATACAGTAAAGCTGCGTGCACTCGGGAAAAATTATGGCTGTAGTTTCCCCTTGCTTTCAACCGTTCACAGTTCCATCACAGCAAAGCCGTTTTGGTTAGTGTTCCAAGGTCAGAGCAGTCAATCACCCAGACTGCGACTACTGAAAAGGCTGCTGCCCCTCTTCAGGAACCACACGTATGTCTGGCCTCTCAACAGATACCACTCCGTTGTGGTTGCACCTACGGTACGGCCATCTGTATCGCTGAGGCACGCAAGCCTCCCCACCAACGGCAAGGTCCATCATCCATATTGAACGAATTTTCTTAGTTGACAAGAAAACTTTACGAATTGAAGCTGTTTGGAAGCGATTAGACGTAAGTAAACAAAGCTTTCGCAAGCAAACTTCTGTGTTTCGTTGAAATTATACCGGAAGTAGGCAAAGTAGCGAAGAATAAATCATATGTAACTGAAATACGATGGTGAAGAAGTATGGTAAGAATTAAGCTGACAGGGCAAAAACGAAATGAAGATGTAGCATAATGAATTCGTGAGGAAAGACGTTCGTGAAAGAACCTCATTACAAGAAAGTGTATTTTGGTGGTGCTCCTACAAATTAACACAGCTGTCTGTGTCAGTCATATTTACTATCTTCCACGACGCCTTTCGATGGCTTACACCCTCATCGTTAAGAGCATATGCTAATTACATTAAAATTTTTTATGGATGCGTCCATTGTCTACCTTAACATTCAAATTGCAACAAATAAGTTATTATGAGTAACTTGTTATCATACTATAGCACTATAGTCTTAATAAAGCTACTCGCATGGTATTCCAGATGAAACGACTATGAGGTGCGATAAAGAAAACATTTATTTCACTGATTAGCACACAAATATGAAATAATAACAAAATAGTGCCGAGAGCATACAAGTGTAGAAATACAGTGCCTCGAATGTTAACGTGCATTATCAGGTTCAAATGGCTCTGAGCACTATCGGACTTAACTTCTGAGGTCGTCATTCCTCTAGAATTTAGAACTACTTAAATGTAACTAACCTAAAGACATCACACACATCCATGCCCAAGGCAGAATTCGAACCTGCGACCGTAGCGGTCGCGCGGTTCCAGACTGTAGCGCCTAGAACCAATCGTTCACGTCGGCCGGTCATTATCAGGTTACACAGACAAATAATCCCATGTTTATGTATATTAGTTGTGAAGATTTAAAAACATATGTGAATGTTATCAAGTGTGTAGTCAACTCACAAACTGTCGTTGATACTTATCCATTACCACGCTCAGAGGACGTCAGGGACAGATTAGGCGCTGGATGTTACTTTTCAAAAACTCGATGAAGAATCTCAAAAAGTGTGTAGTAAATACTCATTTGGGCTTGTTTAAATATTTGCGTTTGCCTTTTCGCAGTGTATTTTCCAACAATATTTGGAAGAGCTGACTGCGCAAGTACCAAACTGTTCAAACTATTTGGATGATATTGTAGTAGCTGGTCGTACAACTGAAGAACGTATTGCAAATTTACGTGCTTTGTTTCGCTTGTTATCTGACGCAGGACTAAAGTGTAGACTGGACAAGTATGGTTTCCTTAAACCTGAGTTGCAGTGTCTTGGTCATGTCATAAACAGCCAAGGTGAACATCCTCTTCAGCCTCATTTGTTAGCCATATGAGATTTCCCTCGCAATATCACAGAATTTCAGTCAGGTTTAGATAAAGTGAACTATTATATTCGGTTCATACCAAATGCTGCAAAAATGCCAGCTCCACTGCGTCGCTTGCGCCCTAAGAATGTCCCCTTTGTTTGGACAGATGAGTGTCAATTAGCTTTTCAAAAACTTTAAGATGCATTGCTCATTGATCGATGCGTCGTTTACTTTGATTCTGACAAACCAGCTGTAGTGCAAATTGACGCTTCCTCTTACGGAATCAGTGCAATGCTTTCGCACAGAATTGGTGATAAAGACAGGCCTTCTGCTTTCGCATCGAAAGTGTTGACCAAAGCTCAGTGTAATTATTCACAAATTGAGAAAAAGGCATTGGCTATTGTGTATGGTGTCACAAATTCCATCACTATTTTTATGGTAGAAAATTCTAATTAGTAACGGATCATAAGCCATTACTGTCCTTGTTTCACTCGAAGAAACCGGTTGCTGTACGAACTGCCCAAAAATTGTGAAGATCGGCTTTGTCTCAATACCTGTACGAGATTGTGTATCGTCAGGCAGCTCAACATGGTAATGCGGACGTGCTTTCACGTCTTCCGATTGGCCTTGATAAGTACTTTGGCGCTTCTGCTGATTCTTGTTGTCACATCAATGCTTGGGATTCTGAACTGCTTCAGTCTTTTCCGCTGAACTATAAGAAAATTTCACAGGCGGCGGAAGCTGATTTAGATTTGAATATTTTGCTAACAAACACTGTCACATCTTGGCCTCGTTCTTTGCACAGCATACAGAACCCTGTACTGCGCCGATGCTTTGCCCCTCGGCATAGCCTCGCTGTACAGAAAGGTGTGATTCTTGTTCAAAAAGACAGTGGACAGTCTCATGTATTGATCCCAAAAATTTTGCACAAAGAATTGTTGCAGTTACTTCAGCAAGGACACTGGGGGATGGTTCGTATGAAACAGTTAGTGCGTCGACACTGTACTTGGCAGAGTATGGACACCCAAATAGAGCAGATGACGTCACAGTGTCACGCATGTGTGGCAAATCACAAAAATTATCTGTTTGGCCTTAGTCGCAATCACCATGGCAACGTGTGCACATAGACTTTGCGACACCTTTTGGGAACACAGACCGGTTGATTGTAGTTCTATCGTATGGCAAGTTTCCTTTGGCTGTGTCACTGTACTCGACAACGTCACGTAGCACAATTCAGGTGTTGTTCTTTAATTTTTTGCCTAAAAGATTTACCTGAAGTAATAGTGCATACAACGGATTCAGTTCATGTCACATGAATTTGAAATATTCTGTGAACATAATGGCATGCAACATTTAACTCAAAAATGGTTCAAATGGCTCCGAGCACTACGGGACTTAACATCTATGGTCATCAGTCCCCCAGAACTTAGAACTACTTAAACCTAACTAACCTAAGGACATCACACATATCCATGCCCGAGGCAGAATTCGAACCTGCGACCGTAGCGGTCACGCGGTTCCAGACTGAAGCGCCTAGAACTGCACGGCCACACCGGCCGGCAAAACATTTAACTAATGCATCGTTCCATTCAGAGTCAAACGGCGAAGCGGAACGTTTTGCCAGAAGCTTCAAACAGCAGATAGACAAACTTCGCTCCGCACACACCAGGGATCAAGCATTGCAGCTGTTTCTCGCCTCATATCGTTCGCACCCACGAGATGGACCACCGCCGGTGTAATTGCTACACGGCCACCGGCATCTGACACCGCTCCATCTGCTCCACCCTCCTTAGCATCCAATGCTCTCGACGCGGCCATGTGTCATGTAATGCTGACGGAGGCTCATTGAAGAGGACTGTAACGAAAAATAAGAAGGCAACAGCTGCAATAGTCACTGAATGTTGCATTCGCGAATCCTGTCAGCACGAACGCAACACGAGGGGAGCTCCATAAGCAGGTGAGACGGAATTCCGAAAACATACACTAGTGACGCAAACAAATTGTCGTAACGGGAAAACGGGACGCCGACGGCATAAAACCTGTAGTAAGGAGCAACACAAGAAAGCCATTTCGTCGAGTGAAACTTGTTTCACATTGTTTCCAACACCTGCTTGAATTTACGTCCCAAGAATGCAAAGTGGTGGGAGTTTGGTTATGATTTAAGCAGTAGTATTACGGTATTCCATTGCCCTGTGGTCACTGCCAAGGGTTATTTGACCATTTTGGACGATCAGGTCCATCGCATAGCGCAATGTCTGTTTCCCATTGTTGATGCTATTGTTCTACGATGACAGGACCCCTGTTCACACATCTTGTGTCGTCCAGGACTGGTTTTCTGAGCATAAGTATAGATTATTCTATGTCTCCTGGTCACCACAATCACCAGATGTCAATATGCTTAAGCTTCTGTGGTGTAATTTGGAAAGAAGGATGTGTTCAAAAATGGTTCAAATGGCTCTCAGCACTGTGGGACTTATGAGGTCATCAGTCCTCTAGAACCCAGAACTACTTAAACCTAACTAACCTAAGGATATCACACACATCCATGCCCGAGGCAGGATTCGAACCTGTGACCATAGCGGTGGTGCGGTCCCAGACTGTAGCGACTATAACCGCTCGGCCAGAAGGGTGCGTGATCCACCTCCATCAAACTTACTTGAACTTGACACTGTTTCACCGGAAGAATGGTACAAGGTTTCCTTGAGAAACTCTGTCTCGTTCTTTCTTTCTTTTTTTCTCACAAGAGTCCTCTGACTGGCAGCATTTGCAACCTATGTCCTCAATTCTTGAAAGCCTCTTTGGCTTTGCTGCCGGACTCTAAAATCAACTCGATTCAATATGCGCCGCTCAACACAGTTGCTGCAATCCAGTAGTGGGCAGATGCCACCGTCCTTAATAGAATACCGGTGGCAACGATATATCGCACTCAGAGACGATTCTCGAACACTGGGACTGACCACACTGAAGACTGTTCTGTTTAGACGTGGCATAGTACAGAGGAAACTCATTGTCTCTATTAAATAAATTATCTGCCAGCCTAATTTCAATTGCCTCTTTATAGACACTGTTAGAAAACCGGAAGTGCTGGCAAGTATCACAGTTTCGTCAAATTTCATACTTTGTCCCTTTTTTAAGCAGTATTCTGCTACCGCCGTTTTTTCCGGCCTCATATGACGGCGATGTTCCACACACCGGTCTTGAACCCGTGCGAATCTAACCGCCGATGTAAGCCTTCCCACACTGACAGCGAATTTTGCATACACCAGGCTTCTTAAGCGCCAAATCATCTTTCACAGAGCCGAGTAGTGCCCTAATCTTGGAGGATGGACGGAACAGACTCTTAATGATAAAAATTCTTCCAAACTTAAACTATATGCGCCCAGCATAAGGAATAAAGGCTATCGTCCTTAGTAGAATCACGGTCCATACTGCATAGCCTGACTAATCTGCTTTTCAGTGTATGCATTTTCCATAAAATCAAATGCGCAAGTTCTAGAGTTAAATTGTCTACTTTGGAAATGGCATATGCTCTGTTGATCAGAGTCCTCAATTATTTTCTGGATGTATTCCAATCTCTGTCTTCCTCTACAGTTTTTGCCCCCACACCTCCATCTAGTACGATGGAAGTTATTCCCTGATGTCTTAGGAGATGTCGTATCATTGTGTCCCTTCTTCTTGCCACTATCTCCCAAGAGTTGCTTTCCTCTCCTATTCTGTGCAGAACCTCCACAGCTCTTATCAACATTCATCTTTATCACCACATAGCCAATAATGCGATTCTCTCCTGTTCTGGTTGTTCCACAGTTCATATTTCACTACCATCAAATACTGTGCTTCAAACGTACATTCTGAGAAATTTCTTTCTAAAATTAAGACGTATGTTTAATAATAGTAGACTAATTTTTCTCATGAATGACCTCTCTGCAAATGCTAGACTGCTTTTTATGTATTTCTTGCTCTGTCTGTCACGGTTTATTTTGATGCCTGGGTAGCAGAATTTCTCAGCTTCATCTACTTTGTGATCACCCATTGTCGTGTTAACATTCTCTCTGTTTTAATTTCTGTTTCTTCTCATTACTTTCGTCTTTCTTAGATATAGTATCAATCCATATTCCGTACTCATTAGACTGTTCATTTCATCACCAAATCGTGCAATTCTTCCTCACTTGCACTGAGGATAGCAATGGCATCAGCGAATCTTATCCTTGATATTCTTTCACCTTGAATTTTAATTCCACTCTTGCACCTTTCCTTTATTTCTATCATACAGGGCCTGTATCTATGCATTCCGAGATGACTGGAATCTGTTTTGAATTACAACGCTTTAGCTACAAAGGATTAGGCGGTGTAATGTGCTGTCTTTTTGTTGCCTCCATGTAGTTGAACGGAATGGACAGTGTCTTGAAAGGAGGATATAAGATGAACATTAACAAAAGCAAAACGAGGATAATGGAATGTAGTCAAATTAAATCGGGTGATGCTGAGGGAATTAGATTAGGAAATGAGACACTTAAAGTAGTAAAGGAGTTTTGCTATTTAGGAAGTAAAATAACTGATGATGGTCGAAGTAGAGAGGATATAAAATGTAGACTGGCAATGGCAAGGAAAGCGTTTCTGAAGAAGAGAAATTTGTTAACATCAAATATAGATTTATGTATTAGGAAGTCGTTTCTGAAAGTATTTGTTTGGAGTGTAGCCATGTATGGAAGTGAAACATGGACGATAACTAGTTTGGACAAGAAGAGAATAGAAGCTTTCGAAATGTGGTGCTACAGAAGAATACTGAAGATAAGGTGGATAGATCACGTAACTAATGAGGAGGTATTGAATAGGATTGGGGAGAAGAGAAGTTTGTGGCACAACTTGACTAGAAGAAGGGATCGGTTGGTAGGACATGTTTTGAGGCATCAAGGGATCACAAATTTAGCATTGGAGGGCAGCGTGGAGGGTAAAAATCGTAGAGGGAGACCGAGAGATGAGTACACTAAACAGATTCAGAAGGATGTAGGTTGCAGTAGGTACTGGGAGATGAAGCAGCTTGCACAGGATAGAGTAGCATGGAGAGCTGCATCAAACCAGTCTCAGGACTGAAGACAACAACAACAACATGTATTTGTCCACCTTTTGCAGATGGTTAACTTGGCACAAAAGGAAGTTTGCAAGTGGAAACAGATATTAGAATACTCAAAACACTGAAAGAAGATGTTCATGGCATAACGTATGAAAATATGGAAAGTTTTGGACATGGTACACAGACGTGGAGGAAAACATCAGATCAATCGAATGGCTGGTGTGAATTTTAAAAAGGTGATGTAACAGGTGACAGGTCTCCAAAGTCAACATAATTTAAATAGACGCTGGGGGACGCAAGAGTAACAGGACTGACGGGGAAGCGTTCCTAGTTCGCGGTCTTCGGGGCCGAGGCCAGGGTCAGAGAGCGTGCAGTTAATTACGGCTAGAATGAAGCGCGGGCGCGACCGGCAATCGATGCGCGGACACTTCATATCGGGGTCACACGCGTTCCAGCCCGCGCTCCGTCTGCCTTTCACAGCGAAGCATCTGCCACGATTACCGCGCTAATTACACTAGTCGACAAGTTTCAAGTTTTTTCAGCATCTCGTCTGTAAATGGGTGGATTTACCTGATTTGAGGGTACTGAATTCTCTGGTAAAACAAGCTTTTCTCTATCACATCACATTTACTAGCTAGAATACTAACTAGAATCAAAAACATTGCTGGTGAGCGTTGACGGAATTAAAGCAAACGAGAAATGCATATTCAGTACATTGGAACTAAACACTACTTAGTCTGTATGTATGGAAGAAGGTCTAAATTAGTTCAATTAGTTCATGACATATAGTCGACCTCATTCCTCTTTGGTATTCGTAAACTGTGAGAACGACGCTCTTCTTTAGTTTGCCGTTTCTTTATTACAAGTGCCTTCTAGTGACGATTTGTAGATCTTCTAGCACTCCGGAACCAAGCTAAATGGAAATTTAAAAAATTATAAATCTCAACTAATGAAGAGAAAACATCTAAATACCGAAAATTACCAATAAAAACCTTTATAAGGTCTCAAAAATCTTACGCGCTAGAACGTTTCGAAAGGTACATTCAGATCCTGCTCACCGAAGTCATACACCCAAGATGCAAAATGGCTGTTGAGTACTGTTACAAACAACTCTTGCAGAGAGGTGAATTAGACTCTTGACCTGCAACAGATTAGCGACCGTCAATACAGAGCCAGCTCATGTGAAATAATACTCTGAAGCCGCCGTATTGCACGTCCCCAAACTGCGGACATGACGTGGTACCCGACATTTAGACTGCTAGCTACAATGTTACCGCAGGCCATATGTTAATCATCTGAATTATAGTTTTACTTAGGAATAAAACCTTCTAGTGAAAGGATTGTACCGATGGTGGTTAGTGAAAGAGTTCAAAATTTACTACTTTGCAACTGATATGGCTGCCTACATCGCAATGCAATGAAGCCAATAATACAGCAGAAAACGTACAACACCAGCGGGTACCAACATCTTCGTTTACGTAAAGAAACTTCTTCTAAGAAGCGGAGCCCATATAAATCTATTATTTCACGCCTAAAAGCTCTGACAAGAAACAGTTGCAAGATCTAAAAGTAATTAATGTAGAATAATGAAATTTCAGGAATACTTTTGTCTAAGTAACGTATTTAAGCGATAAACATTGCAAAATCACAAGGTAATGTAAGTTGAGATATGCCACTCCAAATTAACATGCTGGTACATTAACAACCGACGTAATAGCCATAATGTTGAATGCACGCATGCAAACGGGCATGCATTGTATTGCACAGGTGCTGGCTGCAAATTTGTGCGGTGGAGGTCCATGCATGTTGTACTTGATCTGTCAATGTAGGGATGGTTAACGCTGGTTGTGGATGATGCTAGAGTTGACGTCCAATGATATCCCAACATGCTTGATTGAAGACAGATGTGAGGATCGAACAGGCCAAGGCAACATGTTTTAGAGCATAGCGTTGCGGTAGCGGTAAGTGGGCAAGCGTTATTCTGTTGGAAAACACACCCTAGAATGCTGTTCGTGAATGGCAGCACAACAGATCGAATCACCAGACTGAGGTACAAATTTGCTGTCAGTGTGCGTGGGATAACCACGAGAGTGCTCCTGCTGTCATACGAAATAGCTCCCTAGACCGTAACTCCTGGTGTAGGTCCAACATGTCTAGCACGAAGACAGGTTGGCTGCAGGCTCTCAACTGGCCTTCTTCTAACCAACATACTGCCTTCACTAGTGCCGAGACAGAATTAGCTTTCAACATAAAACATAACAGACTTCCGTCCTGCCCTCCAAAGTGCTCTCATTTGACACCACTGAAATCGCAAATGGCAGTGGTTTGGGGCCACTGGAACGCACGATACGGGGCGTCTTGCTCGGACCTGTCCTTGAAGTAGCTGAGCTGTAGCATTCGTTGTGTTACTGCGGTGCCAACTGCTGCTCAGAATGCTGCTGCAAACGCAGTACGATGCACCAGAGCCACAGGCAGAATACGATGCTCTGTCCACTCTGATGGTGCCATGTGCCCATGCGGGGCCCACTCTTCTTGCGGCCGTATATTCCCACGATCACAGCTGCGAGCGATCATGTATAGTGACTACGTACCTGCCAAGTTTTTATGCAATAACGCTGAAGGAACATTCACTTTCTTGTAGGACTATTACACAACCTCGTTCGAATTCAGTGTCGTGTTGGTAATAGGGTTTGTCGTGTTAAAGGCATCCTCGACTAACGTTAACTCACCAAGTTCAATCTCAAAGGCGACTGGCGCTCACGACCGTTATAACGCATATTAAAAGCGAACCTGAGTTTAATCCTCATACATGCGCTATTATCGCCACTCATATGCTACTGTCGCGAAATTTGAGAAACATTATCCTTTAAATGTAGAAAAAGGCCTTCCAACTTTTGTTTAAGCCGTACAACTTCCTTCTTTTTCTCATTTGTGTAATTATATTCCATACTTTTAAAATAATGTTGCAGTTTAACCAAAATATTTGTTAAATCAGTTCTATTATTTCCACTAAATATGTACCAGCACTCTCTCTGACAGTGACATAAACTCTTTGCTTTGTGTAATGACTGTTCTTCTCCATGTAGGAATGTTTGCAAATAACAGTTGAGTAGTTTTGTGAGGCTGCAAAAGGTAGATCTGTTATTTGTTACATTTATTCAAATTGCAACCTCATAATACATCACGTGAAATGATGCAGCATAAAAACTTTCAAGAGTTCAGGCACTTTACTTCATCTAGTGTTTCAAGAATTACACGATTTTCACAGCCCTTTCATCCGTTAACTTTCTCCGTACTAGAAGAAAACTTACGGACCTTATAATGCCTCGAAAGAAGATGACGATGCCAGGATAAAGATAATCAACGAAGTAAAACTTCGAATTCTGATATGCGTAATGGCCTTCGATGCAACTCATTTCAAATTAATGTGTAACGTTCGGTCTGAGGACGAGACATTGAATATGCAGCATTGAAGAGGCACTTTACAACATGTACTCTGAGAATGCTATGAAAGATCGACCGTTCAAGGAAATGTAATTTGAGTATCTTCGTTATGAGAATTTGAATCTCGTGTGGTGTTTCAACTTGTAGCTGCGCCAATCGGTAAGTCTTTGAAACGTTTGTTGTCACAGTTACAGGATGTTTCAGTGTGTTAGAGAAAACACTTAGCCAACCTTATTGAATACTATTGGAGTACTAGTGCGGGAGCTCATCCACCCAACATCATTATAGTCAACAGCAGAAAGATATTCACCAAATTGTTATATTGACACGCAGAAAAAGAGTTGAAATGTAACTATAAATCAAACCAAAGCGAAGGTTATGAATCAGTGACAGGTATCCCAACACAAGGTGAACTATTCCTTCATCCTTACGATTTTAGGAATACGGCATAACTTTGCCTGTGCAGTACTGTGAACAGCAAAAACCGTATTGATTGAAAACGTGTCAGGAACGACCTGAAGTTGCATTTTTGTTGTGTTTGTGACCATGTTACTACATTTCCAGTTATGAATGCAACGCATAATGTTCAGTGACATGCTAGAACTGTATGGTATCATCCAGTTGCAGGAAAAACAATGAAATAAAATTCTTCAATTCACAGTGCGCTGTCCCGTTGAACTGGAATATTACACATTTCATTCATCATCATTACCTAGACTGCAGGACTGTTAGAGATTAATTTATTCAGGGCTTTTCCTGTGTCCACACCTTGGTTTCCTATAAACTGTTAAGCTGGATTCCGCGAATGCACTGTCTGCAGTAAGACAAATGAAGAAGGAATAGGTTTACAGTGTGTAAATTAGAGGCAGTAGTCTCAGTCACATTCTACATAATCCTCAATAAGTTGAGTGAAATTATGAAAACTTCTGAAGTTTTGATACTAACCAAAGGTTTCCATGTAGTTGTTGTGGTCTTCATTCCAGTTCAGTTTGATGCAGCTATCCGTGCTACCCTATCCTGTGCAAGCTTCTTCATCTCCCAGTACCCACTGCAACCTACATCCTTCACAATCTGTTTAGTGTATTCATCTCTTGGTCTCCCTCTATAATTTTTACCCTCCATGCTGCCCTCCAACACCAAATTGGTGATCCCTTGATGCCTCAGAATATGTCCTACCAACCGACTCCTTCTCATAGTCCAGTTGTGAAACAAAATTCTCTTCCCCCCAATTCTATTTAATACCTCCTCATTAGTCATGCGATCTGTGCATCTAAACTTCAGCACTCTTCTGTAGCACAAAATTTCGAAAGCTTCTAGTCTCTTCTTGTCAGAATTATTTATCGTCCACGTTTCAGTTCCATACATGGCTACACTCCATACAAATACTTTCAGAAACGAATTCCTGACACTTAAATCTATGCTCGATGTCAACAAATGTCTGTTCTTGAGAAAAGACTGCCATTGCCAGTGTACATTTTATATCCTCTGTACTTCGACCATCATCAGTTAGTTTGCTCCCCAAATAGCGAAACTCATTTACTACTTCAAGCGTCTCATTCCCTCAGCATCACCCGATTTAATTCGACTACATTCAATTATCCTTGTTTTGCTATTGTTGATGGTCATCTTATATCCCCGTTTCAACACATTGTCCATTCCCTTTTGCTATTGTTGATGTTCATCTTATATCCTCGTTTCAACACATTGTCCATTCCCTTCAGTTGCTCTTCCAGGTCCTTTGCTGTCCCTGACAGAATTACAATATCATTGGTGAACCACAAAGATTTCATTTCTTATCCATGGATTTTAATTCCTATCCGAATTTTTCTTTTGTTTCCTTTCCCGTTTGCTCAATATACATATTGAATAACAACGGGGATGGGCTACACCCTGTCTCACTCCCTTCCCAACTACTGCTTCCCTTTCATACCCTCGACTCGTAACTGCTATCTGGTTTCTATACAAATTTTAAATAGCCTTTCGCTCCCTGTATGTTACCCTTACCACCTTCAGAATTTGAAAGAGAGTATTCCATTCAGCATTGTCAAAACCATTCTCTATGTCTACAAATACTAGAAATGTAGGTTTGCCTGTCCTTAATCTATTTTCTAAGATAAGTCGTAGGGTCAGTATTGCCTCACGTGTTCCAACATTTCTACGGAATCCCAACTGATCTTCTCCGAGGTCGGCTTCTACCAGTTTTTCCATTCGTCTGTAGAAAATTCGTATTAGTATTTTGCAGCCGTGGCTTATTAAACTGATAGTTCGGTAATTTCACATCTGTCCACACCTGCTTTCTTTAGGATTGGAATAATTATATTCTTCTTGAAGTCTGAGGGTATTTCGCCGGTCTCACACATCTTGCTCACCAGATTGTAGTTTGGTCAGGGCTGGCTCTGCCAAGGCTATCAGTAGTTCTAATGGAATGTTGTCTACTCCTAGGGCCTTGTTTCAGATGAAGTCTTTCAGTGCTCTGTCAAACTCTTCACGCAATATCATATCTCCCATTTCATTTTCATCTACATCCTTTTCCATTTTCATAATATTGTTCTCAGGAACATCGCCCTTGTACAGAACCTCTATATACTCTTTCCACCTTCCTGCTTTCCCATCTTTTCTTGGAACTGAGTTTCCATCTGAGCTCTTGATTATCATGTAAGTGGTTCTCTTTTCTCCAAAGGTCTCTTTAATTTTCCTGTAGGCAGTATCTATCTTACACCTAGTAATACACGTCTCTGCATCCTTATATTTGTCCTCTAGCTATCCTTGCTTAGCCATTTTGCACTTAATGTCGATCTCATTTTTGAGGCATTTGTATTCCTTTTTCCCTACTTCATTTACTGCATTTTTGTATTTTCTCCTTTCATAAATTAAATTCAATATATCTTCTGTTACCCAAGGATTTCGATTAGGCCTTGTCGTTTTACCTACTTCATCCTCTGCTGCCTTCGCTATTTCATCTCTCAAAGCTATCCATTATTCTTATACTGTATTTTCCCCCCATTTCTCTCAATTGTTCCCTTATTCTCTCCCTGAAACTCTGTACTAAATTCCCAACATTTTGCAGTTTCTTCAGTTTTAATCTAGAGTTCATAACCAACAGATTGTGGTCAGCGTCCACATCTGCCCCCGGAAACGTCTTACAATTTTAAACCTGGTTCCTAAATCTCTGTCTTGTCATTATATAATCTATCTGAAACCTTCCAGTATCTCCAGGCTTCTTCCATGTACACAAACTTCTTTCGTGATTCTTGAACCAAGTGTTAGCTATGATTAAGTTATGCTCTGTGGAAAATTCTACCAGGCGGCTTCCTCTTTCATCCCTTACGCCTATGCCATATAAACCTACTAAGTTACCCTCTCTTCCGTTTCCTACTATCGAATTCCAGTCACCCATGACTATTAAATCTTCATCTCCTTTCATTATCTGAATGATTTCTTTGATGTCATCTTACATTCCATCAATCTCTTCGTCATCTGCGGAGCTAGTTGGCATATAAACGTGTACTACTGCGGTAGGCGTGGGCTTCGTGTCTATCTTGGCCACAATAATGCGTTCACTATGCTGTTTGTAGTAGCTTATCCGTACTCCTATTTTCTCATTCATAATTAAACCTACTCCAGCATTACCCCTATTTGATTTTGTATTTATAACCCCGTGTTCACCTGACCAAAAGTCTTGTTCCTCATGCCACCGAACTTCCCTAATTCTCAGTGTATCTAACTTTAACCTATCCATTTCCCATTTTAAATTTTCTAACCTACCTGCTTGATTAAGGGATCTGACATTTCACGCTGCGACCCGTAAAACGCCAGTTTTCTTTCTCCTGATAACAAAGTCCACCTGAGTAGTCCTCGCCCGGAGATCCGAATGGGGGACTATTTTACCTCCGGAATGTTTTCCCTAGAGGACGCCATCATCATTGAACCATAGCGTAAAGCTGCATGCCCTGGGGAAAAATTACGGCTGTAGTTTCCCCTTGCTTTCAGCCGTTCGCAGTACCACCACAGCAAGGGCATTTTGGTTAGTGTTAGAAGAGCAAATTAGTCAATCATCCACACTGTTGCCACTGAAACTACTGAAAAGGCACACAAGCCTCCCCACCACCAGCAAGGTCCATGGTTCATGGGGGGGGGGGTATTCCATATTGGTGGTTTCTTCAGAAGGATGGTCGCATCAAGTCTGGCACTTTCAATCGGCCATAGGCTACATGCTGGTAGACATCTTCAACTATATCTTTTCTGTGCTTCATTTCCTATGCAAGCGAACTTGGAAGGATGTTGCGAAATTCTTATTCGTCCGCAATTATGTCACACGAAGCTGAAACTGATAAACAACAACCACATTTAGAAGGAAATTGAAAAGGTTTTACATTTTAAGTATTTCTTAGAACAACAAGGAACAGATACAGCAAGTTTTTGTTAGAACTGACATACTGGGATCAATTAGTATTGTCAGTATAAGGTATAACTCTCACGGCGAACGATGTTTAGGCTGCTACGCTGACAGATATTTCTTAATCTTTATTGAGATGTACATTTCGTAAGAGATTAAGCGATTAAATTTCCACGCTGTTTGAAGAGATGTGAATCACCAACGTCAGTGCGATATGTGGACAGGAGTACATTCTTGTATTCTTTCTGGCATAGAAGCAAACAGCCTATGAATGACACATTGAGGAGTCCAATTCCATGGTTCATACTAGGTTATGATGATTGCTAGCTGGAGATTTGTATGAACGTCTACTCTTATCACATCCAAGACATGATCTGTGGTTGACAAAGCAGGGAAACTGGTAGGCCAGTCAAGGATCCATTGGCCTACATTCCTCATGGCGTGTGTGATATGGACCGCCGTATGAGGTGTTCCATTTTCCTGCTGGAATAAGCGATTTTATACCCTGGTTGGTGAAAGGTATAACAACAGTTCTCACCAAACATGATATATACTGACGAGCATTAAGCCTACCCTCAACAATTATCAGACCAGTTGTCACGTCCATTGCTCCCCATACCATGATCGCAGGAGTTGAAGATGTATGGATATTTCAAATCGCAGCTTGCTGTGACCTTTCAACAGTCCGGTTATGGACACAGTGGAGTCAATATGACTGTCATAAACCGAAGGGAAACTTATCTGTGAACTCTGCAGAATGCCACTAAATGTACCAGTTGACCACGGCACTACACCAAGCAAGTCTCCACTGCGTAAGGTGTGTTGGTCGATTATCTTCAGATTTCTTCGTCGTTTACTCCTTCTGGTAGGACCCGCGTCAAATCTACTTGTCACTCTGTAGTCTTGAAACAAAGTTCAGCATTGTAGCCAGTAGTCTGCTCGATCTGTCGTTATAATGCCTCCACGTCTGAAATATGGTGATGAGCTGGACGTGCAAGTTCTATGAGCACGTCATGTAGCGATCGTTGCCTTGACATCTTCCAGTAACGTTATACACACACAATACGGTCATGTGCTCACACTATTCTTCATCCACAATGGCTATTATTCCAGTTTTCTCCGCAGAAAACACTAAAAATAAGCTCACAGAAAGTAAAACTTTAATCTAAATATCCCACATGAAAATAGTGGAATACCTCTGGTAGCGTTCCGTCAAGGAGATACTTTTTTGTCAATGAATGTTCCTACAAATACGTTTTTGTGTCTGTATACATGTATCTTGTTGTGTATATCTTGTTGTGTATATAGTTCCGCATAGTCAGCGCGTACACAACTTTCCCACTAGAGCGCGTCCCGCTAAGCATAAAAGCGCAGGCGCAGCGCTCGTCCGTCTCCGCACTACGAGATGGCACTGTCTTAGAGACGGACCAAATTCTGCTTCCACCGATCCACATATTAATATGTAACGCAGCCAATGAGATTGCTGCTTATGTAGAACCTTTTCTCCTCGCGGATCACACTCGCGCAGTGATACCTGAATGCGCGAGGTATTATAACGAGTGTACAGACCTCCAATTAGTCAGTCTGCATTTGTCTGCACCAGTCTGGATTAGTCTTTACCAGTCTGAATTAGTCTACATTTGTCTGTACCAGTCTACAGTCAAGTTTCAGTCTGCGCCTAATAGGATTATCATGTTCCCTTACATACCCATGAAGATAAATGAAGAGACACTTTGTCAAGTATCAGAGATATGTGAGACTAAGATTAACGTACGAAGACCAAAGGAACTTCAGATTGTCAGTTGTAAATAGCATCCTGAACCAAGTTAAGTTATTTTTATGCTTGTTATTATTTTAATAAACGTGTGTGAAAATTAATCAAGTTCTGTTTAAAGTTGGTCACCATCAATATGCTACTCTAAGCGTGCAAGTGGCATTTCTATCGTCTGACCTAACGGCAGAAGATAAACACGCCACGATAAGAACACGAGACATATTGCTGACACTCGCCTACTTCGCTAGAGCGACAAGTCAAATAATCTGATGGTGTGTGTACCGAAGGTCTTACAGTACACACACCACATATCTAAATACAATTTTTTTCGGATGACAGAGCAGCATGTAAAATGAAGCTATTTGAAATAAGTTACGCTCTCCGAAAACGAATAAGTAAGAAGTTACGAAGTGAAATGTATTATGGCATAGAGGTCAAAATTGGTTCAAATGGCTCTGAGCACTATGTGACTTACTTCTGAGGTCATCAGTCGCCTGGAACATAAAACTACTAAAACCTAACTAAGCTAAGGACATCACACACATCCATGCCCGAGGCAGGATTCGAACCTGCGACCGTAGCGGTCGCTCGGCTCCAGACTGTAGCGCCTAGAACCGCACGTCATTTGGCAGAGGAGGGTTTACTCCGCACTCCATAACTTGCACGTGAAATTAGTATAACTTACAGTTCAGCACGTAAAGCAGGTTATATCTCGTCCGAGTGCCTAAGCGCAACAACAAGCCGAGTCCAGGTCACGCAGGCAGTCGGCAGGGGTCGTCAGATACGCCGCTAGAGGTCGCAGCGTACACGGACTAGTTTATTGCGCATGGACACGTCATCGAAAATAATGCACTGAGTATTCCGCCAAGGGGAGTTCACCTAAGGCCGCACACAGACCACAGAAGACATTCTTCACCGAGTACGCCGGTGGGCCGGGCGCCGAGAGCAGCCGCTGTTCCATTATCAGCGGGTTACTTCGGTGGATCCACCGCCGCTACGCCCCCGGGTCGTCCTCCAGGAGCAACCACTACGCTCTGGGCCGCTACCAGTCGATGCGTGGCCAACGCCCTGTAAACATAACTGTCAAACTTGTTTATTTTCTGCGTTAGGGCGACATCCTAATTTAAGCTGGTTCAAGTACTTTTCAATACTTACTTCTTTTAGGCGTCAACTGTTCTGCTATTACAATTGGCCCTCTGCCAAGAGACATTTTACTGCCTGAGCATCTAGCCAGAATTCATTTGTTATTGTTGTAACTCGGCCGTCACCCAATTATTGTTTCTTACTTCGCCTTTCAGCAATGGTCACCAACAGTAAAACCGGGGTTCTGTTTATTGTCAGGAAATAAATTTTGTTTCTTTACGTCTTGAGAATCGTTATTGTCCGCAGACCACGTGTGTAGCACAAGGTAATAAGGGAGCAGCAGCTGCATCCCTACCGAAGCGAGAGCAGCCTCTAAGTCTCTCCCTAGTACTGATGCAATGGGTGCTGCAGTTCTTTATCCTCAATTTCCAGCAGACGTTCTCATCTCGAATGGTCTGTTTCAACATACCGCACCAGCTCAAAAATTTCGAACTGGAATAAGAAAAATTAAAAGTTAAGATAATGTTGATAATGCTTCAGGTTTTCTACATACTGTGGTTCAAATGGCTCAAATGGCTCTAAGCCCTGTGGGACTTAACTTCTGAGGTCATCAGTCCCCTAGAACTTAGAACTACTTAAACTTAACTAACCTAAAGACACCACTTCTGAGATGTCGTACACCTCACACGTAACAAAGGCCTGATTGTCGGTTTTGTCGTCTAATCGTTGACCTTCATGTAAACTACTGCTTCTTATCGTTTTTGATTGGTTCGTATTGGTAAACAAGTCTCCTCACGCGAGAGTATTTTTGCAGAAAAAACTATCCACGTTTTGAAGTTAATCATCTCGCGGAAGGTGTCTACACATCGGTTTTGTTCGAGAGTCAAAGTGCGCACGACAATCTTTGCACACACTTTTCTCTTCCTGAAACCATTCTGGAGAATGCCTTGAATACTTAAGTTAGGAATATTGCACTTGCGATTTGTCGGAACACAGTGATGACACACTACTGCCGGACATACATTACTTAACACTGTCGGGCCACAGCTGATGGGTCGCACGCGCAACGGTAGTTTAGAGTTGTTTGTTGGGGCTGACACTGTACTTACTGGTTCAAATGGCTTTGAGCACTATGGGACTCAACTGCTATGGTCATTAGTCCCCTATAACTTAGAACTACTTAAACCTAACTAACCTAAGGACATCACACACATCCATGCCCGAGGCAGGATTCGAACCTGCGACCGTAGCAGTCTCACGGTTCCGGACTGCGCGCCTAGAACCGCGAGACCACCGCGGCCGGCACTGTACTTATTGCGCTGACGATTCATACGCTACGAATAAAAGCAGTCTGGCCTCTTTCTCGATTGTCCGTGTACACGGAATGCTCAGCAGTCGGAGTGGGCATTTAAGCAAGGTCGGCAATTAAGAAAAGCAATGCACACCGGTTCGCAATGATAATGTGTGTGGACACAGTTAATGGAGGCGAACAGTCCCGTTCGATAGAATGAGTAGGACAGAACTTCGTGTGAGTACATCACGCCCGCGTACGAGTAGGAGTTAGGTGTCACTCTCTGGACAACTGCTGTGCATGTAGTACCTAGTCATAACTGCCCGCATCTCGTGGTCGTGTGGTAGCGTTCTCGCTTCCCACGCACGGGTTCCCGGATTCGATTCCCGGCGGGGTCAGGGATTTTCTCTGCCTCGTGATGGCTGGGTGTTGTGTGATGTCCTTAGCTTAGTTAGGTTTAAGTAGTTCTAAGTTCTAGGGGACTGATGACCTAACGTGTTAAGTCCCATAGTGCTAAGAGCCATATATATATATATATATATATATATATATATATATATATATATATATATATATATATATGATAACTGATGAGACTATTTAGTACCAAAAGAGGGAACACCTACTTGTTATTCTGCAGTTCATATTTATTCGAGGGAAGCTAAGTAAGTGCTCCCTCTTTTAATATTATACTCATGTTTTGTCAAGCAACGATGGTGAATGCAGTTTATGTTAAAATGTATTTACTTATCTCAAATGCAGAAATGTCCTCGTATTTCTGGAAATTTTATCCACAATCAATACACCAACAGTATTTTCTTCTTAATTTCTCCATTAAATATTACTCTTCTTCTTGATAGTCAGGTGGTCATTATTATTTCTGTGTCCACGTATTGTCTATAGGGGCCTGTTATAATCGCCTAGAAGCATTTAATATTTACATTATTTCCTGTAAAGTACTTTTTTCTACTAAACTGAAGGCCTCTTTTTCTAATGCCTGTACCCTATCTGAGTTTTCAAAGTTTGTTCTCTTCGTATATTATGCTTTGTCTCGTTATCCTGGTATTGCCAATTCATGATTTACCTTCCGTAGGACCCTTTTGTAAAACAACCGTCTAGAGAGCGTTGTACCTGGGAACAAGGAACTTGTTCTTCTGGTGACCCTAAAGGGTTCGACGTCACAGGTGTAGCCGCGGGACATACACCGCCTTCGATATTTTAAGCGTCGTGAGAAGATTTTCAGATGATGTCAGTCTCCAGCCAAGATGCAATATAATGAAGCTGTTCACTAGGAAACAGTCTGTCCTCTTCGGCAAGGCTTACCATGGTACTGAAATATGCCTGATACTAATCAAGATACGATATTTCAGTGCCTGCGTTGTTATTTGTGACTTATGACGTCATGTGGTTGTAAAGTTAGACCAAGAACTTCTCGACTGCTGTTTGTGTTGGAGTAGAGAATCTGTCATAGTACTATAAACAATACAAACATTTTATTAGCTCTAACAGTGTAATATTTAATAGGACTTAATTATGATAATAACTAGTCTAATTTCAGCATAAGAACGACACTGATCATTACAGCTAAAATCCACTTAGCAGCCATTCGTGCATCATTATTACTTTTTAATGTGACTTACCAGGTTATCACAACAGTTCCAGTTATCTTGAATCCTCTTGAGGTATTATATCATGTCTTCAATAATGTCGTACAATGTGACTTCTTGATCGAGTGGTATATCAGTATGTGGCTATTCAATTGCTGCAATCTCTGAAAATGAATATTTATCAGTTTCAAACCTGTAGCATTAGTGTATACAAATCTTGATTAACTGCATTAATTACTCCAGTGACTATTTTTTCGTTTAGTTTTAGAAATTTTCAAATTCTTCTGCAGAATCTGCATGTGACTTTCATCAAGTTAGAATATTTTCCACAATTAGTTCGAGCGATACAGCTAAATTTATTTACTCTACACAGTTTCATTTCATCATACAATTGGGCTAATACATTCAGACGGCTTGTTGCTTATGCTTCCTATGGGTGGCGTGCTGTTCTTTCTTAATTCACAAACAAATACTCTTTTGCTATGGAGAACACATCTAAAAGTTCCAATCCTGAAGCAGTCTATAAGATCTATGCACATTTGATCATGTAGAAACTTCAAAACAAGACCACGTTTTAAGTTTAAAGCAGGAAATAATAAGCAAAAAAGTAGTCTGCAGAAGGTTTAATGAAAGTCTGAGATACAAGTGTTCCGACAAGGACCCTCTAAGTCCAGCCTACTGCAAGAAACACTTATGTTCAGAAAAAAATGAACACTTTGAACGACTAGACATAGGATATTCATATTCACTGGACATGTACATTATCATGTTCAGGAGAGATGATTAACATTTCACTCCCATTGGTTTAGCATGAGTCCTGTTGCCTGATAGGATCCGAAATTATTTGAAGAATCAACTAAAACTAGGAAAGCTTCTGAAGATTATGACTTGAATGTTGAATCGATTAATTATATATCACTGGAAGTTAAATGTAGACTGTTGGACGTTTTGAATGTTTGCTGGAGAACATGTAGAGTACCAGATAATGACCTCAGGCATAATGCACTCCCTATTTATAAAATGGATTAGGCCTTAAATATAAATTGTTGTGAAAAGATTCCATACTATTAACAAATGTGATGAAACTACATGAGCCCATGTTTGGCGTCGGAAATGTTGCAAACTCAGCAGTATAATAGAATTGAGCTGGATGGTTTAAGGTTAGGCACCAAAATTGTAGTAAAAATAGTTGTAAAACAGAACAGAGTTGAATGACCCCACACTGGGCGCCAAAATGTAAATATAGTTAGGAAGCCATGTGAATTTGGAACCAAATTTACATGTATTAGTGAGTATAAATCATAAATGAAACGCTATTAGGGGCAGTTTGACTGAGCATAGGCACGAGTCAGTAACTGCACCTCTCATCACATCGACGGTGCGTCAAGGTTGATGTAATGTCTGCGCGACGTGTCGATCTCCAGACGAGCAGACATGGTGTCGCGCGCCACTGCTTGAAAGCCGCTGATTTTACCTGCATGCACCCGCAGCTTTTCAGGTGATGTTCAGGGCAGCTTCATACGTGCTTTGTCCATCGCTTCCCGCCTAATTACTCTCCTCCTAGAATTGCCACCCACCAGTCGAAACAGCTACTGTCCCCGCTGGAGCAGCCGCATGCTGCCTCCTGATACAGATGCATTGTATATTGTCTGCAGAAAATTAGACTGCAGTGGCGGTGTCCATGCTATAACTGGAGGTGGAGGTCAAGTGGCGAGAAAAAAAACCGAATATTCGTTTTTTCAAAGATAATCTAAACCGGAATGGGAACTGAGGATATTACAAAATGACAACAGATATTCGGATGACTATAGGAAGTAGATAGACAGGCTTCCGAAACACAAGTTCAGAGAGCTCTGTATGAAAGAGTATGTAAATCATGTAGCACGACTTAATGTGAAAATCTAGCAAAAGAATCTCTAGAACGACGCTCAGAATGACCATTTGACCGCTTCTCTGAATGACTCTCTCAGAGTGCTCCTGCTTAGGTGTTTCTTTCTTATTCTCCCACTTTTGTCCTTCAGGGGGCTTAATTATTCACTCTATTGCCTGATGTTGTTAGGCTCAGTCTCCAATGTATCCCAATGTCTCAAAATGAACGCTCTATCCTGGGTAGTTCCAACCGGCAGGTCTCAGTTACGGGGTGCAAAGCTTTTTTTATGTTGCTTCGAAAAGTTTATGGAAAGCGGCCAGTGCGGAGTATTTAAAATCTTGCTCACGGTAAGATCACTAGCGGTTTACACACCAGAATTTTTGAGAAATGTCTGCGAGTGCATCACGGTGTTTCTGCGCGTTCCTGAGTCGTCAAAAAGGTTGCACTTTCACCGCATGTCAATTTATCGGTAAGGAGAAAGCCTTAAAACGCCCTGCCCAGATGTCTTAAGTCCTTGGAAACATTGCGTAGTCACTCAGTAGTCATTCAGTATTCAAACAGGACATCCCTTTCAGAGTAAAGTACTGCGCTTACAAACTAAACCTGTTGTCCTGTTGATTTTGGGGAATGTTTCATGATAACAAGCCGTAGCTTATTCTCTAAAGCGTTATTCTTCAATAATATGAAACATACCTCTTCTACTGAATACGTGCTTACGGTTGCTGCACATTTTTCCTTGTTTTCGTCAATATTACTTCCTCCACAAATATGGAAACCAAAAAGCTAGCAGCAGAACCAATATGTTCCATAATTTCAATGATTAACAGTGCTCACAGCTCTTAAGCTTTGCATTTTAGAGACCACGTTTACTACGCTTCCTTTCTTGTCTGGAGCCATACTGCCACCTCTCAAAGTTACGTATCTTACAGCCTTAGCAACCATAGTAGCGGTACATGTATTCTACTGTCAAGGACGTCAAAATTATTTTCGCTTACCACTTTCGTTTCGGTCGTTTCCGAATCTGGGTCTCTTACCTCAAATTGATACATTTCTCCAACATCCCTGAATGTGTGTAACATCAACACGGAATCTCCCTGTACATGTAATCGACATGCAATTGCCGTTGTTCGATTTGTAACTTCATGAGCTGCCAGAATCAACGATTTGAAATCAGTTACCTGAATTTATAACAAACCCTTTCTTTGCGGAGCTTGGATATAATGATAGTTTCAGCCTAACCAACAGGAGCGCGAGACGCTATGGGAAAGTCTATGATCTGCGATTCTAATATGGTCTGCTGACGTGAATTCTGGCCAACTACCACTTCGATCACAATGTTCATATGTGTTACCCATACGCTGCTCTTTTGTTCCTTCAATGAAGTCAATTAATTGCATTTTCTGTATTAACTTTGCATTAACGTTTTCTTCCAGTCAGTAGCCTTTGTACAAGGAAAAGTAATAACTCAGAATATTTTACATGAAAACTCTCAAATATTTTTAAATAAAGAAAAACTTGTTAACGTCTTACATCTTTGACCTCCACATCTACACATTTTCAGTCCTCTACTGCTAGAGGGCTCCGAATTGTAGTGTGTATCATGGACGTGTGTAACGTACCTACGAGTATGTCCGTGCGTGAGAAACGGCGAGCAGTAATCGTGCTTCGAAATCAATGATTTCGTCTACATTTGGAGCATCCTTTCATTAAAAAAAAAAAGGTTCAAATGGCTTTGAGCACTATGGTACTTAACATCTTAGGTCATCAGTCCCCTAGAACTTAGAACTACTTAAACCTAACTAACCTAAGGACATCACACACATCCATGCCTGAGGCAGGATTCGAACCTGCGACCGTAGCGGCCGTGCGGTTCCAGATTGAAGCGCCTAGAACCGCCGTGTCACTTATGCCGGTCCTTTCCTTCAACATGGTTCAAATGGCTCTGAGCACTATGGGACTTAACATCTTAGGTCATCAGTCCCCTAGAACTTAAAACTACTTAAACCTAACTAACCTAAAGACATCACACACATCCATGCCTGAGGCAGGATTCGAACCTGCGACCGTAGCGCCCGTGAGTTACAGATTGAAGCGCCTAGAACCGATCGGTCACTTCTGCCGGCCCTTTCCTTCAACATAACAATATCATATCATACACGAGCGCTGTGACTTCTGCAGAAATGCAACGCCTTTGATTCACTGTCACTGATGATCCTCCATAAAGTCCCGACTTGGCCTCATCTGACTTTCAGCTGTTTCGAAAGCTTAATGAACGTATTCCAGAAATTCACTCTGACAATTATGAAGCGGTACAAACAAAGGTGTGGTTATGTTTTCGTCAACAAATTTGAAGATTTCATAGTGACGGCCATAAGCAAAGTGGTCTCTCGTTGGGAGAAATGTGTACATCGCCAGAGTGACTATGTTGAGAAATAATTATATAGACTTGAAAAATACAGATACAGAATGTAAATAATGTCTGTTTCATTCAAAAAGTCTTAAGAGCTTTCGTATAAAAAATTCGGAGGCATTAGTTTTCAACACGCTTTCGTACATAAAGGGGCAATTTCTCGCCATAAGGCTTCGTAATTCTTCCTTATCACCTTTTCACGAAGACAATCTTGTGGAATTAGTGGCGTACATTACCATGGGCTGTGGTGAACGTAACAGCTGCTCTCTCCGGAGTGTCAAAAGTTTTACTGCAGTATGCGATTAAGAATTTAAATAGCAGATAAATCATAACTACCGCACAAGATACTACAAGATACCTTACCTCTTGTTTGTCTAGAGAATGGTACCAGAGCAGGTGTTGCTTACAGTCTGCTGTTAACTTATCCTGGAAATCATTACTCTGTTCACAAATAAATGTCTTCAGAATTTATATCGATTGTACTTATATCTTAGTAACCGCATGCTGACTGATTTACCAGCGCATTACATACTTCTGCACTTGTTTCAGTACGCTTTGTTTTATCGTCACAATTTAGCTACCTGCAGAGCTTACTGGTCGTCACTGGACAGTTTCTTGCCCACCTGTTTCTGGACCCGAACCTCTCTGCTGACCAATTCAGTCTTCTCTGATGTGGATAACCGATGCTGTCGGTGCATCTCGTTATTTTTCAATCTTCTGATTGGTTTCATCACTCAGGCTAAAAAATCAGTTGCTGGCGTCCTCCCTCATTCGCCCTTAACACTCCTCTTAACTTTTCAAACACAAAGCACAAATTCCTCAGACATTTTAATTGATTATTCCTTGTTTTTATAAGTTAGCTGATGATAACATATCCTACCTGCCTTCGTAGCCGTGGTCGCTAGCACACATCTGTGGGATGGCGCTCGACTCGGATACAAGCCGCTTCGAATAGTGGTGGTGGATGAAGATTTCAGCGCCATACTTGGCGGGCAAGGGGAGGATAGGTGGTGGTGCAATGTTCCTGATCGCCAGACTTTGCGTCGATGTATTGCATTAAATTAGAAACCCATGTACAGTGTCTCACAGTTTCATGTGACATTGTTGATGGTGATCTCTTCGCAGATGGGGACGTTAAACTTTGGAGCCCACGAGGTGCCGGTCGAAAGGAGTAGGCTACGTGCCGGCAACGGGTTGCACACTCTTCTGTCATCATCTCCATCAAGCACCACAAACATAACACTACAGTAAACATGGATTCATTGCACTTACCTACCCTTTACAAATATACATACAGAATGTCTCACCTATTCGTCGTCATGCACTGAGAAAGAACAACCTTTTCGACAGACGCCTGGACAGTGGATGTCGCAGGCCAACAACACAATACGATTTTTATAGTTTTCCATACCATATCGTGAACGGATGGAAAAACTCGTAGAATCTCACCTTGTGGAAGATCAGTTTGGATATAGGAGAAATGTAGGTACACACGAGGCAATACTAACTCTACGACTTCTCGTAAAAGATAAGTCTAGGAAAGGCAGACCTACGTTTATATCATTTTTAGACTTAGAGAAAGCCTTTGACGATGTTTACGGGAATACTCTCTTTCAAATTCTAAAGATGGCAATTGTAAAATAAAGGGAGCTAAAGACTACTTACAATTTGTGCGGAAACCACATGGCAGTTATGAGAGTCAAAGGGCATGAAAGGGAAGCTGTGGTTTGGAAGGGAGAGAGACAGGGTTTTAGCCTATCCCCTATGTTATTCAATCTGTATATTCAGCATGCAGTAAAGGAACCAAAAGAAAAATTCGCAGTAGGAATTAAAATCCATGGAGAAGAAATAAAAACTTTGAGATTCCCTGATGACACTGTAATTCTGTCAGAGACAGAAATGGACCTGTAAGAGCAGCTGAACCGAATGAACAGTGTCTTGAAAGGAGAATATAAAATGAACATCAACAGAAGCAAAACGAGGATGATGGAATGTAGTCGAATAAAATCGGGCGATGCGGAGAGAATTAGAGTAGGGAACGATAAGCTTAAAGTAGTAGATGAATTTTGCTGTGTGGAAAGGAAAATATCTGATGCTGGTCGATGTAGAGAGGATATGAAATGTAGATTGACTACGGCAAGGAAAGCGTTTTAGTAGAAGAGAAACTAGCTAACATTGAGTATGGATTTAAGTGTGAGGAAGCCCTTTCTGAAAGTATTTGTATGCGGTGTAGCCATGTATGGAAGTTAAAAATGAACAATAAACAGTTTAGATAAGAAGATAATACAAGATTTTGAAATGTGATGCTGCAGAAGCATGATCAAGATTAAATGGGCAAATCACGTTACGAATGAGGAAGTATTGAATAGAATTGGCTCAAATGGCTTTGAGCACTATGGGACTTAAGATCTGAGGTCATCAGTTCCCTAGAAAGTAGAGCTACTTAAACCTAACTAACCTAAGGACACCACACACATCCATGTCCGAGGCAGGATTCGAACCTGCGACTGTAGCTGTCACACGGTTCCCGACTGAAGCGCCTAGAGCCGCTCAACCACACCGGCTCGCGAATAGAACTGGGGAGAAGGGAAATTAGTGGCACAACCTGACTATAAAAAGGGATCGACTAGCAGGACACATTCTGACACATCAAGGGATCACCAGTTTAGAACTGGAGAGAAGCATGGGGGATAAAAATCGTAGAGGGCGGTGAAGACATGAATACACGAAGCAGATTCAGAAGGATGTAGATAGAAGTAGTTAGTCGGAGATGAAGAGGTTTGCGCAGGATAGAGTAGCGTGGAGAGCTGCTACAAACCAGTCTTTGGACAGGGGTACACAACAACATTGTGAACGACCAAAATGGTATACCTTCAACAACGCCTGGAGTCACTTTATTTGCAACACTATCTATTCTTTGCATTCTGGATATCCTCTCAACCACGCAGTTAACTAAAAGACGAACAGCTAACTCAGGGAATCGACAACCAGCATCAGCAAATCAGACTACCGAAAATATTCACCTAAATGAACAACAGATTAAACACACATACACTCCTGGAAATGGAAAAAAGAACACATTGACACCGGTGTGTCAGACCCACCATTCTTGCTCCGGACACTGCGAGAGGGCTGTACAAGCGATGATCACACGCACGGCACAGCGAACACACCAGGAACCGCGGAGTTGGCCGTCGAATGGCGCTAGCTGCGCAGCATTTGTGCACCGCCGCCGTCAGTGTCAGCCAGTTTGCCGTGGCATACGGAGCTCCATGGCAGTCTTTAACACTGGTAGCATGCCGCGACAGCGTGGACGTGAACCGTATGTGCAGTTGACGGACTTTGAGCGAGGGCGTATAGTGGACATGCGGAAGGCCAGGTGGACGTAACGCCGAATTGCTCAACACGTGGGGCGTGAGGTCTCCACACTACATCGATGTTGTCGCCAGTGGTCGGCGGAAGGTGCACGTGCCCGTCGACCTGGGACCGGACCGCAGCGACGCACGGATGCACGCCAAGACCGTAGGATCCTACGCAGTGCCGTAGGGGACCGCACCGCCACTTCCCAGCAAATTAGGGACACTGTTGCTCCTGGGGTATCGGCGAGGACCATTCGCAACCGTCTCCATGAAGCTGGGCTACGGTCCCGCACACCGTTAGGCCGTCTTCCGCTCACGCCCCAACATCGTGCAGCCCGCCTCCAGTGGTGTCGCGACAGGCGTGAATGGAGGGACGAATGGACACGTGTCGTCTTCAGCGATGAGAGTCGCTTCTGCCTTGGTGCCAATGATGGTTGTATGCGTGTTTGGCGCCATGCAGGTGAACGCCACAATCAGGACTGCATACGACCGAGGCACACAGGGCCAACACCCGGCATCATGGTGTGGGGAGCGATCTCCTACACTGGCCGTACACCTCTGGTGATCGTCGAGGGGACACTGAATAGTGCACGGTACATCCAAACCGTCATCGAACCCGTCGTTCTACCATTCCTAGACCGGCAAGGGAACTTGCTGTTCCAACAGGACAATGCACGTCCGCATGTATCCCGTGCCACCCAACGTGCTCTACAAGGTGTAAGTCAACTACCCTGGCCAGCAAGATCTCCGGATCTGTCCCCCATTGAGCATGTTTGGGACTGGATGAAGCGTCGTCTCACGCGGTCTGCACGTCCAGCACGAACGCTGGTCCAACTGAGGCGCCAGGTGGAAATGGCATGGCAAGCCGTTCCACGGGACTACATCTAGCATCTCTACGATCATCTCCATGGGAGAATAGCAGCCTGCATTGCTGCGAAAGGTGGATATACACTGTACTAGTGCCGACATTGTGCATGCTCTGTTGCCTGTGTGTATGTGCCTGTGGTTCTGTCAGTGTGATCATGTGATGTATTGGACCCCAGGAATGTGTCAATAAAGTTTCCCCTTCCTGGGACAATGAATTCACGGTGTTCTTATTTCAATTTCCAGGAGTGTATAACACACAAACACATAAATCTAAACTTCAGCAACAAATCCGCGTACATGCAACCTTTGCTCATACTGAGTTGCAGTCCACATGCGAACAAAACAAACGTTAAGGTAGTTAAGTCTACTGGTGTAAAGTACAGCTACGACGAATGAGAAAAACACAACGCAACAGCCTTCCTTAGTGGCCGTGCGGTTCTAGGCGCTTCAGTCTGGAACCGCGTGACCGCTACGATCGCAGGTTCGAATCCTGCCTCTGGCATAGATGTGTGTGATATCCTTCGGTTAGTTAGGCTTAAGTAGTTCTAATTTCTAGGGGACTGATGACCACAGATGTTAAGTCCCATAGTGCTCAGAGCCATTGCTTGAACAAAGCAACTTATGGCACTTCGTTTCGAAAATATGTGATCAAAGGATATGGCTACTCTTCTCTCTTTAAAAATGGAAGAAATAAAACATTCAAATTAGTGGCAAAATGAGTTGCGTAGGAATTAATGGGTTGTTTATGACGAGTCTCTTCGTGTAAATGAATTTAGCAATTTTAAGCTCACAATGCAAGATGATTATTATAATTATCAGAACAGAAAGTCAGTTTAGTAAATTTTCCCTCATACTTCTACTTTCGTTCCATTAGGTATGATATTGACGGCTCATTTATTTAAAGTAATAACAATTTTGAAAATAAGTTTTGATAGCTGCTGTGTAAGTCTTGATGCGAGAAACACAGCGATAGTATGGGAAGTTAGGAATATTTATAACAAATTTGCCGACTTTGACGACAGGGGCATAGCACCGAGGTCTGGTCCACTGTTTTCTGTATTCTGCGGAGTCGTTTTCTGCGAGAGGTTCTTGACTCTGGCTTATGCAGGGTCACCGCCGAGGATAGTTATTTCAAGTTTTTAGCCAGAGATGGATGGTATGAGAGCTGGGTATCGACCGCATTTGAACAGCGAAACTAAAATTCCGCCAGCGTCATGTTGTTCAAGAAGCATTTATTCCTACAAACAGTCCCGTCTTGGACTTTGCCACGAGAAGTTTCGTCAAGAATCATACGTGAGCGCGTTTTCCTCATGAGGTGAGCCTGTCACTTCATTGCCATTTTTTCTGTGTACTCGATTCCTGTTAAGCCTTTATTAGGTTACTCTGTGGGTGACTACCTCCTGAAAAACAAAGCTTTTCCAATGTTGCCCTAAACTGATAGACATGTTTCTAGGCTATCCGGTGGCTCATTAGACACCGAAAGTAAAATGCACAGTATTTCCTGTGTTTTGATTAAATTTATAGTATATATGTAAGTATGTGCGCGTGTGCGTGCTTTTGTGTGTGTGAGTGTGTGTGCGTGTGCGTGTGTGTGTGTGTGTGTGTGTGTGTGTGTGTGTGTGTGTGTGTGTGTGTGTGTGCGTGTGCGTGTGCGTGTGTGTGTGTGTGTGTGTGTGTGTATGTATGGGTATGAGTGCGCATATGTGAGTGCGTGTTGGGCCGCGTACGATGATACTCGTACTAAGGGCCTTGGGTGGGAATAGCCCCCAGGTTGGCCATACTTACTGCTGACTGTGTTAGCGACCTCTCTCGCTAGGAGTGATTTGTCTGGCCGAGCGCGGAGTTTGGAATGTGAAATGAGCACAGGGAGTGTGTGGTGGCTACGTGTACCAGCAACAGGAAGTTGTTGCTGGCCGGGGGGTTGTTGTCCGGCACGGCAAATTGGCAGTCTTTCTTCTAGTGCCCTTGCGAAGAGAAGCTTAACTGCCGCATTCCGCATGGTGGAGGATAGTTGAAACACGAGCAGACTGTAGATGAAAATATATTGCACGTGAAATATCCCGTCGGCCAGGAAATCCGGCGTCGTTATTGCATCTGGATGGTGCAGTGTTAATCAGGTAGTGTGTTCGGATGGCCACGTCGTCACTATTTCTGTCTTTCATTCACATAGAATGTGATACTAATTTAAAGACTGACCTGTTTTATGCAATCATATAGTACAATTTACGCGGGTGTACAACGGTTCTGCGGACTTAGTCCGATGGTAGAATGGTCCTGTTTAGCTATCCTCTCTGTTATGGTGATGTTGCACTTTGAAGCTGATGTACGCTCCAAATCGACCAACAGATGAGAGGAACGGCTACTTATAGCCTTTCATATTTGGTAATATGTACTGAGGCATTGTTTTCGGCCTCCCTGTTAAATACTGTGTATTGGGCGTTGTCTGATTACTTGTTAGCCTGAAATTTCAGGTGAGGATTAATTGCACATGGTTCTGCTCTCGTTGAAAGTAATAATTAGCACATTTACTTTTGAGAAAAGGTTGAAAGTTTTCTAAATGGAGAGTGTTGTCCCTTTCTTTCTTTTTTTTCTAAACGTCTATGTGATTGCGCAGAGAGAGAGGTAATTCTTATAGTTAGTTTTTTTTTAATCTGATAAAATTACCGTCTGGCCAATATTAAGTCAATTAGTTAAAGCGGATTTGAGAATTTTTAAGATAAAAGAACTTGACGGTAATGCTTTGGTGTGAGGTAGCTTTTTGATTAAACGACTTCTTACCTTTTTTTCGAAATGCAATCTTAGTGATCGTTCTCGTATATTTTTTTGTTACAGTAGGTATTTACAAGTCCGGTACCCACTTCTTACCTCAGACTAATTCATGGGATAAGAGTCACTTGCATTCCACGTCTGCCTGTCGCAGTACTCGGACGTTCTCAGTAGTGGCCGTGCTTTGATTACGTTGAGCCAAGGTGTGTTGCTTCGCACCCTTCGCGCTCTTCCTAGTATTTCTGTACTTATAACGTCTGTTTTCTTGGAGAATCGTTTGAGTGCAGTGTAGCGTACGCCGGATTGTTTTCTTCGTCACACGTCCGCGGCGGTAGTATTATGTAGTTCACCGTCAAATGGCCGATCCCCCTGATACCGGTCAGGCATGCAGTCGGCACTATGAATCTGCCATCAACACGCTCCGACAGATGTTCCGTTGCTACTGATTTCCAACAACCATTGTGAGATCAGCAAGGTGACTTACCACGCTCGAATACACAGTTTCTACAACAACGACAAGAACAGGAACTACGAAATCAAACCGCGCAGCTGCTTTTGCAACACCTTCATCAACAACTGCCGTTTCAGCAGCAATAACTGGCTCAACAGTAGCACTTTCAGCTCTTGCAGCTACAGCAACTCCAGCAATCGCACCACCACCAACAACAGTTGCATCAGGTTAGTCAGCAAGTTATCCATCCTAGCGGCCTTTCCAGCTTCGCGCTCGAAGCCAATGCACCCGCTACTCAGCAGCAAGAAAATGGTCTTCTTTGTAAAGGCTGTCCCAGAAAGTTATATGTGTGAGTTTCCGGATTCGCATCCCGTTTCTACTAATGGTACAGTGCAGACAAACTCTCAGTGTCAACCGTTGACTTCCACTGTTGCGGTTGTGCAGCCAAGTGTCAACAATCTGTACGGTCGATCAGATGTAGGCCCCTATATTGTCTTTGTGGAGAGCTTGGCAAACTCCGCCTTATGCCTGCAGGGAAATTATTATTTTCCTATAACTCTCATCTGAAGCATGACATTCTCCACATTAGACGGTCAAGCAGAAACAGAGTGTAGATAGAACTGCTGTGGCTGCCAACACTTTGAAGAAGTCGATGCTTTCCAAGATCATAAGTTTATGTCTATATTCCCAACTTCCTCCTCCATACATAATGGCTTTATTCGTGATGTTGAAACCAGCTAGACAGATAAGGAGATAGTTGACGCAGCGGATAGCGTATATCCTGTTACAGGTACCAAACAATACACTAAGAAACATCGTTCACATCCTGAACAAAAGATGCCTTTTCCAGACCGCCTGATTGTGTTTCCCTCATAGGCTCTGCTCTCCCATGTTGCTATTTTGTGAACGCGTTGTCCTGTGGGACCATACAGTGCCTCAGTCATTCAATGTAGAAATTGGTGGCGATTTCTTCATCGGGTAAGTCAATGTAGAAGTCATACTCTCTGTAGCAAGTGTGGTGATCCACATTAACGGATTCATATACGGAGGTGTTCCGACGTGTTTAAATTACTCAGGCTGTTCATGCGCTGTCATTCTTCATCAACAGGAGCTCCAACATGCAAAAACCTACTCCATGTCGGGGAGGGTAATTGGTACCCCGCAGCTCTCATACTCCGTTTGCTCTTCGGCAACCTCCTAGTCTCCGAAGTGCCCTGGATTTCCCTCCTCCTATCGGTTGCATTCCCTGCAACCGACAGTCGCTTTACGAGATTCTTGTACGTGACAAACGCCACAGCCTGTTAGCCTCTCTCCCTCTGGGTGCCTGGTATTGTCAACATGACTTCCAGTTGGCAGACAATCAGGTGCCATCTCTGGAACGAGAGGTCCATTGAAATGTCCTGCTCCTAGGCCTGTCTGGCTACCGGTATTCTCAGACATTCATTCTGTCTCCCATGATCTCCAAAAGTCATGCTACGATCGAACCCGTACCCTCCCTAGTACAGTCAACAACCGCCGTCACTTTTTAATAACAACGAATATGTCTTAGAAAAGGTTATGTTTATCATGCAGCTATCATGCAGCTATTCATGACACTACTTACGCATAGCAGCTATGATGGGACTTCGGATCATCCAGTACAATGCACGATTTGCTCCTGCCAATGAAGGAGTCCTTCAACATGAACTTTGGACGCGAGTGATAGCAGTGGCTGCCATCTCAGAGACATGGTTTCAACTGGGTTCTGTTGTCTGCTTTCGAGACTACGCGGTTTATAGCCAAGACGAGAAGATGGTGGAGGAGCTGTTGCACTCTTCAATAAAATGGAGTGTGTCACACACCAGTAAAGGTATACCACGAGACTATCGGTAGCTTTCAAGCAACAGCGGCCAGGCTCTCTACACCAGTCGATCGCTCAACCATAATAGCTCTTTACAGCCGGCCGAGATCGTATATTACCCATGAAGAGTGGTATGCAGTGATTAGGCAGTAGCCGGCCGGAGTGGCCGTGCGGTTCTAGGCACTACAGTCTGAAGCCGAGCGTCCGCTACGGTCGCAGGTTCGAATCCTGCCTCGGGCATGGATGTTTGTGATGTCCTTAGGTTAGTTAGGTTTAAGTAGTTCTAAGTTCTAGGCGACTGACGACCTCAAAAGTTAAGTCGCACAGTGCTCGGAGCCATTTTTGATTAGGCAGTTGGAACCTCCGTTCTTTTTTTGTGGGGATTTTAACCCTCACAACAGACTGCGAGGCTGTGCCTATAATGATCACTTGAGGGACGGGATCCTCGGGATTCTCGACGAGTTCAGTCTTATTCTCCTCAATGATGGATCCCCTACGTTACTTCCATTACCTGAACAGAGACCTTCAGCCTGCGATTTTGTGTTCTACGTCACTTTCGTTTTTCCCTACGTTGTCTAACAAGTAAGCTCTTCTTATATTGACTTTTACTTCAACGCCTATCACGGCCCAAAGGCCATCTCGTAAATGGAGCGTTATGCAGGTAGGTTGGTCACAGTATGGCGCACTAATGGATGCCCAACTATCGTCATTCCCCACCGTGGCGACCCCACAGGCAAGGTACATTACTCGTAAGAATTATATTAATGTGCTGGCATCCCATTCAGTTCCTCAGAAGAGGTTTATGATCGGCACCAGCCGATCCCCAGTTCGTTGGTGGGAACCAGAACGTTCGTATCGTGCGGCTCAACGGAGACTGGTTTGCAGTCGTCTTAAACGGCATACCACGTGGGAGAATTATGTTGCCTATTAACGGATGGATGCGTTCACTGAGCACTTTCTCAAGGCTGGCAAGAAAGAACATGGGGAGAATTTCTGTAAAGAGCTATCTGTGCCACTCCTGTTAGGCGTATTTGATTGACGGGAACTCGCTAAAACGGAAACCGTTACCTCTAAAGTGGTGGCCGCCGTTGTCGCACCTCCAACTGCCGCACCATAACCGATCAATCTCGGAGGGGCAGGTGCCGGTGCAGATCTACGAGACGGTTTAACCACACCATGCTCTCTCGACGAACTCCACAAGGCCCTTACGTCCTCATCACGTATATCGCCCAGCTATGACAACATCCACTACTCTATGGTTCTAAATTTCTCTGACGATGCTAAATGTGCTCTTGTGAACATCTTTAATGAATATGGAGGGATGGGAACGTTCCTGGTGACCGTTTATTTGTGCTCATATTGAAGCCTGAGAAAGACCCTGGACAAGCGACATTGTATCGTCCGATTGCACTGTCGTACTGCGTGTGTAAGACATTCGAACATCTCCTCAAGTTTCGCTTGGAATGGCGGTTGAAACATGAGAACTTGCTCTCGCGGCTGCAAAACCACTTCCGTATGCGTAAAACTACGTATGATAATATTACATCGCTTGTGATGGACATCGAAAATTTGTTCTCCACTAACGGGTACTTAACGGCCTTATTTCTTGAATTTCGAGTGCGTACTATAATGTCCTGGCACCTGAACTTATCCAAAAATTGCAGCTGCCACATCTTCCGGTGTTGTATCGTATACAGTTTGTTTGATTGCCTTACTGTCCGCTGCCAGCCGCTTCAATGGACGCAGGAAGGCGAGCCGATCTCCCGTCTCACGGCGTCGTAGCTCGCGCCGGCCAGACTGATGTCGTGGGTTGACTCCTGTTGCTCTCGTGTCGGCCGCGAAGCCACTGCCCCTCGCTATACGGCGCGGCCTACTGGACAGACGTGGCGACCTCACATGCGCCGACGCTCAAGACGGACAAGTCATCTTGTGTCCCAGCGCACGACCGACCAACCGATCGATCCAACCGCCACTGAGCATTGCCTGAACAAACTCGAGCAGACTGGCGGCCTAACACATACTACCACTCCGGACGTCAGACAGATACTGACTGCCTCACACTGACCCGGCTGAACAACTGACCAGACTCGCCCCGACTGACCAACTGACTCCCTCGTGAGCTTATAGCGCCCCTTAAATGCACGTGAAAAGGCAACGTTTCCGCCGGGCGGAGTGGCCGAGCGGTTCTAGGCGCTACAGTTTGGAACCGCGCGACAGCTACAGTTGCAGGTTCGAATCCTGCCTTGGGCATGGATGTGTGTGATGTCCTTAGGTTAGTTAGGTTTAAGTAGTTCTAAGTTCTAGGGGACTGATGACCTCTGATGTTAAGTCCCATAGTGTTCAGAGCCATTTTTGAGCAACCTTTCCCCCTTTCCACCAGAGGGAGACACGAAAGCTGCAATTGCCATAGCGACGCCACCGCCAGAAACGGAGGGCGACTGCTTTACACTACGAGCTGAGGTGCGCTCTTCAAAACAGAAAACTTTACCACGGCTCAACGTCTGTATATACGTTCACTCGTCGTGATTTTGGTTGAAACACCCATGGCTTACCGATGCATGTGACATGTTGGCCTGACAAATCAGCTGTAATATACAACAGGATACGGCCTAGTAACTTTTCATCCGAACTTCAGGTTGCCCCGTACACATTTCCTGTTCGGTCACCTTCTAAGTAACTCGGTGTCAACTTCGACAGCAAAGTCACGAATCTCATCGACAATGTGGATAACACTGTGAATATCTTGCGAATGCCTGCTCGCGTACGGTGGGAAGCTGAACTAATTATGCTATTGACTCTGTAAAAGGTTTTGATCTGTTCTGTCTTAAACTATGATAGCATTTTCTATGCCACTGCAACGCAAATAAACTTCGCGCAAGTTCGATGTCATCCATTATACAGTGAATCGTCTTGTCCTTGGAGCCATGCAATCAACGCCCACCAACGCTCTGCTGGTGGGAGCATCCGTCATGCTGTTGTCTAAAAAGACGGCAGATTATCTCTGATATTTTTCTCCTCAGTCAATATTCTACATCTGGTTGTGCTTTTCTTAAGGTGGTGATTCGATGCTGGAGACTCACGCAGGCACCTCTAGATGATGAGGAGAACTCCTTTATTAGTTCGCAGCTACGAGAAATGGCCCGATCGCTTTCTCCTCGTTCTTCAGGACATAAAACAACTTGTTTCCGTATTTCGTTGTCTGTTCTTCACTCCAGCCCCAGTAGCATACCTGCCGTCCAACTTCCGAACGGACAGCGACATCACTCGCGACCTGGAACATTTTCTGAGTATACTCGTACAACGGCCGCAGTGCTCTCATGTGTACACGGACGGTTCTGAATCTGAGGCGGGTGTGGGATGGGTCTCGTTTAGCCTTTCTAGTGCCGCCTACCAAAATTTGTGCTTACAACTGAATCTTCTGTGTACATGGCGGGCTACTGGTCATCAAGGAAGCTATTCATTGTGGCACCCGGACATTCAAGTTCGTCCTGACACTTACGGACTCTCAACGTGTGCTGCAGAAATTGCAATATGCCGTGTTTGGTACACGGACCAGTAGATATCTTCTGGACGTCTTGGCGGCCATTAGAATCGCGCAAACCTTGGGCATTGCCGTTCAGTTACTCTGGATTAAAGGAGATCACGGCATTCCTCATAATGAAACTGTCGGCCGCGTTGCTAAGAGGACTATTACAAACGTCCAACGCCAATCCTTGAAAAGGATCTCGCATCGACGATACGAAAGGCCACTTATCGCGCTCATAACTGTGAATGTCATTTCTCTCAGCACTCTTAAGAGCGGCCACGCGGTGGCCATAAACCGAACATCTCTTGTCGACCATGGTTCGCCTCGGTGCAGCTTCGTAGACGTCGTGCTACATCATTCGCCTGAGGCTAGGACACAGGTGTTTCACGCGCATCTACACCGGTTGAGGAGTACCACTTTTGGACATTGCGTTAAGGGCACAATACCGATAGTGGATCTTAACCATATCATATTGGCATTTTCCATGTACGCGACTACACAATCAGACTTGTATAAGAAATTGGCTCCTAGCCGTTACCCCTCTCCACCAGTGTTCCTGTTTTACTCCACCGTTTTTATAAATATAACATGCTCACAGATTATTTGAATGCCACCGGCATCCCAGTTTAACTCATCGATTGCCGAGTTTTTAATTTTCATATAGTGTCAGCCCGGTTCGTAATCGGGTGCATAATTTCGTGTTTTAATTTGGGGCAGAGCTTTATTTCTACAATAAATTTTCGTTATTGCTCTCCTGTGCATTTTATGGCAAATACCGTTGGTTGTATTGCGTTTGTCAATTAGGGTTTTCCTTTCTGTTTAAGTGCGTCTGTCTGAATCCTACGTTTCTCATATTGTTATATGCTGTTATTTGCAATTTTGTTCTTCAGCTACTGTTGTACTTATTGTACATTGTACGGTGTTTGCCCTTTCATGTTTTTTTCTTTTACTACAAGAGAATATGCACGTTTTTCATAATGTTGAAACTTCCTGGCAGATTAAAACTGTGTGCCGGACCGAGACTCCAACTCGGGACCTTTGCCTTTCGTGGGCAAGTTCTCTACCATCTGAGCTAGTCATACGCCGTCCTCACAACTTTAATTCCGCCAATACCTCGTCTCCTACCTTCCAAACTTCACAGAAGCTCTCCCGTGAACCTTGCGGAACTAGCACTCCCGGAAGAAAGGATATTCATAATGGTGCTGTATTGTGGAGTTCGTAATTCTGCTCTAACGCCATTATCATTGTTGACTGCTGTCTGGTGTCTAATTGCGCTTTTATTTTACTTTAAGAGTGTTTCTGTTTGCTAACTCCACAATTTTGTGCTATTTCGCTTTTTTAAATTATTTTTCGTTGACATTTTTCTAAGCGTTGTTGGCTGTATGGCCCTTGTAACCCAAAGCCAAAATAAAGAAATAAAAAAAATAGTCAGACGTTATTGAGATTTACATTACTTTTCCCACTGTACTGATTTGTAACTGTGAGTCACTGTCTTCCATAAAGTGAGTGTTTTCTAATGGTTTGCAGTATACATGATACTGTTCGAAACTTTTTGCTATACGAAATCGAGCGTATTGAAACTGAAATGTATAGATGTCATTCAACAGTCGCTCCAGCCACTGTCTGTCCTATGCTCCCGTACCACGCTCCATCGAAATTAAGGCAGCCTTTATCCATGAGAAGATGCTATCTATTGCCTCTCCTGTCGTAGACATACACCGCTCTTCAAACGTAAGGACGATAGACATTAAGTAACATATTAACTATTTGGTGGATATAAATGGAAGTGCGGGAGCACGTTGCCGGTGGTCTCCCAGTCGTGCACAGGTGGTAGGACGACACATTGCGTGAGATCAGCGTGACTATAGCGCCAAATGCGGCTAGCCCCGAGACACGCACCACTTCAAGGATCGGTAAACAAATATTGTGTATCAATCACCGAGCAGTTATGAAGCACTGTGGTGGTGTTACTCACTACAAAGTGGTCCTGAGGCAACGTGTGAATGAACGGATGACTTCACAAGGGAAAGAATCATCGGGAAACTGTAAAAAAGGACGAAGTGTGACGAGTGTAGTAGAGGAATTTGATATTGCTCTTAGCATTGTTTGACGCGCGTGGGGAGCCTTCGTAACAACAAGCACTGCTGCCCGAAGGAGAGGAGCTGGACGACTACGCCCAACTAGACCAGTACATGACTGCTACGTTGTGCAACGGGCAGGAAGGGACTCACGTCGAACGGTGGCTGCAATTGCAACCATATTTAACAGGACTGCATGGCACTCCATCTCACGCCCCACAGCGGAACGGCGACTGCACGGAAGTGGCCTCTTTTCCCGCCGATCATTATGTTGTTTTCCGTTGACACCCCCACATCGGTGGTGCCGTTTGCAATGGTGCCAGTTGCATAGATACTGGAGCAACGAGGAGGAGGGGCGCATCCTCTTCTTGAATGACAGAAAATTGAGTCTGAGAAAATAGATCATATAAAAGAGAATTAGAAAGATATTACAATTTCGCTTGATGAATAACAATATGTTTTTGGATAGGGTCCGCCTTTAGCAAAACACAGTTTTGTTTTTTAACCCAAACATGTTTCACTGCAGTTGCAGCATCCTCAGTGGGCTTTTATTTTCCATCTTTTTACCACATGGTGTGGTTTTTCTGACGTCTTGTGTTTCTACAATGACCGACAGTTTGTCATCTGCAACCACTTATACTCTTTTTTCGTCTTCATCTCTGTCAAACACTGAATATTGAGTTGCCACTGCCACTGTCACTGTCACTCACTGTTTCACTGTTTATCAGCTTTTTTTTTTTTTTTTTTTTTTTTTTTTATAGCTGATAAACAGTGAAACAGTGAGTGACAGTGACAGTGGCAGTGGCAACTCAATATTCAGTGTTTGACAGAGATGAAGACGAAAAAAGAGTATAAGTGGTTGCAGATGACAAACTGTCGGTCATTGTAGAAACACAAGACGTCAGAAAAACCACACCATGTGGTAAAAAGATGGAAAATAAAAGCCCACTGAGGATGCTGCAACTGCAGTGAAACATGTTTGGGTTAAAAAACAAAACTGTGTTTTGCTAAAGGCGGACCCTATCCAAAAACATATATATTGTTAAAGCAAACACGGAAAAAAGAGCTTCAATACCAAGATGATTATAATAACAATATAGATTCAGGAAACAGCGAGGTACTACGGACATCATTTTTTCACTGAGAATGCAGGCGGAAAGGTACTGGAAATACGGAAGAAATCTCGTAACTATATTTGTGGACATTGAAAAAGCATACGACAGTGTTCCTCGAAACAAGATATAGGAATATTTGGAAGAACTAGCCGGCCTGTGGGACCGAGTGGTTCTAGACGCTTCAGGCTGGAAGCGCGCGAACGCTACGGTCGCAGGTTCGAACCCTCTCTCGGGCATGTATGTGTGTGATGTCTTTAGGTTACTTAGGTTTCAGTAGTTCTAAGTTCTAGGGGACTGATGACCTCAGATGTTAAGTCCCATAGTGCTCAGAGCCATTTGAACCATTTTTGGAGGACCTAAAGGTGCCAGAGTGCCTAATCAATAAAGTCAAGATGCTATACGAAAAGTGTTACAGCTGTGTCCAGATACGCAACGGACGATCAGAATGATGTGAAACAAAGAGACTTGTCCAACAAAGAAGTGCCGAATCACCACTCCTGTTTGTAATAGTAATGGATAAGATCATAAAATCTATCAAGAAAATAGCAAACCAAATGCTCTGGTTTTTGCTGATGGTTTGATAGTATGGGGAGAAACAGAAGCTGAAGCACTGAAGAAACTTAATGACTGGAACAACACATTCAAAATTTCGGAATAACAATAAGCAAAAGAAATATAGTAGAAATGGCCATCAACAGGCACGAAACAACTTTACATATATTTCCAGAACGAGGCAAAGTAGAATCTGTTTCAAATTTCAAGCACCTGGGAAGGATGATCTAGAAAGACAACACCATTAAGCAGGAAACACTCAAAGGCAAACACAAAGCATCCAGTTATTACAGTCAGAACAGAAATCTTCTCTGGTATGGTAAAATGGCACAGAAAGCAAAAGCGACCATACAGAACCTCTATTTCGTACCATTCCTGAGATATGGTTTAGAAGCTTGTACCTACTAAACAAAGACCTCAGCAGAATTCAGGTAACAGTAATGAGATTCAATAGAACTGTGAACCAAACAACTAGAAACGACAAAATTAGGAATGAGGTGAATAGAAAAGCAGCTGGTCATGAGGTTCCTGTGTCATAAAGAAACGCAGGTTTCAGTGGTATGGGCATATAATGAGAATGAACAGACAAAATTTAAACCTCGACCTTGTAGGTAGAAGACCACGTGTAAGACCAAAAAATCACTGGTCAGAGGCTGTAAGATCAGATGTGGAGGATAGAGAACACAAATGGGAGTTGTTCTGGAAAAAAAAAAGGTGTATGAAAACAGAAGGAGATGGCGAGCGGTTGTACACTTCACACAGGAAAGTGGAGTTGGGAAAAGATGATGACGATGATTTTGATGATAATGATGATCATGATGATGAGGTGACTGTGAATATACTCTCATATGGTCGAAGTTTAACGTTTTAGTGGTTCAAGGGGTTACGGTGCGCGGAGACATAATGTTGCATGAGTGTATCGACCTCTAAATCTTTGTATCTCACCTGTCAACCTCATTGTAACGCTCTACTCCTTACACATGTGCGGTACATTCAGCCTCGACTTCATTTTTATGGACGACAGTGCACGACCGCATCCAACAGTACAGGTGGAGGAGCTCCTGGAACGAGAGGACATTCTGCCAATGGACTGACCTACCCATTCCACCGATTTAATTCCCTTGGACCACGTGTGGGATGCATTGAGGAGACGTATGGAAGAACGTCCATATGCACCAACGACCATCCAACGGCTTTCAGTCGCGTTGGAGGTGGAATGGAATGCCATGCCAAAAAACTCCTTACAAACTGTGTGGCCAACATGGAAGCGCGCTGCAAAGCGTGCATTCTCGTCTGTGGTGATCACACACCCCACTAAGAACAATGTCCCGGCTACTGCAATGACCGGGGCACCATTATAAACAGCGGAGGCTTCAGCGTAATTGTTACCTTTAAACAGCAATGTCATTTCTGTTCGTGTCATTAGGTGTATTTTAGTTATCTTCTGCACTGTATTGTACTGTACTGTAATACTCAACTGCCATTAAATTTGCTACACCACGAAGATCACGTGCTGCAGACGTGAAATTTAACCGACGGGAAGAAGATTCTGTGCCATGCAAATGATTAGTTTTTCAGAGCATTCACACAAGGCTGAGGTCGGTGGCGACACCTACAACAGAGTGACATGAAGAAAGTTTCCGACCGATTTCTCATACACAAACAGCAGTTGACCGGCGTTACCTGGTGAAACGTTGTTGTGATGCCTCGAGTAAGGAGGAGAAAAGCGTACCATCACGCTTCCGACTTTGATAAAGGTCGGATTGTAGCCTATCGCGATTGCAGTTTATCGTATCGAGACACTGCTGCTCGCGTTGGTCGAGATCCAATGACTGTTATCAGAAAATGGAATCGGTGGGTTCAGGAGGGTAACACGGAACCCGTGCTGGATCCAAACGGCCTCCTATCACTAGCAGTCGAGATGACAGGCATCTTATCGGCATGGCTGTAACAGATCGTACAGCCACGTCTCGATCCCTGAATCAACAGATGGGGACATTTGCAAGACAACAACCATCTGCACGAACAGTTCGACGACGTTTGGAGCAGCATGGACTATCAGCTTGGAGACCATGGCTGCGGGTACCCTTGACGCTGCATCACAGATAGGAGCGCATGCGATGGTGTACTCAACGACGAACCAGGGTGCACGAATGGCAAAACGTAATTTTTTCGGATGAATCCAGGTTCTGTTTACAGCATCATGATGGTCGCATCCGTGTTTACCGACATCGCCGTGAACGCACACTGCAAGTGTGTATTCGTCATCACCATAATGGCGTATCACCCGGCGTGATGGTATGGGGTGCCATTGCTTACACATCTCGGTCACCTCTTGTTCTCATTGACAGTACTTTGAAGAGTGGACGTTACATTTCAGATGTGTTACGACCCGAGGCTTTACCCTTCATTCGTTCCCTGTAAAACCCTACATTTCAGCAGAGTAATGCACTACCGCATGTTCCAGGTCCTGTACAGGCGGTTCTGGATACAGAAAATGTTCGATTGCTGTCCTGGCCAGCACATTCTCCAGATCTCTCATCAATTGAAAACGTCTGGTCAATGGTGGGCTAGCAACTGGCTCGTCACAATACGCCAGTCACTACTCATGATGAACTGTCTTATCGTGTTGAAGCTGCATGGGTAGCTGTACCTGTACAAGCCATCCAATCTCTGTTTGACTCAATGCCCAGGTGTATCAAGGCCGTTATTACCGGTAGAGGTGGTTGTTCTGGGTACTGATTTCTCAGGATCTGTGCACCTAAATTGCGTGAAAATGTAATCACATGTCAGCTCCCGTATAATACATTTGTCCAATGAATACCCATTTATCAGCAGCATTTCTTCTTGGTGTAGGAAATTTAATGGCCAGTAGTGTATATTTTAGCAGTTCTTCCGTTCTTCCTAGGTATAATATAAGTTTCATCGATCAGTGTTACTTGATAGTGACACCACGTGAAAGTTTATTTCGAACTTCAATTTTGCACAGAACTGTACATCACAGAAGCAATAACAGTGAAAGGTAACCCTGGTGGGTCTATTTAAATGATTGAGAATGTAGGCAAAAGTTCGTGTACTAACAACATTTACGTTCCTGAAACAGACACAAGTTATGCCTAACAAGTTATTGACTGAATACCGTAAACAATTAACAGTTGATTTAAGACTACACTGGACAAGGATCCTGGGTGGCAGATACAGTTTAACTAGTGTAGTGAGTCACGTACTCTGGCCCTAAAAATGTGAATAATGCAATCTGAATTGATCTGACGCTGAACAGACTTTCATTGATCAAATCTGCTGAAGTTTTTTTTTTACATAGGTGCAACTGAGAGCAAGTGGAGATTGGGAACAGTACGCCGTGAAAATGCCAGAGTGGCAGTACGTTACCCTGTTTGCTTCATGCGGCGATGCAACTTTCGGCTGGGGAGACGTGTGCCGCGAAGGTGAGACATGGAGGCAGCATCTGGGAATCGATCGCGGCCTGGAAAGAAATGCAAAAATTTCCCTGTCTAGTGAGCAGGCAAACGCATCGCAATTTACTGTCTACCAGGGCCCTAAAATCATGACAGATATCAGTGTCTGACACACCCGTTCCCTGGTCGTACCACGTTCCAGTTTGGCTCAATTATATGTCAGAGCACCAAGGATACCAAACGTCAAGACTAGTAAATCAAAAACGAATAAGTTTTCCCTCGGAGAACGAGTAGTCCTAGACGTTTGAAGTCACACTGTCGGTACAGTAAGAACTTCATCACAGGTTCCCCAGTCTAAACTACTCGCAAATGAAGTCAGTTTCAGGACAGGTTCAAGATGGTTCAAATGGCTCTGAGCACCTTGGGACTTTACATCTGAGGTCATCAGTCCCCTAGAACTTACAACTACTTAAACCTAACATCACACACATTCATGCCCGAGGCAGGATTGGAACCTGCGACTGTAGTGGTCGCGCCGTTCCTGACTGAAGCGCCTAGAACCGCTCGGTCACAGCGGCCGGCTCAGGACAGGTCCCTAGTACCAACCACACATGCCAGAGCTTCGACCAGAAGTGCTCTTACCTGACCAAAGTCCCACACCCAAGTGCCTTTCACCTCTCCAGAAAAAAATTCCGTTTTCCCGCAAAGCGCACGAATGACACCACCTTCACCCCATCCTGAGCGAATCACAGGCCTGTAGAGGCGCTAAATCTCCCACACGACAGCACAAACTCATGTCGAACCAGGGCAAGAGTTAAGAAACCTGCATCTCTGAACAAACAAAGGCACAGCCAATTACGGTTTTTTTTACGTTTTTGCACTGGGGGAAGGGATCATTTTTTTTTTTCAAACTCATGTCTCTTCACGCAGCAACAAGCAAACAGATACTATCTCAAAGATCTTTATCTAAATCACCTGTGTCTTGGAGCTTGTTAGTCCTAGCTATGAGGTGCAACAAGATTCTTTCTCAAATGTTTCTCAGATGCCGGAGTGTTCTTATACAAGAGAGGCAGCTGGGGAAGTGATTCACTGGTGTACTTGCACTATCAGCAAACACGAAAACAGGTGAATTTTTATTATGTGTGGGTCTGCACGCAATGCCCAGTTTATGACTCCACTGTGTAGACGCATTCCTTTAGACCATCTCCCCAGCCCAGGCTTCTATTAGCGCCATGGCAGGTATTGTGGCATTGTTCTACTGGAGCCCTGTCACAATAAGGGGCAGCCCTGTCTGCCCCGCACAGCTAAGGGCCTGTCCAGCAAGATTTATTAAGGGATGGGCTCGCCGGCAATTTCTTTCAGCAAGCCGTTTCTATGAGCTAATAATCATAAAACACCTCATGCTTTTAGCGCCCTACCAGGCTCCATCAATGCCTGCTCAGGCTGTTAACTTTCTAGACTCTTGCCCAAGGTGCATCAGGCTATAATAAAGTCTTTAATAATTTTCCATATGTGAAAAATAGGTGAGACAGTAACTTGTCCTTTATCAACAGAAGTAAAAGAGAGGTTCATAAGGGGGATTGGAATTTAGAGTGAAAGGATATTACTGATAAAATTTGCTGCTAACTTCCTGTTCCTCACAAGAATGTAATGAGTGGTCTAATGAGGACGGATTATGGATTTAGTGTAAACGAAAGAATGGCAAAGGAGTAGCAGAAATGAGATTAGCAATGAACTTAACAGCAAATATGGTTCAAATGACTCTGAGCACTCTGAGGTCATCAGGGCCCTAGAATTTAGAACTACTTAAACCTAACTAACCTAAGGACACCACACACATCCATGCCTGTAGCAGTCGCACGGTTCTGGACCGAAGCGTCTAGAACCGCTCGGCCACGACAGCTGGCTTAACACCAAATTAGGAGCAATGTACTAGATGAAGTGAAGGAATTCTGAAACCTTGGAAGCAAAACGACATATAGTGTACACACCAAGGAAGGTAGAAAAAGCAGATTTGGAAAGGCAAGGTGGGCATTCCCAGCCAAAACAAGTATACTATTAGGAAATTTTGGCTGTAGAGGAATACATTCCTGCGACACAGCGTTTGGAGCACAGGATTCTATGGAAGAGAATGGTGAACTATGGGAAAACTGATTCTATGCAGAATCAGTGGTGAAAGGACCGTTTGTAAAAAACTGGGAAGAAAAACGGACAGACGATGGGAAATGTGTTAAGTTAAAAGCGAATAATTTTCGTGGTACTTGAGGCAGTAGAGGAGGAACAGAGACAGGAGTAGATCCAAGAAAACATTGAGGATGCTGGGTGTAAGTGCTACTCCTAAACGAAGAGGTCGGCGCAGTAGAAGAATTCCTAGTGGGCCATGTCAAGCTATTCAGAAGAAATGTTGTTTCCTTGAGAGCAGCTTTGCAGATAAGTCATCATCTATTCCTCAGTTTTTACGGATTACCACAAACTGTCTCTCACGCAATATGAGACTGAGTACGGGCCAAATAGATACACGATAGTGTGAGTAGGATAATCGTTGAAAAACTTGGTCTGCATTCGGAAAAGCTAATATCCAGTAGCTCTACTCTTCTAGAAGCATTTTTTTTTCAAAAATTCGCACCCACTTCACTGTAAGAAGCCATCTAAGATTAAATTTAGTGGATTAGAAAGTATTTATCTGAACGTAATTCTAATAATAGGGGACGATATGAAATAAAATTTTCTGGGTTCCGACCTCAGTCTGTAAACATAACATTTAAACGATCATTTTGGCGCCCGTCTATCTGACTCTCTTGCTGTCCGACTGTTTAAAACCACTTTTCTCAGGAACTATCGATGTTCAAATGGCTCTGAGCACTATGGGACTTAACATCTGAGGTCATCAGTCCCCTAGAACTTAGAACTGCTTAAACCTAACTAACCTAAGAACATGACACACTTCCATGCGCGAGGCAGGATTCGAACCTGCGACCGTAGCGGTCACGCGGTTCCAGACTGAAGCGCCTTGACCCGCTCGGCCACACCTGTCTGGCAATGTTCGACGTATCACGTTGAAATGTAGGTCACGTATTGAGGTCATCGGTAGAAATGGAAGCTTCTACGTTAATGCATTCAATTTGATACTCGCATTCCCACTCATCAAACCCTATTGCACTTCGTCTTGACTTAGAATCATAAAATTTGGCAAGAAGCAATGTTTCATGCTAAAACGAAGGAAGAATTACGAAAATTGTGAATTTGTTATTATAACACACGGGAAAAATGTTTTGGTCATTTGCTATCTGACTATCCGTCAGTGTATTAAACTCCCTTTTTCTGAGGAACGGTTGAATGTATCAAGTTGTATGTTTCGTACTAAGCCTGTAGTCCTGTGGCTATGTAATAAACGCAAGCTTTTAAGTCAATGTAACTAACAGATATGCCCATTTCTCTCGCATATTTTCACTCTCGCAAATTCATTCATCAAAACCTATAGGGTACTTCCCGTTGGTCTGGTATCATTAAATTTGGCAACAAGGTAGTTTTAACAGTAAAAGTAAAGAGAAAAATCCGTAATTGTTAATATTTAATTATGTTACACTAAAGAAATATTTCTTTGGTCGCTTGTTGTCCGACTTTAGACTTGACATTAAAATATTCTAGAAAGTCTTGCCATCCTCTGGGACCGATATCTTGTCAGAATCAGTATCGACAATAGGCAAAAGTCGCCGAGATCCTCGATTGCCGAAATAGGGTGAACTGTCTGTATATACATAACTAAGTTTGTTCGAAACCCTCAGAGCGCGACTCCTATTCGCACCTTGCCAATTTTTTAATCAGAGACGGTGATCAAAGCGTATATATCAGAGCGCTTGGACTGAGGGGAACAACAGCTGCCGAATATTTCTTGCATGCGAGTTACTGAACGCAGTTGCACGTGGCGATGTATATTTTACAAGAGGTGGTCGCCCTTCGAGTGCAGAGTCGTGTTGCCGCTGGCCGGCGAGAGAGAAAGAGCGTGAGTCTGACGAGGCAGATGTGGGTCCCTGGCCTCGTAAACGTGTCGGCCCCGGGCCGTCGGCAGCCTCACGTCAGGTGCGTTGCTACCGTCAGGTGAGGCACCAATAGCTCAGCCCGTGACGGCTTCCATCAGCCCAATTCTGTTTCAATGTATCGCGCGCGCCAGCGCCGCATTCAACGAATGAGGCTGTGCAGTGCACTGCATTCGCCGCCGAACAAGAGTGTCAAATTCCTGATGCATTTTGCGTGTTTCCATCCAGTAATCCATATTTTGTATATTTCCGCTAAATAATATTATGGAATAATTTTCTTGGGTAACTAATCAAAGAAAGTATTGATTGAAGCAAAGCAAGCACTAAGAATAATACGTGGTGTTTACTCAAGGACGCCTGTCACAATAAATACGTTCGCTAATGAACCTCATAAATAATCCATGGCAGTTTGAGAAAACGAAAGAAGTCCACATTTTCAACATTAGAGAGAGAATGACTTTTATTACCCGTTGTTAAAGCTGTTAGGGCTCAGAAACGAGTTCAATGAGCAGCAGCAAAAATTTTTGATCCTTTGTCCAATAATACAAAATGTCTAACAGGTTGCGAAGTGAGTTTTAAATTCTCCTTGACATGTCCAGCTATTCCACGGACGAATTTCTGCTTGAAAACTGGTAGCCAGCAAAAAACGACAATTGTTTAATGATTAGCACTACAAATAGTAATGTGTTTATTAATGGTAATGCTAATTACGTACACATATCCTGTAAACCGACTTGTTCCACATCAAGTCGATAAATGAATCGTTCAAATGAACTGTGGAACATATAACTAACTGAAAACTGACTTCCTCATAAATAACACAACCGAACGAAAAATTGTTTTCATAATTTTTTCTTAGGCAGTGCAGTAATCTTGTGGTTTTTTTCAGTACTGAATCTGCATATGACCTCAGTTTTTTCCTGTAATCTACAGCCTTGTTAGCATGTGTACAACGCTGGTATTGCAATATCAATGTGTAAACACTTCTTTATTCGGTACGAATTAGGACTCCATTGATTAATATTTCCTTTTCGGTTTGTTGTGGACCTCCACGCTAGTCCATCCCATGCAAGCTTATTCATCCTCACATAATACGGCAGCGTAGATCTACATCTACATGATTACTTGCTATTCACAATAAAGTGCCTAGCAGATGGTTCAATGAATCACCTTCAAGCTGTTTCTCTACCGTTCCACTCTCGAATGGCACGCGGGAAAAACGAGCACTTGAATTTTTCCGTGCGAGCCCTGATTTCTCTTATTTTATCGTGATGATCATTTCTCCCTATGTAGGTGCGTGCCAACAGAATGTTTTCGGAATCGGAGGAGAAAACTAAACTGGTGATTGAAATTTCGTGAGAAGATCCCGTCGCAACGAAAAACACCTTTGTTTTACTGATTGCCACTCCAATTCATGTGACACTCTCTCCCCTATTTCGCGATAATACAAAACTAGCTGCCCTTCTGTACTTTTTCGATGTCATTCGTCAGTCCCACCTGATGCGGATCCCACACCGCACTGCAGTACTCCATAATAGGGAGGACAAGCGTAGTGTAAGCAATCTCTATGGTAGACCTGTTGCACCTCCTAAGTGTTCTGCCAACGAATGGCAGTCTTTGGTTTGCTCTACCCACAGTATCATCTATGTGATCGTTCCAATTTAGGTTATTTGTAATTGTAATCTCTAAGTATTTAGTTGAATTTACAGCCCTCAGATTTGTGTGACTTATCGCGTAATCGAAATTAAGCTGATTTCTTTTAGTACTCATGTGAATAACTTCGCGCTTTTCTTTGTTCAGGGTCAATTGCCACTTTTCGCACCATACATGTATCTTATCTACATCATTTTGAAAGTCGTTTTGATCATCTGATGACTTTACAAGACGGTAAATGACAGCATCATCTTCAAACAATCTAAGAAGGCAACTCAGATTGTCTCCTATGTCGTCAATATAGATCAGGAACAATGTAGGGCCTATAACACTTCCTTGGGGAACGCCGGGTATTACTTCTGTTTAACTCGATGACTTTCCGTCTGTTACTACGAACTGTGACCTTTGTGACAGGAAATCACGAATCCAGTTGCACAACTGAGGCGATACTCCGTAGACACGCAGTTTGATTAGAAGACGCTTGTGAGGAACGGTGTCGAAACCCTTCTGGAAATCTAAAAATATGGTACAAATTTGACATCCCCTGTCTATAGTACTTATTACTTCATGAGTATAAAGATCTAGTTGTGTTTCACAAGAATGATATTTTCTGAATCCGTGCTGACTATACGTTAATAAATCGTTTTCTTCGAGGTACTTCGTAATGTTCGAATACAGTATATGCTCTAAAACCCTAGTGCAAATCGACGTTAGCGGTATAGGCCTGTAATTCAGCGGATTACTCCTACTTTCCTTTTTGGGTATTGGTGTGAGCTGAGTAATTTTCAGTCTTTAGGTACGTATCTTTCTGTGAGCGAGTGGTTGTATATAATTGCTAAATACGGAGCTATTTTATCAGCATACTTTGAGAGGAACCTGACTGGTATACTATCTGGACCGGAGGCCTTGGCTTTATTAGGTGATTTGAGCTGCTTTGTTACACCGAGGGTATCTTATGTTTCTCATCTAGGCACTTCTTGATTGGAATTCAGTAATATTTACTTCGTCTTCTTTGGTGAAGGAGTTTCGGAAAAGCGTGTTTAATAACTCTGCTTTAGTGGCAGTGTCATCAGTGACTTCACCGTTGTTATCGCACAGTGAAGGTATTGATTGTGTCTTGCCACTGGTGTGCTTTATGTATGACCAGAATCTCTTTGGATTTTCTGCCCGATTTCGAGACAGAATTTTGTTGTGAAAATTAGTAAAAGCATCTCGCATTGAAGTACGAGCCATATTTCGAATTTCTGTTAAACTTTTCCAATCTTGGAGATTTTGCGTTCTTTTAAATTTGGCATGCTTTTTTCGTTGCTTCGGCAACAACGATCTGACCTGTTTTGTGTACCATGAGGGATCAGTACCATCACTTATTAATTTATGCGGTATATATATCTCTCAACTGCTATTGATACTATCTCTTTTAAATAAACAGTCCCCAACTTTTCTACACTTAAATGATCAGACCGGAAGGAGTGAAGACTGTCTCTTAAAAAGGCGTTAAGAGCATTTTTATCAGCTTTTTTAAATAGATATACTTTGTGTTTCTGTTTGATGGTTGTAGGTGTTACGGTATTCAGCCTAGCAGCCACTGTCTTGTGGTCGCTAATCCCTGTATTCGTCACAACACTCACTATTTGTCCAGGATTATTTGTTGCTAAAAGGTGAAGTATGCTTTCGCAACCATTTACGCTTCGAGTGGCTCATGAACTAATTGTTCAAAATAATGTTCTGAGAAAGCATTCAGTACAATTTCGGATGATGTTTTATGCCTGGCGCCGGTCTTAAACGTATAGCTTTTCCAGTATATCGATTGTATATTGAAGTCACCACCGACTATAATTGAATGAGCGGGGTACTTATTTGAAATGAGACTCAAATTTTCTTTGAACTGTTCAGCAACTATGTCTCCTAAATACACTTAGTCTTTCACATAGCCAAAATTAGATACACATCATAGCTTCCAGTCTGTTAGTACCATACTCTTTAGCCAAGGGAGACAAAATATTCTGATAGAATATCGTTTTTGACTCCGCCACTTGTGATTTGACATATAAGTTTATTATATATCTTTATTCTAGAATTGGAGCTCATCAATGTTAAATAACCCATTGCAACTGTCTTTTGACTGCATAAAATCATACAGAGTTTTTCTTAGTAATATTCTTACACACATACTGCTTGATTTAATGTTAGATAGTCACACATTTCCATTCGTTAAAAATCCCTTGCAGTGTATCCAATTCCATAAGCTAGTAGTCGCCTACATGGAGATTCTCCAGTATCCCAGGCAGCTCATCCATTAGTAACCTATTTTAACATTAGCCATTCCCACTTTGTATTGTATATCTGCAGGAAAGTTACATTTCTCGAATGTGGTTTCCATTGCTTCCTTGTCAGTCTCAACCTGGGAGTGAAGCATGGTGATATGATATGCCAGAGCAAATGAAGAATTAATCACAAGTACAGATGGATAAAGGATGTACATGAAATAACAAAAAAAACTCAGTGTCATTATCTCATTATCAGTGTTCAGTTTCGTGGTTTCTAAGAGGCAAACGAAACTGGAGGGTGCATTTTGATGGGAGTGCTGTTGTCCAAGTCATTTACCAGGTTGTGATTAGGTTGATGGCGCCTTGGGTGAATGTGCATTCGAGTCGGCTGGCAGCGATGCTATGGATGCGGTGGGTGGTGTGTATCTTTTCACCGCTAGCAGCAGTGACACTCAGAATCTAAGTCCGTAGATCATAGTCTGGTGTCTCTCTCGCAATCCAGTATCATTTGCTGCGTCCATTTGGACGTTCACTTTTCCTAGTGTTCTACAAAGTACCCTCTGGACCTGGTCATGCACCTGATTTGTTGGGTCATGTCTTTTTCTGCCATCTCAAATTATTTTCCAACAACTTTTCCAACTGTTGTGTACAACTCACGGTTCCCATGGTCAGAAGGCGCACTTCATACATAGCCACCAACTAAATTATACCTAAAAAAGGATTACCTCACTTGGGAAGTTATCTCTCGTTTATTAACTGTTGATATCCTGTGTTATGTTAATGTGTTCAATTGACACCTTACTTTCAAAAAGCGGGTTTACATATTCAAATACCTACCTCACTCCAGCCTTACAATAGTCAGTCTAGCCCCTGTTCAGACGTATCACACAGAATGGAGAGTGTTCTAAATGTTCAGAAATGCCAAACGCCACACTTCACAAAACACAGTAGTGTACCATTCTATAAATATAATATGAATATATGAGTAAAAAAAAAGATTCAGTCAACTCAGAAAAACATTTATATAACTTATATAACAATGTGTTTACGGGAATGTAAAGTGGAAGAAGGGCAGCACAGATGATCACATGACTCATGGACGAGAGCAATGGTAAAACCAAAAAGTCTGAACCGTCATACAGTTGTGGACAGACATCAACAATCCCGCAAATGTCGAGTCAGAAATATTGTAGAACCAATAATGAGTGAGGAATATCTTACAGGCCGTATGTACCGAATCCACATCCACCCTGAAGACAAAGTTAGGTAAATTACATTACATACACAGAGGTATAAGCACTCATTCTTCTGGTTCTCAATATGCAAATAAAATGGAAGGAACTGTAATAAAGTATATAATCAAAAGTACATGGAAACCTACTAGTAGAAATTAGTACAGGAGTGTCCACCATTCACCTTAATCAAGATTTGAACACTTCAGGGAAAATTTAAATGAGGTGTCTGGATGTCTGTGGAGGTGTGGCAAGTCATTCTTCCCCAGAGCCGAAACTGGAGCAGACAGTGCTGGGACTTCAGCGAATTGGACGTGGTAAATCATCGCAGATATGTTCCATTTGGTCAGGCAGGACTCTGCGTTAGCAGCCTATTTGCACTGCCTAACAGATACTATTTAATAACACGGTGCTTTGTCACACCGTTCTTCTACGGTATACAGCACACACTGCGGTGAAATGTTTTCATATCCATACACATTTAGCATCATCTTAAGTAGAATTAGGTGAGCACACCCTAATCAAGAACCCCACCCTCATGCTATAAACACTACCTCCGCCGTGTATCACTGTTGGCATGACATATGATGACTTTTAAAGTCTCTAGCGATTCACCAAACACAAACCTTCCAGTCGGGCTGCAGCAGAGTGTAGCGTAATTCATCACCCCAAATCACTCGTTTCCCATCACCTACCGTTCAGGGCACTCGCATCGGATATAGAAACATGCGTCGTGTGAACAGTTTGTACCCCTTCTTTTTAACTCCTACGCACAGTCATTGAGCTACACTCAAGCTCATAAATTAAGAATAATGCTGATACGTGGTGAAACAACGCTCTGGTCAGCAGTTTGCGGGTTTAAATCACCTTGGCGTGTGACCATGTGTTGCATTTGACCTGCGATCGTCGTACGGTGGCGCTTGCAGCTGTCCACATACGCAGAGGTGTGTTGGTATAGTAAGAGTATGGTGTAGCAAGTAAGTGTGCAGACGTTTTCAGATGTGCTAATGGTGACTGTGTTGAAAATGGCTCAATCAACACATATTGATGACGTTATGAGGGGGAGAATACCTTGGGCAATTGGAGGCTGGTCAAACACAGCAGGTTGTAGCACAGGCCCTCCGTGTGCCACAAAGTGTGATTTCAAGTTTATGGAAAAGATTCCAGCAGACAGGAAACGTGTCCAGGCGCTACAGTACGGGACATCCACAGTGTACAACACCACAAGATGACTGCTATCTCACCATCAGTGCCCGCAGATGGCCACGGAGTACTGCAGGGAGCCTTGCTTAGAACCTTACACAGCCACTGGAACAGTTGTCTCCAGACACACAGTCTACAGACGACTCAATAGACATGGTTTATTCACCTGGAGACCCGTAAGGTGGATACTACTGACCCCTGATCACAGGACAGCCCATAAAAGCCTAGTGTCAAGAACACATTACATGGTCATTGGAACAGTGGTCCAAGTTATATTCACGGACGAGTCCAGGTATAATCTGAACAGTGATTCTTCACAGGTTTTCATCTGGCGCGAACCTGGAACAAGATACTAACCCCTTAATTTCCTTGAAATGAACCTGTATGAAGGTCGTGGTTTGATGATGTGGGATGGTATTATGATTGGTGCAGGCACGCCCCTGCATGCCTTTGACAGAGGAACTGTAACAGGCCAGGTGTATCGGGACGTAATTTTGCACCAGTATGTCTGCCTTTTCAGGGGTGCAATGGGTCTGACCTTTCTCCTGATGGAACACACGGCCCCACCGAGATGCCATTGTGGAGGAGTACCTTGAAACAGAAGATATCAGGCAAATGTAGTGACCTGCCTTTTCTTCAGACGTATCGCTGCATGCCTTCAAACCCCTGGGACACCTCAGGAGCTCAGACAGGCACCTGTGCAAGAATGTGAGGCTATACTCCAGCAGCTGCTCGATCACCTGATCCAGAGTATGCTATTGTGCGGCCTGTGTACAGGTGCATGGTGATCATATCCCGTATTGATGTCGGGGTAATGGGCAACAACCAATGTCGTTTCGTAGCACATGTGTTTTGGGACAGTTTTCTCGACTTATCACCAATACCGTGAACTACAGACAGTGTCATGTGTGTTCCCATTGTGATTATGCTATTAGCACCAGTTCTGTGTAGTGTCACGTTGTGTGGCACAACATTCTGCAATTATCATTAATTTAAAAGCATTACTGTAGATGGACTTTTGGCAGTCTTCCGAATTCATGAGTTATTTCTTCTGTCGACTTGATGCAGTTTTTTACAGAAGCGTTCCGTGTTACTCGATGGTCCCAGTCCATCAGTACATGAGCTCCGCCTGGTCTTGTTTTATCTGTGGTTGTTCCTTCGCGTTTCCATTTCACATTTCCACCACCAACAATCGACCTGACCAGGACAGGAGTTATTACGCAGATGACGTTCAGTGGCTAGTCCAGACTAGATGTCACTGAGTTCTCCTGGCCGCCCCATTCTGCTTCCCAACTGACAACACGGCGCTACCCTCCCCATTTATGCTGGCGGGTCCGCATCTCGTGACATCTACAAGTGAATCCCAGATTACATAGAGGTGGCCGGATACTTTCGATCAGATGGTGCATTTCTTACAACGGGAAGTACTCTTTGTCATGCGTTTCACAGTGGTTTTCAGTCTATCCAGAGTACACCGCAGTCATCACTGGCCTATCTAAGCGGTTCGCCCATTTTTACAGTCATTAAGGTTTAAGCGAAACAGAAAAACCCGTATGGAAGATTTCCTTTCAGAGCGTGAGACGTGCTGTATTAAAATCCCAAGTACCTGTCGATGTTTCGACAACGAGTAACATAGCTGCAATATCTCAAGCTCGCGACACTATGACGCTGGCCTCTTACTCAGCTTGCATTTATCGCGAAACTCTCGCCCAGCGCAATGTCCCAAGTGGAGTAAAAAAGATGCAGGTGGCTCGCTGGACCCGCAAAATTGCAGACCGACACCCTTAAACAACGGTTTGCTTCAGAATTGTAGAACATATATGTTTGAATATAATAAATTTCCTACAGATAAAAAAGCTTACGTCCACGTGGACTGGGCGGTTTTTTTAGGTTAGAAGGCCTCAGGAAAGTACGGGGTGGGCTGCAATGTCAAAGGGTGCATGGCAAATACAGGACGTGCTTGGATCAAGGAACAGTCGGAATTATAGTTGTAAATTGTTGTAGTTGCGCTGGAAAAGTCCCTGAGCTTCAAGCGCTAATAGAAAGCACAGAAATTGATATCGTTATACAGAAAGCTGGCTAAAGCCTGAAATAAGTTCTGCAGAAATTTTTACGAAGTCTCAGACGGTGTTCAGGAAAGATAGATTAGGCAAAATTGGTGGTGGAGTGTTTGTGTCTGTCAGTAGTGGTTTATCTTGTAGTGAAGTCGAAGTAGATACTCTGTGCCAATTGGTATGGGTGGAGGTTATACTTAACAGCCGAATTAAGGTAATAATTGTCTCCTTCTACCGACCCCCAGACTCCGATGATACAGTTGCCGAACAGTTCAGAGAAAGTTTGAGTCTCGTAACAAATAAATACCCCACTCATACGGTTATAGTTGGTGGGGACTTCACCCTACCCTCGGTATGTTGGCAAAAATACTTGTTCAAAACCGGTGGTAGGCAGAAAACATCTTCCGAGATTGTCCTAAATGCTTTCTCCGAAAATTATTTCGAGCAGTTAGTCCACGAACCCACGCGAATTGTAAATGGTTGCGAAAACACACTTGACCTCTTAGCCACAAACAATCCAGAGCTGATAGAGAGCATCATGACTGATACGGGGATTAGTGATCACAAGGTCGTTGTAGCTAGGCTCAATACCGTTTCTTCCAAATCCATCAGAAACAAACGCAAAATAATTTTATTTAAAAAAGCGGATAAAGTGTCACTGGAAGCCTTCCTAAAAGACAATTTCCATTCCTTCCGAACTGACTATGCAGATGTAGACGAGATGTGACTCAAATTCAAAGATATAGTAGCAACAGCAATTGAGAGATTCATACCTCATAAATTGGTAAGAGATGGAACGGATCCCCCGTGGCACACAAAAAAGGTCCGAACGCTGTTGCAGAAGCAACGGAAAAAGCATGCGAAGTTCAGAAGAAAGCGAAATCCCGAAGATGGGCTAAAATTTACAGACGCGCGAAATTTGGCACGGAATTCGATGCGAGATGCATTCAATAGGTTCCACAACGAAACATTGTCTCGAAATTTGGTAGAAAATCCGAAGAAATTCTGGTCGTATGTAAAGTACACAAGCGGCAAGACGCAGTCAATACCTTCGCTGCGCAGTGCCGATGGTACTGTTACCGACGACTGTGCCGCTAAAGCGGAGTTATTGAACGCAGTTTTCCGAAATTCCTTCACCAGGGAAGACGAATGGAATATTCCAGAATTTGAAACACGAACATCTGCTAGCACGAGTTTCTTAGAAGTAGATACCTTAGGGGTTGCGAAGCAGCTCAAATCGCTTGATACGGGCAAGTCTTCAAGTCCAGATTGTATACCAATTAGGTTCCTTTCAGATTAAGCTGATACTATAGCTCCCTACTTAGCACTCATATACAACCGCTCGCTCACCGATAGATCTGTACCTACAGATTGGAAAATTGCGCAGGTCGCACCAGTGTTTAAGAAGGGTAGTAAATGTAACCCATTTAACAACAGACCTATATCATTGACGTCAGTTTGCAGTAGGGTTTTGGAGCATATACTGTATTCAAACATTATGAATCACCTCGAAGGGAACGATCTATTGACACGTAATCAGCATGGCTTCAGAAAACATCGCTCTTGCGCAACGCAGCTTGCTCTTTGTTCGCACGAAGTAATGACCGCTATCGACAGGGGATCTCAAGTTGATTCCGTATTTCTAGATTTCCGGAAAGCTTTTGACAGCGTTCCTCACAAGCGACTTCTAATCAAGCTGCGGACCTATGGGGTATCGTCTCAGTTGTGCAACTGGATTCGTGATTTCCTGTCAGGAAGATCGCAGTTCGTAGTAATAGACAGCAAATCATCGAGTAAAACTGAAGTTATATCAGGTGTTCCCCAGGGAAGCGTCCTGGGACCTCTGCTGTTCCTGATCTATATAAATGACCTGGGTGACAATCTGAGCAGTTCTCTTAAATTGTTCGCAGATGATGCTGTAATTTACCGTCTAGTAAGGTCATCCGAAGACCAGTATCAGTTGCAAAGCGATTTAGAAAAGATTGTTGTATGGTGTGTCAGGTGGCAGTTGACGCTAAATAACGAAAAGTGTGAGATGATCCACATGAGTTCCAAAAGAAATCCGTTGGAATTCGATTACTCGATAAATAGTACAATTCTCAAGGCTGTCAATTCAACTAAGTACCTGGGTGTTAAAATTACGAACAACTTCAGTTGGAAGGACCACATAGATAATATTGTGGGGAAGGCGAGTCAAAGGTTGCGTTTCATTGGCAGGACACTTAGAAGATGCAACAAGTCCACTAAAGAGACAGCTTACACTACACTCGTTCGTCCTCTGTTAGAATATTGCTGCGCAGTGTGGGATCCTTACCAGATGGGATTGACAGAGGACATCGGAAGGGTGCAAAAAAGGGCAGCTCGTTTTGTATTATCACGTAATAGGGGAGAGAGTGTGGCAGATATGATACACGAGTTGTGATGGAAGTCATTACAGCAAAGACGTTTTTCGTCGCCGCGAGACCTTTTTACGAAATTTCAGTCACCAACTTTCTCTTCCGAATGCGAAAACATTTTGTTGAGCCCAACCTAAATAGGTAGGAATGATCATCAAAATAAAATAAGAGAAATCAGAGCTCGAACAGAAAGGTTTAGGTGTTCGTTTTTCCCGCGCGCTGTTCGGGAGTGGAATAGTAGAGAGGTAGTATGATTGTGGTTCGATGAACCCTCTGCCAAGCACTTAAATGTGAATTGCAGAGTAGTCATGTAGATGTAGATCAGCACGGTTTTAGAAAGCATCACTTTTGTGAAACTCAGCTCACACTTTTGTTTCACGATACACAGAGAACTATGGATGAAGAGGAACAGGGAGACTCCATATTTCCAGATTTCCAAACAGCATTGGCATGTCATCCCACTGCAGGATGTGAACGCAAGTACGAGCGTACTGAATAGATTACCGCGTATGTGAGTGGCTGGAAGAATTCTCAAGTAACAGAACCCAGTATGTTACCCACGACGGCGAGTGCTCATGAGGGACAAGGATGACGTCATAATTGCCCCAGGAAAATGTGATATGCCCGCTGTAAATCTATCTATATATAAATGACCTGGTGGAGAAGATGGGCAGCGATCTGCGGTTGAGTGGTGATGATGTAGTGTGAGACGTTCCGGTACGCATCGATCAATCGATTGCTAGGTCGCGGTAGTGGAGCACGATATGTGATAGTTCACCGCGTAAGGAACTTGGTCGTAACGAAGGTTGACAATTGGAATTTACGGGCCGAATTGAAAGGAGTTCTTGCGGGGAGCTAGCCAGCCGACCTCCGCTGTCTGGAGGCGATAGTGAATTGGTTTTTACGGAGCACAGACCTCGTCCCGCGTAGACGGTGTTTTGGATTGACTGTGGCAATTTGTCTGTGTCGCTAACGATTCATCAAGTATTTTGCTGAGACTCTTTATGTGGCTTTCGCGACTGGTTTTGTTAAAGTCGTAGTGCAGCGATAAGTTTCTCCTTCCGGAAGGTCTGCTGTGTTTGCCTTTTATGGGGATTGGCTCCGAATGATCTGAAGCTAACCTTAATGAAAGCAACTCTGTGTCATTACAAACGCTAGTCGCAACTACTTGTGAAATGTATGGTCTGTGTTAAACATCTAGTAGGGCTATCATTAATAAGAACTGCTTGTTTAAATTGGTCATTTTTCGACTGGCTTACTGTGGACCATGTTGAGGGCTGAACTGTGTGTTGTTCTTCGTCTGAAGTACAGCGAAGTCTAATTTAATCATAGTGCATTTTCACCGTAATTATTTTATTTATGCGTATGCAAAGCAGTTTAGTAAGGCTAGACTAATTTAATAAGAGTACCTTTTCGCTGTAATCATCTTAGTTAAGCGTATGAGAAACACTTTAGTGGTAGCATAATTTAATAAGAGTGTCCGCCCCCGGTAACTGAACGGTCAGTGTGACGGATTGTCAATCCTCTGGGCTCGGGTTCGATTCCCGGTTGGGTCGGGGAATTTTCTACGCCCAGGGATTGGTTGTTGTGCTGTCCTTATCATCATCCTATCATCCTCATCGACTGCAGGTCGCCGAAGTGGCGTCGAATTGAATGATCGGCACACGGCGAACGGTTGACCGACGGGGGGCCCTAGCCATACGATTAAATAATATAAATAAGAATGCCTTTTCATTGCAATCATTTCATTTAAGCATTAGTGAAACATTTTAATGGGGTGATTCTAATTTAGTCAGGGTGCCTTTCACTGCAATCATTTTAGTAAATTATTTAATGGGGCGATTCTAATTTAATCAGGGTGCCTTTCACTGCAATCATTTTAGTAAATTATTTGTAAAACATTTTGGTTGTGTTGTTAGTTGACCTACACAGAGATTTTCTAGACAAATTCTGCTAAAATAAGAATGTACTTTCCCACTATAGTTGTTACGGGCAGCCGGGTAAATCGAGTTTGGTATCTGAGATTCGGTTGCTTAGCTATTGGAAGTAGCGGAGTTTATGTTAGTAAAAGCTGCTCGATTCGTTTATAACTAGTGTCTTACTGCGAAACACGTTAGAAGTCAGCGAGCTTGATTTTTTTTACATTTTAAAATAGTGTGTAATGATTGTTTCTGTTATATAATTAGTACAAGTAACTGTTTGTCAATTAATGTTGGGGGAACGTAAGCCTTGTAGGTTTCCTCATTTCTGTAATCAGTGGGCTACCCAGTGTTGTTTATCACCACATTCGTTGCTTTTGTTGATGTTTTTCTTATTTATTTATGTTTGGCTCTTTAATGCAAATATAATGAAAAACATTTCTCCCTTTGTAAATCAGTGCATTGCTACTAGCATCTAAGGTTAGTTCTTAGTCTACATCTACATCTACATCCATTCTCCGCAAGCCACCTGAAGGTGTGTAGGGGAGGGTACTTTGACTACCTCTATCGGTTTTCCCTTCTATTCCAGTCTCGAATTGTTCGTGGAAAGAAAGATTGTCGGTATGCCTCTGTGTGGGCTCTAGTTTCTCTGATTTTATCCTCATGGTCTCTTCGCGAGATATACGTAGGAGGGAGCAATATACTGCTTGACTCCTCGGTGAAGGTATGTTCTCGAAACTTCAAACAAAAGCCCGTACCGAGCTACTAAGCGTCTCTCCTGCAGAGTCTTCCACTGGAGTTTATCTATCATCTTCGTAATGCTTTCGCGATTACTAAATGATCCTGTAACGAAGCGCGCTGCTCTCCGTTGGATCTTCTCTATCTCTTTTATCAACCCTATCTGGTACGGATCCCACACTTCTGAGCAGTATTCAAGCAGTGGGCGAACAAGCGTACTGTAACCTACTTTCGGATTGCATTTCCTTAGGATTCTTCCAATGAATCTCAGTCTGGCATCTGCTTTACCGACGATCAACTTTATATGATCATTTCATTTTAAATCACTCCTAATGCGTACTCCCAGATAATTTATGGAATTAACTGCATCCAGTTGCTGACCTGCTATTTTGTAGCTACATGATAAGGGATCTATCTTTTTATATATTTGCAGCACATTACACTTCTCTACATTGAGATTCAGTTGCCATTCCCTGCACCATGCGTCAATTCGCTGCAGATCCTCCTGCATTTCAGTACAATTTTCCGTCTGTTGTAACTTATTGCTGTACGGGGCCTGCCCCATGCTCTAGCAAACCTGTGGGTGGCGAGCTCACACCGCGCAACTGTGCGTCGGGTTATTCCACCTGTCGCGGTGCTAAATTGTATCTGTATAACTTCTCCTGGCTCTGAACTCATATCTCCAACGGAAGTGGCGCACTGCTTGTGTTATTGTTGTTACCTAATTTGCTGTAATCATTTAAGATATATTTAAAAGCTAATTGAAAAATTTAGAAAATATTAAGGTTTTTATTATTAATATTCAACTCACCTGACTTCAGATACCTGCTAATGTCTAATAAATTGTTTAGTTTCTTAATTGTTTAAAAGATCTGCTGCTGACGTCACATGATAATCTCATTTTCTCGTTAATATTCGAGAAGTCGTTTAATTTCGTACTTGTTTTTAAAAGGTTTTTTGCTGACAATAGGTTTTTGACTTTTATTTAAGTAAAAGATTACACATGTTTTCAATTGGAACGTTGCTTTCACGTCTTCTGGCCCAGCCCTGCCGCTCAACAGCGTATTAAACCACTTTCGGATTCCTACACCCAGTTCACTGTGGTGTGGAGGAATGTATCGTCGTAGAGTGACAGTAGGAGGATACGAGATGGCAAAGACAAAAATTTTAGTTCGTGTGATACGTGTCATCTAGCTCTAAGGGTAGAAAAATTAAATTATGTGAATTACTAGGAAAACAAACCAATAATGTTCGGATACAGTATTAGCAGCGTCCTGCTTCGCTTAGTCACATCGTTTAAACATCAGGGTGTAACGTTGCAAAGCGATATGATATCGACCGATCATGTGAAGATTGTGGTAGGGAAGGCGATTTGTCGTCTTGGGTTCACTGAGAGAATTTTAGGGAAGTGTGGTGGATCTGTAAGGGAGATCGCATCTAGGACGCTAGTGTGACGTATCCTTGAGTACTGCTGGAGTGTTTGGGATCCCTAACAGTTTGGACTAAAGGGAGAAACAGAAGCAATTCAGAGGCAGGCTGCTAGATTTGTTACCGGTAGTTTCGAACAACATGCAACTCTTACGGAGTTGCACCGGCTACACAAACAGGGACCCCTCGAGGCGATATGACGTTCTTTTCGAGGAACACTGCTGAGAGAAGTGGATAGGCGACACATCTGGCACCCAAGTTACGCCGTCTTGTGGGACAAACAGACTCCTACGTGAAAGACTCTTCCCAATCCATATAACTGATTAGGGAACAGCGAATAAAGCCATCAGACATTATGGTCAGTTTTGACATCAAGTCTCTCTTCACTAACGTTCCTATTGAGGATACTATGCTCATTCTACAGGATCAGATCCCACCAGATATCTGCGATTTGGTGTGCTTATGTCTGTCATCTACATACTTCACCTGGCGGGGAAAATATTACGAACAGTTAGATGGAGTGGTAATGGGCTCCCCGCTCTCCTTTGTAGCTGCGGACATCTCCATGGAAGCCTTTGAGCAAATGGCCCTAGCTTCTGCTCCGTTACGACCCAGCTGTTGCCTACGATATGTGAACGACACATTCGTTATCTGGCCTCATGGTGAAACGGAATTGGGAAACTTCCTCCAGCACTTAAATAGCTTGCACAGAAACATAAAGTTCACACATGAGACCGAAAACAATGGTTCCTTGCCATTTCTGGATGTTGAAGTATACAGAGCTGCCGAAGGTAAGCTAGGACACAAAGTGTACCGGAAACCAACGCACACTAATCGGTACCTGCACGCGGAGAGCCACCACCACCCAGATCAAAAGTATTTTGTCCTTCATACGATAACTGCCCGAGCCTACCGAATAAGCGATAAAAATAACATCAAAGAAGAATTGAAGGAGCTGCAACACACGTTTCGTGCCAACAGCTATGATGACAAAATCATAAGGAAGGTAGCTAAATCCAAAGGGAGCAGAACGTGAGACGAAGGCAAAGTAGAGAAGCTTCCACTGGTGCACTTACCACATGTAAAAGGCGTCATTGAACGGCCAGACAACGTCCTCTGCCTACGAGGTTTTAAACCGATTATTCGTAGCAATCACAGGATTGACATTCCACCAAGAATGTAGTCAACATTCTATACACTGCAGTTTTTTACGAACTACGGTGTGAGTGCGGAGCTGCCTACATAGGAGAAACAGGGAGACCTGTCAGCTTACGAGTAGCAGAACACAAACGCTATGTCCGATTACAACAACATAACAAATCGGCGTTAGTGGAACACCACCGTGACTATGGACAACCTATCAGATTTCAGGGAGCTCGAGCACTGGCGAAAGAATCGTGGGTGCGAGAACGCAAAATACGGGAGGCGATAGAAATTATTAAACAGCCTAACAACATCAACAGAGAAGATGGCTACAAACTCCCGGCGTCCTGGCTGCCGACCATCCGAGTCCAACGGGGCAGAAGCTACACGGAACACGGACGTATCTGCATAAACAGCTGTAGAGCAACTATTAGTCCACTTCCGCGCACACCAGGAGGAAAACTTGCCAACCAGAAGCCGAACGCTGATTGACGGACAGCTACCAATCGTTGACGACATGGACATCAACGAATAGCCTCTTTCTTTCCATCTCCCCTTACGTCATGACTAGCTAATCATATTAGAGGGCCAATTAAAAGTTTTACAAAAGTGACGTCAGACATCGATAGTCTGTAATAAATAGAAACACCTATCCCCATGCAAAACCAGTCGTGCCCTGAGGAAGGCCGTTGTAATCCGGCCGAAACGTCTGTTTTAGTTTATTACTGTTGTTAGTTTTTAGCAATGACGCGGCATAATACCCAGAATTTTAATCACTGCTGAGAGAATTTAGAGAACTGACATTTGAAGTCGAATGCAGAACGATCCTATTGCTTTCAACATACATTTCGCATAAGTACCACGAAAATAAGATACGACGTATTGGGGCTGCTGTCAATGGATATAGATAATCGTTTTTCCCTCGCTCTGTCTGCAAGTGGAACAGCGAAGGAAATGTCCAGGGACGGTGCAGGGTACTCTCCGCCACGCACCGTACGTTGGCTTGCCGAGATTATGTGCATACGTGGATGCTGAACTGCCTCCCTTAAGATTTGGTGCGCGACTGTCAACAGTTTTTGTATTAAACAGTGGCAGTCACCGGCGTGTCTGGCTAGCTCTAGTCCGCCGTGCACGGCGCCTGCAGCGCTCTCGCTCTCTGTCCCTCGCTGTCCTGCTCTTACTGTAGGTCCCAGTGCATGCCGGCCACAGACGAGTGCACCACAATGGTGGCCACGCGTCAGGGAGCCGGAGCCGGCGCGGCCACGTTCCGGCAGAACAGAGCCACACACGCACACCACACAAAGGACAGCAGGCCGCGCCACTACAGAATGTCTCCACCCGGAACACCTGCTCTGTTTCGCTGCTGCCACTGCTGCAAACAGCACCTCCAGCGTCCGTGGAACAGCTCTGTACCTTTTGTGCGTTCTGAAACTGTCTCACAAAAGACGGTAATTTCACTGGGAATACTTTACAGAAACATGGATTCACCCTATGCAACTTAATTTACATTACGCTTTACTGTCCGGAAACCAGTCATACTCTTTCAGCTAAGTATTGGGCCACGTTCAGGGCATCTTTCTTGTCCAGCCACAAATCATCTAGCATGCATCTGTAGAGACAGTTTGGACAAACCAATAGTTGTTCCATGTATTGCGCAGCACTAGAGTCTCCCTTGTCATCATCCATATTACCGTGACACCATCTGAATATGTCTGTTTTCGCTGGGGCCACCCCTGTTCTTATGTGGTTCAGGGTCCTCCACGTCTTCCACTTTCTTGTGGAGCATTACCTGTGCTGATGGAAGGTTATGTGGTGGTTCTTCAATCGCCATGTTGAAGAGCCTTTTTAGGGATATCAGTCGTCCAGGCTCGCACGTGGTGCCAAAGACAGGATGTCGATCATCGACAGTTTGTCTGAGCCTCTCTGTGAATGCTTGAGATGTTCGTAGGTAGCCGGGACTTACAACACCATGAGCTCTGTAATAGAGACGTGGGTTTCATACACCCTATTGTCATTAGACGCCGACCTTCTTTTCGTGGGTTCATCTGGTCCATTTTGGGGAGGTGTATTCATCTGTAGAGAAGCATAACAGGCGGTGGTTCTCACGTTATTAGGTTTTGATGTTCACGAATTTCCACAAAATATTATTTCTAATGACCACTTTCTGTGGGATCTCTTCACAATGATGTGCATATGTCAAAAACCTATACATGGCCCAGTATCAAGCAAGGAAGGGAAAGCTGAAAGATGAAACAGATGTACAGAAGGGCTCTTCAAATTAAGTAAAGTGAAAGGCAATATTTCAGAAAGGAAAGGTGACGTAAATAAAAATGATAATACGAAAAGGATTTGTCAGACCTCTGAAAGATATGAATCAAAACAAGACCTCTAGAGGATAAGATATTCCCTCATAATTATTGATATCTTTGGGAGAGATAACCATGACAAAACTATTCCACCTGGTGCGCAAGGTAAACGAGACAACGGAATATCCTCAAACTTCAAAAGAAATACAGGGTGTCTCAAACCTTTTGGGTCACACTGAAACAGATAACAGTGGGTCGGCATCTGATTATACTGAGGTGGGGAACCAATGGTGGGAAACGCGTATTTATTGTGATACGGGCATACACAGCGTACACCACATAGCAATGAGACAGGACCTCCATTCCTATGATGAGGATATGTGTTGTTTAGGCGCTCGTGGACATTAACATGCCAGTGAGTTGGTACACCATCGTGATGAAACCAGCTTCCAAGAACTGTGGCTACACATCTCGCAGGAACACCAGATAACGTGGACCAGTTAAATGTGGAAGCAGCAAATAGGTTACTGTTAGTTGATCTTGGACAATGCCCGTCCGTATTTAACAGAGACACGTAGCTCCTTGCTTACGATGTGCGTGGGGTGAGAATTTCCCTAACTTGAGAGATGACTTTTGTAGCTATTTAAAACACTTTGCTATGATCTACGTTGTTGTTATGCGATGCACTTTGTGAGTGTCCTTAAAAAAGTAAGTATGTATTTTCGACCACTGGTTCCTTATATGCAAAGGGTTTGAGACACCCTGTACAGTAATTCCATTTCGAAGAAGGTATGCCAGATGGGAATGATACCGAATTATCATTGTAATAGAACATGGCTGTAAAATACTGGCACAAATTATTTACAGAGGAGCTGCAAACTAGCAGAAGCAGACTCCGAAAAGATTAGGGTAGGTTCCGGACATAATTAGAAACGTAGGAGGCAATGCAGACACTGCGACATGTCTTAGAAGATGGACTGAAGAAAGTCAAACCTACACTTATGGAAGTTGTAGACTTATAACTTTTGACAATTTTGATGCGACTGCCCTTTTTAAAGTTTCGAAGGTAGCTTGAATAAAAATCTGAGAACGTATGATTATTTACTCCTTTCACCGATACCAGGCTGTAGTTACAAGAGTCCAAGGAAATTAAAGGAAAGCAATAGGTTTGTAGCATATTCTCAACGTTATTTAATACGTATGGTGAGCGTGGGAAAAAGAAAACAGTCAGAAATTAGGAGTGGGAATTCAAGTTCAGGAAAAAGAAAACAAATCTTGAGGTTTTCGGATAACATTGTAATTCTGTCAGGCATTGCAAACGACTCACAAGAGCAATTGATAGGAATCTTGAAAGAGTATTATAAGATGAACATCGAAAAAGTAACACACAGGTAATTGAATGTAATCGAATTTCACTTGGCGTCACTAATGTAATTATATTTGTAAATGAGACACTAAAAGTAGTGGACAAGTTTTGCTATTTACGAAGCAAAATATTTAATAGTGATCGACGTAGAAAGGATATAATACTCGGACTGGCTACAGGAAAGAAAGCTTTTCTGAGAAACAGGATTTTGTTAACATCCAATAAAAATTTAAGTGTTGACAAATCTTTTCTGAAAGTATTCGCCTGCGGAGTAGACTTGTATGAAAGTAAAACGTGGAGGATAACTGTCCAGACAAGAGGAGAGAAGCTTTTGAAAATTGGTGCTACAGATTAACAGTAAAGATTAGATGAGTAGGCCTAGCAACTAATGTGGAAGTACTGAATCGAACTGCGAAAAAAAGAAGAAATTTTTGCATAACATGACTAAATAAGGTTTCATTTGGTACGACAATCCAAAAGTACCTATTTTGTAATGAAGCGAAATGTTGTGGAGATTACAGACGGAGATTAAGGGACAAATACAGTAAGCGGTGTAGGATTCAATATTTATTCAGATACTGGCAGAGAGTAAACTAGCGTGGACAGATGCATCTTCCTACTGAAGATCATAACAGCGACAGCGACAGAGAGATCACTGAAGTTTATTGAATTAGCAGTACTAATCTTACTGCAAGATGTTAACAATCCTTAAAAGATTAATTGTTAAAGTAAGGAGATTGACGAATAATCTACTACATATACAAAATGTAAGAGGCAGCATAAAAACGGAAGTTCATGAAGGACCAGATTTGGGTAAGAACGTTGTAACGCAGGTTTGTTGCTTGTCACCATTAGGTTCGAAAATGTACGTCAAAGAAGCGATAAAGGAAGAAAAATAAATTATTGAAATATGAATAAAAAATCAAATGTTAATATTCACAGACCAGATAACTCTTCTGAATCGATACGAGAAGAAATTCGTAGACCTGTTGAAAGGAATGTACTACGTACTTAGCACCCCGTGGTACGAGATGTAGAGACTTCCGCAAAATAGACTAGAATGTTCTGAAGACTACAACAGAGGTTACTGATGTAGAACAAACGGAGCAATGACAAAGATGATGAAAAGTAGTAGAAATAAGAATGATGACTAGCTTAACATTATTACTGGCACGAAACGTGAAGCAGAAGTGAAAATATTCACCTACCTACGAAACAGGATTACAAACGATGGCTGAAGTAAAGAACTAATTAGAACTAAATTGGCAGACCAAGAAATATTTCCTCAACAAAAGAGCTGTATTGAAGTCGGATACTGACATGAAACTGAGGCGGAAGTTCCTGAAAGTGCGAGGGCAGAGAACATGTTTGAGTGAAAATGAAACGCGAAAAATCGTAAATCAAGAGAAAAAGAAGTCGAAAGCATTTGAAATGTGGTACTCTCGAAATGTGCAGCAGAACCATGCAATAAAGTAGTTTTGAAAAGAGTAAGCGAGGCCAGAGGCCTCTGAAAGGCCGTTACCAGAAGAAGCTACAGCCACTACAGCAACCACGTGCAGATAACCATGCGCTGGAAGGAGCAATGGACAGGAAAACTAGTACATCGAGATTAGAACGAGCAAAGCAGAGTATAGATCATACTGTAAGTAACAGAAAGGATGTTCGAAATGTAAGTTTCGCCATCGTTTTCGGCACAGAAACTTTATTTCCCAAGACGAATACACCATGACATCATGAACTATACATGTCCTCGGAGTCATTCGCAGCGACATGACTCAATATAATCTTCTCGGTTTTCATACCGCGGCAGTTCGCGAAATTCTGGAACTGTCGATGGCTAGCTCCATAATTTCGTTCGTATTGACGCGGTATGAAAACCGAGAAGATTTTATACGTGAACTTTAAACCTTGTGATATTTTTCGACATAGTCGCCATCAACATTGAGACATCCGTCGTAGCCTGGAGTGAGTATGGTGTAACATCACTGGTAAAACTCGACGCCATGACATGTCGCACAGCCTGCTCCGCTCGAATAACCTCGGACACGCCGGTCTGCTACTACTCTCTCTTCTCCATCATTCTGCATATCCATCATTCCTCCTTCGCTGACGCCTCTTGTGTCGTTGTACCAGCACTGGGTGTAGATTCATATAACGTTTCTTGGTATCACCGGGTGCATCATCTTTTTCAAATCCAATGATGAAACTTACTTTCAGAATGTTCCTCGTCTTTAAGTGGCGAGAAACAGATTAGTACAATATCGGAAAATATGCTGAGCACCATCAAATCAGTTCGAGACTGACCTCTTAAAAATTTTATAGTCCATTTTGGGAGTTAGTTTAATCAAGCTAACTTTGTGAGTGAACCAAACTGGTCCCTACTGAACCTGCCTTGTTTAATACAATTCTTCGCAGTCCTAATCGTTGAGGCGACACACTTCATTCCAAAGGAACTAATTAATGATACCCACTTTCTTGGTAGATACTTAAAAAATGCCCCTACTGGAGACAGTGGCCGCACGGGAGAGCAAGTGTGTTTTTTAACTGGATCCAGCTAAGGGCTTTCATGACAAATGGCTTGGGGTATATTCTTGCTAGACATTATCCGTTACATTTTCCGTCTTTCTTGCAGTTAATATTAGGCCGATACATCTGCTTTGTTGCACACCAGCTTCACTGAATATAATGAATGGCTCCTGAACAGAATGACATGTCAGGAAGGATATTGCCAGTCAGCTCGATAACGGCAAAAGGATGCGTGTTCAGTAGGCAAGAACCGTTGTTCGACACACTGACATGTGGAAGACGCTGCCATTGTGGAAGACGCCCTCAGCGCTTATGAAAGTTGGAGTTGTGACACATCATAGCACCAACTGAGCTAATGGAATAAGTGACAACATGGGAAAGCAGGGCAAATGACGTCATATTTTCCCAGCAATGACACCTGACAGCAACAGCCTTTGATGACATTAGGGTCAACAAAGCCCTTGTCTGGGAAACACGACTAATCCCGGCTCATGTATATTCCACAAAATTTAGATTCTGTCTCTATTGTGCTTAGTTGCGCTGCGTATGCTCAGTTATGTCATAGTCAGCGCCAGCTACTAGTTGAAATGAAGTTCATTTGTAGTCCAAGACGAACCAGCCATCTGCCAATACTGCACGCCATTGCTCACCGGATGACTACCTTGACTGTTGCATTTCTGGAAGGCCAAAGGCTCGTATTTGGGCCATGTAGCTGCGCACCGGGATTGATTCCTATGAATAATGTTATTACGCGGATCTTAAGGAAAAGAACAAATATATTGTACAGATTTGAACCATCCCCAATTAAAGGTATTGATGAAACTTCCTGGCAGATTAAAACTGTGTTCCCGACCGAGACTCGAACTCGGGACCTTTGCCTTTCGCGGGCAAGTGCTCTACCATCTGAGCTACCGAAGCACGTGCTTCGGTAGCTCAGATGGTAGAGCACTTGCCCGCGAAAGGCAAAGGTCCCGAGTTCGAGTCTCGGTCGGGAACACAGTTTTAATCTGCCAGGAAGTTTCATATCAGCGCACACTCCGCTGCAGAGTGAAAATCTCATTCTGGAAAGGTATTGATCATTAAGTCACAGTTATTGTGCTATGCGTAGGCGAAATAAAACTGATATGATGAAGGTTGACGTCAAAAATTCAAACTGGTGTATTTAGCGTAGACAGTTGCATTGCAAGAAAAATGTAAACTGCAATTTTAAAAGAGCAGTTCATTACCAGTACGAAAACAAGACTTACAAATTGTTTTAAAGGCAGCATATGGTTAAAATTACACAACTTGGGAATGCAAGTTACCAGAATTTCCTGTAAATACTAACGGAGAAAGACCACGCTCTGAGGTAGTCGCAAAACGGAATGTGTTCGAAGACATTTACTATACTTGTGGAAATATGAAAAATTTGCTTGTAAACCTTCCATACGTACCTGTTTAAGAAAACATTCGATTGCGTCCAAACACTAAATGTGTTAGACAGGACACTGTGCATCAAGGAACAGAAAAGCCATTTGGCAGATTTTAAAAGTGACGGAATAATTACATTTAACAGACACTCATTTGTGAAAGTTGCAATTATACATGGAAATTCTGCAAACACGTGGAGTGAAAAGTTGACAAGGTTCACCTAAGAAGACGTGGAGTGCTTTAACAATAGTGTGAACCAGGAAACAAAGACAAAATTAAAATCACAAAATGCTCTCACATAGAAGAATTGCAAGAAAAGTCAGAACTAATTGTTAAGGCCATACAATAGATAGTTCACAAAGAAAAAGTTAGACACGTATTAGAACTTGAGAACATAGATTTTCTGTATTTACGAAATTACTGATTAGTAAATTAATTAGGTGATTGAGATATAGCTTCAAACTGTGATTCTTCAAGCTTTCCCGGCGGATATGTTGTATATAGTCTCCATGGGTTTGCCGCCTGCTGACGTTGTGCAAATTCCTCAATATTTCCTCGCAGCACCTGCCCGATGTCTTCAGGTGGTTGAATCGTGCTAGTGGCTAGGTACGACTGACTTTATCTGCACATCGACGGCCTGTATATAGGACACCAGGGACCATTCTGATCCGAGATGTGATTAGTGGAATAGAACAGGCTGTTTCGAAACTTCCTATGGATGCTGCCGAAGAGATTTTGCGTGACACATGCCGCATCTTGAGTTCCTTCTAAGAGGTCCAACTTTACCATCAACCCAGCTGAAGAACACGCTCTACGAGAATTGAGAAATTACTTGCTGGTAAAGCAAATGCTCCTGTGCTTCTCTGACGCACAGACTATAACAGCTATATATATTAACTGTTCGACGATCCTACTTGTAGTAAATAAAAAGTGATCCCACGGGTAAGATCCAGGGAAAGACTTTGGAACTCATCAGGAAGAACTGCATTCCATGTGAGTCACCAAGGGTCTGCATCAACAGGCTGCAGTTCCCCCCCAGACTCTATGGCTGGCCCAAGATCAACAAGAATGGAGTGCCTCTCCATCCCACTGTAACGTAGGAACACCTAGTTATTTTGTTGCTCACTATCTCTCGTATTCGAAAGTCTGAGGTGTGCATAGGTCACCTGAAAGCACTCAGATGTCAGCATTATCGGACCTCTTAGTTAGTTTTGACGTTGTGTATTTATTCACCAAGGTGCCCTTGCAGGACTCTTTAGAGCTCATTAGCAACAAGTTAATGAGGACATAGTGGAATTATTTAAACACGTACTTTTTTCAACATACTTCTTATTTCATGACCAACATTTTGAACAAGTGGACGGTGTCGCCGCGGAAAGCCCTCTGTCTCCTGTGGTGGCCAATTATTTTATGGAGGACTTTGAAGAAAGAGAATACAGTCAGCCACTCTCAAACCATCTTGTTTTTGCGATATGTTGATGATGCATTTGTGCTGTGGCCACGTGGACTTGATACTCTACCTACGTCTCTTCAGCATTTAAACTTGCTCCACCCGAATATAAACTTTACAATGGAAGCGGAAAATATGGTACTTTACCTTTTCTTGATATTTTGGTACGAAGGAAAGCAGATGGAATCTTGGAACACAGCTTTTACTGCAAGCCAGCGCACTCAGGTCTGTATTTGCAGGCTACAAGCTGCTATCACTCTGTAAAATGCGTTAGTGCTTAGCTCGTAGAACGCGTGTGGTATCTGATCCTGAAAGCCTCTCGGGTGAAATACAACTTTTGAAGACAGTGCGCCTAGAAAACGGTCATTCTGAGAGACAGACGTAATGGATTCGGGCACAGACGAGTTCAGCCCATGGAGCAGAAAGAAGATACGAAGACACACACACCTTTGGCCTTCTTGCCGTATTTTGGCTCCATGTCGTCAGGAATCGGAAGAGTCCTCAGAAGATATGAGGTGTGGTTTCCGACCCTCTGCAAAACTGAGGAACCTGCGGGGGTCGGTTAAGTATGATTTTGGCCTGGGGAAACGTGGTGTATATAAGATTCCGGGGTGGAATATGTAGGCCAGACATGTCTCACAGTAGAAGAGCGCTGGGATGAACATTAGCGTCAAACAAGCCTACGCCAAACGGAAAAGTCGGCAATTACAGAACACTGTCTTAATACAGGACACCGCATGATTTATGAAAATACGGAAGTTTCATCACCGGAATCATTTTTCTGGGACTGCGTCATTAAGGAAGCAATACATATCCGTACAGCTGATAAACTCATCGACAGGGACGCGGGCTTTCAATTGAGCACAGTCTGGAACCTTGCATTGGCTGCTATTTAATCACGACGAGAAAATCAAGATTTTTCGATAACATACCCCTCATAGCATTGGCCTAGTACTGTTTTCAGTGAGTAACTTCTGGCCGCACTGTTAGTAAAAATAGCTTACAGCGCATGCGCAGGAAGTCCGTTACACGATTTTCGGCAGAGGGCGTTTGAGTATAGCGCCATCTAGCTGCAAATCATCTCGCATGCCTGATCTTCGCTCCTGGGCATACTTCACTCGCGTGTTCTATATACGGGGCGTCGACATGCGGATAGCGTTCCTTTTTATATTTTTTTAAAGCCATTCGGCTGAAGAGTGGCGGACTTCGCCCGCTGCCAGCCCTCCCCTGCCCATATGGGGCAGGGCCATGAAAGTAAAATAAAGGGAAAAAAGCGGATACCTTCAGTCGTACCTAGCCACCAGCAAGGTTCAACCAATGAAGATGTCGGACAGTTGCTCCAAGGAAATATTGTGGAATTTGCACGTCATCCGGCGGCAGACACGTGAAGGCTATTTACAGCTTTAAATTCTTGGTTAAAATTGAGCAGGAGTGTATTAAAATGGTCGCGCTACGAAATTAAGTACTTGTCTCTGTTGGAGAAAAGTGAGAATGTTTCTCTCCTTCACCTATGCAAGCAGTCAAAGAAGCAGGTCAAAACCAGAAGACTGGATAAAGTTTCGGCAGAAATATAGAGGAAGTTAAGGAATTACGCTGTCTTGGAAGCAAAATAACACATCATGGATGCAGCAAGGAGGACACAAAAACCATATTAGCGTACGCAAAGGGAGTATTTCCGGCCAAGGGAAGTGTGTCCATAGCAGATTTGAGAACAAACGTTTCGACCACAACATTGTGTGGTAATAAATCATGGACTGTGAGAAAATAGGAAAACAAGAGTATCGAAGCATTTTGGAAATTGTGAAATAGAAACATGTTGTAAATTAGATGGATTGATAAGGTATGAGGATGCTCTCCACAGGTTCTCTGAAAAACGAAGTAAATGGAAAACTGACTAGGACAAATGGCAGGCGTACAGGACATGTGTTATGAAATTTGGTTGTAAATTTCAAGGCACTAATGGACATGAAAACTGTGAAAACTGTAGGGGTAGTGAGCAACTGGAACACATCCAACAGTTAACTGAGGACATGTCATTATCTTCATAAGCTTTACCATCCATTACATCTCAGTTGCCACGCTAAGTTTGACACTACTTTGGAATGGCATTGTCTTCACCATTAGCTGTTTGTTTTTCTGATTAATTACTATGTGTTGAAAACCTTCTAAATCAATCTTGAAATCCTGTATGTCCTTTGTTAGCTAATGATTCATTTCTCATCTTAACTGATGAGCTCTGATATCTACCTAATATAAATTTCTATTATGTTTTTTCATACTTTGACCTCTTTAAGTTTTCCCATTACACATTTGCATTGCATCTTTTCACTTTCTCTCGAAATACAGTTCGTCTTTGACTATACCATCTTCACTTTATAAGTTGTTAACTTTGTTCATAAATTTTTTGAGGCTCCCAAATCAATTCTTATAAAGTATATCAATAATTTCTTTCTAGCTTTGTATCTATGTTTAATTCACATCTTATGGGTCTCTAATCATGTCACACTCGAATGAGGTTTAGAACCGTTACATTATGCACAGTTTCTTTATTTTTAATTTTATTGATTTTTGATGAAATGTAACGAACTTTAGGTTTATTTTCATTTTATCTTTGTAGAATCAAGTTTCTACGTGTTTTCTCCCGGAAGCTCGTTTTGAGAAGAAACATTATGTTCTTCTAGGAAACTTTCACCAGCTTATGACCGATGTTACTTCTGAAATCATACCCACGATATATCACAGGAAAACTATTCTTATTTGTTGTCCCGCTTTCACATTAAATTCCCCCATTAGCATATATCTATCGAATCTGTTGTTATTTATCAACTTCTGTAACTCTTCTTGTTGGTCTTCTACATTTTAATCAAATGTGAAACCATTGATGCTTAAAGTTAAATAATCTGTACGGATCACCTTTCGTTTATTTTTAAACTCTTTCTATTCCCACATTCCTCTAAAAGATTTAACATTATTTTTAGTTCCATAGTTTTCAAAACGGCCTACCTTTGATTTTCCCCTGTTCTGTTACTCTGACTTTCTGTTTGGTCATCACTTTTTCACGCCATGCCTCTTTTTATTCTCGTAATGAAAAGCAATTGACTCACAGCATTAGGTTTGCACATGTAGAGCATGCGATAATTCTTTTTTTCTGTTTATATACATATAACAAATCAGCTCAAGCGACATTTAACTCTTTCATGACGTCACTATTGGCAAGGCACTGGAGCGTTTCCTTTCAGTGATTTAATAGAGTTCAATAACTCATTACCATTAAAAAATCGCGGTGTAATTTCTGGAAATCAGAAGTGGAAAACATCGTGAATTAAAGAGAGTGAAATGATTTTGCGAAGGCCCACTTCACTAAAGGCTGTCGATTGTTTGCCGGTCGAATACCGCTGTGTTCGCCGCAATTGAGCGCCTAATTGGCAGGAAGCCCGCCGATTGGCCGTTCATCAGCAGTCTGCTCTTGTTGATTGCGCAACGCTTCTGTTGAATGCACAGGTAGTCAAGCGAAGCAAATTAAATTCATTACGGCAGTTCACTTTTATTTGTTTCTTGAACATTCCAGCAACAGTATAATGTCTGCCTCTTTCTTTTTATTTTACACCCACCGTCTTACCTTTACAAGTAGCTGAACTTGATTTTAAATGAAATCTCTACAGTTAACAGCACACAGAAGTCTTTCAGTATCTATGCCCAGATGAATCAAAATGCACGTCAAGGTCACATTCTTACTGCATACATTGATGATTATCCTGTTACACTCACAATCCAACTTGTGTTCCAAGGATTTCTTATACGACTCGCGCTAATTAGTCCTATTTTATCCTGAAAGATATTTCTCTCTGTGGACACCACGCTGATTTGAAATTCCCTGACAGAGACCTGCCATTATTCAGCGCCTACAGAGAAAATCAAGAGAAAATCTAACTGCGTTTCGTGAGAAAATTATACTGTCTCAGTTAATATTTTTGCAGTGGGATGATAGAAGCTAGCATGAGTGGGGTGGTTGTAGGAATCTGGAACATTCTATGGTAATTAGTACTGGAATACTTTAGTAAATAACTTTTACTTAACTTTGTCCTGCTACTGCACTCGAAGAACATAACTTATAACAACTATCTTTCTTGCATGCAAATGACTCATTAACAAACATTAACTGGATTATACAACAAGCAAGATAACTCAATTCTGGTATTTCGTGCGTAATACATGCGCGACTAGAGACTGAAGCCTATTCCAATGTGACTTCGCTCACGACCTGTAGCTGACTCGGCCGGTGCGATCTGCAAGTCTCTGTCCGTGCCATACGGTAGCGCTGCAAGCGCCAGCGAGTCCAGAGAGGTTGCAGGTGTTGGACCGCTATCGATTATCGCAACCTTTAGCTTGGTGTCTAACGTTGACACCACACCTATAAGTGTCAACTTTCACTGTGCATTGATGGTCAAATTGAATAAAAATGCTTTGTTGCGTTTTTAAATCTTACATTGTCATTAAAATATGTTATGACATATGTTAAAATAGAACAAAGATTAAGTAACAGAACATGTGTATAGCTGGTTACAGAACACCACATTTTTAGGTGAGTTATGTTTCATTTGGTATTATTTACATACAATTAAATATAACATTCCAAATTCATAAGTATTAAGAGGAGGATCAATAAGTAAGGCAACACGTTTCTTTCTTTCTCGTCCATTATCGGTCGCAGAAAATTGCTGAATTTTGTTTGAGTTATCGTGGTATATACCTGATTAAGCTCCTATAGTTTCATGATATTCCAATAGACGGCGGCACTATATTTAACCTTCAAAATGGCTGCTGTGACGGAAGAGAGTTCCAAGCAGAGAGCTGAGATTCTTTTGGCGCAAAACCAGAACGTCGTGGATATTCTTACTTAATTGCAGAGAATGTCTACGGAGACTTGGAAGTGAACAAAAGCACAGTGAGTCGTTGGGCGAGGCGTCTGACATCATCGCAGTAAGGTCGCGCCAACCTGTCCGTTCTCCCGCATGCCAGCCGACCGCAAGCAGATGTGACTCCTGCAATGTTGGAACGTGCAGATCTACGTCCTGTACACGGCAGATATGCCCCAACCCCCCCCCCCCCCCTCCAGTACACCTTCTGCAGTATGCCGATGACACCACATTCCTTGCCCGCGCTCCTGCCCTCACTCCTACCCTCCAACGGTCCCAACGCCTTCTCCAGAATCACCCTGACTTTTTTGCCACATTGTGTAACCAGCTGCTCCCGAAAATCAATCCTTCCAAGATTCCGGCAATGATCGTAGGTCGTACCACTCGCACCTATGGCTCCTTGATTTCTTCCTTAGAATCTGCGCCTGTCCTGTCCGCCTCTCCCCCACCCTCACCTACCTTGGCCTCACCATTGACTTTCACCTCACCTGGATCTCTTATCTCTGCTCTATCCAATCCAAAGCTCACAACAGCCTCCAAGTCCTCAAACTCCTCTCTGACCGGATATGGGGGTTGAACCGCTCTACCATCCTCCATACCCACAAATGCTTAACTGTCCCATCCTCTGTTATGCCAGTCCCACCTGGGTATCCAACCCCCCCCCCCCCCCACACCAAATTCTATAAGTCCCTCCAGATCCTCGAGCGCCAGGCACTCCACCTCGCCTTCCATATATGCCTCTCATCCCCCACATGGATCCTCTACGACCTGATTCTTTTCCCTCATCTGCTCCTATTCCTCGAACATATCCACACACTCTACACCTCCTGCCGCCTTTATCCCCCGCACCCCTGGTTGCTCCTCTCCTCTCCAACCCTTGCCCTCTGCCGCACCTTCACTGTTGTGTCCCCCCTACCCTCCATCTCAACACCCTTCATCTCCTTTCCCAAGGTGGCTTCTGTCAACTCCCCCTCCCGGTTGATGCCCTCTCTCCCTCCATTTATCCCTCCTATCAACTCTGATCCTCACCTCCCCCTCCCTGCCTCTGTCCTTTTCTTGAGCTGTCTCTCACCCCCTTCCATCCTGTTTTTTACCCTGCCTACCCACTCTCTGCCACCCTTCTCTCCCCCAAGACCTTTTGCATTTCCTTCCTCTGCCTTTCCCCATTCCCTCTCGTGTCTGCCCTGCCCTCCCCTGTTAGGAGTCCTCTCCCTCCGTCGGTTCCCCTCCCCCCTTTCGTTTTTCCTCTCCTCCCCCTTTTTTCCCCTCATCTCTCAATGCCCCCCCCCCCCAATCTGCCCTTGGCTGTGGTGTGTCATCTTCGTGCCGACTTTTTAGTGCGGTGTTTTCCAGTGATCGTTATGTGTTGTGCATCTTTTCCGAAGTGTTGCGAACGGGCATCATACTGTCGCTGGGTGTGATTTTTATATCTCTTGAGAACAGAAACCAGATTGTCGATGCGTTTCTTAATTGTCTGTACACTATTTTACCTGTCTGCTTCATGTGTATTTTATTAGCATCGCCCACCCTTTGTTTCATGTTTTAACTTTCCACAATTTTCCGCCGTTTCACAATTTAAGTTACCGTTTCATGGCCTGCTTTTATTGTTTCTTATCTTCTTATGTTTTTGTAGGTTAAAGATCAGCGTACTAGGCTGCTGCCAGCCCGCCTCCCTTCAGGGGGAATCCAAATTCAATAAAGTAAAAAAAAAAGAACGTGCAGATACTCTCATTCGAGGTGATCGACAAATCACAATCAAACAACTTGCTGAGCAGCTGGACGCCTCTGTTCGTAGTGCTGACACAGTAGGAAGCTCAGAGGTTTGTGTTGGGCGGGCTCCTCGCCGCTTGGCGGAAGACCCATATATAGGAACGAAGGACCATCTGTGCGAAATTGGTTGCGCACATTATGAGGCTCATAGTGACGATTCTTTGTCGAACATCGTCACAGGCAGTGATACATGGATTTATCATTTCGAACGACAATTCTTTGTTGAACATCGTCACAGGCAGTGACAGATGGGTTCATCATTTCAAAACGGCAATCCCTGGAGTGCCGCCATGCCACCTCTGTTGCGAAGAAACAGTTCAAAGCTGAACCTTCACCCGGTAAAGTCATGACGAAAGCCTTCGGGGACTCTGATGGGTTCATTCCGTTCGATGTCCTCCCTCACGGTGCAATGATCAACTCTGAGCGTATTGTACCAGACTCACGAAATTGACAAAACGAATTTAACGTGTTCGTTGCTACAAGGATGCAAATGAACTAGTCCGTACCCATGAAAACGCAAGCCCTCGCACATATTTGAGTACCCGAGGGGAGCTTACAAAACTTCATTGGACTGATGTTCCTCATCCAACCTACAGCCTGGATCTCGCACCTTCCGACTCCCATCTGTTTGGCCCAATTAAAGATGCATTCCGTGAAAAGCAGTACATGGATGATGGTGGCGTCGGTAGTGCAGCAAAACGTTAGCTTCAACGTCGACCAGTAGAGTGGTAACATGAGAGGATACAGCCCCACCCAGTAAGGTGCCGTAAGTCTGACATATGAGTGGAGATTATGTTGAAAAATAGGGTTTTGTAGCCAAAATAGTTGGGAATAGTATGGTGTATTCGTACCCTGAATAAAACCAGCCTGCTTTCAAAAGAAAAAGAAGTGTCTTGCATTACTTATTAAATGCCCCTCTCATTTTTGTGTTTAACATGCAATTCTTAAAGTAAACGTTTTCTTCCTCCGTGGGTTGTTCTTGTGTGGGTTTCACATACTACAATGAAAAATTTATCATTGGTAAAATCATACTGTACATTCGTTTCTCCTGGATCTAATGGTACGAATAATTTGTAAAACGTCAAAACGTTTTAACTGTCTGTAATCAAAATTTGTGTAGCACTTAGTTTTACCGGAATAGAATTCAGAAAATATTTTAGAGTAGTTTTCTTCGCTGCTAATGCACGTAAATTTTAAAAGCATCATGGTTCAGTGCAGCATCCATCCAATATAAATTAGAGTATCGGATAGGAAAACGTCACACTCACCAGAGAACCTTGCAAAAGACTGAGAAAGAACAGTGTTCCAGATTATAACAAAAAGATGCCGCGTGACTTCAACCGCAACAGAACAAACGATCTGCCGACAGACTGTCGTGCTCTGTCGACTTCGTCTTCTCGTTTCGACCTTCGCCACAGCATATGCGCTTGTCACCATATACCGGTAGTGGTCCGGATGTATAATAATATAATTAAATGTTCTGTGTTTCACCAAAGAAACTCGACATTCTCCCACTTCGGTATTTCATGGTAGCACACACCACCGATGTATCCTGTCAGTTTGAAATAAAGGAAACCGCAAAATCCTGAGAAGTTTACTTGGTAATCAAAATGCTGCATTTTAGTATACTATCATTAATGTAAACTTACCATTTCCGTTATTTATTTACTTACAACCAATCCTGTAGCAAAATTTTACTTCATAAGCCCACATGTAATTACACACATGTATTCGTCCGACCTATCTGATTCCACCATAGTAATTTATCGTGCATTTAAACAGTACAACAGATTTACGTTTCGGTTCGTGTACGTATTTACGTTTCTGTACATTACGAGGGTTTCTCCAATCTTCGTATGAGGCAGATATTTTATCAGTATATTACTTGACAGTCTTATAATTTTATTAAGAATAAGGGATAATCCGAAAAATGTCTGAAATTGCATCCAATACAGAAAGTATCTCCGTAACAAATAAAAGCTGTGTAATGTTATATTGAATGTTTTATTCGAAATAGTCTATACTACACTGTTCGGTTATGCCATTCACCATTATCAATGGTAAAATGCAGGTTATCTATGGAAGGGGACATTGATCAACACAGGCCTTTAGTTCACTAGTATCCGTCAATTAGCCGCTGATCAATATCTGATTTTCTTCAGGGTTATGTGGCTGTGTCGTGTGCACCACTGTTAATAGCGAAAGAATACAATGACAGAAACAACAAGTGTCTACTATACATGCATTGTTAAACAAGCCGTTTGCGGTGTAATTGCGAATCTGGAGTTCAGTGTGAAACATTGTCCTAGTCAATAAAAATATATTTGAAACTTAAGTTTCACCCACATCCAACATTAACAAGAGTATGTAACAGTTTATTGTCTACATGTACGTACTAAAAGAGATGTTACATGTATTATCCTCGAATTCTGGCTAAGATATTGCACTCTTCTCTGCAGTGAATTACGAATATTTTCAAAAAACCCTGTACCACTCGTAAATCCGGACAAGACTGTACAACTCGTTGCTGCAGTTGTTCAAGGTCTACGGGAGTAGAGGACTGATGACCTCAGATGTTAAGTCACATAGTGCTCAGAGCCATTCTATGGGAGTGCTGTGCGCTTAACATTTTCAAATAACACCAGACCGGAAAATCTAGGGTATTGCACGCAGGCGATCTTGGAAACACTATCTATCCGTGTTGGACAATGTTGGCCAAATAAGATGGGTACTTAATCGAAAAGTGTACATTTCAGTTACATAAATTCTGGCTATATTTCACACTGAACTGTTGGGTTTCGCAATCCAACTTCTGCATATACATCAGTACTCTGTGAGCCACATGGCGGTGCTCTGCGGAGTGTACTTCTGGTACTGCTAACTGATCCTCCCTTCAGTAATCCACTCGCAAATGGCGCGTGGGATGAACGATTCTCAGTAAGCCTGTGTATTACCTTTAATTCCTGGAATTTTCTCGTGCTGACCATTTCGGGAAATGTATGTGGGAGGACGTTATATGTTGTCCAACTCTTCCGGGAAAATACTCTTTCGAATTTTCCATAGCAAACTTCTCCGCTATGTAGAACTGTCACCGGAGTTTGTTGAGCCTTTCTGCAGCGCTCTCGGACGTTCTATGCGATCCCGTGACGAAACGCGCCGCTCTTCATTAGATTTTCTCCAACTCTTCTATCAGTCCTACTTGGTAAGCGTCACAATATCTAAGTCCGGTCGAACAAACGCCTTGTAGTAAGCCCCTCATTTAGTTGATGAGTTATATTTCCTTAAGATTCTTCGTATGAACTTCAGTCTAGCGTCTGCTTTTCACACGATTCGCTTTATGTTGTCATTGCACTTAAGGTTGCTGTGGGTAGTTACTTCTAGATATTTTGAGGTGGATACTGTTTTCAGCCCATTTATTTTCTTTTCACGGTCTTGACATAACAAAAATCCTGCCTCACTATGGAACGTAAGTTTCTTATTATTATTAGTGTGACAAAAGATCGCTATGCTTTTACAACAGTCACAGGTACTATTACATACGTCATATGTGTTAGTAATAACAGTTAAGATGTGAAATTATCCTTTGAGGTTAGCTATTTCTGCCACTTCACTCCTGCACGCCATGAGAGTTTCGATGTCTGTAATTTTTATCAGCATCAGCTACGCAAGGAACAGATGAGAAATGCCGTTGCAAACTTAGGTGTTTAATTTATAAGATGTTAGTCACATACGTCAGTTGAGATCGAAAGTTGTATTTCTCTTTAGGCGTAATTGAATAAAAGGTGGCACTATATATAGTTACTGGCTGTCAGCCTCTCATCCTCTCAAAGATCGTCTAAGTGCTTCTTTATTTGTTCTGAAACGGCAATAGATTAAGTTTATTGCTGTTTGCTGTTATAATTTTGCTATTTGAATCTTGGCGTTTATGTTCCCATAATGCATGTCAAGAGATAGGTTTTTTTTCTATTGTTAAGCATAATCAACGACATTGGAACAAGAAAAATACAACCCTTGACAACGTATAGAGACTTGTTGAAGATGGTTAACTTTGTGCGTGTCACTCAGCGAAGGGTGCCACTGATAAGATACTGGACAAGCATTCGGGATGGTGGCAGTTCAAATAAAAATCCGATCATCCACATTTAGGTTTCACGTGATGTTAATAAATCTCTGAACGTAGATGCCGAGATGGTTCCTCTGAAAGGGCACAGCCGATTTCCTTTCTCATCTATCTCCAATGGGAACTTGCATTCCCTCTCTAATGTATCTGTTGTCGATCGGACGCTAATCCCTAATCTTCATTTATTTGTCAACGCTGTTTCGTTCTCTGTTTAATATTACCAGTAAACGTTTAAAAATAATCCTTATCTGTGAAAATAATAACGTAGATTTTCAATTTTTGTTGGTGTACTTAGCCAAGGTCGAAAATTCGAAGAATTTTGCCGTTTCTTTACATCTTTCCTATATTTCTCTCCCCATTGATAAGTTCTTTGAAAACTTGTAGTTTATTTTTGTTGTATATTGCCTAGTAGTCAACTATGGAGAGTCTAGGAAACCTGCCTTCTCGGATTGCTAGACACCTTCAAACCGTATTATCGAGTTTTTATTATAATAAGATAAATAATAATACTTAACTTTGTGTTAAGCAAATGTGTCGCAAGCAAAGGGCGACAGACAAAATAAGAAAACTCTTCACTATAACAGTCCCAAGATTGAGCTACATAGAGTGTACGGGGAAAGTACTGAGCTTTGATGCTTCTATCTAGTTGCTAGTCTTCAAGCTGCTGTAGAACTGGGCCGCTACCAGTCGGGAGCGGCGTTCTGTTCGCATAGAGGTCGCTGCTGTCGCGTTGTCGTCCTGGAGAGGGGACGGTCAGCTTGTAAATGGCTGACGTCTTCTTCACAGCCCTCTCTGCTCTCTCGTTCCCGGCTGGCGTGCCGGCGCTTGACTTTACGCTGTAATACTTCTCACTTCAGATGATGAGCTGTGTTAAAATCAAGAAACCGTAAATTTTAGTTCTAATCAAAACTGAAACCATCCGATACTTTCTGAATGACTTTCTGAGCAGAAGCAAGACTGTCACGTAAGCAAACACTTTCCATAAGGCATACACCGTGACAGCAGTCGTGAGCGGAGTTAAAGAGTGCGATGACACCACCGCTGACCACTTAGGGATCACACGATATCCCCGGTAGCAACACCAAAATTAAATGACTTCTGTTTCAGGTCCCCTGTGCCGACTGCTACAAATACGGCCCAAGACATCTGTTGACGTTTTGTCCATCCATTCATACAATTCTCGCCAACCTTCCCTACACGGTTATCTGCTTCACAAGACATTTCTTGTTACACTGGGTCACTCTTCTGTTGTGTTTCAAGGCGCAGCATTGTGGGTGACGCGACACATATACATGTCTTTACTCTCAGACAGACAGCATCCGTTTACAGAATATATATATATATACTACCCAATCACATTAAGGTGACCATATGTCAAAAACCTGAATAACCACCTGCGAGACGTGCGGGAAGAGGCAAAGGTACCAACAGGAATGTTGACTCTAATGACATGGCCTGCTGCGCTAGGTTTCTCGGTTGAGGATTAATCGCGCGAACAGCCCGATCGACGTGATCCTGCAGAGTCTCGATTGTGCATAAATTAGTAGAGTTTATACCCACCTGAGTACGGTGAACGCATCTCGGTGCCCTTCGAAGCACGCACGTAAAGCTGTGTGATACGTTGCATTGTCGTGCTGGTAGATGTCATCGTGTCGAGGAAAAACGAACTGCATGCAGGGTTGGACATGTTCCCCAAGGATAGATTTGTATTTGTTTTTGTCCACTGTGCCTTCCAGAGTGACGAGATCACGCAAGGAATACGACTGAAACATTCCGCAGATCATAACGCTGCCTCCTGGTCGCAGGGCGCTTGCCTTCAGACGTTTCACGCCGTGCCGTCAACGGCCATCTGTCCGCTGGAGCATAAGATGGGATTCAATTGATAAGACCACCTGTCACCACTTAGTGGATGTCCAGGTTTCTTCTCCGATTAGCAACAGTCAGCGTGGGTGTATGAAACAAGAACCTAGATGCTGTGGGAAGCCCTTTGGTTCCTCCGGGTGGTCAGTTGTTCAACAGTTGCACGTCTATACGTCCGCTCACATGTACACAGCCGTCGTTCACCCCTGTCATTTATGGCCCATGGAGCACCGCAGTTGCGTTCGGGACAGTATTTGATTGCCTCATTGTGCCATGAACGGTACACTTTAACCACAACAGCACGTGAACAAACTTAGCCGTTCGTGTAATGCTTCCATCTGTAACCCGAAAGCCAATGGCCACGCCCTTTCCGACGATTATGACTGCTTTCTTGCCTCTTCCCCTCTAACGCCCTTTATATACCACCCACCACTAGGGCTCCCACTTGCTGTCTGTGAGTGGTTATTGCACTTTGATGTCGAACATAGGTGGTGGTCACATTAATCTTCCTGGAGCACGTGTCGAATATTTCGAAGTCTCTTCATCAGATCTTTAGGGGTGGTAGATCATGTCATGGGAAACAACTTCTGATGTAGACTACTTTTGATATAGACAAAATGTTCTCTGATGCTTCATGACGGTAGGCGCCCTTTATTAGTCTCTGGCTCTGGGCTTACTATGTTTCGCCGAAGTGGCAGGCTTTATTATCCAGATGTGCTGCATAGTACCTCCCCAGTAAACTAATGCAGCGGTTTTCAACAAGGACATCTTAAGAATAGTTATCGCTAACTGAAGGAAAGTATTACAGAAGCTAATACCTGTAATATTGCTGGATCTACACTCTTCCACACAGAGCGAACTGCTTATACAATAATGGCCCGCATTTCGTGGCCGTGCGGTAGCGTTCTCGCTTCCCGGGCCCGGGTTCCCGGGTTCGATTCCCGGCGGGGTCAGGGATTTTCTCTGCCTCGTGATGGCTGGGTGTTGTGTGATGTCTTTAGGTTAATTAGGTTTAAGTAGTTCTAAGTTCTAGGGGACTGATGACCATAGATGTTATGTACCATTGTGCTAAGAGCCTTTTGAAGCATTTTCAACCACGAAGGTGACATGCTACAGACCTGAAATTTAACCGACAGGAAGAAGATGCTGTGATATGCAAATGATTAGCTTTAAAGAGCATTCACACAAGGTTGGCACCGGTGGCGACACTTACATCGTGCTGACATGAGGAAAGTTTCCAACCGATTTCTCATACACAAACAGATGTTGACAGGCGTTGTCTCGTGAAACGTTGTTGTGATGCCTCGTGTAAGGAGGAGAAATGCGTACCATCACGTTTAGGACTTTGATAAAGGTCGGATTGTAGACTATCGCGATTGCGGTTTATTGTATCGCAACATTGCTGTCGCGTTGGTCGAGATCCAATGACAGTTAGCACAATATGGAATCATTGGGTTCAGGAGGGTAATACGGAACGTCGTGCTGGATCCCAACGGCCTCGTATCACTAGCAGTCGAGATGACAGGCATCTTATCCGCATGCATCTAACGGATCGTGCAGCCACATCTCGATCCCTGAGTCAACAGATGGGGACGTTTACAAGACAACAACCATCTGCATGAACAGTTCGACGATGTTTGCAGCAGCATCGATTATCAGCTCGGAGACCATGGCTGCGGTTACCCTTGACGCTGCATCATAGACAGGAGCGCCTGCGATGGTGTACTCAACGACGAACCTGGGTGCACGAATGGCAAAACATCATATTTTCGGATGACTCCAGGTTCTGTTTACAGCATTATGATGGTCGCATCCGTGTTTGGCGTCATCGCGGTGACTGCACACTGCAATTGTGTATTCGTCATCACTACACTGGCGTATCACCGAGCGTAATGATATGGGATGCCATTCGTTACACGTCTCGGTCACCTCTTGTTCGCATTGACGGCACTTTGAACAGTGGACAATACATATCAGATGTGTTACGACCCGTGGCTCTACCCTTAATTCGATCCCTGCTGAACCCTACATTTTAGCAGGATAATGCACGACCGCGTGTTGCAGGTCCTGTACGGGCCTTTCTGGATACAGAAATGTTCAACTGCTGCCCTGGCCAGCACATTCTCCAGATGTCTCACCAACTGAAAACGTGTGGTCAATGGTGACCGAGCAACTGCCTCGTCACAATACACCAGTCACGACTCTTGATGAGCTGTGGTATCTTGTTGAAGCTGCACGGGAAGTTGTACCTGTACACGCCATCCAACCCCTATCTGACTTAATCCCCAGGCTTTTGAAGGCCGTTGTTACTGCCACAGGTGGTTATTCTGGGTACTGATTTCTTCGGATCAATTGCGCGAAAATGTGATCACATGTCAGTTCTAGTATAATAGATTTGTCCATTGAATACCCGTTAATCATCTGCATTTCTTCTTGATGTAGTAATTTTAGTGGCCAGTAGTGTAGGTAACAAATGGTTCAAATGGCTCTGAGCACTATGGGACTCAACTTCAGAGGTCATCAGTGCCCTAGAACTTAGAACTACTTAAACCTAAGTAACCTAAGACATCACACACATCCATGCCCGAAGCACGATTCGAACCTGCGACCGAAGCGGTCGTGCGGTTCCAGACTGTAGCGCCTAGAACCGCTAAGCCACCACGGCCAGCTTGTAGGTAGTACATAAGGCATACATATGCCATAGAATGCCCACATCTTGCCACCTCTTGGTGGAATAACCAGCACAAAAGTCCATCTAGTGTTGCTGCAATGTATGTGCGTACTTTTTGTCCCTAGCAAAAGATGTTTCCCATCATCCCTAGACGATTGACGCGAAGACTTTGAAACACAGGACTTAGTTTTTACGAATCATGTACATTAGGGGTGTCACGTCTCTTCAGTGTAGGATGGCGGTGAAAGTGATGCCGCGCTGAGATGAAAACACCTCCTCGGACACCGTTATAGATGGTCCTGGAATTAAGGAGCCGCTGTAGAAGAAAGTAGTCTTATACGGAGGAAATATTACGATAAAAATGTAATTAAGATTGTAAAATAACAGACCCTATAATTTAAGATAAAACTCCAGGAGGCTCTGATGGAACAGTACTGTTAACTGCTGTGAGTCACTTGTAGGCATAAAATGCTGATGACTGTAATAACATGAGCAACTATTTTATTTTAAAAAGTTGTAATGTAGAAATGGCGCTATAAATTTATCTGAAGAAGGCTGATTGCCTGGGAGGTGCACACGGATGCGACGATATCAACAGCAGTTTCGAGTAAATGAGTACATAAAGTGAGCGTGTCATCGAAAAATGTTTAAATGCATTCTCCGTAAAGGAATATAAATCGTCAGGCTATAACACTACACTTTTGGGCAGACGACTGGAGCTCAATGGGCTTCGTGTACATTCCTTTCCCTTACGCAAATCGAAACGTTTGTTTTCTGCACGGATGCCAAAGTCAACCGCCCGTAGCTATATACTTGTCAACGCTCCGTGAAATACTGGCACAGTTTGGATGGATCTAAATCCATTTAGTTGGCGTCCGAAGAGCTACAGCTGAAAAATAAGTAGTTGTTTACCAATTTGACACGGGCATTAGTGAGAATACAATGGTTCAAATGGCTCTAAGCACTATGGGACTTAACATCTGAGGTCATCAATCCCCGAGACTTAGAGCTACTTAAACCTTAACTAACCTAAAGACATCACGCACATCCATGCCAGAGGTAGGATTCAAACCTGCAACCGTAGCAGCAGCGCGGTTCCGGACTGAAGCGCCTAGAACCGCTCGGCCACAGCGGCAGGCTTTAGTGAGAATACATCTATGAACGTCATACATTCTATTTTTCAGCCTTTTCTTTTCATTTTAATTCTCTTTGCTTTCTTTCGAACAGCAGAGCCTAGCGGCTTTTCTGTCGTTGCCAGGACGGTTCCGCTCCAGCCTAGGACCATAAGTAGTTATTTTTAGGTGACAGCTATTTATTCAACAACAACATAAATATTCATTCGTAGGCATTGGTTCCTTATCTTAAAAATATTCAGTTAGATATTCTTTCTAAATTGTACCATTAATATGTGGGAGACTCTAGGTACTGAGTACTTTTACCAAATTCCACTTTCTTGTGTAGCTCCGTTGAATAAATTCACATATGTTAAGGCTTTGCTGCAAAAATAATTAAGTTTTATTGATATCAAATATATCATAATTGCTTTAACATTCAGCATATCACGGTTGTAGATACGCTCAGTATCAGCATGTATGCGGTATTTCTTGTGAGGAGCCTCACAGCCACTCTATGCCAAGTTAGTCGATGACACTTTGGGATGCCTCCACATTTATACACTGGCGATGATGCGACGGCATCACCGAAGGACAACCAGCTGCATTGCAAAATGCTAACTTAATACTCACCGCCCTATCGTCATTATTCTGGAGACAACAATGCAGTTCTGTAATTTTAACCGTGAATCTGCACCTATTCTTTTTCGTTCTTTCACTTCTCTTTTACATTTTTCCTTTCTTTGTTTTTTCGATCAGTCTTCTGTTTGAGTTGATGTGGCCCGCCATAAATTCCTCTCTTGTTCGAATTTCTTCATCACAGAGCAGCAGCTGCACCTAATATCCGCAATTATTAACTACATGTATTCCAGTTTCTGACCTTCCATACAGTTTTTATCCTCCAAATCTCCCTCAGGCATGTGGAAGTTACTCCTTGATGATTTAACACATCTCCTACGATCTCGTCCCTTCATCTTGGCACTGTTTTTCATGTGTTCTTTCCTCGCTGATCTGCACAGAACCTCTTCATTTTTAAATTTCTTCTTTTTTTAAAGTGATACTTGCTAATGTGCCATGAAGAATAAAAATCGCAAAACCTTCGCTTCGGAATCACCGCTGAAATACATTATGTGATCAAAAGTATCCGGACACCTCAGAAACACACGTTTCTCATGTTAGGTACAATGTGCTGCCACCTGCCAGGTGCTCCATGTCAGCGACCTTAGTATTCATTATCATTAGACAAGTTAAGAGAACACAACCGGGTGCTCCGCAGAACTCACGGACTTCGAACGTGCTCAGGTGATTGGGTGTCACTTGTGTCATACGTCTGTACGCGCGATTTCCACACTTCTAAACTTCCCTAGCTCCACTGTTTCCGATGTTGTTGAGAAGTGGGAACGTGAAGGAACACACTCAGCGCAAAAGCGTGCAAGGCGACCTCGTCTGTTGACTGACAGAGACTGCTGACGAAGAGGGTCGTAATGTGTAATAGGCAGACATCTATCCAGACCAACACACAGGAATTCCAAACTGCATCAAGAACCACTGCAAGTACTGTGACAGTAGGAGGAGATGAGTAAATATGGATTTCATGGTCGAGCAGCTGCTCATAAGCCACGCATCACGCCGGTAAATAACAAACGACGTCTCGCTTGGCGTAAGGAGCGTAAACATTGGACGATTGAACAGTGGAAAAACGTTGTGTGGAGTGACGAATCACGGTACACAATGTGGCGGTCCAATGGCAGGATGTGGGTCTGGCGAATGCCCGCTAAACGTCATGTGCCAGCCTGTGTAGTACCAACAGTAAAATTCGGAGGCGGTTGTGTTATGGTGTGGACACGTTTTTTATGGATGGGCCTTGCACCCCTTGTTTTTTTGCGTGGCACTATCACAGCACAGCCCTACACTGATGTTTTAAGCGCCCTCTTGCTTCCCACTGTTAAAGAGCATTTCGGGGATGGCGATGGTATCATTCAACACGATCGAGCACCCATTCATAATGCATGGCCTATGGCGAGTGGTCACATGACTATAACATCCCTGTAGTGGACTGGACTGCACAGAGTCCTCACCTGAATTCTATAGACGACCTCTGGGATGTTTTGGAACGCCGACTTCGTATCAAGCCTCACCAACCTCTCCTCAGAGCAGCACTCCGTGAAGAATGAGCTGCCATTCCCCAAGACATCTTCCATAACCTGACTGAACGTATGCCTGCGAGAGTGGAAATTGTCATCAAGGCTAAGTGTGGGTCAACACCATAATGAATTCCAGCGATATTGATGGAGGGCACCACGAATCTGTAAGTCATTTTCAGCCGGGTGTCCGGATACTTTTATCACATTGTGTAGGTTAAGTGAAGCGATTAAGAGTAACAGTACTCGGGAAAATAAACTCTGGTTTAAATACCCTTAGATACTACTTGATCAAGATTTCCTTTCATTTTCTTAAATAATTGGAGGCGAATGTCAGTTTTGTTCCTAGAAAGAGCCACGACCATTTCTTTCTGTTTTCTCTGATCTTTTAAAGGGGTAATGTGAACAGGAGGATGAGAAGGGAATATGTGTGAATGGTCCAGTTCAAGCCCAGAGGCGCCAGTGACATCTACGGTAACGTTTATTTACCGTGTTATAGGAATCTTCAAAGCAGCGGTCGGTAGCTAGGCGTAAAAGGGCATGCTACGAAGGAGTAATGCTGTGGTTGCGGCATACGGCAGCTGGGGCTCAAGGGGGCCTAGCTTGCCCAGGTATTCCGCGACACATTACGGCACCCACCTCAGCACTCTTTCAGACTGCCTGTCGCGAAATGAGGTGGAGACTGCCGACTGTGGTCAACGATGTCGGCTGTCGTGAAGATCAGGTCCTGGTTATCCACCTCGGATCGAGCAAGACTACAACAGTAGCTCACGAGGCGGTCGGAAAGCAATGCACATGTGCCTCACCTGGTTAGTGTGCTGACGGCAACTTGTAGGTCATCTGTGATGATCCAGTAGTGGACAAGGTCTCACCATACCCAGTCTTTTCATCCGCAGTGACCCAAATGGCAGCAGTGGCAGACAACAGCTATGTTATGCAACATGTTGTCAGCATCTCGGTGTTGAAGTCAGCAACCGGGTAGCAGACTGGTCATTGTCGGTCAGCTTGTCGTGACTTCAGTGAATCTCAATAGATTGTCAGTCTCTCTGGTCCTAGCGGTATGGAGAGAATGGCAGGACAACTGAAAACCTCGTTGTTTAAAGAGCCGAGCCCACACCTATGACGTGGTGGCTCTGGACATATGAGTGCGTTTGCCCTCGTTTATCATATCTGTCGGTGCTCCTTCCTTCGCTGTGGTAATTCAGTAACTATTCTCGTTCACTGAATTCTGTTCTCTCTGCCTACGTTTATTTCTGCGGTAGGTCTCAGACAGTGAAGTTACATGGTACTTCATGGCAGATTAAAACTGTGTGCCGGACTGAGACTAAAACTCGGGACCTTTGCCTTTCGCGGGCAAGTGCTCTACCAACTGAGCTACCCAAGCACGACTCACGCCCCGTCCTCACAGCTTTACTTCTGCCAGTACCTCGTCTCCTACCCTCCCAACTTGTCAGAAGCTCTCCTGCGAATCTTGCAGAACTAGCACTCCTGAAAGAAAGGATATTGCGGAGACATAGCCTGGGGGATGTTTCCAGAATGAGATTTTTCACTCTGCAGTGGAGTGTGCGCTGATATGAAACTTCCTGGGAGATTAAAACTGTGCCGGATCGAGACTCGAACTCGGGACCTTTGCCTTTCGCGAGATTCTGATAGGTTTGGAAGGTAGGAGATGAGGTACTGGCAGAAGTAAAGCTGTGAGGACGGGGCGTGAGTCGTGCTTGGGTAGCTCAGTTGGTAGAGCACTTGCCCGCGAAAGGCAAAGGTCCCGAGTTCCAGTCTCGGTCCGGCACACAGTTTTAATCTGCCAGGAAGTTTCATATCTGCGCACACTCCGCTGCAGAGTGAAAATCTCATTCTGGTAAGTTACGTGGTGTTATCTCACAGTGCCTGTTTACGAAGCATGGCTCCGCTTGTGTTTCTCTTTGCCTCACTCTGAGACGTGTTACGTGACTGGTATGATTTGTTCACATTCCGATTGCCACACCTTGTTAGAGCTATCTTTCTGCATTTGAAGGTCGTCTGGTAGATTGTCTTACAAAATTATTGGATATAGGTTCAACCTTTTATGCAAAACAATGTTTTTTCTTGTCACCCAAACAAGTTTCGACAACTCTGTGCCATCATCAGTGGGTTTCGGTTATTGAATAACTGTAAAATGTCAAAATATTTTAGTCTGTAATTGATGTAACAAAATGATGCCTCAAGTTAGTTTTTGTTCTTACTTTGATTTTGTATTATATAGTTTTTCAGGACCATCTGTATATTGTCCTACACTGACAGCTTGTAACTTGCAAACCAAACGATGTAAATGTGATTTTATCAGTGATTTTTAAAAACATGATTTTCGTGTGCCAGAATATTTTGCTTATATATTTTATTAGTACGTTTTGTTGTGACTAATCCTTCTTCTTTGACGTTGTTAGAGCACTGCACACACATATAAAGTTTACTTTGTGTGTTTTGGGTTTTAAAAACGCATTTTCATTTCATAAAATGCGGTGCACAGGGTGTTGTGTGCCCTAACGCCGTCGACGTTCATTCCTTCCCGAGTGACTTTCATGCAGAATTTGAATTTTGTTTAATCCATACCTCTCTTGCCGCGCGAGCGGACGCGCTCGCGCATGCGCGCGCGCGCGCGAGCGCGCGCGCGCCTGTGTGTGTGTGTGTGTGTGTGTGTGTGTGTGTGTGTGTAAGCTCCTTTAGCTGTCTGAGACGCCTTTTCTGTAAAATTCCTTTAATGTGTCAAATAATGAGCCTTCACATAGTGTTCTGTATTCATTTAAAACTTGTTTGCCGTCTACTATTGCCTTTTGTATGCGGAAGTTTTCTTCTGTTGTTAAAAAATGGCTCTGAGCACTATGGGACTCAACTGCAGTGGTCATTAGTCCCATAGAACTTAGAACTACTTAAACCTAACTAACCTAAGGACATCACACACATCCATGCCCAAGGCAGGATTCGAACCTGTGACTGGAGCAGTCACACGGTTCCGGACTGAGCGCCTTAACCGTGAGACCACCGCGGCCGGCTTCTGTTGTTAGTTTGTGGTGTAGGCTGTGGCTGGCTTTTAGCATTTTTAAATATGTTGCTACTGTACTTGGATGGCAGTTATGGGCTATTAGGCGATAAGCAAATGTGCTATGGATGGATCTGAAATTTAGGGCTCTGATGTGTTCTTAGTATTTTGTTTTAAAGTTCGTTCAGTTTATCGTATGTGTACTAGTTGACAAGTGTTGCATGTGAGTTCATGTATTCCCTATCTGTTGAATCTTCTGTGGGAGTCTCCTGTGTTCTGAGTTTTTCTGTGTTATTTTTTCTGTCCTGTATCCTATCTGAAGAAACAGTGACTTCAGATAGGGTATAGGACAGACAACAGAACGTGCAAAAAATTCAGAACATATGCACATGTTGCACTTATGTCCATCCACATTTTAATCCACACATCGTCAGTGTGCTGGCGTAAGTTGTCGCCAGCGCACCGGTAGACAAAGATGAAGCAAAGATCGATAGTAGGTACTGGGTCAAGTGGACCTATCACAAAAGAGGCGAGAGACACATCACAAGACACACGCCGCCAACACTCTATCGACAGCATTTATTTATGCCACCGCTGCTCACTCAACCTCTCGGCCTCAGTCACTGATTCACTCATATAGTTTGGGGTCTTTCAGTACTTTCGCAGAGCAGGCACAGTTCATCACAGGTTACGATAGTACATAGCGCCCAGAGTAGTGACTATAGTGCGACTTGCAGTGAAACTAAAATTTGTAATATTGTCTACAAGAGGACTAATACCTATGAGCTTGTATCACAACACATGGACACACTTCAAGTTAAGTAAGAGTTCATGTAAATAAAGAACTATATTAATCCACGTGTACATTTGTATTGCAGAAAGAAGATACTGGCCACCCATAACAACATCATCTCCCTTGCCTCCTTAAGCTAGGCGACTCTACAGTCAATATGACGCAACTTTATTCGTAATTTCGAAATTCCTTAACCTGATACACGCGTCATCCAGCAGAATGATACGTGTCAAAGCTTAGACGTTACTAAGAATTGTTGAAAGAGGTTCCTGACTCACGGTTATTTCGGAGTCAGTCGTCAGCTTTGAGCGTATTTATACAATCATCTTGACTGTTGTTTCGTCACATTTTGTTTGGTAGTCATCAAGCTGGTAGTTGTTCCGCTCACTGAAATCGTTCGATCTATACTTGAGTATTGCTCATCAGTGTGGGGTCCGTACCAGATCGGGTTGACGGATGAGGTAGAGGAGATCCAAAGAAGAGAGGCGCGTTTCGTCACAGGGTTATTTGGTAACCGTGATAGCGTTACGGAGATGTTTAGCAAACTCAAGTGACAGACTCTGAAAGAGAGGCGCTCTGCATCGCGTTGTAGCTTGTTCGCCAGGTTTCGAAAGGGTGCGTTTCTGGATGAGGTATCGAATATATTGCTTCCCCCTACTTATACCTCCCGAGGAGATCACGAATGTAAAATTAGAGAGATTCGAGCGCGCACGGAGGCTTTCAGACAGTCGTTCTTCCCGCGAACCATACGCGACTATAACAGAAAAGGGAGGTAATGACAGTGGCACGTAAAGTACCTTCCGCCACACAGCGTTGGGTGGCTTGCGGAGTATAAATATAGATGTAGATATCAGTGTCAAAACTAGGTAGCACCGTCCATTGATAAAATGAAGTGCCACGCAATAGTTTGATTTCGATATTTGATTGGAAACAACACATCAACATGCTAAGCTGGTCGATGTGTATGTCAACATAGTAAAACACTGGTTTGGTGGAACAGCTGCTTACATTGTTTTAAGACAAGTCCAGTTGGTAGAGAATGAGGTGGCAGACCATCTCTCTGCACAAAGCCTCGAACTACATGAGAAGCGGAGGCGCTGGTGCTTGATGGTTGGCATCCCAGAGTCGAGGACATAGTATAAATGACGAAAATCAGTCATGGAACAGTTTTAAGTAACCTGCATGGCATTTTTATCATGACAAAGATTACCACCAAGTGGTTTCTCGACTGCCCATACCCATCCACAAGCTCGCTATAGCGAGGAAGGAGCGAAAACCAATCAAAGTTAGCTCTTAGCCCCCTAATCTCCGTGGATGAGTGTTGCTTGTATCCCTATGAACCGACGCGAAAGACCAAAGCATGCACAATGGAAACGTGTGGAATCATCACAGCTGAAAAAGATGAAGACCGTATAAACTTCATGCAAGGGAAGGGTCGGTGTTTTTTGAGTCTGCCGTGGTGTGGTGTTAACAGAGTATGCTAATAAGGGGCAAACCGTCACAGGAGCATAACGGTGAAATCCCCTGACGAGGTTACAGGAGTCTGACAAGATGAAGCACTGCAGGCAGCTGCCTAAGACGGTGTACATGCTCTACGACAGTGGTTCCCGACCTTTCTGAGACCATTGTCCTGAATGTACTAAGATATTGATTGACAATTCCCCATCATCCCCTCCACCATCAACAACACATGCGCCTAACTATGGATGAAAAAGAATTTTCCTTGAATGTTTTTATTTTTCAGTGACGAAAGGCAAATGATATTTAGTTTTTTTGGCTGTTCTATTAAACCAAAAACTAATGAGTGAATGAGGCAGTTGGTACTACTTGTTCCTAACAAACAATCTTTACAGAATAATCACGGGTGCTTCCTACAACACTCTCAGAAAAGGCAGCTAACTATCCGCATTGAGGGTAGAGACCGCTTACAGAACATGGTTTCTCTGTAGCACTCCTCTCGCTGGTGACATCTGCCTCTCCTTGTACCCTGTACTTCGATTTAAAATTAACCAGGCTGAAATGTGTGCACTACACTTAAAGTTTCTAAGTCACTTGATTTTGTGATTTCCCTAAATCGCTTAAGTCAAATGCCGGGATGGTTCCTTTGGAAGGGGAATGCCGTTTCTTTCTTTTCCTTCCCTAATCCAATCTTATCCTCGGTCTCTAATGACCTTTTTGTCGGCGGGACGTTAAGCACTAATCCCCTCCTAATCACTTGATTGCTAGAGTTCTTATTCTGAAGTAGCAATGAATGAAGGATTTCAGTTTGACAATATTTGCGTCTGCTCACTGCCCCTCCCTCCCCCCCCCCCCCCCACTATCCACCACCACAAATAATAATAATAATAACGGAAATGCCGTGTGGCTAGGGCCTCCCGTCGAGTAGACCGTTCGCCTGGTGTAAGTCTTTCGAGTTGACGCCACTTCGGCTACTTGCGTGTCAATGGGGATGAAATGATGATGATAAGGACAACCCAACACCCAGTCTCTGAGCGGAGAAAATCTCCGACCCAGCCGGAAATCACAACCGGTCTGTTAGGTATGACATTCCGTCACGCTAACCACTCAGCTACCAGGGATGAACATAATAATAACAATTCTGTGTAGGCCCCACAGCACTGCATCAGCCATTACGTAGTTACTGTAGTGTCGCGCTGCCAGTTAGTTCATTTACCTGCTTCGAAGTAAATAATCAAGCAATCTCTGATAGATTGTGCGAACCACAACTCAGAGAAGGCATTTTCATGAGATATTTAAGCATATACACTCTGTATATCTCAGTTTTAATGTCGTCGATGGATGGAACAAAGTACAAAGTATATGAGTAACGTGTGGATTATGTGAGGAAGATGCTGTAAATATATTCGTTTCACAAGCTTTAACCACTCCCATACATTAACACGCATTAACTCTAGTATCTGAAAAGGAGTTATAATAAATGTGACTTTTTTTTTTTTTCGTCATCAGTCTACTGACTGGTTTGATGCGGCCCGCCACGAATTCCTTTCCTGTGCTAACCTCTTCCTCTCAGAGTAGCACTTGCAACCTACGACCTCAATTAATTGCTTGACGTATTCCAATCTCTGTCTTACTCTACAGTTTTTGCTCTCTACAGCTCCCTTTAGTACCATGGAAGTCATTCCCTCATGTCTTAGCAGATGTACTATTATCCTGTCCCTTCTCCTTATCAGTGTTTTCCACACATTCCTTTCCTCTCCAATTCTGCGGAGAACCTGTTCATTCCTTACCTTATCAGTTCACCTAATTTCGTCCATAGCACCACATCTCAAATGCTTCGATTCTCTTCTGTTCCGGTTTTCCCACAGTCCATGTTTCACTACCATACGATGATGTACTCCAGACGTACATCCTCAGAAATTTCTTCCTCAAATTAAGACCGGTATTTGATATTAATAGACTTCTCTTGGCCAGAAATGCCTTTTTTGCCATAGCGAGTCTGCTTTTGATGTCCTCCTTGCTCCGTCCGTCATTGGTTATTTTACTGCCTAGGTAGCAGAATTCCTTAACTTCATTGACTTCGTGACCATCAATCCTGATGTTAAGTTTCTCGCTGTTCTCATTTCTAATACTTCTAATTACCTTCGTCTTTCTCCGATTTACTCTCAAACCATACTGTGTACTCATTAGACTGTTCATTCCGGTTCAGCAGATTATTTAATTATTCTTCACTTTCACTCAGGATAGCAATGTCATCAGCGAATCGTATCATTGATATCCTTTCACCTTGTATTTTAATTCCACTCCTGACCCTTTCTTTTATTTCCATCATTGCTTCCTCAATGTACAGACTGAAGAGTAGGGGCGAAAGGCTACAGCCTTGTCTTACACCCTTCTTAATACGAGCTCTTCGTTCTTGATCGTCCACTCTTATTGTTGTACATATTGTATATGACCCGTCTCTCCCTATAGCTTACCCCTACTTTTTTCAGAATCTTGAACAGCTTGCACCATTTTATATTGTCGAACGCTTTTTCCAGGTCGACAAATCCTATGAACGTGTCTTGATTTTTCTTTAGCCTTGCTTCCATTATTAGCCGTAACGTCAGAATTGCCTCTCTCGTGCCTTTACTTTACCTAAGGCCAAACTGATCGTCACCTAGCGCATTCTCAATTTTCTTTTCCATTCTTCTGTATATTATCCTTGTAAGCAGCTTCGATGCATGAGCTGTTAAGCTGATTGTGCGATAATTCTCGCACTTGTCAGCTCTTGCCGTCTTCGGAATTGTGTAGATGATGCTTTTCCGAAATACAGATGGTATGTCGCCAGACTCATATATTCTACACACCAACGTGAATAGTCGTTTTGTTGCCACTTCCCCTAATGATTTTAGAAATTCTGATGGAATGTTATCTATTCCTTCTGCCTTATTTGACCGTAAGTCCTCCAAAGCTGTTTTAAATTCCGATTCTAATACTGGATCCCCTATCTCTTCTAAATCGACTCCTGTTTCTTCTTCAATCACATCAGACAAATCTTCACCCTCACAGAGGCTTACAATGTATTCTTTCCACCTATCTGCTCTCTCCTCTGCATTCAGCAGTGGAATTCCCGTTGGACTTTTAATGTTACCACCGTTGCTTTTAATGTCACCAAAGGTTGTTTTGACTTTCCTGTATGCTGAGTCTGTCCTTCCGACAATCTTCACATTTTTCCTGCAGTCATTTCGTCTTAGCTTCCCTGCACTTCCTATTTATTTCATTCCTCAGCGACTTTTATTGCTATATTCCTGATTTTCGCGGAACATGTTTGTACTTCCTCCTTTCATCAATCAACTGAAGTATTTCTTCTGTTAGCCATGGTTTCTTCGCAGCTACCTTCTTTGTACCTATGTTTTCCTTCCCAACTTCTGTGATGGCCCTTTTTAGAGACGTCCATTCCTCTTCAACTGTGTTGCCTTCTGCGCTATTCGTTATTGCTGTATCTATAGCGTTAGAGAACTTCAAACGTATCTCGTCATTCCTTAGAACTTCCGTATCCCACTTCTTAGCGTATTGATTCTTCCTGACTAATGTCTTGAACTTCAGCCTACTCTTCATCACTACTATATTGTGATCTGAGTCTATATCTGCTCCTGGGTACGCCTTACAATCCAATATCTGATTTCGGAATCTCTGTCTGACCATGATGTAATCTAATTGAAATCTTCCCGTGTCTCCCGGCCTTTTCCAAGTATACCTCCTCCTCTTGTGATTCTTGAACAGGGTATTCGCTATTACTAGCTGAAACTTGTTACAGAATTCAATTAGTCTTTCTCCTCTTTCATTCCTTGTCCCAAGCCCATATTCTCCTGTAACCTTTTCTTCTACTCCTTCCCCTACAACTGCATTCCAGTCGCCCATGACTATTAGTTTTTTGTCCCCCTTTACATACTGCATTACCCTTTCAGTACCCTAATAAACTTTCTTTATCTGTTCGTCTTCAGCTTGCGACGTCGGCATGTATACCTGAACTATCGTTGACGGTGTTGGTCTACTGTCGATTCTGATTAGAACAACCCGGTCACTGAACTGTTCACAGTAACACACCCTCTGCCCTACCTTCCTTCGTAATCGGTACTGCAGTCTTATGGAAAAGTGTTCAAAGAAATGATCTTTTAAAAGTAATTTAGTTTGGTGATCGAAACACAATCAAACCCTTTTCTTTCATTTTATCCCTCAGGGGGTAACTGCTGCCAGGTTGGAAACCACTGAGCTGCGCTAACCCTCTAGTTGATTCTGCATGGGACAGGTTCATACATTGTGCTTCTTTGCGTTATGAGATTTTACCTCACTGCCCCATACTCTTGTAACATGGCTCTCAGCGACAGCTTCCTCCTTCCTCAGGTGAAGAAACCATTGCTTGGCATTCATTTGCGTAATTATAACGAGATGGAATCTATCCTAAACAGGCAAAATGACGATCTCTACAGCCAAGGCCTCCATCATTGTGAAAAATATGTCCCATTGGGGAGTGAATATGTAGAGATGGATCAAGACCCTCCCAAAGTTTCATGATGGTAGCTTCATTCTATTTTAGCTTATAATTAAAACTTCACAGACAGTATAGTTTCCTCAGCAGGGATCCTCTAGGAGCTACAAGACTAATCAGAGTGAGTCAAGACAGTTGGGATAATCACTAGGCGCAGCCCTGGTGGATTTCTCCCACTGCTATAAGGCACAGTCCATGCGGCCAGTGTTCTGATGAGTAGCACTGAAGGCGACCCGACAGCCGAGATCCTCTCCGGGAAGGAGAAGGGGAGCAGGGCAGAGCAGGGTAGTGGGAGGAGCGGCGCGATCACACGGAATGCGGCAGCCTTGGCCAGGACGCGGACGCCGCTAATCGATAGAGGGCGGCGTCGGCGTCGGCGTCGGCAGCGACAGCGGCGGCGCGCCGTCACCCGCCGCAGACCCGCCCACGCGCCGACGCCCGCACAGCGGCTCCGCTCCGCCTGGTCGACGGATCAGCCCAAAGCACGCGCCGCTGGTTGGCAGTGACAACTAGTGCCCTGAAAGCGACGAGCTGGTAGTGTCTGAGGCACGGACGACGCCTATCGATTCCCTGCAGTGTTTCTGTGCACGCCCCTTGGCTGTAGCAACGGAACACCCAACAACGTAAAAGGCAGTACGCTTTCCTAACATCCTACAAAATTGTTTCCACTGCCACTCGACTAATGAGGTCTTCTATTTCCACTATGATGACGAGAAGATATTCAAGGTGGAAAGTTTCCTAAATAGGCAAAATGCAGAGCTCTATATCCAAGGCAATCTACTGTCTGGCATGCGACGTCTCAAAATAACGTCTTTTGCAACTATGTCTAATGGCAGTTTCACATGAGATCATAAGTTTTTATTCTATTGCTTACTTTTATGAGCTTTTTTAACCACATTTTATCTGATAATGATTATTCGAAACGCATCATAAATAAAGTTTTTAGCGATCAAGATGTTTCCATGGAATTACTGCATGCCAAATTCTATTTCCTTACTCACAAATTGGCCCTCGGCTCAGATGCAACTGAGTATCGCATCCACACTTAAAATTACGTGCGACTTACACAGGTATTATACTAAAGGATAAAAAACGCAGTACGAAAATAACTAATTTAGAGTAACGAAATTTCGGGACTGCATTTGTCTAGCTAACATATTTAAATGATTGACACTGCAAGATCACTGGTTAATGCAAGTACGAGAATAACCACTGCAAATTTGAAATGCTGGTACGTTAATACTGGTGTAACTGCCACAAGGTCCAATGGAAGCCTACAAACGTGCATGCATTGTCTGTTGAAGACAGGTGCCGGACGTAAGTTTGTGCCATGAAGCTCCATGCCTGTTGCACCTGGTCGCTTAATACAGGGACTGTAATGCTATTTCAGGATGGAGCTGGAGTTGCCGTCCGATAGTGTCCCATAGGTGTTAGAATAGAGATAGATCTGGTGATCAGGACGGCCAAGCCAACATGTCAACGGCCTGTAGAGCATGCTGGGTTTACAGCAAAGGTGTGTAGACGAGCGTTATCCTGTTGGAAAATACCTTTTCGAATGCTGTTCATGAATGGCAGCACAACAGGTCGAATCAGCAGGTTGACGTACTGATTTGCGGTCAGGGTGCGTGGGATAACCACCAGAGTTCTCCCGCTGTCATACGAAATCGTACCCCAGAACATATATCCAGGTGTACGTCCAATAGGTCTTGCACACAGACAGCTTGGTTCCGGCCCTCGACTGGGTTCCTTCTAACCAACACACGGCCATCACTGGCTGAGAGGGAGAACCGACTTTCATCCGAAAACAGTACAGACTTCCACGCTACCCTCAAATGAGCTCTCGCTTGAGACAACTGGAGTCGCATATAGCCAAAGTTTGGTGTCAGTGGAATGCTCGTTATAGAGCTTAGAAGTCAGAGCTGTCCTTGACGTATCCGATCTGTAACAGTCATTGTGTCACTGTGGTGTCAACTACTCAAATTGCTGCTGCAGATACAGTACGATGGGACAGAGCCATAGGCCAAACACGATGACCTTCCCTCTCGGTACAGACACGTAGCTGTGCAGAGACCAGTCTCTTGCAACCGTACATTCTCGTGACCACCACAGCCTGCAGTCATGTACAGTGGCTACATTCTTGTCTTCCTGAAATATCGCAGACGGAACATTCATCTTCTCCCAGCCCTATTACACGACTTGTCGAAGCTCAGTGAGGTGTCGATAATGGCGTTTTTGTCGCCAAAGGTAACTAACGCTCACGACCTTTACAGCGTGTATTTAAAGCAAACCTGATCAGCATCCTTGTTGTGGCGCTCCTAGTGAAACTCTTACGTGACTGACGCGAAATTTGGGAAGACATCATACTACAGATATAGAAACATGCCTACAAAATTTCGTTTATGTAGCACACTTCGTTCTTGGTGTTGTGATTTTTTTTTCCATCAGTGTATTGATACAGGACATACAAAAGATATTATAATACTGGCGTGTAGTACAAAATTACATCTTTATGTCACGCATTCAATTAAATAGAAGCGAAATAAGTTTTTTGGGCTCACATAAAAATCTTTCTTTTATTTCAATGTAACTGTTACTTTACTTTGTAATCACTTCCCATGCCATCATTTGTATGTTCTGTATGTTTGTATAAGTAATACCTGTGTTAGTAACATGCCATTTGCTCTATGTTTGTGACCGAGCGAGGTGGTGCAGTGGTTAGCACACTGGACTCGCATTCGGGAGGACGACGGTTCAATCCCGTCTCCAGCCATCCTGATTTAGGTTTTCCGTGATTTCCCTAAATCGTTTCAGGCAAATGCCGGGATGGTTCCCTTGAAAGGGCACGGCCGATTTCCTTCCCAATCCTTCCCTAACCTGAGCTTGCGCTCCGTCTCTAATGACCTCGTTGTCGACGGCACGTTAAACACTAACCACCACCACCACCACTATCTATGTTTGTGACATTCAGTTACAGCCTGACGACGGCCTAAGAATCCGAAAGCTGGTTCTTGATTAAATAAATAAAATTTTGTAAACATTTGGAAAGTGTATCCTATTTAATAGTATTGTCATGTTCTGATAAACACCGACGGAAAATTCGCTTGATGATGTATAGGGTATATCGTAATCAAACAAAATACTGACACGAATTATTTACAGAAAACTGGAAATACCGCGAAAATGACACATTGGGCATTTTCAGTATGGGTTATGGTGAAACATATTAACACACGAAGCAATTCTAAACCACTGACGTATCCTAGAAGGTAAGTTGAAAAAGGTAAGCCTATATTTATAGCATTTATAGATTAAGAGAAAGCTTTCGATAATCTTGCGTGCTATGTACACAACGAAATTCTGAAGGTAGCCTGAATAAAACACAGCTAGCCAATGGTTAGCTGCAACGTGTACAGAAACCGAAACAAAAATTACCAAAAATTACAAGAGACGCAGGACATCAAAGGAAAGTAATAGTTAAGAAAGAACTTAGCTATTCCTCGATGACTGAAAACGTTTTTCTGAGCCCGCTACCAGTTGCAAAAATTTGGAAGTGAAATAACGAAATTCTAAAGGAAATTACAGAGTTCAACAGCTCACATTTCTTCACCAACGTCAATTCGGTATTGTTAAAATAGAAAACAACAAGAAATTAATGATAAATACTGCTCTATGTTACAGCAATATCTTTTTAATTGTGTCAAATAAATTTTATACGACTCTTGTATAGTAAATAGTCACAATTTCTTTATAGTAATATATTTCTTCGACCAACATCGGAGAAGCGGCAGAAAAATGAGCAGAAAGCATTTTAAGTGCTTGACAACAAAGGAATCGAGATATCGATAGTCAGATCGGCACAGTCTTTGTTTCGACCGCTATCTTGTTTCTGCTGCATAGGAGAGTTGACTGTGAAGTTGTGTGTCAACTGTCTTTTGGAAGTTGGAACAGTGGTTACATAAATTCCAAGGAGATAACCGAAGACACCACACGATGACAGCCATTTCATTTGAACAAAGCGAGTGACTGTTTAAAAAAAAATACGTTAACACAAGACCAACATAACAAGTGAGTATTCCCGTATATCAGGCTATCCTTGTCTTTTTGCACTGGATGAACGCAGCTTACGCCAAGATGACAGAGAACATCTATGTTTCATTAAATAATGTGAGTAATCAACAAGTTTTATAACTGGCACCTGTCTCTGAAAAATCTTTTCACATTTTGAAACAGATGTGAAGGCGAAAGTGTCTGAGCTTACTGCTCCAGTATTATCATCATGCAGACCTAGTACAGCGACTAGCAATCTAGTAGTTCGCTCAGAATCCTTCCCTTTTATGTTTAGGATACATCCAACATTTATTTTGTTACCTAAATGACAAAAGTCATCTACTAATTTTAGTATCTCGTTTCCTAGTCTAATTCCCTTAGCATCGCCTGATTTATTTCGGCTACATTCCTTTATCTTTTTTTTCATTTTTGTCGTTGTTCATCTTGCAATTTCTTTCCAAGCTATAATCGCGTCAGTGTTCGGCTAATTCCATGACTATTCACATAAAATTTCACCTAGTACTGTGGTACTTTTTGTTTACAAGTTATTGGTAGTTCGTTTATTTGACTAATGAAAGTTAAGTATACTCCTCTATATTCATGAAACATAGCAAGCGCTATACCTGGGAAACTCTTTAAAGATATCTTGAAAAGTGTTGCCAGAGGATACACGGAGAAATTATGGCAAATAGGACTAAATAGCAGTCAGAAATGACATTATTTTCGAAGAAAAGAACGCTTTCAGTTGAATAAAGACATGTAGGCACTTTAGTTCTTTTGGAAAATAAAACTGATGATGAACAGAAAATGTCAACTTGCAAGAAGTATTAAGCCAATGCGTTTCGAGAGTAAGACGCTTTTCTTACCACTGTGTCAGCTTCAGATATCTTAAGTGCGCCAATATTGCTTGCACTAGCAATTCGGTCTTCGTAAATTAAACAACAAGGAGGTTCTGTATCAATTCGTAGCAATCTCAGCAAGATAGCCTGATTGGTGGCTAAGCAGGCATCGCGCTCGCTAGTTATTCGCCTTCATACAGACTCGGCTGCGCTTCGACTGTAAAATTTATTACCAAGCGTATTAGTGATACAAAAATAAAAGACTGTTGTACAATGTTGGAACAAAAATGAGTGATTATTCCCAATTCAAGAAATTTACATTGATACATGCGTCTTAACAGATCGCAGCTGGGTGCAGGAGAGGGTGTAGCAAGTGAAGTATGTCCGACAAAAAACGCATATTGTTTTACAACGATAACTTATATTCTAAATGGATTACTCCAAACTTTACGCATTATGACTCCATGTTTCATATACATGTGTCTTTTCTTCATCACTCATAACACATTTATAGTCACGCTATTACATTCGATCTAAAAATATGTACGTAATAAACAGGGTTAAATTTTTGAAACCGAGAAATTGTACGGACGAATTGCTGACTGGCAACTGAGGAGAAAAGGTAATATGAACATGTGTCCGGAAGTGCATCGTTGCCACTGTAGAGGGATCTGAAGAGTGGCAGCTCCTCTGACCACGTATCGTGTGCTCCTTGTGTGCTGCAGGCTGTGTGATTCTCACAGCGTACTGTAAACACCAGAATGGACCGGTGTTCCTGTCGGGAACAAGCCGAGATTGTGTTTGTGTACGGCCAAGCAGGTGGAACGGTCTAGAGGGAGCACGGCTAAACCAGAACAAGTAACATCAGAGACTCCTACCACATCAAACAACATGTAAAGCCGTTTTTTGGTGTTTGTCATCTTGGGTCCTTTCAGAAAGACGAACTTGTAGAGGGTCGGCGGGCTGTGCGTGCATCAGATTTGGAGAAGCAGGTTCTAGAGTATATTGACATGAAACCTAGTACAAGGTCCAGGCAAGGAACTCGGCAACGTGATGTAGCCCGGACGTTGGATAGGAAGTGGAGGGCCTGTAGTATGGCCTGCTAGATCACCAGAATTAAACCCCCTGAAGTTTTACCTCTGGGAGTACCTGAAATGCGTTTTATGCTGAATCAGTTTCTGATGTGCGACCCTTCACCAGTGCCTGTGACGTTATTCAGTGAGAGGCCGGAAAGTGCGAAAGATTGCAGCAGTCCATGACGCGCCGTTTGAACGCGTGCTTTGCATCCCATGGAGGCCACATTCAACATTGTTGTGACGTGGATGCGATGCAGCTTTGTGCTGTGTTCCGGAACGGTTTATTGTCGTTGCATGCAAACGATACATTTCGAGATACATGAAAATTAGACCTTTTTCTCCATTTCCACTCATGAAATCGTCCTTGAAGTTTGTCGGTTTTATTAATGTTCACGCTATATATTAGAAACGTGTACTCTCTCTCTCGTTTCTTTCTTTTCAATTTAATCAGATTGAGCCTCAGCATCACATGGCCGGGAAAAGCTAGTACTCGTATTAAATAAATTATTACTGGATCGCATCTTTTCGGTTAACTCCCATAATTGGGCACAAATTTCACGTATGATTTACCTTAACTTAAAAATCAGTACTGCTTCAGTACGTTGTATCTTACTATCTAATGTGCACTCTTAACTGATAAAGTACTTCCTCGCATTTGAATTCAGTACTGCACTCGTCTCTACACAGAATTACAAATTCTTTCAAACATCCTTGCATCATAGGACTGTACAACACGCTGCTCCAGTTCTTCAATGGGTGTGTTGTACACTTCGCTTCTTGATGCCCCAAACAGAATAATCCAGAGGAATGCAGTCGAACGATTTTGGAGGCCAAGGACCGGCCCTGCTCCACTTGTTATCAATCTAGAACCATATTGGTGCGTCAGCTGTCGTCTTACGTTAGCAGCAAAATGTGGCCGTGTCCCACATTTCCCAACGATGAGTCATCTGGGAAATGTGAGCTTAATTAGGACGATATTTAATCGAAAAGTTTCTATTTCAAACATTTTTGAACTACTTAGGAAAATATTTTATATTGTCAGTGACGTTCGTAAGAACACATTCGCAGTTACCTCACAAACGATTGGTTTGCAGAATCCAGGCTTACTAAAGAAAGAGTGGAACGGAAGTGATAAGGGCCGTCGAATCTATTCATTTTTCCCAAACCCGAGAGCAATTGCCTATACACCATGTCAACCCCAGCCGAGGCATGGTTCATTTTGTGACTGGACGCAGTCCATATCCACCGCACTTACAGAGCATGTCACTTTCAGCAGTCAATCAGTGCACACGTGGGGAAATTGGTTCTCCAGAACACTTCCTTTTGACATGCATTAGATGCAGCCACTTCCGTAACAAAATAGAACACATAACGCAAACTATACAGTACGACGCACTGAGAAATCCAGATAATTGGACGCAGCTGAGCACAACCACCACCAACATTTCAAAAGCAGAACATGACATCGATGAACAGACTCATCAGTACAAAAGAGAGGACCCATAGATAGTTCGAGTAGCTAAAGTACTGACGATTTAACGAGTGACAGTGATAACTTTGACATGACATAGACATACAAAACATGCAAGACACAAAACATACAAAGCATGTTACAAAACATTAGTCACACACCGCAATTTTTGAAGATCAAAATTCTTCTGGATGGTATACCATATCGTTGTATAAAATATTTAAACTATAATATTAAAACCTTACTGAGGAAGGCCGTTGCAATACAGACGAAAGATTCATTTTAAGTTTATAAATAAATTGTTTGACACAGTGAGACAGTAGTACACACAGAAGAATTTTAATCATCACGACACAGGGTGCGGAAGCATATGTAGTTATATTTCATTTTAAATCTAATTATCCATGAATTTAATCAAAAGCAGAAATATTTAAAATAGTCAATGGTTAAATATAGTTCTAGAACTCACGTTGGAAATGTACACATCGTTGTTAAGTAATAATGTAAGCGAACACATCATTCTAAATTCAACAATACGAATGTAATATAAAGTAAGTAAGCAGTAATTCAAACAGTGTTAATATGCAACAGTGATACATCATGGATATTGCGCAGTATATGCAAAATCAACAAGTACACTGCGCAGAGAAACTAGTTTTATTGCACAAATATGTATTTACAACATTAGCAATTTGATTAATTGTAGTTTGTTATTTGTTTCGACAGCCACGTATGATCACTATATAACTTAATTATCTTTCATCGCGGCAGGATATTGTTTTAGTGCCACGCAAAATTAGTTTACTTGCTAACCTAGTAGTAGTTGTTGTTTTGTAACCTGAGAAACATTAACTCACACAGCGGACTCACAAGCAACACCAGTAGCACCACACAGGGACGCGTGACTCGTTCAGTATGAAGTTCCATTCCCGGGGTGATGTTGGGATGGGGCATCTATATATACTCTTTCCTTTCATCCTCTTTTCTGTACCTGAAGTATGCCACACATTTATATTTTCCTGCTCCCTAATTCATTAATTTTTCTTTAAAAATTGAGTCTAATTGCCGTAAGTAAATGGAAGACAGCCCCGAAGAGCAGACAAAAGAGCTCCACGCAGCTCCACGTGCAAGTGGTTCTGCACGGATGAATATGTACGCGGCCTCTGCTGCAGAGCAAAATTCTGCAGCGTGGTGGTGGCCGTGGATGTTGGCTGAGAGGTCTGTGTCGAGCACTGCGGCCTGTACAAAGTAATAAAATGGTAGGCCCTAGTATTATAATGCAGCTTGAAAAAGATGCAGCTCTCGTATAGCTTCACGTGTGTCACTTTTCTCTGTTAATTACAATGCGAACCGTATATGCGCTAACACAGATGCGTTTCTGACCGCCACTTCACTCTGGGTCGAACAGTAACAACAGTCATGGATTTCCACCACCATTTTCTTTCTCTGCGCAACCAATATTTTTACTGATTTCCTTGCTCACACTGTATTTGGAATTAGAGCGGTAACATCAGAGACGAATATTGCGAAAGAAAGGAGGAATTCGGTCTTGGAGAAACCTAAGCCAGTGCGTCTTTGTTATGAAAATGTTACACATTTCTTAATGAAAGATGATTTATGGAACTGAACGTGATATAGTCTTGTTTTGTTGCAGCTGATGTTCCCTGAAACGTTATGATTTGTCAAAAATGAATACTCTGCATGTGGCAGTCTACAGAAGAAATTTGTGAAGAATATATGGGCCAATGTGATGGGTCGTAAGACTTGGCAAACTTCCAAGCTAATTCTTGTGGTTCTTACAAACGTAAAAAATATATGGAATTTACCCCCAGAAATCCTATTTTGGTATAGGGAAATCGGTTGTGCTGACCTTTACGTCTGGGGCTAGTCTTTACATACAAGTTCAATTATTTGTTTGATGTATTCCAATCTAAATCTTTCCCTACAGGTCATGTCTTCTACGTGTCTTCTAATACCACGGTAGTGTTATGTCTAGATACATATCCTCCAATTCTGTCCGTTCTTGCAGTGACGGTTTTCTACATATTCCTTTCCCCACACTTACTGGAGAGGACTTCTTTTAATGTAATTCTTCAGTAACATTATATTTCAAACGCTTCGAGTCTCTTCTCTTCTGGTATTTCCGCACGGAGTGGCCGAGTTGTCTGAGGCACCATGTCATGGACTGCGCGGCCACTCCCGCCGAGGTTCGAGTCCTCCCTCTGGCATGGGTGCGTCTGTTGTTCTTAGCATAAGTTAGTTTAGGTAGTGTGTATGTCTAGGGAACGATGACCTCAGCCATTTGGTCCCTTAGGAATTCACACACATTTTTCTTCTGGCATTACCACAGTATAAGTTTATTTTCGCAAAATGTTGCTCCAGATGTACATTCCTGAGAATTTCTGTCTTAAATTAGAGCCAACGTTTGATTGTAGCACATAGTTATTGAGCGAGGACTGTCCTCTTTGTGCTATTCTGCTTCGCACGTCAAGCGTCATTTTGCTTCCGTGGCAGCACAGTCCCCAGTCCCTTCACTTTATTTAGTTCGTGGTCCCCAGTTTACTTTATGTTTATCGTTAAACTCAGTTCTGCTACTTTTTATTACGTTCGTCTTCTTTGGTTTACTCTCAATCCGCATGCTACCCTTAATGGATTATTAATTTGATTCAGCAGGTCCTGATATTCCTCCACTCTTTCACTGAAGACTACCTTGTTATCATTGGTATTGATACGCCCTGAATTATACGCCCCGAATTCATTCGCGCACTTGAACCATTATTTTATTCCGAAATCTTTTCCTCGATTTAGGAGTTGAACACTAGGGCAGAAAGAGCTCATTTTTGCCTTACGCCATTTTCAATCCGGTCACTTTTCTTGGCATTTCATTTCGATTGCTCTCTCATGGTACTTGTCAGTGTTTTATACTACCCGTCTCTTCCTACAGTTTGGACCATTTTTTTGGTTAACTTCCAACATTAACGTCTTAAAATTGTCGTGAGATTTTCTTCGGTCTACAAATGCTGTTATTGTGTTTTCACTACAGTAATTCCCGCATCTATTATCAAGTCAATCCAAACACCGCCTCTCTTGTTTCCTTATCTTTCCTAATGCCTGACTTAAAATCCTCAGTTTTGTTTTGCATTCATCAGCATATTATTCCCGTCATCAATCTGGATGCATGCGCTATCTAGCTGATACCTATATTGTCAGATGCATCCGCTTTTTCTATTTTAGACATTTTATGGATAATAATCAAAGTACGATGATTTGTATACAATGTCATCCCAAAATTAAGAATTTTCATAGTGATACTGTCTACGCCTTCTGTCTCGATTGACGGCATCTCTTTCAAAGCTCTGTCGTGGTCTGAGTCTAGTATGGGTCGCCCTATGTCTTCGAAATACACACCAATTTCTACTTCCGTCACTTCAGCAGTCAGTCGCTGCCCACTCACAGAGGTCCTCAGCGTACTGTTTCCATCTACCTGCTCTCTAATTAACACTGGAGCACCTTTTGCACTTTTAATATTTGCGATTCTGATCTTATTTTCACCAAGAGTTATTTATACTTTTGTATCTGCTGAGTTTCAGTAATTATGATGCTGTCCATCTGATTTCTTCATGTGTCCTCTCACCTTTTCCAAGCGTACATCGTCCTCATGAGATTCCTCAACAGTGGACCTGTTGTTAGTAGGTGTCACTTAAATAGCTCATGGCGTCAGTCTGCTCTCCCAGCCCTACTAGCGAAGCCGTATTCCCTCGTAACGCTGTATTTTCTTCCTCCCACGCTATAGGGTTACAGTCCCTTATGATTATTAGGTCTTCTTCTCTCTTTGTATGCTGACTAGAGGAGAATCCCAGAGTTGGCCATGTTTTTATTTATACACTCCTGGAAATGGGAAAAAGAACACATTGACACCGGTGTGTCAGACCCACCATACTTGCTCCGGACACTGCGAGACGGCTGTACAAGCAATGATCACACGCACGGCACAGCGGACACACCAGGAACCGCGGTGTTGACCGGCGAATGGCGCTATCTGCGCATCATTTGTGCACCGCCGCCGTCAGTGTCATCCAGTTTGCCGTGGCATACGGAGCTCCATTGCAGTCTTTAACACTGGTAGCATGCCGCGACAGCGTGGACGTGAACCGTATGTGCAGTTGACGGACTTTGAGTGAGGGCGTATAGTGGGCATGCGGGAGGCCGGGTGGACGTACCGCCGAATTGCTCAACACGTGGGGCGTGAGGTCTCCACAGTACATCGATGTTGTCGCCAGTGGTCGGCGGAAGGTGCACGTGCCCGTCGACCTGGGACCGGACCGCAGCGACGCACGGATGCACGCCAAGACCGTAGGATCCTACGCAGTGCCGTAGGAGACCGCATCGCCACTTCCCAGCAAATTAGGGACACTGTTGCTCCTGGGGTATCGGCGAGCACCATTCGCAACCGTCTCCATGAAGCTGGGCTACGGTCCCGCACACCGTTAGGCCGTCTTCCGCTCACGCCCCAACATCGTGCAGCCCGCCTCCAGTGGTGTCGCGACAGGCGTGAATGGAGGGACGAATGGAGACGTCTCGTCTTCAGCGGTGAGAGTCGCTTCTGCCTTGGTGGCAATGATGGTCGTATGCGTGTTTGGCGCCGTGCACGTGAGCGCCACAATCAGGACTGCATACGACCGAGGCACACAGGGCCAACACCCGGCATCATGGTGTGGGGAGCGATCTCCTACACTGGCCGTACACCTCTGGTGATCGTCGAGGGGACACTGAATAGTGCACGGTACATCCAAACCGTCATCGAACCCATCGTTCTACCATTCCTAGACCGGCAAGGGAACATGCTGTTCCAACAGGACAATGCACGTCCGCATGTATCCCGTGCCACCCAACGTGCTCTAGAAGGTGTAAGTCAACTACCCTGGCCAGCAAGATCTCCGGATCTGTCCCCCATTGAGCACGTTTAGGACGGAATGAAGCGTCGTCTCACGCGGTCTGCACGTCCAGCACGAACGCTGGTCCAACTGAGGCGCCAGGTGGAAATGGCATGGCAAGCCGTTCCACAGGACTACATCCAGCATCTCTACGATCGTCTCCATGGGAGAATAGCAGCCTGCATTGCTGCGAAAGGTGGATATACACTGTACCAGTGCCGACATTGTGCATGCTCTGTTGCCTGTGTCTATGCGCCTGTGGTACTGTCAGTGTGATCATGTGATGTATCTGACCCCAGGAATGTGTCAATAAAGTTTCCCCTTCCTGGGACAATGAATTCACGGTGTTCTTATTTCAATTTCCAGGAGTGTAACTGTGTTTCCACACCCTTACCACGCAGCGTCTGGCCTTGTGCTCAATGTTTATAACGTAATTACGCCTGAACTGCGAGACACAAAATGATGTAATTTTATAGGTACATTCTATGGGATATATGGATACTCTCTGCAATATATGTTACGAGTGGAGTTAGTAGTAATGAAGTAATAAATTGAAGCATCATATGTGGCAGTTTTTCACGCATTTAGTTATTTATGATGTCACATCTCTTCAACTATGTGTCGTACAATGATACAATTTTTCACTTAGATTCAGTGGTATACGTGCGTACGTATACCACTGAATGTGTCGCGAATACAGTCGTTGGTAAAGAAGTACTAATCTATAACGTTACGCCTCATACAGCACATTCACTGCATGACCAGATGAAGAGTTGCATGCCATAAACCGTATTTTCCTTTCACTATTTTGCTGAGGTCGTTAGCGAGAAAAGATTTCGCAAAAGTAATTGAAATCATTTATAACTTTTGGCGCAAGTCGTATGCTCTCATTCTGAAATACTGGATCAAGAGATCATGGGAATTCAAACATTGCGGGTTACACCATCTTTTTCAGCTCCACCCCCACCCCTTTGATAGGTAGGTGGTTATTACCCCTGCAGCGATTGTCACTTGACATTAATTGATATGTGCGACAAGTTTGTTTCAAATCGGTCCAGTGGCTTAGGAGGAGATGTGAAACACACAGACACACAAGCAAGCGCGCGCACACACACGCAGACATACATACGATACATCCAGTTTAATATATATATATATATATATATATATATATATATATATATATATATATATATATATATATATATATTAACATGTTCAGTGGTCTCATATACCTGATCTCTCCATTTTCCGAGACATCGTCATGTATAACTCTACTCTTGTTTATGTTTGATAAAAATAAATCCTACAACTGATTGCTGTAGCTATTGCCATTTTCTATATTTGGCTGACGATAAATCTTTTTCTTTTTCCCATTTAACGACAGTGATCCCTTCGATATGGAGACCGACCTTCTGCGTGGCTCTTTTCGGCTTTTCTGGTTTCCCTGCCACATTTAGGTTGCTAACACTACACTTTCCGCCTCGTAGAATATTGTTCCTTCGTTGTTCAGTCTTTTTAACGTGGTTATCTACCATTAGCAGTGCCCTCGCACAGATGTGATTGGACAACTAATCCGCAATGGAATATTCACCATGACAGTTGTTTCCAGGTCCAGACCACATTTTATTTGAACGTCCATATTATATCTTTAATGGAGTGGTTTCTTTGCCTTCTTCCTCTTCATACAGTTGGTCACTGCTGATTCTTTCTCCTTTATGGCCCGAACTTCTTTCTGCTCCACTGCCGTCCCTGACAAACCGTTGACAGATTGTTGGTGACTCCATATACTGCGTGTCTTTGACCACACTTGCTCGTGATCTTTATCCCAAATGCAAGCAGCGACTTATACTGATCGTTGGAAACATAACCTTTTGAAACGTAGTCAAAGATGCAGCTAGGAAACTTGCGACCACTCTTACGGGCATTAATTCTGATCTATTACATTTTGTGCCAAACTGTTCAATGAATAGAACTTTGTTGCCGCTTGCGCCAGCACCGTGTTTTTGATATAAAGGTATATCAACCCACCCACCAGGCTTGGCGTTTGCGAGCAGTATAGATCGCACTAAGGTTAAGCTATCTCTTTTCGATTTCGAGCCCGTAATCGCACTAAAATTACCCCATTCCTTTCCGTATATGTGCTAGCATGCAAATAAAACGGAATAAAAATTGTTTCACAGCCCTATGGCTCTGGCTGTGAGCACTACGGGACTTAAAATCTATGGTCATCAGCCCCCTAGAACGTAGACCTAATTAAGCCTAACTAACGTAAGGACATCACACAACACCTAGTCATCACGAGGCAGAGGAACTCCCTGACCCCGCCGGGAATCGAACACGGGAACCCGGGCGCGGGAAGCGAGAACGCTACCGCACGACCACGACCTGCGGACAAGACCAATTAGGAACCACTGCCACGTTCTGAAATGATGATCAGTAGTGCTACGATTAATTCAGAAAATGGATGCAGCTGTCTGTTTACGGTCCCACATTCTCTGATCGTTGGAAACATAACCTTTTGAAACGTGTTCAAATATACAGCTAGAAAACTTGCGACCACTCTTAGGGGTATTAATTCTGATCTATTACATTTTGTGCCAGACTGTGCAATGAATAGAACTTTGTTGCCGCTTGCGCCACCACCGTGTTTTTGATATAAAGGCAGATCAAGCCACCCACCCACCCTTGTCAGCACTAAGTGTGCTATGTTGCTCACAGCTCAGGGTCAGCGTTTTTATTTGAAATTGCATGTAAAGTGCTGTGTAAGCAACAAGCAGCTAGTAACTTTGAATACTCTGCTCAAGAATCACAAGAGGAGGAGGTATACTAGGAAAGTGGTGGGAGATACGGGAAGATTTCAGTTACATTCCATCATGTCAGGCAGAGATTCTGAAATCAGATACTGGATTGTAAGGCGTGCCCAAGAGCATTTGTGGGCTCAGATCACAATTTAGTGATGATGAAGAGTAGGTTAAAGTTTAAGAGACTAGTCAGAAAGAATCAATACGCAAAGAAGTGGGATACGGAAGTACCAAGGAAACAAGAGATACGGATGAAAATCTCTAGGGCTATATATACCACGATAAGGAATAGCTCAATGATTGTCGGAAAGATTGACTCAGCATATAGGAAAGGGAATCCAGCTTCGGTGAAATTAAAAGGAAGATTGGTAACATTAAAAATGCAATGAGAATTACACTGTTAAATGCAGAGAGAGCGGGTAAGTGGAAAGAGTACATTGAAGACCTCTATAAGGGAGAAGACTTGTCTGACGTGATAGAGGAAGTAACAGGAGTCGATACGGAAGAGATAGGGTATCCATTTTATAATAAGAATTTAAAAGAGCTTTGGAAGACTTAAGATCAAATAAGGCAGATGAGATACATTCCATCATAATTTCTAAAATCATAGGGGGAAGTGGCAACAAAACGACTATTACGGTTATTGTGTAGAATGTATGCGCCTGGCGATAAACCGTCTGACTTTCGGGAAAATATCAACCACGGAATTTCAAAGACTGCAAGCACCGGAAAATGCGAGAATTATGGCACAACCAGCTTAATAGTTCTTGCATCTAAGCTGCTGACAAGAAAAATATAAATAAGAATGGAAAAGAAAATTGAGAATGTGTTAAATGACGATGATTTCGGCTTCAGGAAAGGTAAAGGCACCAGAGAGTCAGTTCGGAAATTGTGGTTGTCTATGGAAGCAAGAGTAAAGATAAATCAAGACACGTTCATAGGATATGTCGACCTGGAAAAAGCGTTCGACCGTGTCAAAGGATGCAAGATGTTGTAACTTCAGAAGAAAATAGGGAAAAGGTGTAGGGGTAACATATAAAACTTACAAAAACCAAGAGGGAACAATTAGAGTGGAAGACCAAGAACGAACAGCTCGGATCAAAAAGGATGTAAGACAGGGGTGTAAACTTTCTCCATTACTCTTCAGTAGTAGCATCGAAAAAGTAATTACGGGTATAAAAAAAAGGTTCAAGAATGGAATTGAAATTCAAGCTGAAACAATATCAATGACAAGATTCGCTGATGACATTGCTGTCAGTGAAAGTGAAGCAGAATTACAGGGTGTGCTGAATGGAGTGAACTATCTACTGTGTACAGAATATTAACTGAGAGAAAATCTAAGAAAGACAGAACTAATGGGCAGTAGCAGAAATTAGAAAAGAGAAAAACTCAACATCATTGATGGTCACGTAGCAGATGGAATTATGGGATTCTGCTAGCTAGACATCAAAATAACACATGAAAGACGAAGTAAGGAGGACAAATAAAGCAGATTAGCAGAAAGGACACTTCTGGCCAAGAGAAATCTAATGGTATCAATCATAGACCTTAATTATATTTCTGGGCATGTACGTTTGGAACAAAGTGCTGTATTGCAGTGAAATATGGACTTCGGAAATACAGGAACTGAAGAGAAAATAAGCATTTCAGATGTGGTGCTACAGACGAATGACGAAAAGTAGGTGTATTGCTAAGGTAAGGAATGAGGTCGTTCTGTGCGGAACCGGAAAGCAAAAGAATATATGCAAAACACTGAGAAGAGTAAGAGACAGGAAGACAGGGCATCTATTAAGACGTCAGGAAATAACTTCGTTGGTTCTAGAGGGAGCTGCAGAGGGTAAAAGCTGTAGAGGAGGGCAGACTGGAATAAATCCAGTAAATAATCGAGGACGCAGGTTGCAAGTGCTACTGTGAGAAGAAGCGGGTTGCACAGGAGAGGAATTTGTGGCAAGCGCATCAAACCATTAAAAAAATAATGACTCAAAACAAAAGAAAAAAAGAGCATTTACGCCAGCCTTAGAAAGGTATCTAGGGAAGTTCGTTGACACTTTTAGCGGAATGTTGTAAACTAGCCATCTTTCTGTCAGAAACAAAAATTAAAAATAATTATGTTTTTTTAAGGGATTGAGTAAGCCACCAGTTTTTCTATGTATTTTTATTTAGGCCTACACTCGTTTCGGACTTTCACCCATCTTCACTTTGCGTGATACATATTTCAGTCTTCAGTTAGTTCATCATTAAAACGTCGACTACAATTTGAATTCTGCAGGCGACCTGTGGAAAACAATTATGTTTAGCTACTCTACTTCGCGATTTGTATATTAACGAAATATTACTAGTTTCATGTTACTTACTTTTGAATTTTCTCGCTGTTGTTCTGCTTTTCACATTAAAATCGTGGCACAACCACTTCTTCATTTTCATGTTGGAAAAAATAGTATACTATCTGCCATGTTATCGACTGACGTCTTTGGTTGCATCGGAAAATTATGTGTATAATCAAACCTACATTTTACTTACAAGTCATGGAGCTGCTATTTCTGATTTGAGCTCCTGTATTACTAACAAACTGAAACAACTTAGTATCAATGTTTGAGTGCTATGTATGGTCACTTAAAGGACGCAATAAAATGTATTGCTCCATTTACTCATACGGTTTTTAAAATTATAAATGCGTGGCATATTGAAAATAACTTTATATCTGTAGTTTGAGTAATAATTTATTTTCTAGTGTACTTCAGCACAATTTCTACATGTACAAGGGAATAGACGGTATTTCTCTGGTTTGATTGTGATACTACCCTAAAACTCGTAACAGATAAGTAATTCACTTCTGCAACAATATGCCGTTTCTTCATCAAGACTATCAACTTCCTGACTTGGTAGGTAGTATACTGCAGTTTGTTTCATTAACTGAGTCGTAACAGTGAACGGTATGTGAATTTATTCTGACCCTATACTGCCACCTTCCTTTTTCATAAGAAACACAATTATTCGAGAGACCTTTTTTTGGCTTGGTGATATAAGAACATCTGAAATGAGTGGCCCTATGGACTACCAATCAGGATGGACTATAGTGATTGCCACATAAAGCCTAACGCTATGTTCTAGTAGCTTGAAGCCTTACCTACAATATAGTGATTAAGACATAGTAATAGAGCAAGGAATAGTCTTTATAATAAGCAAATTTTTTGTGTGACACTTATCAACTATTAAGAAGCGACGAATTTTTATGGAATGATTACATGCCTACTTGTGTTTCTACATGTTTATGTCTGACTACTAGCGATCTGCGACAACGATTTGAAATAGGTGGATGCGTTTTCATCATATAAAGTTAATCAGCGCAGTATATTTACCGGTATACAAATTAAAGAAATATCATTATAATCTCAATGTTTTTGTGGATGTGCTTTGGAGACACGGATGAAGTTGCACATGTCACGAAACACTTCATAATGTTTCCAAGCGGGTTTCCGGTGGTTTCTGTTTTCTCTAATTGAATTTTCGCATTTTATTTCTTACTGAAATTTAGGGCTCAATGACAGTAAATTAGTAGCGCTGTAAATTTCATGTGAATGATTCAACGTATAACAAGAGTAATTAAATTCAGTTTCACATTTTGATTTACTAATGAACCGCACACATTATAAATTACTAGTCTACCATTGTTAATAACCAAAATAGAGGCACTAAATTCTCTGGCGCTTTGTGATTACAAATCACTGTTTCCTCGACATGAAAATTAAACCACATCACTCCACACGTGAAAAACAGCTACTTATGCGGTCTGGTCATCAAAACGGCAGTCTCGCCCACCCTCTTCCATTACTTCTGTCCTTCGTTTTTGCTCTCTTGCATCTAATTACAAACAGCTTACTGAATTATGGGACAGAAAAGAAAAGAAACTTCAACCACAATGAAGGAAATATTACGCTATCGTGGAAATTAAGTATTATTTGTACCAGAATCCAGAGGGCGAATTACGTACATACAGTTTTCTTTTTACTTCTTTTCTGCCGTTATATATTTTCTCTCTTGCTGGCTTGCAGCAGAATGGATGCAAATTTGGTTGCGGCCTAGAAAGTTCAGTTTAGCAGCTTGATTTAGAGGATGGACCTAGTTCGGGGGAATGCTATTTATTTATTTACTTTTGTCAAGATCCAGTCGGTCGCTAAATCAAACCCACGGTGAAAATCCGACGAAACTTTGTGCAAAACTATTGTACAGTGTCTCTAGTAAATCCGTCGTTAGCAGCATCTCGCAATTTTACGTTCTGAGCACATGAGATGTCTAGATCATTATTCGCCCCCCTAGTGTGAAGTGCATTCGATTTCTTGATGCTGAGGGGTTCCGCCTTATTTCATGCTGCCCGTGTTTCGTAACTATCATGCATGACATCGAAGTGCTGAAATGGGGCAGTAACTTTGAAGCAGGACTTAGCAGACGTCCATGATGCAGGTGGTCACAGAAGAAAGCAAGTGTCAACTGATGATCTCGTTCAGCGAATGTATTGCTTACGAAGGACAGTTCAGAATAAGCTGCAACAAATAACCTCCTGAGCGTTTTCAATGGGACCTGTTTAATGACCCACCACAGAGCCCAGACTTGGCTCGGTCTGATTTTTACATCTTTGCTCACATGAACCGCTGACTATGAGGGCAGCGACTTGACACAGGCACACCAGCGTGGAGAATTGGCAGATAGCAGAGATCGCTGCCTTCTATGAGGAGGGTATTGAAAGGCTGGCACTAAACTACGACAATTGTCTAGTAAAAGTGGTGACTATGTAGACAAGTGGAAAGTGTAGCTAAATGTTGCAAATTAAACATTTATAACTTTCAATATCGTTTCGATTTTGCGACTGATCGGACCTTGGAAAACGTGACAACAATACTCTGATGCCTGTCTGGGATAATATGTCTTACTCCTTACGTAGCTACTGCTCCAGTCGACAGTGACACAAAATCACGAGCTCTATAATGTCACTGTCATTTAAGGCAGATGGTCAGAATATCAGAGTGATATACACTGACAGCGTAGTAGCAGAGATTTTGAGTAATATTCTAGGAACCCACGTTACTATGTAAGACATTCGTGTACACACTGGTAACGTCTGTAGGACTACTTATTTAGGCGAGGAAACTTGGGCATTACGAAATAAAACACGCACACACACACACACACACACACACACACACACACACACATGCACACAGAGAAAGAGAGAGATTGACAGAGAGACAGGCACACAGAGAGAGAGACAAGAGAGAGAGGGAGAGAGAGAGAGAGAGAGAAACAGACAGACAGACAGATACAAAGAGAGAGAGAGAGAAGGAGGAAAGGAGGATTAATTTTTAACGTTCTATCAGATAAGGGAGATGCGTGTGTAGCATATGCGAGCATTAGCAATATTGTATACAGTTTATAATTGTACATCTTGCAGAAACCTGTTTCTGGATCCTGCAATTCTTACACCCATTTCCCAATAACTTTATTCGTTAACAGCTTTTATTGTTGATAATAAAAACCAGTTTCAACTATGATACAACAGTCACATATAAGATGCATAAAACACTTTGTGTAGGTATTGCCTCCATTCCCAGGTTCATAGTGAGATTACGTTCTCTGGTCATACGATATTCAACAATCTCTTATCTATCACAATTCTAGAAACAGAATTCTTACCAGATCAAAAGTAAATTAAAAATATACACCATTAGTCACAGTTTCTACACATTATCTGAAAATCTAGACTCAGGGGTGCAAAAGTTGTATTAGCTACATGCAAATGACACGGTTGCTTAAAGCTGCATGATTAAAAAAAGTAATCGTCTGTTTCAGCGCAGAAAAAAGAATTCTGGATGAACCTTAAATTATTAAAGTTTCTTCCCCAACAAGTACAAATCTGAGTGAAGCAGAACCAGTGTCACATTCAGAATGTAACTATGGAGGAAAGCCAATGTCCAAGCAGCAAGCCACAAAACTAGGGCATTGGCACAGCAAATTGGAGCAGAGAGCGCAGAGTAACCACATCATAATATGATTCTGACAGCACTGCCAGGTGCTGCAACAACATGTAAATCATACGCAAGACTGACTTCCAGCTCACTGACATGGCAGAAAACACCAAGTTGAAATGTAGAAAGCCACAGCTGGGACACAACATGCACTGTAAAGTGCTGATAACCTAGGGAAAATGGGGCAAAATTTGTTCATGGCCACTGCTCGATAACGTCATCACCACAAGCCAACCAGGTAAATACTGACACTTCTTAAACGCACAGGCTACTCTATTATATTCTGTTAAGTTGCAAGCAGTCATTTGTTAGTCACTGTGACAGTCTTGTGAGTTACAGCGAATCTACATCGACACTTTTTTTTCACTTGCTGCTTTGTTCTGTATGTCCCACCTACTGATTGCTTGTGGTAGGCCGTTATTTGTCTTATAGCCCTTTAGCCACTGTGAGGGATCATGGGTTCTGAGACGATATGTACAAATCATGTCAGCTTCCATCTCCCATTGCACCGTTGCCCATGTCCATCGTTTAGAAGCAGGCTTTTGTATATCTTTTCTTTTGTTTTCTCTTTCTTTTTTGTTTGTTTCTATTTTGTTTAACTATTCTAGTTGATCATCTATTTTTCAAATGGTTCAAATGGCTCTGAGCACTATGGGACTCAACTGCTGTGGTCATTAGTCCCCTAGAACTTAGAACTACTTAAACCTAACTAACCTAAGGACATCACACACATCCATGCCCGAGGCAGGATTCGAACCTGCGACCGTAACAGTCGCACGGTTCCGGACTGAGTGCCTAGAACCGCGAGACCACCGCAGCCGGCCATCTATTTTTGTTTGTGTCCGCAGCAGAGAGAAACATTTATGAAATTAACAAATTTTTGGAAAATCAAAATAGCAACAACTGTCTTTACAATACGTTGCCAGTATGTTTTTTTTCTATTTGGATACAGAGTTGTTGAGATAAATGTTACATTTTTTTAGCTATTATGTTGTCCATTTAGGATATTTCTTCACTTTCATTTACGATCGTCTTGGGATCAGTATCATCACCTGATACCTTGTCGGAATCAATGCTGTTTACCACCCTGTGGATTCCTTCCTACCATATAGGCTCGTTGTCTGTGTCGGCCATACTTTCTAAAGATTGCTTTGGAAATACCGTTAGTGAACATGTTTAACGTGGTCCATTGACCTTCATCTCTGAGAACAGCGTTTATAGTCTCTTGAATATTTTTGAGGTTTAATGTAATGTGAGTCTGATGTTGATTAATTGTCTGCAGACAATGACGACGTTCTAACATTCTGCGTGGCGTCTGTTTGTTCTAAGTCGTGCCTACACTTTCGCGCAACGACGCTCTGAGCGTGTTTTTTAAGGAATTGACTAGTTTGAACCTGAGACCTGTTGCTGGTAAGGAGACGCCAGACCACACATGACATGTAGAGTTCAGAAGAGTTCCGTGAGACTAGCGATGATATAACCAAATACTTAATGATTTCAGCATCAGCTCCACTGCACTCTCTGTAAAAGAATCTTAATACTGACTAAATTTAGTGCAGGGGGTTCAAGGCTTTCCTATTTTTAGTTAGCTGGTAAAATAACGTCGAAAAAGCATTTAAGTTTACCATTGGAAATTTTATTCTACTCACAAAACATTGTTTATAAATTGCACTATTGATAAAAGGAAATATTTTAATACAGGATGATAAAACCAACTGCGTTCAACAAAAATGTGAACGAATATTCCCTGAGTGAGTTTCAAAATTCTACAATGGATCGAAGGATGACCTATGCCATATCACATCTATAATCTAGATTTAAATTAAGTTTCACAAAAGAGAAAACTATCAAAATGGTCTACAGTGACCCTCAATTATCTTTAATTACTTATCAAAATTGTCATAAATTAAAGTGGCTGATGTGGCTTCTCAATAATTATATAACAGAAAAATCATCGCGTTTCAGATTTTAACTTACGTAGCAAATTTGAATACCATGAGCTTTAATTGACGATCGACACTAGTATTACGCAAAACGGGGGTGTAACAGATGTGACTTCTGCAGTTCTGAGTGAAGCTTTATGCGTTGTTATGCGGCATCGCGTGCGTTCATTACCTTGTCGTTGGTTAGGCAGTGTGACGGGGCGTCGGTCGCCACAGCTCCGCTCACCTCGCCGACTCGTAAGCAACTCTCTCCTAACTTCTCCTTACTACGATTTACCGAAGTTGGTTTTAAAAAAAACTATCTGGCTGTGTTTTCATCCTTCTAATCAGGGTCTCAATGTTAACCTTAAGATCCGCCTACGAAAATTCTGTCTATCCAATGAGAAACGTTATACTTTTCGTGGTGGGGCAATCTTTTTAACGTTTACAACCTAACAGAGACGCGAAAAAGTCTCACGCTAAAACTTGCGGCTGGTGTGGCCCTTTTAGTGTTATCGTAAGATCTATACCGTTCCTGTGGAGGGCTCTAGGTTTTAACATGTTCTGGGGGGGGGGGGGGGGGTCCTGGTGGTTAGCAGGATCGTGGCTGACCGTCCCTTATCGTAGGACCTTCTAGCTTAACACGGTTCTGCTCCTGGCTTCTGTTCTCGTTTCTCCCGTCGAAACTGCGTCTGTCCCACGGTGGGAAGGTATGACATGCATTTAGGCATTCTTGTGTTAGTCTGTGGTATTCCATTTGCTCACTCGTTACTCATATTACTTTGGTTAATTTAATATCACGATTTATTCGGAGCTATATGACATACTACTAGATTCGCTTATCATGTCAGGGTTTTCATGGAAGGTGTTCGATTTGCCTGACACCTTACAACGTGTTCTCAGGAGCATTTTGCACATGTGCATGCTGGTGTCTGCCTCAGACTCAGACAGTTTAAGTGATTAGTATAAGAGCCGTGTCTTTTTAAAATAGATAATTTTCAGTTTTAGTCTCTCCCTTACATAGGCGAAGAACTGGTATAGCCTGCAGCCCTTATCAGTTGTGTCCCACTTACTTTGCCAGGTACCTAAACTCCAATTTTTTAACTGTCGTTTCGTGTCAATTGGTTGGTACTCCAGTGTTCTTTCGAACCTGGTCGTGCCTTCCCATCTCAAGCCAGTACGTAGCCGCTCTATAACATACCATAATGTCTATTGGGTAGATTCCGAGCACTATGGAGTGATTTCACTGAGGTGATACAGAAATCTCCCGATAGTCTAACTAAGCTGCTCCTTTTACATTGTCTGATGAGGATCCAGTTTGTTGATAAGCTCAGCCTGTGAGACAATGTGCTGGCTGCGAACCTTAGTACCTTATCGAAGAGAGAACAATGGTACGTCCGTGTAACTGACAAGAGAAGTTTAAATTGTTCTGAATTTAGTCTTGATAGTTTGACCGGTATTTTTTCTTCTTTGTTTATGACAATGCGCATTTGTTCATTGAAATTTTGCTTTTAGTCGGTGTTTATCCCAAGATAGAGTGTGGTGACACTCACTTTACCTTCAATAAAGTGTATGTTGTTTTGTTATCGTTTATCTTGATTTTGATAATGTGACACCATTGTGTTATTGAGTGTTCCATTTGCTCTTTCTTCTAGCTAGGACTTGTTGTTAATAGACATTACGACCAAAAGGTCGTCTGCATATGCAACAACCCCTTCTGTCGTTATTGTTCCTTCCAGTGGCTGCAGGTAGAGTTCGCTAGCGATGTCCCAGAAAATGGGACACAGATCGACCCTTTAGGGGGCAGCCTATTGTAATTTGTTTGATTACTTTTCGGGCGTCCATTTGCCATTCAAAAAATGGTTCAAATGGCTCTGGGTACTATGGGATTTCACTTCTGAGGTCATCAGTCCCCTAGAACTTAGAACTACTTAAACCTAACTAACCTAAGGACATCACACACATCCATGCCCGAGGCAGGATTCGAACCTGCAACCGTAGCGGACGCGCGTCTCCAGACTGTAGAGCCTAGAACCGCTCGGCCACACCGGCCGGCAATCTGCCAATCAACCAATCTGTTCTTACAGTAGTTCTGTAGACTGTTGTATAGTGTTTTGGTTACCACCAAATGTTTGAGTCTCTTTAACATTGCGGGCCACCAGAGATTATCAGAATCACTCGCAATGTGGATCATAATCGCCATTTCATAATTAGTCCTGGTGTTTTTTGCAATTTGTAACGCCTTGTTGATCGCATCAACAATTGACTTTCCCCTCTGAAGCAGAATTGTTGTTGGCTTAGGCCATGAAGAGTTCTGTGCACCTGTAAATGCCTGCAGAAAAGTTTTACTTGGACCTCGGCAACTGTATTTATAAGACATATTGATCTACATGGCTCGGGATCTGAGGGACATTTGTCAGCTGCGTTCTTTATTATGGATGCTTTGGAGACCTTCCAAAGACACTCGACGCAGCCGCAGAGAATCGTAGGAGTGGAGTGATCCGTGGTGTTATTTGTGTTAGTACTTCTAAATGAATCGGTCTGCTCCAGGTGATTCCTTGTTTCTGAGCTCTGAGATCTTTTGCGCCTACTCTTCTTGCGCAAAAAGACAGGCGACTGTTGTATGGTGCGTTCAATTCCTCTCGCAGAGTTGCTTGTTGGTGTGTGTCAATGTTGACATGGTCATGAGGTAGGAGTTTTTCAGCAGGAATTGTGCTGTTTGTCTCCCTCTCTCTGTCATCTCGCCATCATCCTGTCTTAGCGTTCCTAGAGTTAGTGGGCTCTTTACCTTTTCAGTAGTTATTTTGTATGGTTGTCTCCACATGTCTGTCAGTATTTGCGAAACCAAATGTCTATCCCAGGGTTGTTTATGTCTTATGAACAATTCAGTTTTCTACTGGTCTTCTAAGAACCTATATGCTTCCAGTCTTCTTTGCCTAACTCTGTCTGCTAATGATTATTGGTATAGTCGTCTCGCCCTTCGGTTTTCTTGTTTTAGTCTGCTCAGTTCATTTGCCCCTGGCATTTGTGTGCATTTTGTGTTCTATGTTTTTGGTACGGATGCATTTTGTGCTTTTGTGACGAGATCGGTCAGCATGTGTGCCCTGAAGACAATCCTTTAGTCGATGGTTTCAAGGTTTCCGCATTCTACATTTTTCTCTCAGTCTCTCCCATTCAGCTTTGTGGAACAGTAAGTTTCGAATGTGTACGGTGGTGGTTGCGATGGTTTGTCTTGTAAGCCTGTTACTGTCAGTGATAGCGTTGTGATCACTGACAGTAATCTGGTCATTTACTTTCTAGTCCGTTATGCATCCTCTAGTAGCGTTAATTACGAGTGTGATGTCTGTATTATACACATCAAAAAAGTTTTGCAGCACCTCGTATCCGAGAGTTCATGAAAGCAACACATTGCTTGCTACACCACTATATAGCGAGGCCTTCAGAGGTGGTGGCCGACGTTGCTGTACACGCCGGTACCTCTGATACCCAGTAGCATGTCCTCTTGCGTTGATGCATCCCTATATTCGTCGTGGCATACTATTCATAAGTTCATTAAGGCACTGTTGGTCCAGATTGTCCCACTCCTCAACGGCGATTCGGCGTAGATCCCTCAGTCGTTTGTGGCTCACGTCTTCCATAAACAGCCCTTTTCTACCTATCCCAGGCATGTTCGATAGGATTCATGTCTAGAGAATATGCAGGCACTTTAGTCGAGCGATGTCATTATCCTGAAGGAAGTCATTCACGAGATGTCCACGATGGGGGCGCGAATCGTCGTCCATGAAGACGAATGCTTCGCCTATATGCTGTTGGTATGGTTGCACTATCGGTCGGAGGATGGTATTCACCTACTTTACAGCCATTACGGCGCCTTTCATGACCACCAGTGGCGTATGTCGGCTCCACATAATACATGTCCCTTGCTGCACTCACTGGACAGTGTGTCTAACGCGTTCAGCCTGACCAGGTTGCCTACAAACACGTCTCCGACGATTATCTGGTTGAAATCAACTGTGACATTCATCGGTGAAGAGAACGTGATGCCAATCCTGAGAGGTCCATTCGGCATGTTGTTTGAAATATTACTACCTATATTACTACCTATTGCTACCTATCAGAACCCCTCGGAGAGCATTAAAGATAAACACCAGTCCTAATTGTCCAATTTTAAAGTGACCTGTTTCCAAATTACATACAAAAATAACCACTATTTCAGTATACATATAATTCTAAAACGATGCTTTGCTGATTAACATTGTTCTTATGTGGGAAAAAACAATATAAATGTGAAATTAATATTGTAACTAATCGAAAGAAATGCAGCACATGGTCAGGATGTACCAGTAAACCTATCATTATAAAATTACTACAGCAAATTAAATAGAACATATAAATAAAGCATGTTAATTGAATCCCCGATATATGTTAGCACTAAAATTCAGGCACTAGTTGATTTGTTATAAACAAATTTAAAAATGTAATTGTTACCTGTAACATAATTAGTCAGAAAATGTTATATTAACTCGTAACTAAGTTGAAAATAGGTTCACCTTGTTCAGCATTGAGATTGTAAAATTTTAGCAATGTGTAGCTGATATTCGGTTAACTTTACATAAAATTATAATTTTCATTGTAGGTAATTGTTAACAAAAGTATAAATAGAGGTCACGCAGGCGCCTTGGCGCACTCGTTTTTTGGCTAGGGTTGCGAGCAAATGTATTGTAGGCTCACTCGTTTGTTGATTGTTGCGAACTCTGTGTCGTTTGATGTCAAACATTGGGTACATGTGATGTAACCGATACAGTTCACCAGGCTCGGATACCAGAGTCCTGGAAATATATTGGTATTAAAACTGCACTGTACTTTGGAATTTATTTGGGAGTTTTCCGCAATCCTCTTCATAGGCTGCACAGCGACGAGACATGAATCCAGGAATTTTACAAACCCCGAGAACTTACCAACTCTCAATGTTGGTAGAATTGACGTGACAACAACAGCGCATCGACTGCGCATTTCATTCAAAACATTTGCAACGCGGAGTAGGGAAAATTTAAACATCTCATGTGGAGCCCATCTGTACCGAGCTGCATGGTATCTTGGCTGCAAAGATGGTCCTCGCCATGTACGTCGGGAGTCAAGGTGTTCAACATACAGCCTATTGCGCACAGTTTGAGTCGTTACACGACGTCCTGTGGCTGCACGAAAAGCATTATTCAAGACGGTGGCGTTGCTGCGATCATCCATTGCAGTGGTAGCTGCAGTAGTAGCCCTAGGGCGTCCTGAGTGAGGCATGTCCTCGACAGTTCCTGTTTCTCTGTATCTCCTCCATGTCCGAAAAACATCGCTTCGGTTCGCTCCGACACGCCTGGACACTTCCCATGTTGAGAGCCCTCCCTGGCACAAAGTAACAATGCGGACACGATCGAATCGCGGTATTGACCGTCTAGGAGTGGTTGAACTACAGACAACACGAGCCGCGTCCTTCCTTGCTGGTGGAATGACTGGAATTGATCGGCTGTCGAACCCCTTCCATCTCATAAGCGCTTCTCTCGCGTGGTTGTTTACGTCTTTGGGCGGGTTTAGTGACATCTCTGAACAGTCAATGGAACTGTGTCTGTGGTACAATATCCACAGTCAACGTCTATCTTCAGGAGTTCTGGGAACGGGAATGATGCAAAACATTTTTTGATGTGTGTACTTTCCGACCCGTCATGTCCACTGTGTGTCGCTGTGTTGCCGTCTACGTTAACTGCATGACGTCGCTTATTATGCGTCCTCCGTCGTCTGTTGTGTTGGCATTCCACAGAATGGACGTTTACGTCCAAGTATATGAGTACCTTCTTAGCTTGTGCGTATTCGGCTATTAGTTTTACATAATTTGCGTAAGGCTCTATGGAGTTACTACATTGCGCATACAATTTAGCAATTATCCATATATCTCTTGGTATGAAAGTTCGGTTGTTACCAAGCGTTCATTACATAAATTGATTATTTTGACAATATTTATATGTTGATTTAATACGGAAATTGCTGCCTTGCTATCATGACTACCGGTTATGTTTATCACATTTGTCGTAAAGCATGTCAGTTTGCCTTGCTTGGTGTATGGCTGTTGTAGACACAGTATTTCTATATGTCTTTAAGTATTTTGGGGAGTCCAGCACGAACTTGCTTGCCCCTCACTGCATTCAGCTGAACATGTTCATTAGTTTTCTATGGGTGTTTTACGTGTACGTAGCATTTGCTACCAGTTTGAACATAGTCGAAACATATCCGTCCGTATGCCCTGACATGGACGGCATGAATTCAAACGGTTCTTCTGTTCGTATACATACTTGCATCACTAAGTCTACCAACTGGTTGGAGCCGGTTTGTGTGTTTTCCATATTAAGCGTGATTCTGTTTATTTGCTCCTTGGTTGAGAAACAGTCACCGTTTGGATGCCGCTACCTAAACAACATTCTTTGAGCTGTGTAAAATTCCCTTTCTTTATAAACTACTTAGCTTAATGCTTGGTTCAAAGCCAGTAAAATTGAAGATAATGTTGGCTGCGATGGGCGCTGCTTTTGTGATACTGTTGCCGGTTGGTGTCATCTCTGTGACAGAGTTGGTTGATTTTGCAATGGCGCCGTTGTTAGTGTGTGCGTTCGACCTCTTGACGGCATTCTGGGAGATAGGTGTGATAGGTGTGGCGTCGGGTGATACGCTGAGGTCGCCGATTTGTGGAGTGTGCTGTTTATCTACAGTGACTACGTCACACTCATTAATCACTTCTTTTGTCACACGCAAAGGTGTAAAAATACTTTGCCCAGTCTGTAGAAGAGTCCTTTTGTGCAGTTTCACTAGTGCTACGATACCAGCTGTTACACTGGTTTCTTCTGGTTGGGTTTGTTGTAAGACTGAGAACTGAATGTCAATGGCGGTTTATTGCTTTGCTACATGGTAGCACTGTAGGGTTGCATAGTGGCAGATTTTCTTACCGGGGACGTACCGATTATGATTGTGGTGATTCCATCTGCTGGTGTGTTTTCGTTATGTGTGGTACAAGTATCAATTCGACACCCCTAATCTTCATCATTCACGAATTAATCGTCAATACCTTCGTTTTCGTAATGTATTATCTTTCGTGTACCCACAGTCTGGTTGCGATTCTGGGGTCGGGGGTGTCTCATGCGTGGATGTTTTTATGTCTATGATTCCCTTATCTACCATCTCTTTCTCGCCGATTTTGTTGTTGTTTCTTTCTATAATATGTGGTTTGGTCACAGTGCTTGCTGTTGTTATGCCCGAGTTCTGTAGTCCACCTGATACAAAGGCCTCAGACTTTATGTAGCGCTCATTCTTGATTGTATCGTATTTACTTCCCTTCTTACTTGTTGTTTCCAGTTGTGTTTTGTTTTCGATACTTGTTGTGTGATTTGTGTGTTGTCTTGTGTTGGATTTAGTGTTTGGACTGTCTATTCTCGAGACTATTGTTGATATCGCGGGGTAGTGTTCGGCTGTATTTGAGTGTTCTGGATCATTTATTAACTGGTCCTCTAGTTAGTCTATTGTTTGGATTAACTAGATGTGAAACTTAATCCAATAGAACATCTGTTTATTAATTATACTACCTCGTCATGTACCGATTCATTTAAGGTCATGTCGTCAATATACTCCAATGTATTTGTATATGTCCTCTAGTGTGGGTATATGGCCGTAATTGTATAACTGTCTGGTTGTAGGTCCTGCTGTTGGCGCGACGACATGGCACGCCGGAAGTTTCTGCCTCTGGTGGAGGGACATTTGTGCCTTCTTGTAGTAGTGTTTTCCATATTATTATTCTCAATGTTGTTCACTGTGTACTGATTAATTGCCATAATCAGTAGTGTCCATGAGACTGTCTAGTAACTGACACTCTTCTCCTTTTGGATTATTACATTGTCTTCTCCTGCTTCTACAAGGGATTTTTGTTTTGTTTTTGGTCGTCTACTGATTGGTTTGATGCGACCCGCCACGAATTCCTTACTTGTGCTAACCTCTTCATCTCAGAGTAGCACTTGCAACCTACGTCCTCAATTATTTGCTGAATGTATTCCAATCTCTGTCTTCCTCTACAGTTTTTGCACTCTACAGCTCCCTCTAGTACCATGGAAGTCATTCCCTCATGTCTTAGCAGATGTCCTATCATCCTGTCCCTTCTCCTTATCAGTGTTCTCCACATATTACTTTCCTCTCCGATTCTGCGGAGAACCTCCTCATTCCTTACGTTATCAGTCCACCTAATTTTCAACATTCGTCTATAGCACCACATCTCAAATGCTTCGATTCTCTTCTGTTCCGGTTTTCCCAAAGTCCATGTTTCACTACCATACAATGCTGTACTCCAGACGTACATCCTCAGACATTTCTTCCTCAAATTAAGGCCGGTATTTGATATTAATAGACTTCTCTTGGCCAGAAATGCCTTTTGTGCCATAGCGAGTCTGCTTTTGATGTCCTCCTTGCTCCGTCCGTCATTGGTTATTTTACTGCCTAGGTAGCAAAATTCCTTAACTTCATTGACTTCGTGACCATCAATCCTGATGTTAAGTTTCTCGCTGTTGTCATTTCTACTACTTCTCATTACCTTCGTCTTTCTCCGATTTACTCTCAAACCATACTGTGTACTCATTAGACTCTTCATTCCGTTCAGCAGATCATTTAATTCTTCTTCACTTTCACTCAGGATAGCAATGCGATCAGGGAATCGTATCATTGATATCCTATCACCTTGTATTTTAATTCCACTCCTGAACCTTTCTTTTATTTCGATCATTGCTTCCTCGATGTACAGATTGAAGAGTAGGGGCGAAAGGCTACAGCCTTGTCTTACTCCCTTCTTAATACGGCCACTTCGTTCTTGATCGTCCACTCTTATTATTCCCTCTTGGTTGTTGTACATATTGTATATGACTCGTCTCTCCCTATAGCTTACCCCCTACTTTTTTCAGAATCTTGAACAGCTTGCACCATTTTATATTGTCGAACGCTTTTTCCAGGTCGACAAATCCTATGAACGTGTCTTGATTTTTCTTTAGCTTTGCTTCCATTATTATCCGTAACGTCAGAATTGCCTCTCTCGTGCCTTTACTTTTCCTAAAGCCAAACTGATCGTCACCTAACGCATTCTCATTTTTCTTTTCCATTCTTCTGTATATTATTCTTGTAAGCAGCTTCGATGCATGAGCTGTTAAGCTGATTGTGCGATAATTCTCGCACTTGTCAGCTCTTGCCGTCTTCGGAATTGTGTGGATCATGCTTTTCCAAAAGTCAGATGGTATGTCGCCAGACTCATATATTCTACACACCAACGTGAATAGTCGTTTTGTTGCCACTTCCCCTAATGATTTTAGAAATTCCGATGGAATGTTATCTATCCCTTCTGCCTTATTTGACAGTAAGTCCTCCAAAGCTGTTTTAAATTCCGATTCTAATACTGGATCCCCTATCTCTTCTAAATCGACTCCTGTTTCTTCTTCTATCACATCAGACAAATCTTCACCCTCATATAGGCTTTCAATGTATTCTTTCCACCTATCTGCTCTCTCCTCTGCATTTAACATTGGAATCCCCGTTGCACTCTTAATATTACAACCGTTGCTTTTAATGTCACCAAAGGTTGTTTTGACTTTCCTGTATGCTGAGTCTGTCCTTCCGACAATCACATCTTTTTCGATGCCTTCACATTTTTCCTGCAGCCATTTCGTCTTAGCTTCCCTGCACTTCCTATTTATTTTATTCCTCAGCGTCTTGTATTTCTGTATTCCTGAGTTTCCCGGAATATTTTTGTACTTTTTCCTTTCATCAATCAACTGAAGTATTTCTTCTGTTACCCATGGTTTCTTCGCAGCTACCTTCTTTGTACCTATGTTTTCCTTCCCAACTTCTGTGATGGCCCTTTTTAGAGGCGTCCATCCCTCTTCAACTGTGTTGCCTACTGCGCTATTCCTTATTGCTGTATATATAGCGTTAGAGAACTTCAAACGTATCTCGTCATACCTTAGAACTTCCGTATCCCACTTCTTAGTGTATTGATTCTTCCTGACTAATGTCTTGAACTTCAGCCTACTCTTCATCACTACTATATTGTGATCTGAGTCTATATCTGCTCCTGGGTACGCCTTACAATCCCGTATCTGATTTCAGAATCTCTGTCTAACCATGATGTGATCTAATTGAAATATTCCCGTATCTCCCGGCCTTTTCCAAGTATACCTCCTCCTCTTGTGATTCTTGAACAGGGTATTCTCTATTACTAGCTGAAACTTGTTACAGAACTCAGTTAGTCTTTCTCCTCTTTCATTCCTTGTCCCAAGCCCATATTCTCCTGTAACCTTTTCTTCTACTCCTTCCCCTACAATTGCATTCCAGTCGCCCATGACTATTAGATTTTCGTCCCCTTTACATACTGCATTACCCTTTCAATATCCTTATACTATAAACTTTCTCTGTTCATCTTCAGCTTGCGACGTCGGCATGTATACCTGAACTATGGTTGTCGGTAGTGGTCTGCTGTCGATTCTGATTAGAACAACCCGGTCACTGAACTGTTCACAGTAACAGACCCTCTGCCCTACCTTCCTATTTATAACGAATCCTACACCTGTTATACCATTTTCTGCTGATGTTGATATTACCCAATACTCATCTAACCAGAAATCCTTGTCTTCCTTCCACTTAATTTCACTGACCCCTACTATACCTAGATTGAGCCTTTGCATTTCCCTTTTCAGATTTTCTAGTTTCCCTACCACGTTCAAGCTTCTGACATTCCACCCCCCGACTCGTAGAACATTATCCTTTCGTTGATTATTCAATCTTTTTCTCATGGTAAACTCCCCCTTGGCAGTCCCCTCCCGGAGATCCGAATGCGGGACTATTCCGGAATCTTTTGCCAGTGGAGAGATCATCATGACACTTCTTCAACTACAGGCCACATGTTCTGTGGATACACGTTACGTGTCTTTAATGCAGTGGTTTCCATTGCCTTCTGCATGCTCATGTCGTTGATCATTGCTGATACTTCCGCCTTTAGGGGCAATTTCCCACCCCTAGGACAAGAGAGTGCCCTGAACCTCTATCCGCTCCTCCGCCCTCTTTGACAAGGCCGTTGGCAGAATGAGGCTGAGTTCTTATGCCAGAAGTCTTCGGCCGCCAATGCTGATTATTTATCATAATTCAGGCAGTGGCGGGGATCGAACCCGGGACTGAAGACGTTTTGAGTATGAATCAAAGACGCTACCCCTAGACCACGTGTGCTACATGGGATACTTGCTATGAATTCCCTGATCCTGTATGTAGACTTTTTGTGGCCGGCTTGGCCACGTTTGGCACATATATCCTCTTGGTTTCTACATGTTTTGGTCGAGTGACCATAGTCGCAGCGCTTATAACATTGACTCACAAAGGTGAAGTCTTTGACATTAGGTGAGAGAGAGAGAGAGAGAGAGCTCTCGGAAAGGGTTGGGAAACGAGTGGAAAGCAACAGAAAGAGTGAAGAGTCGGCAAAAGATCCAACATCTGCAAGACCAGCTAATTACTCCCATTTGTTCCTCCTTTTCAAATTTATCTCACATCCTTTCCATGATGCTACCTTTTGTTAACGAGAGTGCGTTTCTGGTGCCTGGCCTAGAGCTCAAGTCCACCCCTGCGTAATCTCGTTGCTTGCGGGCGGTGAATCGCGGGAGCTGGCCGGCTCTGGTGGTTAGCGATAATCGCATCTCTTCCCTCAACCCCCCTCCCTACCCCGCCCCCTCTCACCATTCCTTGTCCTGCCAGAGGTTTTAAATTAAACTGCTCGTATGAGGGATTATACTCTCCGCTTGCGAATACAGGAACCACTTAGCGGCGGAAATGTCCCCGGTCTTTGGGAGTGGTTTTTGTGGGATTAGTGATTCTCTGCACGTGTGGCGTGGCGCCCTGCCTCTGGCAAGGCGGACGGAGCGTGATTACTGCTTCTGACACGCCTAAAGGTGCGTCCAGGGCCTGCACGGAGCTACCAGTTGAAAGAGAGGTAAAGAATCTGAGAAATAGGAACAGCATACTGTACTAAAACTGAAGAAAGTATGAGGAGAAAAAAATGTAGAAAAATACTACCAACTACTCAAAACGCAGGTTGGAGAGCGAAAGACATGAGGAGCTTCGATCAAAAACGAAGATGAAGTGTATATCATAGACAATAACGACGCAGCAGATCACTGAAGAAATAAAGAGAAGTAAAATGATCGACCTGACTTGAATGACAGGTTAATGGGAAAAGCCATAGGATCAATTACAACACTATTTTTGACAAAAATTCGATGAAAAAGTTAACTAAATAGGGCCAAATAAGGTTCCTCGGTACAACAGATAAACTGGAGCAATTTTCAGACACTAGTTTATAAAACGAACTATATTGTATATAAGCTCATCAGACTGATACATGATAATGGAGAAATCCCTGAAGATACCCAAAGATCAGTTCTTGCACAAGTACCCAAGGAACCGCATCGGATAAGTCTGGAGACTATCCTAAAATGAGCTATGTATCTCAAGAAACCAATATACTGGGCCCCTTTGGCCGAGCGGTTTTAGGCACTTCAGTCCGGAACCGCGCTGCTGCTGCGGCCGCAGGTTTGAGTCCTTCCTCGGGCATGGGCGTGTGTGATGTCCTTTGCTTAGTTAGATTCAAGTAGTTCTAAGTTGGGGGACTGATGACCTCAGATGGTAAGTCTCATAGTGCTCAGAGCCATTTGAACCAAGATTCTGACATAGGTCATAAGCAATGGAATATTAAACAAAATTAATCAAAACCTCGGTGGAAATGAATGTGGATTTATAGAAGTTAGAGGGACTGGAGATGTAATAATTAGCTTAAAAATACGACGTGAAAAATGAGCAGGATTAATAAACCATCGTTTGTAGAGTTTATTTATTTAGAAAAATGCGTAGACAATGTCGATTTCCCTAACACTCTGAAAATTTTAATCGGCATGAAGTTGGATAAACGAGACAGGAAAATAACGCAGAAGCCGTACAGGAATCTGATAGCAGCTGCAAAATAAAAAGACTAATGTAAAATTTTTAAGGCTAAATAAAGATCTTCGATAGGGATGGAATCTTTTGTCATCACTGTTCAACATATACAATCAGGATGCAATAAACGAATGAAAAGATACGTTTGTCGATGGAATAACTATGCATGGAGAGAACATAAAAATACACAATGTGATCAAAAGTATACGGACACCCCTCCAAAAATATATGTTTTTCACATTAGGTATGTTGTGCTGCCACCTACTGCCAGGTACTCCATATCAGCGGCCTCAGTAGTAATTAGACATCGTGAGGGAGCAGAATGGGGCGCTCCGTGGAACTCAAGGACTTCGGTCAGGTGATTGGGTGTCACGTGTGTCACATGTCTGTACTCCTGATTTTCACACTCCTAAACGTCCCTAGGTCGACTGTTTCCGATGTGATAGTGAAGTGGAAACGTTAAGGGACACGTACAGCACAAAAGCGTACAGACCGACCTTGTCTGTCGATTGACAGAGACCGCCGAATATTGAAGAGGGTCGTAATGTGTAATAGGCAGACATCTGTCCAGACCATCACACAGGATTTCCAGACTGCATCAGGATCCACTGCAAGTACTATGACAGTTAGGCTGGAGGTAGATGAAATGAAATGTCGGGTGGCTAGGGCCTCCCGTCGGGCAGACCGTTCTCCTGGTGCAAGTCTTTCGATTTGGCACCACTTCGACGACTTGCGCGTCGATGGGGATGAAATGATGATGATTAGGACAACACAACACCCAGTCCCTGAGAGGAGAAAATCTCCGACCCAGCCGGGAATCGAACCCGGGAACTTAGGATTGACACTTCGTCGCCCTGACCACTCAGCTACCGAGGCCGGACAGACTGGAGGTGAGAAAACTTGTATTTCATGGTCTAGCGGGTGCTCATAAGCCACGCATCACGCCAGTAAATGTGCAAACGACGCTTCATTTGGTGCAAGGAGAGTAAACAATGGACGATTGAACAGTGGAAAAACGTTATTTGAAGTGACGAATCACGGTACACAATGTGGAGATCCGATGGCAGGGTGTGCGTATTGCGAATGCCTGGTGAACGTCATCTGCCAGCGTGTGTACTGGCAACGGTAAAATTCGGAGAAGGTGGTGTGATGATGTGGTCGTGTTTTTCATGGAGGGGGCTTGCACCCCTTATTGTTTTGCGTGGCACTATCGCAGCACAGGCCTACACTGATGTTTTAAGCACCTTCTTGCTTCCCACTGCTCAAGAGCAATTCGGTGATGGCGACTGCATCTTTCAATACCATCGATCACCTGTGGTGGAGTGATTGCATGACAATAATAGCCCTGTAATGGACTGGGCTGTCATTCCGCAAGAAAACTTTCAGCAACTAATTGAACGTATACCTGCGAGAATGGAAGTTGTCATCAAGGCTAAAGCATTACCGATGGAGGGCGCTACGAACTTGTAAGTCATTTTCAACCAGGTGTCCGGATACCTTTGATCACATGGTGTAGGTTTCCGGATCATGCAGCATTGTTATCCAAATTTGGAAAGCGTCTCTAAAAGACAGTATCAGGCATGAGTGAGGTGTTCTGAATAATATGTAATATAAAGTAACTAAGAGGTAGATCGGAATGGATTTATATAGTAACGTTACATTAGCCTCAAACCTACATCTAGCTGGAGAGAATATGAAGCAAGTCAGCAGCTTTAGGTCTTAGACAGTAGAATGGCTCTGAGCACTATGGGACTCAACTGCCGTGGTCATTAGTCCCCTAGAACTTAGAACTACTTAAACCTAACCAACCTAAGGACATCACACACATCCATGCAGGATTCGAACCTGCGACCGTAGCAGTCGCACGGTTCCGGACTGCGCACCTAGAACCGTGAGACCACCGCGGCCGGCAGACAGTAGAATACCACAGCATTATAGATCACGCCAGGAGCTGAACTGCACGAGCTAAAACAGCATTTAACACGAAGAAGAAGCTACTGACATAGTAAAATATCAGTTTAAACAGCAGTAATCCGTATTTCAAAGCTTTTGAATGGAACTCGACTCTATATATCTCGGACACATGGACTGTAGGAGAGGCAGAACGGGAAAGACGACATAATTTTGAGGCTTGATGTTGATGAAGAGTTCTAATGATTCCATGGACTGATAAAATGACCACTGAAGAAATCAACAACAACCTAAGAGAGGAAAGATTGTTGCGGAGGATTAACAAGCAACGGATGGAGTGATGGGTTGTACACTTAGACAGACAATGGTCTTCGTTGTGAAATTAATGGAAGAAAAAGTGACTGGTAAATATGCTTGAGGAGGACCAGGATTTCGGTACGTCACACAGCTGAAACAATAACAGAAATTGGCAACGGGCTGGGAACTAAATAGACATACAGATGACATTGAGAAAGTGGGAACACGAATTTCTGCCGACCCGTCTACAGATTGACAATTAAATACGAAGAGGAGGAAAGGCCTGTCTTCTTCCCTTTCTTATTGTACGCTGATCTCAGTTGTTCTCGGAGGCTCTTCTTCTTCCATGTTCATTTGCCATACGACAATCAATATTTATTTCGTCTTGATGTGGAGAATGATAGTCCCCTATAGCATTCTACAAACAGCTAATGATCTAAAACATGAATAATGTCTGGTCTTATAAATGCAAATCCAGAATTCGGTAAGGAGAACATATGCATTTAATCTTATAGCACAGCCACAGTTTTATACTTGTGCTATGAGGCTGAATGTCGTTACACGACCATCTTTCCCTTCCACCCTGTCGGTCGCACCATTGCTGGCCATACGCAAGAGTTTCGCCAGAGGGGGTGTGCGGTAGCGATTTCGCAGATGCAGCACCGCCCAAATGGTTGCTCTTGCAGAGTAACATAGCGGTGGCCAGTCTGCAGTATCAGCTGGAAGCGGAAATAACGACGTGAGCCAGTACCAAGGCCGGTGATGGCAGCGACGGAGAGCTTGTGCGACAGCGCCGGAGCGTTGTTTGCCTTACTGGCTGCCCTTGTTTTACTTCGTCTGGGCTGACTCAAGGAATCACTGCTGGCCATTGTCAGAGTCAAAAGAGTCAAAGTGGACTGGCACTGGGAAGAGAGTGGCGTGGAATTGGGAGCAGCGTGGTAACAGCACCAGTGAACTGCAGTGGTTAGCGATGGATATGGTCGGCTATAATGTAGACATTACAAAGTGAGAGGAGCGCATGATGTCTTCTCATAGACGTCCAGGAGAAGATGGCAGCTAATAGCCAGTGAGGAAGAACCACAGAGGAATTGATTACGGAAATGCCGTCCAGTGCACGATTTTCGCCCTTTGTCCGCCATATTTGATACTGACACGCAGTTGTAGCCATAAGAGATCAGCTGACTAAGTTATAACGCAGAAGTGTGCAGAGGGATAGATGAAGTCAGCTTGTTTCATTTTATCGTTGTATGAAAGCAAGGCGAGACCATGAGGAATTTGGCTATTAAAAACTATTGTGAGCTTAACTGTGGTGGTACACAATGTAACATTTTGACTGAGAAATTGTAAATGCGACAAGACCACTGTTCGGTGACAATGTATTAGCAGTAATTTATTGTGTCTGCTGCTTACCTGTGTTTTCTGTTAGTATGTCTTTTGCTTATATGTATTTTCTTCTCACTATATTGTAGCTGTACCTCGGTACGGTTGGTACGGTAGATAATATAGTAAGTAAGTTGCTTGTCCTAGCCTTTTTAGTGTGTCCTTGTGCAGTTATTAATGACCAGGAACTAGTTTGTTCTTTTAATTGGTGCTCACTTGGAAAGTTATTCATTGAAAGTAAAAACTTGTCGCTTTTATTTTATACATAATATTATATTCTACATACGTATGATTGTATTATAACGTATGGTATTACGGTTACTCTTTTTGAGATAAGTGTATAGTATTTCAGTTTAAGTGGCTTACTGTTTTCAGCTCTTGCATCACTAGATATCTGAAATTATTATTCTTGACATTTGTTACAAAGTTTTAAAATTAGAATGCTCTTTTGTGTTGTGATATATTGTTTAATAGAGGAAATATTAATTGTAAGATCACATTTAACATAACCACCAACCAAACTCCACTCTACTCAAACCTAGCGCCATAGTGTGGTAGCAGAGTGTGGTTGTGGATTGTGCTGGTGTGGTGCCTGGAACAGTCACAGCATCTTGTTTGGGAAGCTGTATCTTGTACTCATTTGTCATGTTTCATGTGTAGCCGTTGGGACTGTTTTGGGTTCCGCTGTGTTGTGCAAGAATGAAATGGCCTATGAAGTGTGAATAAGGAAATTAACAGTTTTCTGCTGGCTCTGACTGAGGATGAGCTGATACTTCAGATTTCGAAAGTGAGGCACCCTACCTTGTGCAGTTACATACTCTACAGGCTAGGATTATGCATTATGTGAACAAGGTAAGTTATTTCAAATTTTAAGTGAGGTGGGGAGTAAGCAAAGAGTCAGTACACGAATTACGAGGTAGGGAGACGCAGTTAGTTGTCATTACAAGTGATAAAATTATATTGTGATCATCATTACTGTTAGGCAGTAGAATGAATTTGAATGTGACAGAAGCGGACGATGTTAATCAAGTGAGAGTCAAAGAGGCACTGGCGCTTGAAACTATTAGGTTGTTTTCGCCTGTTACTTTGTGGCAATTCCTTTTCAGTTTCTCTGTATAGGTACGACTCGGCATGATGTCCAGTCTCTGCAGTGGTCGACACTGAATGTCGGGCCGCATAGTAATTCTGAACAAGTTTTCCTTCTACTTTCTGGAAACGGTAACTTAGATAGTATTTCTGTTTAGTGGGCTTGGTCCGTCATCATTTCCAATTCTCCTGTCAGTAAGCACTCACAGTGTTTTTCTCTGCTCCGTTTACATTAAAGTTACGTTGTGGACCTTTCGTTTGTTGCAATTGTATGTAACTCCATACAGTGCACAGAAAAAAATTAATAATTTACATTAGTATAATTCTTATCCACTATTTCACCGATAAACTGAAATCTGATACTCGTTTGTTATCATAATTGATAATAGTTCTACACTTATCTAGAACTCAATACGTCGTCTTACCATTTATGAAAGAAAAGAAATAAATATGCATCTGCAACAACATCTGTTTAAACAAATGCAAATGGCTCCTCATAATATGCTACACAAAGTCCAGCTGTTTCTTACTTCATTAGTAACTCTGATATTCCTCCAGACTTGATCCACAAAGCCGTTTACCAAGATTTTGTGACCAATTTGTCCCATCCAGTATCCCTCTAGATATCTCCAATTTGCGTTCTCCCTAAACAATCAACAATTTTGTCACCTGCTGCAAAGAAAGCAAATATATAATCTATTTTACGCAAAAAATAGCAAAAATCATCTCATCAACGTTGAAACTAACTTATGTTTATTAATATTATAGTTTGTTTCAGTTACAGAGTATAAATTCTTATTACTACTTTGGGTTTATTTCACAATCAGGCAGCTGACGAGCAGATACTTTCTAGCAATTACAGCCTTCTTCCCCACGCAACACATATCATTCCTAGTATACCCCTTCATAGAAGCCTTACGACAAGCAACTTCCATAAAAAAAGAAACAGAAAGAGATGTTGCACGAGTTAAGACATTAGATTCTTATTCTGGAGATCCTATCCCCGCCTATCTATCATGATACACTTCTTACAGGTTTTTCATAATTTCTATCAGCATCGAATTGCACGTAGCGGGGTGGTTCCTTTGAAATGAAGCCGTTGATTTCGTCACTCACGTTTCCACAGTCTTACGTTGTCCTCTGTGATAATCTACTGGATGTTACCCCCCAATCGTCCTTCTTTCTTCTTCACAGTATAAATGTTTGAAAAATTATTTCAATACAATATCGTCATTGTGAAACGTGTATCGTTTCCTTAGTCACATATGAAAATCAGCCGCTACTATCCTCATCATTCGTTTTTCAGACGGAAAATTTACTTTAAGTCATAAATTTTCGGCTCGATCCCATCGAAATATTCTTCAATTACATCGTCTAGCATTTTATAACATTAGCGTCACATTAAAAGTACTGACAGGTTAGGAAACATCAAAAAACTAAGAAAATTACTTCCTATTTTAGGGCACTGCGTTATTACTTGTCCTACATCTAAAGAATTACAAGTGACAACATTTATTTTACGAAACAATACGTTGCTTGGCAGTTTGTTTTATAATGTTAGTTTTCTACTGTATCTCATGAATAACGACGAGATGATTGTGCCGCATTTGGAACAGATAATCGACCGCTGCGAGAGAGCACCGATGCACAGCAGCAGCCGTACGGACTCTTTTGCCTCTTCTCTTTGCTTCAAAAAGTAGCTCTATTAAGGAGAAATTTAATTCTTTTCCGGAACGAAGTTTTTCTATTTAAAAATTTCCAGCCTCTGATGTTAATATAGCGCACTTTCGAAGGAAGGAGGAAAATCCTCCACGGTGAAGGGGACCTTAATAAGAAACAGAAGCGTTTAGCTTCTCACATTTAAAATGAAGACACGGAGATAGATCGGGGCAAAGTGCTTTAATTACAACACAGAGCGGTCCAATAAAATGTCGGAAAGGCCCCCGCTGCATAGCAGTCTAGCGTGGGATCTCGAGACCGCACTCGGCGCGTTTGTGCCTGCGTCTGAAGAGCGCTGCGAGCGAAACTGGCCGCGAACTTCCAAGAGGTTGCAGCGAATAAAAATTCCCAGCGACGCGGGGCGGGCCTCTTTGATGCGGCAGTTTGGACAGGAAAGCAGGGAGACTCGAATGCGTACTCAAATAAACCAGTAGTCGTTATTAATCTTTCATCTGTTTCGTGCAGATTTTCGTTTGGAGTGCTCAGAAGTGAGATATACACGTGACTCGTAAATAACTGCTCGTGAAGTGGACACCTCCTCTCTTTTCATGCGTCCAGGTAGCGACTGCATAGCAGCGTGTAAACAGCTTCCTTTAAACTTTCTGTACAGACATCGTATATACAGACTTCACCTAATGCTCATTTAAGACAATGTAAGTAATAACTATTTGCTTTCAATCACTTTAACGGAACTCTATACGGTTCAACTACTTCTTTCATGAGACAACGCATTCATCATCAGGTTGTTGACACTCAGTCTCTGCCGTTCATTAAATAAAATTAAAATAAAGTAATAAACACAATGGACTCTAAGTCCTCGTATTATGTGAAAGCGTCCATTTTACAAGCCATAATCGCGGTGCAGGCCGTTTCCTATTCTTCAGCTATGGACGGCAAGAGTGTCCACTTCAAGCTTCTCCTGGTGACCGGGGGCAGTTGTGCACTGCTATGCCTGGGGTACCACTATTCATTCGCACCTCGTGTTTATATTTTCAAAGATGTTATTATTTCCATGGCCCACAAAATTCTTACGACTTTTGAATAGCATTAAAATAAATACAAAAAGCTGTTATGAAACTGCGCCCCATTGTCATTTATTTTCACATTAAGATCATTACTGAATTCATTCTCGTGAATAACCATTTATAATTCTTCTTGCAAAACGAATTTTCTTCCCTCGTTATCTATGTGCAGGGTTTCCAAGTCCTTTTCTAGATCGTCTAAAGGGTGCCCTACTTAATGCACATATTTTGCTAGTAATGATTTGTAATTCGTCAGTCTCAAAGCGGATTTATTTTCCTCGTAACTGACAGGAAAACACTTCATATCTGTCAAATATTTTTATATACACTCCTGGAAATGGAAAGAAGAACACATTGACACCGGTGTGTCAGACCCACCATACTTGCTCCGGACACTGCGAGAGGGCTGTACAAGCAATGATCACACGCACGGCACAGCGGACACACCAGGAACCGCGGTGTTGGCCGGCGAATGGCGCTAGCTGCGCAGCATTTGTGCACCGCCGCCGTCAGTGTCAGCCAGTTTGCCGTGGCATACGGAGCTCCATCGCAGTCTTTAACACTGGTAGCATGCCGCGACAGCGTGGACGTGAACCGTATGTGCAGTTGACGGACTTTGAGCGAGGGCGTATAGTGGGCATGCGGGAGGCCGGGTGGACGTACCGCCGAATTGCTCAACACGTGGGGCGTGAGGTCTCCACAGTACATCGATGTTGTCGCCAGTGGTCAGCGGAAGGTGCACGTGCCCGTCGACCTGGGACCGGAACGCAGCGACGCACGGATGCACGCCAAGACCGTAGGATCCTACGCAATGCCGTAGGGGACCGCAACGCCACTTCCCAGCAAATTAGGGACACTGTTGCTCCTGGGGTATCGGCGAGGACCATTCGCAACCGTATCCATGAAGCTAGGCTACGGTCCCGCACACCGTTAGGCCGTCTTCCGCTCACGCCCCAACATCGTGCAGCCCGGCTCCAGTGGTGTCGCGACAGGCGTGAATGGAGGGACGAATGGAGACGTGTCGTCTTCAGCGATGAGAGTCGCTTCTGCCTTGGTGCCAATGATGGTCGTATGCGTATTTGGCGCCGTGCAGGTGAGCGCCACAATCAGGACTGCATACGACCGAGGCACACAGGGCCAACACCCGGCATCATGGTGTGGGGAGCGATCTCCTACACTGGCCGTACACCTCGTGATCGTCGAGGGGACACTGAATAGTGCAGGGTACATCCAAACCGTCATCGAACCCATTGTTCTACCATTCCTAGACCGGCAAGGGAACTTGCTGTTCCAACAGGACAATGCACGTCCGCATGTACCCCGTGCCACCCAACGTGCTCTAGAAGGTGTAAGTCAACTACCCTGGCCAGCAAGATTTCCAGATCTGTCCCCCATTGAACATGTTTGGGACTGGATGAAGCGTCGTCTCACGCGGTCTGCACGTCTAGCACGAACGCTGGTCCTACTGAGGCGCCAGGTGGAAATGGCATGGCAAGCCGTTCCACAGGACTACATCCAGCATCTCTACGATCGTCTCCATGGGAGAATAGCAGCCTGCATTGCTGCGAAAGGTGGATATACACTGTACTAGTGCCGACATTGTGCATGCTCTGTTGCCTGTGTCTATGTGCCTGTGGTTCTGTCAGTGTGATCATGTGATGTATCTGACCCCAGGAATGTGTCAATAAAGTTTCCCCTTCCTGGGACAATGAATTCACGGTGTTCTAATTTCAATTTCCAGGAGTGTATTTCCCACATTTTGAGATTTTTCCATCTTGCTACCGTTATCAGTTTTCAGGCTAAACATTACAAAATTATTTATCTGAAACGCTACTTTGAGGTTGTGATGCTTAAAAATGTTCGCTGTCTTTAGTGAGACTGCTCTGTAACCCTGCATAGTAAGCACCTTACTCCTTTCTTCTATATTTTATAGTCACTCTTAAGCAACAATTTATTATCTTCTGTCACTATTGTTAACCGCTGTCATCTTAACAATGCTCAATTAAAACTTCCTGGCTCAGAGGTCGTGATCGATCTGCAAAACTTCTTTTTCCAGACGTTTCGTTGCCAACTGCGGACAAAACCCGATGTGAGTCAACGACTGGCGTCAGGCCTTTGTTTTCTTCTTTTTTATGGTGATTTCATTCCCCTGCCAGATATGGGCAGGGGAGGGCTTTTGATTATGAAAAAAATAAAAGAAATATTTTTATTATGTAAAAAAATGAAAATGGGGGAGAAATGGCTTTAAATATTTATGTTATTTACTCTTTCAATACGAACTTTGTTGTAGAACCCCGTATTTACGTGTGGTAATAAAAATTCATTTAGACCGAATTAAGCACATTTAAAATTACGTGAACCTTCTCATGCTGATAAATTCAAACTAACTGATTAATAACATTTATTTGAAACTTATTTAAATTATTTTTTTCTTTATTTCGGCCTTGGTACACATTTTCTGGACGAAGTGGATTTTTAAATATTTACTGAATTCTTTCCCGGCGTTAGCTATGGAACACAAGACTGTCTCTGTTAGCATAAAATGGTTAAATATTGCCAAGCCGACCTGAACGCTTGATTATCATTGACAAAACACATTTCACCATGCGTTTAAGTTATTTGCTTTAGAAATGGAAAGAACCAATACATTAACAACGTCAACGTTAGTTATCCGCCTATGAATGTACAAATGTAAAACCAGTAATAAATTCAGCCAGCCTCAGGATCGCTGTAGAAGAAAAATATTTCCTAATTCACTGCTAATTTTACCTGCTCCTGATTCACGGGTTTGGTTAATTTTATAGGGGAACAGTTTTTTTAATGTGCCGCCTCTGCAAATCGTTCGGTCGTGGCACAGCCCAGCAACACCATCGAAAATCGCTAAAAGTGCTGAAAATTCTTTAAAGAAATATTATAGATGATATGGTCAAGCTAATTTACATTAGTAATACACAAATTTGATAAATTATAATGTATTTAGACGATAACAATAATCAAAATTACACACCTTGATGATTTCTCCTCTAATGGCGGCTAAAGATAGATACAGACAAACGAAGTCTACTCATTCATATAATGCTACGTCACAGGTTCCTCTCTCTCTCAGCTCTAGAGGAAGACGACAAAGAATACACATTATGTAGCGCTTTTTATACTACTGCTGATTTAAATATCTCTTTGTAATCTTACAATCCGCGGCTCTTCAGCCGAGTGACATGACACCTAATACAAGAATAAAATGTTACATATAAGGCGATAAAAAAGGGGGACATAAAACAAAGTATGGGGAGATAATGAAGTTAAAAATACACTGACGTGGAGACGTTCATGGGGGGGGGGGGACAATTAAAAAAGTCGATATAAAATTAAAAACCACAGTTGGCGATTCTTAAAACACCTAGAAGACACTGAAGGCACACGCACAGCTTTAAAGTAGGCCACAGTATTAAAAACGCTCCAGAACAACACACTTTAGACCCACTTGGAGCACACGTGATGAACAATAAAACTACCAGGTGGGGACCTGCAGAGGGAGAGGCCGGCGAGGATGGGAAAAGAGGGGAGAGCAAGGTGCAGGAGGGGAGGCCGCGGGATGAAAAGTGAAAGGGCGTCAGCGGGTACACTAAGAGGCAGGAGACTGGTGGGGCAGGAGATGAAGAGGGAGGCGTCAGGCCGTGGAGGTCCCGTTTATATAGAGGGCACCACCGTACGTCACGCTGCGCCGACTGTAAGTCTGTCCCTAACTAACGTCATTTCCATAGTCACATCGTTAGTGCAAAGGCGACCGCCAAATCTTGTCTAACTTTAAGCTGTCTTTTCTATTAAAATTATTGTGGTGTTTCTGAATCTCTATAGTTTCCCTATACATAAGTCGATAATAATGCTATGTCCTGGCTAGCACACATATGAAATTTTATTTCATGATCACCGCCTTTAAAAACATGTTCCGCTACAGCTGGTTTGTCGGTATGTTCCATTCGACAGTTCCTTTTGTGTTCCGTTAAGCGGGTACTGACACTTCTTTTCGTAGTTCCAACCTTCCCACAGCTACAAGGGATTTTATACACGCCCTACGAGTTATTAAGGAGTGTCGCGCGTCTTTCGTCGATCTTCAAGACTCACTAACTTTCTTGGTGGCTCTAAAGATTGTTTCAACTAGAAACTTGGCCAGAAATTTCCCAGTACGGTCCGCAATATTGTAAAATAAATGGAAGAAAACTTTTCCAACTGACATTTGTTGTTGCTGAATGTTCTCAGACACGTTTCATCTGGGATGAAGTGCTCGAGCTATCACGTTGCCAGCGTGTCCATTTTCTTTTCTTCTTAAAATCCGTTCCCATATGATTTAGTTCATCTTCCAAATAACTGGCTCACAGATCTTATTAGCTACGTCCACCAATGTTTTAATGACACCTCTCTTCTGTCTTGGATAATGGTTCGAATTTTTATGGAGGTAACGGTTGGTGTGTGTGTATATTTCCTGTACACTTTATGCCCTAGACTCCCACCTGCTCGTTTCATTACTGATACATCCAAAAAAATTAGTTGTTCGTTGCTCTTTTTCTCCATAGTAAATTGTATCTTTGGGTTAATACTATGTAGGTGCACCATGAAACCATTCAATTCCTCTTCACCGTCATACCGTTCCACAAAACTGTCATCCACATGATACCAATTCAAAGGGCTTTTACTGGCAGACTGCAGTGCCAGCTGTTCAGCCTCGATTCCAAGAATTCAGCCAAGGAGTTAAGCAGCTTCTCTCATAGTATAGCCGTCTGACAAATGAAACTCTTCATCTGGATCCTCATACTGAGGAGTGACTTCAACTGAACCGGTTTTTGCTTCCACGCCGTTCAAGTTCTTCATGACTGTTAAAAAGTTCGCCAACAGTGAATAGTTTGTTTCCGACTTAATGAAATTTAAAGAAACAAATGATTTTTAGCTTACTACAGGGACAAAAACTGAGATAAATATATGGAATAAATTCATTTAATTAGATATTGTTTGAACAATAAAAACGCGAAGCTATTTTTTAAATCTCTAATAGAATTATGAAAATATGTTCAGCTCCTAAAACATTCTGTAAGAGTGTTCTATATATAGTCTTACAACAAGGCCCCTACAACAACCAAAGAGCGTTGCCAGTGAGACAATTATAGACTGTTATAACAAAGTTGAGATATGAAGAATGTGCCTAGCAATATTTTAAAAGAATTTAGCAAGTACGTTTAATGATATCCACCTAACCGGGAAGGTGTTTTATTCTTCTGGATTTTCAATATTACGCTATATGCGGTGTTCGGAAGTTCCCGTATTTTTTTCGGCCTGTCTGGATCTCTTTTGTTTTTGTGGTTTAAAAGTCTTTGTCTGATACGACAGTCTTTCTGGAACCATTCTTTATAGTTGTACATTATATTTCTTTTAGTTTTAATCCAGTTTTCCATTCACACTCCTATGTTTCAATCCTTTTGTATACTATTTGCTGCTCTTCACATCCCCTCAATGCTCCACGATATCTAATTTGTAATTATTGTATTTGTTTTTCCTGTCTGATATTCAGTACCCACGATTCACTTCTGCATAGTTGGGTTAGCACTGCAACTGTTTTATAGAATTTCAGTTGGGTTTTTTCCCGCCCGTTATGTTTTAAAATTCTTTCAGTTGTTCCACAACTACTTACAATACTAGTCAACCAACTCATATTCTTCGTATTCATGTGATGGTTTATCTCCAGCACAGTTAAAATTTTACTTGTTCGATTGTTTTTTAATCAGATGTTCCACAAAGTGCTACTGACTTGGATTTACTAGAAAATATTTTCACATTTAATTCGTTACGTACTTTATTTATTTCAGAATTGCTTTCAATGAATCGTCTACTTTTGCAAAAATCTGTGTCAGGTCATCAGCAAGAAGGAGTGATTTTGGCCTTACAGAATTGTTTATTTGTACTCCAATGTTTATCTTAGGATTCCATCCGCGAAGTGCATCGTCTGTATAGATATTGAACAATATAGGGGCTAAACTATTGTCCTGTTTCACCCATTTATTTATTTGTTTAGGCACTGTTCCTAAGGTCACAAAAGTTGTGGAATAGTGATATATGCGGGAATACAGATGACGGTAGTGTCGCTTAGAAGAGGTATAAATGGGCAGTGCACTGGCTGGGCTGTCATTACTCTGGTGATTCATGTTGAAAGGTTTCCGACATGGTTATGGCCGTATGACGGGAATTAACAGACGTGGAGATTGACCCATGGAATATCCATTTTGTAAATCGTCAGGGAGTCTAAAGTTGCGAGATCCAAAGTTTCAAGAGTGTGCCGAGAATACCAACTTTCAGGTCTTACCTGTCATTATGGACAACGCAGTAGCCAACAGCCTTCATTTAACGACCGAGAGCAGCATCGTTTGAGTAGAGTTGTCAGTGCGAACAGACAATCAATACTTCGTGAAATAACGGCATAAATCAAGATGGGATTTACAACTAACGCATCCATTAGGTCAGTGCTGTGAAATTTGGTGCTAATGGCCTATCGCAGCGGATCTCTGACGCTAATGCCTTTGCTAACATCTTGAAATCTCCCGCAGCACCTTTCCACGGCTCTTGACCATATCGGCTGGACCCTAGACGACTGCAAAACAGTGGCCTGGTCAGGTCAGTCCCGATTTCAGTTGGTAAGAGCCGAAGGTAGGGTTCGAGTGCGGCACAGATTCACGAAGCCTTGAACCCAAGCTGTCAACAAAGCACTGTGCAAACTGGTGTTGTCTTCATAATGGTGTAGGCTGTTTACATGGAATGGGCTGGGTGCTCTTATCCAATTGAACCTATCACTGACTGGCAATCGTTATGTTCGACTACTTGGAGACCATTTGCAGCCATTCACGGACTTCATGTTCTTAATCAGCATTGGAATTTTTATGGATGACAAACGAACATGTCACAGAGCCACACCTGTTCGCTGCTTGTTTCGAGGTCATTCTGGACAGTTCGAGCAAATGCTGTAACCAGCGAGTTCGCACGACATGAATCCCATAGAACATTTATGCGACATTATAGGGAGGTCAGTTTGTGCACAAAATCCTGCGCCGGCTACACGTCTGCAGTTTTGGACGGTAGTAGAAGCAGCAGGGGCTTCCAAGCCACGTCGAGTTGCTGCTCTATGTTGGGCAGCAGGAGGTCCGTCACCATACTGGTATGTATCCCATGATTTTTATCGTGGAAGCGTATATATGCCTCCTAACTCTTAGGTTACTGATGTTTATTCATACAGACTTCTGATAGCTGTCTTGTCTTGATTTGTTTAATTATGAAGCACAAAGTATCTGCTTTGCTTTTCTTAAATACGCAAAAAGCGTATATCAGCTAAACCATTAATTCCACAAAGTCTCAGATGGGTGTAGCATAAGGCAGTTCACAGACCACGATAGAGTGAGAGGCCAAGAGCTGTCACGGTTCGAGGACATGGTGGAAGGGCACCGAACTACCAGCAGGGCGCGCGGCGCAGGTGACACTGCTGTGCCAGCTAGTAATTACCGGTGGGCGGAACTAATTACATTCCTGCCTCCCACCGGCGGGTTTTTGCCTGCGGCGGCCGTCCGAGTGACGTCAGCTGCAGTGGCCACGGCCCGCCGTGTCCGCGGAATCGGCGATCGACGCCCCCGGCGGCTATGAAAGTAAAAACTGTCTGTCAGCCGCCCACGCGCCACTCCCAGACCGCCGCAGTCTCCATTAGCAAATTACTTTCTTCCTCAAGCGTCCACGGGGGACGTAAAAGCAAGTGGCTGCGACGACAGGACGACCTGTCGGAGGCAATAAAATTTGGAAAATTGCGCATTACATTTGATCGTTACGTATCCCAGTCTAATGAAGATCAATGGTGTAACCGGGTAATACGAAACTCGTGATAGTCACGAATAAGCCGTAGATATTTATTTGTACTAAACACGCCTGGTCACCTTGACATCTACATGTGTACTCCGTAAATCACCATACGGTGCGTACCTTATACCACTGCTAGTTCATCTCACTGTTTCACTCGTAACTGGAACAAGGGAAAATTTGCTTCCGTAGGAGCTCTGATTTCTCTAGCCTTTTGCTTGCGGTCGTTGGGCAAGATGCATACTTACCGCAATAGGGTCGCTCCAAAGTCTATGCCAAATTTCGATTCCCTAAATTTCTTCAATATGGTTTAGGAAAAAGAACGTCTTCTTCCCTACAGGGACACCCACTTGAGGTTAAGGAGCATTTTTATAATACTCGCTTGTTCACCATTAACAAATCTAGGAACATGCATCTGAATTGCTTCAGCGTTTCCCTTCACTGTGTACTGTTGAGGATACCAAAGTCTGGAGCAGTATTCAAGAATGTGTTGGACAAATTTTCTGTAGACGAGAGACGACACTTTCTTAGACTTTTTCCAATAAACGGAAATCGATCCTTCTCTACAGCCGACCTTATTAACTCGTTCATATCATGTCGCTTTACAGTGTTACTCCCAGGTATTTAACAGACTCTGTGTCAAGTAACGCCATGCTAGAACATCACAGGATTGGTTTTCCTCATCTGTATTAACATATATTTATACGTATTAACAGCAAGTTGCCCTTCATCAAACTAAAACAAAATTCTGTACAAGTTAAGCTGTATCTTCCCGCAGTCACTGAAATACAACATGTCGCCGTAAAGAATTACGCCATCATCAAACACTCACAGATGACTGCTCACCTTAGAACGTTTCACTTATAAAGGGTGTCAGGGAGGAATAGTCAATATATGAGAGGAACGACCATTCGAAGCTACAATGTCCAGTGAACATCGTCTCTAAAATTCATACCTTAACAGTATGAACACCTCTTGATCTTGGATACTGTTAAAAATATCTCTTCTACTGCAAGCTGTTCCCATACTTTGATAGAAGACATATGAACCAAAAAACAAAATCCATTAATCGAGGGTTCGAAAGTGCATACCTCCAGAGCGATGAGCATACTGTGAAACACATCTCTTCTACTGAAGAACTGCTCATAGTTCTTAAGGTATGCATGTTAGAGCCCATGTTTACTAGACTATTGTTTCGGATAATCGTTCCCGCCACAGTCCTGAATACTGATCAGTCCTCCTGGGACACCCTGTATAGAGGACTGGAGCGATGCCATCACTCTTCCTTGGAGTACTCCTGACGATAACTTTGTTTCTGATGAATACTCCTGATCCTGGACAAAGTACTGGGTTCTATTATTCAACAAGTCTATGAGTGGCTCACATACGTGAGATTCTGTTCAGTGTCAGACCTTTGTTAGCAGAATGGCAATTACTCAAACATTTCGTTCAAATCTAGGCATACGAAATGTGGCTCTGGCCCTTAATCCACCGATTGAAGGACGTTGAGCCATAAAAGGGCTAGTTGAGTTAACCTTAACGCCACATCCAGCAAAAGTATTTCTTTATTTCATTAACAGTCCTTTTAACTGAAGTTTCGAACATTACAAACATAAATACTCATGGCATAATATTATTCTCACCCCCCCCCCCCCCCCCCCCCCGAAGATACGAAGCTAGTACTGTGCAACACTGCCTCCAGCCTTGATAATGGCTCTAGCTTGGAGAGAAAAAGAATCCACAAGTTTCACAGCAAGCCATATCCAGTTGAAATCACTAATTGGTGATGACATCCCGAAGAGGTACCAAATTACAGGATTGCTGACTGCTACATTTCATCCCCTGTTCCAAATCGCATTTTCTACAGGATTATGAGTAGGTGATTTAGAAAACCTGTGAGTGTTTTGTTAAAGCAGAAAGCTATGCGTGAAGCTCTGTGGACACGGATGCTGTCATCCTGGAATGCGGAAATTTCGGTCGAACACTTAACCTGAGGGTCTAGAAGAAAGAGCAACAGATGGTCACCGATAGAGCTTAGCTACATACCCTGTTTGACATTCACGGTACCCTCAATGAGTGATGTTAGGTCTTTTTGTGGATGATTCACCCAACTAAAGAGTCGATGTGAACAGTTAGGCAAAGAATTGAGGAACTTGATTAAGAAAACACATTAAGCAAGTTCCACAGAAAGTAACAAAGTGTGTGAATTCCTAAGGGACCAAACTGCTGGGGTCATCGGTCCCTAGACTTACTCACTACTTAAACCAACTTATGGTAAGAACAATACACACACACACCCATGCCCGAGGGAGGACACGAACCTCCGGCGGGACAAGCCACGCAATCCGTAACATCGCGCCTAAACCAAGTGGCCAGAAAGTAACATCCTTATTAATGAGAACTGAAAGGTGGTCCTGATCTGACCAGAGTTTTAGATCATACAGAATACTGTTCCACCCACTCGTGGGATAATTTATATACCTGATACACGCACTGTCTGTCCTAGCAAGGTAGCGCTGATGTGTTCAGCAAACTGTCATACATGGTTAATGTACACACAGTGGCTCAGGTGTTTGGCCGCTACATCTGAGGCCACGCTCTGACCGAAGGGTACTGTGCGCTTCACGAGTGGATCACTAATTTTGGGGCCGCTGGTGCAGCCAGCGTTGAACCAGGAGAACTGCAGATGAACTCCGGATATCAACTGGCTGGCCAACTACTGACTTGCGTTCTACAGAAAATCGCAATAGTACCACGTGACTCGCAGAGGCAAGTTACTGCCGACGATAGCAGCCCTCCATAGAACAAACCTAACTACACCAGTCATCGTAGCAGCTGCTGGAGGCCATGTTCAGCCCTTGAGTTTCCCGCGCCTTACGGGTGGGCAGCCCGCGTTACAAAACTGTTGGTCTGGCGGCAACAGACGAGGTTGCTGCAAATGGCACCACCTCATTGACCTCTTCATCTCACACTAGCACTCGCACCCTACGTCCTCGGTTAATTGCTAGATGTAAAGCAACCACTGTCTTCGTCTACAGTTTTTACGTTCTACAGCTCCCCCTAGTACAACGAAAGTTATTCCCTGATGTCTTAACAAATGTCCCTTATTCTTTTCAGTGTTCCTTCCGTCTCCCTACCCGTTAGCCTGTCCGTCCACGGTAGCTGAGTGGTCAGGGCGACGGACTGTAAATCCTAAGAGCCCGGGTTCGATTCCCGGCTGGGTCGGAGATTTTTCTCCGCTAAGGGACTGGGTGTCAAATCGAAAGACTTGCACCAGACGAGCGGTCTACCCGCCGGGAGACCCTCGTCACACGCCATTTGTATTTGTACCTGTTAGCCTAACAGCCCACCTAATTTCAACAGTCGTCTGTAGCATTATATCTCAAATGCTTCGATTCTCTTCTGCTACGGTTTTCCCATAGTCCATATTTCTCTATCATAAAATAATGCTTTCCAAACGTACATTCTCAGAAATTTCTTCCTCAGATTAAGGCCTATGCTTGATACTAACAGACCTCTCTTGACCAGGAATGCACTTTTTCACAGTATTATTCCGCTCTTAATGTCATTTTTGCTCCGTCCGTCATTGGTTATCTTGCTGCCTAGGTTGCAGAATTCCTTAACTTCATCTAACTCGCGACCGTCAATAGCGATGTTAAGTTTCTCGCTGTTCTCATTTCTGCTGCTTCTCATTCCTTGCGTCTTACGAGGCCAACAGTATTGCTATGATTGCATCACCGCCAGGTTAACAGCAACTGAAAATTACGCCACCAGTGACACCAGCTTTCCACTAATTTGTTTATATTTAGCACTCTGTAAATGGACCTGGTATTTGTGAAATTTTGTTATTTTAATATTAATCGTGGTGTCGCCAAAAACTTTATGTTACACTCGTGACTATCCCAAATCAGAAACGTGGACGGGAATCCTATCGAAGTGAATTTAATTCCGACTGTCCTAGTTTATAATGAGAAAGTGGTTTAACTTAAATTTAATGTAGTGTTGTCATTTGCACATCGAATTATACTTTTGAGTAGGTCAAAAGACTGATTATGAAAGCACATTTGTTATGTAAAAGTTATAGTTTGTTGTGCTTTGCTTAATTAATAATCAATGATAAGAATACTTACCATTTCTCATACATACTAATGTAGTTTTGTTAATGGGCATGGTTCTTCAAACCATGTAAGTTTCAGGGTCCTCATATACTAGGCCAGTTAGTTAATGAAGCAATACAAAGGCTCCTTCAGAGCCAGTGCAGTTAGATTTTGCATTCTGGTTTAGTTACCTCAAACTGACCCTGTACCCTTCAATGAAGATATAGATTATGATCATTAGCAAACCTCCTGATTTAAATTCAGAATATTTCAAGTTTTTCCCTGTTCAGTATTGCTACTAGTGTCACGTGTGTCGGTAACTGGTTATATAAACTGTTACATCTAGTTTATTTAAGGTATGTTTTGTTGAGAGGCATATGTTACTTTTTACTATCTCACTGGCCATTTGTTTGTTGCAAGCACTTTTGTTTGCTAGATTAAGTTACTGTGTTGTATTATGAACAGTTATATGGAAAGAGTTTAGTGTGCGTGCGTGTGTGTGTGTGTGTGTGTGTGTGTGTGTGTGTGTGTGTGTGTGTGAAGGAAAGTTAGATTAACCTTAGCACTGCCTTCTGCTTTATCGTTATCCTTGACACAAGAATGCCTAATTAGCCAGGCGACCTGTTTTAATATGTAATGTTACAACTTGCTTTTGTGCTGGGGGAACGTATGTTGCTGATCCACCTATACATACATTGCCTTGCCTATATACTTTGCCTTACTGTTTCGGAAAGGAATCCCAATTTGATTGTTCTTCTTCCATTAGGTTGTTTCATGGTCCACTTTCTCAAAAATTTCTCGCAGATGTATAACGTTAGCATCGATTATCGTTTAAGGTGGTCGGTGATAGCGTTACATCGTACCTGATTGTAATCTCACACATATCAACTTTATTTTCCATTCTTCTGCATGTTATTCTTACCAGCAAGTTGGATACATCAGCCGTTAAGCTGATTGTGCGATATTTCTCGCACTTGTTAGCGCTTGAGATCTTCGGAATCGTGTGGATGCTGTTTCTCCGGAAGTCAGATGGTGTCTTGCAAGACACGCACATTCTACATACCAACGTGCATAGTCGTTCTGTTAAGTGGCAACAGAGCGACTATTCACGTTGGTTGTAGAATGTATGTGTCTCGTGAGATACCATCTGACTTCCACATGTCCAATGCTTTTAGAAATTCTGATGGATTGCTGTCTCACAATTCTGCTTTATTCTAGCAAAGCTCTTTTGAATTGTAATACTGGATCTGCTATCTCTTCTGTATCGGCTCCTGTTTCTTCTTCTACCATATCAGACAAACTTTCTCTCTCATAGAGGTCTACAGTGTACCCTTTCCACCAATCAGTAGGAATCCCATTACACTCTTAATCTTACCAGCCTTGTTTTTAATATCACCGGTGCTTCTTATGACTGTTATGTATCATGAGTCATTCCTTCCGACAGTCATTTCTTTTTATATTTCCTCACATTTTTCAAGTAGCTATTTTCTCCTAGCTTCCCTGCAATTCCTATTTATTTCATTCCTCGGTGACTTGTGTCTCTGTATTCCTGAATTTCCCTAAACATTTTTGTAGGTCCTTCTTTCATCGATCAACTGACACATTTATTCTGTTACCATGACTACTTCACAGGTACCTTCTTTGTACCTCGGCTCGTTTCAGCCATACTCAGATTACTGTTCAAAGAAGCACGGCCAATAGGCGCTGCCTGTCCAGGACTGTTCCATCGACACCTAAATTATAAATCTGCTGAGTTAGAAAAAGTAAGCTCAGCGGGCCAAATACAAAAAACCCTCTCAAAAGAGCCACTCGTCACACTGATCCGCTGTGGATTGGTACCAGTCGGTCGTGGGTCCCCCACCGCTGGCGTGAGCCATGGCTGTCAGCTGGTGCCTCTCAATCTAAAGTGGTATGCAATTAACGTACTAAGACGAGTCAAAGTGGAGATGTTGGTGTATGGAAGTGGACTGAAAATGTCTACATGTAATACAGCCTAAGAGTAGTTGTGGTAAATAGAACGAAACCTATAGATACGGATAATAGCCGGCTTCAAATCGGACTGGAATTGTTGGTGTCAGTTGCAGCAACTCAATCTGAACAGGTTTCCGAGCAAATACTACGAAGGGAACAGTTTCCAGTGGACATGTGGAGTCGGGTACCTCGCAAAAGGCCGTTCGTTACAGCGTTATAGCTCTCTCTCTCTCTCTCTCTCTCTCTCTCTCTCTCTCTCTCTATGTGTGTGTGTGTGTGTGTGTTTGTGTGTGTGTCTTTTATGTGTCATCAGTATTCTGACTGGTTCGACGGGGCTCGCCACTAATTCCTTTCCTGTGCGAACATTTTCATCTTCCTTCTTCTTCTTCTTCTTCTTGCGGTAAGGCCTCTGTAGGACCACAGGTAGTAGCCCCTTCGTGGACTGCATTATCCTCTTCTTCTTCTTCTTCTTCCGAGATCTTCAGTTTCCGTTTCTCCTGGTGGCTCCACTGGTGACATTCCAATCTTTTCCTCTATTCTTCTCTGTCATTGATCTCCGGCATATTTGTCGGTGTATATTTATTCCTCCAATTTTCCTTTCCTTCGACCATGATCCCCAATTCCAACCATTTATTCCGAAGTTCAACAATCCACTTCGTTCCTGTGTTTACCCTTGTCCTCCCTGTTGTTTCCCACACTCTCTTAGTCATTCTGTTCGTACTCATTCTAACTACATGCCCAGCAAACATTGCCCTTTTGAGTCCGATTTCCCCGGATATTGTTCTCATGTTCTAGTACAATTCTTCCCTAGGTCTTCGCATCCACCTCTCTCCACCTCTTTTGGGACCTAGTATTTTTCTCAGAATTTTCCTCTCTTCTTTCTCTAGTTGCTCTGCCCCATTTCTTCCTAGGGTCTTCGTCTCAGCAGCATATAATACTGCATTCCTCACTCTTGCCTTGTAGTGGCTTATCTTTGCCTCTGTGGATATATTCTTTTTATTGTATACCTCTCTCGTCATGCAGAAGGCTGACCTCATCTTCTTTATCCTCTCTGTTATTCCCTCCTTGCTCCTGTTCCTTCCTGTTATAAATTCTCCCAGGTATTTAAATTTGTCCACCATTTTCACAGTGCCTTCCGGTGTTTCCCAGTTTGCAGTGCTGTTTAATGTCTTTGTCTTGATATAGGCGATCCTCAGTCCCACCTTTCTGGCTACCTTACTTAAGTTGTCGAGTTGTGTCTTTGCGTCTTCTTCCGTCTCACTTACTATTGCTATGTCATCTGGAAAGGCTAGTCAGTCCACTTGAGCCCGGTTGTCCTTTTTGTCCCCCACATGGGTCTTTGCTATTCCCATTTCCTCGTTTATTGCTCTCCACTGCCTGATCACTTCGTCCAGTGCTATATTGAATAGCAATGGTGACAATCCATCTCCCTGTTTAAAACCAGTTTTGATCTCAAATTCTTCTGATAGTTCTCCTCTGACTCTCACTCTTGCCTTCAGCCTTCTTCCTGAAAATTCTCTTAAAATTTAGCCGACTCTTCATCACTGCCATTATTTGCTATTATTAGCTGATATTTATTTCAGAACTCAATTAATCTTTCTCCTCTCTCATTCCTATAACCCAGTCCAAATTCTTCCGCAACGGTTTCTTCTATTCCTTCCGCTACAACCGCATTCTAATCCCCCATGACTATAAGGTTTTCACCTCTCTTAACTGAGTTAACCGTTCAGTATCCTCACATACGTTCACTGTCTCTTCAGCTTCTTCTTGCGACGTCGGCTTGCATAGCTAAGCTAAACTACTGTTGGTGATAGTTCGCTGCCGGTTCTGATGAGAACAGTAGCACACTCTCTTCCCTACCTTCCTATTCATAACACATTCCAATAACGCCTTTTTCTGCTGCTTTTGATATTATCCTATACTCATCAGACCAGAAATCCTTGGCATGTTTCCAGTTTCACTTCACTGACCCCCACTATATCTATATTCAGCCTTTGCATTTCCAGTTTTCAGATTTTCTAGCTGCCCTACCACGTTCAAACGTCTGACATTCCGTTCTTCGATTCGTAGAATGTTATCTTTCGTCGGTTATTCAATCTTTTTCTGATGGTCGCCTCTTCTTGTCAGCACCCTTCCGGGGATTCGAATGGGGGACCATTCCGGAATCTTTTGCCAATGGAAGGATCATCGGGCACTATTTCAATTACAGACATATATCATGTGTCTTTAATGAAGTGGTTTCCATTGTTTTCTGCTTCCTCAGGCCGTTAATCACTGCTGGTTATTCCGCCTTTCGGGGAAAATTCGAAGAGAGTGCCCTGAACTTCTGTCCGCTCCTCCGCCCTCTTTGACAAGCCAGTTGGCAGAAGGAGGGTGAATTCTGATGCCGAAAGCCTCCGGCTGGGAATACTGATGATTTGTATTCAAAATTTAAGCGGTAGCGTGGTTGTAACCAGCGACCGAGGACGTTTTGATTACTAATCAAAGTCGATAACCCTAGACCATTGGTGCACTCCACACACACTGTGCACACTGTAGCTTAGAAGCCTCATTGAACAATCGGGGTACTCGACGTCTTTCATCATCTGAAAAGGGACAAAATAGTGACTCCATAGAGCACGTTCGACACAGCCAAAATTAAGTTCGTGTGGTCAAAAAGGAAAAAAAAAAGAAAATCTCACACATTTCTATCACCAGCTATGTTTGCAATGTGATGGAAGGTATGATTCATGCGAAGCTGGTATGGCGACTCGAGTCTCACAATTTACTAACCACTGCAGAGCGTGGATTTTGAGCGTGCCATTCTGCAGTTGACCACCTCGTCAATCAAAAGGTTCTCGGTCCTGGGTTCGATCCTCTCCACTGCTTATATTGTGTATAAAAATAGTCAACAATTGCTGCCGAAAACTTCCGGTACAAGAAGTCACTCCAATTCTGCTCACGGTCTTGTCAAAATGGTCTGAAGAGTGGACAGAGTTTCAGGGTAGTCTATAGCGTTTGACGTAGGTGACTGTCCCTAAAAGGCGGAAGAATCAGCATGAGGATCAACGGCATGAGGACGCAAAAGGCAAAGGAATCCATAGCATTAACAAGAATTGTATATTCACATGACACGTGGGCTGTAATTGAAAATGTGTCATGATCATCTCTCCACTGGCATAAGATTACAGACTACTTCCCATTTGAATTTCCAGAAGGGAACTGCCAAATACGAGGTGACCATAAGGAAACACATCGAATAACAAACGAAAGAATAATACTCTAAGTGTCGGAGCCGGGAATGTCAGAAGTATGAATATGGCAGAAAATATGAAAAGCAAATTCAAAGGCTCACATATTGTGGGGGGTTATTGAAGTGAAATGGAAGGAAGACAGGGATTTACCGTCAAGTGAGTGTAGGGTAATATCAGCACCAGCAGCAAATAATACAATGGGAGTAGGATTCTTTATGAATAGGAAGGAGGGCAGAGAGTGAGTTACTGTGAAAAGTTGAGTGATGGAGTTGTTCCAATCAGAATCGACATCTGACTAATACCGACAGTTATAATTCAGGTTTACATACTGTCGTGGGAAAACCAGATGAAGAGGTTACGGAAATTATATAAGGATACTGAGAGGGTCATTCGGCACTTTAAGGGAGATGAACATCAAATAGTCGTAGGGGATTAGAATGCTGTTGTTGGGGAATGAATTGAGTAAGGGGTTACGGGAAAATATGAGCTTGGTAATAGTAATGAGAGAGAAGAAAGACTAATTGAATTCTGCATTAAATTTCAGCTAGCAATAGCGAATACGTCCAAGAGTCACAAGAGGGGTGGGCATACCTGTAAAAGGCCTGGAGGTACGGGAAGTTTTCAGTTATCTTACATCATGGTCAGCAGATATTCCAAAATCAGGTATTGGATTGTTAGGTGTACCCAGGAGCAGATAAAGACTCAGATCACAATTTAGTTACTGAGTAGGCCGAAGTTGAAAAGAATAGTCAGGAAGAAACAAAGTGTCGGGAAGTGTGGTACGGAAATACTAAAAATGGAAGAGATACGCATGAAGTTCTCTAGGACTAAGGACACTGCGACTATGAATAGCTCAGTTGTTAGTTCAGTTGAAAAATAAGGAACATCTCTAGAAAGGACAATTACAAGAGTTGAAAAGAGCAACATAAGCACAAGGAAGGTTACTGCAAAGAAACTGTGGGTAACAGAAGAAATACTTTAGTGGACTGACGAAAGAAGGAGGCACAAAAATGTTCTGGGAATTTCAGAACTGCAGAAATACAAGCCACTTATGTATTAAATAAACAGTAAGTGCAGGGAAGCTAAGGCGAAATGGTTGCACAAAAAATGCAATGAAATCGAAAAAGAATGATTGTCGATAGAACTGACTCAGCAAAGAGGAAAATCAAAATAACTTTCTGTGAAATTAAAACATAGGGCGGTAACAGTAAGTTTCAAATAGGAATTCCACAGTTAAGTGCAGAGGAGAGAGCGGATAGGTGATAGAGTATACTGTATGACTCTTTGAATTGGAGGACTTGTCTGATGATATGTAAGAAGACGAAACGGGAGTTGTTAGGGAAGACATAAGGAATCCAGTATTAGAGTCGGAATTTAAAGCAGCTTTGGGGGACTGAAGATCAAATAACACAAGAGGGATCAATGACATTACGTCGGTATTTCTAAAATGATTGGGGAAGTGGCAACGAAACAACTATTCACGATGGTGTGTATAATGTATGAGACTGGCGATATACTATCAGACTTTCGGAAAAAGCAGAAAAATGCTAGAATTGTCTCACAGTCAGCTTAACAGCTCATATTGCCACGAAGAATGGAAAAGAAAATTGCGGATCTGTTAGATAACAATCAGTTTGGTTTTAGGAAAGGTAAAAACTGGAAATTAGTGGGAAGGTCTTATGAAACCAAACTGCTGAGTTCATCGGTCCCTAAGCTTACACACTGCTTAATGTAACTTAAACTAACTTCCGCTAAAGACGACACTCACAGCCATGCCCGAGGCAGGACTCGAATATCCGACGGGGGAAGGCACGGGGACCGTGATAAGACTCCTCAGACCGCTTGGCTACATCGCGTGGCATAGCCGCCGTTGGATAAGCAGCTGCAGCAGTAAGTCGTATAACCCTAGCTTACTTATTTGTTAGATAGTTTAATTAATTTCTTTGCGTGTTTTTGGTACTTGCATTGTTTAATTCATATATTTCGGGCGTATTATAGTATTTGACAGTTGTAGTATCGCGCTTTAGTGTTTACTTGGTTGATTCTTATTTAAATTGCGTGTGAGTTTCGTATAGAAGGTGCAATTTCGAGTTTTAGTTACTGTAATTGTAAATTCAGCAGATTGTAGCGCAGTCGTTAGGCATTTGTACAGGTTAGTTGATACATTCTTTGCGTGTTTCGCTTGCGTTATCTAGGCACGGACTCGTGTTTCAGTAACTGTTGTTCAACATCGATTAGAATGGACAGGGACTGCGATTGCTGTGTTCGGATGAGGGCTGACTTGGCATCCCTTCGCTCACAGACGCAATCGGCGCTGACTTCGGTCGCGCAGCTTGAGGCTGTTGCCCACTGTGGGGAGCCGGACTTGGGTATCACGGGGATGTCAACCTCGTCCCGTCTGTCCCCAGATCGATCTGCCGCTGTGGTTGCCCCGATTGCTGCCCGCAGTGGGGCTGAGCCCTCGCCAGTGGTTGATTGGGAAGTCGTTCCAAGGCGTGGCAGGCAGCGAAAGGGATCCCCGGAGGCTGATCAGAAAGCCTCCCCGGTGCGTCTGACAAACCGGTTTCAGGCACTGTCTCTGGCTGAGCCAGATGCAGCTGCCTGCCCTGTTTCAGAGGATCATTCTCAGCCTTCAAGGTCCGGGCAATCGCAGAGGGTGGGCTTACTGGTAGTTGGGAGCTCCAATGCGAGGCGCGTAATGGGGCCCCTTAGGGATACGGCGGCTAAGGAGGGGAAGAAATTCAGTGTGCACTCCGTGTGCATTCCGGGAGGAGTCATTCCTGATGTGGAAAGGGTCCTTCCGGATGCCATGAAGAGCACAGGGTGCAGCCAGCTGCAGGTGGTGGCACATGTCGGCACTAATGACGTCTGTCGCTTTGGATCTGAGGAAATTCTCTCTGGATTCCAGCGGCTATCTGATTTGGTGAAGGCTGCCGGTCTTGCTTACGAGATGATGGCAGAGCTCACCATCTGCAGCATCGTTGACAGAACCGACTGCGGATCTTTGGTGCAGAGCCGGGTGGAGGGTCTGAATCAGAGGCTCAGACGGTTTTGCGACCGTGTTGGCTGCAGATTCCTTGACTTGCGCCATAGGGTGGTGGGGTTTCGGGTTCCGCTGAATAGGTCAGGAGTTCACTACACTCAGCTGGCGGCTACACGGGTAGCGGAGGCTGTGTGGCGTGGACTGGGAAGTTTTTTTAGGTTAGAAGGCCTCGGGAAAGTACGGGGTGGGCTGCAATGTCAAAAGATGCATGGCAATTACAGGACGTGCTTGGATCAAGGAACAGTCGGAATTATAGTTGTAAATTGTTGTAGTTGCGCTGGAAAAGTCCCTGAGCTTCAAGCGCTAATAGAAAGCACAGAAGCTGATATCGTTATAGTTACAGAAAGCTGGCTAAAGCCTGAAATAAGTTCTGCAGAAATTTTTACGAAGTCTCAGACGGTGTTCAGGAAAGATAGATTAGGCAGAATTGGTGGTGGAGTGTTTGTGTCTGTCAGTAGTGGTTTATCTTGTAGTGAAGTCGAAGTAGATACTCCGTGCGAATTGGTATGGGTGGAGGTTATACTTAACAGCCGAATTAAGTTAATAATTGGCTCCTTCTACCGACCCCCAGACTCCGATGATACAGTTGCGGAACAGTTCAGAGAAAGTTTGAGTCTCGTAACAAATAAATACCCCACTCACATGGTTATAGTTGGTGGGGACTTCAACCTACCCTCGGTATGTTAGCAAAAATACTTGTTCAAAACCGGTGGTAGTCCACGAACCCACGCGAATTGTAAATGGTTGCGAAAACACACTTGACCTCTTAGCCACAAACAATCCATAGCTGATAGAGAGCATCATCACTGATACAGGGATTAGTGATCACATTGTCGTTGTAGCTAGGCTCAATACCATTTCTTCCAAATCCAGCAGAAACAAACGCAAAATAATTTTATTTAAAAAAGCGGATAAAGTGTCACTAGAAGCCTTCCTAAAAGACAATTTCCATTTCTTCCTAACTGACTATGCGAATGTAGACGAGATGTGGCTCAAATTAAAGGATATAGTAGCAACAGCAATTGAGATATTCGTACCTCATAAATTGGTAAAAGATGGAACGGATCCCCCGTGGTACACAAAAAAGGTCCGAACGCTGTTGCAGAGGCAACGGAAAAAGCATGCGAAGTTCAGAAGAACGCGAAATCCCGAAGATGGGCTAAAATTTACAGTCGCGTGAAATTTGGCACGTACTTCGATGCGAGATGCCTTTAATAGGTTCCACAACGAAACATTGTCTCGAAATTTGGTAGAAAATCCGAAGAAATTCTGGTCGTATGTAAAGTACACAAGTGGCAAGACGCAGTCAATACCTTCGCTGCGCAGTGCCGATGGTACTGTTACCGACGACTGTGCCGCTAAAGCGGAGTTATTGAACGCAGTTTTCCGAAATTCCTTCACCAGGGAAGACGAATGGAATATTCCAGAATTTGAAACACGAACATCTGCTAGCATGAGTTTCTTAGAAGTAGATACCTTAGGGGTTGCGAAGCAACTCAAATCGCTTGATACGGGCAAGTCTTCAGATCCAGTTTGTATACCGATTAGGTTCCTTTCAGATTACGCTGATACTATAGCTCCCTACTTAGCACTCATATACAACCGCTCGCTCACCGATAGATCTGTACCTACAGATTGGAAAATTGCGCAGGTCGCACCAGTGTTCAAGAAGGGCAGTAGGAGTAATCCATGTAACTACAGACCTGTATCATTGACGTCGGTTTGCAGTAGGGTTTTGGAGCATATACTGTATTCAAACATTATGAATCACCTCGAAGGGAACGATCTATTGACACGTAATCAGCATGGCTTCAGAAAACATCGCTCTTGTGCAACGCAGCTAGCTCTTTATTCGCACGAAGTAATGGCAGCTATCGGCAGGGGATCTCAAGTTGATTCCGTATTTCTAGATTTCCGGAAAGCTTTTGACACCGGTCCTCACAAGCGACTTCTAATCAAGCTGCGGAGCTATGGGGTATCGTCTCAGTTGTGCGACTGGATTCGTGATTTCCTGTCAGGAAGGTCGCAGTTCGTAGTAATAGACGGCAAATCATCGAGTAAAACTGAAGTGATATCAGGTGTTCCCCAGGGAAGCGTCCTGGGACCTCTGCTGTTCCTGATCTATATAAATGACCTGGGTGACAATCTGAGCAGTTCTCTTCGATTGTTCGCAGATGATGCTGTAGTTCACCGTCTAGTAAGGTCATCCGAAGACCAGTATCAGCTGCAAAGCGATTTAGAAAAGATTGCTGTATGGTGTGTCAGGTGGCAGTTGACGCTAAATAACGAAAAGTGTGAGATGATCCACATGAGTTCCAAAAGAAATCCGTTGGAATTCGATTACTCGATAAATAGTACAATTCTCAAGGCTGTCAATTCAACTAAGTACCTGGGTGTTAAAATTACGAACAACTTCAGTTGGAAGGACCACATAGATAATATTGTCGGGAAGGCGAGCCAAAGGTTGCGTTTCATTGGCAGGACACTTAGCAGATGCAACAAGTCCACTAAAGAGACAGCTTACACTACACTCGTTCGTCCTCTGTTAGAATATTGCTGCGCGGTGTGGGATCCTTACCAGGTGGGATTGACGGAGGACATCGAAAGGGTGCAAAAAAGGGCAGCTCGTTTTGTATTATCACGTTATAGGGGAGAGAGTGTGGCAGATATGATACACGAGTTGTGATGGAAGTCATTACAGCATAGACGTTTTTCGTCGCGGCGAGACCTTTTTACGAAATTTCAGTCACCAACTTTCTCTTCCGAATGCGAAAATATTTTGTTGACCTCAACCTACATAGGTAGGAATGATCATCAAAATAAAATAAGAGAAATCAGAGCTCGAACAGAAAGGTTTAGGTGTTCGTTTTTCCCGCTCGCTGTTCGGGAGTGGAATAGTAGAGAGATAGTATGATTATGGTTCTATGAACCGTCTGCCAAGCACTTAAATGTGTTTTGCAGAGTAGTCATGTAGATGTAGATGTAGATGTAGAAGGCACCACAGAGGCAGTTATGACGTTGTAGTTGATAATGGAAGCAAGACTGAAGAAAAACCAACAAACGTTCATAGGATTTATCGACCTGAAAATTGTGTTCGACAATCTAAAATAGTGCAAGATATTTGAAATAATGAGGATAGTTCGGGTAAGCTACAGGTAAAGACGAGTAACACGTTATATTTAGAACAATCAGGGGGGAAGAACCAGAGGATAAAAATGGTGGTAAGACAAGGATGTTGTCATTCGGTCACATTGTTCAATCTACACTGAATAACCCAATAATCAGGTACACCTGCCTAATATCGTGTAGGGCCCCCGCGAGCACGCAGAATTTCAGCAGCACGCCATGACATGAACTCGACTAATGTCTGAAGCAGTGCTGGAGCAAAATGACATATTGAATCCTGCAGGGCTGTCCATAAATCCGTAAGAATACGGATGGGTGGAGATCTGTTCTTGCACGTTGCGAGGTATCCCAGGGGTGGAGATCTCTTCTTGCACGTTGCGAGGTATCCCAGATATTCTCAATAATATTAATGTCTGGGAAATTTGGTGGCCAGTTGAAGTGTTTAAACGCTGTAGCAATTCTGGACGTGTGGGGTGTCGCACTGTCTTATTGGAATTGCCCAATTCCGTCGGAATGAACAATTGACATGAATGGATGCAGGCATTCAGACAGGATGCTTACGTAAGGCTAAATTTACACTGCCCGCGATGCGATGCGATCCGATGCCGAGCCGAGCGGAGCGATGAAGCGCTGAAATCGCGTGACAATGGGCAGGCTTTGTTTAACAGTGGCAACAGAGCGGTGACCGTTTAGACTGCAAGCTGGGCCGAGCGATGTGATGCGGTGCGATGCGATGACTCCGCTGTAGTCGCAACCGAGTTTGCGTTTCGCGCGAGTGTTTGGAGCGATTGCTTCTTTGTGCTTGCGTCTGGAGTAATTGCTTGCTTGCGATGGACGTCGAAAGACTAATTAACAATGTGCGTGAACGCCCCGTGTTGTGGGACAATAAAAATAAATATTACCACAATAAGTATTTTGTTCGTCAGGCATGGAATGAAATAGCTGAAGATTGTGGTACAGGCAGTAAGTACAAAAAAGTAAAATAAATAGCTGCAAGACTCCAAGAAACAAGTAACACAAACAATTTCGTTTATTTTCTAATTTTAATTGTGTATAGATACTATTACAGTAATTTGATAATGAAATGACGTTCACAATAGTTACAGTATTTGATAATTTCTACATGAAATATATTTGCATTAATGACTGTTGACATAGTTTTTGAAGGACACTCTGACACTCCTCGCTCTTCTTGAAGCACTGCTGTTTGCTCTGTCATTTTAGAAGCATGCTGCTAAAGCACTGTGTTCTGTTATGTCCTGGTCAATAGACAGTTGAAGGGAAATGTCAGGCCCATCTTTATCGATTATTATAATGTGCAAGACGCAGATGCACTAAATAATAATGTCTGCATTTTCTACGGAAGTTCAATTTCCTTTCGGAGAAGACGCCATTTGCTGGCCATAATTCCGAAAGTGCGTTCCACCACAATTCTAGCCCTCGATAGCCTCCTGTTAAATAACCTCTCTTCCTCAGTCAGTGACAGTCCAGGGAAAGGGCGCATTAAATTTTCCAGTAGTGGAAAGGCTTCATCTTCAACCAACACTAATGGGGCTTTTACTGAAGTACCTGGTAGTTCTATCGGTGAGGGCCAGTTTTCAGTTTCGTTCAAAATATTATTGTACAAGTTACTTGCTCTAAATGTGCCACCATCTGATTGCTTGCCATAGCCTCCAATGTCAACTGCTATTAATGTGCAGTTAGCATCGGCTACAGCTAGTAAAGCAAGCGAAAAATATTTTTTGTAATTGTAATACATTGTCCCAGAATGAGGGGGACATTTAATCCGAACATGCTTACCATCAATGGCACCCCACACAATTCGGAAAACTCCAGTTGGCATACATGTGTTTTGCAGCGGTTTGAAGCAGTGTATAGTAGGAGAATGCAGGTGTACAGGGCTCAGAATTTCACATATTGCGGCACACGTTTCATGCACACATTGTGCGACTGTAGTTAGACCCATCCGAAACGACTGTGACATTGCATGGAAAGACATCACAACCGACAAACATCTGAAAAAGAAGGAAATGAGCGTAATTGAAGGATGTGTAGGATCTCCGTAGGATTTGCAGTTAATGTGCTAAGGACAAATGTATTACGTTTACAGTGTATTTAATTATTTACGCATATTTTCACGTCCATATTTTCAGGCGAGGTACTGAAGAATAAATGGAAGAACCTACGCGACACTTTCCGCTCTGAACTCAAAAAAACTGGTGCTCAACGTTCAGGAGACGAAGGTGGCATGCCGCCATTCCAATCCAATTGGCCGCGGTAAGAGCTAATGACCTTCCTGACTGCCATAATGACGCCACGGAAGACGAAGACTAATGTTCATCACAGAAAAAGAACAGCATCGTAACACGACGACGCACATGACGACGTACTATTTTCACCAGCTATTAAAGAGAGAGAGAGTGTGTTTCACCTGATGAAACCAACCAAGCCAGCTCTTCAAGACTGTCTGTATGTTCAGAGGGTAGCGTTTCGATGCCTCCTCCCTCACCCACCCTACACACAAACCAAAACAAGAGATCCAAGAAATCGAGAAACTCTGAGTTGCTAAATATAGAGAAGCAAAAGTTGAAGCTAATTGAGCAACAAATGTCGAAATCAGAAACGCAAGATGCAAGCTATCATTTTGTAGTGAGTTTGCTGCCAGCAATGCGAAAACTATCACCAGCGGCTCAGTTGAGAGCCAGGATAAAAATTCAGCAGGTTCTCTTGGAAGAATTGGAACAATCAACCACTTCCACTGCACATTCGTTGATGTCACCCTATGCACCTGAAAATCCAGTTGAAATCGTAACTGCTGGAAATCCGCAAAATGAAGTAGTCATTTCTGAAATTCAACCTGATGATATTGTTATTTCAAGCCACCAAGATTCTGAAAACTTTGATACTTAATTGAGTGAACTGTGATGTATTTTACTTCTTATTGTCAACTACGTCAAAATTTATTAAAAGAAAATTTGAATCTATCACAATTTGTAAATTTTTCATAATAAAATGATTGCTGTAAACTTAATATTGTGTACTTACCTGGTGGTGATCATAACTTTCTCTTCAGGGGTAATAGCCATTATGAAATTGTGCTTTGCTTATGTAATATATTTGAAACAGACGACACTATATAATCAAATGTCTCTGTACTCATTCTGAAATAATTCCAAAATTTATCCTCATCTTTTCTCAAGTCACTGTACAAATGATGAAATTCTCCTAAAGCCCTTCGGTCCTTGTTGATTTCATGCACCCATTCACGACTGCGTTGAATTCTCAGAGCACTGTTTTCTAATAAAAAAGAATTTATTGGGTCAAGGAAAAACGACATCGTGCCAAGACTGCTCAATTGCTGACCATATCGCGTGCTCGCGCTGTCTCGTGTGCAATGTGAACGCTCCATCGCATTGCATCGCTTTGGCTGTTATGCTTCGCATCGCGTCGCGTCGCGTCGCATCACATCACAGGCAGTGTAAACGTACACTTACGCGTCAAAGTCGTATCTAGACGTAACAGGGGCTCGTATCACTCCAACTGCACACGCCCCACACAATTACAGAGCCTCCATCAACTTGAAAAGTCCCCTGCTGACATGCAAGGACCATGGATTCATGAGGTTGTCTGAATACCCGTCCACGTTCAGCCACTCGATACAATTTGAAACGAGACTCGTCCGACCAGGCAACATGTTTCCAGTCATCAACAGTCCAACGTCGGTGTTGACGGGACCAGGCGAGGCGTAAACCTTGTGTCGTGCAGTCATAAGGTTACATGAGTTGGCCTTCCGCTCCAAAATCCCACATCGATGATGTTTTGTTGAATGTTTCTCATGCTGACACTTGTTGATGACGCAGCATTTAAATCTGCAGCAATTTGCGGAAGGGTTGCACTTCTGCCACGTTGAACGATTGTCTTCAGTCGTCGTTGCTCCCGTTCTTGCAGGATCTTTTTCCGGCAACATGTAGAATATTTTACGTTTTACCGGATTCCTAATATTCACAGCACACTCATGAAATGGTTGTACGGGAAAATCCCCACTTCTTTGTTACCTCTGAGATGCCGTATCCCATCGCCCGTGCGCCCAGTATAACACCACGTTCGAACTCACATAAATCTCTGTAACCTGCCACTGTAGCAGCAATAGCCCGTCTAACAACTGCGCCAGACACTTGTTGTCTTATTTCGCGTTGCCGATCGCAGGGCCGTATCTGCCTGTTTACATATCTCGGTATTTGGATACTCATGCGCCTACCGGTTTCTTTGGCACTCCAGTGAATATATAAAAAAATGCACCGACAGAAACAAATTAAAGTGCAAGAGTAAAATTCAGGATGAAAGGATATCAATGATAGGATTCGCTGATGAAATTGTTTGTGAAAGTGAAGAATAACTACAGTACGTGTTGAATGGAATGGACACTACAATGGGTACAGAACATGGATTGAGAGTAAATCGAAGAAAGACGAAAATAATAATAAGTAGAAATGTGAAGAGCATGAAACGTAACATCAGAATGGGTGACCACGAAGTAGAAGGAGTCAAGGAATTTTGCTGTCTAGGTAGCAAAATAATCCCTGATTAACTTAGCAAGGAGGATATACGAAGCAGACTAGCACTGCAAAAAAAAAAAAAAAAAAAAAAAAAAAAAAAAAAAAAAAAAAAAGGCATTCCTGGCCAAGAGACCTTTTTCTAGTATGAAAAATAGGACTTAATTTGAGGAAGAAGTTTCTAAGAATGTACGTTGGGACCACGGCGTTTTATGGTAGTGGAACATGGATTGTAGGAAAATCAGAATAGAAGAGAATCAGAGCATTAGAGCTTTCTTTTTCGAACTTAGGTGATTTATAATTTCGGTGTCGCAAGGAAACGTCTGGACGAGGAACATCTATGGGCCGTGCTGCTGAATAGCTATCTGAGTATTGCCAAAAAGAGAGCAAGTGTGACGAGGAAGGAGTATGTTGTAGCTGGATACGACGATAACGATAAATGCTCACTCCCCGCCTTCTAAAACCAAAGAGATAGTGGAATGCACAGCACTGGAGAGATATGTTTGTGCAACCTGAGTGAGAAAGCGCACGAAGAGCACAGAGCCTGGATTGTTCAGATGTAGGATTACAAAAATGATTCAAATGGCTCTGAGCACTATGGGACTTAACATCTGTGGTCATCAGTCCCCTAGATGGTTCAAATGGCTCTGAGCACTATGGGACTCAACTGCTGTGGTCATTAGTCCCCTAGAACTTAGAACTACTTAAACCTAACCAACCTAAGGACATCACACACATCCATGCCCGAGGCAGGATTCGAACCTGCGACCGTAGCGGTTACGCGGTTCCAGACTGTAGCGCCTAGAACCGCACGGCCACACCGGCCGCCGTGTAGGATTACAAGCTAAGTGTCGAAAATGATCACAAAGCAATCGAATCATAAAAGGTATCCGGTCACTGTTTACACTGAGATACAACAAGAAACACAGACCAACTTTACAGTTAGAAAAAAAAAGACACACGTAATTAGAATGTTAGTGCATCAAACGTCCATCAGATATTAACATGACGAACTGTTGGCGTTTAGTTGATGATGCTGAGAACCTGTTAGAAGAGGATGGGTGTCAACCTTTTAAAAATGTTTCTTCAATCATGAGATTGGATTCCATTAGGAAGGGAAACTCCAGCATTCGTCATATAAATTTGATTTTTTTTAAAATTATCTCATATCGATTTCAATCACCGAGTGATCGTCTTCAGTCCGGGACTAAGTCCACAGGACACGTATAATCGTACACAAAATATAACTTGACGAAGGTGTTTATGTGTTGAAATGTGTGTGAAATCTTATGGGACTTAACTGGTCATGGGACTTAACTGGTCATCAGTCCCTAAGCTTACACACTAGTTAACCTAAATTATCCTACGGACAAACACACACACCCATGCCCGAGGGAGGACTCGAACCTTCGCCGGGACCAGCCGCACCGTCCATGACTGCAGCCCATCAGACCGCTCGGCTAATCCCGCGCGGCTTAGGTGTTTATAGGAGGAGGAGATTAGTGTTTAACGTCCCGTCGACAACGAGGTCATTAGAGACGGAGCGCAAGCTCGGGTGAGGGAAGGACGGGGAAGGAAATTGGCATTGCCCTTTCAAAGGAACCATCCCGGCATTTGCCTGAAACGATTTAGGGAAATCACGGAAAACCTAAATCAGGATGGCCGGAGACGGGATTGAACCGTCGTCCTCCCGAATGCTAGTCCAGTGTGCTAACCACTGCGCCACATCGCTCGGTTTAGGTGTTTATAGTGAAGTTCACTATCACTTAGGTGTTTATAGTGAAGAACATGCCAACTAGCTGGTAAGAGTGAAACTGACTGACACTGAAGATGATCACTCTGTGACTGCAATCGATACGCAATAATAAAAAAAGGCTTCAAATTTATACGACCAATGTTGAAGTTTCCTTTGTTTACAATAATTGTGTTTCATTCACTTGTCGGGGCAAACAGCAGCGGATAAGTCAGAGTGGATCTTTTCGAAAACGTTGTTATATAATGAATCATTTGTTTAGCAGTGGGGGCAGTGTCCACCTTCGTAGCCGTGTGGCCAATGCAACTTACTGCCACTGGGTTCTTTTCGTGATATAGTCAGGGACATTTCCGGAGCCTGAGGCGGGACCGCGGTTCACTCAGCCTCATGATGCCAGCTGAGATGTTACCTGTCCGAACAGTATCGGCTCCTGGTTAATACACAATGGCCGAAGGGCGGTGTGCTGATCTCAAGCCCCTTCACACAACTTCCAGTGACGCCATTGGCTGAGGATGACACGGCGTTCGGTCGGCACCGAGTCGTCCATTAGGGACTATGGACGGAGTTTACATTGGGAGGGGAGGCGGGGACAGAATGTAGGTAGTTATTCCTATGGAAAACTGCATCGACTGGGTGAATAAAAACTGTTAATTCAGGTTTGACGAGAAAAAGAGATGGCCTTAATGTTATAGAAGTGACTGCGGTGGGAAAAGTTGCAGGTGTGACCAAGAGATGAGAAAAGTAGATTGGAAAGAAAAGAAAATTTCCACTCACGTCGTGTAATGAATATCTTTTACAAGCATTAAAGGCTCATCATTGAAAAGCAGAGTGGAAGGATATCACAAACATATTTATTAAGCGACAATCGTAACACAATACATCAGTGCTTAATCAAGACGCGTAACAGTAAATAACGTTTTCGTTAAAGTTATCGATTCGTATTTCTGTAATTGGAAAAAGATCTTATTTAAAAATTTATCAGTTTAAACATATCTGTATTAAAAAGGCAACGGTAAATTCCTTGGTAACCATTCTGAAGTTGTGTGGTACGTGTGCAGAGAAGTGACGGACTCATAAAACACACACACACACACATAGAGAGAGAGAGAGAGAGAGAGAAGAGGGGGGGGGGGAGTAGGGAGAAAGTGAAAATCACTCATTTATCATGTTCTCAAAATTACAACAAAAGAACAAATGCAGTGGAAACTTTTACAATAGCGCAGTACCTAAAGAACAAATTTAGAAAGACAGTTGAAGTTAAGGGAGAACAAATTAAAGCTGAGTTTATTCGATGTCACTATTATTCTGTCAGAGATCGCAACGGATTTGGATGATCGGGTGCAGCGAACAGACAATGTTTTGAAACGAGTTAATAAAATTTATATCGAATAAAGTAAAAGAAGAGAAATACACTCCTGGAAATTGAAATAAGAACACCGTGAATTCATTGTCCCAGGAAGGGGAATCTTTATTGACACATTCCTGGGGTCAGATACATCACATGATCACACTGACAGAACCACAGGCACATAGACACAGGCAACAGAGCATGCACAATGTCGGCACTAGTACAGTGTATATCCACCTTTCGCAGCAATGCAGGCTGCTATTCTCCCATGGAGACGATCGTAGAGATCTTGGATGTAGTCCTGTGGAACGGCTTGCCATGCCATTTCCACCTGGCGCCTCAGTTGGACCAGCGTTCGTGCTGGACGTGCAGACCGCGTGAGACGACGCTTCATCCAGTGCCAAACATGCTCAATGGGGGACAGATCCGGAGATCTTGCTGGCCAGGGTAGTTGACTTACACCTTCTAGAGCACGTTGGGTGGCACGGGATACATGCGGACGTGCATTGTCCAGTTGGAACAGCAAGTTCCCTTGCCGGTCTAGGAATGGTAGAACGATGGGTTCGATGACGGTTTGGATGTACCGTGCACTATTCAGTGTCCCCTCGACGATCACCAGAGGTGTACGGCCAGTGTAGGAGATCGCTCCCCACACCATGATGCCGGGTGTTGGCCCTGTGTGCCTCGGTCGTATGCAGTCCTGATTGTGGCGTTAACCTGCACGGCGCCAAACACGCATACGACCATCATTGGCACCAAGGCAGAAGCGACTCTCATCGCCGAAGACGACACGTCTCCATTCGTCCCTCCATTCACGCCTGTCGCGACACCACTGGAGGCGGTCTGCACGATGTTGGGGCGTGAGCGGAAGACGGCCTAACGGTGTGCGGGACCGTAGTCCAGGTTCATGGAGACGGTTGCGAATAGTCCTCGCCGATACCCCAGGAGCAACAGTGTCCCTAATTTGCTGTGGAAGTGGCGGTGCGGTCCCCTACGGCACTGCGTAGGATCCTACGGTCTTGGCGTGCATCCGTGCGTCGCTGCGTTCCGGTCCCAGGTCGACGGGCACGTGCACCTTCCACCGACCACTGGCGACAACATCGATGTACTGTGGAGACCTCACGCCCCACGTGTTGAGCAATTCGGCGGTACGTCCACCCGGCCTCCCACATGCCCACTATACGCCCTCGCTCAAAGTCCGTCAATTGCACATACGGTTCACGTCCACGCTGTCGCGGCATGCTACCAGTGTTAAAGACTGCGATGGAGCTCCGTATGCCACGGCAAACTGGCTGACACTGACGGCGGCGGTGCACAAATGCTGCGCAGCTAGCGCCATTCGACGGCCAACACCGCGGTTCCTGGTGTGTCCGCTGTGCCGTGCGTGTGATCATTGCTTGTACAGCCCTCTCGCAGTGTGCGGAGCAAGTATGGTGGGTCTGACACACCGTTGTCAATGTGTTCTTTTTTCCATTTCCAGGAGTGTAGAATGTTGTCTAATTAAATCCGGTGATCCTGAGGAATTAGGTTAACCCTCTGCCCACAAGGTGGACTGTTACGTTAACAACACTGTCGGATGAAATCCCATCCAGGTATTTCGGACCAATGAGCAAGCTACCCTCCAGTACTGGACCCCGACGGACTAGGATCACATCGCGTGTGCGCGCAAAGGCAGATAGGGCGAGTGGGGATTTTCCACCCCATCTGGTGGGCAGAAGGATAATAAATAACACACTGAAAGTACTAATTAAGTTTTGCAATTTTGGCAGCAAAGTAACTGGTGACAGTCGAAGTAGAGAGGTTGCAGACTATCAATACGAAGAAAATCAGTACTGTGAAAGATAGATTTGTTAACATCGAGTCTAAATTTAATAAAGAGGGAATTAAGCTGTTCAGACAAGAAGAAAACAGAAGTTTTTGAAATGTGCTACTACACAACAATGCTAAAGTTTAGATAGTTCATCGAATAGATAATGGTCGGGTACTGAACCCGATTTGAGATAAAAGAAAATTATTTCACAAGTTGACTTAAAGAAGGCACGAGCTGATCTTACACACTCTGAGGCGTCAATGAATAGTGAATTATTATGTCAAAGGAAGCAATTTTGGTGGCGGGCAATAAAAACTGTAAAGGGAGACTACAGTAGACATGCTTTAATGGATGGTGGTTGCAGTAGTTATGCTCATTTGAAGATGTTACTGCGTCAAATCAGTCTTCTGAGCGAAGAACTGAAGACCACAACAACACACCCACAGCCACTACCAATACGTTCAAGACAACACACTTGCTATGGCTCCGAATTTGTCAGTTGGTGGCCTCATAACCGCTCTCCGTATGTGTCAGTCCGACTGGATGAAGCGCGTCCTCTCCTGGGGGTGATGTGTACCAGGTATCAGCGTGGGGCCACTTGTTAAGCGTGGTGACGCCACCTGCTGAGCGATTCCGGTCACGCACGACCGCTCGAGCTTTCCTGGAAATGAGGACGTATACGTCGGACGCCCCGCCGCATTGTGAAACACAGTGGGGCGCCAAGAAAGCATATGAGGGGTGCAGTGGATCAACAGGGAAACGGGGATAAATGTTCTGTAGGCGTCGTTAATGACCGAACTCCCACCTGCAGAAATTTTCTTGTGACCAGGAAGAGTCGCACGCGGCCCCATTTCGGTTCCATTCTTCTCCTTCACTTGAGGGTATTCTATTTAACGTACTTGATAAACTACTCGTCTTTCATTGATACTTCTTATTTTCCCCGTATTCATTTATAATATCCCTACGTTGTCTTTTCCTTTCCTGTCTCAATGTCGTCACGGATTTCCTGTTTTTATTACCCTCAAAGCATTCTAGTATCAGTACTTTTACAACTGTTGCTTACTCTTACTTGCGGTTCTTCGATGTTGTTTCTTTTTATTTTTGTGTTTCGGTGATTCCACGCTTTGTGTTCTTGTTCCAGAAATACAGGGATATTAATTTTGTTTGCCTGTTTCGTTCACTTGGTAACACCTTGCAAAAAAGATCAACCTTCGCTTTGCCGTTACTATGGGTACTTTCGTATATTTAGGCGTATCTCCTCATTACTTCTCATTTTTAACTCGTTCTTGATCGTATTGTACCCACTACCTTTATAATAATCCATCTTGTAAGTATATTCTGCCCAACTTATAGTTGATTGATAAGCGTTCACATACTTATAAACAGACCAGTCTTTTAGTATTGAATTATAAAAACGCATTTTTTTGTTGCAGATACCTGTAGTTAGATCATACGCTCTTTCAATTCACTACCGAGCGAGGTGGCGCAGTGGTTAGCAAACTGGAGTCGCATTCAGGACGACGACGGTTCAATCCCGTCTCCGGCCATCCTGATTTAGGTTTTCCGTGATTCCCCTAAATCCTTTCAGGCAAATGTCGGGATGGTTCGTTTGAATGGGCACGGCCGATTTCCTTCCCCATCGTTCCCTAACCCGAGCTTGCGCTCCGTCTCTAATGACCTCGTTGTCGACGGTATGTTAAACACTAATCTCCTCCTCCTCCTCCATTCACTAATTCTTAGACCTATTTTAAATCTTCCTAGTCCACTGGGCCAAATAATTTGTCCACGATACTGAAGTTCGCTAATTCTTTCCACACTGGCGTGAAAAAGTCACAACACCAAAGAAATAATTAGTGTACAGTAATGAAATTTCTCGACAATTTCCCTAGGTATCATATTTAAGTGATCATAGGTTAATGTATGCACGAGATATGCCATTGCAAATGTAAAATTAATAGCCGGTGTTCAGAGGCCGAGCGGTTCTAGGCGCTTCAGTCTGGAGCAGCGCGACCGCTACAGTCACAGGTTCGAACCCTGCCTCGGGCATGGATGTGTTTGATGTCCTTAGGTTAGTTAGGTTTAAGTAGTTCTACGTTCTAGGGGACTGATGACCTCAGATATTAAGTCCCATAGTGCTCAGAGCCATTTGGGTGTACCTGTCAGAATGTTGAATGCAAGCATGCAAACGTGCTTGTGTAGTACAGGTGCCAGATATCAGTTTGTGGGATAGAGCTTCTGTTGTCTGTTGCGCTTGGTCAGACAATACAGGGACGGTTAATACTGTCGGTGGACAGTGCTGGCATTGCCGTCCAGCGATGGCCCATATGTATTCGACTGGTAACAGTTCCGGTGATTCAGCAGGCCACTCTGTAGAGCATGTTAGATTATAACATCTACATATACATTTATACTGCTCAAGCCACCCAACGGTGTGTGGCAGTGGGCTCTTTACGAGCCACTGTCATTAACTCCCTTTCCTGTTCCAGTCGCGCATGGTTCGCGGGAAGAAAGACTGCCGAAAAGCCTCCGTGCGCGCTCGAATCTCTCTAATTTTACATTCGTGATCTCCACGGGAGGTATAAGTAGGAAGAAGAAATATATTCGATACCTCATCCAGAATCGCACCCTCTAGAAACCTGGACAGCAAGCTACACCGCGATGCAGAGCGCCTCTATTGCAGAGTCTGCTACTTTGCTAAACATCTCCGTAACCCTATCACGCTTACGAAATAACCCTGTGACGAATCTCGGCGCTCTTCTTTTGATCTTCTCTATCTCCTCCGTCAACCCGACCTGGTACGGATCCCACACTGATGAGCAACACTCAAGTATAGGTCGAACGAGTGTTTTGTAAGCCACCTCCTTTGTTGATGGACTACATTTCCTAAGAAATCTCCCAATGAATCTCAACCTGGTACCCACCTTACCAACAATTAATTTTGTATGATCATTCCACTTCAAATCGTTCCGCACGCACATTCCCAGATATTTTACAGAAGTAACTGTTACCAATGTTTGTTCCGCTGTCATATAATCATACAATAAAGGATCATTCTTTCTATGTAGCATAACTGCGGAATGTGGGCGGACGTTATCCTATCGGGAATCACCCACTGGAAAGCTTTTTCGTCGATGGCAGCGCAGTAGGTCGAATTATAAGACTGACGTACAAGTTTGCAGTCAGTGTGCGTGGGTCAACCACCAGAGTGCTCCGGCTGTCATACAAAATCGCACCCCAGACCAGAACTCCGCGTGTGTTTCCAACGTGTCCAGCACGCGTACTCGTTGGGTCCAGGTCCCCAAGTGGCCTCCTTCTAACCAACATATCACAGGCACCGAGGCAGGACCAGGTTCCATCAGAAAATGTATCAGATCGCCACCCTGCCATCCAATGAGCTCCCGCTCGACACAACGCTGACGGTTTGAGTGTAGTGCGTTGTACGCTACAGGCCATCTGGCTCGGAGCTGGTTTTGAAGTAACACACCTGCAACAGTTCTTTGTGTCACTGTGGTGGCGACTGTTGCTCAGTTTTCTGCTGGAGATGTAGTGCAATGCGATCGTCTTTCCTCTCGGTAGCGTCGCGTGGTCGTCGAGAACCCGATCTTCTTGGGTTCAAATGGTTCAAATGGCTCTGAGCACTACAGGACTTAACATCTGAAGTCATCAGTCGCCTAGAACTTAGAACTACTTAAACCGAACTAACCTAAGGACATAACACACATCCATACCCGAGGCAGGATTCGAACCTGCGACAGTAGCGGTCGCGCGGATCCAGACTCAAGCGCCTAGAACCGCTCGGCCACAACGGCCGGCCGGTCTTCTTGGGACCTACATTCTCATGACTACCGCTGCCAGCAATCATGTGCAGTGACTACATTCCTTTCTGTGATATCCTAGAAGGAACATCCAGCTTTTCGTAACCGTGGTACACGACCTCGGAAGGTGTTGATATGGCGTCTTTGTCGCCTAAATGGCATTCTTGGCTAACTGCAACTCTCCGTGTCCAATCTCAAAGGCGACTAACACTCATGAGCGCAACATCGTGTATTTAAAGCAAATCTGATTTGCATCTCATAATGGCGCCACTAGAGCCGCTCTTACGCAACTGGCGCGTAATCTTAATAGACATCTTCTCTCTGATGTAGAAACATGCCTACAAAATTTCGTTTATGTTGCACAGCTTCTCCTTGGTTTGTAATTTTTTCAATCAGTGTATTTCATTTTTTAGTTTTTATATATTTTAGTACGTTTTTGATCTTTGACATGACATTGGTTTTCAGCCCAAATTATGCGACTAGTTGTATTTGGTTTTCTTTACTGAAGAATTATTTCAGTAATTGTTCCTGTCAGATTCTCCGAAAGTTTTACAAAGTCGCCTGCTGAAACTAGGCACTTAAATTACATTGTAAAATAATTGGATGAAATTATGAACTTTTGCTACAGATTCCAAATATTTAGTTTAAATAACAACATAGTTGAACAATAAAGATGATAAGTCATTCTTTCTTCTGATTTGTTGTTATTAACACCTCGACCACGGTCGACCGCTACGGTCGCAGGTTCGAATCCTGCCTCGGGCATGGATGTGTGTGATGTCCTTAGGTTCAAAAATGTTCAAATGTGTGTGAAATCTTATGGGACTTAACAGCTGAGGTCATCAGTCCCTTAGCTTACACACTACTTAATCTAAATTATCCTAAGGACAAACACACACACCCATGCCCGAGGGAGCACTCGAACCTCCGCCGGAATCTGCCGCACAGTCCCTGACTGCAGCGCCTGAGACCGCTCGGCTAATCCCGCACGGCGATGTCCTTAGGTTAGTTAGGTTTAAGTAGTTCTAAGTTGTAGGGGACTGATGAGCACTGCAGTGCTCAGAGCCATTTGAAGCACGCTGGACGAGCTCAGCTCGGTATCCTTATCGGCACTAGGCGTGTGCTCGAGCAGGGGTTCGAGTCGCCCTGTGGCCTGGCTGCGCTGGCTCGTCGAATCCGGTCTGCTTGGCCGCGTTGCGGCGTCTGCACGACGGAAAACGCTCGGGCGCGAAGTCAGGCACATTAATCGTGATCTGTTAAAGGTGTTTCGACGACTGTTTCAGCCGCAAGGGTGCTCTACCTAGTTTAAAAGTCTTCAACACATGTCGCTGATGTTATATTGTTTGAAACAACTATTTCGTTAGGCAAATGTGTACGTGTCAACGTGTGTTTCTCCTTCGACTTTTTGCGATGACGACACAGAGAGATTATTAAAGAAAAGTCATAACGAATGCTACAGCAACAATGTTTCGGGTAGTGATGGAATAGCGATGATGGCATCTAGTGATGAAGGAGACGCCAAGAGAGAGGTCATAATTGCTGGCAGTAATTCTGGTTCTACAAGATCGTGATACGCTAAGTGTAGTATAGATAGCAGTCCGCTTCCTTCCACTGGAGCTCCAGTGTAAATATTTCTTTTCGGGATCCTCTAAATCCACTTAATAATTACACCTTTCTTTGAAGACAGCTTGCAAAAAGGTTAATCAGTGAGACGAACAAATATGCTGAACACTTCATAAATGTTAATGCTGGCAAGTTCAACGCTTTTCCACAGATGGGTAGAGGCAATCCATTCTTTATTTGCCATGTTATTCTGCCAAGGGAGTATTCTGAAACCGGAGTTTTAAATGTATTATTCGTGGAAAGAAATTGCTGAAACTCCAATTTTCCGGAAAGTCGGAAAGCAGATTCAGTCTTCTCTTGAAGTTAATTTAATGATAACAGTATTTGTTCAAAAGACTGATATTTTCACTAAATTGTATAAATTAAGACCTGTCATTGATCATCTACAGAAATTTGAAGATACTTGTAGTTCTGAATGTGAATTAGTCCTTATTGAATCGCTGTTACTGTGGAAGGTGCGAATCTCTATTAAGCAATATACACCATGAAACTTGTTCGCCCAGAAACCAATTCATTTTGCTTGAGTGAACAAGCAGCGATTTATAATTTACGCTGTGAAAGACATTGTATTTCAGTCACAATATACGAGTAGTGTCATATGAAGTGGTTTTGTTTTTGCTTCACGCGTGTTTTAACGAGGGATATAACGTGTTTACCGACTGGTTTTATACTAGTTCCCACATGTTCCATTTTCTGGTTTATAACATCATTGACTGCATTCCAACTGTTATGATTAACACGAAAAAATGCTAACTGCTCTGAATGTCACGAAAGCCAATGCTAGGACTTTTTGTAAAGGTAAATTGATGGCAACGCGTGGGCGAGATGAGATAGACGTGTGCATCCTTCCCAGCTTCTACAGTCACGAGCTGCAGCAAACTGAGGAAAAAGAAAGGAAAGAAAAAACAGTGGAAACGAAACCTGACGTAATACTGAAATACAGTGACAGAACGGGTGGCAACTATATGACCAGTTATTCGCCCACAAGAAAACGCCTTTGATAATATTATATGAAACAACTCCGCCGTTTCATGGCTGTAGAAGCTCAGAATTCGTATCCTGAATTCGTATCTGCTGTACATGGAACTTTGTGGAAAATTCGGTAGACTTGACTCACAAATTAATCGCACTGGAAGTTTACTAGAAAAGATACCGTATAGATGTCAGTTCATTCTCTCAGCATAGAAAAGCTGGACGGCCTTACCAGGTACTAGCCGAAACACGGTTAATGCAACGACATTTCCCGAAACATATTGCATTTTCTGCGAATAAGCAGGCGCCGACACGAAAATACCATGTGTGCTGCTGGAAAAAGGAACAAACTGAAAAAAATTAATAAGAGAAACAGGCATGTATTTTGAAGAGTAGGACTTTGTTCAATACCATGCTTTGAATCGTACCATACAAAAACTAATTTGTAAGAAATTTGCTCAAGAAAACTGTATTTGCATTGGCTCCACCAATAAAATCCTTCACAAGGATATCAAAACAAATAAAAAATAATTTTATTTTTATAAAAACATTGTTACTGTAAAAAGCTTCGAAATATTATCTAATCACAGTCGGAACAATCACATTGTCTGAAAACCTCGCCCTACAGCACCAAGAGCAGCTAGTTCGCAGGAAAACTGTAAGCTAGGTAAGGCAGCAGTATGGGTAATATAAAACATAAAACTCGGGGCGTCAGCAGCACAGCAGCCGCCGACACTAGCGCACGACCGTCACTTGTCGGTCCAATGAACAGCACAGTTAAGGGGTTAACCTTCCTATTATTATTAATTTATGCACTCTAAAAATTGCAGCGTTAATGGTATCAAGAATCTAAGGATGAGTAGTTACCAGGTAAAACAAAATCATAAATGAAAAATAAATAAAACGTGGATTCAAGAAGTTAGGAAAGGTTTGGAAAGAAACAACATAAGTGAATAAGATGCAACAGAAAGAGAGATTTTCAAGAGGAAAGTCATAAAAATGGAAGGATTCCAATGCAGGAGAGAAAAGAAAACGGTGAAAATGGTCCGAGGAGAGAAAAAGGATACATAGTGAAAAGATGAAAGAATACTGGAGGAAAAAGAAAGAATAACAAAAAAGGAAGTATTTAAATTGGTGCGTGGTCTTTAGATCTCCCAAACGAAGAAAGAAAGAAGAAAACGTGCTTTTAAAAATCTTAGTATTTATCTGTGTCAACGGATTTATTTCCAATACGGGATAAAAACACAGCTTATTAACTTACGTATAGCAATGGCTTGAAACTATTCATAAATAACAAGCCAGTTTTAAAATAGATAGTGAAATCTGATGATTATTTCTTAAGTATGAACTTTAAATTAAAAATTATTGGTAAGGGAAACATATAAGACAAACATATTTTAATTTGTTGTTATATTTAAGTGTAATTAATTTGTGAAACGTATAAGACAAATTCACTTACATCGCTTGTTATATTTTTGTGTTTTTGGGGATCCGAACCTCAACCGCTAAGAATGGAGCCCTTATAGGATCAGTTTGTTGTTCTTCGTTCTGTCTGCCTGTCTGTCAACGGTTCAACACCATTTTTCTCAGGAAAGGTTGGACGTATCGAATTGGAACTTATGTGACATATTAGTATCTGTGGTCCCTTGGCGGTGTAAAAGAGTGAAGCTTCTAAATGAATGCAGTCAAACGTTGCAGCCATTTATCTCACATTTCTTGACATTCGAAAACTCACTCATCAAAACCTAAAGGGTTTCACTGTAAATATAAGGGACAAAATTGGTATATTATTAAATTTTAATTATACCACATGAAAAACAATTTTTTTTGTTCATTTGTTATCCGACTCTGTCCGTCTTTCTGGCAAGACACCTTTTTCTCAGGAACGAGCAGATGCATCAAGTTAAAATTTATACCACATACTATTATTGTCTATAGTCCCTTGGCGGAATAGCAGATTTTAGGTCCTAAGTCAATGCAATCAAAAGATATTGCCATTTATGTCACATATTTCGATATTGGCAATCTCACTCACCAAAACCGAAAGGGTACTTTCCTTTAACGTTTACTCATGAGATCTGATTGGAAGAAAGGTTGCGCAAAACCTATAACACTTTATTTTTTATTATATGACACGAAAAAAATATTTATTTTGCCATTTGTTATCAGACTTCAAACTTGAAATTAAAACGTTCTTGAAAGTCTTGGAATCCCTGGGACCGATATCTTGCCAGTATCAGTGTCGACAGCATATAAAAATCGTTGATATCCTTCATTACTGGAATGGATGAACTGGCAGTAAGTAATATTTCTACGGAACCTTCAGTGGACGAGTCCTACATGCACCTGATCAATTTTTAACATTAATTTTACAAATAGCGGAGATTACAGCAAGTCGTGTTGGAGGATGTCGGATTCTCCTGTCACTAGCACAAGGAGCTGTGATCGGTGATAATTATCTGACAATGGCAGCTGCCTGAACATGGAGATCACAGTAAAGTGTTAATGTGTGTTGTGTACCGACGAGACTTCCTCCAACATAAAATGGGTTTATGTGTATAAAATATTCATGTGTGAATCCTCTTGCAATGCATGTGAAACACTGTAAAAGGGGTTTGCAGTATATGTGTGAGACATGTCTATCTTAGTAGGCTATATCTTCTAGGAAACACACGTGTCAGAAAAACGTTTTCAGAATTCTTGCATTATTACCTGCTGGAAGTTAGAAAAACGGTATTGATTTAACCGGATGCAGCCGCTAGTCAGATTCATATTAGTGTATGAGATATATCAAAAATGTAGTTCGTAGTTCGGCAAATGTTACATCGAAATGTTGTCGTTTAATTCACGTTTAGCGTGAATAATAAGTTGCCAAAAGGCATAAAAGAACAAAAATGTTTTAACCAACCGGGAAAGGTATTAATCTGCAAACTTTCATTCGCTCAGAAACACACATTGTGTGTACATATATACGTTGCAACGATGGTGTGGTAAAGGAAATGCAGCATCTAAAACAAAAATTTACATCCAATGTTATAGTTATGGAAGACATTTAAGAGCTTAACACGCTCGTTAGTACGATAACTGCCAATTAAATTTCGAAGAACTCACAAAATGTTTTTAAAATCGCTGCAATTAATGCAATTAACAGACACCTGTCACCTCAACTCGCCAGTTGGGAGGCAGCTTCCTTCTCTGCAGCAAAACACCAAACAACAATGTTTAATTCGTGAGTTTCATCGAGCTTCTGACAAGAAGCAGCTTATTTTCATTTATTGTGTGTATTTTTGCTTAAATTCTTGAATTTCTGATGTTTGTATCATACGCACAGTGCCATGTTTTAATTATTGTTAGTGTATAGTTCTGATGTTTTTAGTATGGATAGGACTCTAATTGCTGGATTCAGATGTGAGCTGCTGCATTCAGCTGTAAGCTGAGTTGGTGACCCTTTGCTCACAGCTCCAGGTGGTGCTGCCTTCTGTCACGCAGCTTGAGGCCATTGCCAAAGGGCATCACTGTGGAGGGTCGAACGTGACAAACCAATAGATTTCCAACACGTCCCACGTATTCCCTGATCCCAGTCCATACTACGGCTGCCCCACTTACTGCCCTCACCATGGCTAGGTGGAAGGTCGCTTCAAGACGTGGAAGGCAGCAAAAGACATTCTGGGTATCCAATCGGCCTCCGCATTTCATCTGACAAATAGGTTAGAGGCACTATCTGAGCCTAACAAAGGTCCTAAGCCAGACGTATTCACTTGCCCTGTTTCGAGTAGGCACCCAATTTACATACCGGGAGGAGTCATTCCAGGTGTGGAATGAGAGCTTCTGGATGCCACAGAGAGCACAGCTGCAGGTGATGGCTCATGTTGGTGCTAATGTGTGTCGCTTCGGATTGGAAGGGAGTCTTACTGGTTTTGGTCTGCTTTATGAGTTACTAAAGACTGCCAGTCTTGCTAGTGACATGAAAGCAGAACTCATCATTAATAGAATCGTCGACAGGACACATTGTGGACTATTGGTACACAGCCAAGTGGAGGGTCTGAATCAGAGACAGATGATTCTGCGGTCGTGTAAACTGCACATTCCCCGACAAATAGATCGTCAAGGGTCCGCTACATACAACCGCGGGGCAGGGGGGGAGGGGGGGGGGGTTGTACACATGTAGTGGGAGCTGTATGAAATGAACATGGCTGTTTTTTACGCTGCAGGGCCTCGAGAACGTACTGAGAGGACTCCAGTCTCAGAGGGCACAGGACGAACATAGGAAGAGGGTAGTCATAGGATCAATCAGCATTGTAGTAGCAAACTGCCTTTGCTATATTGGGAACAATCAGCTTTCCAATCCATAATACAAATCATTGAAACTTAAATCGTTGTAGGTACGGAAAGCTGACTAAATCTGGTGATAAGGTCAGCCGAAATTTTCGCAAATGAAGTAACGGTGTTCAAAATCGATACCTTAAACGCAATTGGTAGCAGCGTTTTTTTTTTTTTTTTTTTTTTGCTGTTAGAAGTAATTTGTCCTGTAGGGCAACTGAAGTAGATACTTTCTGTGACTTAGTATAGGTAGAAATTATATTTTACACAATGAATGAGTAACTGGATCCTTTTACTTACCCCCGATTCAGATGTTTGCCGAACAGTTCAAGAAAACGGTAGTGCCATACCAAATAGGTTTTCTACAATTATAATTGTCGGTGATAAGTTGGCGAAAGTACGTGTTCAATGCCTATGGTGGGTATGAAACATCGTCCACAGATTGTACTAAATACTTTCTTTGGAAATTATTTCGAGCTGTTAATTCAGGAGCCCGCTCGAAGTAGAATTAGATACAGAAACATACATTTATAAGTAACCTTTTGTCTCATAAACAAGTCAGAAAACTGTTGAAAAATCAACGTAAAACGCTTGCCAAATTTAAAAGGACATAAAATCTCCGGGATTGGCGATGATTTTCTGAAGCGTGAAATTAAGCACGGACTTGAACGCGAGATGCTTTTAATAGTTTCCACAACGAACTCTTTCTTGAAATCTGGCAGGAAATCCAAAGAGATTCTTTGCGTATCTGAAACACAACCAGAACCTTCATTGCACGATATCAAACGTAATTGTACCGATGATAGTGCCACTAAAGCGAAGGTACTAAATACGGTATCCAAAATTCTTTCACCAAAGAAGACGAAGTGAATATTCCAGAACTCGAATCAGGAACGGCTTCAAACATGAGTGGCTTAGAAGGACAGATCCTTGGTGTAGCTAATCAGCTTAAAATAATTAATAAAGGCAAGTCTTCCAGTTCAATTAAACAATTAGCTGATGCAATACTTAGTAATCATGTACACTGAGATGACATGTCACTCGATACCTCCTACTATGGTATCGTACCTCTTTTTGTCCGTCTTAGTGCAGAAACTCGACGTGGCATGGACTTAACTAGTCGTTGGAAGTCCCCTGCAAAATATTGTCACGCTGCCTCTACATCTGTCCTTAATTGCGAAAGTGATGCCAGTGCAGGATGTTGTGTACGAACTGACCTGTCGATTATGTCCGAAAAATGATCGATGGGATTCATGACGGGCGACCTGGATAGCAATGTCGTTCGCTCGAATTGTGGAGAATGTTCTTCGAACTAATCGCGAACGATTGTGTCCGGTGACATGACATTATTGATTGGCAACATAAAGCCCATGAATGGATGCAGACGTCTCCAAGTAGCCGAACATAACCATTTCCAGTCAATGGTCGATTCAGTTGAACCAGAGGACACAGTCCATCCATGTAAACACAGCCGTCACCATTACGGAGCCACCACCAGCTTGCACAATGCCTTTCTGACAACTTGGGTCAATGGCTTCATGGTCTCTGTACCACACTCGAAGCCTACCACCAGATCATACCAACTGAAATCGGAACTCATGTGATCATACGACGGTTTCCCATTTGTCTAGGATCCAATAGATATGGTCACGAGACCAGGAGAGGCGCTGCAGGCGATGTCGTCCTGTTAGCAAAAGGCACTCGCGTAGGTAGTCTGCTGCCGTAGCTCATTAACGTCAAATTCCGCTACATTCTCCTAACGGATACGTTCGTCAGACGTCCCGCATTAATTTCTGCTGCTGTTTGTCTGTTAGGACTGATAACTCTACAGAAACGCCACTGCTCTTGGTTGTTAAATGAAAGCCGTCGGCCACTGCTTTCCCGTGGTGAAAGACAGTGCCTGAAATGTGGTATTTTCGGCACACTGTTGAGATTGTGAATCTCTGTATATTCAGTTCCCTATCGATTTACAATATAGAATATCCTATGCTCCAACTACCACCCTACGTTCAAAGTCTGTTAATTCGTGACGGAGTTGGCCGAAGTGGCCGATAGGCTCTAGGCGCTTCAGTCCGGAACCGTGCTGCTGCTACGGTCGCAGGTTCGAATCCTGCCTCGAGCATAGTTGTGTGTGCTGTCCTTAGGTTACTTAGGTTTAAGTAGTCCTAAGTTCCACGCGACTGATGACCTCAGACGTAAAGTCTCTTAGTGCTCAGAGCCATTTGAACCATTTCTGAATTCCTGAAGTGCGGCCATAATCACCCCCGAATTCTTTTCTCTTGAATCACCAGAGTACAAATGACAGCTTCGTCAATGCACTGTCCTTTAAACCTTGTGTACGCAATACTACTGTCGTCTGAGTATGTGGATTTGGTTATCCCTTGACTTTTGTCATTTCAGTGTACAACTGCTAGCTCAACGAACGATCCGTACCAAAAGACTGGAAATTTCCACAGCTCACACCGACACGCAAGAAATGAAATGGATGTAATCCAATATCACAGTCCCATATCACTGCCGTTGATTTGCAAGGCGATTTTGGAACGTATACTATGTTCCAACATTATGAAATACGCAGAGGAAAAAAATCTATTGACATGAGCACAGATTCAGAAAAAAACGTTCTTGTGAAACACGACTAACTCTTTATTCGCAGGAAGTAATTCGCAGGAAGTCGATAGGGGATGTCAAATTGATTCCATATTTCTACATTTCCAGAAGGCCTTTAACAGCGTTCCCCCTGATTTGTAATAAAATTGGCTGCGTATGGATTATCGCTTCATGGTCTTCTACGAGGCAGGTCAGACTATGCAGTAATCGACGGAAAATCATCGAGTGAAATATATGTGGTAAATGGAGATTCCCAAGGAAGTGTTACAGGGCACCTGCTATTCCTGTTCTATAAAAACGGTTCAGGAGACAATCTGCCCAGAAAACTGCAAAACGTTTGCAGATAATGCTGTCATTCGCTGTCTAATAATGATATCAGAAGATCGAAACCAATTGCAAAATGACTCAGACAAGATATCTGTATGGTGCGAAAAGCGTCAGTTTTCTTCGAAGAAGGAAAAGTGTAAGGTGATCCATATTAGCACCAAAAGAAATCAGTAAATTTCGACTACACGATAAATCACACGAATATAAAGGCTACCAATTTAATTAAATACCTAGGAGTTGCACTTGCTAACAGTTTAATCTGGAACGGTCATATAGACGTTCTGGGTAAAACAAACCACAGACCGCGATTTATTGGAAGAAAAGTTAGAAAATGCAACAGATCAATTGAAGAAACTGCCACACTGCTCTTGTCCACATCCTCTTCTGAAGTACTGCTCTGCAGTATGGGATCCTTAGAAGATAGGATTGACGGAACACATCGAAAAAGACCAAAGAAGGGCAGCTACTTTTGTATTATCGCGAAATAGGGGAGAGAGTCACGGCTATGATAAGCGAGTGAAGGTAGGAATCATTAAAACAAAGGCGTTTTTTCGATGTGTCGAGACATTTCCACGAAATGCTTCCTGATAAATGGGAGTAACATTCTGTAATCTTCGTGGTGATTTGTGTCCTTGTCTACATCTACATCTACATTTCGCAAGCCACCCAATGGTATGTGGCGGAGGGCAATTTACGTGCCACTTGCATTACCTCCCTTTCCTGTTCCAGTCACGTATGGTTCGCGGGAAGAAAGACTGCCGGAAAGCCTCCGTGCGCGCTCGAATCTCTCTAATTTTACATTCGTGATCTCCTCGGGAGGTATAAGTAGGGGGAAGCAATATATTCGATAGCTCATCCAGAAACGCACCCTCTCGAAACCTGGACAGCAAGCTACACCACGATGCAAAGCGCCTCTCTTGCAGAGTCTGCAACTTGAGTTTGCTAAACATCTCCGTAACGCTATCACGCTTACCAAATAACCTTGTGACGAAACGCGCCGCTCTTCTTTTGATCTTCTCTATCTCCTCTGTCAACCCGATCTGGTACGGATCCTACACTGATGAGCAGTACTCAAGTATAGATCGAACGAGTGTTTGGTAAGCCACCTCCTTTGTTGATGGACTACATTTTCTAAGTCTACCTGATCTCCTAATTATTTTCTCGTTTGTACCCGACTCTCAGAGTTGTTTTAATGAATCAGCTCTCGGTCGTAAATACAGCCGGAACAATTGTACCAAGGCACAGGTTGCGTTAAAAAAACAGTGCTCTTGGGGTTAGATATAGATTCCTTGATTGTAATTGCATTAGTTATAATTTGAACAACCTGTTGTACTAAGCTGTGCGTTGCTATCTTTGAAAGAGCGAGTCATTATTGGTGTATTTTTAACCGGATCTTGTGGTTTCACCGACTGGCTTCTCTTGTAATAAGTGTTCATACGTAACGTTTTAAAACATTCCTTCAGAGCGGCATTCATAACTGACAATCAGTTTAACTTTTGAAATATTAACAGCCAACTGTCACCAGGCCTTTAGTAAGAATAAGATTGTCGAAAAGGACGGGTTGGGATCCAGTCGCACCTTGTTTGTTAATTGAAATTAAGAGGTTGCTGTCTTTGAGGGGAGCCTTCTCATTGTCATAATTGTTTTCTAATCTGTTTAACCTTTAGGCACAAGTACGCATCTTAACCACGAACCTTTCGACTTACAGTTTCCAAATTACAAATTACGTCATGTGTTTGACTAATTGAAACACTCTTGTCATCAATATTGCTTATATAGTTTTCATGTGTTGCATAAGGGCATTATCAAGAGAAACTGTGTTCAGCTCGGTAGTAAGCACAGCTGTTTCACCCGATAACGGGCGGGCTGCAGATCCGGCCGCTTCTAATTATTGTCATGTTGTTCTTGTTTAGAGTTCCCTTCCAAAAGGTTATTCATTTTTCAAATTTGTTAATTTTGTAAAGAAAAAAACAAGTTTATGATTTCCTTAATTCCAGTAAATACCACATCTCACTATCACTGTTGTGACATTAGAAGACTTGAAAGCTGGGTATCACGCCAGAAATGGGTGTGATAGTTATAGAAGGCGAGATATTTTGACACACAAACAAACTAAAAACACACAGCAGACAAAAAAAAAGACACCTTCAGGGATAAAGTCATTTTATTCACAGATGAGGTTTCAGGTAGTTCACCATTGTAGGAGTATATTATAACAAATTCAGACTAAATGGAAACACATGTCACATCAGAGGATGCCTAAACATCAATTTACGTCCTCTTGGGGTAACGAGGCATGTACTCCTCCATGCAGGGGATCACAAAGATGCCGAATGGCATCCTGTGAGAAATTGTCCCATGCATCTTATGCCATTTGTTGCAATTTGGCAAAGGTTACCGCAGGCCCTGGACAATCAGTATGTTTTCTTTTCATGATGTCCCATACACGTTCAATTATGGAGAGACTTGGTGATCTTGCTGTCCAGGACTGTTGTTGAAAACCGCGAAGGACACGTTGTGTCAGAGCAGACGTATGTGGACGGGCACTGTTCTGCTGTAGCAACACATCGCCGTCGTGTTAGAGAAACGACCGCAGCTCGGGGATACGAGCCGGTGCAATGTGGCGGGGACCAGCTACTTTACCCTGCAGAAATAATAAATGTGATTGCGAGTTATGGCTGATGGCTCACCTACACTATGAAGCCTCGGGATGGGATCTGTGTGTCGTGGGCGAATGCACTCTGGAATAGGCAACTCACCACGTATACACCATTGACGTATACATCTACAACTACATGGATACTCTCGTAATCACAATTAAGTGTCTGTCAGATGGTTCATCGAAACACTTTCACAGTAATTCTGTACTAACCCATTCTCGAAATCGCGTGGAAAATACGAAAACCTATGTCTGTCTGTGGGAACTCTGATTTCACATATTTTATTATGATGATCGTTTCTTCGCTATGTAGGTCGGTGTCAACAAAATATTTTCGCATTCGGAGGAGAGAGTTAGTGATTGAAATTTCGTGAGAAGATTCTGCCGCAACGAAAACGCCTTTGTCTTAATGGCGTCTATCCTAAACTTCACTATAATACAAAACTTGCTCCTCTTCTTTGAACCTTCTCAATGTACTCCGTTAATCCTATCTGGTAAGAATCCCAGAGCGTGCAGGAGTACTCCAAAAGAGCACTGACAGGCTTAGTGCAGGGAGTCTCTTTAGTATATCTATTACATTTTCTAAGTGTTCTGCCAATAAAATGCAGTCCTTGGTTAGTCTCCCCACAACATATTTTTTGTGTTCTTTCTAATTTAAATTGTAATTCTAATTCCTAGGTATAATACTGATAATATTGATTTAGCATGTAATCGAAGTTTCACGGATTCCTTTCAGAACTCATGCGGATGACCTCGCATTTTCATTATATAGGGACAATTTCCAATTCTCGCACCATTCATATATCTTCTATAAATCGTTTTGCATCTGTTTTTATCTTGTGATGGCTTTACTAGACGATAAACGACAGCGTCATACAAAACAACCTAAGGACTGCTGAGATTGTCTCCTAAACTGTTTACATGGATAATGAACAGCTGAGGGCCTGTAACACTACCTTGCGGAACGCCAGAGATCAGTTTTGGTTTGCTCGTTGATATTCCGTCAATTACTACGAACTGTGACCTCTCTGGCTGGAAAGCATAAAACCAGTCACATAATTGAGAGGATATTCCATAAGCATGCAATGTCACTACATGCCGCTTGTGTGGTATAGTGTTAAAATCACGTTGGAAATGTAGAAATACAAGATCAGCCTGAAATCCCTTGTCAGTAGCACTCAACACTTTGTGTGTGAAGAGCTAGTTGCGTTTCACAAGAACAATGTTTTCCAAATCCATGTTGACTGTATGCCAATAGACCGTTCTCTTCGAGATAATTCAAAATGTTCGAACACAATGTATGTTCCAGAATCCTGTTTTGCATATCGACGTTAACGATATGAGCCTGTAATTTAGTGGATTACTCCTACTAACTTTCCTGAATATTGGTATGATCTGTGCAACTTTCCAGTCTTTGAGTACTGAACTCTCGTTGAGCGTGCAGTTGTATATAATTGTTAGGTATGGTGCTATTGCAACAGCATACTCTGAAAGGAACCTAATTGATACACAGTCTGGACCAGAAGACTTGCTCTTATTAAGTCATTTAAGTTGCTTCACTACTCCGAGGACAACTGCTAAGTTACTCATATTGGCAACCGTTCTTGATTCTAATTCTGGAGTATTTACTTCGTCTTCCTTGGTGAAGGATCTTCGAAAGATTGTATTTAGTAAATCTGCTTTCGTAGCATTGTCGTCGATAGTATTTCGATTGCTATCGCTCTAGCATACTTTAGATACGACCAAAATCTCATTGTATTTTCTGCCAGGCTTCAAGATAAAGTTTCGTAGTGGAAGCTATTCTAACCATTCAACATTAATGTCCGCACTAAATTTCGAGCTTTTGTAAAAGATCACCAATCTTGGAGATTTTGCGTCCGTTTGAATTTGACATGCCTTTCCGTTTTTCCCTTGTTCCTACAGCAGTGTTCCGACCCATTTCCTATACCAAGGGGGAAAAGCTCCGTCATTTGTTAATTTATTTCTTATAAATCTCTCAATGCAGTCGATAATATTTCTTTTAATTCAAGCCACATCTGATCTACACTTACGTTGATAATTTGGGAGGAGTGGAGATTATCTCTAAGGAACGCTTCAAGCGAATTTTTATCTGCTTTTCTTGAATAGGTGTATCTTTCGTTTATTTTGGGAGAAATTGGAGGGTTATATTCAATATTGCTATTACAACACTGTGTTCACTAATCCCTGTATCCGTTTTGATGTTCGTTATTAGCTCAGGCTTATTTGTTGCTAAGAGGTCAAGTGTGTTTTCACAACCGTTTACTATTCGCGTGGTCTCATAAACAAAATACCCGAAATAATTTTGAGAGATTCGTTTAGTAAAATTTCGGATGGTGTTTTATGTGTGTCTCCGGATATATCGAGGGTAAATTGAAGTTACCACCAAGTATAATGATATGAATCGGACACGTATTTGAAATTAAATTCAAGTGTTATGTTTACCTTTCTGCAATTGTCGTATCATATGAGTTGTGAGGTCGGTACAGGATCCAGTTACTATTTCATTCCGGATGCCAAGAATGACATCTGCCCATTCTAACTATCTTCATCAATTTCGCTACAAGAAAAACTACATCTAACAGCAACAAACCCGCCACCGCCAACTGTGTTAGCGTGTCCTTTCGGAACACGGTTAGGTTCTTCGCAAAAATGTTGGCTGAACCTATCCCCGGCTTTAGACAGCTTTCAGTGTCTTTAACGATTTCAACATCAGTGCTTTCAATTAGCGCTCGGATCTTTGGTATTTTTCCAACACAACTACGACAGTTTACAACTCTTATACCGATAGTTCCTGTATCTATGTTCTTCCTACATTCGAAATGCACCCTTTGAGACTGATGCCCTTCTTGTATTTCTCCGAGACCGTCTACCTAAAAGACCGCCAGTCCACGCCACACATCCTCTGCTACCCGTGTAGTCGCCTCCTGCGCATAGTGGACTCGGACTCGTGACCCATTCAGCAGAACCCGAAACACCACCATCCTATGGCGCAAGTCGAGGAATCTGCAGTCTCAACTGTCGCAGAACCGTCTCAACCTCTGAATCAGACCCTCCACTCGGCTCTTTCTTGTCACCGACGTAGCTGTGCTTGACAGTGTCGTGGAGTTGGTGGTAGCCTGGCCAGAACACATGTGATCCCAGTTCTGCTGCAAGCAGACGATCCCTATTTGTCCCTGATGACACAGAAACAGCAACAAATACCCTGAATTCGCCCTGTATGGTTCGTTTGATCAACTATGGTTCAAATGGCTCTGAGCACTATGGGACTCAACTGCTGTGGTCATTAGTCCCCTAGGACTTAGAACTACTTAAACCTAACTAACCTAAGGACATCACACACATCCATGCCCGAGGCAGGATTCGAACCTCCGACCGTAGCAGTCGCACGGTTCCGGACTGCGCGCCTAGAACCGCGAGACCACCGCGGCCGGCCGTTTGATCAACTCTCCCCACATAATGCGCTAATCATGTCCCAATTGGTCCTGTCGACTGTTCTGCAAATGGTGAGCTCTGCTTTCATGTCGCAAGCAAGACTGCCAGCCTTTGCCACTTCTGGTAGCCGCTTGAAACCAGAGAATATCTCTTCTGATCCAAAGTGACACACATTATTGGTACCGACGTGAGCCTCCAAGTACAGTTTCCTGTGCCCAGAAGGACCCATTCCACGTCTGGAAAGACTCCACCCGATATGCGCACGGAGTGCACATTGGTTTTCTTACCCTGATTGGCAGTCATGTCTCTCAGTGGCCCCATAATACGCCTAACATTGGAGCTGCCAACTGTCAATAATCCCATCCTCTGTGATGGCTCGGATCTTGCAGGCTGAGAGGTTTCCTTTCAAACAGGACAAGCGACTGCATCTGGCTGAGGGACAGTGTCAGCCACAGACAGCATCTGGAACCAGTTCGTCGGACTAACCGGGAAGGGCTTACGTGCGGCTCCCTAGGAAGTCTGTCGCAGCCCAGTTACGCCCCAAGGAGATCTCCCACTCGACCACGGATGAGCGGTCAACTTCAGTGCAAGCAGTAATTGGGGTGGTCAGCGGTGCGAGCCGATCGGAGGACTCAGACGTGTTGGACGTCCGTTGGAGCCACACGGCCTGCTCACAACAGTGTTACCTGTCCACTGCAGATTCAAAATGTGTAACCGAAGCCGTCACACGCTCGAGCTGAAATCAAAGTGTCCACCTCGGCTCGCATCCGCACAGAGTCATCACAGTCCCTATCCATACTAAAGTGCGCGGAAAACTACACCAGACAGACATAGGACAGTCGACACATGCTACCAAACTCTACTGTAGACACGGAGGAAAACGCAAGGACACGCATAGATTAAAAAACTGAACTACCAAAGTACTCAGGTGAGACTAAATAATTCTCTCCTGATTATGAATCTGTAATATGTTACAAAATCGATTTGCTTTCCGATGCAAAAGAAAACGCGAGAAGTATGTCTATTAAATATTGAATTAACACGCAGAAACTCAAGAAACTAAACTACTAAAGCACGCAAATGAAACTATAAAATTCGCTCCAGGTTAGAAACTCGTAAAATGTCACAAAATCGGTCACTACCCTGTGGCTGCCTGTGCCTCGGCCGACTGCTGTTGACTGATTTATATGCGTCCACTATTCGCTTGCGGACAGAACCTATTCTCATCACTAAATACAGAGGAGGCCATACCTTTCTCCAGTCAGCTCTCTCATGTCACCGGAACAACCGTGCTTGGCAGTGACGTGGAGTTGCTGGCCAGACCAGACCTGTTCCCAATCCTGCTGCAAACAGGCGATTCCTATTTGTCCCCAAAGACACAGCATGTGTAACATATGTCCTTGATTTCGCCTGCGTGATGTTCGTCAGACCAACGCTCCGCACATATTGCGCCAATCCCGTGCTGCGTCTGTAGTACTCAGACTCCCGTAACCTGGTCTGCAGGTGCCGGAAAGCTCCACAGACCACTGATAAAACGGCGACACACGATCACTATTAGTGCCTACCATGTGCAGCAGTCCGTTTATACGTCCATAAAGCTTCCCGCAGGGCAACAACGCGACCCATTCAAGTGGCTGAGGCTGTTCAACAGTGGGGCTGAGTTGAATCCTAGAACGAATTTTGCAAACATTGTTCACATCTAATCGCAGCACTGTTACTGCCTACAGAGTCATAACGAAGGGCGTGCAGATAGGTCTGCTTATCACCGATGACTATGACGAATTTCTAACTCTACATTCAGTATTCGCATATAAACCCTGGTGCCATTTAACCTTGTTCTTAAGTGTATTCCTTTCTTTACCGGCACTGTGTAAGGATCGAAAAATGCACAGCAACCGACCCCCGTTCTTCCGCAGCGAGGCCTAGTATTAAAAAATTGGATCATTGGTCCATCTCTGGCCACTGTATAAGCAATTATCGGGATTGGCACTGATTGATAGATTTGTTGGATGTCCTCCGTATTCTGTTCTATTGACCCGTTAGATCATCAAAATCCCGACTTGGTTGGAGGGCTCTGCCCATAATGTTCCAGAAGCGCTCAATTGGGGAGACATCCGGTCATCGAGGATCAGCTCTGGGTAGGAGACAGTTCTGCTCCAGTCAGTGAGATGCCAGGCCGTAGACGTGTCTACAGACGACCTGGGACAGCTTTGGGATGTCAAGCTGACTGCCGCCCGCCATACGGCTGAACAACCAGGAGTGATGGGCGGGGGTGCCTCTTCTTTTCTTAGTACGACCCCTTTGGTTGTCATCCGGGACACCCTTACAACGCAGCGGGACATCGATGATACTCTACGCCTCGTTTCGTTGCCCATGGGAAGCCATCCTGGGCTTACATTTCAGCAAGATAATGCCCGGCAGCACATGGCGTGAGTCCCGACTGTTTGTGCTCGTGCTCTCCCCCCCTATGTTTCCTATAAACTTCGCCGGATGTCTCCCCAATTAAAACGTTTAGAGAATTAAGGGTAGGGCCCTGTAAGCAATTCGGAATTTTGACGATCTGACTCGCCAATTGGACAAAATTTCGCGCTGTGTACCTCAGGAAGACATCAACAACTCTATTAGTCAATTCCAAGCCGAACAGTTGCTAGCACAAGAGCAAGAGATATTGTTTGTGAAACTATTTCTCTCGAACAATTCATCAAACTTTTTCTGAAATTCTACTTATTTTTTTGTCTGCACATGTACATGACATTTACCGATTTTCATCCCATTCGGATAATTCCTTCGAGGTCCGTCTTTTGTGTGTGTTAGCGTTTATTCCCTTAGAGAGCACCAGGGGCCAATAATACAAGGGGTTATGAGATGAAATAATCTCATAGATTGAGTTCTAGATAAAATGAATAACAGATTAAAATTCGTTGATAGGACAGTTGGGAAACGTAGTTTCTTGCTAAAGCGGTTTCTTATAAGCCAGTGTAATGACGATGTCTAATAATGGTCACGTGTTCATGATCGACACCAGAGGGCAATCGACATACACAAAGGACAGTGCCAATGGTCACAGTTTTACGAGAGGGCGTGACAGAAATGCTGAAAGTCTTACTGGAAGAAAGAGGTCTAATATTACCCGAAAAATTATTTAGAAAAATCCTAGTCCGGAATTCAGGACGAACATACCTTGAGCCTAGTACGTACCGTTCCCGTAGAAATTATGAGGATTAAGGTAACGAAAAATAACCCACCCTTCACGTGAGAACGGAATGAGAGCAACTCTTAACGCGCTTTAGAATAAAGCGCTCTTTTCGGCGTAATCTTTCATAGAGTGCAAACGTAGGATCCTTAAAAATGGCTTTAGGGAAACAAGGTAAGAAATATTTAGTGGGCAGTAGCAAATCAACCGTATACGAGCAAAGAAGGATCAAGACCATTCTAGACATGCCGAGCGCAACATTACCGACACAGCTATATGAAAAACTGATACCTCTGTACTATACTGATACCACTTTCTGATACCACTATACTATACTATAGTATACTGATACCACTTTAGCGCTTTAGAAAGCGCTATAATACGTTCATCCAGAAGCAGACTACCATCAAATGCGGTAGATATACTTGCGACTCTCGCTTGTGAGGTCAGAACGATATTTTATTCAATTACAGTGGTCTAACTTGCATTCAGCATTATGAGACGCATGGGCGATGAAGACCGGCCAACAGCCGTCAGCAGATGGGCAGCGAAGCCGCCGTTCCCACGAACCGCAGCAGCTGCGAGGCACCGTCGTCGCATATATCCCAAGCTGCTAAGGTCAAATTTGCATCGCGCGCTTGCGTAAATTATCAGTGTTTCTCTAAACTGCTCAGAGACAATCAGAGCCGATTAATGTTCGCAGATGCATGTACAAACAATCTTAGTTATGCTTACAGTTGTATGAAACTGTGGGACTATTTGTCCCGAAATTGCTCTCGTTTTCAGAGTTACAAAGGGTGCTATCATAGTCAAAGCTACGCAGCCATTTCATTGTCAGTTCCCCCATAATTACTACTGCCGCAACAATTTTATAAAATGAATATTATTTTTTGTGTAGACTGTTGCATTTTACAAGGGACTTGCTCAAGTCAGAAGCTTCCAGGTTTTCAGAGATTTACGAACTAGATCTATCGTCATACGTCCTAATACCTTTTATTTAGGAGCAACAGATGAATCTGGATACATACAATCCCTACTACTCTTTGTTTGCCTGCCGGCGTCGCCGAGCGGTTCTAAGCGCTTCAGTCTTGAACCGCGCGACCGCTACGGCCACAGGTTCGTATCCTGCCTCGGGCATGGATGTGTGTGATGTCCTTAGCTTAGTAAGGTTTAAGTAGTTCTAAGTTCTAGGCGACAGAAGTTAAGTCGCATAGTGCTCAGAGCCATTTGAACCACTGCAGCAGCATCTTGTAAACAAAATCGCAACTGTCATTTGCCTAAGTATCTGCCAAGACTCCCACCATAACAACCACCCACATAAGTGCTACTGTCCAACAAGCCCTCTCTTGAACATTGGCTGCTGCGTTTATTCTAGTTGCTACTGACGTCATTCCCGTGTTGTCAGACAACGCCTACATCAGAATTACGGTGTATGTAATAACACAGATTAATCATTAGGTAAATTTAAGTTACGTTAATAACACATTTCAAAGCTTTTAAATGTCATTTGAATCCATCACAGACTGCCACCTCTGCCTGCATGCTAACTGTGTTTTAATGTATGCTCTGAATCAGGTTGAAAGTGGTTAAAGGGTTAAAACATAGAAAAAAACAGCACTGGTAAAAAATGGTTCAAACGGCTCTGAGCATTATGGGACTCAACTGTTGAGGTCATAAGTCCCCTAGAACTTAGAAGTACTTAAATCTATCTAACCTAAGGACATCACACACATCCATGCCCGAGGCAGGATTCGAACCTGTGACCGTAGCAGTCGCGCAGTTCCTGACTGTAGCTCCTAGAACCGCTCGGCCACTCAGGGCGGTAGCACTAGTAGTATGACAAAAAATCTAACAGGAAGTTATAATGATGTAGAGTCATGCTCAGAAGTATCCGAACGACTTGGATTGCATTTTGCCTGATTCCCATGCAACCTACATAACGCATCTGTCTAGCAGGTCCTCTAATCGCTCCTTGGTACAATCGTTTGACTATTGAAAATGGTTCCAACAAGTCACCACTAGAAAACACTGATCTGCATCGCAATAGCTCAAGATGTAAAGTAATACCACGATACTACAAATATCAGGGAACACCTCATCACAGATAAGGCTGTCCTTAAGGCTTGCAAGCTCACATTTATGGCAATAAATGGCATAACTGAAATGTTAGCACTCTCACTCTTACGTCAGATAGGTAATGCACATAGTAAGTTCATCGTATTCATTATTTCCTCTTCAAAGTAACATACAATACTTGTTATTTAACACAAATCGTCATTAAAAATTTACGTTCTTCCCGAGCAGCTAGTTGAGAATATGTATGAACTTCAAATGACACGACGAACCGCCTCGTCTGCATATGGATTCAAACCTAGCTCATGCAAACTCAAGATTTGGTGACTGATGGAAATTAACGGTCATTCCTGACTAGGTATAAATAGAGTGATATACCTCGATTTTAGGCAGTATCACTTAACAAATATCAACTTTACATTACATAACGTAAACATTCCTACCCAGCATCTATTGTCCCTGATAACGAACTACGAGAGTTGTTAAATATTCTTTCTTCACAAGTAACTTACTTGAAATGCAGTGTGATAAAGCTTTGTGTTGGACAGGGATTCGAACCCAGAACCTAATCGCATTGTTATCGAAGCACAATCAACTTTGAAATATCGGGTTTTCTCGGCAGTAGCTAGATGTATTAAATAATATGACGAGACGAAACATTAATTCTTCCTTCCCATGACTCCAACCCAGCATGTACCACTGTTATATTATAGAGAAAGGGAACGTTAAGTATGGGTTTGTTACACCAGCAGCGACATGTGAGCATGTTTGAATTAGAAATAATATGATGAAGAGTTCCGTGCTGACTAGGAATCGAACCCCAAACATATCGTTATTGACCTCACACAAACAGACGTCAGCTCCCGAATTTTTCTCCACCAGCAACTCGGAATAACATCCTTGAACTTAGTGATCTCGCAAAAATAGTTCTGTGTCTCACTGGGAGTCAAAAACGTCAGATATCGTTAGTGTTGACAACAAATGAAAATGCATTAAAAATAAAACTTTTTATCCACCAGCAGATAGGTGTTCTCATGCTAGAGCTCGATAATACACAGTGAAAACCTTAGTGCTGGGCCAGGATTCCAACCCATTCATGCGCAATATGTGGAGATGTTGAGAAATCTGCAGTTTTGAACAAACAACAAGTTGTAGTCGAGCTGTATTGTCACGAATGGATCAAATTCACCGTTAAGCGCGGTCTGAGTTGCATTCCCAGTTCAGAACCAATTTTATCGACATACAGAAGCTCAAATAAAAGATGGAATAAGTGTCCTGTGGCCAAGCACAGGTTTTGTTTCGTCACTAGAAATAAATAACTAGTATAAGAAAGGTTACTGGTGATAGAGTATCTACATGTCGCCACTTCTTACTTTATTGTGGTTCCACCTAACGTCTACTTGGTGGAGAAGCAATGTCATGTTTAACGTGATTTTCAGACCACAATGTTATTATACCTTCTTCAGTTGGCGTAGCCAGAAGAGAATAGAGTCTGCCTCTCCCTATCAAAAAACATCGCCGGAAGTTGGAATCGAACCCAGACCATCATCATATAAAACTATCATCAGTCCAACAGACCACCAAGCCCTCTTCTCTACGACTCAATTCTCTATCATAACACCGTTGCGGCACACAAGGTGATAACTCTGACTCACATGCTCCCTGTAGTGGTTTGCAGGATGTTCAGTACATTCATTTACTTGGTTGACCGAATCGCCACGAACAAGCTGCCTTGGCTACCCAGTGCTTACATTCGACTCTATTTTGTAATCACCGAAATAAAATAACGTAACTGCCACCTACACAGAACTGCCAACAGTGTAGGATGCATAAATTTAAATAGGAAGTGTTCCTTTCCATTTGAGCTACTCTATTGTGCTGTTTGTTTGTTGAAACAGTAGTGCAGTGCAAAAGAAATGCTGTAACTCTCTGTCTCTCAGAAGTCTAGATCCGGCGATATGCATTATCTCACAGCACTGTGGAATGCGGAAGTTCTGGAGGAACTGTTGTTCACTTCGAGAGGTGCTGTAGCTACGTCACAGCTAGTAGTGTAACGGTAAGCGTCACGCACTGTTAAGACGTCGCGTGTTGTATTACATTATCTGTTACATTTTTTAAAACGCAGTTCTGTTGTCTGCTGAAGTTATCAATTTAATGGAACTTTGAACATAATTCTCTTCACTTCTCAACCCAAAATACCGCATGTGGAAAAAAGGCTGACTTCTGCGTCATTTTGTTCTTTTCAGGTTTAATAGATGGCCAGGCAGCAGATGCGTCTCGAAGCTTTTGTATTATGTATGGGGAGAGCGCATCGTGCCAAAATAGTCAGAAAAGTATTTTCTGCATTAGCTGTCGTCTGGTTGTGGCATTTTACTCTTCTTCAAACCTTGTTTGACAGTTTTAATTCAGAACACGTTTTCTACATGCATGTAATCAATAGACTGCATGTGCATTGTCAGACTGTAATAGATAACATCAGAGAATTCGCATACATCATTGATGATTAATTTTTCTCTCATGTTTAGTATTGTTTTAACAACACTAAAAGAAACCTTACCAAAACTGTGCTCTGTATTGTAAGAAATGAAATAAAACTACCCGCGATAACCCTACGATGACAGACTGTTTTAACAAAACTGAGATCTGTACACAAGCGTGCCTCTATCTGCATGAATTAGTAAAATACTACTCACTTAAGATTTCGATTGGGTCTGTGTTTAAATAGAATGCTGTGTCATATTCAACAGGTATGCAAATGTGGCATTTCATAAGTAAAGTTACGTATTCCTAGAAACCCAAATTTTGCTTGTCAGCAGCGGAAAGAGGCGTTACCTGTTGTGCATCATTGTAAGTTTTTCACCATTGCACTTTGAGCTGAAAGTATTTTCTTGCGATTTGCTAATCAATTTATTTCCTTCATATTTATCACCCTGGCATTTGAGTCGTACGTGAAGAACATTATTGAATTTCGTATCGTCGATGGTCGATTCTAAGTTCTTCAGAGATGCTGGTATTGTATAGCAGCTTGTCACTCAGAAAGCCGAGATCTACGGCCATTAACACAATTTACTGAGTCGAGCTGCCAAGAGGATTTGATGTGTAAAGGTTTTCTTCTGATTTTGTTACAGAATTATTTCTGGGAATTCGCAGCTCCATGAAATAATACGACTAAACAAGAGGGAAACATTACGAAAGCAATGAATACGCTGGTTAGTATACATTATTTGTATATATCTGAAGATGAAAAAGCGCAGATCTGCACAGTATCCGCATCTGCACGTGCATGTATTTCGACCTCGTGCTTTGATTGAAATTCATCAAACGCTTCAAAAGATTTTTCTAAAAGTATCGAAATTAAGACGAGCAGCGCCCTCGTATGATTTGTTGACGGAAGCCATCCCTCACGAAACCTTAACGTCACGATGAATAAGAGGTGGTAAATGGTAGGAAAGCGGGAGATAATTTAAAAAAAAAAAAAAGAAACCAACTGGTAAAGTGAATATAAGAAAAAGAATCAGTTTAACATTAGCTGGGTACTTTCAAGCAATTTGTACAGTGGTCGAAAGTGTCCGTTATTACTTAGAATTAAGTTTACGTTGAACAAGGGAGTTTTCAAATGAAGATATATGGTTCCTGAGACCTTTCCAAGTTTCAAACATCTATGATGTATGTTTACAGACGGAGCGACGAATGAAAATTTGTACCAATTACACGATTCGAACCCGGGTCTCCTTTTCACTAGTCGGACCTGCTGACCACTATAGCACCCTGGCACAGTGGTCAGCGCCTCTGCCTAGCGAACAGGAGACCTGTGTGCGGGTCCCCTCCTTGGTACAAATTTTCATTCGCCGCTTCAGTCTGCATACATACACCAAAGGTCCATTTGGACTAGAGAGGTTGTTCGCAATCGACCGCAGGTTTGTGAAAAGCACGGCGAGTTGAGTAGAATTATATCACTTGAGTAGAATTATATCACAATTCTGAAGACCACCACAGCCACAAAAATCGTACATCATTTCCCATTCATTTTAAATTTCGTATAGGTACCTTCTTCTACTCCATAGAAACATTTTTAATAAGAGTCTAGTAGCCTAGCTAGAAGGCAACTACAGGTTAAGTATCTTTAACTAGTCAGTGGGTCGTGGCAAAGACTAATATCTTCAGTTTTGTAAAGCCAGTGGCGCATTTCGTAATCTGTACTTGCCAAGTTTATAGCCATACAAACAAACTAACTCTAAACGTTAACCTGCAAACTGTCTCTTTTCACACAATTTCAGTATACATTCTACAGCTGGTCTATGGAAAATGGAATAAATAGGTGTCCGTGTACTTGCACATTTAAGAATTCATTTCATCTAATTCATTCCCATTTACTATCTACGATATACAATTGGATCAGAAACTTCTTTATCTGACGTTACAATTATTCTCTCTGCTGTTTCTTTCAGAGTCAGTTTCTTATTCATGTATGCTGTATCATACATCTCACTACTCAATCTGTTTCTCTGGTTTTTCTGCAAGGACGCTTTCCTCATCTCTTCTTTCTAGCACTTGTAGAACATAATAACAAACATGTAGACAGGAGCGTAAAGAAAATGTGATACTGAGGACACTGAAATGTAACTGTTAAATAATAAAATAGCTGTGGAAAGTATTCCTGCAATAATGTTAAGTGCTCTCTTATCATCTGCTATTTTAGAAGTCGTTGTTAAAATTATTGTAACCAATCAAATTACTGTTGTAGCTTACTCTAAGTGGAAAGTGAATAACACATTCCTGAAATTAATTAATTGTTTTAAATGTAGCTTTCGTACATACAACTGTTTAATGATTTTACATTATCTGTTGCACGTTTGGAATTTTGATAAATGTGTCACACTATTTCCACTATTTCACATATAATTAATATCTATTGCACACTGTATACATTTGTACCAAATTTAAAAAGCGGAGCATCAGCAATACGAATTCCACAGTTTTTTACTGTGTGATAACATAATGATTCGTGTGAAAATTTGACTACAGGATGAAATGTAATGGTCAGCTTACCTAGAACCGAGACATCTGTATCATTACGGCTTATCTTGAAACAGCAAAATTCTGGTTGCGGAAAAAGTCCTCTAACATTAAAGAAAATTTCATGTGTGTGTTAGAAGTCAACACTAACCATATGATTTATCATGTTCTACGATATTTTCTTTGTCCTGCTCCTGCTGTTTCTCTATTTTTTATTTTTCTTGATTTTATAAACGTCCTTGTCTGCAATTCATTTTGCGGTATAGTCCTGTGAAGATAAATACATTGTTTGTATTTTGAATGTAGGTCCCACGGAGAGTCTTATACATACTGTTGTTCGTTTTATCGTGACTCTCCTTCCCTTCAGCAACTTTGCAAAAGAGCTCTGCCTCGATCGAATGATGTTTCTCTACATCTGACAGCTGTCAAGTACGTTTCTTGCCACTTCACTTGTTACATGAGCGAGCTCACCCGTGTGCCCGCGCTGTAGACGGGTAGCTACATGAGCAGTAATATTCCTTGTCATTTTTCCACGAACTGTTATATATCAATGGACTAGAGAAATGACTCAATTGATGTTAACTATCTTATCTGTTAAATGCTACCAACAGAAAGTTACAAAATGTTCAAGGTACGGATTTATGCGAATGAAATAAAATGCTGCCGCAGAACTATCTTATTATTCAACAATTTACCAGTGTACGTAAGGAGATCGCTATTGTTTTATTGCTGTGGGAGTTATCGCCTTAGCAACTTGAGGAGAGGTGAACTTTGCGAGAGTTTCTCGGATCCGCAGCGCTCCTGGGTAACGACGTTATCCCTTAGAAGTTGGTCGTCGTCCGCCTGGAAATAAGCGACGGTCGTCCGGCGAATTTTACACACTGATCAACAAAGCTCCAATTTCAAATTTGCTGTCCGCATTCCACTTTAAGTGCAAGTATTCAGTTTCACTCAAGAGGGTAGAGTATAGTGCACAAAATTGTGCCCACGGTTTGCGTAATGATGGCACAGTGACGTATCTTCCAATTACAGTCTTCCAAACATAAAACTTGATATTGCATCACATCAAGTTATCTTCAATGTTAGGTATAATTTTTCCAGCACTCTAGATCTAATCAGGAGATACTGGGCATTTTACGTTCTTAGTTGAGTTATAATAGTGTTCAATGAGAGAATGGACAACCGTCAGCTGTGCATTGGAATGAGTGTATTGAAAATTTGTGCCGTACCGGGGCTCGAACCCGGATTTCCCACTTATCGCCAGCGGTCGCCTTACCTTATTGTTCTTCTTTTTTTTAATCTCATTTTGTTCGTTATTGGACGTTGTATTTGTTCTTGGCAGACATTCCCTGACACTTGTTCACGTTCATCGTTCATCCATTCATCAGATATTTTGTTACTGAGGGCAGCTATCCCTCTGGCCGAACATGCTGAGCTACATTGCCGGCAAACCATTCAGCTGTGCGTGCACGACTCAGTGTCAGACTCGAACTTCATATGTCGTCAACCATGTGTCTACATCCTGTACGCACCCATCGATTATGTATAATCCCGTACAGCGCAGACATTTTATTTGAAAGTCGCTTGCCTGGTATCGGCGGATACATACGTTGTTGCACTGCCTGGACTATTCCGAATTATGATGTCACGTTCCTTAGGACATGCACATATGTCCGAAGGAACATTGCATCATAATTCGGAATAAATTGTGACACTGCAATATCATATTGTTTTTAGTAGTTTTGTACACGAGTAGATCAAATTGCATTTCATATTTCTCCTGAAATTCTTGTGAATCTTACGGAATATTATGAACTGTGTAGAAACGCAGAGAATAAAGCAGGGATAGCCAAGAATTCGGCACATGGGCAAGGTTCCGGCTCGCGTGCCAACTCTTTCGCATGGCTGCACACTTCCACAAAGATATCTGAGTGTGAGGATGTGAAAAACGGGGAAACCGAGAACACTGCGCATTATTCTATTCACATTACATGTAACGGCAGGGAGATTCGAGCGCGCGGAGGCTTTCAGAAAGTCGTTCTTCCCGCGAAACATACGCGACTGGAACAGAAAAGGGAGGTAATGACAGTGGCACGTAAAGTGCCCTCCACCACACACCGTTAGGTGGCTTGTGGAGTATAAATGTAGATGTAGATGTAGATGTAAATGGCAATGCAATCGCACTGCACACGACCTGGCTTCATATTTATCGACAATAGATCAGAAACAAAAGAAGTTTTCATTACTATGTAATTATGTTTAGATTGTCGAAGACGTAATGTAATTTCCATCTGGTACACACAGCCGGCATTGTACAGATACAGATAATTTCACAGATTTTCCGCACCCATGTTGCCACGTAATTGTGAGTTATTTAGTTTCGTGATATACTTATCGAAATATTTCACCATGTTTGCAACCTCACTGTGGAAACATGAAAATAGTTCTGGAGGAAAACAACATAAACCTCCTTGACATTTTTAACGTATAATTATTTGTCCATTAAACGGGAATTACACTGCAGATCAATAAGTTCCACATGTACAGACACAAGAGGACATTCAATTCAAACGGAATCGGTTTCGAATATAGCGGCAGTCCCCTAAAGGTATTTGGAAAACTTTTCCCGTAATTCGTTCAACGTCACATCGAATTCTTCTATTCACATTACATGTAACGGCAGTGAGATTAGAGAAAAGGACGGTGTTTTTTGTCAGAATGGGTCTCTTCCACAATGTGATTTTCTTTTTAAACGCAATTCCATCAAATCAGAAATGTTTCTGACCTTGAAATGTCCTGAGTGGGCAGCGTGCAGTCAAGTCTACTTGCAATGCGAGGTCTCAGTCCATTCCGGATGTTCTAATTTTTACTCCTGCTCTTCTTTTTCCTTCATAAATTCAGCAATAGCTGATTTCAAATCGAAAGATCGCTCCAGACAAAGTGTACACACCCTTCGTTCAGTTCCATCGAAAACTGTTGCAACTGACAGTGGAATAATGACTTCAGAAATGACTCACTTCACTGCAGGCGTTGACGTGAGACTAACTTCAGTGCTGAGTTAGCATCAAGCATCCAGTACCATCTGTTTGATGTTCACAGTGGGTTAGGTTTTTGGCAAAGTCCGATGGAAGTGTACTCAAATGCGGAGCTGCCAGATACTCATTTCCTATACGGACATAGGAGATGACAGTGGCTGTCGCGCTCAGCGATAGCGATAGCGTCCCGAGAGGAGGACGTTTGAAGGAATTGGTCGTCATCTTGGGGAGCAGGAGCCTTTAAGCTTACTGCTCGAGATTGTGGGGGCGGCCAGAAGGAAGAGGACACCTCAGCTGACGGGGGACTTTATTCGTGCAGTTGACGACAATCCTAGTGTCAGCAAAGACAATTAGCTGCATCAAGTAATGTTGATCACGTAACTGGAGAACACTACATGAGACACTTCTGAATCCGTACCATGTACAGTGTATGCCTGAGTTCACTTCTGGAATGTTTCATTCAACAATGTGCCAAAAGGTGGCTCTGAGCACTATGGTACTTAACATCTATGGTCATCAATCCCCTAGAACTTAGAACTACTTAAACCTAACTAACCTAAGAACATCACACAACACCCAGCCATCACGAGGCAGAGAAAATCCCTGACACCGTCGGGAATCGAACCCGGGAACCCGGGCGTGGGAAGGGAGAACGCTACCGCACGACCACGAGATGCAGGCAACAATGTGTGAATCTTCACTTTAGAAGAGCTGTAGAAACTGAGCTCCGTCATGGAAATCAAGGGTATATCAGTTAAATTGACAAGTCTGTCACGAAACTTGTACTGCGCACCCATTCTCACACCTTTGCCCATTATTGTGGTGGATTTCAGTTGTTTATTTTCACAGGCCAAACATGTGGAATTTTGAAACCAGTATGCTGACCGCTTCCGAGTGGAAAAAACGACAGTACACACTCCAACTTCATTGGAGGGGATTAGATTGCAGAAGGTTAGCAGCAATGGTTTGACGAAGTAGCAAGTTGTTCCTCTTTCTTAAATCAATTTATTCTTCTTACATGCTGCACACTGCCCACGCAAGATGTTTCAAAGTGTATCAAAACCAACAGAGAAGTTCCCCAGCCTACAAAAAGCAGCGATACAAGGAAAGTAAGTTCTGAACGAATTAACAACACGGTGCAATAAAACATTGTTCGCAACGCTTATTGAAATATACAACGACAAAAGAATTCTTCATTCCATCACATCTCAGCACGAAGTATCTTTTCTCCATCGCCAAGCAACAAGTATCGTCCAATCGTTCCATCCTGTTGTAAGGCGTCAGGCAAATCCAACACCTTCCATGAAAACCCTGACATGATAAGCAAATCCAGTAGTATGTCATATAGCTGAGAATAAATCGTGACATTAAATTAACCAAAGTAATACGAGTAACGAGTGAGCAAATGGAATACCACAGATTAACACAAGAATGCCTAAATGGATGTCATACCTTCCCACCGTGAGACCGATGCAGTTCCGAGGGGAGAAACGAGAACAGAAGCCGAGAGCAGAACCGTGTTAAGCTAGAAGGCCCTACGATAAGGGACGGACTGGACACCCACGCCGCCAGCCTACCTATAAGACTACCACCCGCACGTTTTAGTGTGAGACTTTTTCGCGTCTCTGTTACGTCAAGGACCACCCCCCAGCCCATGTTAAAAGCTAGAGCCCTCCAGAAAAACAGTATAGATCTTACGATAACACAAAAAGGGCCACTATCACCCGCAAGTTTTAGCGTGGGCCTTTTCGCGTGTCTGTTACATTAGGACCACCCGCCAGCCCATGTTAAAAGATAGAGCCCTCCAGAAGAACAGTATAGATCTTACGATAACGCTAAACGGACCAAACGAGCTGCAGGTTTTCGCGTGAGACTTTTTCGCCTCTCTGTTACGCTGCAAACTTTAAAAAGATTGCCCCACCACGAGAAGTATAACGTTTCTCATTGGATAGACAGGATTTTTGTAGGCGGAGCTTAAGGTTAACACTGAGACCCTGATTGGTCACATGAAAACACAGCCAGATAGTTTTTTTAAACCAACTTCGGTAAATTGTTGTAAGGAGAAGTTAGGAGGGAGTTGCTTCCGAGATGGCGAGGTGAGCGGAGCTGTGCTGCCCGCCGTTCGCCTGACGCTGCCTAAACACCGACAAGGTAATTAACGTGCGCGATGCCGCATTTTTGAGCGCATAAGGCTTCACTCAGAACTGCAGAAGTCTCATCTGTTACACCCCCGTTTTGCGTAATACTAGTGTCGATGGTTAATTAAAACTCATGGTGTTCACATTGGCCACTTGAAGAACAGATCTGAAACGCGATGATTTTTCTTTTATATAGTTATTGAGAAGCCACATCAGTCACTGTAATTTACGACAAGTTAGATAAGTAATTAAAGATAATTGAGGGTCACTGTAGACCATTTTGATAGTTTTCTCTTTTGTAAAACTTAAATTAAACCTAGATTATAGATGTGATATGGCATAGGTCATCCTTCGATCCATTGTAGAACTTGGAAACCCATTCAGGGAATATTCGTTCACATTTTTGTTGAACGCAGTTGGTTTTTACCATCCTGTATTAAAACATCTCCTTTTATCAGTAGTGCAATTTATAAACAATGTTTTGTGAGTAGAACAAAATTCCCAATGGTAAACTTAACTGATTTTTCGACGTTATTTTACCAGCTAAATAAAAATAGGAAAGCCTTGAACCCTTTCCACTAAATTTAGTTAGTATTAAGATTCTTTCACAGGGAGTGCAGTGGAGCTGACGCTGAGATCATTAAGTATTTGGTTATATCATCGCTAGTCTCACTGAACTCTTCTGAATTCTACATGTCATGTGTGGTCTGGCGTCTCCTTACCAGCAACAGGTCCCAGGTTCAAACTAGTCACTTCCCTAAAAAACACGCTCAGAGCGTCGTTGCGCGAAAGTGGTAGGGAGACACGATATAGAACAAACAGACACCACCATGAATGTTTAGACTGTATGTTGCTCAACTACCACTGCCATCCAGACTGCCAGTGGCTATCGCTTTTGCTGCCTACGTCCCAGCTGCGTATTTTAAAACAACATAAAATTTACTATTTTCAATCCGATTGGCCGATCAACTGAAACACATGTTAGTTGGATGGTATACAGTGTATAAATATTCAGTTATTTCCCATACAATGTTAAATCAATAGCTTACAGCATCACTGTGCTACTCCTTACACTCCTAACAAACTGAACGGCAATAACTACTGATATAGGGTTTTATATGCTTTCTACCAACGGCCTTGCAGCAGTGGTAACAGCGGTTCCTGTCAGATTACCGAAGTTAAGCGCTGTCGGGCTGGGCTAACACTTGGATGGGTGACCATCCGGTGTGCTGAGCGCTGTTGGCAGGCGGGGTGCACTAAGCCCTTGTAAGGCAAATTGAGGAACTACTTGATTGAGAAGTAGCGGCTCCGGTCTCGGAAATTGACATACGACTGGGAGAGCGGTGTGCTGACCACATGCCCCTCCGTATCCGCATCTGCTGACGTCTGTGGCCTGAGGATGACACGGCGGCCGGTCGGTACCGCTGGGCCGCCTGGGCCTGTGGACGGAGTTTACGTTTTATATGCTCTCTACCTCTGATCATTTATTTCGTCTGTGTCATTCCTTAATTTAGAACTTTAGTTACATATTTACGAAAAAATTCTGCACTAGTCGTACTTTTACATAAATGGATGCAGTGTCCCGGGACAGGTTCACCATACAAAAATAGACTCAATGTGATCTATGTGGCGCAATCAGGACCTTAACGACAATGTGTACGTACTTTCCTTTTGTCACCCTTTAGTGTGGAGATGGGAGGGAGTAAATCTCCTTCCTTGGAGTGGATTAGTTTACAGAAGGTTGTTAGCAATGGTTTTACGAAGTAGCAAGTTATTCCTCTTTCTTTAATCAATTTATTCTTCTGACAAACACATTTGTTTATTGAGGCTTTGGACCAAAATCCCTTTTCATAATGTCAGATTCTCTTAGTAATTACTAGAAATGGTCTCTATCAGAGACGAGCGCTTGCACTGCCACGCGGTCTGCTAACTGCTGTCCACTTGGCCTAACTAATTAATCATGAGCACTTTGTTCACTAGACGTCAAGGGCCACTTGGCCCACCATATAAGAAACGAGTACCAAGCACTGACTTTTATTCACTGAAGTTCCTGTATTCTAACTCTTTGCGACAGAGACAAGCAGGCTCATTTCGGCACTGTTCCAGTGAATACTAGAAACGTTAGTTAGCTTCCACTCTCTGTGTGTCCACGAGAATTTACCACCGTCTTCACACAGATCAGGTATCTACTGCTCCATCAGGCGACGCTGTGGAGCGTCTTTGCTCTCTGGACGTTGGGTACTGAAGTAGACTACTGACTACTAGTCTATTGCTCTCCAACCTTTCCTTTCATTCTTAATTGATTCTCGATGCACATAGCCCTCTTTAGGATCTCCCTGCAACATTCCCTGATTAAGACAACTTACTTGAAAGTCGCTGAGAGGAGACGGGGCAATCCATTATCCCTAAAATTACAGAGCCAAGTAACAACACGGGCATGACGACTCAGTGAACATGTCAACCAACAGCTGTTCAAACGGCTTGCGGAGCGGGAAATCGGTGCACAGAGCAGAACAATTCCATTCGGTATTCTTCCACTACGCGTCGGACTTTTCCTCTTATTCCACTGACCTCAAGCCCCGGCGCCTTTGGCGAGGTGTTAAGCGTACTGCTTACTGGCGTATTTGACCTGCGTCTTACGTAGGAACCAATAGTGTCCAGCTGCTTCTGGAAGCGTTATCTTGTCCCGACATCTTGTTTATCTGCCACCTGCCACGTATTTGGGTCGGCTTGACTTGGAACCCTGCGCATTCTTCTCGTTATAATCTGACATGTAATTAAGATTATTGACATTTTCTAAGGTCTCAACAGCGGGTTAAATGTAACAGATTCCAATTTACGTATTCTGTGGTGAGTTTTCATGTGTTCTTTAGTGTACCTAAGCTGATTTTCAATTGCAATCGGGAATTACAAGGATCAGGAAAATGACAAGGAAGGACTAGGCCCCTTCAACTAACGTCATTCATCGTTGGATAACAACATTTATTTTAATATATTTTTAGGTACCAACAGGTACCTTTTGAAAAACAGTTGACGAAATTAAAGTTGATTTGACGAGACAAATATGAAGGAGTTGAAAATGGTGAATGAGACGGCCGTTGAATTACAATAATAATAATCTAAAACCAATTCGAGAAGTAAGATCTTAACCGTATTGAACATCTTAAAATTTTTAAATTAAACTGTTTTAAATAAAAATTATTGAAACAGTCAGATAAACTTATTCAAGACATTATTTGCAATAAACGTAGAACAAGGCTACAATAGGTATTATACATTACAGGGAAAACTTCTTATGTGCATCCAGGTAACCAAACGTTTCTTGGCCAACAACAAAATTTCATTTACAGTGCAAGTCAGATAACATAAGATACTAAGCTTGGGCACAGGTAGCCCGACTGCAAACAAACAGCAAGCCGTGCTTGAAAATCCTCGAGAGCCGAGCACACTGCCGCAAGAAAGCGAGACACAAGCGGCGAGGAGCCGCCGACACGAAACACTCTCCCAGCAACTTGCTAAGTGCTGTCAACAACAAGATACTTATGCGAGTAGATTATACTACAAGTTATGGTTTAACCACGATTTTACCTATGGAGCCTTTCCAGTAACTTGATACGCCCCAGGAAATAAGCTTCGCCAACGGAGAACTACAGAAAGTAAGCTGTAATTTCTTCCAACGAAGAATATAATAAACAACTTGCTAGGGTCTTAGCATTAACTGGAGCTCACATGATGCTTAAAAGGTCTGGAAAATAGTGATACCAGGGCCCACCAGCTTCTAAAACATCATGAAAACAAATATTGAAACTAAGAAACAGCTGGTTTTCTTGCATCAGAATTTTAAAACAATCATAAATTTTTAAAAGAAGCTAAACAAGGCAAAGGCCCCTAATGTAGATATGCGTAACAGCTCGGCACATTGAATAACCGTAAGTACATTACCCATGGGAAATCTTGAGAGAGAGAACGCAGGCCATCTGACTAAGACAACTTACTTCAAAGTCACTGAGAGCAGACAAGGCAATACACTATCCCTAAAATTACAGAGCCAAGTAACAAGACGTGCATGACGAATCAGTGAACATATCAACGAACATTTGTTCAAACGGCTTGCGCAGCGGGAAATCGGTGCACAGAGCAAAACAACTAGTTGCGCGCAACGTATGCAAACCAGACCTTCGCCTTGTGCTCTGTCCTGGCGAAGAAGAGAGAACGACGACCCAGGAAAAGACGTCGTCCGATCCTCACCGCGTGTTCGTTGTTACAAGTACGGCAGCTGCTCCCGGCTCCACCCTGTGAGAAAACTATCCGTCAGCTGCCTTACTCTTCGCAGGCCTCTCTCTAGCAGTCGCTTTTGAAGGCTAGGCGAGTCAGCGATAACCGCACAAGGGAGTAATGCGCTTCCTGGCGAGACGCCAGCTAAAAGTTGTCGATAGTAGGTAGGTGGGACCAGTCGCCGCGGCTCATGCATCTCATTGTTTGTAAGGTGGAACTAAAGATTAGCTGTTTTCTTGTCTCCAGTTTAGATTAGTACTTGTTCCATAGATCATCAATACGACACTTAGTAATGATGTGGAACGTGTCAGGTTAATAAAAGGTGTCTATACAAGATATTACATTGCACAAAATTTGACATGACACCAAATTTTTTTATTTTTTTATTTTTTTGTGCGGGTTGGGGAATTACCCACTTACTATATCCTAAAATATATTCCTAAATGAATATATATATTGTGAGGCTACAGTGAAGATTTCTAGCTCTTTAAATAAGTGTCTGCAGAATGATCTTGGATGAGCTCCAGCAATTATTCTTATTACACGTTTTTGTGCAATGAACACTCTTTTACTCAATGATGAGTTACCCCAGAATATGATGCCATACGAAAGCAGAGAATGAAAAAAGGCGTGGTAAGCTAATTTATTCAGATTTATATCGCCAAAATTTGCAATGACCCTAATGGCTTAAGTAGCTGAACTCAAACGTTTCCATTTCAACCACTCATTAATGGATACATCTAGAAATTTTGAATATTCTACCTTAGCTACGTATTTCTGATCGAAGTCTATATTTATTAATGGGGTCATTCCATTTACTGTGTGGAACTGTATATACTGTGTTTCGTCAAAGTTTAATGAGGGCCCATTTGCAGAGAAACATAATGATTTTCTGAAAAACATCGTTTACAATTTCACCAGTTAATTCTTGTCTGTCGGGTGTGATGGCTATACTTGTATCATCGGCAAAAAGTACCAGCTTTGCATCTTCACTATCACATCGGAAACAGTGGACCTAGGGATGTTTAGGAGTGTTTAAATCTCGCGTACAGATGTATGACACAAATGACACCCAACCACCTGACCACGTTCGAGTCCGTGAGTTCCGCGGAGCGCCGTATTCTGCTCTCTCACGATGTCTAATAACTGCTGAGGTCGCTGATATGGAGTACCTGGCAGTAGGTGGCAGAACAATGCACCTAATATGAAAACCGTATATTTTTCGGAGTGTCCTGACAATTTTGATCACATTGTGTAGGTTCGCGCCAACAGATCGAAATAATGGTTCAAATGGCTGTGAGCACTACGGGACTTAACATCTATGGTCATCAGTCCCCTAGAACTTAGAACTACTTAAACCTAACTAACCTAAGAACATCACACACATCCATGGCCGAGGCAAGATTCGAACCTGCGACCGTAGCAGTCATGCGGTTCCAGACTGAAGCGCCTAGAACCGCACGGCTGCAACGGCCGGCCCAACAGATCGCTCACACGTCATGGATAAGGCCTGACCTATTGTTCACACTGTTGCCAGAAAGTCCTACCTTCTGCTTGTCGCGCACGGCCTCGTGTTTCAGCCATCCATTGCTCACATGTATTCTAGTAGACCAGCGTCCTCCAGTTTCCAGCAATGGGGCATGGACATGCACAGAGCAGATATTAACAATAACTGGGCGCCAATTATGTCGCACATGCACGGCACAGGTATGAGTTGGTTCTGGTGCTTTTCTGGCAGTCGATTCCTGCCTGCATAAAATCTGGAGAAGATTCCCTGAGCTGCACATTTTAGTCATCTCCTACATCATGTTTTCACCCAAACTCGCCTTCAACCACACATGCTGTGAGAGAAATAGGGACCCACACCTATGCTGACCATGCTGGCACTTGTACGCACATCTTCAGACGTACCAGATGCTCAGAGGCCTGAGAAACTGTCGCCATGACTGTCCAGCCATTGACCAATCACCTCACATGGGAGAAAAAACAATCCAACGCAAACACAAGTCATATTGAATCTTTTAATGCAACACAAACATTCACTTCTGCCAGCGCTCTAATGACTAGTTCACTATTCAGCCATCCAGAAAGCACTGCCACTGAGACTTGCCCCCTTAGCTGCAGGCAGGAGCCTGTGATTTCTCGTCAGCTGCACGCCATGGACACTGCTTGACCAGCAGGTATGACATGGACATACAGTTCTAGCTGAATTTCCACCACGACATCGACTCCCCTGGTTAAGAGATCCACATTATCCAATCCAAAATTGGGATGTTATTGTGCCTACACATCGAATATCTTATACAAACGTAGATTTAAACATTTTATCTGAGCTACTTTCGAAGATGGAAGAAATCAAACCATTCACGAATTTTCATAACTCTAAAATATCGTTACTTATTTGGAAAATCCATTACAACAGTATGACATGTCTATATTTCCTCTAAGTATTTTCTCATAAAATCTGTCTTATCCTGTTACTTTCTGCATCATAGGACTAGAATATTAAACTCATTTTTTGCTTATGGCAGGTCAGCAAGTGTACGCTCTACTATAAGATCAAAACTACGTAACAGCTCATAAATTACGTAATACCTCTATCTATGTGTATGTGGGACATTGAAAATTCGTTAAAAGATCTCGCCACAAGGGAAACATGCCTGATTACTCCACCAACTAGCGAATCGTTACGTGGTACTCTAAGCCTTGCTTCCACCCACCTGGCAGCACATCATTCATATCAAATTGATTGACTAACACATTAAATTGATCACGAGATCCCCTTTGCATGGTGAGTTTTTCTTTTTTTTTCGGCAGTAGGATTACATTCGCCATTTAGCTCACAAAGGAATTACTATAGGAAAGGCGATGGCGACATTCTTTTTGAGGTATACTATTGAGAGTCGACATTTGAAGTTCACTGCAGAAGAATTCTATCGACACCAGAATACATTTCACATAAGGACCTCGAATATAAAATACGAGAAATTAATGCTCCTACAAAGATATATAGACAATCTTTCTTTCCCTCGCTCCATTTGTGAGTGGAATAGAAAAGAAAATGAATAGCAGTGGTACAGGATACCCTCTACCATGCACCGCACGATGACTTATGAAGTATGCATACAAATGTAGCTGCAAATCTACGCTTCCTTTTAAGATGTCACACCACACATTTATAGACACACAAAACTCAAAGAAAAATGTAGTCTCTTATTTATAGAGAAAACAAAAGATGAAGCTTCTGCTGCTGATTTTCTCGAGATAAAAAGCTTCGTATTAGCCTTTAATGGTAGACTGATGACGCATTCTAGAGAGAGGGACATGTTATGGCAGGTCATTTTCGCACATTCAACTATTTTCTTCCCTTTTCCTCTGTATCGTTTGTGTGGTATAACCTGTGTTTAACTCGTATACAATGTCGCGTTCTGGACACGACTTAAAGGGCTAACTACCTGCCGACGTTAACAGGAAACCCCCCTATACCACAGTAAGCAGAGGACTTCCAATACATGTGTGATGAATCATCCTGGCGAAACCAATGGAAAACCTATTTCGGCACTCTCCTCTATATGAATTAAAATATGTGCAAAGTACCCGATTTTCCTGCCACATAGCTGCTGTGGTTCTAAGTCAGCGACAGCGATTTTTAAGGTTCTGCAATGTCCGTGTAAACAGTTGCTTAGCAGTTATAGTGTGTGGGAGAGGCTGTGTTCTATTCACAGAGTTACTGCTGCATCGCAGGTAATTTCACATGTCAAACAACACAGCTATGCATTTGTCTATTTCCTCATAATATATTGTTGTTCCATGCATTGCTGATATGGGCATAACATAGTTTCCTAGGTAAAACTACATGTTTGATAACAAAAGTGATTGACGTAAAATGTTTCAAAATCCCTCTTCCTCGAGCTTCTTCATGCATAAACCTTACGTTTCTTCTTCTTCTTAACTGTCTCTTATATCACCACAACACTCTCAAACATGTCAGGCTCATATCTACTGTGCACCAGTAAGGAGTGCTAACCTCGTCAATACGCATGTATCTAGAAAGATTGTATGTAACTGCTTGGGTGACGTAAGTAAGATTGGTATGGAACAGTCTTTGCTGAACAGTAGCTACAGTATTAGAATGAGAATACTGGACTCTATCATTAGTGTTGGTGTAATGTGCAAGTTTGGAACTCTTTGTGAAAACAAGTTGTTGAAGTGTATTGATTACGTGGAACTCGTCTCATTCTATTCCTTCATGATATGTTGAACGTAGCTGGTATGGTGTTGTCCTATTTCTGGTCAGTTCCAAATTAAACTGGAGACAATGTTGCAGGGAGGGTTGGTTAAAGTCATAGGAACAGTTTTGAGATACATACATACCCCATATAGCGTTTTGCTGATGATCTGTAACTGATAAGTTCAACAAAGGGGTAGCGTGCTTCGAGATAGAGGGCAGATTGCTGCTTTGTTTATGACTCGTTTGTTGAGATGGTAAGTATCAAACGTGTTGATGACATCTTTCGATATCTTACTGCGAGAATACTTTGTTACTCCCATCCACATAAGGAGACATTACCAATTGTAATAAAAGCTTACCAGTTTTGTTAAGTGTTTTGGCTAAGGAACGTAGATTTGGCACCTTCTCTGTGCTGATGGCTATTTTCTATACTAACAAGTAGTATTCGAGTCAGGTAAGAGGTATCATGATATGCCCACATATATATGTTTCTCACGAAGTAGTGGTAGTGATAAAGAAATTGAGCAACAATGCTAGATCGATGCGATGAGATGTTTTGTTGATGTGACAGTCGTCGAGAGTCTTGGTTTGGACCTCACGTAATTGTGGAAAAATCTATGAAATTGTGGAAAGCCAGGTAAAATTACAAAAAATGATGTCAGATGCGTAATTTTTGATGAATACGCGACAAAAACGTGGAGGAATGAGGATACTTACACTCTCGCCAGGGTTATGAAAATCATTCCATTCCTCCATTGGTGGGATAGACAAGTTATAGTGCATACTGTCCATGCCCTTTGGGTTAACTCCTGTGGAGCACTCCTTGTTCATTGTAAACCATGAAAATGGAAAACACAGTGTCCAAAGATTTGGAGGTCAGGATGACAACCACTTAGGACACCAAAATAGCAATCATGTTCCTAGGTGCAATATCCAACACCAGTATGAGGAATTAATGCTCTTGGTACCTTCAAAAATAGAATGCTGAGATATATGTTACCACATCAATGTGAAAGATGGGATTAAATGTATAGGTCATCACCTTCACACAGCTGAATGCTCCACAACGCTGTGAACTCTCCCAATCTCCATATGTTGCGATGTCTTCCACGTTTATGTCAGTAAGAAACACCGCCTCTGTCTTCTATTTCAACCATCCTGGGTGTTGTGGGAGCAGCTTGCTTTACAAAATGCGATGTCCAGCTTTCTGCGAGAGCAAATGGAGCGAAACCTCTTAAGCTCAGTTTTCCATCTGATGGTGACCTCAAAGTCATGACAGAAAAACTAAATGTATAGCTGTGTACACAGCTGTACTCATACACTGCATCGATGTGTTAATAAACTGTATACTGCTCATGAAATAACACAAGAAACCTCTATTGTTATTGATAGTCAGTGGGATATGGTCTTCCTCCAAGACAGGTAACAAAACTCTACACTGGCACATGAGAGTGACTTTGATCACTGGCCACCTGCTACGATGGACGAATGCATATATATTTAATGGGATCACCACATATGGTCAGTGTCAACACATACACCGTATTTGCTTTCGATATATTGGAAGAGAGAGACGGGGTAAAAGCTTATTGAGTTCTCTACTAGGGTGATGTTAGTGAAGGTTTTATAGTTCGCAGTTCTACTTCTTTGGATGTTACAAACTATAATGAGGGGAGAGAGAGAATGATGTCTAGGAAGACTCTAACACCATTCAATTGTCTTGTTTCTAGTATAATAATCACAGGAATACGGTGAATGCGATTAGGACATGTACAAGGTGATATTTATAGACAGTAATTCGATATCAATGAACTGTAGTTACTATGCTTCTGATTTTGTTTATGCAGTCCACGAATACTTGGATGATTTTTATTTTCCTCCTGTACGTTAGTGTGCTATTTTTCTCGTTGTGATAGACCTCTTCTTAGTCAGTGATGGACCAGACAGTCTTCTGAGTAATGGAACAGTACTGTCAGAACGTGATGGACTTTAGAGAGAATCATCAGGGGATTGTGACTTGCCGGGGAATATCTCTTACTATCCTATCGAAATCAGTTGGGTTCAAATACTGTATATCGAAGACTGGGAGATTCGTGAGAATGCATGAGGTGAAACTATGACGAAAGGGGAGTTGACAGATGAGCTCTCTACCGTTTCTTCTAAGAGTTATGGGCAAACATATCACAACCTTTTACATAAGTTACGCAAAGTGACTGCAGAGAGAAAACCACTCTCAACCGATTACTCTGTCTACTTTGTATCATACTTTAACTCAAATCCATATCAATTTACAGGCAGACGAAAATATCCAAGGCAGCAGAAAACTTGCATGTATTCCTATTACCTCAGTAGACATACTGCAGAATGTTGTTAAAAATCAGGCAACAACTGTACTGTAAGATATTTGGTAGCTGACACCGCATGGTTGTGATTGATAAAGAGTACAGAGAAGCACATTGTTAATGCTGTTTGTTGGAGTTTAATACATTTAAACAGTCTTCCACAGGGTCAAACAGGCTATCTGGTCGGTAGTTGTATATTGCAGTCTGCCAGATGGTAATACAATGTTCGTAGCTAAATACACTTAATAAAAATCTATAACGCGGTGGAAATACTTCATATTCCTGCAGCGTTTTGGATATAAATATAGTCTTCAGTTTCATAACTGCATTGGTGCCAAGCCAGCGACAGAGGTTTGCAAGGTACTGCAAACTCTATGTATACAATTATTTGTCAGATGTTGTGTGGGGAAGAGGCCATGTTTTGTTCACACAGTTATTGCTGCATGGAATGTATTTTCACATGTCAAACAACACAGCTATGCATTTGTCAATTTCATAATAATATGTCGTTCCTTCATGCATTTTCCGTTGCTGGCGATAATTTATAAGGCCCTAGCAGGCATAGTGTAATTTCCGAAATGTAATCAGAAGTGAACAGTGGGAGCTTTGGACTTCCGCAAAGTGGTATAGTGAATGTACCATAAAGAATCTACTTTTTAGTCTTCGGTGTAGGAAGTACCACTTTCCTCATCTTAAAGTTTATCACCATAGTGAGTGAGTGACCAAACTTGTAGTGTGAGCGTATGTGAGATGTTAGAAATATATTTCCTACACTGGAGTATTAACAGCGTTGCATTCCACACAACTAGGACATTGGAAACCGCACTGCTTTAACACTATTGCATGTTTAAGTGCTAAATTTTGTGAGAGACATTTTTTATCGCTAGAATGTGAGGAATCGCGCTGCAAAGTCCGAGTGCGCAAATTTCACTTCACCCTGTGTATGGAAGACTGGATAATACAACATGTTAGAGATACTTTGATGAAATGGGAGTTGTCACTATCTGCACATTGATGTTTAATGTGAACAGACGTGCAGCTATCGCTACTCCGTCCTGGTGAATTCTTTGGGGTCAGTTTGTTTTTCAGCAGTTGTTTCATTACAATGATTTTTGTCAAATTCTAGTGCATGTACTGTATTATGACCTGTTGTTTACAAGTGGTTAAGTTTTGTAGGACAGTTTTGAGCATCCTCTGATGGCCGTATTTTGGACAATAGTCGTCTGTCTTCAGACCTCTAGGCCAACTTCTACATACCTGATCGGGAAAAGTGGAGGTGCTGGAAAGTGTTGCGCGAGTGGGTGCAGAAAGTTAGGGCGGCTGGGGACAGCTGTAGCGCAGTTTCGAGCATTTTGGACTAGAGCAGTTTCTCTTCATACTTAGAGGCGAACATATATACACGTGATCGGAAAAGCAGGGGCAGGAATGGCCGCAAAATGAAGGGTGTGGGTGGTGGAGTGTGGAGGAAACCGTAGGATAATCCAACAGCAGGTTAATACTGTCAACAAAATTAAAGTAAATAGATCGATACACTACCTTATCCTTCCACTGCAGCACAGGTTGAGTCTTTTCCCTGTCAATTTCCAGATAGGTAGGCCAGGAACCCAGGAGGGAAAAGCAGCTCTGAACTGGGGAGGAATGACAGAGATGTTCCTTTTTCCCAGATGGGCAGGTGCAGGAGGAGGGGGAGGGGGAGTGGTGGGGGTCATTCAGAGTGAGGGTTATGCCCAGGGGTCATAAATTAAACCTCAGGGGCTCATACATTAGCATAACAATGGGATAAGGGAGAAGGAGAGCGATAACTTACACCTTCATGTATGCAGCTCACACACACTAAATGCACCAGAATCTGCTAATGGTGTGTAGTAATGCCCTATTTTGTAGATGCTCTTTGGATTTCTCATAATAAGGAATGGACGTTATGTGAGAGGAGCAGTACTGTGCAAACAATACATCCACCACAACTAATAAAAAGCTGCAGCTAACATACAGTGAAGATTCAGTACCTCATGCAACAATGTTTAGGAAGTTCATGGACTTGAAAGAAGGCTGACTTATCTGTATGACGCAAGGCGCGCCTGGTGTTCCGGCTTCAGCTGTGACTGAAGTTGACATCAACACAGCTGCTGTGACTGTCCCTATAAATCGGCGGATAACATTACGTAAACTCACTGAGGTGCTGAGGGTTCCGCATGTCAGTGTCTTTACGAGTAAACGTGATCATCTCCATTTCTTTCTTTCTTTCTTTTGCTACTGCCCTTATCCTGCATGTGCCCACTGTCGGTAAGGTTAAGTACGGATTTGCCATGGTTAATTTTAAGGGGTGGCCGGATGCCCCTCCTGCCGCCACCTCATACCCCCCCGGGACGGAATGAGTCTACCCCGCTGTCTGCATCTAGTGTTAATCGTGAAATAATGTGAACGTCTTACAAATGTCTGCGAGTCGTGCAACTGAGGCGGGACGTGGGGACCAGCCCAGTATCCAACAAGTAGATGTGGAAAACCACCTAAAAACCACATCCAAGCTGGCCGGCACAGCAGCCATCGTCGTTAATCCATCAGGCGAATTCGATCCGGTGCCAGCGCGCCTATCCGAGTCCAGGAAGCAGCACGTTGCGCTCTCGGCTATCCTGGCGGATAAGAGTGATTATCTCCATTGTAACTGTATTTGCAACCGTTGGTTCCCACGTCGTTGACTGCTGAACAAAAGGCTGTGCCAATGGAAAGAAGGCATGAAAAGCTGCGTCCTTTTGCTGATGAAGGGGATGCATTGCGGGAATCGATTATCACCGATGATGAATCATGGGTGCACTATTACGATCCTGAAGGAAAACTAGGAAGCACAGTGTGGAAATCGCCACGTTCTCCAACACCAAAAAGTACGATAGCTGTTCCATGTGCAGGGAAAGTGATAGTGATCACATCTTTTGACTGTCATGAAATGATTTACCAATATGCAGCTCCCCTCACACTACTGTCACAGTGGCGACTACACGTCAATATTGACTACACTGAGCAGGCATTTTGTAAGGAAAAAACCATTACATGTCAGCTGCACCAACCTTATTGCCTCAGAATGGCCTGTACTTGTATTCGAGGACTGCCACAGACGCCTTAAATATGGATTCAAGTAGGAGGGCAGTACTTTGGAAAAGATTGTGTAAACATTGAAGTGGATAATAAATGTCTGTAGAAAAATCAGTATCAGTCTTTGTCGATCAGTCCTCGTATATTCAATGTTTTGTTCGGGGTTTTTACTATACCCACAGTGCTGACCTTTGCTGTTAATGCTGAAAATATGCCTCATCTACTTACATGTTTTCATAGTTACTTCTCAACACAAACGACAAATATACCGTTAAGTTGCACTCGGCTTTCCCATCCCAGGATATACAGTTACGTTTCTATATGAGCTACAAGGATTTTGCGCCGGCGAGTATCGAACCCTGGTCAGTGGCGCCGGGCCTTTCCATCACCACGGCGCAGCGCAGTAGCCACTCCGTGTAATTACATCAGCGGACGCGAGTGGGCAGTGGGCGCTCTGTAGGGCTGCCGCAACACCCGCTCCATCTGTACTTACACCGGGAGCGGTCCCGCCAAAAGGCCGCCGTAACCACAGCGCTGAGTGCTGATTTTGGCAGTCGCTGCCGAGCTCTCCCACTCTTACGACGGTATATCATTGATCGCTGGAGGAACGATGGACTTTCTGAGATTGACAAAAAAGCCCAGGTTATTTCTGCCTTCAAAAAACATTCATGTAGATACGCGCTGAATGATAGGCCTACATCTCTCACTTCAGTGTGCTGTAGAATTGTATTTTTCGAGAGCGAAAATCTCTTATACAGGAATCAAAATATGCTGCAAACACATCACACGAAACTCAGCTCCCTCCACATTTCCCTGGTCATAGGTCCCATAGTTGCTCTGAAATTATTTCAGATATTCAAAAACCTTCCTAGCAACTACAAAAAAAGTCCTCCATGTCTCTCTCTGCTTGTCTTCTCCCACCTTCCCCTGCATTTCAGCTCTACCTCTTCGACCCTTCTATATCTCATTGCCAACTTACGCTCTCTTCTCCTGCTTTGTAACCACTGTTCATTACCTTCATTGACTTTTGCCATCCCGCTGTCCCAAATTTGCTCTCCATTTAGAACATTAACTATTACATTAGTCCTTCACGTCACGTAAATAGTATATATATAGGGTGTTTCAAAAATGACCGGTATATTTGAAACTGCAATAAAAACTAAACGAGCAGCGATAGAAATACACCGTTTGTTGCAATATGCTTAGGACAACAGTACATTTTCAGGCGGACAAACTTTCGAAATTACAGTAGTTACAATTTTCAACAGCAGATGGCGCTGGAAGTGATGTGAAAGATATAGAAGACAACGAAGTCTGTGGGTGCGCCATTCTGTACGTCGTCTTTCTGCTGTAAGCGTGTGCTGTTCACAACGTGCAAGTGTGCTGTTGACAACATGGTTTATTCCTTAGAACAGAGGATTTTTCTGGTGTTGGAATTCCACCTCCTAGAACACAGTGTTGTTGCAACAAGACGAAGTTTTCAACGGAGGTTTAATGTAACCTAAAGACCGAAAAACGATACAATAAAGGATCTGTTTGAAAAATTTCATCGGACTGGGAACGTGACGGATGAACGTGCTGGAAAGGTAGGGCGACCGCGTACGGCAACCACAGAGGGCAACGCGCACGCAGCTAGTGCAGCAGGTGATCCAACAGCGGCCTCGGGTTTCCGTTCGCCGTGTTGCAGCTATGGTGCAAATGACGCCAACGTCCACGTATCGTCTCATGCGCCAGAGTTTACACCTCTATCCACACAAAATTCAAACGCGGCAACCCCTCAGCGCCACTACCATTGCTGCACGAGAGACATTCTCTAACGATATGGTGCACGACACTGCGAACACCTCGTGGTTTATGCAAGATGGTGCCCGGCCACATCGCACGGCCGACGTCTTTAATTTCCTGAATGAATATTTCAATGATGGTGTGATTGCTTTGGACTATCCGAAACATACAGGAGGCGGCGTGGATTGGCCTCCCTATTCGCCATACATGAACCCCTGTGACTTCTTTCTGTGGGGACACGTGAGAGACCAGGTGTTCCGCCAGAATACAGAAACAATTGAACAGCTGAAGCAGTACATCTCATCTGCATGTGAAGCCATTCCGCCAGACACGTTGTCAAAGGTTTCGGGTAATTTCATTCAGAGACTACGCCATATTATTGCTACGCATGGTGGATATGTGGAAAATATCGTACTATAGAGTTCCCCAGACCGGAGCGCCATCTGTTGTTGACAATTGTAACTACTGTAATTTCGAAAGTTTGTCTGCCTGAAAATGTACTGTTGTCCCAAGCATATTGCAACAAACGGTGTATTTCTATCGCTGCTCGTTTAGTTTGTATTGCCGGTCATTACCGGTCATTTTTGAAACACCCTATATATATATATATATATATATATATATATATATATATATATATATATATATATATAGGGTGAGTCACCCAATATTACCGCTGAATATATTTCGTAAACCACATCAAATACTGACGAATCGATTCCACAGACCGAACGTAAGGAGAGGGGCTAGTGTAATTGGTTAATACAAACCATAAAAAAATGCACGGAAGTATTTTTTCTAACACAAACCTACGGTTACTTTAAATGGAACCCCATTAGTTTTGTTAGCACATCTGAACATATAAACAAATACGTAATCAGTGCCGTTTGTTGCATTGTAAAATATTAATTACATCCAGAGATATTGTAACCTAAAGTTTACGCTTGAGTACCACTCGTCCACTGTTCGATCGTGTGTATCGGAGAGCACCGAATTACGTCGGGATCCAAAGAGAACGGTGATGGACCTTAGGTGCAGAAGACACTGGAACAGCACATTACGTCCACATGCTAACATCTTTTTATTGGTCTTTTTCACTGACGCACACGTACATTACCATGAGGGGTGAGGTACACGTACACATGTGGTTTCTGTTTTCAATTACGGAGTGGAATAGAGTGTGTCCCGACATGTCAGGCCAATTTATGTTCAATGTGGTGGCCATTATTTGCTGCACACAATTGCAATCTCTGGCGTAATGAATGTCGTACACGCCGCAGTACATCTGGTGTAATGTCGCTGTAGGCTGCCACAATACTTTGTTTCATATCCTCTGGGGTTGTAGACACATCACGGGACACATTCTCCTTTAACGTACCTCACAGAAAGAAGTCCAGAGGTGTAAGATCAGGAGAACGAGTTGGCCAATTTAAGCGCCCTCCACGTCCTATGAAACGCCCGTCGAACATCCTGTCAAGGGTCAGCCTAGTGTTAATAGCAGAATGTGCAGGTGCCCCCTCATGCTGATATCACATACGTCGTCGCGTTTCCTGTGGGACATTTTCGAGCAACGTTGGCAGGTCATTCTGTAGAAGCGCGATGTATGTTGCAGCTGTTTGGGCCCCTGCAATGAAGTGGGGACCAATGAGATGGTCGCCAATGATACCGCACCATACATTAACAGTCCACGGTCGCTATCGCTCTACCTGTCTGAACCAGCGAGGATTGTCCACCGAACAGTAATGCATGTTCCGTAGATTCACTAGAGTGAACAGATGAACATAGAAAGAGGGAAGAGGAGATGAGCTTAGATGGGAGAATATGAACAGAGCGAGGGGGAGGAATAGATGGACAGAGAGAGGAAGGAGACGCTGATGGACAGGGGGAGGGGTAGGATGAGACTGACAGAGAGAGTTGGGGAGGAGGGAATAGACTAACATATGAATGGAATAAATGCATATCCAGGCAACACCAGGTACTGGCTGGCTGGTTCAAATGGCTCTGAGCACTCTGAGCACTTAACATCTGAGTTCATCAGTCCCCTAGAACTACTTAAACTTAACTAACCTAAGGACATCACACACATCCATGCCCGAGGCAGGATTAAACCTGCGACCGTAGCGGTCGCGCTGTTCCAGACTGAAGCGCGTAGAACCGCACGGCCACACCGGCCGGACAACGGGTATTCATATAGTACTGAATAAATGCAGGACAACAAAAATAATAGGACATACAATAACTATGACAAACCACAGATTAAAAGAACTTTTTTTTCCAAATCAAAAATTTGTGATTAAGATGCGAACACAGTACGCAGAGAGACATATATACAAAGGAAACTAATCAAACACTAGTGTTGCTGCGTTTCGTTGTATTTCACGACAAAAAAGGGTGAGTGCGACAAAGAACTGGGAAACTTGTCCAAAATCTTCAATGCTTGGAAAAGGTACGAACAAACGCCCCTTCCAGATGTAAACGAATGTCAGATAAAAATGTTGTACGAGAACATAGCACCCCAATATCTTTAGCCAACGAACTGTTTTATATCTAGAACGGAAACGGATATTTTTAAAAATGTTTCATTTCATAATACAGTTTGAAATCAATAGAACGAAACGCTTCTGGAAATTTAAATACACATTTTTAGTAGTTGTAAAAAAGGATTTTAAATGCCCACGAGACATGGTTTATAAATAAACGGAAAACCCTATTATATTCAATTACATAAGACAATAAGTGATAAATCACTTTAAACTTGAAGAAGCATAACAAGTCTATGAGTATCCACCAGAACGACCTTAAGTGCAGCATGCAGAGGACACAATAACGGTGCGTTTCGTCATGGCTTCGTTTAGTAAGTGCAAGTGTGTTAGAGATAAACTCATCAAACTCTAGTGGCAGACGCTAAAAGAGACGCATCGAATATCAATGAAGTTTACTGTAACATTTACTATAGCGTAAGTTCTAGTTTAAGAAGTCATGAATGCAATACACTGAACAGAATGAAGTAGAGAAGAAAGCAAGACGGCTAGAAATCGACATCGCGGAAGATCAAATTAAGTTTCCATGAAAGGTAGCAACATGCGAAGGAATACCTACTCTACGACTTTTCGTGGAAAACAGACAGAAGAAAAGCAAATCTATCTTCATAGCATTTGTACGTCCAGAAATTTTTTTTGATAATGTTTGCTGGAATACACGCTTTTAAATTATGAAAGTGGGAGGGATAACATACAGGGAGCGAAATGTTTTCTACAACTTGTACAGCAACAACAATGCAGTTATAATACAAAAGGGAAGCAGTATCTGAGAGGGGACTGACAGATATTTGTAGCCAACCCGCGACTTCATTCAGTTGTTACATTGACCTAGAAGTAAAGGAAATCAAGGAGGAATTTTCAAATGTAATGAAAGTTCAGGGAGAAGAAATAAACTTTCAGTTCAGCTGATGATATTGAAATATGTTCAGAGACAACAAAGGACTTGAAAGAGCAGTTGAACGAAATGGATATTGTATTGGGAAGTGATTATAAGACCAATTGCAACTAAAACAAAACTTTCTGAAAACATTAAGTTCCCCACATTGTAATGGAACATAGGTGATCCAGACACTCATGCACCAGGAATACGAATCTACGTTTCCTAGAATCTCAATGAAGAAAGCAGAGAATTTGATAAAACAAACAACAGAAATTCTCATTTCTTTCTTGGTCGTGATGGAACCCTTTGAATTAGAACACCGCCACTATTGAGTAGAGTTCTTGTACATCACATCATGAAAATTCCACTTGTTCTTCCTAAGAACACGTGGTGTTATTTGGTCTCACAAAGTATGTCAGATGAGACTGTACATTGTAATAATTTAGGGCAAAAGAAGAGGGCACAATATTACCTCCGAGGAAGCTTTTGGGACAAGCTATTGTTGGTATTGGTAGAAAATGGGATGTACCTGACAGGTAGCTATTCCAAGAAAGCTTCACCAATATTACTTACTTAACCTCATGTTCAGATAACAGATCTCAAAATATAAATTGGCTATAAGCTTCGATGACAAACGGATCAGAGAGGACAGATGCAAGAATGACAACACAGCACAATTTCGCTACGTTTAGGAAATTTTCGTATGAAACTATGGACAAAAATATTTGTCTAAGTAAAACGTTAATTGTAGATGAACAAATTGTACCCTTCCGCGGCCTTTGCAGTTTAATTCAGGTAATTCCCAGTAAACTAGGGGATCATAATATTCTTGCTTTGCAAGTCTTTGACTTTATATGCCAGAGATGCTTTGATTTGTACTGGGAAAGTCCCTGACCTGCCAAAACAAATCAGTGTTGATCAATAGAGAGGAAAACCAGCCGAAGTTGTGAATAAATAAAAGTGGAATTCCCAACTTTGGCTACTTTTTCGTTGCACTAATTAACACAGGTTGCTGCCCTCCAATTAATCCGGTATGCTGTAAGTTAAAAATCAGTCGTTTCTACTCCACTAAAAAATTGAGAGAAATCAAAGCAAATATTAGAATTGTTCATTGTTTCAGGAGTGTTCCGATGTTTGAAGAATTATTGCAGAAAAAAAATTAAATCAGTGGGAACAGTGGGACACACAACACATACCATAAGAAACGACGGCTTTCAAGTCCAGATAAGTCTTACCCTTATCATCTGGTTTCAAACACGATTTAGCGTTGTTAAGTTACGTGATCAAAAATAACAAGGGCGTCAGGCTGCTAAGCTTTCTAGAGAACAGTGCCCCAACAAATGGAAAGAGTTAAAGAAAGACAGAAACAATTTTAGTCTAGAATAAAAGAAAATTTAAAGTAAATCAAGAACTTATTCTTTCGCCCAGAAGGCACATACATAGGAACAGAGAAGAAGCCAGTCTTTCGCCTTGCACACAAACGTAATGGACGTAGAATCCAGAAATGCCCTATGTATACTTTCACAGTAGCAGTAAAATAGATTCGAAAAAGAATTTTTCAGGGGAATTAGGACAAGAAGTGATGCGTCCTCACACGGAGAAGAGTCAACAACTCACACCTCCGAAACAGTTTGTGACAACTGACGGCGTCTTCTGGGGTTATTTGGCAACAGCCGAAGATTTCGGAAACTGGGAGACCATCTAAAAGGAAATGTTTTACCTTAAAAGGTGTGTCTAAATTTTCTTAGGAATTTTTGTTGTTTTGGATGTCTAGAAACGCGCATCCTAGGCGAGAAGCTGCGCTGCATAGATGATGTAGCGGTGATCTTTGCTCTGCGAAGATGCGCGCCAGATTTATCTGTAGATAGAAAGGAGAACAGAGAAGACAAACAGTTGAGCTTTGGTGTTAGATGTGAACGGTCGAGATTGGATTAGTAGCAGAAAGTAGCAAACCATGGAGATTTTTGGGAACTATATTGTGGATTAATGGAAGATTTATTGTGGAAGGAAACGAACTAATTTTTCTTTTGGTACGAATATATTCTTTGTGAGAAATGGATTACAGGTAATGATTAAGTTTGTTTTATTTGCGGCGGGCGTTTGATAGTGCAGCATTCTTGGTTCGTCAAAAGTCCACATCAGGATTCTATTTGGTACTTTTTTTCGGGCGACGAGGGGGGGGGACTCATCTATTATTGTGAGGGAAATGGGTTTAAGAATTAGATTTTGGAATTTTGTTTAAGCAAAGATTATACATGTGAAGTTTAATTTTTGTAATTCTTGGATTACAGTTACGTGATTTCAGAGAAAGCTTAGCTACTAATACAGTTTCATTAAATGTTATTAAATCAAATTATCTGATATTACCATTGAGTTCATTTAACCCAGAATCATTGCCCACATCCCAAGAGTCAATTAATTTTCAATTTATTTACAAACATTAACAAAGATCAAGAATCAGGATTGACTGCAATTTCTTAAATACGCATTGTACCTTTGTGTCTCTCAGTAACTCTGCAGCTCTGTTACCTTGACCCACTGCAGCTATGAGAGCAGTTTGCACGGAGTTACCCAGTGCGACCTAGGTATGCCAGATGGTGTAGAGAAAAGATTTCTTCTGAAATTTAATATCACAGGGACTAACTTTCGTAATCAATTTTTCATCAGAGTTCATAGTCACATTTTGTGATAGCAGTAAGTTTCAAATACGGCATGATTTTCTTGAAATTCTCGCAGCAAGATTCTCGAAGTTGAATATTCTCACCAATAGTTAGCATGGCACAAGTTATTAGCTGTAAGGTCTGGTATGTGCACCATTCAAAACACGAAGCCTAAGGTTCAGCATCTAATAGACAATCTAACATTAAACACGAAATCAAGATTTATTTCACTGAAATAGATTTAAACAAATAACTTCCAACAAGTGCTGTAGAATGCTGCAAATGCAGTAAAAATATTATATAAAATTTAGCATAATGATATTTGTAAACAGTGCTTCTTTAACGACCAAAACCTCACGTGAAACATCAGTTAAACTGGAAGTTGTTCTTCAGTCTCAAGAAATTTATAATGTAATTTATGACACTGTATTCCATATGATACTAACTACAAGCTACATTGCCATAATAAATACTTCCTTAGTCATTCTCGTTCACCAAAACAATCATAATTTGATATATTGTTTTAATGATAAAACTTATTTGTTCTATGACAGGGACTTATAGAAACCTTTCATGCATCCAAGGTTTACAATACAAGTTGGACTTAGTGTTAATGTGATCTAAGTTGTTCATTGCTATGAGTGTTCTGGAAAAATTATGAGTGCACTGACAACACCAAAAGGTATCGTATTCTCGCGACATAGTCCGAAAGTAACGCATTTGAATGAAAATATAGTATTATAAAACATATCCACACTGTGATCACCATTCTGTTATGCGCAGATTTGTATGGAAACACACTATTGTCGGATCAAAGCTAATATATTGATTAATGAACTAGTTTAAACCGGCACGCTTCGAGTATTTCAGTAAATAACAAATTAAGTAAGGAAGTATTTAAAATCCCGCCTATACAGTTTCCGACTACGTATTGACCTTTGTCCTCAACAGGGAGATAACAGTTGTTCACTATGCCACTAAAAAGCCTTGTAAGAACTCTTTCCTCATTTTCAAGGAGCGTGACTTGAACTAGCTTTTTAACTTAAAAAACATTTGTTATGTGTTCTGTGTGTTGCGTATTGTAGTGAGAGTAGCTCGAACTGATTCACTTCTTCCTCGCTACACAAATTATTCAGTTTACGCCGCGTTTAAGCTAGCAACATTTCAGGAAATATTGGAGCTCCTCCACAACGTAAATCACATAATTCTGTGTAAATAAAACAAAAGCACAAATAAATCATAATGTAGCTGTCAAATTAATTGACAATTCAATTTTGGTTTGGCAATTCGGGCTATATGCAGCCGATTGCTAACTTTCATAGCCAGATGGCTCTACAGAGTGCTCACAACAGTTATGATTACAGTTCAGCACGTTAAGTAATTTAGTAATCGTGCAGAATATCCAGCATTTTGATTTGTCTTATTTATGCTCTTGTACACAGTTAGTCGTCACAATAAGTTGATTATCAAAATGTAAATTCCACCGAAAATATTCAGAAGATTCACAGTTTAGCTTATGCCTTTGGCTAGGCACTTAATCATTAGGCTCATATGACTAAGAAATGATCTATCAAAGAACGGAAAGACAACGCCGATTAGCAGAAACGACTGGGCTCTAGTTACACACCAGTTCAGATGTGTTGTACTCTCAGACACTCAGACAAGCCAACATTTAAACCACACAAAAATGAATGCAGTTCTACGAAATACGCTTAAAAATTTAAAAATGTCTCAGCGTTCAAGACCACTCAATAAGTAGTCTTGAATGAACTGTGAAAGGAGCCCGAACAAGGGGGACTGAAGTACTAGCGCATGTATTAAAACTCTGATATACTGCATTGATAATGGCTACTAGCGAAATGTAAAGTTTCTTTAATAAAGCCTGAAAGGAAAGGACGACTGATTGCCGTTCTCCATCATTTTGAAAGCTACGTCATAGACGTTGAGTGCATTCGACATTCGTAATGGAAGGTAACTTAATAACAGCTAAAAAGTCTCTCGAAATGAATGTTGAAGGTACAATCCTTAACATCACCTGATGCCAAGTTTAGAAATACTTCCACTTTTAATGAATGAAAAGTAGGTTGAGGACGTCAGTTCATAAAGTCCAATTACGGACAATGGTTGGTAATTTCTCCAAATAATGATTGTGTTTACAGTTCTATTAGAGGTCCATCCTGCAGTAACCATCAGCAATGTTGAACTCACAGCTTTCAGTTATCCTCCATTCTTGCATAGTCATGATAATACATGAAAATGATTCGAGATCTTTCACACAAATGACTCATATTTGGCTGGACTGGCTCCTTGAAGAAATACTGAGAAACGGATTCTAGTTTCGACGCTAATTCCTAGAATACCATTGCCACTTTAAAAACGTCACTCGGTCAGCAATGGGTATAGAGCAACACACATCACCACACTGCAGAAAATATTGCTACTATAATGTCACAGATGCATAGTTCATCGCTAGGGGCCCATGAACGTTTTGCTGCTAGTGTAGTTCAGAGACTGTGTGCAAACTGCCTTGTACTAAACATTGTTTTAGAGATGTTGCTGAGAATGTCTCCCTGTTAGATTAATGTGCATCTGTTGTCTGGAGGGTGTGGCGCACAAGACACTGGCAGACACTCGAGAATAACTAGTTGCCCTCTTCGCTGAAACTACAGTCATTATTAGTGAAACATCTGGTCGTTCTGACTGTACTGGAATATTACTAGCACAGAGATGCATATTGTGAACTGGTGTAAATTGGTGTAATATTTAGTGAGGTTAGTACAGATCAGGGATGTGGATAGCTGGTTTGAAGATGAGTGTTAAAGGTGGATCAAAAATGGTAAACGGAAGCTTCTGCAGACATCCAGTCAGAGGTAGTATTGGGGGAACGTTTCAGAGGAAACGTGGAGAGGTTTGATGGTAAAGTTCTTGACCATGTTGTAGCATTGGGGTGGATGAGGTTTAAACTTACTTGCTGTAGACTGGGCGAATAAAGTCATTAGAGCGTGCGAAATTGTTATAATTGCCCTATCCGATAATTACCATGAGCAGTTAATGAAACCGACTTGGTGGAGGGGGGATGGATGGGGCAATAACGTAATGGATCTCGTTATAAACTGGCCCGAACTTTTCATTCAGTTTACGTATAGCAGGGAATCAGTCATTACAGACCGTTACAATGCCACTGACTGCATACTGAGGTGAGAAAAGTCATGGGATACCTCCCAGTACCCTGTCGACCACTTTTTCCCGGCATAGTGCCGCAACTCGGCCTTGCAGGGACTCAACGAGTCGTTGGAAGTTCCCTACAGAAATACTGAGCCATGATGCCTCTATAGCCGTCCATAACTGCGGAAGTGTTGCCGGTGCAGGTTTTTATGCATGAACTGACCTCTCGATTACGTCCGATAAGTGTTCGATGGGATTGATGTTGGGCAATGTGGTTGGAGAAATCACTCGCTAGTATCGTACAGAATGTTCTTCAAACCAATGGCGAATAACTGTGCCACGGTGACATGGCTCAATGTCATCCATAAAAATTCCATCGTTGTTTGGGAACAATAAGTTCATAAATAGCTTCATATGGTCTGCAAGTAGTCGGTTCATTTGGGCCAGAATACCTAGTCCGCTCCGTGTAAACACAGCCCACACCATTACGGACCCATCATCAGCTAGTATACGGCTTGTTGAGCACTTGGGTCCATGGATGCGTGGGATCCCGGACCATACCCTCACCTAATATCAGACCTGACCAGGCCACGGTTTTCCAGTCGTCTAGGGTCCAACCGTTATGGTGAAGAGCCCAGGAGAGGCGCTGGAGGCGATGTCGTGCTCTTAACAAAAGCACTCGCGTCTGTCACCTGCCGCCGCAGTCCATTAACGTCAAATTTCGACGCACTGCCCTAACGGATACGTTCGTCGCACGTCCAACATTGATTTCTGCTGTTACTTCGGCCAGTGTTTCTTGTCTGTTAGTACTGACAACTCTACGCAAATGGCGCTGTTCTCGTCATTAAGTGAAGCCCACTTCGTTGTCCGTGGTGAGACCTGATGCCTGAAACGTGGTTTTCTCGTCACAGTGGATCTCGAAAGGTTGAATTCCCTAACCGTTTCCGAAATGAAATGTCTCATGCACCTAGATTCAACTACCACTCCGCATCAAAGTTTGTTAATTCCCTTCGTGCGGCCATAATCACGTCGGAAACCTTTCCATACGAATAATTTGAATACAAATGAACCTCCGCCAATCCATTGAACTTTTGTAGCTTGTGTAGGCAATACTTCCGCCATCTGTATATGTGCATCCCATGGTTTTTGTCTACTCGGTGTCGGTGTCAATATTGCGTAGAAAGGTAGGGAGATACTTCTGCTTAGTAAGAGTGACAAGAAATAAACCTCATACCAGAGTAGTCGGCATTAAACAATCATCTCTGGCTCGGAAAATTCTAAGTATCATATAAACCGACAGCGATCAAGTGTTCTGTGCACTGCGCCCTAGGCAGATGTGTTCCGAGTAAAATTGAGGCGTGTCAGAATGGTGCTTCAAACGCAAAGACAGCTTGACTGCATATTTAAACGTACACAAAGCCTTGTAAACAAGCAAAAACTGAATGAATATGAACTTAGCGTTAGCAGAACACCGGCAATAGAAAACATAAACACAGAAGAGGAACATCCCAAGCCCCGCCGTCCAGAAAGTTGTACATCGATGAACGCTTGCATCATTCACGGCAACATCAACATCTACGGCGAAACCACCGAGAGTCTGACAATGTGCAGCCAGTTCCCCGAGAAGGTCTCAGCAAGAAGGTCGAAACGCCGAGACGGATGCTTCTGACGGGATTGATTTTGTGCTAAACTCAGGAACTTGTCACTTCATCAGTATGAGCCGCAGAAATACGATTTCCAATCATTTTCTCTACATAGTCGACTGACCAGCTTTCACATAAGAATATGTTTTAAAGTTAGAGAAATGAGTGGAAGAATTAGTTATAAACTAATTATCATGTATCTAGTTCGAAGTTATGAAAATTTTCATACCACTTGTGGGGAAAAAATGGAAACGAATTTTACTGCAAAATGAGTGCTTCCTAGTCACACACGGGAATGGACCCACGTACCACTGGTAGCCCAGTAGTCAGCCATCGCCGGCCTGTTGCCCTCGTACCTCAGCAGTGCATACATTCCGCGCGACTGGATCCTGAGCGACCTTTTGTGTCCGTTAAAAGCGTCCACTTTTCTCGTGAAAGGCAGAGATTTTTACTGCTTTTCTGAACTGTTACGCATTGTGCCACTGCAATTTCAGAACTCGATGTTAAGAAATGTTTGATATGACTGACATTTCTGGCAGCGAAATGATATCCTTATCAGGCTGATATTTATTTATCTGGCTCATAAGTAGATTTTTAAACTATTAAGAGTTTCCCAGCACTCCGTGGTGTGATAGTAGATTTGAAGTGCAATATTTTCTCTTAACGGGCGCTGCAGACACTAAATATACCAATACGAAGTAGGTGTGCTCCGAACCATAGAACCATATGTACTGTTACTAATAAATTTGTCGCATTGTTGACTAGCATTCATGAAACGTGACAATGAGAAATCTGATGATAACTTCAATAATGAATGCAACACTGAATTTTCAGGATTTTAATGCATATCATTTAGCAGCATGCCCATTAGGAAAAACGGTATTATGAGCATGAGATTTAGAAAACCTCAGAGAATGACATCGAATATACAGGTAGTGGGAATACACAGATAGTGGAAATACATGAATAGTATTCGCAGCTGCGAATAAGAACAACCATTAGCTGTGTAAAAGAACGACGACAATGAAAATTGCTGCCGAAGAGGGACTCGAACCCGGATTTCCCACGGTCGCCTTAACCGCTTTGGCTATCCGTGTACGAATCAGGACCATTTGTTGTCGTTTATGCTTCGCAACCTGTACTATTGCACATATTATGTAATTTCCGCAGGAGGAAGGACATTTTATTGGAAGTCGCTGCCTGGTACCGGCAGATAAATACGATATTTGAGTGCCTGTGTTGCTAAGAAGAACGATGGAGTGTTGCTTCGGACATGTGTGCACGTACGAAGGAAGACTGCATCGTTTTCTTAATAACACATTCTCTGCAATATGGTATCGATAGTGGAAATGATGTGCAGTGGATTATAAAAAGAGTTGCAGATACTCTTCAGGTACTTTTATTCATGTCTTTTGGACGGCCGAGTAAAATATTATTGCGTCCATTTGCTGTTAGGATGGATGCGTGGGCGGTAGTTCCGGGTAGTGCAGAATGTGGAACACGGAAAACTTAGTTTAACCATTTATTAATAAAGACGGTGCGACAATGCATTACGCGCGTCTGATAACCCGTCATCACTGTGTCGAGAGCGATACATGTTCGCAACAGGCCGGTCTCAGGCTGCTCTTCGTAGCCGGTGGCTGTGTAGACGCCACGGCGCGCAACTCAGATTGCATTTCCCGTCAGCATTCCGCGTGATAACGGCACATCGCTGCAACTCTGGCCCTGTCCGCTACGGCCATATAATTCTGCCGTTACACGTGATTGATATACAAGGGTCTGACATTTATTGATGAATAGGTAACTAACTAATATGCTAATAAATGAAAATGTTTTAATAAACGAAACGTTTCATATGAAAAGAGATTCTTGACCTATTCTGGTTTGCAGTTAAACTCTTCTGCAAATTATGGTTTATACGGCCGCTTTAGAAGACGCACAAGGGGCGCAACACTAGGTGGCAGGGACTCGACTAACGTCTGAAATATTACTGGAGGGAATTGACGCCATGAACCCCGCAGGGCTGCCCATATATCCCTAAGAGTCTGAGGTTTTGGACATCTCTTCTGAGCAGCAAGGCATCTCACAAATGTTCAATAATGGTCATATCTGGGGAGTGTGGTGGCCAGCGGAAGTGTTTAAACTCAGAAGTGTGTTCCTGGAGGCACTCTGTAACAATTCTGGACGTGTGGGCATTGCATTGTCCTGCTGGATTTGGCAAAGTTCGTCGGAATGCATAATCGACGTGAATGCATGCTGGTGACAGATGTACGTGTCACCTGTCAGAGTCGTCCCTAGGCGTTTCACGGGTCCCATATTGCTCCAACTGCACACGCCCCACACCATTACAGAGCCTCCACCAGCTTGAACAGTCCCTTACTGACACGCAGGGTCCATGGATTCATAAGGTTGTCTCAGTCCATCCCGTCGATATTTTGAAACGAGACTCGTCCGATCAGGCAACATGTTTCCAGTCACCGACAGTGCAGTACCCGTGTTGATGGGCCCAGGCGAGGCGTAAAGCTTTGTGTCGCACAGTGATCGAGGGCATGCGACTGGCCTTTCGGCTCCGAAAGCCCATATCGATGACGTTTCGTTGAATGGTTCACACACTGACACTTGTAGATGGCCCAGCACTGAAATCTGCACCAATTTGCGGAAGGGTTGGATTTCTGTTACGTTGAAAGATTCTCTTCAGTCGTCGTTGGTTCCGTTCTTACAGAATCTTTTTCCGGTCGCAGCGATGTCGGAGATTTGATGTTTTACCGGATTCTTAATTTTCACCGTACACTTGTGAAACGGTCTTAATGGAAAATCCCCGCTTCATCGCTACATCGGAAATGCTGTGTCCCATCTGTCGAGCGCTGACTATAACACCACTTAAATATTGATAACCTGCCATTGTAAAAGCACTAATCGATCTAACAAATGCGCCAGACACTTATTGTCTTACATAGGCTTTGCTGACAGCAGCACCGTATTCTGCCTGTTTACGTATCTCTGTATTTGAATACGCATGGCCATACCAGTTTCTTTGGTTCTTCAGTATATTTCACGAACGACCGAAAATGAAAGGATGGAACAGACATTGTCACCACCTGCTTGATAGTATGTTCGTCCATATTTTGAATACATTACGGCAGCGATTCTGTGTGATATTGGTTCCGCAAGTCTTTGGTTGGTCCCTGGAGGAATACGACACCATATGTCAGTCCACATTCACACTGTTCCCGTACAGATAGCTTATGAGCATCCCACATGTGTACCCATCGGGTTCAGAACGGATTAATTTGTCGATCAAGACATCAACGTAACTTCAGTATCAAGTTGCTCAAACTACTTAGCACGTTTTTGACCTTATGACAGCAACAGTTGTTTTGCCGGAAGATTATATCTAGAAAGCAAGAGTGTGGACAGCAATAATGTTCACTGTGCCGGCCGGAGTGGCCGAGCGGTTCTAGGCGCTACAGTCTGGAACCGCGCGACCGCTACGGTCGCAGGTTCGAATCCTGCCTCGAGCATGGATGTGTGTGCTGTCCTTAGGTTAGTTAGGTTTAAGTAGTTCTAAGTTCTAGGGGACTGATGACCTCCGCAGTTAAGTCCCGTAGTGCTCAGAGCCAGATGAACCATTCTTGAGCCAATGTTCACTGTCAATAATACCGGCCTCAACAGCCTGCGCCCGAGGCACAGTTCATATTTCGAACAGCCGTTAGTCCAGATGACGTCGCATCTGGACACCACATTAAAGTGATGTGACAATGAACTTGAGTCATCTGACACGTTTCTATTGATTCACAGTTCGATCCCGATGATCTAGTGCCCATTGCTGGCGAAACTGTTGATGTCGTTTGGTCAACATGATGTCGTCTGCTACAAACTCTCATGTTCAACAATGGGCACTGACAGCGTGCTAAGAAATACTTACGTCTACACGAACATCACGCTCTGTCATCCGATTTGACACTAATCGCAGCGTATCCGGCTTTACAGAGCGAGCAAGCCTCCGAACTCTACGTTCTTTGATGAGGCTTGGACGTCCGACGCTTTTCTACCTACTCTTGCTTTCACTGTCCTTCGACAACTTACCATAGAAGCTCACGAACAGCCGACCATCTTCCCCGTTTCCGAGGTGGTAGTTGGCAGATGCCAGACCATAATAATCTGGTAGTTAGCAAAGTCGCTTATGTCATTGTTCTCCCCCCTTGCGGTCCGTGCGTCGGTAGAATGATAGCCTATTCGTCGCTGCTTAGTGCATATGCATTGAGGCGTATCGCCGTATAACGATCCTGCCTTGGAGGCGGTCAAGTGGGAGATGTGTCTCAGAGCTGGATAGTGACAGATGGTGACGCGAGACTGGACGCGCACGTAGTTTATGTATCAGCCGATAGAGGACAGTATTGAATAGCTACTGTGACTTAGTTTCGATTGTGCCCACTAGAGTGCACTAAAGTAATAGAATGGTTTCATAAACTGTTTTAGTATTTTCATAAACTGTTATTACGTCTTTTTGTGTATGTAAAATGTTAAAAATGTGTTTTAGCAGGATGAATGACGAGTGAGTGTGGTTTAAGGTTAATATGACGATAATTTTATAACACGTTATGTAGTGGGATTTAGTGTGGGAACATTTCGAAGAAGGATGTGGACAAAGGGGATTTTTATAGAATAGATTTGTAAAGTAAGTTTATGGTATAAATAACTGTATGCATAAACAAAACTTCAGCATATTAGATAATTAAGTCAGTAAAAAGTGTAGTCGTTGGGTTTACTATTTTGCGATTGGTTACTGATGAAAAGAGCGGACTGACGCATGAGAATGTCGTTTTTGCTATTGGCTGTTGAGTAAACTGACCAGTGGTAGAGCAATATTCTTCTTGCGCCTTTCTCTGCTGGTAGAGAAGACTTAAGAGTATTCTAGAGAGGAGTCGGAGCCTAGCCATGAAACAGTTCAGACGTGTGTAGTAGTAGTTCCGATGGAAATGGTAAGTTGCCGTATCTAGCAGTGTTTCATACATCAAAAGTGTTGTAAAATGACGGCATAATTATTCCGATGGGAGTGTAGAAATTTCGGAATTTTTAAGTGAATTTTGTGACGAGAAAGGACATAGATTCCACGTGGCATATTGAGCAGGTCGGTGGCTAAAAACTGTGACTGCATTAGGTACCGACAGACTTAATATTTGGCGAGCATTTTCAATCAAAAACAATCAGTATTTTTGCAGCTATTACGTTTTCGGGAAATGCAACACCATAAACTTCCTTAACGTGGGTGAAAGGGATTGTGAGTGACTGTGTTAAGACTAGCACGGGCTTGGCAGTGATAATTGCTCACCTAAGTTTCAGAATATATTAATTAAGGACAAAATTTCCAACCTTTCATTTCGTGTGAAAACTTTCTCCCGAAACGAAGATTAGTGACTTTAATTGCAGCCTGGTTCACGTAGAAGTACAGTAGGTTTCGCTCGGGTTCCCTACTAATGATCTGCTGAGACAATGTCCACAGGTAGGTGCAGGTTCGTCGTAAAGAGACGGAAGGAACCTTGCCGCCGCAGCATTACTTATTGTGTCACGTGCCCCCAGTTCCACCAAGCGACATTCAGTCTCACAGTAGGCAGGGATCATAATGTTTTGGTTATTTAACGTATGCAGTGAAGATGACTTTTGTCTCTGTAACACCGTATTTTGAAGGCTTTAATAACTTCATCCCCCCTGATGTGTATCTTCGCAGCTGTAAAAAACTGTGCTGGAAATTTGACTACCAGTTAAATTTCTTCTGGTCATTTCATTTATATTTTTTGATGTTACCATCTGTGTGACATTGCAGAAAGTTCTTGAGTCTTGTGCAACTCATCTTACTATACTTTTCTCTCATCTTTATTTGCCGTCTATTAGATCGTAAATCTGTTCCGCATCAGAATATCTGCCAAGTTTTGACGTTTCACTGCGATAGCATGACTACAGCCCACACTGGGCCTCAGTGAGCAACTGTATTTCATAATTAGAAGGATAAAGCAGCATTGGTCGTATTTTTTTTTATTATCCGCAAAACCGATTTTCGGTCACTTAGTGACCATCCTAGTGCTGTAACATACAATTAAAATTGGTAGGCACTGGTATCAACAAGCTTAGAGCGATCACATAAACTTGTGATGGCTCTAAGCTCGTTGATACCAGTGCCTACCAATTTTAATTGTATGTTACAGCACTGGGATGGTCACTAAGTGACCGAAAATCGATTTTGCGGATAATAAAACAAAAAATACGTCCAATGCTGTTTCTCCTTTCAGTTATATCCATTATCTAGTCGTGGTGCACAGAACACTCCATGGAGTCGCCAATCAACTGTATTTTAATTATAAACACCCAGTAATTATGCGAAGAAGCAGATAGATGCTGTTGACGTCTTACATTTTAATCAAGCTGCAAAAGTACATTTATACATGGACAAGGGCTTCAAACCAATTTTGATTTTCAGCACTTACGGTTCATTTGTCATCTTGTCTTTCATTTTTGAGGATCTCAATATAGCCTCTACCTACCGATACCAGTAAGCACTTGAATGGGATCGCAACTGTGATAATAATAAATACAAATTTCCAGCAGCTGTTGAAACACTCTAAGGGCATTACGTCCCTTGTTATATACATTTATTTGCACGAAATTTAGATTATCCTCTTAAGGAATGCGTTGTTTGTCTGTACGTTTAAAAATTGATTTTAGAATCATTATCGAATACTTAACACCAATCGAATTTCATTTTATAACAGAAAAAGATATTAGTGTTAGTATAATTAATTCGGAATACAAATTAAGGCCGTCAATATTCTCTTCATGCGTGACCCAGTATTTGCGCAAAAACCGTATTTCAATATCTAGCAGCGCTGAAAGTCAGCTACGTCCGTACAACCCCTACAGTAATGTGCAGACGAGGGCTGCTTTGCATTTGCAGTGATTCTCCGCACTTGCGCTGCGATCCGTTAACGGATGCAGCGCAGGATAGCACGTTTTTGTGTTCGTACCTCTAAAAAAAAGTCGAGCTCAGGCACGCACAAAGGGGTAAAAATCGCGGTGCTTATTCACAGTGGACGTGGCGCTTCCGCGCCGATATTTTTGCCCCTCTGGGTCGCTGACCCGTGACACGCTCTCCCACCACCAGCTGTGAAGCCATGTACCTGCAGGGCGCGCTTTTCGCCGTCATGCTCATTATACCGCCCACGCCTCTAGCCTTAACAGAACCAACTGCTACATTAAAGTCTAAAGCACACGCTTTCGTAGCGTAGGCTGCTAACGTTATCATACACTGACGGAAAAAAATACCAAAAGTAATTATTGATGAAGAGTAATGAAATATGGAGAATACATTTGTGAAGGTAGCATATTTAAGTGATTAACGTTGCAAGATCTTCGGTTAACATAATCGTTAGAAAAACCATTGCAATATGAAATGCTGGGACACTAAAAACCGATGTAACCGCCAGAATGCTGAATGCAAGCACGCAAACGTGCATGGATTATGTAGTACGGGCTGGAGTTCCATCTATGTTGCTCTTGGTCGGTCATACAGAGATAGTTAATGTTGATTGTGGAGGCCGCTGGAGTTGAGGGATGGAGGTCCACGCCTGTTGCACTTGGTCTATTAATACATGCCCGTTTAATGCCCTTTGTGGAAGACGCTGGAGTTGCTGTCCGATTATGTCCCACATGTTCCCGATTGGAGACAGGTCTGGCGATCATGTCAACATTTCATAGAACATGTTGGGTTAAAATAGTGGTATGTGGATGAGCGTTATCCTGTTGGAAAACACTCCCTGGAATTCTGTTCATGGATGGCAGGACAGCAGGTCGAATCACCAGACGTACATATACATACGCAGTCAGGATGCATAGGATGCACGTGCTCCTATTCTGATACAACATCGCATCTCAGACCTATACGTAGGTCCAGTGTGTCTAGGCGACAGATAGGTTGGTTGCAGGCGCTCACCTGGTGTCTTCCTAACCATAACATGACCGTCACTGGCACCGACGCAAAGCCAGCTTTCATCTGAAAGAACCACAAACATCCACTCCGCCCTCCAATGAGCTCTCGCTTGACAGTCCGAAGCTCGTCGTCTCTTAGTCGCTTTCTCGCTTCCCGAGTACAGGGTCCCGGGTTCGATTCCCGGCGGGGTCAGAGATTTTCACCTGCTTCGAGATGACTGGGTGTTTGTGTTGCCCTCATCATTTCATCATCATTCGTGAAAGTGGGGAGATTGGACTGGGCAAAGGTTGAGAATTTGTACGGGCGCTGATAACCGCTCAGTTTTTTTTGTTGTTATTATTATTATTATTGATCGTTGTGTTTGGTCGTTCAAGTTCGGTGGTTGATCGTTCCACTCAAGTTTTTTTTTATTACAGAGGCCAACCGCCTCTCTGACCGAACACGCTGAGCTACAGTGCCGGCTTCTCAGTTTCGCGCCCCACAAACCAAACATCATCATCATCATCATCTTCATCTCTCGCTTGACACGAATGAAGTCGCAAATGGTGGTGGTAAGGATTCATTGAATGCACGCTACAGAGCGTCTGACACGCAGTTGTCCTTGAAGTAATCGGTTTGTACCGGTTCATTATGTGACTGTCGTGCTGATTTCTGCTCAAATTGCTACTGCAGTACGATGAGCAACAGCTATACGCCGAACAAGACGGTTCTCCCTCTCGGTAGCACAACGTGACCGTTCGGACATCGGTCTTCTGGCGACTGTATCTTCCCGTGATGACCACTGCCAAAAATCAACTACAGTGGCTACTTTCCTTCCAAGTCGTTCTGCAGTGCCACGGAAGGAACATCCAGACTCTCGTAGCCCTCTTTCTACTCAGTTAACTGTTGATTATGGCGTCTTTCTCGTCTCAAAGGCATTCTTGCACATCAACCCACTATGTCCACATTCAAGGGTACACTCACTAGCACTGCAGCGTTTATTTATAGCGAACTTGATTTTTCATCTTCATAGTGGCTCTATTAGCGGCATTCTTGTGCGGGTGGCGCGAAATTTGAAAAGACGCCATCTTCCAGGTGTGGAAATACCGCATACGAATTTTCGTTTATCTCGCACAGTTCCTTCTTGGTGTTGGGATCTATTTTTCTGTCGTTGTATAACTTGTGGTACTCATTACAAAATTGCTTTTGATGGTGTATGGGCGGCGACGACTTATATGCACGATTTCTGTAAACGCTCTTACATTATCTGAAACTGTCGAAATATTTTCGTCTGTTGGTCGTTAAACTGTCAGTCCCACAAAGTCTTACGAGGTGTGACGATAAAGTAATGAGACTGATGTGAAAAAAATGTTGCTTACTATTTTAGTCAAGTTTAGTGTTGTCTCCTTCAAAGTAGTTTCCTTCTGACTGCACACACTTTTTGCAGCGCTTCTGCCATTGATGGTAACATTTATGAAACTTATCTTACATAATATCCTCCAAGACCCTCATCACAGCATTTTGGACATCTTGTGTGTCCCTTGACTGCCATTTGACTCTTGGAAATAGAAAAAAGTCGCACAGAGCGATATTTGGTGAATAAGGTGACTGTGGTAGTACTGAAATTTGTTTTTAGGTTAAAAATTGCTGTACTGACAGAGCGGTATGGGATGGTGCATTACCGAGATGCAGATCTGCACTTATTACTAGACGAACCGCTTCTCGACTGATGTTCAGTTCTTCTGCAACTATTTTCACAGATAATTTTCAATCATATCATACAAGTTCACGCACCCTTGTCAAGCTGACATCCGTCCGTGAGGTTGATGGTCGTCCACTGCTGTCGTCATCTTCAACATTCATTCTGCTTTCACTAAACATTTTATGCCAACGAAAAACTTGAGCTGTTGACATAACCTCCTCTCCAAAAACCTTCTGAAGCTTTCTGTAAGTTGTTGTCACATTTTCACCCAATTTAACGTAAAAAGAAATGGCATACCATTGCACAATATTATGCAGTTCCATTTCCGTGACGAGAGACACAAACAACTCATGTCTGAGCAGTTGCATCGATGTGCCGCTTGGACCAGAAGCAGCTTATAGACCAAGGTCAAAGATGTTGTGCCTGCACAAGCCTGCTGGGTTGCCATGTCTTGCAAAGAAACTCAGTCTCATTACTTTATTGTCACACATCGTGTATAATTTTACCTACTGCGTATGTAAATTAAGTACTTATGACTAATTTGTGTTTGATTATGCTATAACAATCTACTCTATTGGTACTTAAAGTTTTACGTATTATCCCATAGCTGAGGAGCGCGTTAAAAGAAATTGAGTGATTTTACTAAGACTGGTAGAATTCAGGATGTTAAAAAAGTCTTTTTATGTAGTGACGAGTGATGAGAAAGTACGCTATTTCAAAGCAAACGACTTAAAACAGTACTGGTTAAAGATAATTAACTACTTAAATGGCAGCCACAGATCCTTGACGTGAAGAGTACCTGGGTGTCTCCCGCAGTGTTCTAAGAACTGTAGATGCCTACGCTCTTACACACACTGACCACATGATGTTACCAGCTTCTTAGCGTTTGACAAGAGTTTCTGGAAGTACGGAGTGTTGATGTTTCTTATTAGAAATAGGACACACATCGGTCATCTCATTATTGCAGCACTATCGGCTTCAGCATCTGTTGACATATAAGTATTGAAATTGATCAGTGAGTTTGTAATTTGGCTAACCGTTTAGAAAGCTTCTGGAATGCTTCACACGTGTTAGGAATACATCAACTTCCTGTGTTTATCCTTCAAAAAACAGTCCACCAGTATCCCGTATGGTGCCCATAGTGACCGACAAACACTTTCTTTCCAACTCCCCTCTCACGGAATACTGTACCTAGATGATCTAGAAAAATATGGGCTGTTGTTACACTGTGGCAATAATAAAAAATACTCAAATATAACCAAAAATGTTCAAATGTATGTGAAATATTATGGGACTTAACTGCTAAGGTCATCACACCCTAAGTGTCCAGTCTACTTAACCTAAATTATCCTAAGGAAAAACACGCACACCCATGCCCGAGGGAGGACTCGAACTTCCGCCAGGGCCAGCCGCACAGTCCATGGCTGCAGTGTCTGAGACCGCTCGGCTAATCCCGCACAGCAAAATATAATCGCTAGCACTAGTATTTCTGTAACTTTCTTCTGGCAGTGTCACATTTAGGCTTCTGGTAAGGCAAGCCATAAATTTAGGCTATGTGAAAACAGTTTCTCTTCCATGGGATAAAAATGTCTGTACTCGATCGCCAGGTGACTCCCGAAAGGAATCTGATATTTCTCGCGTTGGTACTAATGGCAGAAAAGAGAGATAAGTTGAGTATAGCATCTGTACTCTGTAATCTGTGCTTTCTTCAAAATACTAGTCGACTGGAGACCATACTGTTGTTCAGGTCCGGCCGCGCGACCGCTACGGTTGCAGGTTCGAATCCTGCCTCGGGCATGGATGTGTGTGATGTCCTTAGGTTAGTTAGGTTTAAGTAGTTCTACGTTCTAGGGGACTGATGACCTGAGATGTTAAGTCCCATAATGGTAAGAGCCATTTGAACAATTTTTTTTCAGGTGAACAAATGCAAGAGTAAAGGCCTTTTTACAACTGTTTCTCGATTATGCACTTGTAATTCATTATGCATTTACCTCTAAGACTCTGATTAAGACAGCATGAAAGACACTAGCAGAAGAAAACACTCAGAGGTAAAAAAAAACACGAAGGAATTTTAACCCTTGGAGACAGTATACCTGGACACCGCTCACTTCTGGTCAGACATTATCTTTTTACGTATAGTATGGTTATGCTGAAAATAAACTTTACTAGTCTTGTATTACACGTTTCCAATCCTACCACTTGCTATGCTCTAAAATCAAATTGGAGGTGCAATAATCATACACTATAGGCTTTTAATTGAAGACGTTATGTACTAACTGAAGGTACATACTATTGGTTTTTAGTTGTATTCTGGACAAATTCACGAAGTGGCTGCAGATGTGATCGTAGAGTGGGAATAATTGAAAGTAAAATATCATATAAATGCTGTAAGCTTAAAAAACCTTATGTTTTATTCACTCTTCAGGACTTTAGAACTCACACTCGATTGAGAAAGAGTCATAACCTTCTTTTATCTAGAAATTATCTCGTTGGTTCGGACTCCACACTGGAAGACTTCAAGTGATTATTATTTTCTCCCCGACACCGTCAGCCTCAGGTGAAACAGTGCTGTGCAGTAGTACAGTAACATCAGTTACTGATTGTCGTGTTTTTGGAACTGATTCATAATAGGCAGCAAATGAATCACTATGTTGCATACGAATTATGGGCATTCAGCTTTCATTAAGAAGGAAAGAAGGTGGGGTTTAACGTCCCGTCGACATCGAGCTGATTAGAGACGGGGCATAAGGTCTGACTGTGTCAAAGATTGGGAAGGAAATCGAACGTGCCTTTTCGAAGGAACAATCGCGGCATTTTCCAGGAATGATTTAGGGAAATCTCGGAACACCTAAATCTGGATGGCCGGACGCGGGTTTGAAATGTCTTTCTGCCGAATGCGAGTCGGTTGATGATGGTGCTGATGATGATTTTTTGTTTGTGGTGCGCTCAACTGCGCGGTCATTAGCGCCCGTACAAAGTCCCAAGTTTTACACAGTCCAATTTTTTTACAGAATCCAATCTAGCCACTATCACAAATGATGATGATGACGAAACGATTAGAGCAAGACAAGCACCCAGTCCCCGGGGAGAGAAAATCCCCAACTCGGCCGAGACCCAGACGCAGCAACGCTAGCCAGTAGACCACGAGCTGCGGACAGAGTCGGGTGAGCCACCTCGCTTGATCTTTCACGAAGTGAATTATATATATATATATATATATATATATATATATATATATATATATATATATATATATATATATATATATATATATGTGTGTGATTATAACAAGCGTAAAACACAGCTCATCCTTGCTCAACCGTGTGAGCAATTTCAAGCTTGGTTGCACCGCACCACATCCTATGCCCAACGGTCTATGTACTGGACAGTACTTGCTTCCTCCAACCACCATGCGCAAGAAAACATTGTTGGCATTAGGTCAAAATGCGCGGTAAGCAGCGACAAAGAGTGAGAGTATGAACTCAGTCCCACAGCCGGCGGTGCGAGATACGTGAAGCAGTCTAACCATACCACAATCACGTGGCATCATCCATAGGCTATGGAGTGGGCTAAACATGGCCACCCAGCAACAAGCCACTTACCTTCATGGTTCCAAGCTCTTGCCGATGACCTATGCTGAGAGTTTGGACTACGCTCGGTGTTTGGCTGAATTTCTGATTGAAGTACGACTAACTTCGCCTTTACACATGGACGTGCAGTATTTCAAGCTGGTCTTTGAGCAATCACAGCGAGCCGGATGTTTGTGTTGTGTACTGAACTCTCAGACTGTACAGAACTTGTAACTGGTGTTTCTTTTTTTTTTTTTTTTCAAATAAAGAGAATGATAGCAGCGTTCTAGTAGAACTGTTTTGAGAAATAACTAACAGGCAAATATGGCTAATTGCGAGCAAGATATCTCCATTTTGGAAATTTTCACTATTATGCTTCGGGTCACATCAGTGTTTTGTGTAACTAACGAACTGCATTCCTCTTCATTCAGATTTTACAGCGTGGTCCGTAGGTATCGTAGAGATTCGGTGGAGCGGCTTCGTCCGTTCCTCGATTAAAGTCCATTACGTTTCTCCACGTGGTGACAAGACAGGCAACCGAGTATGCGGAGCAGGCTAGAATCCATGCACGCCAAAGGGACTACATTTTCGGTGTTTGTGCTCGCATTCAGACACATTTGTTGGTTAAGATGTGTGTGCATAGCGAATAACGACAGCCTTGCGAAGTGCTCGCCAATACGTCCAACACACACGGATGCCTTTATACACAGTGCTTACAAAGTACCACACTGGACGAACTATTTGATATTAGACGTCTCTCAAGACGAGAAACAGCCTCTAACTTGCCTGCTGAGCTTAACTGCGTGTCGAGCGAGTATTTTAACATCCAGTCGCTCCCTAAAGCCACCAGCTTCCGTTAACATTAGTAAGGGTACTTTAGTGAGGATACTGAAAACGATCGACTTTTGAACCGTTATGCAAAAGCTAATTATGTCTCCAGTGCGATCAGAACCGTTAAAAACTCTTTCGTCTCCCAGTAAGAAGGTATAACACAACAATTACAGACCGCTACAGTCGCAGGTTCGAATCCTGCCTCGGTCATGGATGTGTGTGATGTCCTTAGGTTAGTTAGGTTTACGTAGTTCTAAGTTCTAGGGGACTGCTGACCTCAGAAGTTAAATCCCATAGTGCTCAGAGCCAGTTATAGAATCCCTAACAAACAGCCCTTTCTTATAAAAGAAGTAGGAAAATTAGTCACCCTGACAGTGACGGCAGCTACTGATGACAAAATTTAAACCTGTGATAATTTTATCAAAAGGAATGTAATGTGAATAATAGTATTTATCATGAAATAGAGACTGAATGAAAGAATATGATAGGATACGCAACAAAACATCAAAGAAAGAACTACAAGGTACTTAATAACGAAGGTTACAGTCCAGATCCTAAATTGGCCGCCGGCCGTTGGTGGCCGAGCGGTTCTAGGCACTTCAGTCTGGGACCGCGCGACCGCTACGGTCGTAGGTTCGAATCCTGCCTCGTGCATAGATGTGGGTGATGTCCTTAGGTTATTTAGGTTTACGTAGTTCTAAGTTCTAGGGGACTGATGAACTGAGATGTTAAGTCCCATAGTGCCCAGAGCCATTTTTTTGGTAAATTGGCCAAAGATAAGAATTTCCATAGAAGAGAGTTGTAACCGCATCGAAAAGGAAGTTCGATGTGACTACAATGTAACTCGGAAATGGTAATGTTAGCTTTAATTACTATCTAGTCGCTTTCTATTACTATTGCGCTACTAGATTGGTTTAAGCTAATCGAAAGTCGAACGTTTTGCGATATAGACTGAAGGATTATTCAGAAGTCATACTAGAGCAAAGTCATCTTTACCGTTAGCAAGATAATAGGATACAGAGCTTCGCGACGAAATTAAATCGTGTGAGATTTGTGATGCTGAATGAATAAGCACGAGTATTCAAGGACATTGAAAAAGAAAGATCGCCGACAGGAAAACAATTTTTGTCTTGAGTAGACAAACGCACACACGAAGAATGTACAATTGCGCCGAGGTAGCAGAAGTTGTCGTACGACAGGATTACTGATGCAAATGGAAGCAATTCCCTGAGTGAGAAATCGGTGTGCATGCTGAGCGTAGGGACAATTAATTTCAAGGAACAATAAAATTGGATTCAAACTTTAATTCTTTGTGTCGCCTACATAATTGAATAGACATTATCATGTGTATTAGTGACAGTTAATTGAATATTAGAATATTATGAAGTGAAAAGTGAATTCATGGTTATTTAACAGTGAACAGTCATCCATCTGTCCCAAGATTACGACGCATTCTGAACATTGCTTAAGTATATGTTATCTCTGGGATTACGTCGTGTAGTTATTGAACACGCGACGTAGCGACGTCTTGACGACTGAATTTAGCAACTTAACATCCGCGCAATTCCATAATGTGGCCACGACTTGGGTGATGAATTGAAGATTCAAGACTTTATATTATTAATATTCAACATCCATTATCTAACAGGACATAATAAAAAGAACTACAGTTAGCCAATTCACGCAAGCTGAAAAGTCTGTCGCGAACTCAAAACAAAAGAAAACTGGTGATCATCATTTAAGGTCAAGGGAGTCATCGAGTCATCGAGGCGTTTATCGTTGAAGAAGCAAGAGCGACTTACCCATTTTGACGCGCTGCTCTATCGAAATACTGACATTAATCACGAAAGACGATATCTGAAATATGACCAAACCACGCGTGGAGTTTGTGTTTTCTTAGTAGTTACAGGGTGGAGTTGTGAGGACTGACACCGTTCCACGTCATACCGACTGGGACAACCATCGCCCGAGAATCGTGTCACCTCTAAGGAGACGCCGACTCCACATTAAGGACACGAAATACAACGATAATTTTACGGTTTGAAAAGTACCCAAAATCTGAAATAAAATTTACACAGATTTCAAATCCACCATTTGTAAGTGTACGATGAAGCTGATGGTGTAAAAAGGCAACAGAATATTGAAAAATTCGTGCGGGGCGTAGGCAAGTTTGCTTATGTTGTTTTGGTAGTCAATTTCAGACTCTTTCCTGTGATGATAACCACAAGTATATTACACCCAACTGTTGATCTCGACGTGCCCTACACCGCTGTGGTACTATGTAAACCAGGGAAAGTCACGGTGTGAGAAACTTGCACGTGTGCAGAGTATGTGAACCGCATGCGGGCATAGGCCTGAGCTGTCTCGGCTTTGCTCGTTCGTTCTCGGAAGTGCCCGTTACAGCGCAACATTTCATTGAGTACTGTGGTGTGACATGTTGCTGTTGGCACAACTCTCTTCAGTATGGCAGAATCGTGGTGTCAGTGCTGTCTACCATCCGTTATTTGTCCGTGGTGTGAAATACTTTCATAGGTCCAGCGGCTGTTTCAAGAAAAAGTAACACACTAGGATCAGTCGCCAGAAGCTTTTAAAAATGAATTGGAATGGCAGAAAACAGGGATGAGAATTCTCTGTATGTATTATGAAGTCGCAGAAACGACTGGTACTGCAAATCTGCTATCAAACGACATTAGAATAACATAAAGATTTAGTTTATGATGAAAGAGCAAAAAATTAAAACGACCTCGTGGCATGGACCACGTGAAGAAATTTGTGGGACGGGTATTAACATTTCTGAATCCACGAGCACTAATCCACTGTCAGTTGCAATAGTTTTCAATGAAACTGAACTAAGAGTGTGGAAACTTATTGCAGCTAAATAAGTTGGTTAAGTCGAGGAGCATACCTGGAACTATTTTTCGATTTGAAACTCCCTATTGCTCAATTTATGAAGGAAAAAGGAGAGCAGGGACAAAAATTAGAACGTCCAGAATGAATTTCAGACCTCGTATTTTAAATGTACTTAGCTGCACACTGCCCGCTGTATGACATTGTTACATTTGAAACAACTTCTTTCCGTCATGATGGGGTTGATGGGTAGGCATTTTAGAACAAAATCGCAAAGTAGGAGGGTCACAGTTGGACAAACACAGTCCAGTTCCCTAAGTTCACTGGTGTTAAACAAAACATGAGGTTTGAGGAATTCATTGTGACCCTGAAAGAATTAGAAGATAGTTTCCTCAACGTTTCGGGGACACTGCGAATCAATGTTGCGTCTGTTTTCGAGATCGTTTGTTGTTACAATTGAAAGTTCAGATGGTTCAAATGGCTCTGAGCACTATGGGACTTAACTTCTGTGGTCATCAGTCCCCTAGAACTTAGAACTACTTAAACCTAACTAACCTAAGGAGATCACACACATCCATGCCCGAGGCAGGATTCGAACCTGCGACCATAGCGGTCACGCGGTTCCAGACTGAAGCGCCTAGAACCGCACGGTCATCAATGGAAAGTACCCCTGTGGATGTTTCGATGTCACTGATTGATCTGCGAGGTAATTCCGTTTCAGAGAGAAATCCTTTTAACTTTAAAAGTGTCCAGAACGACTGCGTTGCTTTCCTGATTTCGAGATTCTATATATTTTCCACATCTCCAAAACGAGGTTGCAAGCGAGCTATAATGTTTCGTCCAGTATATGTGTATGAAATATGATTTTTCGACTACGAAAGTAAATAAGTCACGGTTACGTGCCAATTAGAGTGCGAAAATCTCTGAAATTGTCTACGTCTGTCTGTAAGCCGACAGTATGTACTAGTTAAAAATGATATTATGTCTTCAGCACACCAAAAATAATGAAATAACACCTAAAATTTATTTTATTCTTATACAAGTTGTTGCAAATGGGAAATATAAAACCAAATTGTATTTACTGTGTCTACTTTGCTACTTAACTGCCGCGCGTCCCCAGTTTCGCTCTCTCACGCCTCCGCGCACTCAGACAGCGCGGGTGGCGGTGTGGGAAATGTGCCAGACAGGCTTAGAGCTACGGTACTCGTGCCAGGACACGGCTGGCCAGCCAATTCTTGCCCACCTCTGATGTAAATAGGTATTTCTTACGCTCCGTATATTAGCAACACCAGCTCTTTTCTTCTGCGCAAAATGCGACATAACTCGAGAATGGAAAGGATTATGCTTTAACGAAAGACATAGTTTTCTCGTGTAACTGTCTAATTTATATATACCGCGTGATCTTCTTTCCGAATGAGTTTCACGAATTGCATCCCAGATGGTCAAGTCCAAAATTGTTTCATTCTTAGTAACATAGTTTCTCATGAACTCCCACTCTACTATCTCGACTACTTACTTTAAATTTATGTTAATCCAACTGTTTTTAAAAGGATTGCCACCGTGAAGAATCGGGGACAGAATTTCCCCGACCCTTCGCCTCTTCGTTATGTTGAATAGAAAACCTGTACTGACTGTTACACAGTATTACCTACATCGAGATATGGTGCTGCTAACATTCTGCCAACTCACACATGTCTCCCATGTACCTCACAGGAAACAAAGAATATGATTTGAACTGGATCGAAATTATGAGACATTCACAGCCATGTTGTGCAACCTTGAAAGACTCTGAATAGTAGGAAACGAAACAGAGAAATGTGTAACATGAAACGAAATTCTCGAAGTTATCTGCTCGCAGACGGATAATTATTTATTTTATTTCTTATTTTCAATAAAGACACAAAATCTAAATATCGTGCGTAAATAAGATTCAGACTTTTCATTTATTGCGACATCCACTTCTGCCCCGAACCTAATCTAAGCCGATTTCAACTCAATCAGCATGAGAGAATTCATGTTTAAATGGGAGAATGGAACACGGGAGCTTAGCAATATTGTCAAAGAACAGGTTCGCCATACAACCCTCACCCATAAGAACGGTGTTAAGAATTACAGATTTGTGGACAATCCACATATAGTCAAATGAGTCGAGAATTCGAACACGTTACAGTCTATAGTTTTATCAAGTTTTTATTACGTCACTTCCTTGTCTGTCTCTATGTTCAGTACAAATTATGCAATTGATTTTAAACTAACTTTCTGATGAGCTAGTGACTTGAAATTTTAAGACTTGAAGTTTTACCGTATTAACTTCTTCCTTAATCTGGTGTGTGGCGGAGGTTACTCTGAGTAAATTGTAAACTCCTCCTTTCCTGGTTCCTGACACGAATCATTCGTGAGCTGAAAGGTTGCTGTTAACTCTCTGTGTAAGCTAGAATCTGTCACGAATCATTCGGGAGATGAAAGGTTGCTGTTAACTCTCTGTGTAAGCTAGAATCTCTCTAATTTTTACATTCTCAGTCTTTTCATGATACCTACATAGGAGGAGACGACATGCTGGTTGAGTCGGGAGGGGTGAAATAAAACTGAAATTTACCATATGTCTCTGTTTGGAATCGATTTAAAAATTTCACACTCGCTAGACTAAAAAGGGGAAAATAATTATTTGGATAAAAACGAATATTTAATATATTGCGTTTTTAAATGAGACTAATAGTATAAAATAATTTTACCTAGTCCCATACAGATTCCTAACCTCACACAGAGTCCTGAAAATTTGTAACTGTGAATCTTTAATATATACGAAAATACTTACTAAGATTTAAAACAGAAACGTGGGACCTATGCAACATATAATTCATGCATTATTAATACATCTCCTTACTATTACAACAGTTATTAACTGATGCATAAATAGCTCGTCTCCGACCTAATGCATGCCCTCGGCAATGAGACCATTGCTACTTAAGTATTTTTCTCCATCTAAATGAATCAAAATTCCTTTCATAGGAACAGGGGGGTCCCACTCCATTTCAGTAATTTGATTTAGAGCTCTATCATCCAAATTCAAAAGGACACCGTCTTCCGGTGTTGATTTTTGCTGATTTCAAAGTCCGGTGACTACCGTCTAATTTACGAAATGTAACACTGCTTTATCTCCCTGTCTTTCCATGTTAACACTACCATCTACCGTACGCGGACACTTTCATGTCAGAAACTCAGAGACCCGTTTGCGTACCTTTTGCAAGAGGTCCCTTGTTCGTTCGAACTGACCAAACAATGTTGCTTTCTCCATCCCGTGGTCTATCCTGCGATATGAAAACCGTTTTTTGTTGTCCTCTTGCAGCATGCTTAAGGTGTTGCAGTTCGCATTTACCACGGATTTTATTTTTTCTAATTCGTTGTATTCCTCATCTAGACCAGTAATTATAGTTGAAATTTCTGATTCTGGGGTTCTTATTTACAGAATATATCGGCAGTTACCTCTTCAACACTCTTAGTATCTACCCAATACCTGGTCGCGACCTCAGAATCCAGGCAATTTTACCTGTGTTAGAAAATTTAAATCTTGGGGAATATCGAACGTATAAATACAAAATTGACATTATTTTGTGCTAATTTTGTCTTCCTTAATATGCACCTATGAACAAAATTTTGTCTGGTATAACATGGACAACATTTTTACTAGACATAAATTTGTTTTCGTAAAATTAAAAACTTTGTATGTTCATATATGAAGAGTAAATAAGTTCATAAACACATAATGACCAGTGGCTAATACTGTATTTAAATACATTAGTATTTTCTAAGTGCATGTATACTCCATTTCCGTATGAAATATATTAAAACAGCGTTCCATAGACAACGCCATACAGCTCTGCTCCAACAGATTGCGTGTCACCTTGGGACATACTTTCCACTTCCTTTCTTTGATTTTCAAGAACGATCTTAATGTACTGGAGATGCATATTATTTGCTTGTGGGTGGTAAATGTTGCAGTAAATTTCTCTGTGTCAGCCAGCCTGCAGGTCCGCTTTGGCTATTTGGGGCTGCTGGGAAGACTGGCAATGAAATTAGTTGTAATGTTCTTGGTCTAAAGTGAACTGAGTAACTAAAAAGCATTCGATACCCCTAGTAAGAGCAAATGAAGAAACAGCTTCCGCCACCATTTTCCCGTTCCTTTCCTGAACACATTGTATTGTAGTTAGCTTCAAAGACACGTGTCGTCCACTTCATATAAAATATCTAGATCATCGACAATGTCGTCAAAATTCAGAAAATCGTCTGTTTCTTCATCAGGTACACGACCGCGCTTCATTTCTCTTACTCCGAATACCAATAATGTGCTGTATCCATTGGCGAAAACGATGACTCATAACGAAGGAAATACCGCTAAAACAAGAGGCACATTCACGCCATCTATCCATGCTAGTAATAAATAACTGTATAAACATCGTATATCGATAGTCAGAGGTGCTAAAACAACGCGCACCTGTTTTTAACCAACAAAATAGGCTGGCCTGTAGAATGCATTCTATCGCTTTCTTACGAGCTACATGAGCTCGTCAGTTGAAGATATAAAGTCTGAAAATGAGTACGTGATAATACATTTTGTCTCTTTATTTTACAAATCCGCCTTGACCGTGCAAAATTTTACACTTCACTACTACCGATTTCGGCTACTGCCATCTTTAGATCATAAAATATTCTGATGTAGTACCAACATCAAACTAAACATGTAGGTACGTAGTAAGCGCTTGTCATGTACCTGCATGTTTAGTTTGACGTTGACACTACATCAGAATGTTTTATGATACGAAGATGGCAGTAACCGAAACCGGTAATAGTGAAATGGAAAAGTTTGTGTGATCGAGACGGACCTGCAAAATAAAGTACGTCAGCTTGATGAATAATGTTTTCTAATGAAGTTCATTATTATTAAGTAACCGTATTTTCAACTTTCTGATTCAGTTCAGTTTTTACACTAGTAATCAGTTTTCATACCTGCATTCGAAATGTCTTTTTTTATGATATTAAATTTTTATATTAGTAATGCCACATCATTAATCTGACCCCAAAAGCAGATCCTTCTCGTCAGTGCTTTCCTCCGACATGACTGCTATTATAGCAGATAGATGAATGCCGTACATAGACTGACGGAAGAAAATCGCAGCACCAAAAAGTTGTGCGACATAGACGAAAGTCGGTAGGCGTGTTTTTACATATGAAAGATAATGTCTATTATAGTCGCATAACAGTAGTACTATTACAGCCACTTTGAGAATGCAAATCAAGTTTCGTTTAAATACACGCTGTAACGGTCGTGAATGTTAGTTAGCGTTCAGACTGATCATGCGAGTTGATGTTTAGTCAAGAATGCCTTTACGGCGACAAACCCGCCAGTATCAACACATCACTGAGTTTGGACGAGGTCGTGTTAAGGGGCTATGAGTAGCTGCATATTTCTTGTGTGATACTGCAGAGAGACTTGCAAGCCTTCTGTCAGCGGCGGTCACGGGAACGTACGGTCGCTGGAAGACCAGGCTCCAGATGGCCATGTGGCTCTACGGAATGATTGGAAAGACCATCGTGTTCGGCATGTGGCTCTAATGCATCGTTCTGCATCTGCAGTAGTAATCTGAGCAGCAATCGGCACCATAGTGACACAATGAACTGTTAATAATCGGTTATTTCAAGGACAACTCCGAGCCAGAAGCCCTGTAGCATGTATTCCGCTGACCTCATACCACCACTATTTGCGACTTTAGTGGTGTCGAGCTCATTGGAGAGGAGGATAGAGGTCTGTTGTGTTATCTGATGACAGCTGTTTCTGCCTCGGTGCCACTGATGGCGGTGTGTTGGTTAGGAGGAAACCAGTTGAGGGATGGAATCAGTCTGTCTGTGAAATAGACATACCGGACCTACACCGGCAGTTGTGGCTCAGGATGCGATTTCACATGACAGCAGGAGCGTTCTTGTTGTTATCCCAAGCACCCTGACTGGAAATGTGTACGCGAAACTGGTGACTCGACCTGTTGTGCTTCCACTCATGAACTGCACTCCAGAGGTGATTTCAAGCAGGACAACACCCGTCCATATGGCGCTGTTTTAACCCAAACTGGTCTGCAGAGAGCTGATACGTTGCCTTGGCCTATTAGATCACCCGAACCATCACCAATCGTGCACTTATGGGACATCGTCGGATGACGAGTAGCCAGCTGCGGTGGCCGTGCGGTTCTAGGCACTTCGTTCCGAAACCGCGTGACTGCTACAGTCGCAGGTTCGAATCCTGCCTCGGTCATAGTTGTGTGTGATGTCCTTAGGTTAGTTAGGTTTAAGTAGTTCTAAGTTCTAGGGGGCTGATGACCTCAGATGTTGAGAGCCATTTGAACCATTTTATGACGAGTAAATCGTCATTCACAAACATAATTAACTCTTCCGTATTGACCGACCAAGTGCAATGGGAAGGAACTTCATTCCACAAACTTACATCCGCCTCCTGTGCGGCAATATTGTATGCACGCTTGCGTGTTTGCACTCAGCGTCCTATGGGTTACACTGGTTATTAATGTACCAGCATTTCACGTTTGCAATATCTTACCTCACACTTACCTTATTCTGTGATCTTGCAACGTTAATCACTTAAAAGTGTTACCTAGACAGATGTATTACCTATATTTCATTAGTCTGTGTTGCGTTTTCTTTCCATCAGTGTATATATATTATACTTGTATGTGGTTACTAGAACCTATTAAACCCTCTCATTAAATACTGTTTAATTACTTCTTGTAACGCAACTTTTCACACTCAGCACGATTGACCTCAGTGAGAAAAGCGATGGGTTATGGCGAAGAATGTCACTTTCAGAGAATTTGCTTTGGCTGCCACCAACTGGCCCTGAAGTGTCGTCGACGGCGCCCGGCTGTCCCCACGGGAATACGAGGTCACGTAATAGCTGCCCCTGCCTGCCACCATCAAGAAGTGAAGTCTCACCATAGGTGGTGCCCAGCTGCCACCATTAGATTCTCATATTCAGCTGCCGCTGGATGGCACCAGCTGGAAGACAACGTCCGCCAAAGATGGCGTCCGGCTGTACATCGGAAAGCAAACGTCTCGTAGTCGTCGTCTGTGAAGATGCGGGACATTTCTCCACACCCTCTCCCAATCAGCTTTGTTAAGCGTCAGTTAGTGACTATCCCGTGTCTCTTTGTCTATGAAATTTTATGGGCGGCGCTCTGCGGTTTTGCGCTCACAGGCAGATGTTTTCGGTCGCCAAGCGCGTTGACACAGGCCGTGGTTCCGATGTATATTTGTAGCAGCCTTACGATCAACTAAATGCTTGATTTAACTTTTGTTGACCTAGTTCGGATTTTTGTGATCCAGATTGTAAGCTAAAAATATATTATTTTAAGCTTTCTGATAAGCAGTTAGCGGATTCTCTAGTCGAAAGATTATATTGAGCAAAAGTACTTTCAGTTTTCCTGGTAAAAATGTTAATTCACCGAAAATTGTCAGTGATAAAGCCTATCTCTGGATTGGGCAGTGCCCTAAATAATCTCCGGCTGTACGGTCTGATTTACATTAAACTATTAATAAACAATTATCCCCTAGAAACCACAATACTTATCAATCAACACGGTTTGATAATGATAATAATTAATCACTATACTCTTCTTCAATGAGAACTAGAACTAATGCTTTTCGCTTATTTGGATCTTTGTTACAGCGTAGTATTTACACACAAGTTCGTTACAGCTCTTGACAGTAAGATGTTGTAGCACACCGAGACATAATCGCTACACGTTGGTCGGATAATACAATGATTTTAATTTAGATTCCAGTTACAATATTTTCTGAAGTAATTCAATTCAGGACAAAGATCGATAACAGTCACCTAGAGAGCCTGTATACAGAAAATCGCTACAGTCACGGGTCGGATGATCTCCGTGCTGGTCGTCGGTTATTGCGTGGCAGTCGTCGGCTTATTACATGTAGCGACAGGACCAAGATGCTGTTTCCGCCGCATTGCTGCGCTCATCCTCGCGACATGAAACAAACAGCAACAAAGGTTTTTGTCAAAAAATTTTCATATAAACGCATTTTAATAAAGAAAATTCGAAATGTTGTAACTTTAGGAAGTCTGGTGTAAGTGCCACTAATTTCCGCTGCATTACAGCCCCTAGCAGAGTGACAAAAGCCTTGATAATCATTGCCCGGAATCCCACTTAAACATGTGTCTTTGCCAAACAAAGGAAATGATGTTGGTTTAGACTATACCACGACAGAGGCTCACGACGCAGCAAGTGATAACTCTAAACGGTACCTACACCAAAAATTTTGCCGTCATTCTTAAAAAATAAGAAATGAAATAAATCACTATACATCAGTGAACATATGGCTTCGAAAATTTCCTTCGAAGCAACAAAGTTTTCTGCTTCTTTTCTTACTGTCCATATTTTTCAAGGTTACGGAACAAGACCGTGGATGAGTACAATAATTTCTTCGTAATGTTTGGGATCTTCTGTATGATTAAAATTGCAGATCCATTTTTCTTTGTGTTACCAAAAACGTAGCGAGCAGTATATAAAAATGCACCAAAAACGTGACAAGGGCAGGATACGAACTACTGAATTTGGTGTGTATTGAGTAATCTTATATTAGGTCAGAGTTAATAAGAAAGCTTATATGAGTGCATGTTGCCTGTTCTTTTGGATATGTCCGAGGCAACAGGCACCGCACTGTGATACATGTTACGTAAGTTGAGGGGGGAGGGAGGAGGGAAGGAAAGGAGAGGAAAGAAACTGATGATATCAGCTGCATCAGAACTTTACGCGGATACATCCGAAAGAACCGACACCAAGCATTAATATAACTGATTCGCCTGAATTAGCATGAATTCACAACCTTCAGTGCGGATGCATAATATCGTTCAACCTCCTGTGGTATTCTAAAATTAGCGCTCATGAGGGAGATGCAGGGGACTGAGAACAGGTGGCGGTAGGTGCTTAACGCAAATGTGTAGTAAGCAGGACATCCTAGTTTCGAGTCCCCGTCTGGCATATTTTCAGTCATCGGCGACCGATACCACATAAACTCCCAATGCAGCTGATATTCCTACCCTTTCCTTTCCTTCCTGCCCCACCCCCCTCATAAATTTACATAATAAGAAAGTTTATCTTTCTAGAAAGACTCGGTGCTTTGAGCTATCATTCCAAATAATCGAATGTGTTTGTATTAGGTCACAATATACTCCCGTATGTTTACTATAAAGTATCATAACAAAATTCCAAATCTGGATCAGTTAAATGATGCTGTGAAAGTAGACACTTTATTGTCAACACTTTTAGTTTTGGGTATTAACATGTGGAAATTGAAAAATGGAGAGGAAGAAAGTTTACAACTCTCATTCCAAAGATTCGGAAATCCCCTTTCTCGAACACATGATGAATAAAATTAATGTTCGCTGTAACCGTTAACTCAAACTTTTATTTTTCTGTGAGTAAAGACAGAAAATTTGTTTCCACACCTTTCCACAATTCTCGGTAGGTTATTGTATTCATAATATGCCTAAATAGGAAATTATCATCTAGTACATGACAGGTAGCTCATATGCAAAAAAGACGCATCACGGAGGATTTATCCAAATAGTACAGAAATCATTATTCGAAACCTAGGAGAAGTTTGGGGCAGAAATCGGTAGATCAGATGCACATGAACATTCAAACAAATGACTACAATTTCAGTTAAATGGGATGTTTTATTCAAGAGAAAGAGTACACAAATTGAGCAAGTAACGCGTTGGTCCACTTCTGGTCCTTATGAAAGCAGTTATTTGGCTTTGCATTCATTGACTGCATGTTCTCCAGAGGGATATCGTCGCAAATTCTGTACAATTGGAGCGTTAGATCGTCAGATTACCGAGATAGTTGGAGGGCCCTGTACATAACGCTCCAAACGTTCTCCATTTGGGAGAGATCCGGTGACCTTTCTGGCCAAGGCAGGGTTTGGCTAGCTCGAAGGCATGCAGAAAAAACTTTCATTGTATGTAGGGGAGTATTATCTTGTTGAAATATAAGCCCGGGATGGGTTGCCATGAAGGGCAACAAAACGCGACACAGAGTATCATCAACGAACCGCTGCGCTGTGAGAGGACCGCGGATGACAACTAAAGATGTCCTGCATCAACACTCCAGATTCTCGAGCCGTATGACGGGACTACAGTCAGGATTGTATCCCACCGCTCTCCGACGCATCTACAGACACGGTCCGTAACTCGTGGTCTCGCGGTCGCGTTCTCGCTTCCATATCCCGGGGTCCCGCGTTCGATTCGCGGCGGGGTCAGGGATTTTCACCTGCCTCGAGATGACTGGGTGTTTGTGTTGTCCTCATCATTTCATCATCATTCATGTACGTGGCAAGATTGGATTGAGAAAAGGTTGGGAATTTGTACGGGCGCTGATGGCCGCGCAGTTGAGCGCTCCACAATCCAAACATCATCATCACATCCAGACACGTCTGCGGCCTGGAAACTCACTGGCTGGACTGGAATTGTCTTCAGTGACGAATCCCGCTCGACTTGAGCTCAATATCCAGCATGCGTGCATGTCCGAAGGAACAGTGCGTCGTTCTTCTTAAGAACACAGACCTGCAATACCATATTTCTGATTTTGTTACCCATACGGTACTCTAGAAACACTTGAGACTTAGCGTTATCTTGGAGGCACTATGTCTCGTTTCTGGCTATGCTCTGTAACAGAACGCATAACTTTGCAGTTCAATACGATGACCAGAACGAGGGATCTCACACATTCTGTCCCAGACTGTACATCACTATGAACGAGGCTGTGCTTGTCTATTCCCATATTCATTCGGTGTGACACTTCGTTCCGCGGTGGGTAGTGCACGAGGGTTATCCAGAAAGTAAATCTTCCACACAGCGAAATAAATGCGAACCAATCGCTGGTAAATCAAAGTGCACATGCACGATGTGTGCAGTACGACTAGCTTAAAGTAGGGGGTTTTGAGTCTTACTTCTTACAGTTGGGAGAGACAGCCGTTATATCTCTGAAAAGCCTTTCGAAAGCAGTAACGAGTTGTCCTTTTATACTGTCCATCTAAACTGATCAGCTTCTCTCTCTAGTGTATAGACTATGTATTAATGTCGTACAGAAACGCATTAAACAGAAATGGCAAGAGCCCTTTCCCGTAACTGAGTGTTGAAAACTTTGTGCACTGCAGTGCAACATAACACTTTCGAACGTATTGTATCTGATAGGCTAATTATTGTTCACAATTAAGCGTAATGGATCTAATTGTGGCCTGTGCTGTCACTGTTACGCATGATGCGACAAGCCACAGAAACTATTACCCCCTGCATATTATACACACAAAACCATGTAAAAATCAAAATGATTAAAGGTAAATTTATTTGAAACAATAACATATGAGCATTAAAAAGTAACAGCTGTCATTCCACATTTGCTGAACACCTTGTGGACAATAAACATAGCCCAACAGACATCAACACTCATTTGAAAATACTCAAATGCAGCAACACCCCCCACAAAAACTAATAATTGAAGAAAATTATCAAACACACAAAGCCATAGTTGAAGGAGGGCAAATAATAAATGAATACACAGATCTCTGCAATGGAACTCTGTTCTCTGCCCTCAAAGAATTATTAGATAATACCTACCTATAGAACTCCCTCCCCCCTCCCCCCCCCCCACGTACACTCAGACACATACATACACACACAAAACTAAAAGTAAATAAATATAGTAATAATAATAATGATAAATCCTCAAACCTCCTATCTCTCTCTCTCTCTCTCTCTCTCTCTCTCTCTCTCTCTCTCTCTCTCTCTCTCTCTCTTTCCCTCTCTCTCTCTCACACACCTCTGAGAAAATTAAAACAATCGCCAATGACATCTACAACTGTTCCACTGTTTGCCATCTTGTTTTCACACGTTCTACTGTTCCACTGTCCCCCATTTTGTTATTGCAGCTGCTAAACAATGACAGTGACAACTCAATACATAGAACTAGATAATGAAGAAGATGAAAAAAAAAACCATAAGTGAAACATAATATAAATAGATACACACACACACACACTCACTCACTCACTCACGCAACCTTTCACATGAATTATTAATCTCAGACATAGCCATAACAGTTTTCAAATCGTAATTTTTGCGTAAATCTTTTGCCTACATTAAGTTTCATATAGTTGCAGGTGACAAACTGTAAAGGAAAACAGTCACTGCAAAAACGTAATACAAAAGAAAAACCACACCATGTGGTAAGAAGGTATGAATACACAATTTTATGTGCGCTTCAGAAACCTGTAATTATTATTTAGAAACTAATATTTAGATGTATTTAAACACTCAAGAATATTCCTTATTTTTATCAGCCATAATAATAAAAAGCCCACTGATGTTGCTACAACTGCAATGAAACATGTCTGGGACAAAAATCAAAATTGCGTTTTGCTAAAGGAGAACCCCACACAAAAACACATGTTATTGTTGTAGCAAACACAGACAAAAGAGCTTGAACATTGAGATGATTATTTGAAACACTTTCGCGTAAACCAGATTTCAGTGTGCCCACTTTAGCGCAGGACTTGGCTAGAGAAGGGGTTAGTGTTCGATTACAATAGCGTTTATTTCACAATATACATACTGTACATTACAACACAAACATAACGGCATAAATATAAATGGTTGTCCGTGAATAAGATATCAACAATGTTTGCCCGGAAGTAGTTCTTTGGTAAGAACACACTATGATTAAGAAACAAGAAACTTCCTTTAATCAAATATAGTAAGTCCAACTCTGACGTAGCCCCTGTGGCACATGGGCGGGCGCCAACTAAAAACAACAGAACAGAAATCACACTATTCACAATTTTAGTCCGTAGTGGGTTATAATCTGGCGAAAATAATAACACAGCATAATAAATGAATAAAATCACAACTGAAACCACGACTGCAAGGGAGAAGGTTCACCAGTCACTCACTACCCGTTAACTCAGAAGATGTGGTGTCCGCGGTGGTCTCGCGGTTCTAGGCGCGCAGTCCGGAACCGTGCGACTGCTACGGTCGCAGGTTCAAATCCTGCCTCGGGCATGGATGTGTGTGATGTCCTTAGGTTAGTTAGGTTTAAGTAATTCTAAGTTCTAGGGGATTAATGACCACAGCAGTTGAGTCCCATAGTGCTCAGAGCCATTTGAACCATTTTTTTTTTTATGTGGTCTCCCAGACCACCCGAGAATTTTTACTTGTTAAATTCTTAACCCACAAAGTGTTACTGTCGGTTGCCTTAAGGCCTTCTTTGTTTGTTGTTGACCGTGTTGGAATTCCCTAGGCACCGAGTCGTGAAATACACACCTACTTCGTTCAGAACATTACAAAAAGTGTTCGCAGGAACGTGTCAGTTTTAATGATCCGAAGTTTAATAAAATTAGTCCTTGGATGGAGGATGATGTCAGTGATAGAGCTCAAGAAACAGAGAACGATTTGAAGGTCGATGCAGGGAATAATTTCTGCCGGAACGGTGCACCGGTACCTCCGAGGGACTTGTTTGGAACTAACTGGAACAAGTCCATAGTGGAAATTTAAAATACACTGCTGGCCATTACAATTGATACACCATGAAGATGCCGTGCTACAGACGGGAAATTTAACCGACTGGAAGAAGATGCTGTGATATGCAAATGATTAGCTTTTCACAACATTCACACAAGGTTGGCGCCGGTGACGACACCTACAACTTGCTGACATGAGGATAGTTTCCAACCGATTTCTCACACACAAACAGCAGTTGACCAGATTTTCCTGGTGAAACGTTGTTGTAAAGCCTCGTGTAAGGAGAAGAAATGCATGCCATCGCCTTTCCGACTTTGATAAATGTCTGATTGTGGCCTATCGCGATTGCGGTTTATCGTATCGCGACATTGCTGCTCCCGTTGGTCGAGATCCAATGACAGCTAGCAGAATATGGAACCGGTGGGTTCAAGAGGGTAATACGGAACGCGGTGTTGGATCCCAACGGCCTCTTATCACTAGCAGTCGAGATGACAGGCTTCTTATCCGCATGGCTGTAACGGATCGTGCAGCCTCATCTCAATCCCTGAGTCAACAGATGGGGACCTTTGCAAGACAACAAATATTTGCACCAACAGTTCGACGACGTTTGCAGCAGCATGGACTATTAGATCGGAGACCATGGCTGCTGTTACCCTTGAAGCTGCTTCACAGACAGGAACGCCTGCGATGGTGTACTCAACGACGAATCTGGGTGCACGAATGGCAAAACGTCATTCTTTCAGATGAATCCAGGTTCTGTTTACAGCATCATGATGCTTGCATCCGTGTTTAGCGACATCGCGGAGAACGCACATTGGAAGCGAGTATTCGTCATCGACATACTGGCGTATCACCCGGCGTGATGGTATGGGGTGATATTGGTTACACGTCTCCGTCATCTCTTGTTCGCATTGACGGCACTTTGATCAGTGGACGTTACATTTCAGATGTGTTACGACCCGTGGCTCTACCCTTCATTCGTTCCTTCGAAACCCTACATTTCAGTAGGATAATGCACCACTGCACGTTGCAGGTCCCCCCGGGCCTTTCTGGATACAGAAAATGTTCGACTGCTGCCCTGGCCAGCACATTCGCCAGATTTCTCACCAATTCAAAACGTCTGGTCAACGGTGGCCGAGCAACTGGCTCGTCACAATACGCCAGTCACTACTCTTGATGAACTGTTGTATCGTGTTGAAGCTGCATGGGTAGCTGTACCTGTACACGCCATCCAAGCTGTCTTTGACTCAATGCCCAGGCGTATCAAGGCCGTTATTACAGCCAAAGGTGGTTGTTCTGGGTACTGATTTATCAGGATCTGTGCACCCAAATTGCGTGAAAATGTAATCATATGTCAGTTCTAGTACAATATATTTGTCCAATGAATACCCGTTTATCATCTGCATTTCTTCTTGGTGCAGCAATTTTAATGGTCAGTAGTGTAGTAGATGTATATTAAATCGCAACGCACCTATTATTTGTTGCTGGGGTACAGCAAACTCGAGATAAGTTCACCGAGCTTCTGCTATGCAACTGTGTGAATGTTGTGGCTGGCAGCAGATGAAAACATGAGGTTATAGTCAATAAGGATACCGACATGTATCAAGCAAAAGTATGGTGCAAAGTGACACTACTGCGGGGACAGACGGTAGAACCTGTTTTTTTATATTAAAGCCAAACTTCAGAATAGTATTTTGTAAAAATATGAAATTTCATTGTAATATCATCAGAAGTCTTCCAAACTCGAAGCTCGTTCGTTTATGGTCGGTTTTGGTGGGAGGGGAAGAGAGAGGCGCTTGTATGGTTGAAGAGGTGTTTCTGGCACCTAAAAATTTAGAAGTTGAGCACAGGATCAAGGAATCCCTGGATGCGGCGGTCTTCAAAGACATTGAAGCACAATATACTGGCGTGACAAAAGCCATGGGATAGCAATATGCGCATACACAGATGCAGTAGTATAACGTACACAATGTGTAAAAAGGGCAGTGCATTGACGGAGCTATCATTTGCATAGAGGTGATTCATGTGAAAAGGTTTTCGTCGTGATTATGGCAGCACAACGTGAATTACGAGACTTTAAACGCGAAGTGATAGCTCAAGCTAGACATTCCATTTCGTAGATCGTTAGGGAATTGAATATTCCGAAACCCACAGTGTCAAGAGTGTGCCAAAAAACCAAATTTCAGGCACTACCTCTCACCACGGACAACACAGTGGCCGACGGCCTTCACTTAAAGGCAGCGTGTTGTCAGTGCGTAGAGTTGTCAGTGCTAACAGACAAGCAAAGCTGTCTCAACTTATCGCAGAAATCAATTTGGGACGTGCGACGAACGTATCCGTTAGAACAATGCGTCAAATTTTGGCGTTAATGGACGGTGGCAGTAGCCGATCGACACAAGTGCCTTTGCCAACAGCACGACATAGCCTGCAGCACCTTTCCTGCGCACGTGACAGCATCGATTAGATCCTAGACGGTTGGAAAAACGTGGCCTGGTCAGATGAGCCCTAACTCATTTAGTAAAAGCTGATTTTACGGTCGCAGTATAGCGAATACCCCACGAAGCCATGGGCCCTACTTTTCAACCAGGCTCTGAGCAAGCTGCAGAAATCTGCAATGAGTCCTGGCAAGATTTTACAGAATCGTATTATTCGTTAGATCTATGCACAATTATGGACTCTATAATTGCTGCCCAGATAATTAATTTTTAACACGGCTGAATTTTATGAAAAAATCCTCAAAGTAAGTTGTTTCTCCTCACATGGAAGGTAGAATTTAAAGTATCCACTTTACATGTAAACTGAGGTACGTATAGAGTATGTGTGTTAGTACAGAACTTATCAGTGGATGCAGCCAATGATCCTCTTAATAAGTAGTCACCATGTAAATATATATATATATATATATATATATATATATATATATATATATATATATATTTATATATATATCACTTCTTCGAAGATCCAATGAAATGCTTACTTAAAATCTAATGTGTTCTGAGGGGTGGTTAAAAAAATATTCCACCAGCGTGTACCAATTTTACAGACTTCCGTTTTGCACCCATCCAGTGCAATTTTCATGTGCAAGTTTAAATCCTCGTATATAGTTTTATGTGGAAATTTGCTTCTGTAGAGATATTGTAATGTTTCAGAACGTAACGTACAGTTCGTTTACGTGTACTACTTAAAAAATGAAAAAAATTAATTTTATGTATTAAAAGTTAAAAAGACTTTAGGCTTCTTTCAGTGTAATAAAATCAAAACAAAGAATATTTAAATTGCACATAAATAATTGCAAAAATAATTGTTACGTAATTTGAATTGAATTTTTCAAATGATGTACGCCTTGAAACATGGTTTCAACATTGGAAACCCAGAGACTGCACCTACTAAACTACTCTGCAAAATTCACGGACAAAATAGAGAAACCAAAATATGAACAGCTCGGTGGAAATCAACGAATGTGCGGGAGTATGTTGTCAGAGGTGCATAGGAAGTCTGACGTCACATGGCGTAAAGCGTGACTATAGCGGCAAGTTGGGCTGGCCCCGCAACACGAGGCATTTGAAGTAATTGGAAAAGTGATGTGACTACTCGGTAGCACACTGTTAAGAACTAACTGCCTCAGGTCATTGTCACTTAATATTTGTTTTCATTCCTCACAAAAATACAAACTTGCTGTGCATTGACTTAATCAGGCACTCTGACCAAGAAATAAATAAATGATAAGTAAAACAATTTAGATCAGATACTCTCTGTCCATGAAAACAGTTGATACATTATAAGTTCCACAGAAAGAATCACAATTACTGGAATCACTGTACGAGTTTATGACATGGATAATAAACCTTACGTTGTCATTCTCAAGACGTGCGACAAAGTCCATTCAGTCATACAGTGATAGAAGCATTGGGCACTAAAGACAGTCTACGTTCCACACTGGAATACCGATATTGGTGCACATAGTCTACGGGAGGCCAAGTCAAAGGAGACGAAGTTCGTTGGGTGATAGCTGTGTGCCCGTAGTGGCTGCAGTGTGGTGTCCGCTGCATTCGACTGCTACTGGAAAGGCCGGATGTAGATCCTTACGGTCGCTCTGCTTCGGAATTGCTTGCAGTGGCTCAGAAGACTGAATTGGTGGAGAGCAGCTGGGTGCCATCCGAGACACGCGACCGACGGGGTGATATCTGCTCGAAGTTTGGATGGTACATGATTAGCAGGGGCAGAGTATTGTTTCCGACTTTGGCGCTGTTGTTCGGAAAGTGCGCTCTACAGGTCTCGACGCTGGCACCGAATGTTTCCGTGATGGCAGATGGAGTTTCACATCAAAGTGGACTGGCGTGTTTTGGACACAGTCCAGCTTGTTATACGACCTGTGCGCCGTACTGTTTCCATTTGGGTCTGTCACTCGAGTGTCTGCTGTGAAACTGGATTCCGGCAACTTGCAGAACACGTCTGTAGTGCGAGTCCGCAGGGGAAGACCTTGAATACTTCAGAAAGACAGTAGGTGTCAGTCTGCCGCACTGTGGTGGTGTTTTTCATTGCAACATGGCCCAGAGACATCATTTGGATGACTTCGAATTTGGAAGAATCGTCAAGAAACTGGAAGAAAAATGAAGTGTGACGAGCGTGACTCAGAAGTCTGACATTCCTCACAGCATTGCTTTCTTCTTCTAAACACATTGCTTAAGATAAAGATAGAAAAAATATTTCATTTTTGGATTTTTGCAGTTGCACATACGTAATAATCAGCTATAATTATTTAATATTGTCAGTGTTACCCAATGTTGCCCTCACAGTATTGTTCATTAATGGATGCCTCATTAATGGATGCCTAGCATTAGTAACTTGTCCACTCACAGGCTACTGGAGTACATGTGTAGCTATGGGGTGCCAATCTTGGCCTCGCTTGCAACAAAAAATTATTGGAAGTTTCAAAATGCTTAATTGACCACTGCTCAAAAAACGTCTTGCTTGCAAAGATATTTCATACAAACATACACAGTTTATTTCCTTATTCTTATGATAAGCTAATTGTACATATTTATACATAAGAAACTTAATTATGTTAATTTGCAACAGAATAATTTCAAGCATTTTTCATTCTTACATAAGCAGCCAATAGGTGGCACCACAGATTTGTCCACCTGTCATATGCACTGTTCGTAAACGCCTTTTATTTTTTAATTTCATCAGGCTCCTGACGGGTTTGATGTGGCTCGCCACAAAGTTCTCTCCTGTGTGCCAACGTCTTCCGAGTAGCACTTGCAACCTACGACCTCAATCACTTGCTGGATGTAAGCCAATCTCTTTCTTCCTCTGCAGTTTTTGCCCTCTGCAGCTCCCTCTAGTACCATGGAAGTTCCTCCCGAATGTCTTAATAGATGTCCTATCATCCTGTACTTTCTCCTTTCCACCGTTTTCCACATGTTCCCCTACTCTCCGATACTGCGCAGAACCTCCTCATTACGTACCTTATCTCAAATTATTTGATTCTCTTCTGTTCTGGTTTCCCACAGCCCATGTTTCACATCCATACAATGCTGTGCTCCAAACATAAATTCTCAGAAGTTCCTTCCTTAACTCAAGGCCTATATTTGATATTAGTAGATTTATCTTGGCAAGGAATGCCCTTTCTGCTAATGCCAGTCAGCTTTTGACGTTTTCCTCGCTCCGTCCGTCATTGGTTATTTTGCTGCATAGGTAGCAGAATTCCTTACCTTCACCTACTTCGTGACCATCAGTCGTGATGTTAACTTTCTCATTTCTGCTACTTCTCATTACTTTCGTCTTTCTTCGATTTACTCTGAATCCGAATTCAGCACTCATTAGACAGTTCATTCCATTCGGTAGAACGTGTAGTTCTTTTTCACTTTCACTCAGTATAGCAGTTTCATCAGCGAATCGAATCCTTCATATTCTTTCACCTTGAATTTTGATGCCACTCCCGAATCTTTCTTTTACTTCCATCGTTGCTTTTTCGATGTTCAGATTGAGCAGTAGCAGCGAAAGACTACATATTTGTCTTACACCGTTTTTAACCTGAGCACTTCATTCTTGGTCGTCCAGTCTTATTGTTCCCTCTTGACACATGTACATATTTTATGTCATCCGTCTCTCCCTACAGCTTATCCCTATTTTTCTCAGAATTTCGAACACCTTGCATCATTGACAAATCCTACGAACGTGTCTTTATTTTCCTTTAGTCTTGCTTCCATTATCAACCGCAACGCACCGTCAGAATTGCTTCTCTAGTGCCTTTATCTTTCCTAAAACTGATGGTCATCTAAAGGCTTATAAAATTTTACATGAAACTTAGTGCTCCAACCAAATATTATGAGCAAGCCAATGCTGCACTGATGGTGAGGACAATTTTCCAAGTCCCAATGCTAGGAGTGCAGTGACGTCCTTATAGTTCTGGTGGTACAGCGCATTTGACGGGCGTCACTGACGAAAAGGATCATGGAGACAGTTTATCACATCACCTAAAAAATTTGAAGGACAATTCAGAACGAGAAGTGTGGGACGTTCAATGCAGATATTCTTACCTATGACTGTGATTTTCAATGTACGTCGGACCTCACCATTTTGGAAGGAGTTTCACTGCCAGTCTTGCGATACTGATTTTGTGTCTACAGATTTCCGTTTCTTCCAACACCTGAAAATATCCTGTCCGACCAATGTGCTTTTGGTGACTGAAAGGTGCTGTTGTCTGTAATTCACTGTTTTGAGTTCCATACAGCACACATCCATCACTCAACTATAAAACGAAAAGAGTACATGGTACACGAAGTGCATCGATTTCGTTGGTGAATGTACTGGAACGTACCTGAACGACTGCTATATTTGATCCGATAAATGTTTTCTGGTAACTTTGTGTAACCTGTGTTTGCTGATCTAGGAGTGCTCGTTTTTTATTGAAACCTAAGTATAACCGTCAGCTGCATTCATTTTTGTGCAACGGTAATAATCCATCTACAAAACTTCCCTTGCGAAATACTTTGAATGACGCAGGACCAGTTTAAGCAAGGTGGTCTGAGCGAAATATACCAACACAGCAGATTCCTCGTTGCCTTTCATGTTCGAAACGAGTGCTGTTTAGTGAAAGCAGTTTAATTTACGGACCCCTAAAGCCATTGTAGGCGCATGCGGTCTCGCGCAGCGCTCCGGAAAGTTGCTGGGAATATTAACCTTAGGTTTAATGAATGCCTTCACAAGGCAGGTGTGCACGGGAAGAGGTGAAATAAAATTATGTAAAGGAGGAATTTTTTTTTTAGTCTCTCGTCATGCAGACAACTATTGTGTCGCTGGGAGTACTGTATGAGATTTCCCGCCTTTATTTTTGGGCTATATGTTATGAGCTGTTCTGTAGCAGTAATTTGTAGTAAGCTGAGAGAAACTGAGTTTGAATAGCACACGATAGGTACGGTGAAAGTAATTAGATGTAGGACCAGCAAAGGCCGCCAGCGTCCACAAAAGAGCCCGGCGTACTAATTTAATTGCACCTCCGGATTAGTCTCACAATGAAGGGAAAGCGCACTCAAGACAAAACGAAAAACAAAATTAACGTGGAAGAGGTCGCGAATGGGCAGCAAATTAACTTCCAGTCAGGTTATTCTAAGACTTGATAGTTGACATAAAAAATTGAATATTTAAATCCTAACCTAAACTCCATTTGTGTAATATGGTTTGTTGCGATGAAAATATTACTTTTTTGCGGCATCGCAGCTTATCGATCTCGACAGCGGCTCAGAGACTTGCTTGCTGCCGAACAGATGCAATACTCTGTCGGCTCGGAGACAGAGCTGTACACTGAGGTTACAAAAGTCGTAGGATACCTCCCAACATCGTGTCGGAACTCCTTTGTCCGGAGTAACGCAGCAACACGACGTGATACGGTCGTTGGAAGTCCCCGGCAGATATATTGAGCCATACTGCCCCTACAGCCGTCCATAATTGTGAAAATGTTTCCGGTACAGGATTCTGTGCATAAACTGACCTATCGATCCTGCCCCATAAATATTCGATGGCATTCATGTCAGTGGTCTCAGCGGCCAAATTATTCACTCGAATTGTTCACAAAAACTCCATCATTGTTTGGGAACACGAAGTCCTTGAATGCCTGAGAAATGTCTCCAGGTAGCCGAACATATCCAGTTACACTCAACCATCGGCTCAATGAACCAGAGGACCCAGTCCGTTCCACGCAAACCCACATGCCACCACCAGCGTGCACAGTGCCTTGTTGCAAACTTGTATCTTTGGCGTCGTGGGGTCTGCGCCACACTCGAACCCTACCACCAGGCCACACCAACTAAATTCTGAAGTCGTCTGACTAGGCCGCGGATTTCCTGCCATCTATGATATGATCACGAGCCCAGGAAAGGCCCTGCAGGCAATGTCGTGCGGCTAGCAAAGGCGCAGGTTCGGACGTCTGCTGCCACAGCCCAATAGCACAAATTTAGGCGCTCTGTCCTCTGACGTGCGGTAATGTCGCGCAGTGTTACTTGTCTGTTAGTAGTGACAACTCCACGCAAATTCCGCTGCTCTCTGTGGTTAAATAGAGGTCGTCGAACACTGCGTTGTCCGTGGTGAGAGTTAATGCCGGGAATTGGTATTCTAGTCACATTCTTCACGCCGTGGATTTCGTAAAATTGAAGTCCCTAACAATTTCCGTAATGGAAAGTCCCAAACGTCTCGTTCTAACTACCATTCCGTGTTCAAAGTCTGTTAATTGCCATGTTGCAGCCATAATCACGTCGAAAACCTTTTCACACGAAACAGCTGAGTGCTAATGACGGCTCCGTCAATGCACTTTCTTTTATACCTCGTTTCCTCAATACAACCGCCATATGTATATGTGCATACCGCTATTATATTACTTTTCTCAGCTCAGTGTAAAAATGTGCAGGTTCGTAGCAACACGTATCTAAACATGGAACTGAACACTGCGCACTGTAAATTGAACAGTACGACGTCTCTGGTTCACCATGGACTTTTCGAAAGCAGTAATTCAGTCCTGCGTGTTTATGTATCTAGACAAATTTTGCTTTTAAAAAAGTTTCCTCTTCGCAGTGGTGTTTACTTCGCGAACTCATCGCCCGCGGACCATGAATCACTACGTGTCACTGCAGTGACCACGTTAACAGACTTTTGTATTTTGGTATCAGGTTAATTTCCTCCAATGGTAAGTGGTACACTGGGCAACACGTTTGTGCAGCGAAATCGATCAGCTGTAAGGTGTTCAGCTTCCTTTCAGTGCATGTCAATGAATTTAAGAGTGCAAAAGATCGTTTCCATGTGCAGTAGGTCTTCTTCTACACCTCTATCCGTCCGTCGGTTCTCAGAACAGGACTGATTTGGGGTGTCTCCCATCTTTATGCGTACAACACACCCCACAAGCATTAGTACCCTTTCAGCAACGATTCTGTAATTCGCCTCAAGCATAATTGGTGAATAACACTATGATTGTGTTCCGATTTTTCTGATATTATCAAAGTTTCACTTTCATGTATGGCCATCGGTAGGATGACAGACGATTGCAGCGGAAGGTTTGTGCACATACTTAGTCTATTTACCAAATGCCTTGCTTTCATTGCAACACAGCAGAAGCTTTTCCAGTTCCGGTGGTGATGTCTTCATCCACGTCCCCGTTATTACAGATAAGACTGCCGAGATATGAAAATCTGTCGAGATATTATACTACCTTCTGTTACACTATAATTTTAGCAAATACATTTCCATTTCTTAGGCACATTGTTTCATCACTATGTACATTTAGACGTAAATTCCATCCAGTTTGGCAGTCGTTAGTTGTATACTTTGTGGAATTTCTACGAGAACAACAATTTCATCAGCAAAAGCCAGATCCATAAACCTAATTTGCTCATTCAAACTTATGTCTATGTTAGACTTGCCCCTAGTTTTTCATATTACGAAATCTACGACTAATATAAAAAGGAATGTGGACAAGATGTAACCTGGTGTGATGCCTGTCAGAATACTAAAAAAGGGGATGTACCCATCTCCTGTTCTGGTACACCAATTTGAATCTAGATACATCTTTGAAGACATCAGTGCGATGTTCAAGAATTCCATACAGGCTTACAATGTTCCACAATGATTCTCAGTGTATAATGCGGTATGAGTTTTCAAATCAATGAAGCCTTGATACAGGTCTTTGAAGACATTGGTGCGATGTTCAAGAATTACATACAGGCTTACAACGTTCCACAATGATTCTCAGTGTATAATGTAGTATGCTTTTTCAAATCAATGAATCCTAGGAGCAGTGGCCACTTGAATTCTACGCAATGTTCTATTATGTTTCACAGAACAAATATTTGTTCGGAGCTGTTTCTCTCGTAATTGTCAATCGAGATTCTTGCACTTTTTTTTTAGGAGAACGAGGCAAAAGGCTTTGACAAGTACAGAGGCAGGAGCATGACACTAAAATTTTCGAATACATGAAAGGTAAAAAAGATGGTAATGAAACAAAATAGTCATTTCAGGCAAAAGAAACTGGGACCGAAGATGAAACGTATAAAACCGGTATGAGCAGGTATTCTGCAACACATGAAGTTACTCCGAAGCGAATTTGTGATGCCTGTCACCTGCCATTTGCTGATGCCCAGTATCAAGCTCTTCGAGGAGTCGAAAACTCTGCGTTTGAGAACTAAAACGAATCGAAAACATTTCGAGGAACCGAGAACTTCTACATCTACATCTACATTTATACTCCGCAAGCCACCCAACGGTGTGTTGCGGGGGGCACTTTACGTGCCACTGTCATTACGTCCCTTTCCTGGTTCGCGGGAAGAAGGACTGTCCGAAAGCCTCCGTGCGCGCTCTAATCTCTCTAATTTTACATTCGTGATCTCCTCGGGAGGAATAAGTAGGGGGAAGCAATATATTCGATACCTCATCCAGGAACGCACCCTCTCGAAATCTGGCGAGCAAGCTACACCGCGATGCAGAGCGCTTCTCTTGCAGAGTCTGCCGCTTGAGTTTGTTAAACATCTCCATAACGCTATCACGGTTTCCAAACAACCCTGTGACGAAACGCGCCGCTCTTCTTTGGATCTTCTCTATCTCCTCCGTCAACCCGATCTGGTACGGATCCCACACTGATGAGCAATACTCAAGTATAGTTCGAACGAGTGTTTTGTAAGCCACCTCCTTTGTTGATGGACTACATTTTCTAAGGACTCTCCCAATGAATCTTAACCTGGTACCCGCCTTACCAACAATTAATTTTATATGATCATTCCACTTCAAATAGTTCCGCACGCATACTCCCAGATATTTTACAGAAGTAACTGCTACCACTGTTCCGCTATCATATAATTATACAATAAAGGATCCTTCTTTCTATGTATTCGCAATACATTAGATTTGTCTATGTTAACGGTCAGTTGCCACTCCCTGCACCAAGTGCCTATCCGCTGCAGATCTTCCTGCATTTCTCTACAATTTTCTAATGCTGCAACTTCTCTGTATACCACAGCATCATCCACGAAACGCCGCATGGAACTTCCGACACTATCCACTAGGTCATTTATATATATTGTGAAAAGCACCCCAGAGGTTACTTTAACATCTGTAGACGTCTCTCCATTGATAACAACATGCTGTGTTCTGTTTGCTAAAAACTCTTCAATCCAGCCACACAGCTGGTCTGATATTCCGTAGGCTATTACTTTGTTTATCAGGCGACGGTGCGAAACTGTATAGAACGCCTTCGGAAGTCAAGAAAAATAGCATCTACCTGGGAGCCTGTATCTAATAATTTCTGGGTCTCATGAACGAATAAAGCGAGTTGGGTCTCACACGATCGCTGTTTCCGGAATACATGTTGATTCCTACAGAGCAGATTCTGGGTTTCCAAAAACGACATGATACTCGAGCAAAAAAGATGTTATAAAAATTCTACAATAGATCGACGTCAGAGATATAGGTCTATAGTTTTGCGCATCTGCTCGACGACCCTTCTTGAAGACTGGGACTACCTGTGCTGTTTTCCAATCATTTGGAACCTTCCGTTCCTCTAGAGACTTGCGGTACACGGCTGTTAGAAGGGGGGGCAAGTTCTTTCGCGTACTCTGTGTAGAATCGAATTGGTATCCCGTCAGGTCCAGTGGACTTAACTCTGTTGAGTGATTCCAGTTGCTTTTCTATTCCTTGGACACTTATTTCAATGTCAGCCATTTTTTTCGTTTGTGGGAGGATTTAGAGAAGGAACTGCAGTGCGGTGTTCCTCTGTGAAACAGCTTTGGAAAAAGGTGTTTAGTATTTCAGCTTTACTCGTGTCATCCTCTGTTTCAATGCCATCATCATCCCGGAGTGTCTGGATACGCTGTTTCGAGCCACTTACTGATTTTACGTAAGACTAGAACTTCCTAGGATTTTCTGTCAAGTCGGTACATAGAATTTTACTTTCGAATTCACTGAACGCTTCACGCATATCCCTCCTTACGCCAACTTTGACATCGTTTAGGTTCTGTTTGTCTGAGAGGTTTTGGCTGCGTTTAAACTTGGAGTGAAGCTCTCTTTGCTTTCGCAGTAGTTTCCTAACTTTGTTGTTGTACCACGGTGGGTTTTTCCCGTCCCTCACAGTTTTACTCGGCACGTACCTATCTAAAACGCATTTTACGATTGCCATGAACTTTTTCCATAAACACTCAACATTGGCAGTGTCGGAACAGAAATTTTCGTTTTGATCTGTTATGTAGTCTGAAATCTGCCTTCTATTACTCTTGCTAAACAGATAAACCTTCCTCCCTATTTTTATATTCCTATTAACTTCCATATTCAGGGATGCTGCAAAGGCCTTATGATCACTTATTCCCTGTTCTGCACATACAGAGTCGAAAAGTTCGGGTCTGTTTGTTATCAGTAGGTCCAAGATGTTATCTCCACGAGTCGGTTCTCTGTTTAATTGCTCGAGGTAACTTTTTACGAGCACATCCAACTTCTACGAGCATCGTATGCTTCGGTCATGCAGCCTGGTTTTAATCGTAGATATTGAGGTTCTCGATGTGTATCTAGCGTGCTTGCGTCCATAATGTGCATAATGTGGGTAATGATGTTATCTTCGTCTCGAAGGAAAGTGATTTACGTCAATTATGCAAAAACTAAATCCGTTTCTGCTGTTCATTATTTGGCTAACATGTCGCTCTGTATATAAAAATAAATAAAACAAATTCTTTTCTGGATTAGTGTGTTCATTTGCTGCACAATTTTCCTCGTGCCTTTTTAAAGAATTATTCAAAAAATGGTTCAAATAGCTCTGAGCACTATGGGACTTAACATCTTAGGTTATCAGTCTCCTAGAACTTAGAGCAAATTAAACCTAACAAACCTAAGGACATCACACACATCCATGCCCGAGGCAGGATTCGAACCTGCGACCGCAGCAGTCCCGCGGTTCCGGACTGCAGCGCCTAGAACCGCACGGCCACCGCGGCCGGCAATAATTATTCAGTAATAAATTAATATTAATGTTATTTTCATATTGAAAACTTAACCTACTTTTATTTGTACCGAAAGTAACCGTATTATTCTTCATACACTGTAAAAGAAGTTAAGGAAGTTATCACAATCCATTACAAGAATTAAAAAGCAAACAAAAATGAGGTAATAAAAGTAGAGAAATATGTGATGATGACCGACGTAGAGAGGCTATGAATGCAGTCAGGCAACACAAAGAAAAGCATTTCTGAAAAACAGAAGTTTTTAGAAGCGAATATCAATTCTAGTGTTAGAAAGTTTTTTCTTAAGGTATTTCTCTGGGGTGTAGTCATGAACAGAAATGCAACGCGGACAGGAAACAGTTCATGAAAGAGGAGAATAGAGGCTTTTGAAATGTGGTGCTGACGATTAAATGCACAGGTCGAATAACTGATGAGGAGGTACAGAATCTGAGGAAGAAAGAAATTTATGGTGCAACCTGACTAATAAAAGGGTGGGTAGATGCTTCTAACAAGTTTTGAAAACTGAAGACCAAAAGAACAACGGTAGACGTATTTCAGTAGGACTTATTTAGACACAGGATATATGAACATTCTGCAGTTTTGTACACTTTAGAATGACTGCCTGTGCTGCTTACATTTGCTTAAATGCTTTGTGTTAACGCTAGTTGACAATGAATGACAGTTTTTTTTTTGAAACCATGATGATATTTTTTGTAGATGTTATCATATAACGTATCTCGGGACGTAAGTAGGGGAATAGCACTTACAAGTATACGGTTTCATATTGCTTTATTCCCAAAACAACAAACATTAGACACGTTCATACTGTATTTGCTGTCGATTCCAAGATAGTTCAAACTGCAATTTTGGTACGGAATCTTCCAACAGTTTTAAGTTGTCAAAAAATTTCAGATGACTCCTCAGGGGGTAAAACCTGTCCCTCGAAACAGTGTCTGCAATTTTTGGCCACCCAGTTTCCCTCTCTCAGCAATTTCTTTGTCGTGCACCTAAAACAATGCTGACTCAGCAAAACTTGTCCATTCCTTCTAGTGCAAAATGAAATAGTTCTCCTGCTTTACTGACGTACCTAATATCTGCAGACAGAGACATATCCTCTAAGAGATGAAATAAGAAAGTATGTGCAAAATTGTTCTAACGGCTTCTTGAGTTCATCTTCGGCTGCTAAGTTGGGGGCAAAAACGTTAGACTGGAGGTTACTGGAAGCACCACTCGTCAGAAAACTAAAAGATATAAATACATTTTCTGATTAAACCGTCTGGTGGAAGAGAATAATTCTTTCAATAACGCTCCTATTCCTTCTTACATGTACACCTCCAAAACTATAGTCTTCCTCGAATTTAAGCTACAGGCAGAGTTTCCTCTTCTGATGCACTTTCTTCATTTCGATCTCTTTTCGTCAATGCGCCATATTCATCATCAGATTCATAAAACTCTGTCAGAGTCATCTCTATTAATAATTTTGACCGACTCAATGATCTCTTAAGCGAAGATGGTAATCAAGTGGAAAAATTATAAACTTACCTCAGCTAGCGTAGACAAATTCGTCATTGAATTCCAAAGTATCACATGTCATATCTAAATATTCAAAGTTTATAAATCCGTTATAACGTTACTTCATAGTGCACTGTCAACTTAAGGATGTTTGTACACTATTAACACAATATTAAAGCACGTGAAAACAAATGTAATCAGAATAGGATATGTCTTAACCTTTATTTCTCCGAAACGTACTGTGCAGCTGCAGAATCCGAAGTTTCCAATCGCTGCTGTCAGGTCTTGATGGTCGTCAGAACAATGAACGATGTCTATCGTCCGTGAAACCACGGGCCTGAAAATGCCGATCTGCGTAAACACCCGGAAAAAAAATTGAATGTGGAGGTTTCATATACGATAACTTGGGACTGAAGAGGATAAAGTATTTGTAATGGTGCTGATAATCGTGACATTGGGGTGCTGATAATCGTGACATTGGGCAACTTAAAAAAAGAAACAAAATTAAGTTGGAGATGTTCTTGTTCCAGAGACCGAGGGTCGCTGCCATCGTGAAATAGTTGGACACGTCGCATAAATGCGAAGGCAAAAAACTTCGTGCAAAGTGTAAGGTGTCAGGCAGATCCAACACCTTCCATGAAAACCCTGACATGATAAGCAAATCCAGTAGCATGTCACATAGCTCCGAATAAATCGTGACATTAAATTAACCTAAGTAATACGAGTAACGAGTGAGCAAATGGAATACCACAGACTAACTCAAGAATACCTAAATCCATGTCGTACCTTCCCACCGAGAGACCGACGCAGTTCCGAGGGGACAAACGAGAACAGAAGCCGAGAGCAGAACCGTGTTAAGCTAGAAGGCCCTACGATAAGGGACGGACTGGACACCCACGTCGGCAGCCTACCTCTAAGACTACCACCCGCACGTTTTAGCGTGAGACTTTTTTGCGTCTCTTTACGTCAAGAACCACCCCCCAGCCCACGTTAAAAGCTAGAGCCCTCCAGAAAAACAGTATAGATCTTACGATAACACAAAAAGGGCCACTACCACCCGTAAGTTTTCGCGTGAGACTTTTTCGCGTCTCAGATACGTCAAGGACCACCCCCCAGTCCATGTTAAAAGATAGAGCTCTCCAGAAGAACAGTATAGATCTTAAGATAACGCTAAAAGGACCACATCAGCTGCAGGTTTTAGCGTGAGACTTTTTAGCGTCTCTGTTACGTTGCAAACTTTAAAAACATTTCCCCACCACGAAAGGTATAACGTTTCTCATTGGATAGACAGAATCTTTGTAGGCGGAGCTTAAGGTTAATATTGAGACCCTGATTGGTTAGATAAAAACACAGCCAGACAGTTTTTTTTAAACCAACTTCGGTAAATTATTGTAAGGAGAAGTTAGGAGAGAGTTGCTTCCGAGATGGCGAGGTGAGCGGAGCTGTGCTGCCCGCCGCTGCCCTGACGCTGCCTAAACACCGACAAGGTAATGAACGCACGCGATGCCGCATTTTTGAGCGCGTAAGGCTTCACTCAGAACTGCAGAAGTCTCATCTGTTACACTCCCTTTTTGCGTAATACTAGTGTCGATCGTTAATTAAAACTCATGTTCACATTTGTCACTTGAAGAACAGATCTGAAACGCGATGATTTTTCTTTTATATAGTTATTGAGAAGCCACATCAGCCACTGTAATTTACGACAAGTTAGATAAGTTATTAAAGATAACTGAGGGTCACTGTAGACCATTTTGATAGTTTTCTCTTTTGTGAAACTTAAATTAAACCTAGATTATAGATGTGATATGGCATAGGTCATCCTTCGATGCATTGTAGAACTTGGAAACCCATTCAGGGAATATTCGTTCACATTTTTGTTGAACGCAGTTGGTTTTTACCATCCTGTATTAAAACATTTCCTTTTATCAATGGCGCAATTTAGAAACAATGTTTTGTGAGTAGAATAAAATTTCCAGTGGTAAACTTAACTGCTTTTTCGACGTTATTTTTCCAGCTAACTAAAAATAGGAAAGCCTGGAACCCCTTCCACTATATTTAGTTAGAATTAAGATTCTTTTACAGGGAGTGCAGTGGAGCTGACGCTGAGATCATTAAGTATTTGCTTATATCATCGCTAGTCTCACTGAACTCTTCTGAATTCTACATGTCATGTGTGGTCTGGCGTCTCCTTACCAGCAACAGGTCCCAGGTTCAAACTAGTTAATTCCCTAAAAAACACGCTCAGAGCGTCGTTGGGCGAAAGTGGTAGGGAGACACGATATAGAACAAACAGACACCACCATGAATGTTTAGAAAAGGACCAGCGTGAGCATAGAGCGCCCAATGTGCAAGATTTGAGGGATCACTACATTTTATCTTGGCCTGGTCAAGGGAGACGGGAGCATGGAGTACTTTGAGTCCTACCGCTACACCTACATGATTATTATGCAATTCTCACTGTCTGACAGAGGCATCATAGAACTATTCAGACTGTTTCTCTACAGCTCCACTGAGCGAGGTGGAGCAGTGGTTAGCACACTGGACTCGCATTCGTGAGGACGACGGTTCAATCCCGCGTCCTCATTTATGTTTTCCGTGATTTCCCTAAATCGTTCCCGGCTACTGCCGGTATGATTTCTTTGAAAGGAGACGGCCGACTTCCTCCCCCGTCCTTCCCTAATCCGATATCCGATGAGACCGATGACCTCGCTGTTTGGTCTTCTCCACCAAAAGCAACCCCCATGCCTCTCTACAGCTCCACTCTCCAATAATACGCGAGAAAAATGAATTCATTAATCTTTCGTGCGTACTCTGGTTCCGATTATTTTATCATAATAATAATATCTTACTATGTAAATTGAAATAAAATAATATTCTGGCGCGCGGTGGAGAAAGCTGAAGAATGAAATTTTCTGAAAACATATCGCTGCAATGGAAAAAAGCCTTTTATTTCAATTACTGCCACCAAAACTCGCTTATCACATAATGACACACACTCCGATACTTTGTAAAAATCCAAACGAGCGGTCCTTCTTTTCCGATTACCTCCGTTAATCCTGGCTTGTGAGGATCCCATACTACCTAGCATTACTCCACAAGGGGACGGACAAACGTAGTGCAGGTAGCCCGTTTGATAGATTTGTTATACATTGTAATGATTTTGCAAATAAAGCAAAGTCTTTCATTCTCCTTTCTCACAAGATTTTCTAAGCAGTGGTTCAAGTTTAAGTTGTTTGTAAATGTAGTGCCTAGGTATTTTATTGTATGGACAGTCTTTATGTTTGTGTGATTTATCGTGTAACCGAAATTTAACTGAATGTCTTTAGAACACATGTGGGGAAACATACACTTCCTGTTGTGCAACGTCAGTTTTCATTTTTCACACCTTGGAGTTATCTAAATAATTTTGTGATTAGTTTTGATCCAATGATAACTTTACAAAACGTTATACAACATAATCTGCAAACAGTCTAAGAGGGTTGCTGAGTTTCTATCCTAATTAGTTTGCATACGGCCTATTAAAAACAACAGAGAGCCTATAGCGCTTCCTTGGTGAATATTTATAACTTCCGATTTAGTAGAAGAGTTCCCATCAATATCAGACAGGAAATGACAAATACAGTCGCATAAGGAGGCAATTGAATTAGAAGCTGCTTGTAAGGAACAATACCAAAAGCTTTCTGGAAATCTAGCCATATGGAATCAACTTTAGATCCCCTGTCGATAGCACTCCATACTCTGTGGAAATATAAACCCCATTTTGTCGCACAAGGACCATAATTTTGTATACGTACAGGTTACGTGCCAACAGATCGTTTCTCTCGATGTATGTCATAATGTGGGAATACAAAGAAGGTGCAGTCTCTTTATGTACCACCGTGTCATGGGAATGTCGTTCGTACCTCGGCGCAGAGAACGAGGCATTTGTCAGAGTCTCAACTGTCATGAGGAACAGTGCATTGATGACTCGAATCGCCGACGACTGATTTATCTTCAATACGAGAAGACCCTACAAAGCTTAACATTTTACTTTTATATAGTTTTTTCGTTGCTAATCTTATAAAGGCAGACATACGACACAGTCCTCCTGAACAGCATTTTGGTCATCATAGCTGACTGCCATACAGAAGACATGGGCTCGATTCCCGGTACTGCCAAGGATTATTTCCTGGTGGGTGGACTGGAGCGAGGTGCTCTCATCCTCGTGATAACAAATGAGAAGTTACTTGATCGAGTAGTAGCGGCTCCAGGGCACGAAAACTGAACGACTGGGAGAGCGGTGTGCCGATTCCACGTCTGTCCACACCCCATCCAGTGATGAGAATGACACATGCCAGTGCCTGTCGACAGGTTTACTACCATACGGAGCACAGTACTTCCTATCACTCGCCATATTGTTTCTGGACCACAAAAACCTGGAAGCATCCTTGACATCCATTACAGACTACTGCCGTCATTGCTTCGCACTCCGTAGTGACTGGATGGTCCAAGCGTCAGCAAGCGGTCAGCACCTCGTATCTACAGAAACGACATTGCTGATGAGTGGTTTTGGAATTCGAGCTCATCCAGCAGTTCCTGCTTTTACAGTCCCCTTCGTGTTGTTTAGGTGCTGGCAGGATTTATACACTAATGGAAATGGAAAAAAGAAACACATTGACACCGGTGTGTCAGACCCACCATACTTGCTCCGGACACTGCGAGAGGGCTGTACAAGCAATGATCACATGCACGGTACAGCGGACACACCAGGAACCACGGTGTTGGCCGTCGAATGGCACTAGCTGCGCAGCATTTGTGCACCGCCGCCGTCAGTGTCAGCCAGTTTGCCGTGGCATACGGAGCTCCATCGCAGTCTCTAACACTGGTAGCATGCCGCGACAGCGTGGACGTGAACCGTATGTGCAGTTGACGGACTACGAGCGAGGGCGTATAGTGGGCATGCGGGAGGCCGGGTGGACGTACCGCCGAATTGCTCAACACGTGGGGCGTGAGGTCTCCACAGTACATCGATGTTGTCGCCAGTGGTCGGCGGAAGGTGCACGTGCCCGTCGACCTGGGACCGGACCGCAGCGACGGTACATCCAAACCGTCATCGAACCCATCGTTCTACCATTCCTAGACCGGCAAGGGAACTTGCTGTTCCAACAGGACAATGCACGTCCGCATGTATCCCGTGCCACCCAACGTGCTTTAGAAGGTGTAAGTCAACTACCCTGGCAAGCAAGATCTCCGGATCTGTCCCCCATTGAGCATGTTTGGGACTGGATGAAGCGTCGTCTCACGCGGTCTGCACGTCCAGCACGAACGCTGGTCCAACTGAGGCGCCAGGTGGAAATGGCATGGCAAGCCGTTCCACAGGACCACATCCAGCATCTCTACGATCGTCTCCATGGGAGAATAGCAGCCTGCATTGCTGCGAAAGGTGGATATACACTGTACTAGTACCGACATTGTGCATGCTCTGTTGCCTGTGTCTATGTGCCTGTGGTTCTGTCAGTGTGATCATGTGATGTATCTGACCCCAGGAATGTGTCAATAAAGTTTCCCCTTCCTGGGACAATGAATTCACGGTGTTCTTATTTCAATTTCCAGGAGTGTATATGTGACTTTCAGTTCTAGTGACTTCTGCAGCTGTCGTCCTCTTATCTGTTGTCACAATCGTCTTCAGTGATTGCCTGTCACCATTACTCAACACAAAATTTCGTCCAAGCTGTGACTTAACGGAAGACGATTTTCCGCTTTCCCTTCTACGCAGTATATACATTTCTGCTACCATGGTTGCGGAAGCACCCACAATTGGAGCAGCAATATTTTGCCCGCGTTCGGTTTCAGCTAGTTTCGACGTAATGCAATCATAACTACGTAGAAGTAAAGCTGTGAGGACGGGGCGTGAGTCGTGCTTGGGTAGCTCAGATAGTAGAGCACTTGCCCGCGAAAGGCAATGGTCCCGAGTTCTAGTCTCGGTCCGGTACACAGTTTTAATCTGCCAGGAAGTTTCATATCAGCGCACACTCCGCTGCAGAGTGAAAATCTCATTCTGTACACACAAGACTGTTCTGATCACGACAATGACTGTCTCTTGTTACGTATTCACAACTCTGCAAATATGCCGTTCGGTGTTAAATACAACAGCGCAACTTTCAGGCTTGGTTAGCATTTGTATTTTTATCAAGCATGCATTTCTTCCTGTATTCCAATATTTCTGTCCCACCCCCACATATAGCGATCAGTGCTATATGCGGAGAGCCGAGAAGCGAAAATGAATGGCTTTGCTTCACTGAGAAGACATCAAACGTCGTAGCTTTGGCGAACCCTTGACTTATGCCGAGCTGTATGTTCAAAAAACGTCTTTTTCATAGGCTACGGTCTCCTTCATCCACATTCCTCTGACGTGTGGACAGATGGCCAGTACGGTGTGGCGAATTTACAAGAGCATCGCGGAAGTATCCGAAGTGTGCCCATTAGTCGTCTTTCTTCGCATGTCGCCGGAAACGAGGCATATTTACCATTTTAGTATAGTGTACATAATGTAAATATCTGTAGTTTATTTGACGTTCTTGAGGACGGGGCGACTCGTTATTACATCTCCTTTGACATAATTGAAGATGCCTTCGCTCAGTGTACCCAAGCGTTGAAGGCTGCTGAGTTATGAGCTTGCGTGAGTGGAAGCTTGCAACCACTTGATTAGAGCTGACCTGATACAGTTGATGGCATAAAGGCTTTGTCAGTATTGTACCGGGTCATAATACAGAGAACTGTACAGGAGAAACCAACGTTTCGCCCATGGTTACAGTGGATTTTTTTCTGGGTCTTCTGGAAAGACCTAAAAGGGCGCCACTGTAACTGTTGGTTTCACCAATACAGGCTTAGATTATAACTGGCCGTGAATGGCTACGCTGCTATACTGATACAGCTGTTTTACTAGAAACCTCGGTCTGATCGATTGATGTTCCAGAGGTAGAACTGTGCTCAATGAGAACCAGAAGCGGCATTTGCATTTCTGTTGTTTGTTCGTCCCTGTCAATTAGCGTTGCTGGTTTCACCTCCAAGTTTCTCCCACATTGACACCAGTGGTTGTTGTGGTAGATCACGACAACGCGTACCTCTCCTCGCGTAAGTCTCTCGACGCAGAGACTGTTGCAGTATTACCACGTAGAACACTAGAAGCAGTGAGAATGTGTAACAAAACGGGTTAGTTGGCCTCTTTCTTAAAAGTAGAGTTTACCGTGTATATACGATTTGACCTAAGTTCTCTTAATGAAGAAATGATTTAAACATCCAAAGGAAAATAACCAATAAATTGCATTTAATTCATCGTTTGACTCCTATATGGGCCCCTACTCTTTCCCAAACGAAAAGCCACGAGGGGTAGTCGTGCGATCTAGGGCGCTTCGTCACGGTTCGCGCGGCTTCCCGCGTCGGAGGTTCGAGTCCTCCGTCTGGCATGGATGGTTGTGTTGTCCTTAGCGTAAGTTAATTTAAGTTAGATTAATTAGTGTGTAAGCTTAGAGACTAATGACGTCAGCAGTTTGGTCCCATAAGAATTTCCCACAAATCTCCAAAAGTTTCCAAACTCAAAACACTTCGCTGAATATGAAACAGAGAAATAAAAGTTTGGAAAAATATACTTCATGGAATTAAATTTGGTTACCCACTCAAATTGAGCAGGTTACTTTATAGCAAAGCATGATTCCAAACACCCAAAAAATTGTTCAAATGGCTCTGAGCACTATGGGACTTAACTTCTGAGGTCATCAGTCCCCTAGAACTTAGAACTAATTAAACCTAACTAACCTAAGGACAGCACACGCATCCATGTCCGAGGCAGGATTAGAATCTGCGACCGTAGCGGTCACGTGGTTCCAGACTGTAGCGCCTAGAACCGCTCGGCCACACAGGCCGGCAAACACAAAAGGTCAATAGGAAATGACCCATCATGCCTCATAAACATAAACATAAACAAGTGGCCAAACGTAAGTAACAACGAACGTGTTCATCATAGAGATCAAGTTTTTATTTACTTCGCTGGCAGCAACTCTAGGCCAATCAATTACATCATTTAAAATTTCGAAATAATTACTGTATCGAAAACTATAGTCTCACAATTTTGGAAACCAATTTAAATAATTGAGCACAGTTGTTTACATCCTTATAAAATTTTCCAGCAGTAGAGAGAGGGAAAAAGGACTGTCTATATACTCGCACGAGCCCTGATTTCCCTTATCTTGACTTCAGTCCCTTATGTGAGAAGTACGTGGGCTGTTCAATAAGTAATGGAACACATTTTTTTCTCAGACAATTAAAAAACGCAGAGTTTGTAGTAGGACCTCGAGGAATATCCCCGCTACAGCCGTTATAGTTTCATGAAGCTGCGACAGATGGCGGTGCTATAAGTAACCTCCAAAATGGCGTCTGTAACGGAGGTGCGTCCCAAGCAGAGAGCTGTCACTGAATTTCTTTTGAAGAAAAACCAGAGCGTAGTAGATAAACGAAGGCTCTTGCAGAATGTCTACAGAGATCTGGTAGTGAGCAAGAGCTAGGTAAGTCGTTGAGCGATGCGCCTGTCATCATCGCCACAAAGTCGCGCAAGCCCGTTCGACGACCAGCGTTCCGGCTGTGACTCCTGTAACGCTGGGACGTGCGGACAGTCTCATTTACTACAGTAAAGAATTTACATATTGAGAGGCCAATGCCCGAATAGCCAGACCAGTGAACAGAGGCCGACAAGAGGCCCGTGAACGTACACTACTTAATGCCTGAACCGCCCATTTCTGAGCCAAAAATATCCTTTGAGAATGGTAAGAGCTACCCCAAAATATAATACCATATGTCATAAGGGAATGAAAATAAGCAAAGAAGACCACTTTTCGTGTCAATATATCACTTACTTCAGATACCGTTCAAATAGTAAAAGTCCGCCCCGACAGTTGAGTGATCAGCGGGGCGGTCTGTCACGCCAAGGGGCCCAGGTTCGATTCCCTGCTGGGTCGGAGATTTTCTCCGCTCAGGGACCTGGTGTTGTGTTGTCCTTATTATTATTTCATCATCACCAGTGGAAGGCAACGGGAAACCACCACTGGAATCACTTCCCTAGCCGCTCATGCGATGGATCTCTCTGACGAGGCTTCCCACATGACCAGACCTGCCGTAAGGCAGGACACATAGTTAAATAGTAAAAATGATAACATTAAGTCTCTGAACAAGATTATGAATGTGGGCTTTCCACAACGTTTCCATATCTATCTGAACACCAAGAAATTTGAACTGTTGAGTTTCACTAATCATATGCCCATACTGTGAAATTAAAACGTCGAGTTTTTGTTGAATTGTTTCTAAGAAAACGTAAAAACTGTGTCTTACTGTGATTTAGTGTTAATTTATTTTCTACAAGCCATGAACGTATATCATGAAGTCCACTACTTGGAACAGATCCAGTGTTGCACACATCATCCTTTACTACGACGCTAGTGTCATCAACAAACAGAAAGTAAGAGGTAAACCAATTGTGAGCTACTCCCCGTATTTCATAATGGTCCAACTTCTGGAGTAATATTTTGTGATCAACACAATCAAACGCTTTGCATAAATCAAAAAAGATGCCTATCATTGGAAAAATTTTGTTTACTACATCCAGTACTTCACAGATAAAAGAGATTTTCAGTAGATAAACCAGTTCTAAGACCGAAATGTACACTTGACTGCAAACTATGTGAAATAATTTATGTTTATTTCTCTGTATCCTCACATACACAGCCTTCATTTACTTTAGCAAATACTGATGGCGTGGAAATAGGTCTAAAATTGTTTACATTATCTCTGTCTCCCTTTTTATAAAATGGCTTTAGTATCCGGAACTTTAATCGTTCAGGAAACTGACCATTCTTAAAGGAAAATTTACAAATACTGCTACGTTTGGTCCACCAGTTGAGGTACTCAAAGGTTTTTGCCCTCTGGCTTCCTTGCTGCCTAACAGAAAACCATAAAGAGCAACGAGGATCATCTGTTTGGCGTAATGAAGGATGCATTTCTCTGGAAGCAATAGGTGGCTGATGAGGAGGACACTGATGCAGTTAGTCGTTCGTTTCGACATAGATCTGTAGATTGGTGCCCTGCGTTCATACAGATCCTCCCAGTAAGCTGACATAAGGAGATTTGTAGCTGAAGTAGGAGGGGCTAACATGGTGCACTGGAATACTGAATAAAATCTACCCGCTTTCAGAAGAAAGTGTGTTACATTAGCTAATGTGTTTCTGGCATTGCAGTCTCTGGCAAAAGCTGGTTCTCTAAACTCGTTTGTTTATTGCTTTGCAGTCTCTCCCACAAGCTATTTCTCTACACTTTCTCAATAGTGTTTCGTCAAAAAACGTCGTCCTCCGTCGAGAGATTCCGTTTGAGTTCGTGTAGTGTTTCAGTAGCACTCGCGTGTTAATCGAATTTATTGGTAACCAATCCAGAAGCACACCTCTGAATTTCTTCGATGTCTTCCTTTAATCTGAATGGGTGGTGGATCCCAAACACTCTAACAGTACTGGTGAATACTTCCTACAAGTGTTATCTACGCCGTCTCCTTTACAAATCAGTTATGGCTCACAGTGGACAGTATTTTGTCACCATGAACATATCAATACAAGCACTCCAGCAGATAAACTAGAACGAAGTGCGTAAAGTACAGTCAGCGCCTCCGTCTCGCAAAGACAAAGAATTGTTTGAAACTCTTCCACAAAAAAAAAAAAATGAAGGGGTCTGCATCATGTCTTTGTATTGCCAAAGCTGTAATTTTTGGTGATTATACTATTTTTATGCGATAAAATGTGAGCTCTGAACTGTGTAGCCTTTCGTTGGCTTTTTATCAAGTAAAATTAAAATCAGAACTGCTTTTACTCATTACTGTCACAGAAATCATCAGATATGTTTCAGCAAGAGGTCTATTAAGCTGAAGAAAAACTTGATATGGACGATTGTTTTGGTGCTTTATCCATTGAAATTTTAGTTAAATAATTTGTTACGATTTTTTTCTTTTCACTGTGCAATATGCCAAAACACTCACCTTAAAAAAATGTTCAGTGTGGACAGGATTCTATACAGTTCGCAAGATATCGGGCGAGAAAAGAGCAAGTTGAATTCCCTGTTAACTTGTGGACATACGCTTGCTCTCTGTCGCAGCCTGTTCTTTTCATCATAATTGTTTGTTTAATTTCAGTACACAGTCCAGTTGCAATCAGAGTTTATTCGCTGTTCCCGTGCAGTTCGTATTCATATCGCACACGCTGTTTACTTGGTTGAAATGGCTCTGAGCACTATGGGATTTAACATCTGAGGTCATCAGTCCCCTAGAACTTAGAACTACTTCATCCTAACTTACCTAAGGACATCACACACATCCATGCCCGAGGCAGGATTCGATCCTGCGACCGTAGCGATCGCGCCGTTTCAGACTAAAGCGCCTAGAACCGCTTGGCCACCACGACAGGCCGATGGTCACTTACTTTGGAAAAATATTATAACTTAAATTCTTCCATATAGCTTTATTCAGACAAATTTTGTACCAAACGGGTAGCCGTAAATTTGTGAAGCAGGAGAGGAGCAGCGGCCAAGAGATGTTAAGCACTGTTTAAACTTATTTATTTTATTAAACAGCCAAAGAACGTTTATTCCAAATCTCAATTACCAACATTTATTGGATTCCAGGCAAAGCTTTCCTTCACTTACAAACCACGTAGTTTAAATTTATATTTACGCATAGACTTGCAATGAAATCAAATCACAATTTCAAAGCTTACATTCATTTTAAAATCTTTTTCTGTAAACTTCACAATATATATATATATATATATATATATATAAGAAAAACAAATATTTACTATAATGAACACTTTAAATCACTTGAAAGGCAATCAATTCAATGACCGGTAGCCAATTCCCTTTTACAGTAAGCGAACATAAAGCTTCGTTTACAAGGTGGATTAACTTTAGTTTGAGCGGTTGGCTAGTATCACTCATACATGCCACCTCTGTGGTTGTTAGTTTGGCCTTACATCAACACGTTATAGCAATAATTATACTACATTATAGTAATAAGTAAGAAGTACATTACAGTAATAATAGCTGCGTCAACACAACAACCATTAAACACTCTTAATAACCAAGTAATGTAAATAAAGTATATAACATCAGAGCCTGGTGTAATTAACTGATTCAAAGCCAAGACTTTTAATATATCCAAAAATGTTACCTAACCAGAGAAGGAACTAGACAAATTGACTACAAAACCGACTGACAAATTTCAATACCAAAAACAAACAAGGAATATCAATTACTTGGTAGAACTTAGAGCAAAAAATTTAAATTACCAAATAGTTACTTAAAAAGAAACAAACCAGACAAACTCAGCTGATAAATTTAAATATGAATAGACATCAGCTCAATTACTTGGCGCACTACACTGTTAAAATTTACGTAGAACTTTCTGTCGTGCTCCTACAAGGGCACTAGAACTAACTGTACGTCCGGTAACCAGTTTGGTGAACTTCACACAGGTTTGCTTTAGTACGAATGTTTAGAGCGGGCTGCTTACCAAATATAAAGCCTTTACGCCGTCCTTCCTCGCTAGTGTTAAAATACCATTTTCGCTTCCAGTAGCCACACCAATGGATCAATCTAAAGTTGATCTCGTTCGTACACTAGGACCAATAACGTATTCCACAAGCTATCTAAGGAGCGGTGCCTTCAATGGGAACTGCAATTTCTTTGCTGAAAGTGCGATCCACTCGTGGAACTGAGCAAAGTTACCACGCGGTGCTTCCAGACATAGTGAGAGTACGTATTCCACTCAGCTTGGCAGGACTCAACAGGCACATAAACAGCCCATCCACACAGAGCACCACACACAGTGGATCTCCATACAACTAGTTGCACTACATCTCCAACTCTTATCTCGCGAGGAACACTCATTCTACGATCGTTCTGCTTCTCTCTCTCTCTCTCACTCTCTCCCTCTCTCTCTCTCTCTCTCTCTCTCTCTCTCTCTCTCTCTCTCTCTCACTCACTCACTCACTCACTCACTTTCTCTGTCTCCCTCACTATCTGTTAATATCCGAGCTGCCATTTGATGCGAGATATCGAACCCTGATAAAAGCTGGAGTGTGCCACGGCTCATACTCATTGTTTTAACTACTTCTTAGCGCCTAGTTGTTACTAAATTCACCAAAACAGACTTTGTAGATTCCTTAAGCCCTAGATCGTCGACGCTCATCAAGCATCTGACCACAATCGCTATAAGCCTGTTAAATGTGACGATTAGTGTCACGCAAAAGGGGTCACCTTCTCACTGAATCGTGCGTACTGTAAAAAACTTCGCGTAACCACACAGGCACATCCGTTAGGATCGCATGACAGACACTAACTTACAAACTCTTCTTATTTGTACATTGACCTCCATAAAAAAATACTAATATTAGTAATGAAATGTCTTTAAAATAAAAAAAAATATGTGTGAACAGTTCAGGTCTGAGCAGTAATTTTTTCGTATATAATACTATAGTGCTTCCAGAATACGTAAATCTCAAGTTTATCACATGTACCAAGTGCCTGTGTTAGCTAAAACCACTTGCGTTCACCTCACACTGAATAAAGCATTTGGTGGTCGCGATGCATTCACGTTATAGCTGTTTTCCGTGTTGCCTTCCAAGGACGTTTGTACATGATCTGTAAATTTATGGACTGCCGCTGGCCGCTGGGTGCTCGGTGGGCCAGCCACGTTATCGCTCTCCGCCGTTTTTTTCATTTCCTTTTCGACCGTAGCTCTCGCATTCGCTCAGCAGTGGACTTTTTAGGCATTTTGGATTCCTTTTGACACGAGATTTCCTCTGACTTGCATTTTCTGTAATTCCTAGCTTATTTGCGGGTCGTATGAGATAACATTTTTCATTATGTTGTAATTATCTATTTAATACCGATATTCAGTTATATTCTGGCGAATATTTGTGAAGACTCGCTTTGCGTCCTACTAGTTGCCCGGAAGCTGTTCACAGCGACACGCAAATCACTTTCCTGCCTGAACAGATTTCCATGCTATACCAACAATATATAATTTTACGCAAAGATAATTCGCAACAATTACGTGCCTGTGCCGACATTTGTGCGATGACGCCACAGGCAAAACCAATACTGCGCACTAACACATACTCACGTGGTCTATCCGTCATCGGCTCAACTACTGTTTACGCATTGATAGTCTCATAGCTATTAGTGATACAAATTTGACGGCATTTTGTCACACATTTTAGATAAATAGTGTGGAAGTGGATCGACGTCCTCTCGCTGGGCAGTTAGGTGTGAATTGTATAGTAGTCATGTAGATTCAGATGTATATGTAAATATAGATATGCTTCATAAAAGAAGGTCAAGTAGGATATAAACGTTAAAGCGAGTATAACTACTGTGATAGAGTATGTAAGAGGAGATATCGTGTAGCGTTATCTAGACAATTATTGGTTCTCTTGCAATTCCTCCGGCATCAGGACATTGTTCATTTATAAGGCTGCATCGAGGCGGCTCGGTCAGGACCGCGCAGCGCCCCACTGCGAACGGAGGGAACGATCGAGACAGGATTCGGGATGCAGGAAGGCTGTGACGGAGTGAGCAGGTAGTTTACAGGCAAACTGGCGCGCATTTCACAGACTTACGATTGAGTGCAGATTTCACTCCGTGAAGTTTTAATATACAGGGTGTTTCAAAAATGACCGGTATATTTGAAACGGCAATACAAACTAAACGAGCAACGATAGAAATACACCGTTTGTTGCAATATGCTTGGGACAACAGTACATTTTCAGGCAGACAAACTTTCGAAATTACAGTACTTACAATTGTCAACAACAGATGGCGCTGCGGTCTAGGAAACTCTATAGTACGATATTTTCCACATATCCACCATGCGTAGAAATAATATGGCGTAGTCTCTGAATGAAATTACCCGAAACCTTTGACAACGTGTCTGGCGGAATGGCTTCACATGTAGATGAGATGTACTGCTTCAGCTGTTCAATTGTTTCTGGATTCTGGCGGTACACCTGGTCTTTCAAGTGTCCCCACAGAAAGAAGTCACAGGGGTTCATGTCTGGCGAATAGGGAGGCCAATCCACGCCGCCTCCTGTATGTTTCGGATAGCCCAAAGCAATCAAACGATCATCGAAATATTCATTCAGGAAATTAAAGACGTCGGCCTTGCGGTGTGGCCGGGCACCATCTTGCATAAACCACGAGGTGTTCGCAGTGTAGTCTAAGGCAGTTTGTACCGCCACAAATTCACGAAGAATGTCCAGATAGCGTGACGCAGTAATCGTTTCGGATCTGAAAAATGGGCCAATGATTCCTTTGGAAGAAATGGCGGCCCAGACCAGTACTTTTTGATTATGCAGGGACGATGGGACTGCAACATGGGGCTTTTCGGTTCCCCATATGCGCCAGTTCTGTTTATTGACGAAGCCGTCCAGGTAAAAATAAGCTTCGTCAGTAAACCAAATGCTGCCCACATGCATATCGCCGTCATCAATCCTGTGCACTATATCGTTAGGGAATGTCTCTCATGCAGCAATGGTAGCGGCGCTGAGGGGTTGCCGCGTTTGAATTTTGTATGGATAGAGGTGTAAACTCTGGCGCATGAGACGACACGTGGACGTTGGCGTCATTTGGACCGCAGCTGCAACACGGCGAACGGAAACCCGAGGCCGCTGTTGGATCACCTCCTGCACTAGCTGCGCGTTGCCCTCTGTGGTTGCCATACGCGGTCGCCCTACCTTTCCAGCACGTTCATCCGTCACGTTCCCAGTCCATTGAAATTTTTCAAACAGATCCTTTATTGTATCGCTTTTCGGTCCTTTGGTTACATTAAACCTCCGTTGAAAACTTCGTCTTGTTGCAACAACACTGTGTTCTAGGCGGTGGAATTCCAACACCAGAAAAATCCTCTGTTCTAAGGAATAAACCATGTTGTCCACAGCACACTTGCACGTTGTGAACAGCACACGCTTACAGCAGAAAGACGACGTACAGAATGACGCACCCACAGACCGCGTTGTCTTCTATATCTTTCACATCACTTGCAGCGCCATCTATTGTTGAAAATTGTAACTACTGTAATTTCGAAAGTTTGTCCGCCTGAAAATGTACTGTTGTCCCAAGCATATTGCAACAAACGTTGTATTTCTATCGCTGCTCGTTTAGTTTTTATTGCCGTTTCAAATATACTGGTCATTTTTGAAACACCCTGTATTTGCTCCAACAGCATGAAGTTGTGACGTTCTGTTTATGATTTTGACGAGAATTTCTGCAGCACTGACGAGGAAGTATTATTTTGTAAACTAAGTGATGTGGAAGTTAGTACATAAAAGGGCACAGCACTATAATATTGCCAGCTGTATGAAGTTCTGAAAACGACAGGAGCCAAACACTGTTATTTGAGGAGGTAGATCCATCTTCAACCGTTCAATCATTCTTCGGGTTTTGTGTGAGATGATGGTGTCTTGCGACATCCAGTAGGAGAAGCTGCAGAATCCACGCTTCAGACAGTTCTTGGAAAAGTATACAACACATCCAGTTCTAAGTAAATTATACATGGAGAAAGAACTATTTATCCTTGTGCTACAAGGATATACTCAAGAAAGTACCAGTTATTGTTGCTCACCAAAAGGTTTGAAACCACACATGCGGAAGGGGAATTAATTTGCAAATGTTGTTATTGGTGTTGCTCATAACGTGTGAAGCTCTCGAGAGATCAAACAACTCGACAGCTGCAATTTTGTCTAGCAAGTCTTTGAGGCTACTTGTATGAAGATGGTATCTCTTGTTTCGGACATGTCCGAAAGAACAGATACCATTTTCATATAGATAAGGCTAATATGCCAATGATCTCCTTCAGTGCGGATGCACTCACATTGCCCGAAAAAACAATGGTTCATATGGTTCTGAGCACTATGGGACTTAACTTCTGAGGTCATCAGTCACCTAGAACTTAGAACTACTTAAACCTAACTAACCTAAGGACATCACACACATCCCTGCCCGATGCAGGATTCGAACCTGCGACCGTAGCGTGTGGACAGTAAGTCGGGAATTTGGGCCTCACGTGGAGCGTGCCAGAGATAAGTCCCTGTGTCTTCGGTGGCTCAGACGGATAAAGCGTCTGCTGTATAAGCAGGATATCCCGGGTTCGAGTCCCGGTCGGGGCACACACAACCGTCCCCGCTGATACTTTTTTTCAACGCCTGTAAGCAGCTAAAGGTCTATATTTCATTGTAATTTCATTCTTTGAGGCTACTGTGGCCGGATGGTGTGAACAGATACAATGTTCCGCTGAAATTGACAGATGGGGGTTCATACATGGCTAAGGCAGCCAAAGGACTTCAGATTCTGTACTCCAGCAAGGTGTGCATCAACTTACCTTGCACATGCATGACTTAGAGCAGCAGAAGAAATGCGATCAAGTTATCTTGATGTGGACAAATTAATATCTTGTGGCAAGAAAATCCATGTGAAAGCTCCGCTTTGTTGCAGAATTCAAGGGACAAACACCTCCACTCTCCCGCCTCTGCCTCTTGTAACACGATGTGTTCTTGACTTAGTGCTCCGGAGTATTACAGTACTAGCTAAATGAAAATAAAGACTATCTTCTGCGAGCTTAATAGCGATGAATCAAGTGCTATCAGAACTGTCAAACACGTCGTTACAAATAACGCGCCTGGAAACTTGGTATAAATCAACGCCAACTTTTCAGTGATATCAAAAGCCACCACACGGCTTTAAGCTGCCGGTACTCAACTGTGTGATATTGTGGATATTGTGGAGAGCTCGTGGTCATGTCACTGATAAAGTAAACAACAAATCGCAAAGTCCTGCACAGTGAAATCTTGGATATTCTACAACGTCCGAAGTTAGTAACCCTCTTCCTGATGCCCGCACCATTTTCAGATAACGAAGCAAAGCTGGCCTACATTGATCTAGCCGCCTTCAGATACGCTCCTATGACATCCTGTGATGTGGAGAAGAACTTTTCCGAGTACAAAACTATCCTAAGAGCCAACCATATTTCTTTGAAAATGGATAACCTGAAATTGCACCTAGTGATCAACTGCAGCCCAGCAGAAACTGGAGATTGACAGTGCGCGTAAACTAATTTGGAACACTTTAAACAAGTGGTGTGCAGTAGGACAAACGTGGTTTTATTGTTAGGATAGGTGTCATTGTTTTCACTTAACTTAGTGTTCTTCTCAATCACAGGCGGACATTTGAAAAATAACTGCTGGTTAGTTTCAGATACTGTAAAAATGAAATACTGTACTTAAAATTTGTATTATATCATATATAAAAATATCTGTGTGTTTTAAATAAACTTGTATAGTTATGTTCTTATTTTTAAGGTCATTTGTGTAGGTTTAGACAGTTAATAGCTGCATATGTCTCTGTTTTTAGGTCATTACAATCCTGGTTGATGTATTGCGGAGCACGTTGGCACACGTCTATGCAGGGAAGCCGAATAGCACCTGTGGCGATGCTCCCCGCAATAGGGCACAGGTCGGGGGGACTGAGCAGCTGTCTTATTACAGTTAATGTTTACGCGGGATGAAATGAGCCCATTGATGCCTGCTGTAGTCTCTCGCTAACAAAAGGGAGAGGCATCCATTGGATGATCATGTTTATGTGTATGCTCACCTCCTTCATTTCACGTCTCAGATTCGATTTGCCTGCTTTGTAATTGTTCCAACCTTGGAAACGTAGGCCTTGAGCTGCAGTGCTGTATGAACGAAAGATTATTGAATATATCTTAATATCCTATTTTAACTCATTGTATAGCTAGCAGATAACATAAGCTGTTGTTTAGTTGGCTGGATGACTCATATTTGCTAATACTCATTCAGTATTTTTTGTACAATGGTTTGAACGTAGATAGCGGCCTACGTAGCTGTATATAGATCGCATAGGCGATGATGTTTTATATGTAGATACGTGGCAACGTTATGGCCTTCTACTCCAGGATAGCATTTGGTGTTACCCTGTTGCATAGTGGTACTAGGTATCTAGTGTGGTTAGTTCAACAGTGCTTTCAACTGTATGCTGCTGTATGTTGACCCAAGCTACAGTGGAGTAATAAAACGATTTATTAATGGAAGCCTCTAAGTATTCTTTTAATAATTATTTTGGCTTTTGCCGGATCTGTAGCATATCCTACGGTTTATTCAAGTTTCCATCCACTTAGCATAGCCTCTTTGTAGGTCGATATATGAAGACAGATGGTTGAGTACACTATCGTATTCCTAGGCATTAAGTTATTTATTAGTCTGTAACTTACATTAATTAATGCAATGAGTGAGCTTTCATAGGTTTGTGAGTCAGGGTGAAACGTCCCCTTCGAACAATTGTGTAAGACTGTGCTTAAACTGACACACAGTATCTTTTAGCGCAACGCAATCTGACTTTTAAAAATCCCTACGAAAGAATGGCCCTGACTAACATTAACCTATACGTTTCACAAATCACTTACCTCACAAAAATCTTGGTTACTCGAACTACTGCAATACAGCGAGCACCACTACTGCCAACTAAATAAAAAATTCAAACTACGGAAGGCACTAACTACTGATAGGCATAGTTAGCAAATGAAAGATTTTAATAGAGAACAAACAATGTATTTACCTTAATATCATCTAAAGTCATAATATATATATCAGTTCATGACATCAATTCTTACAAATTTCAAAACTCCGCCCTCTCTCTCCCCACGTCCACCACTGCTGGCGGCTCACCTCCAACTGCGCAACGCTACGCGCTGTTAACATCCAGCTGCCCAACACTACAATGGCGAGCATTACAACAATGCCAACCAGCCACTGACTGCACACAGCACAGCCAGTGATTTTTCATACAGAGCGCTATGTGGCGTTACCAATAAAAAAAAACCTAAACAGCCTACTTACAAGAGTTGCGTTTTCGTTTCTCATGTTCAGTATTCTTTGGCTACAGACGTCCATATACTCAAAGCAAGAAATGACTACAGTTATTTTTGACGGCTCTCGGTCGGTATCCTACTTAGTATTCATGTCCCTGATATGGGCTATCGCTTCACCTAAAAACTGTTTTGCTCCACTAAATATGATGCGTTGCACTATAGTAGCATAATTTTCAGGGTGGTTGCACTAGCGTCTGATATAGAGTTGAACACCACTATATTTAGATTTTAATAATTTACTAAAAACTTTTTAACATATAGTCGAACTTTTGTTTTTCTTTTGTAACTATAGTTCAGTTTATTATGCAACAAACGAATTAATGTTGACTAGCAGCACAATACCTTTAGAAAATTTTAAAGATATTTTAAAGTAGCGCAAGAAGTGCTACAAACTAGTGTCGAATTAATGCAACATTAACCCACAGAAGCACCAAATGGGAATATACCTTCTAACAGGCTATTACAAACATCTTGTGCCAGCTACACACAAAAGTTTTCCATTGAATTTTCAGTTACATAAAGCATGAAATGAGTGAAGCGTTGCCACGTCAGAATTAAAATAACTGTGTACATTGCAATTCTCCAAAACAACGGTCCCATAACATAACACATCGTACCCCCTAGGGCACCACAAGACTAACTATCAACAGCTAGTGCAAGAGATGAACCGACCACAAGCACAACCGGTATCGCTGCAGTGCACACATGCTATCAGTAAAAGTCAAATACGTAATTTAAGAGCAACCATGACTCTGAATATACAGACATAAAAGATCATGAAATGTTTATAAAATATCTCTGATGATTTCTTCATGACAGAACACTGTTACAGACCATATGCATCACTTTTAAGATACTTGTGTTGTATCATGACAAAACTGCAAGTACCTTCTTTTGAAAGCATAGCTAAGTAAGCGACAACATTTCTGCATTCCTGGCATGAAACACAAAATCGACGGATTGAATTAAACTTACGACAAACAAAATAAATGTTTGTAGCTCCCTACACAGTATGGATAGCTAACTGTATACTTTAAAATATAATATAAAAGTTTCTAGAGCTATTGTGCTGCCTAGTCAATATTAATTCGTTTGCTGCATAATAAACTGAAATGATTAATACTGACTGAAAAAAATTCAGTCCTGTCTTTATAGGTCATCAATGCGGATCGCTTTTCATTTAATTTATTTTTCCTGCCATGGCACTGTGTTGGTCGCTATTAACACAGAACAGGTCGGCAAGGTGTGTCTGTTGTGCGTAATGTCGGCTTTAACACCTATTTTTCATTCACACTCACATCTTATAATGCAATTAATGGTTTACATGGCTCCTTAAATGTAATATTCCAACGACGGCACGTCATTCAGACATGTCGGGTATTTAATGTTTGTTTCACCTTATCACTTGATAATGGTTATCAATCCAAATCGTGATAGTTCGATATAAATCAACAATAAAAATTTACAGGCATATGGTGGCAATCTCACTGGAAAACTTACTTCCCTACGAAAGAAAACACTAATTGTCAGTTAGTGTTTGCACTAGAGAAGGATAAATATTAATTTGGCATGACACATATTCATAATCAAGTCTGATTCCATCTTAATACCTGTGCGTAGCGAGCGTGGTATACTTTAGAAAAGAAAAGGGAATTTGGTAATCAGTCATAAATCCTAAATGTATTTTATATAGATGTAGATTTCAGATATTGAATATCTATCTTCAGTGCTGTCAAACTGTGTCACATAGAACAGTCAAGCTTGTAAAACCACACGTTACTATACGACTTTAACAAATACATACACAAGCTTGACAAGTCTATGTGACTCGGTTTAACCACACTGAAGAATGTTGCTCAGTAGCTGAGATCTAGATCAGCAATAAAATACTGATTGGATTTGCGCCTGATTGCTGAACTGCTTTTCCTTTTTTTGGCATATATTCGTTCAAGTAAAGATGAAGGTCAACAGCGAATCAACCTGTAATACTAGTAAACACAGTAATATGTTGTTTCATAATAATTAGTTGTTTTCAGAATATAGCTGTATCACACACAGGTTAGGCGAAAATGAGTTTACACATTGCCATAATCTTGAAAAATACAGCGAGTGAAACTAAGTGCAGAAAACAGAAGATATTCAGTACGGATGAGGTCTAGGAAACGTCTATGGAACTGCAGATTTATGAATTCTATTTGTTTGTACCTGGCAACGTCAGAAAATAACGCCCGGAGAGCCGGTAGCGCCAATGTTTCGCTCGGCTCCCGCGACGAACCGAAGCATCGCAATATGAAATTACACGCTCTGCGAGGCAATCTCATATGAAACATTGCTCGTAAATTTTAATTAAATCTGGGGTAGAGCTCTAAATTGAACATTGAAATCAAATAACAGTGGCACAGATGTGCGCCAACTGGGAGGGGACGGAAAAGCACAACAGGGCGCCTTCACAATTCCTTCGGGTGGATGTTCTTCTTTGATGCTACGCTAGTCTCTGGGTCCATTGGAGATGCCAGAGACGCTTTCTCCTTACAGGAAATTTCTCTGCTTACAATAGATGTGAACTAACTCAAAGCACTGTCTTTATTTTTCGCCATTCAACGAGAAATTTCAATGCTGCGGCTCTGAACTATGAATACAAGTGGTGCCCATCTAAGAATTTCTATGAATGGACTGACACTTAGCTGACGTGTCTTAAAGACGCATGTTTATAGAGAGGCATGAGGCTTCGAACGCAGTAAGCTCCTGTGTATCAACCGCCCCAAAGAAAACTTAACATTTCACTAAAAATTCCATATAGAATTGAAGTACAACCAGTCATAACAGGAATACATTATGCAATTACTATAAAAACTCCGGTTTAGCTCTTCTTTCATCTCACTAACGAACTTATTTTGTTCTCACCGGACGCCCTGGATATGTGCTGAACATGACGAATGTAAATGCACTTTGCACCCTACGTTCTTATCACAATCCGTTATTAGTATTAGTAGGTGATACATCTGCAGTAAGAGAGAAAGCGCTAACTACATAAGCAACAAATTGATACCATGTTTGATGTTGTTCCTCGACTGAAAACTGTGCACGTGGTATTATCCCGACCACTGTGCCACCATCTGTCAGAAAACTACGACCGTGAATTTCCTCCCGAGTTTTCAAAGGTTCAGGACAGCTTAGAATTTTATTAGGAAGCAATGAGGCGTGATCCAGCAGCAATAATTGATTTCAACATGCTGACTAGGGCATTTAGAGAAAAAATAAAGCAACTTGTAAATAATGCTTGGCATTATAGACTCAAAACCACAAACCAACGCTCTAATTGCGTCCGAAACGTTACTCGGAAAATCATGCGCAAAGCCAAACGTTATTCAACCAAAGACCTAATACCACTACTTCCTGAGGGGAGAAGTCGCAGGCATTGGCGAAAGGAAGTGAATCATTGTTTACTCCAAATATTACAGCCACTGATCCCTATCACGTCAGTACTGTTAATAACACTATCCACAGTAGACAACGACAACGAGTATGTCCATTTCACTAATCTGCAACAACTAACAAGATTCTGTCCTAATTAAAATCACTTAAATCCCATACTATTGATGGAATAGCTTCGTGACGACCAAATGCCCAATGATAATTGGTTGTCATACATCTAGTAATATTAAAGTTAAGCCATTTTCTCGTCAGTTGAACTTTGCCAAGGTAATTACTATACCCGAACATACCAAAGACCATAGGTATCCAAAAAATTACAGACCAATCTGTTTCTTGTCATCAATTTCGGAAGTAGATATAACGTATTGTACTTCTCCGAATCTTAAGTAATGACGAATCATTTATAAACCTATCAAGTACTAAGTTGGATTTTGTCAAAACCAATCAGCTCCACTGCATCTGCTAAGACACAAGTGGCCATAATGGTAATAAATCCAAGGCAGACATACACCTGGATATTTCTCAAGCCTTCACAGAGTGTCGTATAAATGTCTAGTGTATAAATTAATGAATTTAAATTCCCGTGATATACTGCAAGGTTAATTCATTCCTATCTCAAGGATTCTACTTTCAATGCCTTCATAGGCGGTACTGCTTCTGATACCCACCCTATAAGCCTCGGAGTATCACAAGACTTCCTTCAGCAACCGGCATTGTTTAATGTACGTTCTCCGATGTACCAGAATTATATTCTGTTAACAAAGCTTTGTTCGCTGTTGATACAGCGGTATTTTATATTGACAACAAATTGACGAATATTCATGACAAACTTCAACGAACTATGCTTTAAGAGGGTAGCAAAGCAGAACATTTATTTTCTGAAAGCATGTTGCTTTAATTCAGAATACAATATACATTATTATTCCCCACTCTTTTGTCTACTAAACCCTTATTTTTCAACATAATCCCTGTTCAGTGCGACGGCTTTATACCACCTTACTGGGACAACCAGTATGCCCGCATGGTATCACTCGATTTCGGAGCCAGCGTCATGCTGCATCAGTATCTTCTCCATCTCCATCTCCATCATGGACAAACAGATGGGAGTCGGAAGAAGCGAGATTACGGGTGTAGAGTGGATGACAGAACTATGAGCCCATGCATTGTCATGGAGCAGGAGAAGCTCGTTTGCACTTTTGTGGCAACGAAAACGCTGAAGTCATTTCTTCAGTTTATTGAGGGTTGCACAACAGACTTCAGAGTCGATCGTTGCAGCATGATGTAGGACAACAAACGGAATAGCCCCTTCAGAGTCCCCGAAGGTTTTCGCCTTGACTTTACCTACTGAGAGGGCGGCATGGAACGTTTCCTTCGGACGAAAGGTGGTGTAGCGCCACTTCATGGATTGCTGTTTTGTTTCCGGTTCGAAATGACGAAACCATGTTTCATCGCCTGAGACGATGCTCTGCAAGTAGTGCGCATCCAGTTCCGTGCAGGTGGCCCTTCGTTGCTCTTTATACGCGGAGGACACCAGCGGTCACATACTTTCGAGTCCCAATCGGTGGACGACTGTGTCAGCACTACCAAAATGGTCATCCAGTTCCGTAGCGAGATGTCTGATTCTGAACCCTCGATCTCCTCGAATGAGAGTTGAAGCAGGCTGTATAGGTTTTTTTAATGGTAACACCACGTAGCACTCTGTATGAAAACCACTGGCTGTGCTGTGTGCAGTCTGTGGCTAGTTTGCATTGTTGTCTGCCATTGTAGTCTTGGGCAGTTGACTGTCAACAGCGCGTAGCGTTGCGCAGTTGGAGGTGAGCCGCCAGCAGTGGTGGATGTGGGGAGAGAAATGGCGGAGTTTTGAAATTTGTAAGACTGGATATCATGAACTGCTATATACATTATGACTTTTGAACATTATTGATGTAAATATATTGTTTGTTCTCTTTCAAAATATTTCATTTGCTAACTATGCCTATCAGTAGTTAGTGCCTTCTGTAGTTTGAATCTTTTATTTAGCTGGCAGTAGTGGCGCTCGCTGTATTGCAGTAGTTCGAGTGACAAAGATTTTTGTGAGGTAAGTGATTTGTGAAAGGTGTAGGTTAATGTTAGTCAGGGCCAATCTTTTGTAGGGATTATTGAAAGTCATATTGCGTTGCGCTAAAATGTATTGTGTGTCAGTTTAAGCACAGTCTTGTACAATTTTTCTGAGGGGACGTTTCATATGTCGACCCTTAACCGAGGATACCGCACTGGAATCTTCTGATTTTTTCTTGTAGTTTGTGTAATTTGTATAGCTTTTGTTTATTGCTAGCACGTAATTGTAGAGAGAATCTTCTTTGTAGTTGCAGTCTTTCATTGTTGTACAGTAAAACAGTTGTGGCATGCATGTAGATTTGCACCAAGTATTTCGCAGCTGCGGTTGCAATTAACTAGATATTATTTTCAGCGCTATGTTAATGTGTTCTCTTATTTTTACTCTTCAAATTGTGCTTTTCTGTGTTATCGTGTGAAATATTGTAACAATAATGGCGTGTGAAAAACGTAATACTAGGCTCCAAAGTAAACTGACAATAATGACGACGAGTGTAGATTACCAGTACCACTGTGTAATGAATTAACAGACATTCAAAGTAGTAATTTGGTAACTGTGCGTAGGGAAATGGAGCGGGCGGCAAATAATGGTGTAGACAATGAAATAATTAGTGAACAAGGAAGCATTATCCATCTATCGGTCGGCAACAGCTCGCCTCAGGAATCGGGAATGACAGAACAGAATATTGCAAATACTGTAGACTCAGGTTTTGGGTTCTCACCGTTTTCTCAAATGAGTCAAGACACATTTTCCGCTTGTCAAAATGTGCAAATGTGTGTGCCGGTGCAAATTCACTGCCGAAAAGCACTGAGTAACATGTTTCAGACACCAGTGCATTCTTATTATAATTAATGCAACAAATGGGACAAAAGCTTCAAAAGTTAGACACAATTGATCAAAATCAGAGACAAACACAGCAAAAGCTTCAAAAGTCAGACACAATGGAACAAAATCTTTGGTAGTTAGACACCACGCTGGAACAAACACGTGAAGATTTAACTACTGATTTACAATAACATTAAAACGAAATGTCAAAAAGTCTGTAATGACGCAAAAAAAGAAATTTGTGAGCATTTTCAAGCTATTTTTTCGCGGCATGAAAATGCATTACAGAATCACGAAGCAGCCATAAAAGAACTGCAAACTATTGTTCATGAAAATCATGAGACCTTGCAAGCTAAAATTAACTCAGCTGCATCTACCGATTCGGTTATGCAACTTGCAAAAACTCATGAAAACTTAAAGGACACAGTAGATACTCTGAAAATTGGTTCAGAAAGACACACGGAGGAAATTAGTTCATTATCAGAGCAAGTAGTCGAACTTTTGGATCAGCTAAATAATTTATTTACAAAGGTAGATGATGATCTGAATGACACAAGACCTGTAGCCTTCACTGACACTGAAGAGTATCAACAAATTAGAAAATTCAAACAAAATCAAATCAATAAACAGTACAAAAGTTAAAATCCGGGAAGTACAAGATCAGTTGGCACAAGTAATACAAGAATGACATATTTCAGAGGACACTCGCGCTGCAGTACGGAAAGAGGGACATAGAAATACGGAACAACCACAAAATAATAACACAGAACACTTCGGAAATTATGAAAGAAATTGGCAAGGCGCTTTGAATTTTGAGATGGAACCGCCGAAACGATGCAACAATGACCGACATGCGACTCGCCGACATGATGATTTTGACTATAAAATGTTTATTACTACACGTAAATTCAAAACAGTTAAGAATTCCGGCAACGACATTCATCCACAAGCGTGGCTTCATCAATTCTCTCATTGTTTTCCTCCCAACTGGTCATTAGAGCACAGATTAGAATTTATGTGTGGCTATTTAGAGAATGAACCAGATGTAAGAATGCGATCGGTCATTCACGATTGCCACAGTGAAGGAGAATTTTATCATGCCTTACTCTGAGCATACTGGTCTCAAGCTACACAAGACCGAGTAAAACATAGCATCATAATGATGAAACATTTCGAACAATCTGAATTTTCCAGTCTTGTGAATTATTTTGAAGACATGTTGCACAAGAATCAGTACCTGTCAAACCCTTACAGCCCCTCAGAACTCATCCGCATTTGCTTAATCACATTGCCTGAACATTTACGGCATATTATTTTGGCAGGACGTTGCAAAGACGACACTGAAGCTTTTGAGGGACTCTTACAAGAATTAGAAATTGACACTGACATTCGCGGGAAGCGTAAACAGGAACACAACAATTACAGGTCACATCCGTCACGATTCCGCGATGAAAGAAATAATAACTGGACACCACAAGGCTATTCTTACAATGTAAATCGTGAGCAAAAACAGACACCACCCGTATGACAACCTCTGGCAGAGTAATAGTTACAGAGAAAGATCGCATTTCCTTAGTAATGAATATGACAGAGACAGTCAGAGAAACAGACAATATGGCAACCAGAACTATTATTATCACGGGAGACAGAATAACGTCAGACGTAACGGTCCACCGTGCAGTGATAATTCAGGGAGAAATTCTCCACCACGTGACCGACAAGAAAGGAACTATGGAATCTACCGACATGACGACAGACGATATGATCGTAACGACAGACCTGAATTGCATCAGAACTGGCGGGTATCAAACAGGATAGGGCCCTCTCGACAAGGTGAATTTGTAGAAGCTAGGTATCCAAATCCTAAAAACGCCGCGCACCAACAAAGAGACAGCAGACAATGACTCGCACCGCAGGCAGCCACGTGCGCCGGCTGGCTCAGAGAAAAATAATATACACACTAACCTTAAGGAAAATTTTAGCATTCCTTACCGACGTATACAACATTATAATTGCTTTGAAGTTGAAACTCTGCGCACTACGAAGAGTAAAGGATTACACCACATTTCACATGGAAGACCGTTTATTGAAAGATAATCTGTTTTTTTAAATTAGTCCTTGCCATAAAAGTTTTCACATCACGCTACTAGTACAATTTGTCACACTGAGAAACTGTTAACATGCAACAATGGTTTGAAGTTAACTATCCAGCCTAGAACCTAGAGAACATTTTTAAACATAAATTATGAATGCATTGTCATAGTGAACAGACGACACAGTGTTGTTATTTGTACATTCATGCTTGTTAGTTGTACGATTAAGTAACTACTATAAGGCTTACATACTTAGAACATATACAAGTACTGATAATGAGATTTTAATGCAACATTTTGGTTTACTTGAAAATACATTCTGGATTTGAAGCACTCTGTATGAGATACCAGATGACACACTGGTTAGTATATGTGACAGCTACACGATTTTATCACGACGCTACTAATGAGTGACAATTTACAATGTTGCTTTTGCGCTGTTTCTGTTTTATATCTGCACAATTTTTCTGAATTCTTCTGGAAAGTAAAACATGTTTCAGTAGTAACTTTTGTGGTATAGCTACAATGAGATAGCCTTTTCCGTAGCACAACAATACGTTACATTATAGTACTTTCTTGATCACGGTGAGGTACGTAATAACTACGATATCTATTCGCAAAGCATTTCACTTTCGTTTATGATGAGGTAAGTACATTGACTTCAGCAGAACTTTGCTTACAGAGGACGATGACTACGATACTTCCACAGAGTTATCTTACAGCAAGACGCACATTTAGCGCTACAGGACACGCATTTGAGTGATTAATTTTGTACTTAAACCATTTATTTTTCAAGATTTTTCAATTACAAAGAAAGTTTTCGGTGAGACATTTCATTCCATTGCTGTAATCTGTAACACCTGAGGGTATAATTACATTAATCCTCAGGGGGTACACGCTTACTTTGTGTACCATGTGTCTGGCAAACACAAGGAGCCCTAGCTAATATGGTATTTGCTTATACAACTTTACACATCGGTACCATGTTTCTCTAACACCTAAATCACACAGCTATCTGATCATTTAACTGAGACAGACAAACATTTATTTTACTATATCAGTGACAGATGTTTACGTAATTACACCGTTGGATAACTTCACACTTACGAAATTGTATTTTGTCTGTACTGTGTGAATCCTTCATATTTTTCAGAACCATTGTCATACTATGAGAGCTTTGAATGATGTATTTGGTATGATATCATGATTTTTAAAAGTACGTTTGAGGTAGATGACACTATTGTAATGAGCAGAGAATTTTTTTTTAGGTTTTAAAACATTCAGAAAGCTACGACGATTTTGATATTTGATTGATCTGTTATGGTGTTATTATTATGACGACGATGTGTATTATGCTGTTGAGGTATGTTTATGATCAATGAGATGATGCGATATGAGAACTCTGATTACGCTATGTATTTATAATGATGAAATATTGAAGACGTTTAGATGAATATGTATATGTGTAATAAGGAGTATTGGTTAGGGACTCTGACTTATGAAAAAGGATGTTGGAAACCAAGAATCGTACTTTAAGAGTTATAAAACGTATATAAATGCGTGAATGTATTACAATGCCGACGAAAATTTTTTGGACACTGTTATATTAATAGGATTTTGTTTCTACACATTTGTAACGCAAATTCTTGACCTGTGAAATTTTTTGTATGAGACTGTCACTGTAGTGCAAACTGCTGTCGTAAATATTTCGGTAAGAAAGCCAAGTGATTTTGACGTAATGCGTCGTTGACGCCCAGCTGTGCGTCGCAGGGAAAAAGCCATTAGTGTGTGCTTTTCAGAGGCACAGGTGGAGCAAAAAGGAGACCATTAACCTCGCTATTGACATTCCTTTGTAGAAGGCATCGCAAATACGACACGCTCATTACTTGGAAACATTTCGTACTTTCTGATATTACTGAAATGCCTAATGAAATGACGAGAAATAGTTTATGCTACACACCTGATCATGACTACTGTCTTTCTAGATGAGAGATTTTTTACTACTTATGAAATGCCACATGGCTATTGAATGATGTTCTTATGCTTTGCTTTGTGCATAGTTGCTTATTTCATTTGATATCTGTTTTCCAGCTGTGTTGCAGCATTGGTTTTATAAAATAAACTTAAATGCATTTGCTAATGTGAACACCTTCTGTCGACAGATCTAGTAAATAATTATTTTATGATCCACATTCATCAAGAAAGGAGCTCTTGGAATGGAAAGAACAATAAGAAGGGACTAATAACAGTAACTGCATATTTAACTGCATATATAATTTTCTTTTCAAGTACTTGGTAATTTTATTGTAGAATTAGTTTTTGTGGTGCACCACTTTAATTACTTAGACATTAAGATGTGAATAGACATTTCCCTTATCTGCATTATTGTCTTTAGTGTACTATTTTTACTGCTTGAGCTTTCTCATATTTAGGTATACGTTATTGCATTTGCTGCTGCTGTTTGCCAGGCATAGTGCTACTAAATGTCACTTTGCATTACTCTGTTGAGCCAGTTTTATTACTGATTTATTTTTCTTGTTTGCTGCTCATTGCCTTATATTAGTTTTAATATTGCTGCTTGCTTTGCCAATTGGAATTTTTTTGTCGTTACTGTTTGTGTTAATTGTTTTGTGCTGCTGCATTGCCTCGTCCCTTAGTTTAGCATCTGAGCTTAGTACATTTAAGTTAGCTTAAGAGGGAGTAGACTATATAAGAGAATGAGTTGCGATGCATTGCAAGAAATGCATTGAGAAGTTATACAAAAAAAGAACAGAAATCTGGTATAGGTAGGATTTTCTTGAAAAATAAATAATGAGGTAAGAAATATGTGAACATATACACTCCTGGAAATTGAAATAAGAACACCGTGAATTCATTGTCTCAGGAAGGGGAAACTTTATTGACACATTCCTGGGGTCAGATACATCGCATGATCACACTAACAGAACCACAGACACATAGACACAGGCAACAGAGCATGCACAATGTCGGTACTAGTACAGTGTATATCCACCTTTCGCAGCAATGCAGGCTGCTATTCTCCCATGCAGACGATCGTAGAGATGCTGGATGTAGTCCTGTGGAACGGCTTGCCATGCCATTTCCACCTGGCGCCTCAGTTATACCAGCGTTCGTGCTGGACGTGCAGACCGTGTGAGACGACGCTTCATCCAGTCCCAAACATGCTCAATGGGGGACAGATCCGGAGATCTTGCTGGCCAGGGTAGTTGACTTACACCTTCTAGAGCACGTTGGGTGGCACGGGATACATGTGTACGTGCATTGTCCTGTTGGAACAGCAAGTTGCCTTGCCGGTCTAGGAATGGTAGAACGATGGGTTCCATGACGGTTTGGATGTACCGTGCACTATTCAGTGTCCCCTCGACGATCACCAGAGGTGTACAGCCAGTGTAGGAGATCGCTCCCCACACCATGATGCCGGGTGTTGGCCCTGTGTGCCACGGTCGTATGCAGTCCTGATTGTGGCGCTCACCTGCACGGCGCCAAACACGCATACGACCATCATTGGCACCAAGGCAGAAGCGACTCTCATCACTGAAGACGACACGTCTCCATTCGTCCCTCCATTCACGCCTGTCGCGACACCACTGGAGGCGGGCTACACGATGTTGGGGCGTGAGCGGAAGACGGCGTAACGGTGTGCGGGACCGGAGCCCAGCTTCATGGAGACGGTTGCAAATGGTCCTCGCCGATACCCCAGGAGCAACAGTGTCCCTAATTTTCTGGGAAGTGGCGGTGCGGTCACCTACGGCACTGCGTAGGATCCTATGGTCTTGACGTGCATCCGTGCGTCTCTGCGGTCCGGTCCCAGGTCGACGGGCACGTGCACCTTCCGCCGACCACTGGCGACAACATCGATGTACTGTGGAGACCTCACGCCCCACGTGTTGAGCAATTCGGCGGTTCGTCCACCAGGCGTCCCGCATGCCCACTATATGCCCTCGCTCAAAGTCCGTCAACTGCACATACGGTTCACGTCCACGCTGTCGCGGCATGCTACCATTGTTAAAGACTGCGATGGAGCTCCTTATGCCACGGCAAACTGGCTGACACTGACGGCGGCGGTGCACAAATGCTGCGCAGCTAGCGCCATTCGACGGCCAACACCGCGGTTCCTGGTGTGTCCGCTGTGCCGTGCGTGTGATCATTGCTTGTACAGCCCTCTCGCAGTGTCCGGAGCAAGTATGGTGGGTCTGACACACCGGTGTCAACGTGTTCTTTTTTCCATTTCCAGGAGTGTAAATACAAAAAGCATTCTTGGATAGGATTCTTTTGGTGGAAACAAATGTTGAAATAAGACGAAAGATCTATGGAATGAAATTTTGGGTTGGCCTGCAGTACCAAATGGTACACTGAAAACAAACCCTGTCCTTATCTCCTGTATTATTCTGCTATGTGTTTATGCACCCTTGTGTATTTGTCTTTTTCCTGTCTATATGTGTTTAGCTAATAAGATTTATGTTGTAGAATTTTTCAAATACTATGTAATTTTCATTGTAAAGATGTTTAGACGTTATTTATTCTGTTCTGTTTTAATGCTCATGTGTGAAATTAATGTTTCACAAACTATTCTCATTATTTTATTTATTTACTTATGTCATAATTCCTGTAACACTGATGTATGTGTTTATTTCTATTCTTTTGTAAAGCCCGTATTAGTACAAAGGTTATCTGTATTGTTATGTTCTTTAATGATGTATTTTGTACCTTTGTTATTGTATTCTTATGTTATAAAATTGTAATTGACACCAGTTCATCAAATTAAATAACTTGAAGTTACATTTCACTGCACACGTTTCTGTTGGTCATAGTATATGGACAATATGTGAGAAATAGAGACTGATAGTGTTTGCACGTGTGTTAATAATTCAGCAATGGACTGGGTAACAGCATTGCTGGTTCTAAGGACATTTCAAACAAATTTTTTGTGAGTGGACAAATGGTGGTTTATGGATTTGCTATATTCTCCACAAGACTCTTAGATGGTGATTGTGCACCTGCACAGTCACAGCAAATGGCTGCTGGCCATCTTTACAAGGACTTCAGTGGGTCTGCACCTTTGATGACTCACCAATACCATTATTTCTACAAGGACTGCAGTAGGTCTGCTCTGTGATGACCTACCTACCAATATTCTTCAAAACTTCGACTGACTCTGCTGAGGGTTAGCTCTGTTGTGGCCCATTACCTGTCTGCATGTCAAGAGTCAGCACTGTCTTTCCGTTGGAAGGACAACACTACTTCTTCAAGACTACATGGAAATCTACTACTTCCGTGTGCATTCTCTTTTACTGCTCAGACTTTGAGAAAAACACTGCAATTTTACTGTGATGCACTATCAGGACTGTCTTTATGGACTGTGAGAAAATTGTAGCTTTTGACAAACACTGCATCGAGAAGTGTGTGTACGCATTTGATTTCTTTGTTATTGTAATTATGGAAAAAATTTTCAAATCTGTATTGGCCACTGCCCAAAACAATTTGTAAAATTTTTTGTGGGGAGCATGGGGCCTATGTAAGTAGGCTGTTTAGGTTTTTAAATGGTAACACCACGTAGCGCTCTGTATGAAAATCACTAGATGTGCTGTGTGCAGTCTGTGGCTAGTTTGCATTGTGGTCTGTCATTGTAGTCTTGGGCAGTTGGCTGTTAACAGCGCGTAGCGTTGCGCAATTGGAGGTGAGCCGCCAGCAGTGGTGGATGTGGGGAGAGAAATGGGGGAGTTTTGAAATTTGTAGAACTGGATGTCATGAACTGTTATATACATTATGACTTTTGAACACTATTGAGGTAAATATATTGTTTGTTCCCTATCAAAATATTTCATTTGCTAACTGTGCCTATCAGTAGTTAATGCCTTCATTAGTTTGAATCTTTTATTTAGCTGGCAGTAGTGGTGCTCGCTGTATTGCAGTAGTTTGAGTGACGAAGATTTTTGTGAGGTATGTGATTTGTGAAAGGTATAGGTTAATGTTAGTCAGGGCCATTCTTTTGTAGGGATTATTGAAAGTCAGATTGCGTTGCGCTAAAAAATATTGTGTGTCAGATTAAGCACAGTCATGTATAATTGTTCTAAGGGGACGTTTCAGAGTGTCCGCACGTTCCAAACATTGCAAGAGTCACAGCCGTGTGCGGCCGGCCGGCACGCAAAAGATCGGATAAGTTTGCACGACCTTGTTGCGATGATGACAGACGCCTCACCCAACGAGCCCACCGTGCTTTTGTTCACTGTCATGTCTCCGTAGACATTCTGCAGGCGCCTTCAATATCTCGGATGCTCTTGTTTTCTGTCAAAAGAGACTCTAGGACAGCTCTCTGTTTGGAACGCTCCTTCGTTAGCCACCACTTTTAAGGCTATGTAAAGTGCCGCCAGCTATCGGAACTTTACCAAACTGAAGCGACAATATTCCACGATGTCCCACAACAACTTTCACATATTGCAGCCTAAATTAAACTAGAAAAAAATTGTTGTATTACTTATTGAATGCCCCTAGTACTTGAGAAATGGTTTACAAAATGGCTCGTCAAATGTGAGCAAATATCAGGAAGCTTTATGATACAATAAAAACGCTTGAGTTGTTAGTTAGTTTGTTTGTTAGTTAATGAACGCATTCCTTGGACAGTATCCACCAAGTTTTTGGAGTTCACTTGGGCGTACGTCTTACAGTGAAGAAACATGTAGCAGACATAGCTATTACAGCAAACAATATGTTAGCTACTTTACATCCAGTAATAAACAGAAGGTCGTTTTTCAGTACCTTACAAAACGATAACAAAACCAGTAATGTTGTATGCCCGCCCTACCGGGGAAGTGCTGCGTCTGCACTTGCTAACAAACTTCAGTTTGTTCAAGATCTGATATTGCAATTAATAATAAGTGATCCATGGTACCTAATAAATTTAACAACCCACAGTGTACTAAAAATTAAAGATGTTTCAGAAGGGATTTGATCCTTATCTGAAAGCAAACTTCCTCACTCGGACAGCACACTAACACGTCAACTATCCAAATACATCCATGGTCAGGACAACTACAAACGTCCAAAGCTGGCTCGGTTACGACACCCGTCTCTCTTTCCTCGGTCAGTAGTCGCCTCTTGTCGGCCTCCCGATAAGACTTCAGTGCCACATAGACACTCCTGTGTAACAGAAACAGATTTCTAATGTTTGAATGAAATTTTCGCCACTTGACTGTACAAACTTCTCTGTTTTGTAGTATTGTCAGTACCAAGTACAAAACTGAAATTTTTTTTATACAAATGCATAGAAAGTGAGAAGGATCAAAAGTAACATCATTAGGCCATTCCAATGTCAGATTCAAAATTAGCGAAATAATGTAATTAGACTTTGTTAAGAGGAGGAGGAGGAGGTTAGTGTTTTACAACGAGGTCATTAGAGACGGAGCACAACTCGGATTCGAAAGAGTAGAGAAGGAAAGATATTGGAAATTTGTGGTAAGGACTATGGGACCAAACTGCTGAGGCCATCGGTCCCTAGGCTTAAACACTAAGTAGACTAACTTAAACTAACTTAAGCTAAGGACAACACACACACCCAAACCCGAGGGAGGACTCGAACCTCCGACGGGGGAGAACAGTGTCATCTGTGAATACGTATGTCAATACGTCTTTGGAAGACGAACATTGTGCGTGAGCTCAAGGTGTAGATAAAGTAGCACGAAAATACATCATCCCGAAAAGACTACCCCAAGTCATATGCTGGTTTAATGTGAAACGCCCATACATCCGCGCAGTGCAGAGCAATTTTAAACGTTACAGAAGACAATTATCTGCCCAATCTTATTATACAGTGGATCTATGTCTCATCCATAAACATGGTGCACCAAATTTCGAAAGTTTGCAATTAATATGTTATCGGTGTGTATTGTAGAAGAGATACAATGCATAAATTTTGCGGGGTGGAATGGGACCAGGAGTGAAACGTATAGGAACGATGGTATGGAGGTGGTAGTAAAGTTGTCAGTGAGACACAAGTACAACTATTGACATGGTATAATGGGACTGATGAGGGGGAAATGACATGGAATCTGGGATGAAATGGGTTGGGAAGGTACCAGATAAGTGATAGAAAAGAGGAATGGTTCAAAATTGGTTCAAGTGGCTCTGGGCACTATGGGACTTAACATCAGAGGTCATCAGTCTCCTACAACTTAGAACTACTTAAACCTAACTAACGTAAGGACATTACACAGATCCCTTGACCGAGGCAGGATTCGAATCTGCGACCGTAACAGTCGCGCGATTCCGGACTGAAACGCCACCGCGGCCGGGTAAAAGAGGAATGAAACCTAACGATTGGAATGGCACAATGATGTTAAATGTCGATCCATCTCACTTTCTACGCATTTGTAAAAAAATTTACAACGTTGTACTTGTTACTGTCTTAGGCCGATAGTAATATAAAGAAATTTGTGCAGTCAAACGGTGCAAATAACAAACATTATTACATGAGTGTGGCCCGAAAATATGAGACGAATATCAACAGATTTCTAAATTTTGTGCTAAATACGGCAAAGGTTTTTTTATAACTAGACCTATTGTATTTTCATAGTCTCAAGGAAAAGTGCTCTTTGTTAAACTGAGTGGAAAAATAAACGTAAAAATTTTATTTCACTATTTTTATTTTAATAATAGAACTGAATGGCAGTGATCACGGTTTTCCCACGGAGGACCTAGATTCAGTCATTGGCTCCAGCGACAGTTTCAGCTGTCGTAGCGGTCACTGAAAAGTCGTCTGAAAATATTTGCGGCAAACTGTGCGCCACACGAGATTTGATAGTTATTTACCTATGAACATTACAATACAATTTTTCTGATTACATACATAGACGGGACACAAGTAGTACTGGAAACAGGTCCGTGTCTAAATATACAGTAGAAGAAGTAAAAATGTTCAAGTCGTCATGGGTTCGCAAACGAGACTTTTGCGAGACAGCTGCGAATGCTTGATTACGAATCGCCACTATCTTCGGAATAAAATATCATCCTTCGTGGAACAAATGTACTTTATGTGAACATTTCGATTAAGTCACAATCGAATTAGGCCAAAATTTCATCCGTGACCTACGTTACTTTCTGTAAAGTTCGCGACTGTGGTCTATGCCTTGTGGGACACAACCATATTTGCAAAAGAGGAAATAAGATGAACAAAAACATAAACATCAGCAATGGCGGACGATGGCCCTAGTTCTGCCAACGGCATCGTCAACTAGGGCGGTGGATCGGACGGAGGTTCCGGGCACTCTCTTGCCTTTGGGGTGGGAAACTACCCCTAAAAGGCGAAGAATCACCAAGGACCAAGGGGATGAGGTTCCAGAAAGCAACGGAATTATTAAAGGTAGGTAATGTGTGTCCACAGGAAATATGACTTTTAATTGAAAAAGTGTCATGATGATATCTCCATTGTCAAAAGATCCCGGACTAGTCCCGGGAAAGGACTGCCAAGGGGTAGGTGACCAGGAGAAAAAGAATGAGTAATCACCGAAAGGATAACGTTCTACAAGTCGGGGAGTGGAGTGTGAGAAAGGGTGGGCAAGCTAGAAGATCCGAGAAGAGAAATGCAAAGCCGCAATCTAGATAAAGTGGAGGTGAGTTAAATCAAATGGAAAGAAGACAAGAGTAATATCAGTAGCAACAGAATAAGGTATAACGGGATTAAATTCATTATGAACATGTATGTAGGGCAGAGAGTCAGTTACTCTGAACAGTTCGGCGATATGGTTGTTCTCATCAGATCGATAGTAAACAGTAATCCAACAACGACCACCATTATTCAGGTCTACATGCCGACGAGGTAAGCAGAAAATGAAGAGATAGAGAAATTATACGAGGTTTTGGACGGGTAAATCAGTACGTAAAGAGAGATGGATATATAATACCCATGGGGGACAGGAATGCTGTTGTAGAGAAAGGAGTAGAAGAAAGGGTTACGCGAGAATATGGCCTTAGAACTAGAAAAAGGAGAGGAGGAAGACTAATTGCGTTCTTCAATAAAAATTCAATAAGTAGCACAGAATACTCTGTTCAAGAATCACGAGAGGAAGAGGTATTCTTGCAAAAGTCCGGGAGATACAGGAGGATTTCAGTAAAATTACGTCATGGTCAAAACGTACATTCTGAAATCAGATACTGGTGTGCCCAGGAGCTGATATAGACTTAGATCACTATTTAGTAGTGATAAAGAGTCGGCTCTGGTGTAAGAGATTAGTCAGGAAGTGTCAGTGCATAAATAAGTTGGACACGGAAGCACAAAGGATAAAAAGAAAAGCTTGAAGCTGTCGGAGGCCGTAAATACTGCAATAATCAATAGATAAGTAGGTAGTTCGGTTGAAGACGAATAATCTTTAAGCAGGGCAGCCACAGAAGTTTAAATGCAAAACAAAGGTTCAAAGAAGGTAACTGCGAAGAAACCAGGGGTAACAAAAGAAACGCTTCAGTTTATCGATGAAAGAAGGAAGTAGAAGAATATCTAGGGATATTCAGGAATACAGAAATACAAATCACTTAAGAATGAAAAATGTGAAGAAACGGAAAAAGAAATGAATATCGGAAGGGCGGACTCAGCATATAGAAAAATCAAAACATACTATGGTAAAATTAAAAACAAGGGGGGTAACATTAGAGTGCAGTGGGAATTCAATTGTTAAATACCGAGGAGAGAGAGGATAAGTGGAATGAGAACAATGAGGCCCTATATTATAGGAGGAACTTGTTTGTTGACATGGTAGAAGAAAATAACAGACGTCGATAGGGAAGAGATATTGGATCTAGTATTATAAATGGAATTTGGATGACTGAAAATCAAATAAGGCATAAGGTTTCCATCGAAAGTGGCAACAAAATGATTATTCACGTTGCTGTGTAAAATGTATGACACTGGCGATATACCATCTGACTTTTGGAAAAATTCATCCACACCATTCCCAAGATAGGAAGAAGCGATGGGTGCGAGAATTATCCCACCATCAGATAAACATCTCATGCATCCTAGCTGCTGACAAGAATAATATATAGAAGAAATTACAAGAAAACTGAGGATCTGTTAGATGACGATCAGTTTGGCTTTAGGAAAGATAAAGGCACCAGAGAGGTATTTGTTATGTTGCAGTTACTGATGCAAAGCTGAAGCAAAAATCAAGACTCATTGACAGGATCTGTCGACCTGGAAAAACGTTCGACAGTATAAAATAATAGAAGATGTTAGGAATTCTGAGAAATATAGGGGTCAGCTATAGGGAAAGTAATATAGAATCTGTACAAGACCCAAGAGGGAACAATAAGACTGTGAGATCGAGAACGCCGTGCTCGGGTGTGCTGTTCAGACTATACAGGAAAGAAACAGCAGCGGAAACAAAAGGTTCGAGAGTGGGATTAAAATTCAACGTGGAAGTATATCAATGATAAGATTCGCTGGTGACATTGCTATCCTAAGTCAAGTTGAAGAAGAATTACAGAACTGTTGAATAGAATGAATATGCTATGAGTACAGAACACCTACTGAGAGCAAATTGAACAAAGACGGAAGTAATCAGTAGAAAAAATGAGAACAGCGAGAAACCTAACATCTTCATTGGGGCTCACAAAGTAGATGAAGTTAAGAAATTCTGCTGTGTAAACAGAGAAATAACCAAAGATGGTGCGGCCAAGAGGGACATTAAAAGCAGACTAGCACTGGGGAAAAGTGCATTCCGGACCAAATTGTATAGTAGTGAAACATGGACTATGGGGGAACCGGAAAAAAAGAGAATCCAAGCATTTGAGGTATGTTGCTGCAGAAGAATGTTGACTATTAGGTGAACTGGTAAGCTAAGGAACGTTTCCTTGTCTCAAGTATCTGCTTACGCGGGTAATCATTAATAACGGTAACCATACTTCTTTTTATGTTAGTTTTCTTTGACCATACAATTTGAGCCTCTCTGAAATAACACCTCGAATGTTTGATAAATTATAAACATACATTACGACTGAACATACGACATCAGCATATTAACTGTAGTGTTTTTGTTGACACTCCAAAAGCAGGAGCATTACATGTTTCGAGACATTCGACAAAAGTTCTCTAAAAGAGATGTATTCGTATAACATTTTAATGTACTAAAGTAACCAAATTTTAAGCGCAATAGTTCCAATATCAATTTCAGTCAGGCGTTATATGAAGGATCTGATTCCTGTAGCAGTATCGAAATTATTAACTTCCAGTGAAAAGCATGTGCAGCAACTCACTAGAATTCTGCTATTTACGAGAGACAATTACACGTTATTCAGCCCATAAAGATGCTAGGAAGCAATTATCTTGTCTCCGGAACCCTCTACCCTAATGATTAACGCTTCCAATAACACACAAAATTGCAGAACTTTCCTCCATTTTTTACCTCTACTGCGCTTCAGCAATTTTTGGAGGAAAACTTGTACCGGACGCATTAAAAGTATGATGAAGTGTGAAGGAAATAAAGCTTACCGTACTTTTTACAAATTAGGGAACAAAAATATTTTATTGCTGCTTTTCTTTAAGGGGCACGCTATGGCAATTAAGGGCCTTTCTTTGCTTACACCTCGTATCTTGTAGGACATTACTGTTTCGCGGAATATTAATGTAAAATGCTGTTTCGCTGCATCTAACGCCATTTAACATCAGCTTTCGATCACTGACCAGACTTCATAGATATACCGTAAAAAGTCGGGATAGAGTCATAAACATTTACATCTTCCAGCTTTGTTCTTTACGGATATACGAGTTTTGTTATATTAACTGTGTAGCGTATAACGCTTTTATGAAGAGCGGAGCCGAGCTACCTTCCTATCACATAAACTAAGTTTTGGTTGAACGAGTCAATCCTAAAACACAGCTACGTGAGTAGTTCTTTCGTCGGGAAAGATTATTTCTCCCACTCACAGTCCCTAATGAAACAATGAGCGAACACGTGACTGCACATGACTGCAACTACGTTTATTTCATTAAGTAAGGCAAACTGTTAATTTGTTAATATTTTTTTTTAAATATAAAAGCATGCCAGGTGGTGCTAAAGAGATATATCACTGTTCTTTTCAACTCTCATTTGTTATCGGTAAAACAATGGCGGCTCTGAAGTTGGCAGAGTAGTTTTTTTCCATTGAGTGTACAAAGAAATAATGCTGTTAAAAATGGAAATTTCACGACGACTTTTTCGTTATATTTTCTTATGATTTTCGGAAATCGTGAATTTAATAACAATAGCTCGAAAGCTACTTTCAACTTCTGGTAACTAACCACCTTCAGAAAAACTGTTCCCAATTGGTCTGCAGTATATTGTTATGGTCGAGCTTCCGACAGCTATTATTTCTTGAAGAATGACCGAAATCTTGTTTTCTTTTTTTGTTTCCGATAAGACACAGATTCTGTGTGCACAGATCAGCACGTGACTTACCGCGTTACAGCGGCTTCCTTGAGACAAGTTTCCCCAAACTGTGTTCCCTGGGACGCGAATAGGTGCCCCGCGAAAAGTATTAACAACATGGTATTTTTTCGGCATTTTGACGATGCTAATTATTTTAATTTTTAAATTTTGTTTTGATTTATGCGTTATTACTTATGCTTTACGATTGAAGCAGTTACTAAATAAAACAAGTTTCTCCCATATTTTAACATTTTGTTACCTTTGGAAATAGAACATACGTCCGAGTACTACGATTCTCAAAATGTTTCGTCAGAGGAAAATCTTGGGGACCGCTGACTTAGGCATATCGAAGACTGCAGTAAATTATATTTTGCATTAGTTTTCAAAAAGATCTGCTCTTCGCGGGTTCCTCATGAATAACCGAAGCTCAAAAGCATGCTGCTGAAGTCACGAGCACTCGTTTGGAGAACGTATACAGAGATATGTCTCATAAACGCGAGAGACGGGGGACTGTCTCGGATTGGACATGTATCTTCTCTGCATGACAGTGGCAGAGCCGGGCCTTGGAGAAAACAAAAACTGAAGACATTGTGCAGGGGTTGCGCACGGTTCGGTAGGGAACTGCGTTTGAAACAACAGGCTTCTTCCTATTATTCGTGTTATTTGGCGTTACCTCCGAGGCATTTTCAACCTCTACAGGCCTCTTCCGTTCCAGTTATCTGATCACAGATTAACATCTTCCACAGCTTATATTACGGAGTGCAGTATCTCCACAGCAACAATATTACTGAATTAGCGTCTGAGCTCACAGTGAAATTCCAAAGTAACTCTGTAAACTACGTAACAGCAACTTCTTACTTTTATAACGATGAATCTCTCAGAAACAAAACAATGAGCGCAGCCAAAGAGTATTAAAAAGAGAACAGTACAATTTCTCCAATAACTAACTTGACAAACAGCCCTACATACTTTATAAACCAGAAAGTGACAGACCCGATTTTCCAAGTTCGTTGCTTTTGAAAATAAGTACACCATACAAAACACATATGAACACGTAGCATCTACACTCCTGGAAATTGAAATAAGAACACTGTGAATTCATTGTCTCAGGAAGGGGAAACTTTATTGACACATTCCTGGGGTCAGATACATCACATGATCACACTGACAGAACCACAGGCACATAGACACAGGCAACAGAACATGCACAACGTCGGCACTAGTACAGTGTATATCCACTTTTCGCAGCAATGCAGGCTGCTATTCTCCCATGCAGACGATCGTAGAGATGCTGGATGTAGTCCTGTGGAACGGCTTGCCATGCAATTTCCACCTGGCGCCTCAGTTGGACCAGTGTTCGTGCTGGACGTGCAGACCGCGTGAGACGACGCTTCATCCAGTCCCAAACATGCTCAATGGGGGACAGATCCGGAGATCTTGCTGGCCAGGGTAGAGCACGTTGGGTGGCACGGGATACATGTGGACGTGCATTGTCCTGTTGGAACAGCAAGTTCCCTTGCCGGTCAGGAATGGTAGAACGATGGGTTCCATGACGGTTTGGATGTACCGTGCACTATTCAGTGTCCCCTCGACGATCACCAGAGGTGTACAGCCAGTGTAGGAGATCGCTCCCCACACCATGATGCCGGGTGTTGGCCCTGTGTGCCACGGTCGTATGCAGTCCTGATTGTGGCGCTCACCTGCACGGCGCCAAACACGCATACGACCATCATTGGCACCAAGGCAGAAGCGACTCTCATCACTGAAGACGACACGTCTCCATTCGTCCCTCCATTCACGCCTGTCGCGACGCCACTGGAGGTGGGCTGCACGATGTTGGGGCTTGAGCGGAAGACGGCGTAACGGTGTGCGGGACCGTAGCCCAGCGTCATGGAGACGGTTGCGAATGGTCCTCGCCGATACCACAGGAGCAACAGTGTCCCTAATTTTCTGGGAAGTGGCGGTGCGGTCCCCTACGGCACTGCGTAGGATCCTACGGTCTTGGCGTGCATCCGTGCGTCGCTGCGGTCCGGTCCCAGGTCGACGGGCACGTGCACCTTCCGCCGACCACTGGCGACAACATCGATGTACTGTGGAGACCTCACGCCCCACGTGTTGAGCAATTCGGCGGTACGTCCACCCGGCCTCCCGCATGCTCACTATACGCCCTCGCTCAAAGTCCGTCAACTGCACATACGGTTCACGCCCACGCTGTCGCGGCATGCTACCAGTGTTAGAGACTGCGATGGAGCTCCGTATGCCACGGCAAACTGGCTGACACTGACGGCGGCGGTGCACAAATGCTGCGCAGCTAGTGCCATTCGACGGCCAACACCGTGGTTCCTGGTGTGTCCGCTGTGCCGTGCGTGTGATCATATCTTGTACAGCCCTCTCGCAGTGTCCGGAGTAAGTATGGTGGGTCTGACACACCGGTGTCAATGCGTTCTTTTTTCCATTTCCAGGAGTGTATTTAAGATTCCGCATTCCACCCACAGCTAAACTTGCGTCACTGGCCGTAGTCAACCTATGTACAAACACTTCTATTAAAGGGACTCTCAGTATTATAAGACCCAATCTGCCTACGTACGAGAAAATTAGTATTGCAGAGACCTGTATGCTCACAGAAATACTCACACTTATACTGCAGCACAATTCTTTTAACTTCAACAACAAGTTTTACTAACAACATTTGACAGGAGGCAGTAGCCTGGCTGTGATATCAGCTGACATTTACATTAAACATATAGAACAAAATTGCTTTTCAGCTAATCAAAAAACTACAAAAAACTAATATACTACAAAAGGTATGTTGATATAAAATCTTGCTTTTTTATGGTACAAACAATGAAATTGATGCAATGGCAGCAAACGACAGCAAAATGCATGAAAATATTAAACCCTGGACGACGGTTCAAACCTGCGGCCGGTCAACTTATTCCCTAAATTGCTTCTGCCAAATGCCGCATTGGTTCCTCTGGAATAGCGCGGCCGACTTCCTTCTCCATCCTTCCTCACTTCAATGAGACCGATGACCTCGCTGTTTGGTCCGCTTCCCCAAATCAGTCAACCAACCGAAGTATTAAACTCACAGTTGAGCATGAAACAAATAACAGAAAAAGTTTTCTTGATCTTAAAATTTGTAATAGTATCCATAAACATCATACATGATACCTAATACCATAGATTTCAGTACTGATAACTCATCATGCCTTCCGAGCCAACATAAAATTGCATATATCAGAATCGCGGCACACCGAATGCAAAAAACACCCACGAGTCGCACAAAGCAAAAAAGGAAATAAATTTAATTAAAATAGTTGCTCTTAATAATGGCTATGATCCTATAATAATAGATAAAGTCCATAACAAAGTAAAAAGAAATTCTACAGCTCTATAGAACAGCAATTTACACAACATTAAATCCAAAACAAATGAGCTTCCCACGGAAGCCAACCCTAGATTTTCTGTTGTCCCATGTGTAGTCTATCATACCATAGCAAATATATTGAAAGAGAAAACTATTTAAATCAGCTTCTCTACTAACAATAAGCAGCAAATATTGATCCATGGTATACAGCTTTCCAAGGATCCCTACAGTAAATCAGGAATATACAAGCTCCAGTGCGACCTGCGCCCTAATTTCTACTTTGCTCACATAGTCAGAAGTTTTATGGTTAGGTTCAAAAGAACACTTCGATGGTTTAAGGCTTGGCAACTCTGACAAATCTACGTTTGCAGTCTATATTGCTGAAGAAAAGCATTCAGTGAGAAACATTGACAGGACATGAAAATATTACATTTAGCAGAAATAGGAGCCACTGCGAATTGTTGGAAGAGACAGAAATACACACACACACACACACACACACACACACACACACACACACACAAACAGTTCCCCCGTTAATATCTTCAATAAGCAGACCGAGTGCCTAACACTCCTTTCCTGAAAATCTTCCATAAAGTAATTTCCACGATCCAATGTAAATAATGAAATAATGTTTCTACACCTATCTGCAGATGAAGTATAAAATCTTACAACAGTGTATGTTTCTATAATAGTCAGTACTATTTATGGCACTAAATATAAAAAATTTTAATGTACTATAAACATCACTGTTGAAATAGCACATAAGCATTTTTCATACGTTCTTATCCACACTTGTTTCTCTGTAGTTTATTAAAATACGTTTGCAACACTGTAATTAGCTATATGAGTTTATGCCCCACAGCTAACGTAAAACAACTTTTCAATTCAACTCAACACTAAAACACGCTTCGTTTTCGAAAACGCTGCGAGTCAAAGTACAAGGTGCGCATTGAAAATTCGTTTTGTCATCAAAAGAAAGTGTCTCATAATGCATATCGGCGTATGTGGTGGAGAAAATGTAAACATTGTAAATGTGATTTCTTCGAATAAAACAGTGAAAAGAAATGTTGCAGAAGGACATTCCACCTAAACTGCATTTCAACACACGCAACCATCTTTATTAGATGTTTGTAACTTTGAATTATTGTTTATTCTAGAGAAACTCACCTTTCAACTAATGCATCATATGTTTAGACGAAAGCATGAAAGCCGTCTGATGATGAACTGTATAAATTCGAAACCTGTAATGGTACATTTTTGTAAAGTAACCTAAAATCAGTTTCTGACTGGTCGTTGTATTCCATCAACAATTTATATAACAGAAAGGTTTCAAAGTAGTATTAAAATTCAGGTTGAAAGGATATCAGTGATGAGATTCGTTCATGACATTGCTGTCCTCAATGAAACTGAAGAAAAATTGCAAGACCTGTTGAACTGAAGACGCAGTCTAATGAGTACAGAAGATTGTTTGAGAATAAACCGGTAAAAAGTAATGAGCAGGTGCCGTAATGAGAATAGGGAGAAACCTGACATCAAAACTAGAGACCACAAAGTAGACGTAGTTAAGAAATTGTAATACATTGGAAGCAGAATAACATATGACGGTCGAAGCAAGCTCACTAGCACAAACAAAGAAGTCACTCCTGACCAAGAGAGATTTGAGAAAGAAATTCCTGATAAAGTACGTTTCGTGCACATACTTGTGTGTTAGTGAACCATGGACAGTGGGAAAGCCGTAGCAGTGGAAAATCGAAGCGACTGAGATGTGATGCCACAGAAGAATGACGAAAATTGGGTGCACTGATAAGATAAGGAATGGCAGGTTCTCCGAGGAAACGGCGAAGAAAGGGTATTTTGGAAAATACTGACAAGAAGTAGGGTCAGGATAATTTAACATTTGTTAATACAGCAGGGAATAATCTCCATGGTACTAGAGGGAGTTGCAGGGGGTAAAAAACTGTAGGGTGAGACAGAGATTGGAATACACAACAAATAATTGAGGAAGTAGGATGAAGACGTCGACGCAGGAGAGGAATTCGTGGTGGGCCGCATAAAATCAGCCAGAAGACATGACTCATAGAAACAAGGAAGTGAAAGGAAGGAAGGAACTTCAGATGTGACGTCCCGTCAAGAGCCTTGTCGTCAGAGGCGGAATAAAAACTCGGATTGTCTTGTGTTTAGGGAAGGAGGGAAGATAATCCACCATGCTCATTCAGAGGAACCATCCCAGTATTTGCCTGGAGCATTTTAGAGAAGTGAAGGAAAATCTAAATCAGAATGGTCACACGCAGATTTGAACTGCCGTCCTCCCGAATGCGAGTCCAGTTTGCTAACCAATCCGCCAACTGGCTCGGTGGTACTTAAGTGGAAATGCCAAGGCTAGATTTACCTCATGCGCTGATGGAATGGACCGTCGAGCATTGAGGAGGATGGTTCTAAAAAATCACATGAACTCATCTTCACTCGTGAGTTACAATGGGCTACCAGCGCGCCAGACAGGACAATGAGTTAAACAGAAAGGGGTAAAAGAGTAGAGCTGTTCTTCATAAGCAGTACGTTTCCGTAGTGAGAACTAAGCGACGTTTGAAGTGGTGTCAAGAGAGACATCAGTGGACATTGAATGACTGGAAACAAGTGATTTGGAGGGATGACTCACCCTGTACCACGTGGAAATTCGATGGAATGGTTTGGATTTGGCTAATTGCTGGTGAATCTTACGTATCACCATGTATAGTGTCAACAGTGAAACGTGGAGGAGGCAGTGCCACAGTATAGGTGTAGTTTTCATGAATTTCTGGATCGCTAACCATATTCCAATTGGCGTGCAAAGTATATGAGAGGTGAAACGCCGCGTGTGGTAGCAGCGCGGTCAGGGACGCCTTGTCACGGTCCGTGCGGCTCCCTCCGTCGGAGGTTCGAAAGGATACAATACAAGTATTTCTGGCTAGCTGAGTAGAGGGTAATATCAACAGCAGCAGAAAAAGGTATAACGGGAGAATGATTCGTTATGAATAGGAATGTAGGGCAGAGAGTGTGTTACTGTGAACATTTCAGTCTTACAGTTGTTATAAGAATTAACATCAAACCAACACCTACAACGATAGTTCAAGTATGCATGTCGATGTCACAAGCTGAAGATGAAAAGATAAAGAAAATCACATGGTACAGGTACGAGGGTCGGTCAAAAAGTAATGCCTCCCATTTTTTTTCTACTTAAAAAATTAAGTTAAGTGAAAAATTTGAATTTGGCGCCATTCCTCAAACCTTCTTCTGCAATCCACTGCAGTAGTAACTTTCTGTGTCAACAGGTGGCAGCACAGCAGAAGTTTGTAAGATGGCCGACATCGATGTTCGTTTGAGACAGCGTTGTGTGATTGAATTCTTGAATGCAGAAGGTGAAACGCCCATACGCATTCATGAAAGCCTGAAGAAGGTGTATGGTGTTGTGACAGTGGATGTCAGCACTGTTAGACGATGGGTTCGTCGTTGTAAGGAAGCTGAAGGGCAAACACCGTTGACTGACGAAAAGCGGAGCGGCAGGCCGGTGAGTGCAGTGACTCCACACAACATTCAGCAAGTTGATGATATCATTCGTGGTGACCGTCGGGTGACTGCAGATGAAGTGTGTCGCATTATTTCTCTTAGTAAAGGCAGTGTGATCACGATTATTAAACAATTGGGGTACTCAAAAGTTTGTGCACGGTGGGTTCCAAGAATGTTAACCGATCAGAATAAAGAGGCAAGGAAAACAATAGCCTCCCAACACTTGCAGCGCTTCCGTTTTTGGAGGGAGATGAGTTTCTGAAAAAAAATTGTGATCGGGGACGAAACATGGGTGCATTTTTTTGAACCCGAATCAAAGAGGCTGTCAATGGAGTGGCGTCACACAAGCTCGCCGAGGAAGAAAAAATTCAAAACTGTGCGATCGGCAGGGAAAGTTATGGCAACAGTTTTCTGGGATACAGAGGGTGTGATTCTGGTTGATTTTTTGGAGCAGGGATGCACAACAAATTCTGTTAAATACGTCACAACCCTCAAAAAACTTAAAGCACGTCTTCAGCGAGTTCGCCCAACAAAATCAATGGCACATGTTCTTCTTTTGCATGACAATGCAAGACCACACACCAGTCGTCACACCTCTGACGAGATTGTCAAAATTGGATGGGAAGTTTTGCCTCATCCCCCATACAGCCCTGACCTGGCACCATCAGACTTCCATCTGTTCGGGCCACTAAAAGAAGCTCATCGTGGGATTCATTTTGAAGATGAGGAGGCCGTCAAAACATCCGTGCGTCAATGGCTTAGGAAGCAGAGCTGTGATTTTTACCGTGCTGGGATACATGCCCTTGTTCAAAGATGGACCAAAACTGTAGAGATGGGCGGAGATTACATTGAAAAATGACAAAATGATCCTCAATGTTGTGGTTTTCAACCTGTGTAATTGCATTTAAATTTCCTGACAATTAAAGGTAGAAAAAAAAATAGGAGGCATTACTTTTTGACTGACCCTCGTAATTCTGTACATAAAGGGAGTTGAAAATCAAAACTGCTATGGGGTACTGGAGTTATGTTAATAACTCGTGGTTGCAGAACACTAATACTAATTCTTTACACAAGAATGGATAGCTTGACATTTGTAGAAGCTAATCTTGGAAAAGATCATTTTGGGTTCGGAGAGATGTAGAAACATGTGAGACAATGAAGACTCAATGATTTCTCTTAGGAGATAGGTTAAGGAAAGGGAAATCTATGTTTATAGAATCTGTAGATTTGGAGAAAGCTTCTGAATAACTTGGCTGGAATACTCTCTTTTAAATTCTAATGGTAGTAGAGGCAAAATATAGGGTGCGAAACGCTATTTACAACTTGTATAGAAACCACATGGCTCTTGTAAGAGTCAAGGGGCATGAAAGGGAAGGAATGGTTGAGAAGAGAGTAAGGCAGTATTGTAGCCTATCCTCGATGCTATTCAGTCTTTACACTGAGCACGTAGTAAAATAAACCAACAAAAAATTTTAAGTAGAAATTAAATTTCATAGAGAAGAAATATAAATCTTGAGTTTTGTCGATGACATGGTAATTCTGCGACAGACAGCAAAGGACTTGGATAAGTAGTTGAAGGGGATGGACAACTTCTAGACAGGAGGATGTAAGGTGAACATCAACAAAAGGAAAACACGGATAATAAAATGCAGTCAAATTATATCAAGCGATACTGATAGGGAAAAATGGCTCTAAGCACTATTGGACGTAACATCTGAGGTCATCAGTTCCCTAGGCTTAGAACTACTTAAACCTAACTAAGGACATGACACACACCCATGCCCGAGGCAGGATTCCAATCTGCGACCGTAGCAGCAGCGCGGTTCCGGAGTGTAGAGCCTAGAACCGCTCGGGCACAGCGGCCGGCATACTGAGAGAGTTAAATCACGAAACGAGATGGTAAAAGTAGTAGATGAGTTTTGCTGTTTGAGCAGTAAAATACTGATGATGGGTGAAGTAGAGACGATGTAAAATGTAGACTGACAATGGCAAGAACAGAAGGTTGCTGACATCAGATACAGATTTAATTGTTGGCAAGCCTTTCAAAATTATTATCTGGAATTCAGCAATTAGTGAAAGTGAAACATAGACTGTAAATCCTTTCAGACTAGAAGAAAATAGAGACATTTTTAAAGTGATGCTACAGAAGAATGCTGAAGATTAGGTGGACAGATCGCTTAACTAATGAGCAGGTACTGAATAAAATTAAGGAGACAAGAAATTTGTGGCGCAGCTTGGATAATAGCTCGGTTGATAAAACACATTCAGAGACATCAACGGATCATCTGTCTAGTCTTGGAGTGAAGTTGGTGGGCGGAGGGAGAGGGTAGGATAAAGATGAATGCTTAAGCAGATTCAGAAGGACATAGGTCGCAATAGTTAGCCGGTGATGAAAAGGCTTGCGCAGGATACACTAAAGAGAAGAGCTGCGTTAAACCAGCCTTCAGACTGAGGACGACAGCAACAACAATAACCAGAATTATTTGCCGTGCAGCGCTAGTGCAGCCGCCAGGAGTATACATCCCAATTTATTTTACTCATTTTATTTATGAGGGCCGTTTTTATGAGGAAGCAATATGGAATGTCTGTGGCAAATAAACCGCGGGCTTTGCAGAATGTAACGTTTTCCTCACCTAAACAAAATTATGTGTGGCACAAAAGATTAGTGTAACGCAAAGAGGATTATTGCAAGTGACGAAGGTAAGTATTTGTCTGTGGTGTTACTGAGTCAAAGAGTATTATTACGTATTTATGCTTTTATTGCACGTTCGCTGGCGACATATGTGTTAACAGATAAAATGGACGACAAAATATGTGAAGCAGTAACGAGTGCCTTCCCCGACGCGCGTTATTATTATTGATGAATGGTGAAATCATCACGAATCCGGTCACGAGGCGACAAGCAGTCACACAGTAAGTGGGAAGCAACGAACTCTTACAGGCGTCAACAGGATGTAGAAGCAGATATTTTGTAGATAACGGATAAATGTGTCCATTTCTTATTTTGACAACCTGCAGACAGCAACATATACTTTTCATTTGAGATAGATCTAAACTTCGCCTGTAAACGTTACGTAAAACTTTTTTGTTGTAAAATCGCAGTGCTGTCCGGTCCAGTGCTACTGTTATTAAAAACGAGCTCCTCGTCGAAGCTCTGCAGGTCCAAAGAACGTCTATCGGCGGCCGTGTCATCCTCCGCCTTATGGTGTTATGTGGATGTGATATGGAGGGGCGTTTAAGCGACTTCCATTTCCGTGAAGCCGCTGGTTCTCCTTCTAGTAGATCCGCGATTGACACCACGAGGCTGAGTGCACACCATACCGGTCCTCCTTGGCTGTACCGGGAAACGAACCCGGATGCTCCACACGGCAGCCATTTACACGGACGATTCAACTACGGAAGCGGACTATACTACTAATAGCCTATATAAATACTTATAAAAATCATTATATGAACTCCTGGAAGTTACACATCTCTTTCTAATGCAATATTTTCAACCATACTTGGTTGGGAGAAGGGGGGGGGGGGGGGGGACTCAATAGTTAATGCAACATTTTTTTCTCAAATCAGGTTGATTTATTCAAGATCCCAATACACCATATTATCCCCCACCGTCCGCCCATGGTAGATGGGTGGTCCCAGCACAGTAGCTTAGCGTGTTCGGTCAGAGGGTTTGCTGCTCTCTGTAATAAAAAAAAGAGTTACTTGGTGACTGATGAACTTGAACAATCATCATGGGACGTACGCCACGAACAAACAGAACGAATAGTACCGAACAAAATGAGACCAACCAAAAACAAATAGTGGTTAGCGCGATAGAAAGTCAATCCTAAAGGCCCGGGTTCGATTAACGTCTGGGTCGGAGATTTTCTCCACTCAGGAACTGGGTGTTGTGTTGTCCTAATCATCACCATTTCATCCCCGTCGACGTGCAAGTCGCTCAATTAGCGTCAAATCGAAAGACTTCCACCAGGTGAACGGTCAACCCGACGGGAGGCCCTAGTCACACGACATTTACATTTATTCCCCACCACTCGTATTTTGGTTACAAAATACTATTTTTAAACATAATTTCGCCGGCCTGAGTGGCCGAGCTGTTCTATGCGCTACGGTTCGAATCCTGCCTCGGGCATGGGTGTGTGTGATGTCCTTAGGTTAGTTAGGTTTACGTAGTTCTAAGTTCTAGGGGAGTGATGACCCCAGAAGCTAAGTCCCATAGTGCTCAGAGCTTAGACCATGGCGACGGTCTAAGGCCACCTTACTGGTAGGGTCTGTATGCCAGCATGGTACCACTCTAATGGACGACTTTTGAGGCAACATCTTGCTGCGTCCGTAATCCCGTAGAGTGCATCCTCCATGGGGCCAACAGGGCGGAAGTCGGAAGTGTGAGATACGGGATTTGAGATGGATGAGGAATAACAGTCGAATAAGTTTTGTGAGCTGCTCTCTAGTGCACAGACCTGGGTGAAGCCTTGAGTTTTCATGGAGAAGGAGAAATTCGTTTGGACTTTTGTGGCTACGAATAAGCCGATATCGCATCTTCGGTTTCCAGAGGGTACTCAATCAACTTCCAAGTTGATGGTTGCTTCATGTGGGAGGACATCAAACAGAATAACCCCTTCAGAGCCCAAGGAGATCGACGCCATGACTTTATCGGCTGAGGGTGCGGCTCTGAACTTCCTCTTTACGGGGAAAGGTGTTTCATCACCTGACAGTGTTCGACAACAAATTGTCACGATCAGGCTCCTAACGCACAAGAAACTCCACACAGATGGTCCGTTGCTCCTAATGGTTTTGTGTTAGAAGACAAGGAACCCAGCGAGCGTCTACCTTTGAGTACCCCAACTGGTGGACGAGTGTGGCAGCACTGCCAACGGAGACGTCCAGTTGAGCAGCTAGATGCTTAATTGTGATACGTCGATCACAGCGAATGAAATGTTCGTACGTTGCAACACCGCACATGTCACAGCTGTGTGCTACCGGCCGGCACGAGGGAGATCGGACAGCTTTGCGCAACGTCGTTGCGATATTGTTGACAGGAGCCTAGCGCAACGACTCATCGTGCTTTTTTCAATGTCAGGTCTCCGCAGACATTCTACAAGCGCCTATGAACATCTGCGACGCTCTGGTTTGCCACCGAAAGAAAGTCAGTGACAGCTCTCTGCTCGGAACACACCTCCGTTACAGACACCATTTTGAAGGCTACGTATGGCGCCCCACCTATCGGAAATCTAGGGCATGAAGCGATTATATTCCACGTTGTTTGACAAAACATTACTTATTTAACGCGGCCTAGTACATACGTCACTCAGTTGCTGCGTACCACCTACCTCCCACAAGGGTGGGGGTCAGAACGGGGTGGCACAGAAGCACAACTCAGAACGATCTAGAGAATTTTCAACAAAATTTCCTATATGAATTACTCATTACTTTGCTGGTAAGATATTCCTACCGCCTCCAAGGGTGGCGTGAGAAGATAAACACACAAAAACATTCCATAACAAGCGTTGTTAGTATCGAACCCATACTTTTTGGTATCACTAGCCACATTGGTGACAAAATTTTAGAATGCTTTCTGTAACTACAGCACAGCGATCGGTATAAAATGCTAAAAATCAACGATTTCAGTCCTTTCCTCAGTCTTCAGGCTTTTCACGGCTAATGTGGCTGCTGGTGGCGACAGCCGCAGCAACATCCTTAGAAGTAAGGTTGTCACAACTTTTCTTCTAAGCATTTCGTTCTACCTACCGCAACCGACAGCTACAATGGCAGTGAAAAGTTTGAAGATGGTTTGAGGAATGGTCCGAAGCCGGTTGCTAAGAAATAAAATACCTGAAAAACGAGATCGAGACTGCTTTTATTTGAATTTTAACGTTCGTGACAGTGAAGGCCGTGATATATCACCAAATCTCTGTAGCGCCGAAAACAATTTCTACGAAACTTGCCATATATATCAATCATTACCAGTAAAAGATTATTGCAACAGTAAGGCACCCCTAAAGCAACTACAGCCGTGGGAGCCGATAAAACGGGTGACATAACATCATAACTAAGGAACACGTGGAACAATTTTAGCCAAATTTGGTATATACACTGATAATTCTTTGTATAAAAATACTCAGAGGGTAAAATATTTCTACTACACTAATGGCCATTAAAATTGCTACACCAAGAAGAAATGCAGATGATAAACGGATATTCATTGGACAAATATATTATACTAGAACTGACATGTGATTACATTTTCGCGCAATTTTGGTGCATACATTCTGAGAAATCAGTACCCAGAACCACCACCTCAGCCATAATAACGGCCTTGATATGCCTGGGCATTGAGTCAAACAGAGCTTGGATAGCGTGTACAGGTACAGCTGCCCATGCAGCTTCAACACGATACCAAAGTTCGTCAAGAGTAGTGACTGGCGTATTGTGATGAACCAGTTACTCGGCCACCATTGACCGGACGTTTTCAGTTGGTGAGAGATACGGAGAATGTGCATGGCTAGGGCAGCAGTCGAACATTTTCTGTATCCAGAAAGGCCCATACAGGACCTGCAATATGAAGTCGTGCATTATCCTGCTGAAATTTAGGGTTTCGCAGGGATCGAATGAAGGGCAGAGACACGGGCCGTAACACATCTGAAATGTAACGTCTACTGTTAAAAGTGCAGTCAATGCGAACAAGAGGTGACCGAGACGTGTAACCGATGGCACCCCATGCCATTACGCCGGGTGATACGCCAGTATGACGATGACGAATACTCGCTTCCAATGTGCGTTCACCGCGATGTCGCCAAATACGGATGCGACCATCATGATGCTGTAAACAGAACCTGGGTCCATTCGAAAAAATGACATTTTGTCATTCGTGCACCCAGGTTCGTCGATGAGTACACCATCGCAGGCGCTCCTGTCTGTGATGCAGCTTCAAGGGTAACCGCAGCCATGGTCTCCGAGCTGATAGTCCATGCTGTTGCAAACGTCGTCTTCCATTAGAGCCATGCGGATAAGATGCCTGTCATCTCGACAGCTAGTGATACGAGGCCGTTTGGATCCAGCACAGCGTTCCGTATTACCCTCCTGAACCCGCCGATTCCATATTCTGCTAACAGTCATTGGATCTCGACCAAGGCGAGCAGCAATGTCGCGATACGATAAACCGCAATCGTGATAGGCTACAATTCGACCTTCATAAAAGTCGGTAACGTGATGGTGCACATTTCTCTGCTTACACGGGGCGTCATAACAACGTTTCACCAGGCAACGCCGGTCAACTGCTGTTTGTGTATGAGAAATCGGTTGGAAACTTTCCTCATGTCAGCAGATTGTAGGTGTCGCCACCGGCGCCAACCATGTGTGAATGCTCTGAAAAGCAATTTTAATGGCTAGTAGTGTACCTCTAGGGTTTTTGGTGGAGATGAGAAGGGGTGACAAATAAAATGTGATCAAAAGACCTGTTGGTATTTCTTTTCAATATTTAGTTGTTTTGCAATGCTTTCAAGACTTGAAGCGGAATCTGACTTGTATTTGTGTTGTTTTACGTATCACGAGAATGACTCGTGTGGAATGCTGTGCAACAAGCCGATAATTTTGTGAGCCAGTTTCCTGGTCAAATATCGTGTCACACATACATTTAACGTACTGTATGGAGTCGCTTCGTGAAAAACAGTGAGGAATCACACTGTTGTCAGCGGCAGTCCTTTCTCTCGAACCGAAAATCAGTTACTGTTGTCAATATGCCTCAGATGAAAAGTAAGTCGGTCAGATTCAATGCACAGGGAAAGAGCCCAAGATGTGGAAGAGACTATTAACGCCACCGTCGATTTCCGGCTACGGAAAACGTGCAACACAATGTGGTTGTTCAATCTGAAGACCAATTTGAACGTCGCGTACAAGCAAATACGTTATATACATATACGTGAGAAACATATGTGTAAACTATATGTGTAATGCATACGCGAGCAAGAAGCTAGTTATTACTAAATGGCAAGCTTGTCTTCAAATCCTGGGTTCACATGGCTGCCGCAACGCTGTACAGAAGTTCCCTGTTTGATGTGTCAGTATCTACCTGTACGTTGCTGAAGAATCGTCCAATGTATTTGACAGACTGCACTATATGTCAATTAAGAAACCCAATACGGGAGATGTGTAAAATCAGACTGTCAGTGCCAATCATCATACGTCTCACGGTGGTTTAATATTTTACTTGTGCTGTGAAGTTTCTTTTGGTACCACATCTTCGCATTTTTTACATAATTGTATGATCTTCTGAGGATGGCAGATTAATTTTTCGAAACTAGTCAAGAAGTTAATAACAATTTGCGCAGCTGACGGCTGATTATTTCTATTCTCAAAACGTGCTTCACAGCTGCTGATTGACAGCCATGAATAAAATTTTAAATTTAGTGTACTGCTTAACTTGACCGAGCAGCGACGCCATAGTAAGCCATTCATGTTCATCATCCTTATCTATCCTTTGAACACCAATATTTCATAAATATATGCGACAGCAAGGGCACATAAGTGCGAGAACTGTCGTGTAACTTTCTTATAGCTCATTAATAGAAGATGCTCACAAGAATAATATACAAAAAATCGAAAGGAAAATTAAGATTAGTCTGGCTTTCTGAAAGGTAAAGGTGCTAATGAGACAGTACTTATGTTGTGCTTAATAATGGAAGCAAGACTGAAGAAAAATCAGGACACGTTCATAGAATTTTTCGACCTAGAAGAAGAGTTCTACAGTGTAAAACGGTGCAAGACGTTAGAAATTCTGAGGAAAATAAGAGCTATAGAAAAGGACATATTTAACGAACCAAGATGGAACCGTAAGACTGGAAGATCAAGAGCGAAGTGCTAGTATTAGAAAAGGGTCTAAGACAGGGATAAAATATTTCGCCTCTAATGTTAAATCAATACATCGAAGAAGCAATGAAGAAAAGAGTAAAGATTCAGGAGTGGGGTTAATATTCAGGGTGAAAGGATATGAATGATTTGATTCACTGTAGACATTTTTGTTATAAGGGATTGTTTCTTTGGGGTCCAGACTGAACAGTAGGAAGAAAAGACTGCATACCTTTCTAACGCCTTTTTTAATCTGAGCTCTCCACTTGGTCTTCCATTCTTATTGTTCCCTCTTGGTTCATATGTTATAAGTTATCCGCGTTTTCTATGGATTATTCCTATTTCCTTCAGAATTTTAAAAATGTTGCACTATTTTGCACTCTCGCGTCATCAGATGCTTCCTCTCTCTCTTATAGGTCTTCATTTTAACATTTCCAACTATCCGCTCTTTCTTCGACGTTTAGCAGTCGAATTTGTTTTCTATTCTTAATTTTTAAGACATTGAGTTTAATTTCACTGAATGTTGTTTTGATGTTTCTATTCGCTGAACCAGCTCCTCCAACGATCACTTCTTTACGGGTTTCTTCATGTTTTTATCTCTATCCATTTCGCCTTCCTTTCCTGCATTTCCTTTTCAAGTGACTTGCACAGTGTATTCCTATTCCTGAACATTTTTGTACTTACTTTTTTCATCTACCAATTGATACAGTTCTTCAGTTACCTAAGATTTCTTCGCAGTTACCGTCCTTGTACCTATTTTTGTCTGACCACTTTATATCTTCACCTTTTTACAGGTGTCTATTCGTCTTCAACTTTAAACGCTCCTCATAATTTCTCAGTACTTCAGTATCTCACTTTCTCCCACATTCATTCTCCCAGACGATGCTCTTAAACATCAGACTACTCTTTCTTCACAGTTCTCTTCCTTTTTCCTATATTTGTCTGTTCAACTTTTTATAGATGTTCATTTTTCTCAAACTTCTAATGCACCTTATTATTCTTCAGTATTTCAGCAGTCTGCTTCTTTCATCATTAATTCTTTCGAACGATACCTTTAACCTTCAGTCTACCCTTCATCAATATTGAGTTGCAGACTGCGTATATATCTGCTCCTGGATATGTCTTGCAATGCATTGTCTGATTTCGGGGTCTTTCTTTCACCCTGAAGTAATGCAGCCCGATCTCCAGGCTTTTTCCAAGTGTACTTTCTCCTCTTGTGGTCCTTCAACAATGTTTTTGGTAGACGAAAATTATTAAGGAACTCAAGTAGCCTTTCTTTTCTCTCATTCCTGCTACTGAGCTCATATTCTTCCACAACTCTGACTTCTATTCCTTGCCTAGCTTTCCAGTTACCCACGATTATAAGATTTTCATCTCCGTTTAGGTGATTAGGTACCAGCTATTGGCTGATGTACTCCGTCTGAGTGACATCGGAATGCGGCACTAATTCCTTGTTGTTGGTGTTGATTTGCTGTCAGCATTGATGTCTTATCTTCAGATTTATAGCGAACCCTACTGGTGTCGTCATTCTCTACTTGTGTTGATACTACTCTATATTCATCTGAGCAGAAATCCGTATCTACTTGCAGTTTCCCTTCACTGATCTCGACCATATCTAGATTTAGCGCTTGTAATTTCCTTTTCAGATTTCCTAGATTTCTTACATCGTTACATCATTCAGACCTGTAATATCCCAGTCATGGAATGTTATCCTCTCGTTGGTTATTCAATCTTTTCTGATGGTCATATCCCCGTTGGTAGCCGACTCCTAGGTATTCTAATGGAGGACCAAGCCGAATATTTTGTCAGCTTGGAGATCATCGCCACATATTTCCAATGACAGGTCGTATTCCTGGTGGATTCTTCTCATGTGCCTTTAACTTTGTGGTTTCCATTACTTTCCGCATCCTCATGCCGATGACCATTGTTGATTCTTCCTTCTTATATTGGCAGGTTTCCAACTCAATGGCAAGAGGATGCCCTGAATCTCTGTCCTACACTTCGCCCTGTTTCAAGAGGTCTTTATCAGAGCGTACGTTATCGGTACGCATGCAATAGCATGCGCCTTGCGTACCTAATATGTTTCGAAAAGCTGTGCTTAAAAGCGGCGTTCGTTGGTGTCCATACCTTGGATTCTGTTGACGATAAAAAGAGTAGGGTTCAAATGTTTTAGATAGCCCTTTGGCTATCCAACAGAACGATCGTCATAGTGTCACTATTATATTGCACAGGGTCACAATATGAATATTGCACACTTACTCCTGTATAGGCAAATGGAACAAATCGGTTGATTCTTTTCGCATTTGATGCTGTCGACGGTGTGCTTGCTGAGACTTACGTAGGCACCGTTAGTTCATGAGCAGTTCCCCGAGAAACTCCAAAACGGTTCGCATGGCTCTGAGCACTATGGGACTTAACAGCTGTGGTCATCAGTCCCCTAGAACTTAGAACTACTTAAACCTAACTAACCTAAGGACATCACACACATCCATGCCCGATGCAGGATTCGAACCTGCGACCGTAGCAGTCGCGCGGTTCCGGACTGAGCGCCTTAACCGCGAGACCACCGCGGCCGGCCCGAGAAACTCCATAAAATTTTCGCCCAGCAGCGGAACAGAATCCAGTCGAGGATTCGCCCATAAAATGGCTAAAGTTTTTACGATATACGCCTAAGATCTCAATTTCGACCATCGTTGAAAATTTCCTCGATATTTGTGTCAATTTCCTAGATACAGAGGTACAAACTTACCCTACTTTAGTAGATATCAACAAAGACATGATATTTTCTTTCAACTGCAGGATTGTTATTTTCTCCAAAAGCACTGAAGGCTGAGATTAATGTTACATGGCTCGCGTTGTGCTCTAATCACAACGATACAAAGAATTCCTCCACAACGTAGATCTCACAAAAAAGTATACACTACGAAACCTTTTGCTGACTGAGGTACCTGCTTGCTGAACACGATCACGAATCAGAAACATGTAAAGCGACTGTCACCCTGCTACTCATTCTATAACATTACCTGAGCAACAAAATTATCCCAGTATATCTCGCCAGGTCGTAAAATAAAGAAACACATTACCTTGTGTTACACAATAGGCACATAGAAAGGAGCGGTATGAGGCGAAATATAAATAATAAATGACCGCAACAAATTTTTCAGATTTTAACGGTATATTGTCAAGGTGTTTATCTGGAAGATAAAACATCTTGTTCAGAAATCTTTATCCGTTATCGGGAAACACTATAAAAGCTAATTCTTTGGTTACCGAAACCCAGCGGCCGTTTTCGAGAAGGCTACGCACAGCAAATGGCTGTAATTTTTACTACGTATTTCTACGATCCCAATCTCGAACAACCTTGAAACTTTCTTTCATATCTTTATATGTTTCCGAGATACAGAGATCATTGGTAACCTATTTCTACACGTACAATACGCATGTAAAATCCGCTGTGGGGCGAAAACGTAATTTATAAAGTGAAATAGCACGGAGAAATATGCTATAAACTTTCCCAGTTATGATCTGAAAACCCCATATTTTAGTACTGAAGCATATGCAGAATTTGTTGAACAAAAAAATCCTGTCTGAGGCGTAAAATGGGTTTTGCGTTATTTGAGTTTCACGGAAGTAAACTATTTAAATCTTCCCAAAATGTCTCCGCAGTATCCTTTCTTTCAGGATACTGGCAGAAGTAAAGCTGTGAGGAGCGGCCGTGGGTCGTGCTTCGGTAAGCTCAGATGGATGCCGGCACGGTAATTCAGCGTGTTCGGTCAGGGGGTTCGTTGCCCTCTGTAATAAAAAACTGAGTAAATGGATTAGCGACGAACTGAAACGGGTGTCTTCCGACGTCCGCCCCGAGCAGATACAACGAAAATTAAAAAAAAAAAGGAAGATGGTAGAGAACTTGCACGCGAGAGGCATAGGTCCCGAGTTCGAGTCTCGGTAGGGGACACAGTTTTTATCTGCCAGGAAGTTTCTTATTTAAATCTTACTGTCCAATGCATTTGTTTTCATATGAGTTACACGCCCTACAGTAGCAGGAAAAAAAAGGGAACAGCGGAAAAATGCTTCTATCGTGGCACAAAAATTGCGGATATGTTTCTCTTTATTTAATTTTGTTTTGTGTTTTTGTATTTGTGTGTGTGTGTGTGTGTGTGTGTGTGTGTGTGTGTAAGGGGTAGAGCCCCTCCACACTCATACACGCATTATGGCCAACACAAAAGGTCTCCAGCCATCTCTGCATAAGGGTTAGTGTTCACTAAATAAGGTCTCGCAGAATGTGGGTAAGATTAATCATTAATACGCGCTCATCTGATCTGGAGACAGATTGGTAATTGAACGATGGGTTGCGGTTTGGACGGCAGAGAAAAAAGGCAAGAGCTAAGGGTAAAACCTCTGCGATATTAGGGTCGGATAGTAAGAGCAGTAGCTGATTTCTTGCTGCCTACGACAGTTGATGCAAGGCTAGGGTCTGTTAGTAGTGGGCACTGTGCCTCGATAGGGCAGTGCACTGCCTTGAACCCTCTGCTGCGCCGGTCGTTGGTGACCTGGCACAGCATCATCAGGCTGAAGGGCGGCAGCTGGTAGTTGGACGCCGTCTCCTGTACACTACATAGCGCGGATATCCCGTAGCTGCTCATCGAGCAGCACTGCTTGCTTTGCGAACTGCGCTGCTGATTAGTCGGAGAACTGTAGGCCGTTCTCTCGCACTTGGTCCATGAATGCTGCCTTCTTATACTCTTCTGCCGCCGCGCTGGTCACCCCCGTGGATTTCGGCGTCGCTGCCGTTGCTGTTTGGCGACGGATATCTTCCTGGCGCCCTTCTCCTGCGGCGCTGCTGGAGGGGTCACAGGTCACAGAGGCAGGCACACTTGCGCTCTTTTGCGTGGGTGCAGGAGCATTCGGTGGGGTTTGTACCTTTCCCCTGCAAGCAATTGCCTCAAGCCCTCCTCCTCCTCTGCAGCCAGGGCGGCTGCGAAGGCTGCCTCGCTGCCGCCATGACGCCTTTGAGAGCGGCTGCGGCTTCCTCAGGACGGTGCAAAGTCGAGGCAGCTGTACTTCTCATGGGCGCGAGCTGCATCCCGTTCGTCCGCCTCTGGGTGGTCGTCTCCGCGGCTGGCGAGGGAGCTGTCCCTCGGCTGAGCCGTCATGGTCTGTGCCCGTCGTCGTCGTCCTCGTCTTCTTTTCCGCTGCGTCGGTGCGGCAGCGGTCACCACACCGCGTTTGGCAATCCTGTAGCTTCAAACAGCGGAGCAGCTGCGGCAACTGCCGAAGTGCGGTCCGCCACAACGGGCGCAATCCGGAGGTTGCCGCCAGAGCGCTTGACGTATCGCGCTGCGTTGCGGCAATACTTGGCGATTTGGCCCTCGCTCTGGCACTTGAAGCACTGGTGCTGAGAGTCCATGCCGGACGGGGAGCTCCTGCCGTAACAGGAAAACCCAGCAGCTTCCGCAACGCCAAGGTGTCGCCAACGACACAACGGCCGTTTGCACGATAACGGCATACCGAAACTGGCTCGCAGTAGTGCTTCTCGGACCGCTATTCAGTCGCAGCACCGAGGCAGCCCCCGAAGGAGCGCCTTGGTCGTCTTTATTCTTCCGTGGAAAGAAGTCCTTTCACGCACCGGTGGCGCGTCGACGGTATGAGTGGCTTTTCACGCACCGGTGGCGCGTCGACGGTATGAGTGGCCACACCGCTCTTCATCGTTCTCTGGTCCGACATGTTCGCTGCCAGAACGTAGATCAGCGTGTCCGAATGCACAGACTCATAGACCAACTCGTTCTTGTCGCAGCTCCTCATTAACTGGAACAGGACTGTCCACCCCACTCTGCATTTGATGTACAAAGGGGAGACAGACTACGACTCCTCTGCTCAATTGTTCTCAGTGAGTCGTGCGATTGATGGCCCCCTAGTGGCAGCAGGCTTCTTCTAAGCAGTCTTCTCTCCCATGCTGTGGTTCGGAGAACAGGACAATCAGCTTGCGTTGTGAGAACAACTCACAACACTTTGCTCCACATCGCGGCCACAGCACAGAACTGCAATAAAGCGTCAAGGAACTGGTATAGGCATGCGTATTCTAATGTGGAGATATGTAAAAAGCAGAATACGGTGCTGCGGTCGGCAACGGATATATAAGACAAGTGTCTGGCGCAGTTGTTAGATCGGCTACTGAGGCTACAATGGGAGGTTATCAAGATTGAAGTGAGTTTGAACGTGGTCTTACAGTCGGCGACCGGGCGATGGGACACAACATCGCAGAGGTAGCAATTCAGTCGGGATTTTCCCATGCGACCATTTCACGAATGTACCAGGAATATTAGGAATCCGGCGAGACATCAAATTTTCAACATGACCGCAAAACATTCTGCAAGAACGGCTCCAACGAGGACTGAAGAGATTCGTTCAGCGTGGCAGAAGTGCCACCCTTCCGCAAACTGCTGGAGATTTCAATGCTGGACCATCAACTAGTGTCAGCGTGCGAACCATTCAGCGAAGCAAAACTGCACCACAAAAAGTTTTACACATCTCCTGGGCCCATCAACACCGACATAGGACTGTTGATGACTGGAAATATGTTGCCTGGTCGGACGAGTCTCGTTTCAAATCGTATCGACCAGATGCACGTGTACAGGTTTGGAGATAACCTCATGATTCCACGGACCCTGCATGTCAGCAGGGGACTGTTCAAGCCGGTCGAGAATCTGTAATGGTGTAAGGCATCTACAATTGGAGTGATATGGGACCCCTGATACATCTAGATACGACTCTGACTGGTGACACGTGCGTAAATATCCTGCCTGATCAACTGCATCCATTCATGTCCATAAGGCATTCCGAGGGACTTGGGCAATTCCAGCAGGAAAATGCGACATACCACATGTTCAGAATTGGTACAGAGTAGCTCCAGGAACACTCTTCCGACTTTAAAAACTTCAATTAGCCACCAAACTTCCCAGACATTAACATTATTCAGCATATCTTGGATGTCTTGCAACGTGCTGTTCGGAAGAGATCTCCTCCTCCTCGTACTCTTACGGGTTTATGGACAGCCCTGCAGGAGTTATGGTGTCAATTCCTTCCAGCTCTACAGTTCTACTCCAGACATTATTTATTACCCGTGGTCTAGCGGTGCGAAAAGGCTGCCCTCTTTCGGCGATATTGTACGCCGTCGTCTTGGAACCACTCCTCTGCGGCCTCCGACAACGCCTGACCGGGATGTCCCTTGGTGGACACACTTTCTGCTGCACTGCCTATGCAGATGATCTGGTACTCCTTCTTCGCAATAATGACGATGTTCGTGCAGCACTGGCATGGGTGGCGACCTACGGCGCGGCATCGGGGAGCCATCTCAATCTCCACAAATCACACGTTCTGTCTATAGGCAGAGGCCTACCCGGCGAGAGCGTCGCACCGCTGCGAATCAGTGACACAATCCGCTGTCTTGGCATTGATTTCACATCTGACATGAAACGTTCAACAGCCCTTAACTACAGGCGTTTATTGAATCAGATGAGAGCAGGAATAAGTGACCACCGTTTGAGACATCTAGACCTCCTGCAACGGACACGATATGCTAACGTCTATTTGGCGTCACGTATCCCCCATTTTGCACAGATACTCCCCACACCACCTACCCTGGCTCACCGCATGTTGGCTGTTTTGGGAGCCTTTGTTAATACGGGCATGTTATTTAAGATTCGTTAGGAGTCCCTAACCCTCCCGAGGAGCAGAGGAGGTTTAGGCCTTTGTCATGTCCAGAACAGAGCAAAGGCCTTGTTCGTTAGCTGTCACCTGCAACTGTGGCGACGAAGTCCGGCGTGCCTCACAAGTCTCTTACTGGAAGCCTTACGACCAATCTCACTCGCACCCGCTGTGATGATATCGGACATCCGTGCACCTTTCTTCTACATTAGCCAATTCTTCCTTGAATTAAGCTACATCCGCACTGCACTACTACCCACACGCTTGATGATGACGAGGGCGATATATGCTGCCATCCACATGAACATGACGCCGAATGTGATTGAAAGCAAACACCTCAATACAAAGTGGCGCGCTGTGTGGCAGGCAGTGAATGCCACCACCCTTGATACTGAGGTACAATCTGCATGGTACGTAACTGTTAATGGGAAACAGTTGTACCAGTCCCGCCTACATCGCATTCACCTCGCTGATTCCCCCTTGTGTGCCACATGCCACGTGATTGACACAGATGAACATCGTTTCGAATGCGGGTCGGCAAAGGACGTATGGTATTTGGTGCGTCAGATATTGGCTTTTCTCACACGCACGACTCCTGACAGGATAACTACCCGATCACTTCTTTCCCCCGATAAGATTTATTTCCCAAGAGCAAAAATGAACTCTGTGACGTGTATCAGCGGCCACGCTGTTCACTACCTCTTCGGTAATGGCGAAAAGACAATACCCGATTTTTGGTATTACCTCAACGAACGACATTGTGCGATCGTCAAGAACCCTAAATATAGGCAATATTTTTCTAATTACCTTTGGAGCGCATTCCATAATCCGCCTCGCAGCTGGATTATCGATGACATGAGATGATAACCATAGCACCTCTTCCCAGTTCCTTTTTTTTATGAGATATGAACAAACAGCGGAAACAACACAGCAACGAGAAGACAGTCATCGAAAAATTCGCAGCGGGCTATAGTGTGGAGCATCCTTTATCGTAACGGGACGACTTTCTATTATTCTGTTTATGTAGCCGAAGAGGAACGGCCTTCCTTTTATACATTTGTATAAAAATAAAATGAAATAAAAGTAAAACAAGCAGAAAAACAAACCTTCCAAAATCCTTTTTTTCTCATTTTTGTTAAAAAAGTGGCTAGGATAGCTGGCTATTAAAAAAATGCCTTAAAAAAAGGTTTTAGAGCACTTGCCCGCGAACGGCAAAGGTCCCGAGTTCGAGTCTCGGTCTGGCACATTTTCCAGGATGTTTCATATCAGAGTACAGTCCGCTGCAGGGTGAAAATCTCATTCTTGTCATATGTTGATACAAAAAACCTTTTAGTATCTGTATACAAATCATACAGCTAATTAAATACATAAATATAAACAAATCGTTAAAAAAAGGGGGTAGCGTCTTTGATTCATAATGAAAAATGTCTTCGGTCCCGGGTTCGATCCCCTCCACTGCCTAAATTTTGATAAATTATCAGCATTGGCAGCCGAAGACTTCCGTCATAAGAAGTCGGCCTCATTCTGCCAACGGCCTTGTCAAAGAGGGCGGAGGAGCGGATAGAGGTTCAGGACACTCTCCTGTCCTAGGGGTGGGCAATTGCCCCTAAAGGCGGAAGAATCAGCAATGATCAACGACATGAGGATGCAAAAGGCAATGGAAACCACTGCATTAAAGACACGTAACGTGTATCCACAGGACATGTGGCCTGTAGTTGAAGAAGTGTTATGATGATCTCTCCATTGGCAAAAGATTCCGAAATAGTCCCCCATTCGGATCTCCGGGAGGGGACTGCCAAGGGGAAGGTTACCATGAGAAAAAGATTGACTAATCAACGAAAGGATAATGTTCTACGAGTCGGGGCGTGTAATGTCAAGGCTCAATCTAGATATAGTAGGGGTCAGTGAAGTGAAATGGAAGGAAGACAAGGATTTCTGGTCAGATGAGTGTTGGGTAATATCAGCAGCAGCAGAAAATGATATAACAGGTGTAGGATTCCTTATGAATAGGAAGGTAGGACAGAGGGTGTGTTACTGTGAACAGTTCAGTGACCGGGTTGTTCTAATCAGAATCGACAGCAGACCAACACCGAAAACGATAGTTAAGGTATACATGCCGACGTCGCAAGCTGAAGATGAACAGACAGAGAAAGTGTATGAGGGTATTGAAAGGGTAATGCAGTATGTAAAGGGGGACGAAAATCTAATAGTCATGGGCGACTGGAATGCAGTTGTAGGGAAAGGAGTAGAAGAAAAGGTTACAGGAGAATATGGGCTTGGGACAAGGAATGAAAGAGGAAAAAGACTAATTGAGTTCTGTAACAAGTTTCAGCTAGTAATAGCGAATACCCAGTTCAAGAATCACAAGAGGAGGAGGTATACTTCTAAAAGGCCGGGAGATACGGGAAGATTTCAATTAGATTACATCTTGGTCAGACAGAGCTTACGAAATAAGATACTGGATTGTAAGGCGTACCCAGGAACAGATATAGACTCAGGTCACAATATAGTAGTGATGAAGAGTAGGCTGAAGTTCTAGACATTAGTCAGAAAGAATCAATACGCAAAGAAGTGGGATACGGAAGTTCTAAGGAATGACGAGATACGTTTGAAGTTCTCTAACGCTATAGATACAGTAATAAGGAATAGCGCAGTAGGCAGTACAGTTGTAGCGGAATGGACATCTCTAAAAAGGGCCATCACAGAAGTTGGGAAGGAAAACATAGGTACAAAGAAGGTAGCTGCGAAGGAACCATTGGTAACAGAAGAAATACTTCAGTTGATTGATGAAAGGAGGAAGTACATACATGTTCCGAGAAAATCAGGAATACAGAAATATAAGTCGCTGAGGAATGAAATAAATAGGAAGTACAGGGAAGCTAAGACGAAATGGCTGCAGGAAAAATGTGAAGACATCGAAAAAGATATGATTGTCGGAAGGACAGACTCAGCATACAGGAAAGTCAAAACAACGTTTGATGACATTAAAAGCAACGGTGGTAACATTAAGAGTGCAACTGGAATTTCACTGTTAAATGCAGAGGAGAGAGCAGATAGGTGGAAAGAATACATTGAAAGCCCCTATGAGGGTGAAGATTTGTCTGATGTAATAGAAGAAGAAACAGGAGTCGATTTACAAGAGATAGGGGATCCAGTATTAGAATCGGAATTTAAAAGAGCTTTGGAGGACTTACGGTCAAATAACGCAGAAGGGGTAGATAACATTCCATCAGAATTTCTAAAATTATTAGGAGAAGTGGCAACAAAACGACTATTCACGTTGGTGTGTAGAATATATGAGTCTGGCGACATACCATCTGACTTTCGGAAAAGTATCATCCACACAATACAGAACCGGCAAGAGCTGACAAGTGCGAGAAATATCACACAATCAGCTTGACAGCTCATGCATCGAAGCTGCTTACAAGAATAATATACAGAAGAATGGAAAAGAAAATTGAGAATGCGCTAGGAGACGATCAGTTTGGCCTTAGGAAAAGTAAAGGCACGAGAGAGGCAATTCTGACGTTACGGCTAATAATGGAAGCAAGGCTACAGAAAAATCAAGACACGTTCATAGGATCTGTCGACCTGGAAAAAGCGTTCGACAATATAAAATGGTGCAAGCTGTTCGAGATACTGAAAAATGTAGGGGTAAGCTATAGGGAGAGACGGGTCATATACAATATGTACAACAACCAAGAGGGAATAATAAGAGTGGACGATCAAGAACGAAGTGGCCGTATTAAGAAGGGAGTAAGACAAGGCTGTAGCCTTTCGCCCCAACTCTTCAATCTGTACATCGAGGAAGCAATGATGGAAATAAAAGAAAGGTTCAGGAGTGGAATTAAAATACAAGGTGATAGGATATCAATGATACGATTCCCTGATGGCATTGCTATCCTGAGTGAAAGTGAAGAAGAATTAAATGATCTGCTGAACGGACTGAACAGTCTAATGAGTAAATAGTATGGTTTGAGAGTAAATCGGAGAAAGACGAAGGTAATGAGAAGTAGTAGAAATGAGAACAGCGGGAAACTTAACATCAGGATTGATGGTCACGAAGTCAATGAAGTTAAGGAATTCTGCCACCTGGGCAGTAAAATAACCAATGACGGACGGAGCAAGGAGGACATCAAAAGCAGACTCGCTATGGCACAAAAGGCATTTCTGGCCAAGAGAAGTCTACTAATATCAAATACCGGCCTTAATTTGAGGAAGAAATTTCTGAGGATGTACGTCTGGAGTATAGCATTGTATGGTAGTGAAACATGGACTGTGGGAAAACCGGAACAGAAGAGAATCGAGGCATTTGAGATGTGGTGCTATAGACGAATGTTGAAAATTAGGTGGACTGATAAGGTAAGGAACGAGGAGGTTCTACGCAGAATCGGAGAGGAAAGGAATATGTGGAAAACACTGATAAGGAGAAGGGACAGGATGATAGGACATCTGCTAAGACATGAGGGACTGACTTCCATGGTAGTAGAGGGAGCTGTAGAGGGCAAAAACTGTAGAGGACGACAAAGATTGGAATACGTCAAGCAAATAATTGAGGACGTAGGTTGCAAGTGCTACTCTGAGATGAAGAGGTTAGCACAGGAAAGAAATTTGTGGCGGGCCGCATCAAACCAGTCAGTAGGCTGATGACCAAAGAAAAAAAAAAAAGAAAGTCGAGACCATGTCATGTTGTGTTGCGGCACTTCTGCGTGCTCGCGGGGGCTCTGCAAGATATTAGGCAATGTACCAGTTTCTTTGACTCTTCAGTGTACTTCCCATGCTCTCTTCGGCCCAGCAAGCGTACCGCGTAGCGGCAGCCATGCACACGCCTCTCTGGCTCGAACGGATCTCTCTTTATTTAAAGGACACTGAAATGTAAGGTACCAGCTCCACATACTGCCTTTCTAAGCGTCTTTAAAAATTTAGACATGGGAACACATTCGTGCTTTTTTATGCCGAGAGTGAAGAACACAGTGGCAGTAGTAGATAGATGGAAAATTAATGAGTAGTGGAAGATAGTAGGCATTGGTTGTTTTTAGAAAGAGTGAAGGAGACAATGGTAGGATGAGAGAAATTGGGAGTACAGTTGCAGTGCAACATGTTTGACAGTGACAGAACATTAGTAGAAGAAGGGTGAATGGGACAGTGCCAGGGCAGGGCTATGAGGAATAATTAGAAATAGGAGGTGGAAGTGGGTAATTTAGTATTAATCAAAGAGTATATTGTTGTGGCGTAAAGTAAGGCGCAGGCACGCCAGTCGGGAACGAGAGAGCAGAGTCCTTTGCTTGCGACACTTCTGTGGTATTGTCAGAATTAAGTATTGTCGTTGTTTATTTCGTAATAAAACTCACTAATACGATTTGTTTGAATGTCGTCTAGCGATTGAAGAAGGCAGGGTTCCTAGGCCCCACATATTTAATGACAAACTGATTTCTCCATATATTGCAATGTCAACGAAGAAGAGGGAGATAGTGATAGTGAGAAAAAACTGCAGCAGTAGGAATGAAAGAACGAGATATTAGCAGTAAGAGAGAAAAAGAGGGAGGCAATGACAGCGAGAGGAGCCTGCAGTAGTAATAGCAGTAGTCGCAAAGGCAGAAGGAAGCGGACTGTGATTGTGACACAGGAGACAATGACAGAGAGACACAAAGAGATAATGGCTATGAGTTGGGCTAAATTAGCTTGAAAGAGCAGTTGGGAGTGGACAGGTATGAGCGACTTACGGCGCTGGACTAGTGGGTGTGAGTGAGTTACAGTTAGGGGAGCTTGTGGGCGTTTAAGGTGAGTTGCACTTTAAGAAAATCGCGAAAATGCCCGCATAGCAAAACTGTTAGGAAAAATTTGAAAGATGCTGAGGGAGGTAGGGTGAAGCGGCTGGTATCCCACTTTCCAGTCAAAGTCTCTAAAATGAAGAGGGACAGATTCACATTTTGTTGTGCTCCCACAGTAGCATTTTTCCGCTTGTTCCTTATACCGGAAATCCTCTGGAGCCATTGCTAATGATTTCAAGCCGGGACCCAAGGCATTTTGTTAGTAGTCAAATCCTACTAATACTAAAGGATGTGAATGCTCTGGCGTAATTCGCACTTGCACCGCAATGAAATTCTATACTGGTTTATCGGCAGTGGCAGACAGACCGACTTCACGATAAAATCGTTGCCACAAAAAGATGAAGACGGATACCATAGGTATTGCCTCTATCCTTCCCTTACAATAACCTCGCGACTGACTTTTCCCCGAGTCGCGTGGTAGGCGGCAGCGACTAACTAATCGTAGTTCGTTCTCGAACGCACCGTGTGAAACAGGTCCACAATCGTCCATCTTCCAACACCCTGCTTTCATATATCTTCGTCTCGCAAACTATCTGTGTTATTTATACTCTGATCAGCCAGAACATTATGACCACCGACCTACTATCGATATAAACCTATCGAGGCAATAGCAACGTCACCTGGTGAGGAATGACTGATACAGTATCAGTGAGTACTCTCCGTGCGAAGAATGGGAAAGGCGCGATCTGACTGAGTTAGACCGAGGGCAGATTGTGATGGTCTGGAGGCTCAGCACGAGCATATCGGAAACTGCACGACGTATCGCGTTTTCGGGGAGTACCTTAGTGACTGTCTTCAACAAGTGGCGAAACCAAGTTGAAACCACGTCATGGAGTTGGAAGGCCACCCCTCACTACAGACTGGTGAAACAGGACAGGCGGAAAATTGTGGAGGAACTAATATCAAACCCTTATACTGGACAGGGCACGAGTACACCGAACATTCCTAAAGATGCGCCTCCGCACCCGACGACCCATGCATGTTACGACTGAAATGGGCACGTAACCATCGGAACAGAATGTTGGCGCAGTGACAGAGCGTTGCATGATCGGGTGAATCCCGATACCTTCTTCATCTCGCTGATGGCAGAGCGTGAAATCGTCTTCTTCCACGGGAACAGTTTCTTAACACCTGTATTTCAGGTCGGAGACAAGCTGGTGGTGGCTCCTTTACGCTCTGGGAAATATTCTAGTGGGCATCGATGGGCCCAGTAGCGCTCGTACAAGGCACCATGACGGCCAAGGTTATTGTACACTGGATGCAGGCTATGTACACAATTTAGTTTCTATCATGTTTCCCGACGACAGTGGCATTTTGCAACAATACAGTGCGCCGTATCACAAGGTCTGGAGTGTTATGGAGTGGTTCGAGGAGCACAGTGGCGAGTTCCAGTTGATGTGTTGACCCCAACACGCCAGATCTGAAGCACATCTAACACACCTCGGATGTAACTGAAAGTGGCGTCAGAGATCATCTCCCCCCTCCCTGGAATTTGCGGGAATTAGGTGACTTCTGTTCGCAGATGTGGTGCCAATTCCCTCCAGCGACCCATCGAGGGCTCGTTACTTGCATGCCACGGCGGTAGTCGCTGTCATACAGGGTGTTACAAAAAGGTACGGCCAAACTTCCAGCAAACATTGCTCACACACAAAGAAAGAAAATATGTTATGTGGACATGGGTCCGGAAACGCTTACTTTCCATGTTAGAGCTCATTTCATTACTTCTCTTCAAATCACATTAATCATGGAATGGAAACACACAGCAACAGAACGTACCAGCGAGTCTTAAAACACTTTGTTACAGGAAATGTTCAAAATGTCCTCCTTTAGCGAGGATACATGCAACCACGCTCCGTCGCATGGAATCCCTGATGCGCTCATGCAGCCCTGGAGAATGGCCTATTGTATCACAGCCGTCCACAATATGAGCACGAAGAGTCTCTACATTTGGTACCGCGGTTGCTAGACAAGAGCTTTCAAATGCCCCCTACAATGAAAGTCAAGCGGCTTGAGGTCAGGAGAGAGTGGATGCCATGGAATTGGTCCGCTTCTACCAAACCATCGGTCACTGAATCTGTTGTTGAGAAGCCTACGAACACTTCGACTGAAATGTGCAGGAGCTCCACCGTACATGAACCACATGTTGTGTCGTACTTGTAAAGGGACGTGTTCTAGCAACACAGGTAGAGTATCCCGTCTGATTTCATGGTAACGTGCTCCATCGAGCGTAGGTGGAAGACATCACCAACAATGCTTGCCCAAACGTTCGCAGAAAGTCGGTGTTGATGACGTGATTGCACAATTGCGTGCGGATTGTTGTCAGCCCACACATGTTGATTGTGAAAATTTACAATTTGACCATGTTGGAATGAAACCTCATCCGTAAAGAGAACATTTGCATTGAAATGAGCATTGACACATTGTTGGTGAACTATTCGCAGAAGTGTACCCGTGGAGGCCGATCAGCTGCTGATAGTGCCTGCACACGCTGTACATGGTACGGAAACAACTTCCCGTAGCACTCTCCATACAGTGACGTGGTCAACGTTACCTTGTACAGCAGCAACCTCTCTGGCGCTGACATTAGGGTTATCGTCAACTGCACGAAGAATTGCCTCGTCCATTGCAGGTGTCCTCGTCGTTCTAGGTCTTCCCCAGTCGCGAGTTACAGGCTGGAATGCTCCGTGCTCCCTAAGACGCCGATCAATTGCTTCGAACGTCTTCCTGTCGGGGCACTTCGTTCTGGAAATCTGTCTCGATACAAACGTACCGCGCGACGGCTATTGCCCCGTGATAATCCATACATAAAATGGGCATCTGCCAACTCCGCATTTGTAAACATTGCACTGACTGCAAAACCACGTTAGTGATGAACACTAACCTGTTGATGCTAGTACTGTTGAGCAATGAGTCGCATGTCAACACAAGCATCGAAGTCAACATTACTTTCCTTGACTTGGGCCAACAGGCGGTGAATCGAGGAAGTACAGTACATACTGACGAAACTAGAATGAGCTGTAACATGGAAATTAAGCGTTTCGGGACACATGTCCACATAACATCTTTTCTTTATTTGTATGTGGGGAATGTTTCCTGAAAGTTTGGCCGTACCTTTTTGTAACACCCTGCAGAAGCCATCGGTGGACATACCGGCTATTAGGTGGGTGGTCATAATGTTCTGGCTGTGTATCTGTCGCACATTATTAGACTCCCACATATTTTCAGCTACTCCCGCTCCTCGTGTTTCTCTGCCTGTGGTCCTTGAGGCTAGTGTGGCTTTCGCAACACCCCGTGAGGGTGTGTTTGTCACACATAGCTTGCCGGTTTGGAGGAAAAATAAAGCATTCTTCCTCCGTCTATTCCGTTGGGTAGCTCTGGAGTGAATGTGTGTGACATGGTGTGCTAACGAGCGTGGACGCATTAATATACGGAGTATACTGAGAGAAAGAGAGGAAGATGTGCATGTCTATGAGCTATGGCACCAGACGAGCGATGCGAGTGCCTTTGCTAAGCCCACGACATCACCTGCAATGCCTCGCCTGGGCTCTTGGACATATCGGTTGAAATTTATATGACTGGACCCCGAGCAGAGGCGCTCTGCATCGCGATGTAGCTTGCTGTCGAGGTTTCGAGAGGGTGCGTTTCTGGATGAGGTATCGAATATATTGCTTCCCCCTACTTATACCTCCCGAGGAAATCACGAATGTAAAATTACAGAGAGGCTTTCCGGCAGTCGTTCTTCCCCCGAACAATACGAGACTGGAACAAGAAAGGCGGCTAATGACAGTGGCACGTAACGTGCCCTCCGGCACACCCCGTTGGGTGGCTTGCGCAGATGTAGATGTAGATGTAGAAAGCAGCAGAAGAGATGTACTGAAGTGACTATAACGAACGAATACAGCTCATTTCTAGGTGCAATTCAGTAACACAAGGTAATTACTACCTGGCGAGATATTTGGAACAGCGTGTTTGCTTAGGCAAGTTTATCGAATGAGAATTAGAGCGATAGCCGCAGTTACGGTAAATGTGAGGTATGTCCCATGTTTAGCAAGAAAACATTCAACAAAAGAATGTACGTTCTTTTATCCAGTATGTCTTTGTATGGCTGTGCTGAGAGCACAATGTGAGCCATGTAACATTTTATCTGATTGTTCTGCGCTTTTGGGCATCCTGAAGTTAAGAAGAAATCTCTTGTCTTTGTTGTTATCTAGTTCTTTCGTCTTTTTAATTAAATGTAGCATTAGTTTTGCGACGTAGTAACACTGAATAGTCACCAGACTTTGCATTAATGCCTTATGTAGAGTTAATTACGGAAGCTGTCACGCGTTTTGATTGGATCGATAGTGCTTTTTGGGGCTACTTCTGTTATGAGAAATTTATTCAAATATCAAGTATTTCTTAGCAGCAATAAATTATCAGATCATGGAAGGTCAGTTTTCCTCGAGAGTTTCAAGGCAACAGTTGTTTCGTCGTATTGTTGTTATGTCTGTGACAATGTTGCATCGCGAGGTCACCATAAACGACAGTGGACTAAAATGAGGTGGTAACGTGATGGAATAGTGAAATGCACATATACAAATGGCGGTAGTATCGCGTACACACGGTATAAATGGGCAGTGCATTGGCGGCGCTGTCATTTGTACTCAGGTGATTCAATTGAAACCGTTTCTGACATAATTTTGACCGTAAGACGGGAATTAACGGACTTTGAACGCCGAATGGTGGGAGAGATAGAATCATGGTACATTCCATTCCGGAAATCTAGGGAATTCAGGGTCAACAGTGTGCATTATCTCTCACCACTGACACAGTAGTGGCCGACAGTCTTCACTTGACGACCGAGCGCAGAGGCATTTGCGTAAAGTTGTCACACTGATTTCTGAATCAATGCTAAGCGTACGACGAACGTGTTCAGTGCATCTAAATTTCGTTTTAGTGGGGCTATAACAGCAGACGACCGATGCGAGTGCCTTTGCTAACAGCACGACATCTCCTGCAGCGCCTCTCCTCGGCTCGTGAACGCATTGGTTGGACCCTATATGACTGGACCCCGCGCAGACCCCGCGAATCCATGTACCCAGGCTGTCAACAAGGTAATATGCAACCTCTTGGTGTGCTGTGTTTGTATGGCATTGACTGGGTCCTCTGGTCCAACTGAACCGATCATTGACTGAAAATAGGTTATGTTCGGCTACTTGGAGCCCATTTGCAGCCATTTATTGGCTTCACGTTCCAAAACAAAGATGGAATTTTTATAGATGACAATGCGCCATTTCACTGGGCCACAATCAAAAATGGTTCAAATGGCTCAGAGCACTATGGGACTTAACATCTGTGGTCATCAGTCCCCTAGGACTTAGAACTCCTTAAACCTAACCTAAGGACATCACACACATCCATGCCCGAGGCAGGATTCGAACCTGCGACCGTAGTGGTCACACGGTTACAGACTGAAGCGCCTAGAACCGCACGGCCACAACGGCCGGCGTGGGCCACAATCCATCGCGATTGATTTGAAGAACGTTCTGAACAATTAGGGCGAATGATTTGGCCACCGAGATCTCCCAATATGAATCCCATTGAACATTTATGGGACTTAATCCAAAGGTCAGCTGGTGCACAAAATCCTGCACCGCCAACATTTTAGTAATTACGGGTGGCAGAATGGAGGCTCCCAACCACTGGTTGAATGCATGCCACGTCGAGTTGGTGCTCTATGCCGAGAAAGAGAGGGCAGGCACTATATTAGGAGGTATGTCACGACTTTTATCAACGCAGTGTATTCCAGTCAAGTGGCAAGAGACTTTTCCATTGAGATACGTATGCGTGTCTGTGATGAATTATTCTTTACGAGATTCGTACAGCGCATCAGTATTATTTTCTGTGGGTTCTATTCATTTGTAAAAAAGGTATTGCTAGTCAGAGCAATTTCAAGTTGAACTTTAATGTCCTCTGGTACTAACGAAGTCACATCGAGTTTAACAGACACCATACAGGTGGTCTCTACGTTGCCTTTCTACAGGGACATGCAGAACCCTGTCACGAGTGCGTTATTAGACGCCGATAAAACTGCCCCTCGTCACCGCAATCCATTAATCAAGGAGTTTCCAAGGTCTACAGGAGAGCTTCTGTTAAGTTTGGAAGGTAGGAGACAAGGTACTTGCAGAAGTAAAGCTGTGAGGACGGGGCGTGAGTCGTGCTTGGGTAGCTCAGTTGGTGGAGCACTTGCCCGCGAAAGGCAAAGGTCCTGTGTTCGAGTCTCGGTCCAGTACACAGTTTAAATGTGCCAGGAAGTTTCAATCAAGGAGTTCATTGATCCGAACTGTAACTTACGTTGGCTACTGTTTGCTGGAGTCTTCCACACACGAGTACCATGGTGATCTTCAGTACATGTCTTATTTTTATGAGACAGTTACAGGTTTGTATCGTGATTAATAATCGTCTAGCAGCATATATGGCGCCACCTAAACGGGATGACGTACTTCAGAACGTGCGCGAGAGACTCTCAATGGTGTCGCAGCTTGAGCAAAGCGCGGACAGAGTTAACACTTAAGCCTGTCTAGTAAACCTTGCGGACAACACATGGCGCACACGAGCGAGCAGGCGTAGATGGCAGTTTGCGCGACGCTGTTGTCACGGTACACAGGCGCCGCAGCCAATGGCGCGCCGGACCCGGTGTCCACACGGCGGCGCTTTGACGCTGGCAGGTGTCGCTGTTTGGTCAGCCGCGGCTTTGCCGCCAAACACACGCCCGCCAGCTCTGGGGTGGGGCGCGGGTCGTCAGTCAATGCTGCCGCTGGCGCGTCTCTGGCCGGTCTCGCGTGCTCCATAACGTGATCTCTCTGCAGTTAATTTTCTAACAGGACCTGCGTACACGAAGAAACCATTTCCGAGAGTTGCTAAAATTCGTGTACACTGTGGTATATTTAAATTTTTAGCCTGGTGCTTAAGTTCCTACCGCTTTTGATTTGAAAGTTGGTATACCGGTTGCTATGGTTGTGTGATGACGATCTTTAAATGCATTACTCCACAATGATTCACATCAGTGCAGTCGAGAACTGGCAAATGAGATGAATTGTGATCATCCTACCATCGTACGATATCTGCTTGCAATGGCGAATGTTCAAAAATCACCGATATTGGTACTGCATGCTTCTCACTCAGAACTCTCATTTGAGTGTTGGATCGTTTTGTGAAGATGATGTTATGCCTCGTGTAAGAAGAACAAACATTTACTATAACTTATCGGAAACGACAGGAGCAGGGCCTACCAAGGCTGTGCTTTATCGTTGGCAATGGCTTGGAGGATGGCAAGATTGATTGGTTTAGAATGGGACTGCGGCCACCAAACTAGCAGCAAAGAATGAAAGATAAATTAATCACATAAAAAAGTATAGCTGTGGAACGCCTATTTACAAAACAGATGTTAATGTTGAACCGATGAATTTAGGGCCGCTACACTCAATGTTATGCAGAATCTGAACGGCCCCCACGAAACTAGTGCCGGAGAGGGTATTGTTTCCCCGGTCATGAAGGAATTCACAGACATGTCATTCTGTACCGGCAATATTTTCGCAATTATGGACTGCTACAGAGGCAGCATGGATCAGTATTTCTGCAGGGGTCTCACGACTTGTTTAGTCGATGAGCTGTCGAGCAACTCTACTGCGGTGGGCAAAAGGAGGTCCGACACGTTATTAGGAGGTATCTCACGACTTTTGTCATTCCAGTCTATGTAAGATGTCTCGAATGAATAACAGTCCACAGTTGCACTAAGTTATGTTCATTTTAATCCTTGACCATGGTTTCAGTTATAATAATATAGCCTGCTTCAGAAGTCCTAAATATGATCAAAATAACATCTAGACCAGTGATACAATCTACACATAAACTTCAAAATTAGGTATTACTTACATACGCAAACTAATAAATGAAAAATGTCTAAGCACAGTGGCTGCGTCAAGACCAAGAAAAGAACTTCACCAGACATAAGCCTGTTTCGAACACGTACACGTGGCACGGTACGTCCTCCACCACTACCTGGGCGCACGATTGTCACATGTACTGCACCCCGCGCACCATAGGTGGCGTTCTACACAGTGAGCTACGTCGCACCGTTTATCAGACAATTAGTGTGTGTTCGACAATAAATTGATAACAAGCGTACATGTGCAAATGAAGGACTATATACTATTAATAAGAATGCCCAACAGATGAAATACTGTAGCATAATATCATAAGAATGGTAGAACATTAACAATTTCATATAACAAAGTTTCTCGTATCACTATTTGACACATGATTCAGAAATGAGTCTATCATATGCAAATATAATTTCAGCTTACATTATACTCTCTAATAGCTTATAGGCCTAATTCTACCAGCCGACCGTAGTCGTTGTACATAGCCACACTATCAATGACTGACATTATTTCTACTACTAGCACCCTAGTGCATGTGTGCGGCAACATGGTACATGATGACAAAGGGCACATTAACATATCTGTCTCAACCTAAACCACCGTTTACATAAAAGCAACTTATGACTATGAGAAATTCCTACTGGAACTTTGTACTAAAACATTGGTTTATCTGCCGGCCGCGGTGGCCGAGTGGTTGTAGGCGCTACAGTCTGGAACCGCGCGACCACTACGATCGCAGGTTCGAATCCTGCTTCGGGCATGGATGTGTGTGATGTCCTTAGGTTAGTTAGGTTTAAGTAGTTCTAAGTTCTAGGGGACTGATGACCTCAGATGTTAAGTCCCATAGTGTTCAGAGCCATTTGAACCATGAGTTTATCTCAAAAGATAATCATACAATCATATGGCACAATCGAGTAAGAACTAGCGCCTATTTTCTACTCCTAATACGGGCTGAAAACCTTCAAGGACGCTGTAACTTTTCAAGCGACACTGATTACTCAGTAAATTCCTACTGTCAAACTTTTTGTGCTTATATATCTGCACCTCCTCCAATGAATCTAATTTCATACCCTTTGCTTCTTAACACAATAGTTTATGTGTACATTGTATCACTGGCCTAGATGTTATTTTGATCGTTTTGGGACTTCTGAAGAAGGTTATATTATTGTAGCAGACACCATGGTCATGGTTTAAAATAAACATAATTTACTGTTTTTCATTCGAGACATATCACATCCACTCGAATGAAAGAAGTCGTGGGATACTTCCTAGTAACGTGTTGGACCTCCTCTTGCCCGCCGCAGCAGTGTTGCTCGATGGGGCATGGACGCATCAAGTCGTGAGTCCCCTGCAGAAATACTGATCCATACTGCCTCTGTAGCAGTCCATAATTGCGAAAATATTGTCGGTGCAGGATTTTTTGCACGAACTGACCTGCCGATTATGTCCCATAAATGTTCCATGGGTTTTCTTGTCTGGCGATCTGGGTGGCCAAACCATTCGCTCAAATTGTCCAGAATGTCGTTCAAACCTAAAGCGAACAATTGTGGCCCAGTGACGTCGAGCATAGTCGTCCATAAAAATTCCATCTTTGTTTGGGAACATGAAGTCCGTAAATGACTGCAAATGGACTCCAAGTAGCCGAACATAACCCATTTCAAGTCAACGATTGGTTCAGTTGGACCAGAGGACCCAGCCCATTCCATGTAAACACAGCTAACCACCAGACTGTACAGTGTTTTGTTGATTGACAGAGACCGCCAACATTTGCAGAGGGTCGTAATGTGTAATAGGCAGACATCTATCCTGACCATCACACAGGAATTCTAAACTGCATCAGGATCCACTGCAAGTACTATGACAGTTAGCCGAAAGGTGAGAAACCTTGGATTTCATGCTTGAGCGGCTGCTCATAAGCCACACATCACGCCGGTAAATGCCAAACGACGCCTCGCTTGGTGTAAGGAGCGTAAACATTGGACAATTGAACAGTGGAAAAACGTCATGTGGAGTGACGAAAGACGGTACACAATGTGTCGATCCGATGGCAGGTTGTGCGTATGGCGAATGCGTGGTGAACGTTATCTGCCAGCGTGTGTAGTGCCAACAGTAAGATTCGGAGGCGATGGTGTTTTGGTGTTGTCGTGTTTCTCATGGAGCGGCTTGCACCCCTTGTTGTTTCGCGTAGCATTATCATAGCACAGGCCTACAGTGATTTTCTAAGCACCTTCTTGCTTCCCACTGTTAAAGAGCAATTCGGGGATGCCGATTGCATCTTTCAACATGATCGAACACCTGTTCCTAATGCACTGCCTGTGGATGGGTGGTCACATGACAATAACAGACCCGAATCCTGTAGAACACCTTTGGGATGTTTTGGAACGCCGACTTCGTGCCAGGCCTCACCGACCGACATCGATACCTCTCCTCTGTGCAGCACTCCGTGAAGAATGGGCTGCCATTCCCGAAGAAATCTTCCAGCACCTGATTGAACGCATGCTTGCGAGAGTGGAAGCTGTCATCAAGACTAAGGTGGGCCAACACCATATTGTATTCCAGCGTTACCGAAGGCGGGAGCCATGAACTTTGTGGACTTTCAAATTAATAAAATGGCCCTCAACTACGTACCCTCATGCTCAGAGTTGAAATATTACAAGTTTTGTCTGGTTTCGTTGTCTAGGTGCTGGGATATGTAGTTACCGCATTATAACCCAAATACTGCTGAGTCTACAGTATACAATATTAATACACACAAGGATCGAATGGTCAAAGGTTCCTATCCATCGGCAATTGAGAATGCAATGAAAGAAAGACTGCTATTAAATAAAATCTTCAAGTACTATCCTAACGACTTTACATTATGAGTACGATAGTAGAAGTACTTTTGAGAATGTGGTATACATCGGTAAAACACTTATTCGTGTCGATGATCTAGCATTTAAATAAAATATAAGTTGAATAACAGGGAAACAATAGATTCCTACGGCACGTAATAAGTTATGAGCAACAACATAACTCGCAAGATTCGCACTTCTAAACACACACTACGTCTTCACTGTAGAAGCCATGCAAATCTCACAAGTGCACAAGTCAGCACTATGAAATATTTTGATCTGCCGCCACCACGCGCAAACCGCTCCACACAGTCCAAGTCCCTCTCCCGCGACTGTGCGTCCGTCGCACCGTCGCGTCCAGCACTTCTCCTGTCCTGTGCCGTACCCTCCAGAACTACCTCGTGTCCCATCCGGAAACGATTCTCCTCCCTAGCCTCCATTCACGAACGCTGTGACTGGCTAGAGCGCTCTCGCCACGTCTTCAAGCCAATGCACACTTTCGAAATGTTGGATCTACATTTAAATAACTCGAAATTTAATAAATATTCCTACAGATGGACTATAAACACGCTCTAACATACATTATTAAACACATAAACAAAGTAAATAAACATATATCAAAGGAATAGCAAGCAAAAGCAGGCCAGAAGCCTAATGTCTCTGTGCCTTCTACAACACAGTAAACAATTGACCAATTCATTCATGAGAAATATATAGCGAATGTCATAAAATACATAGACGAATAAATATATTTATACGCATGCTGCTACCGTTTTTTCCTGTAACTGTGGCGTATTTATGGCCTGACGCGATCGATAGTATTCGCTCACTTTGACCTCCAATAACTCATGTACTGTTCAAGTTACATGCCTGCAATTTATACCAATTTAGGTTTACATTAATAGCTTTTTAAAGACACATCGATTGGCGCAATTGGATGAATCGTTTCGATTTTGGAAATTCTTTGCTTGGTGTTACTTGTACAATTCACAGTCATATCTTAAACTTTAAACTAATAACCACGTTGAAAATCTGATTACACCATTAAAATAGTTTTGCAAATATTGGTAATGTGCATATTTCTTTGTGAGGTATCATGATTCATCTGGCTACTATTAATTTCTATACGAACTGTCAAATGTCTCCTATTATGGTTTCAAAAAGTCAGCCATCTTTGGCGCTCCCGGCAGAGACATCTCCTTCACCGACGCAAAGCACCGTCCTCGTCACAACGTCACCATGGAATTCCCATCCACGCGACCTCTGGGCCCTCTTGCTTCGGCCAACGCCCGGCACCACGTGGTCGGCCTGCCGAGTGGCCCGTGGGCCACGCCAACTCCGAACTCAGAATATTTTCAGGGCGCCACATTTCACCCATTACCTCACAACTTGTAAGTCATTTTCAGCCACGTTTTCGTATACTTTTGATCACACAGTGTAGGATCTTCGATCGTTGTCAGCTTATATCATTATATCAATGATTCACTTCAGTGACCAAATGAGACTAACTTCATTAAGACCATGGACAATATGCAGGGTGTAAATTTCAAGTTCACAAACCAGAATAACTCGAAAAATAATCTTCACACGAAAAAATGTGCAGAATCCACAGTTGATTATTTTCAAGGGGGACATCTGCTGGTGCTAAAATTAGCCTGCCACCCCAGCCCCCTGGGGTTGGGGTGGGAGGCAACTGAAACATTTCAAATGGTAATCCCCATTTTTTTTATTGCACAATCGGATTCTACATAAAAACTACGTACATTATGTCTTAAACGTTTGTATTGATTTCTGGTAGTTGTCGCTGGAACTCAAGTAAATCCTTGTTCTCATTTTTGCGTGGAAAATGGTTGCAAATAAATAAAAAATACTTCTTTACTTCGTAAATTTTGATTCACTGAAACTAAACATTCCCTCTCTCCCCATAGGGTGGGGTTTGAGAGACAGGAATTTTAGTTTTACATTCCCTCTCTCCCCATAGGGTGGGGTTTGAGAGACAGGAATTTTAGTTTTACAAATGTTAACCCAAATATTAATTTGTTCCTCTGATTCGGATAAGTTTTTTTTGTTTCGTGGTCATGAGTCCACACAGCTTTTAATTATCAAATAAATCATCTGACTAGCAAACTAACTAACCAAACATCCTACTTACTAACGAGCGAACTCATTAACTGAAATACTGACTCCGTAAACATTTTCGACGCAAAAATGAGAACATGGATTTCCTTGAATTACAGCACCATCTATCAAGAACCAAAAGAAATGTTTCTGACAAAATGTACATAGTTTTTTATATAGAATCTGATTCTGCAATAAAAAATTGGAGTTCCCGTTTGAAATATGAAATTTGCCTCCCGCCCCACCCCCAGGGGGTGGCGAGCTAATTTTAGCACCAGCAGATGACCCCCTCGAAAATAATCAACTTTGGATTCAACATATTTTGTTCGTATGAAGCTTTTCGAGTTAGTCTGGAACTGAAGAGAATCAAAGCTTTTGAAAAGTGGTGGTACAGAAGAATGCTAAAAAATTAGATGGACTGATAGATAAGGAGTGAGGAGGTTCTCCGCAGAATCGACGAAGAAAGGATCATATAAAAATCACTGACAAGAAGGGACAGGATGATAGAACATGTATTAAGACATCAGGGAGTAACTTCCATTGTACTTGAGGAGGATGTAGAGGGTAATAACTATAAAATAACATCCAACAAATAGGCTGAAATTGCTACTCTGAGGTGAGGAGGTTGGTGCAGGTGAGGAATTCATGGCGGATCACATCAAACCAGTCAGGGAAGCAGACTGGAGAGGTGATACAATTCTTTTTGAAACAAATTAAATTTTAACAATGGGAGATGTTCTGCACTGACAAGATTTGGCAGAGGTAGTAATCAATGAATGAAGGAACCAGTTTTCATAAGATAATTATCAGACCTCAAATGACCCGTGGATTCTAAAGTGCTGGCCAAAGCTGTGCTACCATATTACAGATGAATCTATGACGTAGTGACGGAGGTGACAAAAAAGACTAAGTGTGATGATTTCTTGCACATAGTGAAGAGTGTCGCCTCAATGGAACAGCGTGTCGTAGAAACTGTGAATGTTGAATGTTCTTACCGGCAAGCCGTCTACGGTCAGTAGCATGTAAATATCAAGATCATGCAATAATAGTTAGTGGTGACTTCATCCTACCGAGTATAGACTGGGACGACTATGGCTTCATTGCGGGGGGTACAGATAGACAATCTCGCGCAAGTGCTTATGAGCAGGTTTTCTGAAAACTGTCTTGAGCAGCTAGCTCAGCAACCCAAGTCCATAGGAATTATTTCAGACCTTCTAGCTGTAAATAGGCCAGATCTTACCGACAGCGTCAGTATAGAGACGGGGACTAGTGATCATGATGTCACTGTAGCAAGTGTGGCTACGAAAGTTAATAAATCAATCAAGAAGCCTAAGAGCAGATAACCAGTTTTCTAATCTCAGTTTGACAGTGAACTAACGTCACTTAATTCCTGTAAGATGGACAAAGAGGAATTATGGGCAGAGTAAAAGCAGATTGTAAATTGTGGTTTGGAGAACTATGTGCCCTGTAATTGAATTAAGGATAGAAAAGACCCACCACAGTTTATCAAGGAAATTAGGAAAATTCCGAGGAAGCAAAGACTGTTGCACACTCGTTTGAAAACAGGACTCGCAAATTACGACAGGCAAAAGTTAGTAGAGATTCGTACATCTGTAGAAATATTATGCACGAAGCCTATAAGTACCACTGTCATACTTTAGCTAAAGATCTGGCCGAGAACCAGTGATATTTCTCATCCTGTGTAAAATGGCTAAGCGGGTCTACGGCTGCAATTCAGTAACTCGGTGACTATTCTGGTGTGGGAGTTGAACGTAAGAAAGCAAACCCGGAAGTTTGAAATTTGACATTTAAGAAATCAATCACGCAGGAGAATCGTGCAAACATACTGTCTTTTGACCCTCGAACAGATTCCCATTTGGACGGCTTAGTAATAATCTAAATGTTCTTTACTTCACGTGTATGGTCCCAAATTTTTCGTCATCTGACTACCGGTTTCGGTCTATAATGACAATCTTCTGATTTGTTTCATAAAAACGTGTCCTAATATAAAACAGGTCTGAAGATGGTCATTATATACCGAAACACGTAGTCTGATGACAAAAAATTTGTGACCGTAGACGTGAAGTAAAGGAAATTGAAGCTATATTCGGGTCATTATTCATTTCGCGACCATGTCGCAGCTTGTGAAGATAGTAATAAGCGTCGCTGGCATAGAGATACTACTTAAAGAGTCGGAAAATAAGTCGCCATGTCCGGATGGAAACCCAGTTCGGTTTTACAAAGAATACTCAAAGGCACTGGTCACTTATTTAGTTTGGATTTATCGCCAACCTCTCACACAGCGCAAAGTCCTAAGCGCCTGGAAGAAAGTACAGCTTAGTCCTATATAGAAGAAGGGTAGAAGAACGAAGCTCTAAAATTGCAAAGCCCCCTAATATTTGTTTGCTTCAGAATCTTTATACATATTTTCAGTTCACATGTAACAAATTTTTTTCAGAACGAGAAACTTGTGTCTATGAAGCAGCACGGTTTTAGAAAGTATCGCTCTTGCGAAACTCAGCATGCCCCGTTCTAACATCATATACTACAAATTATGGATGAAGGGCAACAGGCATATTCCAGATTTGGACAAAATTTCTAGTTGGTGTAATGAATGGCAGCAAGGTCTGAATGTAGAAAAATATAGTTAATGCAAATGAGTAGAAAAAAACCTTTAATGTTCGGATACAGCATTATGTCATTTGTAACACTGTGTAGTCGTTTAAATATGTGGGCGTAGTGTTACAAAGCGAAACGAAAGGGATCGAAGAAGTGAGGATTGTGGTAGCTGAAGGCGATCGGTCGACTTCGGTGTAGTGGGAGAATTTTAGGAAAGTGTTGTTCATCTCTAAAGAAGACTGTTTCCAGGATGCTACCGCCACCTATTCTTGAGTACTATTCGAGTGTTTAGTATCCCCACCAGATCGTATTAAAGGAAAGCATCGAATCACTTCATAAGCAGGCTACTACGTTTGTTACCGGAGGCTGCGAACAACATGTGAGTGTTACGGAGATGCCTCGTGATTCTAAACTGGAATCCCTCGAGGGAAGGCGACTTTGCTTTCGGTGAACGTTACCGCGATAATTTAAAGGACCGGTATTTGAAACACTTTCCTGTAAGGACTAATAAGATATGAGAATTTAGAGCTTGTATGGAAGCATGCAGACAGTCGTTTTCCCCTCGCCCTGATTGCGAGTGGAACAGGAAAGGAAACGACATGTAGTGGCATGGGGTACCCTCCACCACGCACTGTATGGTGGTTTTGATGGTATGTATGTATATGTAGATATAGATGAATGGTTGCGCCTATGTACGATAGACATTTCTATCTTCTGCTTAAGGCAATGAGCAGCATCTGACACAAGGTGGCATGTCGCGCGTCGGGTCGCATTGCAGCAACCTTTGGTATGGGGCGCTCTCGGCCTCGTCATGCCAATTTAGGAGCTACTCGACCGAATAGTAGCGGTTTCAGACAAAGAAAACCACCATAACGACCACACGCCCCTCCTATCTGCATCCCCAACGGAGGATGACGCGGCGGTCGGATGGTCCCAATGGGCCACTTGTGGCCTGAAGACGGAGTGCTTTTGGTCTGAACAGAAGTTTGGAAAGAACGGGACTTTTAAGATGTAAGCTTGAATGAATGTTAATTTCACAACTTACGTGAGCTTTTATACATCGTAACAAGTAGATAGATATGTCACTTGACATACGTCTGTGATAGTGAGAAGATTTGCCTACCGAAATGTACAGTTTGTTGTTGTTGTGGTCGTCAGTCCTGAGACTGGTTTGATGCAGCTCTCCATGCTACTCTATCCTGTGCAAGCTTCTTCATTTCCCAGTAATTATTGCAACCTACATCCTTCTGAATCTGCTTAGTGTATTCATCTCTTGGTCTCCCGCTACGATTTTTACCCTCCACGCTGCCCTCCAATACTAAATTGGTGATCCCGCGATGTCTCAGAACATGTCCTACCAACCGATCCCTTCTTCTAGTCAAGTTGTGCCACAAGCTCCTCTTCTCCCCAATTTTATTCAATACCTCCTCATTAGTTATGTGATCTACCCATCTAATCTTCAGCATTCTTCTGTAGCACCACATTTCGGAAGCTTCTATTCTCTTCTTGTCTAAACTACTTATCGTCCATGTTTCACTTCCATACATGGCTACACTCCATACAAATACTTTCAGAAACGACTTCCTGACATTTAAATCTATACTCGATGTCAACAAATTTTTCTTTTTCAGAAACGCTTTCCTTGCCATTGCCAGTCTACATTTTATATCCTCTGTACTTCGACCATCGTCAGTTGTTTTGCTCCCCAAATAGCAAAACTCCTTTACTACTTTAAATGTCTCATTTCCTAGTCTAATTCCCTCAGCATCATCCGACTTAATTCTACTACAGTCCATTATCCTGGTTTTGCTTTTGTTGATGTTCATCTTATATCCTTCTTTTAAGACACTGTCCATTCCGTTCAACTGCTCTTCCAAGTCCTTTGCTGTCTCCGACAGAATTACAATGTCATCGGCGAACCTTAAAGTTTTTATTTCTTCTCCATGGATTTTAATGCCTACTCCGAACTTTTCTTTTGTTTCCTTTATTGCTTGCTCAATATACAGATTGAACAACATCGGGGATAGGCTACAACCCTGTCTCACTCCCTTCCCGACCACTGCTTCCCTTTCACACCCCTCGACTCTTATAACTGCCATCTGGTTTCTGTACAAATTGTAAATAGCATTTCGCTCCCTGTATTTTAACCCTGCCACCTTCAGAATTTGAAAGAGTATTCCAATCAACATTGTCAAACGCTTTCTCTAAGTCTACAAATGCTAGAAACGTAGGTTTGCCTTTCCTTAATCTTTCATGTAATGCAAAAACTAGAAACATAGGGCGTTTTCAGCTGATAAAATCAGTAGAGATTTTGATTTGCTTTTTATAGGATTTTCACAGGGCGAGAGCAGCCTTGCACCTGACAACACGACGCAACTAAAAGTAAATGCAGCTGACAGAAGCGTAAAGCTTACGTCCACTGAGACCATGAGCAACCTTGAGCAATCTTTTGCATATCTTGTCACAAAAACTAACAATCCTCCGTAGACTTGATTGTCATCCTAAATAGTACCGAACTAACTGATTTGATGTAACATTGGCCAACAATAGAAGGTTGTGGATAACCTTCTATTTAAATTTGACATTGTTGTGTTCAGTGTTATTTCTGCTAATCAGGACGTAATACGTTATGTTGACAATTGACCTAAAATTGTCATGTCACAATCTATGTAAGCTAGTGTGCTTCATTCATGTCACAATCTATCTAAACCAGTGTGCTTCATTGACAACAATACAAAAATGAAACAAATTTTTTTACACCTAAACACCGATGTGCTCTGTTGTAGAATAAGGGTCCGCTCCTAACCCCAGTAATTTACTCTAGTGACGCTGACGCACTCACAGGATGTTTTTGCTGATGTCTGACCAAGGTGAAAATGGGTGGAGTGTCAGGCAGCTGCTCTCTGAAGTTTTATGGCTTCTGAACTTCCACACACAAGTGAGTTTTCGATCTCAAAAACAGGGTTAACAGGAACTACTGAGAGTGGCAGCGTTCAAAGGCTGCCTGTTGTAGCTCAGAGAACAGACGATGTCTTCCGTCCGATAGAAGTGCCCCATTCTGCCTTGACTCCAACCATCGAAACAGTCGTTTTTGTTGCACTCCGCTCGCTCTGTGCAGGACAGCGACTTGAAATTTTGTCTCAGTTTAAAGGTGTCCGCCATGTTTAACAAACAATCAGATCCTCGCAAAATGATCGCATCCTAATTTAAATCCGGCATATTGTTTCTCATCATCAGTAATCCATCTATTACGATTTGTCTTCTCCCTGAATTTTTAATAAGGATCCAGTTTGCATTTAATGTTTCAAGACCTTGAAAAAATTGATAACGTGATAACAAGTTCACTGGAGACAGTCATTAATAATGATTCTAGAATCTCACAACGTACATACTGATTTTTTAACTGTCTCAGATTTCATTCATTGTTAGTTGCCCCTGGCGAACGCCCAGGTGCGCAGCCCGATGCGTGATGAGCCTTGCTAGGGTTGTGGCGTTACAAACCGGCTCAAAGACAACTTCCGTTTTCGTTAAAGTTTATTCAAAGCTTTTATATTTTCGTTCATGAAGAAGACCAGTCTTATGAAACTGGATGAATCTGTTTCATTTATTAATATTCAAGACGAGCAGGAATAATCAAATACATTTCAAAAATTTCCTTTATTGCTACTTAGCATTGCGAGGATTATTTTTAAAGTACGACCAGTTTAGGATTTCAATGAATACATTTGATTATAAAAGCTAGATCTGTTATCAATTTTCATAAAAATACAACTTATAAAGTTGTAAACGTTTATATACTTTAGAATACAACTTGTTGGTTTGTGACATCAGTACCCTGCAGTTTTCAAAGGAACGAATTGTAGCACAGGAGTCCCGAGGCTATGACGCAGAGTTACCGTTATATGAGTGCAGAAAAATAGGAGACAGAAGGTTGAATACTACGTTGCAACCACGCGACGGTACAGAGACATCGATACTAGCAGAAAGAATATGAACGTTTGATAGTTTCGGTACTAATGTCTGATGGGTGATTTCTCTGTGACCTGATATCTGACTCCACGTAAAAATTGTAATGAAAATTGTTTTACACGGCGATTTATGTAAACATTCCCTCGTCCCTCGCATCCCTTCTTCTTCCCTCTTCTATTTTTGTACGACCAGTAGTTAACGTTCGCCAGTCACATCCCAGTAAGTCATTGTACAAGTCCTGATCTCATGAACTACCATGAGTTTCACATGCACAAATTGTGTGATTTCTAAGCTGACGAGTTACATGGATAGGCGTGTTTCATTTTGTAAGTCGTGTATAAAAGGAAACTGGTAGGGTTGCGTATTTAAATTCCCCTTTCTCCTTCTTTTTAAATAGACCTGAAAGTGGATTGTTTGCAAATTGGATATCGGTGAAATTTGCAACAGACTGATAAAAGAAAGCTATTTTCGTGCGTTGGTTCTTACGACGTAAATCCAACTTTGGACTTTCCCTCTCCTATGCTTCGCTACGCTCAATCAACCACTTTTCCGCGTCATAAATATGACGTTTCATCAAACATGTAGTTGTTCTGCAGTTAGTTAGTTAAAGGTATCGAAAGGGGATTGCATCAAATGAAAGTAAGGAATGGCACAGATTTTCTGCCTTCGGAATTTATTTTTACTAATGGCACAATATGCTTGAGAGTCATTTGATGGGTGATTTCCCTAGATCACTTCAGGCAAATGCCGGGATGGTTCCTTCGAAAGGGCACGGCCGATTTCCTTCCCCATCCTTCCCTAAACCGAGCTTGTGCTCCGTCTCTAATGACCTCGTTGTCGACGGGACGTTAAACACTAATCTCCTCCTCCTCCTCCTCATTTGAAAATACAAACATCTATAGCCAGTTACAGTACACCCGTCAAGAGCCTGAATAATCAGCTTTTGCAATGCAGGCATGCTGGACGAGAATCAATGAGGTTCTGGAACGCACCGACAGAGGTGCGGAGCCATGTCGACTCCATTGCCTTGCTAGGTTCTTCGGTTCAGCTCCCTTGGCGCGAACTGGTGGTGCTACAGACTCTCGAAGGATTTTAGATCCGAGGTCTGGTGGTCAGGGGAGTTCGATGAACTCATTCTGGCGCTCTTCCAATCATGCACGTACACTCTGAGCTATGTGGAACGTTACACTGTCCTGGTGATAGATTCCATTTTACCGAGGAAAAATAGGTTGGGTGTAATGATGTACTTCGTCCCCATGGATAAATGCATGATTGTGTTGATCCACTGTGCCTTCGAGAATGACGAGATCACCCATAGAATGCTACAAACCACAAAACTCCCTCCTCCGGTCTGGACCCTTCCGACGTGTGATGCAGGACCGTACACGCCAAGGGACATCTGGACAGTGGAGCAACGAAAGGACCGAGGAACGAATTCCAAGGAACGAACGGTTCGTAGTTCAATTCGGTCGCGGCGGCCACTAATAGTTCGCGGGAACGATGAACGATCGGTTCATAGTTCACTTCGGTCGCGGCGGTCTACTTATAGTTCCCGGAAACGAGGAACGATCGGTTCATAGTTCTCTAGTTCACTTCGGTCGCGGCGGTCACTTCGGCAGTTCTCGTTCCAGCCTCGGTCGCATACTCGTCTTACTCTCGGTCTCCCTCGGCCGCACTCGTCGTTCTTCGCATGACCACCTGTCTCAGTTCCACTGCCGATTGCTCCTAGTTAGTTCAGTATCCTGTTGTTCGTTTCGTTCACTGCGCTCGCCCATTTTACATTTGTTCCAAACTGTTCTTGCACCTGGGTGTGGCTATTCAGCGTTCACGACTGGTAATCAAAAAGTATTTTATAGTTACGTAAATTACATAAAAATTACGTTGTATATAATAGGTACGTCTTTTCAGGTAACAAAAGGGCATAGCTCACTTCATTATATCGATGAGCAGCAGAAGACATATTTATAACAAGGCAAGTTTTTTCTGTTATTAAAATATTTTTTGCTTTCATCGACTTTATTTGGCAACTAACTTTCAATAATTTGCTTAATTTTTAGTGTAAGAAAATTCATATAATACGATTTTCGTGGATCTTTCATATACAAAATGTTACATTTAGGAAGGCCCTATTTATTTTCAAGGTTGGTTCTTTCCAATTTGCATTATCTGCTAGTTTGGGTTCTCTGAAAAAAAAAAAAAAAACAGCAGAAGTGGGTTGCAGGTCATTTTGGCTCAGTAAGAAAAGCGGTGCCTCTCCATTTGAAAAGACATAGAGTGCCATAAAATAGTATTTACTTATTATCTCAAAAACATTTGTTCAGAAGGAGCTTTCAAACCAAAAACTTTGCTACTGCAAACTTAATTATTATTATTATTGGTGCATTAACTTTAATAATGCAACATGAAAACCTAATTTTTACTAAGCGTGTGACGCAAGAATGATGAGAAAAAGACATTTTATTTTATGCTTCCATAAAGTCTACTTCGCCTACGAACTCAGAGACAACGTAAAGTATATATAGGGTGTAAACGATTATTGTTTACAACGTAGCATAGCTATGCAGTGGAAGTCGAAACGAAGAATTTTATACAAGACACTTGTGGGCTATTAAGTTTGGAAACATTTCCCTTCTCCAGCTCTCTACACATCGTCATCGATTGTTTCGCCATTGTTGCTTGCATTAGCTTGTTATTTCTTCACTGCCTAATTATTAGTTCCCAAGGACGAACGAGTTTGCCCATCTCTACTGCCCATATGCAGCAAATTTCACTGGACGGGTGTTGAGGAGACACTGTCGGTAGCCCCTTGTTTCACCTGGACGGTCAGTTACTCAACAGTTGCACGCCTATTAGCCTGTACACAGCCGTCATTCATCCCTACCAGCTATGACACGCAGTGCACCGCAGCTGCCGGTTTGAGATAGCGCCGTCTTGCCTTTCGTAGTTTATTTTAATCATGGCAGCTTGTAAACAGTTTACAGACTTATCCGTTTTGGGAATGCTTCCATTCTTGTCCCGAAAGCCATGGATATGCTCTTTTGGATGTCGGATAAACTGTTCCGTTTCCGCAAGAAAACAATGACTGCACTATTTTTCACAACTCCACGACACGTTTTATATACCCTCCACTTGCTAGTGCTGAGACCTGATGTGTGTGAGTGGTCATTGGACACTGACGCCGAACGTATGCTGTGCTCACAATGTACGTAGCTGTTTAGGTTTTTATGTTGGTAACGCCACGTAGCGCTCTGTATGAAAGTCACTGACTGTGCTGTGTGCAGTCTGTGGCTGGTTTGCATCGTTGGAATATTCACCATTGTAGTGTTGGGCAGTTGGATGTGAACAGAGCGTAGTGTTGTGCAGCTGGAGGTGAGCCGCCAGCAGTGGTGGATGTGGGGACAGAAATGGAGGAGTTTTAAGAGCGGACGTGTGTCCGCCAGAAAAAGGAAATATTGAACACTATTAAGGTAAATACATTGTTTGTTCTCATCAAAATCTTTCATTTGCTATGAACTATGCCTATCAGTAGTTAGTGCCTTCATTAGTTAGAATCTTTTATTTAACTGTCAGTATTGACGCTCGCTGTATTGCAGTAGTTCGGGTAACTAAGATTTTTGTGAGGTAAGTGATTCGTGAAAGGTATACGTTATTGTTAGTCAGGGCCATTCTTTTGTAGGGATTATTGGAAGTCAGACTGGGTTGCGCTAAAAATATTGTGCGTCAGTTTAGTGACGATCAGAATAAGTAAAGAGGTAAATGTCTGAGTAATTTGAGTTTTGCTCGGCTGTTTGAAAATCAAATAACGTAGAGGTTTACCAGCACTGTCATTTATAATTTTTTCTAATGGGACGTTTCAACAATAATGTGCTGGATCTTGTATTACACTTTCTACAAAGGGCTTCGGTAGATAATTTTTATTTCTATTAGTGAGGCATAAGCTATTTAAAACGAACGATCCTTTGCTTGCTACCTGCGGCTCGGTGTTTTTTTTTTCCCCACACTTAAAGGCGTCCTGAACAGAGAAGAAGAACATCCCAACGTTCACAGTGCAAGAATACCCAAGGTATTTGTTACATGATCTGCTTCAATCCTCTTGGGCAACCGTTACAGAGCGTAACTGTGCTTTGATGACACGTTTCGGATTCACACTTGCATATATATCGTCTGTTCCTGCAGGACATGTCAATGAGAATTTGTTTAAAATGTCGCTACCCTATGAAATAATCCACGTTAAGTGGATATGATACCTAAATTTCAAAATATATCTCTTTTTTTAAATTATAATAGTAGGAGATTCGGCTTCTAATAGATGACCAGAACTACCACCAACCTTTCGAAAACTACACTAACAACCTTAAGCGCATAGTGACTTTATGTTACCAGCACAGCTTAGAGTGGATATGAATCCAAAGTGTGCCACATGGCTGGACGCTATTGATCCCACGTAGCTGTCTACAAACATCTGTGGACGCATTAATGGAACATCGACTCCCTCGACCTATCGGAGGCGACGGTTGACTGCGCATCACAGATGATCGACTGCGATATCGGCAGCGTATAGAGCGGAAGGGTGAAAATTCCAAACGTGTGATAGGAAGCGGAAAACACCAAGCCGGTTATCAGACGGCGTTGCTAGCCTTAACTGAAAATCTCGAGTATTTTTGCCAAATTCCTTTGACGCAATACAACAAAAAAGAATCTGCATGCACTGCTAAGATATTAATAAACGAATCCTTTGCTGGTACGCAACCACAACGAAGAATTTGATGTTCATGTAGCCACTGCTTGTTAAGTAACCTAGCACCATTTTATCACAATATCATTTCTGACTAAAAGTCCCCAACGTGTCATTTTAACACTGCAGTGAATTTAATTGGATGTTTCAAAGGAAAGAGCTGTTACACAGTTTTTATGTCATTATTATCGGCACTGCTCTTGCATTTTCGGAACTTCAAACTAATTTTGTGAAAATTCTTCGATTGTTGGAAACATTTTTTGTAGGAGAAGACACTCCTTCTTCTAGCGTTGGTTTACTTTGTAACTGTACTCTATCCTTTCGACCAAAACCAAAAGAGTGACGTGCTTGTAGGCTTCGACTTAAATCTCTATTTCCTATTATACCAGTAGCAGATATTACCGTGAAAACAGAGGGAAAAGCTGCTCCAGATGTGTGTCACATAGCCGAATTACTTCAACCATCGAGATATTTTAAATATAAAGAAGAATTTTCTGAAAAATCTGACGATGTTGCTAATGATTCATCTTTATCGGCAGTAGCAGCTGACATTTTACTCAAAAGAAATTAAGTAATGAGCCACAAAAACCAAGTTGCCTTCGCTATGTGAATGAACCATTCGCTATATGAGGCACCCAGTAAATAAGAGGTCCATAGATTCCACATTTTTTTAGATGACATTCATCACGAAATAAACAGCCCTTTGGAAGAAGGGCTATAGGTCTCCCATCCTTAGATGTGTGAGACCATAGAAAATATGACAGTACCCTGGCACACATCACTGCCCCTTCGTGTGCCTTCTCTATCACTGACAATAACTGCTTGGAATCGGAGTTTAATTTGTTAAAGTACACGATTAAAGACAACGACAGTGATTGTTTGATAGGGCTTTCATACAAATAATAAGTGGCAGGGAACATGGATCTGCAAGTAGTAATGTGCTGAGTATACACAGTGCTAACATTTAACCTCTTCCTTTCGCATCAACGGTATTAAATTACGTAAACAGCAATAAACGATTAAGTTGCAGAAAATTGTAACAGTTCACATGATTCACATCTACTTAGTCACAATTCAGTTTTTGACCGGTTCTTAAATTTCACAAAGATTTTAAAGTTTTCCCCAGAGGTATTCAGATAACTTTTGAATGCAAATGAAGCGTTAGAATAATCACAATTCGTATGAAACTTCGAATATTTAAGGGAAATTATAGGATTCCAAAAAATTTTGATTTAGACAGTCTTTTACTTTCAGAAGGAAATGGATGTTACGGACGTTCAAAGGTTTCACAGCAATAAATCCCAACAGGGTGGAAACCAGATGCATTTTATTCACAGATTCAAAGCAGCAGTCAGCGGGTTAAAAGTGAATTCATTAGCCAAAAAAATATTACCGACTTTTACTCAGCCCACGCTTCACACAGTTGCTTTATTCAGCCCATACAGTAAAACATGCATTGAGTGCACATTAAAATCATAGAACCAAAATAAAATACAGATAGCACCCGAGTCCTTGACCTTAGTAAAGTGAACTTCAAGAAAGAGAAACTGTATGACCGTCAAGCTCACGAGTGCTTAGAAGGTAACAGACAACTTCAGGAAATAGAAGTGTTTTACAACAGTTTTAACACGTAATAATCAATATTTATGCTTAATTATGTGGAAATGTAACTATAACTGGGTACAATATGTGCCATTTTACAGCTGTCTTAGAAATAACTAGGGCATATCCCGATTACTAGTGGTCCTGATCTACAATAAGGATACAGGCCAAAGTTGTGGCCACTAGCGAATGCTACCCGAAGCTGTGGGCGACAACCACAAACTCCAGGACAAGCGCACAGTGAAACAAGAGAGGTTTTCGTGAATCGCATCCAGCACTTAGACACGCGCAAAGCTAGGTGCAAGCCGTTTATGCCTAAGCTGGACTTTTCTGAAATAAGGAATGCTGGTAGGACCACATCCATCAATCAAGACAGCAAGAGTTGAAACTGTGCTGACTCAGAAGACGCAAACTCCGATCAGAGAGGCAGAGGGAAACAGTGACTCAAAATGATGTAGGCACCATCTTCAAGGTAAACGATCGCCGATCACAGCACCACGATCAGATCACTGTCCTCAGTGAAGCGACCACTGTTCGCATCTGTAACTGCCAGCGAGATTTGACGTCGCAGGGATCCAAACGTTTTAAAAGGTATAATGGAACCACTTTTCCTGGGATTGAGCGTGAAAAATAATAAGCGGCGATTTCAAATTACGACTGAGTCGCTTAACAAATGATGGGAGTTGGTAATAAGGTGTCACTCCATACGAGCAGCTAGGAAGACAAACCTCGCAGAGAAGCGCGCTTGCAATTAAATCCCTTCTAAGAGCCACAAGGCTGTTCTCTCGCGGAATGGCAGGCCTGGGATGGCAGGGAAGCTGTCGCAAAGAAATGAGGAACTATTTAGGGAAAACGTGATATTGGTTTTTGCATACTAAAGAAGAAAACTAAAATTATAACTCGTCATAGGGAGTGATTATTACATTGACAAGGATGCAGGAAACGAGGTTAAAACTATCGGTTAATTAATAAACAGCTAATTAATAAACAAAGCATTCAAAAAAATAAGGAAGAGAACATAATTAAAATTTTGTAAAGTGAGAGCTACACATGTAATACCATGTAGATGTGAGTCGTGACTCCTAAACAACATATAAAAGTAAACTACAAACAGTAAAAATGAGATTTTTCAGGAAAGTTTGAGGAGTTACCAGGTAATACCACGTTATACATGAGGATATTAGGAATCACCTAGATATTTATGAAATTGATGAGAAGAGTGAAGGGAATAAAACATTACAGCAACATCACCTACAAACAAGAGAGAAATCCACATCAGAACGCGCTTTATCAACCAAGTGGCAGAAGAGACGCAGAGACCCGCACAGAGGCTCCATCACGGCGGCGTTGCAAACTGTAATAAGTTAAGTCAAGTAATAATTATTTAAAATAGTATCTAACAGTACCACTGAGTGAGGTCCACGTTGGGTACAGGATACGCCAAAGAACTGACTGAAGTAAATGCCAAATCAGAATCTAGTAACAGCAGACTGGAAGAAAAATTTACTGCAGAGAACTGTTCATCTGTATGAGGTCTAACCATAGAGAACTACACATAACGTGAGGAAATAAAGTTTTATAAAAAATAAATTAAGAAACCGGAGTGGTCGTCAATGTGGTGGTTCCTTTATTATATGAATGACTAAATTTGTTTCAAAGTCGTCAGTACCCTAGCATGTCGTAAAAAATTAAGGTATATATCCAATTAGAAAGCATCATAAGAGATCGTGTCTACTGATTTTCGTCCCGTTCACATTATTCCTTCGTGGTGCGTCTTTTTTCCGTGTATATCGTGATAAGAGTATTACAGGGCATAGGGCCTCATATTTGAAAAAATCCAACCTGACTTTAAACCATTTAATTTATTTGCAAATGTATGACGGAATGATAACTGGTGAGACGAGAATGAATACAAAACAATGACTTCCTCTATAAAATCAACGTTTAGTCTTCATTTTACAAAAAACAATGGCTGGCAGTGGACGTCCTGTCTCTTATTCCGTGACCATAGTTACGCGCCACGACTGCGCCGGCAACTAATTAACAAAGTCTGGTTCGTTTAATTGAAGTTCCACAAAAGTCTGAGTTGAAAAGTTACATGGAAGACCAGCCCGTTACCAAGGTCACTACCTAAGCACAGGTGTAGTATATTGACCAACTAAATAGCGAGCAGGACAGACCCAGAACTATGCACCTAGCTAGTAGCTACGTCATGTGGAGCAACAACTGGCTGCTCTAAAGATTATACTGCCTCTTCTGCAGTACGGATTTTGAATCAGGTTCTGAGCACACACATCTGTGAAGTGACTGTTTTCACTGTATGGAATAAAGAACGCGGTAGACGCTTTTTAAACAAAAATTGTAACATAGCACTGTAAATTATTTGGTGTAGAACAAGGACCATAAGATTGACAATTTGCGAAGTATTTACACGTCAACTTGAGTATAGAATACAACTCTTGTCCTTCTAAACGAACGAAAGTAATCGGCTCGTAAGCGAATGTCGTATTCAGTAGGATATACTTCATACAATGCAACCATTCCAAAGCGTTTGAGGCTGCTCCACATGAAACAAAGGTCAGCTCACGTGTCATAGAGATTGATTTCCTTTGATTAGATTTTTCCCCATATACCTTGAGACTTCGAAAGAAATTTGAGTACCATGTACCAAGACTAGTACGATAGCGTTTTACGCAGTATATTTCTTAGAATCAGGTAGCTAGAAATCCGTTCAGAAATATCCTTTATCTCGCATCTGGTTCTTTATCTCGAAGGTCTAAACGACGTTTTAGGTGTCATAATCAGGAAAGGTATTACATATTTGAAACAGATTATATTGGCCAATAACGTAATAAACTCGAAGTTACTGCTGATTTTGAGCAAGCTGTAGTAAATACTGTTATTCTTGTTTTCAGTCTGAAGAATGGCTTGTTGCAGCTCATCAAACTTGAATATCGTAAGCAAGTCTCCTGACCTCCGCGTAACTACCGCAAATTCCAACGATTTTAGGATGCTTGCTGTAGCAAAATCTTGGTCTCCCTACCTACAGTTTTTCCACGACTTAACTCCCGCCACTGCCAAACTGACAATTCTTTAGTGTCTGAGGATTTGTACAATTAGCCGGCCTTATTTCAGTGATTCATTGTCTCTTCAAAAATTACCTTCCCTACGCATTACAACATTTGAAAACTTTCTGTTTCCTCCTTGTCAAGTTTGTTCATTGTCTTCGTTTAACTTATGAACAAGACTTCGCTTAAGAAATACCTTTAAAACAGGCGTCCTCACACTTAAATTTAAGGTAAATGTTATCAGATCTCCCTTTTTTAGAAACGCTTTTGTTGCTGTTGCCAGTCGTCTCCATTTTGGCCATCTTAAGTTATCAAACACCATAATAGATCTGCTATTTTAGTGTTTCATTGCCCTATCTAACTACCTCAGTACCGTCTGGTATAGCTAACGTGCATTATACCTGTTTTACTTTTGTTGGAATACATCTTTTCAAGACACTATCCATTTCGTTTAGCTGATCTTCCAAGTCCTATGCAGTTCCTAAAAATATTACTGCGCCATCGGTCAACGTAATTTTTTATTTTATTCTCTCTGACCTTTAATTCTATTTTCAAATTCATCTTCGGTTTCCCTTGCTGTTTGCTCAATTTACGGAATGAATAACACGGAGGATAGGCTACAAACTTGTTGCACACACTTCTCAATTACTGCCTCTTTTTCATGTCCTTCGACTCCTACAAAAACAGTCTGTCTTTCCCTAATAAAACACTACTTACGAAAATAGAGCTGACGCTAGTAACTAATACAGATAACGTTAATTTAATTTTCTGCCCATGCTTGAAAGAATATGACTATAATTGAGAGGTGAAACACTTTCGTGATGATCTGCTAAATATTATTTGCTGTCTGAAAAAAATCCACTTCCCATGGTCTTGCTTGGTGTTCATTTTTATTTCTTTTCGGAGAATATTGCAGATCACTTGAGAACATCATAAAAATGAAAGTTCATAAATGGAATAAATTTTAGTGATTCAAAATACTCTTTCTATCTCTTACTGATTCATTTGTAGATCACCGAGAACATTCCAGAACATTCCAGAACAGCAGAGAATATTCCAAAACATCCAAAAATATTCTAGAACGCTAAAGAAAACTCTGGAAGTTTCTAGAACATACTAGAAAATTCTAAATTATGCCAGAACATTCCAAAACGTTAAAGAATACTCCGGGATACTCTACGTTCAAGAATATTGGTAAAACCTCAAGAAAAGTATAGATAAATCTTTATTGCTTTCTCCTGACATATTCGTTGATGTGAAAAAAACGGAGGTTGACCTGGTGACCACCATGATGTCATAGCGTGCGCATATAACACTTATATTTCCACAGCTTCAACAGCTACCACCAGTTTCTAGATAACGTGAATAACTCTGTTTCTCGTTGTTGTTCAGTGTAATGATTTCTTCTGAACATAAGAGCATTAACACTTATATTGCAAATGTTCTGTATTCCATTATTTTATAAAGGTTTGTATCTGTTTCAGTAATAGCTGTGGATGTCACGTATAATTATATCTGTGATTTTATATGTGATCGCTGTTTTCTGCTGTCAGCTGACGATGGTATGGTAAGCAAAAAGCCGGTTCAGAATCAAATAAGTAATATATTGCAGAACATCACAAAAGTATTTTCTGCTTAATACTAAAACAAATTAATCGGTACACAAAACGGGTTAGAACACTGTTGCAGAAACGACGAAACAAACATGCCAAATTCAAACAGACGCAAAATCCCCAAGACTGGAGAAGCTCGAAATTTAGCGCGGACTTCAATGCGAGATGCTTATAACAGTTTCCACAACGAAACTTTGTGTCGAAACCTGGCAGAAAATCCAAAGAGATTCTGGTCGTATGTGAAGTATGTTAGCGGCAAGGAACAATCAATGCCTTCTCTGCGCGATAGCAATGGAGATACTATCTAAGACAGTGCTACCAAATCAGTGTTACTAAACATAGCCTCCCGAAATGCCTTCACAAAAGAAGACGAAGTAAATATTACAGAATTCGAATTGAGAACAGCTGCCAACATGAGTAACGTAGAAGTAAATATCCTAGGAGTAGTGAAGCAACTTAAATCACTTAATAAAAGCAAGTGCTCTGGTCCAGACTTTATACCAATTAGGTTCCTTTTGGAGTATGCTGCTGCATTAGCTCCATACTTAACAATCATATACAACCGTTCGCTCGACGAAATATCAGAACCCAAAGACTGCAAAGTTGCACGGGTCACAACAATATTCAAGAAAGGTAGTAGGATTAACCCACTAAATTACAGGCCCATATAGTTAACATCGAAATGCAGCAGGATTTTGGAAGATATATTGTGTTCAAACATTATGAATTACCTCGAAAAAACTATCTATTGACACACAGTCAACATGGGTTTAGAAAACATCGTTCATGTGAAACCAACTAGCTCTTCATTCACTTGAAATGTAGAGTGCTATTGACAAGGGATTTCAGATCGATTCCGTATTGCTGGATTTCCGGAAGGCTTTTGACACTGTACCACACAAGCGGCTTGTAGTGAAATTGTGTGCTTATAGAATATCGTCTCATTTATGTGACTGGATTTTTATTTCCTGTCAGAGAGGTCACCGCTCGTAGTAATCGACGGAAAGTCATCGAGTGAAACAGAAGTGATTTCTGGCGTTCCCCAATGTAGTGTTATAGGCCCTTTGCTGTTCCTTATCTCTATAAACTATTCGGGAGACAATCTGAGCAGCCGTTTAGGTTGTTTTGCAGATGACGCTGTCGATTATCGTCTAATAAAGTCATCAGAAGATCAAAACAAACTGCGAAAAGATTTAGAAAAGATATCTGCATGGTGTGAGAATTGGTAGTTGACCCTAAATAACGAAAAGTTTGGGACCATCCACATGAGTGCTAAAAGGAACTCGTTAAACTTCTGTTACACTATAAATCAGTCCAATCTAAGAGCCGTAAATTCAACTAAATACCTAGGTATTACAATTACGGACAACTTAGATTGGAAGAAACACATAGAAAATGTTGTGGGGAAGGACACTTAGAAAATGTAACAGATCTACTAAGGAGACTGCCTACGCTAAGCTTTTCCGTCCTCTTTTAGAATACTGCTGAGCGGAGTGGGATCCTGCCAGACATGACTGACGGAGTACATCGAAAAAGTTCAAAGAAGGGCAGCACGTTTTGTATCATCGCGAAATATGGGAGAGCGCGTCACAGAAATGATACTGAATTTGGGCTGGAAATCATTGAAAGAAAGGCGTTTTACGACGCGACGGAATCTTCTCACGAAATTCCAATCACCAACTTTGTCCTCAGAATGCGAAAATATTTTGTTGACACCGACCTACAGAGGGAAAAACGATCATCCCGATAAAATAAGGGAAATCAGAGCTCGTACGGAAATATATAGGTGTTCGTTCTTTCCGCCCGCTATACGAGATTTGAGTAATAGAGAATTGTGAAGGTGGTTCGATGAACCCTCTGCCAGGCACTTAAAAGTGATTTGCAGAGTATCCATGTAGATGTAGTTGTAGAACACAAAAATCTATGTACATCACAGAACACTGCACCACACTGCAATCGCAGCGTTCTACTGGGAAAAGCGAATCCCTCCACCACAGCTGACAGAGAAAGGACGTGAACCTGGACATTTATAGGGCGGGAGGGATCCGATCTCGGAGGTTCAGCTAGCCATTTGGCGTCTCCTGAGCGAGAGCTGCCCACTGCCGCGAGTTTAACATCTCGTAGAACTGCGAGCGAACTGCCGTTAGGCAGGATTAGCCATGTTTAAAAAGTTGAGCACTCCGGCGAGAGCCCTCTGAACAAGACCCCGTCGAGCACCTCTCCTCTCCAACTGGGCTGCCTCCCCCCCCCCCCCCCCCCCCCCCCGCCCCTGCGACCTCTCGCAGGCAACTTGGGAACGGTGGCGGCTGCCGAGTGATAGCCCCCTCCCACCCAAATCCAGCCGGCTGCATTAACTGAGCCAGTACGGCCTCCGAGGAAGCGGACCGGCCTTAATAATTCACGGCTGCAAATCGAACAGATATAAGAGGGGAGGCCGCCCCCCTCCCCTCCGCTGCTGGCGAGCGCCCAGGGGACGCCGGCGCAGACAGCTTACGTCCGACCGCCTTTTCTGTTTTGCTCCCCCGAAGACGACACGCACTTCCATTTTATGGCACTGTCGGAGGCTTTCTCGAGCCAGATGTCGGATATTATATTCGGCGTACCTCAGTGACGTAAGTTTCTTGTCTGTGCTGCGGTTCAATAGCCGCCGGTCGAGGGCTGCGCTGTCAGAATATACAACATATTACCTATAACCTTCCTTTACAGGAATCGCAGGTCACGGCTCTGGAGAATTCCTTCCGAGCTCCATTTCCAGAGACGGAACAAAAAAGTGCAACAGACAACACATTTCCTTCAGTGGCAGCTGTCTCCTGCACCGACGTTTAAGAACAAATTATGGTCCTCGTTACAGTATGTCGCGTTGCAATGCGTTTGGAACAGTTTTTGAAGAGAAGCATGCGGGCTCAAGTTCCTATGCCTCCAGTTTCGACCTATTAAAATACGTAGCTTTCTTCAATTCGAATGTTAGTATAAACACCGCAGTTTTCACTAGATGTGTAATAAGCCTTCGCCATCTGCCGACGTACTCACTGAATTAGGCAACCAATTTTAGGAGCTCTTACGGTTTAATGATAAGTCTAAACACTGATGCAATGTGTCATTTTTCGCATTCGCTTATGATCACGAGATGTGAAAGAAGTAACTTAACCAGATATTGAATCTGAAATCTTCACTGATATCATCTTCTACCAAAACGTGAATACTATTTCACTTTCACAACTCCTGATTATTCAGACCTTAAGATAATTTTTAAGAGATAGACATTACTAATCATTTGTGACCATTAGTAGCTGAGATTGTTAGAAGACATATGTTTAATTGGGTAACATCCACATTTTATTTTCACACCGTGAGTGTCCTTAACAAGTTAACGTAACTGTGCTATTGCAGTTTCTGCAACTCACCATTTGCTATGTTTGGAGTCAATCACGTATAGCTTATAAATAGCCACATTGAAACAATATGAGACAACACAATGGTTATTATGAGACAGTGACAACAATATTGACTGTCCGGTGCTTTGGTCTGCTCGTTTTACATTCAACATTCTGTAAATATTGTGACGCGTCTCACCTACCGTTTTATCACAGTGAAATGGCACAGGAACTCGAAACAGCGGAGGAAGAAATGTAGTATCTCTGACAATGTGGCTACGTCATCTTCTAGTGTATTCAAACTGTTAGTTTTCTTGAACATTAGATGTATTATTTAACGAAAATTCGTTCCAGGGTAACTGAAATTTTCGTTTTTTTATTTGTATTTATTTAAGACACCAGGGACATACTTATCGTTTATGTATTTTTCTTAGTCCTACTTATCGCTCTCCGAAGATCAACAAATTTCGATATACTGTCTTATCAGCGACTACATAGGGTGTTGCAGGGGCAATGGTAATTATTCGAGGATATGAAAGGAACGATCATTCCAAGTAAAGAAAAGTAGTAACATGGGCTCTAAAACACATACATCAAGAGCTGTGGGCACATGTTCAGTAGAAGCAGAGATGAGGCAGAACCCCTGTTTCTTAAGGTATGCACTTTAGAGTACGTGTGTACTAGAATTTCATGCTTCGAATGCCAGTTCCCGTCATGTCACTGAATACTGCCGATTCCTCTTGGGATTCACTGTAGAACAAAGAATGGTATAACTTAAAAGTGTTTTGTAATCTACAGCATCTAAAAATTTCTTTTTATTAAATAGAACATATATCTATACTGCTTGGGAAAAAAACATGAGCATTAAGTGTTTGCGCTGTTGTAGTTAAGTTAGCTTTATTGTGCTACGCAGCTGTTCTTACAAATGATTCTTAAAATTGGAGGAGGGTGAAAGGGGGATGGGGGAACGCAGTGTCGTGAGGACAGCTGAGCCCTTTCCATGAAGAGAACACGACAACAGCAGAAGGAGACTGCACAATGCTAGAAGGAAACTAGATATATCAAGTGGTCGGACGTCATAAAAAAACATGGAAATGATATCGCAAAATAGGGGCTACAGATAGAGATCAGTATCTGATAGTCTTTTGATATGAAAGAATAATAGTTTCACGCTCTTAAAGTTACGTTTGAAAGAGTCTGCTATTATTTTGGCCGCTATGTATGATTCTACTTGATGAGCTGAGTGAGTTGTATCAACTTGGAGTTTGTTCCTGTTTAGAGAATTTCTATTCGGTCCCAAAAGCTGAGTCAGTTGAATCAATATTGAGTTCAATCAGTTGCTTTTGTCACTTAGAGGATCAACAATGGGGTTGGTTCCTGTTGGCGCATTTGACAAATGCGGTTTTAAGAGTCATAACCTTCACCTCGATAGGAAACGGATGAGAAAACCTGTTGGTTTCTTTCCAGAACCATTCAGCAAGGAAACTGTCATTCATTGCGTTCACTGATAAAGTCAGACTGTCGGTATTAAAACACGTACGTCAATGTGAAAATTCCAAGTCTTAAGTATTTGAAGACAAAACTGATTAAAATATACATATTGCTCCAAAATTTTAAACAATTAAGAAATAAAATCTATGAAATTCTAATTTTCTTAATGAAATGCAACCTGCACACCGTATATGTATGATACGTATTTACAAACATCATTTGGGTGGTGAAATAGGAAGACGAATATGAATGGATTTAGCAAGAATACAAGTATGAAAAAAGAAGGTGTCGCTCACATTAAGAAGGGAAGCAAATGTAAAAGTTTTTAAATCCCTAGTTTTTCCAGTGATTAGCATTTTGAAGCTAGTGTTACACACGTAGAGAGTCGCGTTAAGTAGACAACAGTAATAACATTGCACTGTGTTCACTGTGCTCGCCGCTGAATGAATCATCCTCCATATGGGTCTTCTACAGTGGCGGGTGATCCTAGTGAGAGAAACGACAAACATTCACTACTGGAACCCTATGGCACTAACACAGCATTAAATACTAGAAATATAAAATATCAGTACTCCAGTCTTGCTCTTGAAGGCGTATGAATTTTATTTTCCATTGGCTTAGGTGAGTGGTGAAAGACAACGGTGTGTTCCATCAACCGCGACTGCTCTGCTGTCATTTCAAAGTTTTGCGAGAGTAGATCTCGTGTGGGTAGTGGGAGGCGGAGTCCATGACGTCACTAATGCATAATGGCCACTAGACCCTAACATAGGGACAGGTGGAAAGAGGAGGTGTCGAAAGGGTGAGCGGCTGCACAGGGACTCCGCGCATTCTCAGTCACAGCAGAGAGGCAAGGAGGAGGGAACCCTACAGTAACTTGCTAATGTGTTCGCAACACGATCTCAGGGAGAGGTCAGATGCCGCTGTTCTGTAATGCACGATGTTCCTTCCATCCTTTCAGCTATATGTAGTATTCTCTTCCAGTACAGAGTTCAAAAGACCGCTCGTCCAGATACCAAATATGCAATGTTAGCTCAGTGTTTGGCTGCTCCTACTCTGACGCTTGTTCTTGAGTCCTGCACGACCGAGTAAGCGAGCACAAAACACAAGATGGGGCGATCACACCCTAACTGGTTAGGCTGCCTGCACGAGAGCTTGAGGCCGAGCATAGATGCCGTGACCGCATACGTAGCACGTAACTTCAAACACATTACATGTGCCATTATTCGTGTCAGACTGCAGCCAGTACGGGCTTCTCAGTTTTGGTGTCTCTCTCTCTGCAATCATGCAGCGTGAGGAAGCCAGTGCAATGTTTAAACTTTGAAGAAACTGGGAGGTTTAAAAAGCCAAGTATGGAGTAGATTTCTGTTGGTTATAGGCGAAAACAGTGCGTCTACTGGGTACATATCGTACATAAACTGCTTCACATTATTGTGTTTCCAGTCGGGAAGCGCTCATGTAAAGAAACATGATTGCAAGAAACCTCACAAAGATGCAGCTCCTTCAGGGAAACCGACAATAATAATAATAAAAAAAAATATTACAGCAAAGTGTGGTGCAATGTGTCATAAAGATATGAGTCCTTTTGATGCTGTTTCAGAGAAATAGGCCAAGAATTAATACATCTAGGTGCGCATTACGGAGAAGTTAACGTGGCAGATGTCATGCCACATCCCTCTACTATAAGCAGACATGTCAGAGAACAAGTTGATGCAATACGAAACTGCATAACGCCTTCTGTTATTGCGGAAGTTATTAATAAAATATGTTCATAATGAGCTGCGCTATTTGACGCTTACAACACATTACATTAAAACAGATTGGTCTCATGTGAACAGTGTTTTATCTACAACAAAATTCCCGGACTTTAACAAGACTGGAGTAAATATAGTGAAAGAAATTGAAGAGAGGATGGCTGATTGGGACATTTCGCCGGATATGTTGTACAGTTTTGTTTTTGTCTCCGACCAGGGTGCCAATGTAATAAAGGCTTTGGAAAATCACGAAAGGATTCCTTGTGCTGCTAATTGTGTAAACACATCACTTAGCCACACTTTTGATGAAGATAACTTATTGTTAAATCATGCCCGAACATCGCATCAACAATAAATACTGCAAAATGCATTGTAAGGTACATTAAGAAAAGTGGCCTCTGCCCGTCTTTGAAATCATCGTTGAAACAAGAGGTCTGTACACGCTGGAACAGCTTGAACACTGTGCTGGAATCCTTACACACTCAGTATAACCAAGTTGCTGCTTTGCTGACGGTAAAGGACTCCACTTACAGATTGCGATGATATGATAATGAGCTTGCACGAAAAATTGCGCATTTTCTGAGACCATCTAAAGAGTCCACAGATAAATTAGAAGGCGAAAAAGAACCAACAATCCAGTTAGTTATTCTTTGGTTTCACAAACTGCAACAAATTTGCAATGTCAATGACACTGACTGTCAGGTGAGTAATTACTGCAGTTAAAAGCACTGTTTCATTATGATATGCGACAGACTTATAATTAACTAGCGTAATTTATGTGTACTAACAGAGATGTATTTTGTAACAGGAGGTACAAAGGATTAAAAATCGAGCCTTCACTTTCGTTTGTGAGAAGATTGTGATCTCTTTCAGACATAAAATTGCTACGTTTCAGCCGCGGTGGTCTCGCGGTTCTATGCGCGCAGTCCGGAACCGTGCGACTGCTACGGTCGCAGGTTCGAATCCTGCCTCGGGCATGGATGTGTGTGATGTCCTTAGTTAGTTAGGTTTAATTAGTTCTAAGTTCTAGGGGACTAATGACCACAGCAGTTGAGTCCCATAGTGCTCAGAGCCATTTTTTTGCTACGTTTCATTGGCCATCTTTCATGATCTTAATATGCTTGAAATAAATGAATAGCAGGAAATTCTTAGCAATGTGCGACAAATGTGTGCTACGTACGAAGGTACAACATGCAATCATTAACATAATCGTTTTTTGCATAGTTAGTGGATAGTGTATTATAGGGAAACGGTAATGTTATAATTCGTATAATATTTCATTAACGTAAAACACACCGTTTTACGGAAACGTTTGGATGATTTGCAAATCAGTTCTATATTACTTGTCTCTTTTGTTTATTATCATAGACCCTTCAAGTAGTGTGTCATCACCACCGAGAAAGAGAGATCGTTTCAAGGATGGAGGAACAACAGAGCATCCGCAGCAGATGAAGTAGATCTCTACATTTTAATGCACCCCAGATATGATGATCACATCTTAAAGTGGTGGAGCAGACGTGAAACAGATCTGCCAGGCCTGGCTGCAGTTGCGAGACGTATTTTATGCATCCCAGCAACAAGCGCACCTAGTGAAAGATGCTTTAGTAAAGCCGTCCTGTTACTAACAAATCGCCACACCCAATTAAATCCAGAACGCGTTAATGATTTACTGCTGATCAACAATAACTATTTTTGTTTCTGTTGCAAACAAGTGAAAAGTATGGCAAGTTACGTCTGTAAATGTTTAATGTTCTTTGTATGCTTTCTTTATGAAGATGGTTGTCTTCTAGGTTACAGGGACAGGAAAAATATATTTTCTGTTTGGAAATGAGAGTCCTCTTCCATCCGCGATTGTATTGAAATATCATTATACTTTCCAAGTGCTTTATGAATTCAGCTGTGTCACGTACCAGTTCTTGGAAACTTTACTTTTGTATTAAAAGCGAGAGAGAGAGAGAGAGAGAGAGAGAGAGAGAGATAAATATATTGTGTGTGTGTGTGTGTGTGTGTGTGAGAGAGAGAGAGAGAGAGAGAGAGAGAGAGAGAGAGAGAGAGAGAGAGCTTTGGATTTGTACAGTAGAGTGCAGCGAGCTGCGGCGAGGCGAGGCGAGGTGAGACGTGAGCGGTGACCGGTCATGCTCGGTTATCCGCGTGTCCGGAATCCGGACAACAGGCATGTGGCGAGTACGTGACCGAGACGAGTCGTGTGGGGCCGGACACGAGCGACTCGGTCCCACCGTCAACTGGCGAGCCGTGACCGGTCAAACACGTTGCAGCACTCCAGCTTGTTCACCAATCGGTAGAACATAAAACTTTTCCCTCACTGATCCAACACAATGCGTGAAAATCTATACAACCCTCGCGGAAAAGAACTGATAGCACAGTGGAAGTGTGTTTTCTAGGGTACAAAATAAAAGTACACTACGGAAGGATCTTTTAGGAAAGGGTTATGAGGAAGGGATCACCAGTTCATCTCACAGCGATTTTCTGGGAACGTTGTCGATCTGTTTCAGGTTTCCCTGTCTCCTGACAGTCGAGATCAGGAGTTTGTTGAGAATATATATGGAGAATGGGATTCAGAGGTTATTATTGGTAATCAGTAGTTCTGCATTCAGACTGACTGGGTCGCAAAGCGAACAAAAGTCAGACATCAGGCAAAGAATGACTTTATTTAATTCTTCAGGCTTTCCCGGCGAAATCTTGACATGTGGAAGAATCGGGTCTACTGCCGGATGTTTGTGTCGCACCTGAAGAAGGCAACGAGTTACGGGGCTGAAATATTGTGCCAATGCGACACAAACATCCGGCAGTAGACGCGATTCTTCCACATGCCAATGACTTTATTGCTATATGATGCGCTTCGGAATTTATCCATCATCAGGTAGTTATCTAAAATCAAAGACAAAAATATTTTATAAAACAAAGTAATGGATAAATATAGTACTCCACTTGACTGAAATCATCAGACACAAATTGTACTGCACATACACAGGAGCTATTGCTACATATAGGTACGGCTTTTCAATTTGTATGGGAAAAAAACATTCGCAGACTACGACACAGCTCTGCACAGTACGGAACAAGAAGATATTTTTGCCATTAGGTGGCAGTACAAGATCCATAGTGGCGCTAGTGGGCATCAAGTAAACTACATTTATTATACCATGTGTCTGATGGCTGTGAACCCACTTTCAATATTAGACGTAAAAGAAATATTTTCTTTGTACAGATGGTAGTGATGAAATTACAGTGATAAAAGGCTATACAAAACATTTGTTTAAATTCGGGAATGCTACGTGGCGCCACACCTCGTCAAAATCTAGAATCACAACAACTGTGTGATATAACACGAGACGTAAAATCAAAATTTAAAATTATAGTAATACAAAGAAAAAACTCCTAAAAGTTGAATACACGCAGTAAAATAGGAGAGCATGTATACAATATCTACGTTCAAACTAGGACAAAATGTATGTCAAATCCAAATCCGGTACCAGAAAGTACTCAATATGCGCCACAGCGCTTACATCAAAGCGAAGAACCGTTTCCTGCTAATGAGTACAACCGCTTTTTACAAAATGCAGGAAATATTTACGTATAAACAAAAGTCTATCATTACACGTCATGTCTATAAAAGAAAGTAAGACATATTACATTGAGCCGTACATCGTCAAACGTTAAAATGGTGGCGTCTTGTAACGCATGACGCTTTACAAATGATAAAACTCGAAGTATGAAATAAGCAGTAATCGTACATCTCAAACTATAAAATATAAAACGCAGATGGCCAACGCTAGTGGGTGGCGGAGGTACCCGAGGAAGGAGGGGAAAGGGGAGATGCATTACATAAAAATTAAACTGTAACAGAAGCGTTTATCAGAATCATACATTGGTACTACACAATACCGGAAGCGCGAAGCCGCGCTCATAGCAAAATCTGTAACATATCGAAAAACCGTTTCCTATGAGAGCGGATCTTTTCGTCCAAGAGTCCATGTTAGTTAGCATTAAAACGCTTATAAATCTCAATTGCTTCCAAAATATCTAAATCTAAGCCTTTGGACTCTATAAGAAAAATCGTTAGAGATTTTTCAATTGTATCTAAACTATGCTTCTTCATAGTAGGATGACAAACCATGGCAGTAGTGTTTTTATTACAGTGTTCTCTGAATGTGTTTAAAAAGTCACGCCCCGTTTGCGCAATGTAAAAACTATCACGGGATCCACAAGTGATTTTATAGACTTCAGACTATGTTAATTTATGCTGCTTATCTTCAACAGATGTACGCAGAACTGTCATAGTCTTGTATTTTTATATATTGTATTTTTTTAAATACATTGGTAATTCGTTCATAGAAATGTCCTGTACTGTATGTAGATGCATATGTAGATGGATTCTCGGGGGCAATCGGGAATAATTTTTTTCCTCTATTGAAGACCGAGTTGCAAATGTTCCGTAGCTGTGCACTTCGGGTCCTGTGTGATACCAATGTCTGATTCTGGTAATTGCTTCTGTTTCCGTTTAATTTTTATGTAAGGCATCTGCCCTGTCCCGCCTCCCCTTCCCCTTCTACCTCCCCCCTCCCTAGTTTCTACTGTTTGTGTTTTATATTTCGTGATTTGAGATGTGCGATTACAATATGTATTTCATACTTTGAGTTTATATCTTTTTCAAAGCGTCACAAATGCTACGATTTTCATGTTTAAATGTGATGGCGCCAAGCAATATTTCTTATTTTTATATGTACTGTAAGTTGGCTATTTAGCCTTTTATGTTGGTAACGGCACGTAGCGTTCTGTATGAAAATCACTGAGTGTGCTGTGTGCTGTCTGTGGCTGGTTGGACTCATTGTTGGAATATTCGCTTATGTAGTGTTGGGCAGTTGATGAGAACAACGCGTAGCGTTAGGCAGTTGGATGTGAACAACCAGCAGTGGTGGATGTGGGGAGAGAGATGACAGTTTCGAGAGCGGACGATCTGGACGGGTGTTCGTCAGAAAAAGGAAATTTGTAAGACTGGATATCATGAACTTATATTATGACTTTTGAACATTGTTAAGGTAAATACATTGTTTGTTCTCTATCAAAATCTTTCATTTGCTAACTATGCCTATCAGTAGTTAGTGCCTTCCGTAGTTAGAACCTTTTATTTAGCTGACAGTATTGGCGCTCGCTGTATTGCAGTAGTTCGAGTAACGAAAATTTTTGTGAGGTATGTGATTCATGAAAGGTATAGGTTATTGTTAGTCAGGGCCATTCTTCTGTAGGGATTATGGAAAGCCAGACATCGTTGCGCTAAAAAATATTGTGTGCCAGTTTAGTAACGATCAGAATAAGTAAAGAGAGAAATGTCTGAGTACGTTCAGTTGTGCTAGGCTGTTTGAAAATCAGATAACGTAAGAGGTTTACCAGCATAGTAATTTATAATTTTTCTAAGGGAACGTTACGGTACATTACGTGTAAAATCCCATGACCGATTTTTGTTTACATTAAAATACTTCCTATGTTTTAATAAAGACTGGTGGTATTCGTTAGCAGAAAATGGTTCTTTGATATGCTGTAAGCGCAGTGGCGTATGTTTAATACTTTCTGGTACCGGATTTGGGTTTGATAAACGTCCTGTCCTAGTTTCAACGAAGATATAGTATTCCTCTTCCCCTGTTTTATTGCCTGTGTTTAACTTCGAGGAATATCTTTGTATTGCTATTTTATATTTCAGTTTTATGTCTCTTGTCATCCCGCACAATTGTTATGATTGTAGGCTTTTACTTGTGTGATGCCACGTACCATTCCCGAAGGAAAAAAATATTTTCTGTAACCGTTTATAACTGTAATCTCGTCATTACCATACTATACAGAAACTATATCTTTTACGTCTATTACGATAACTTGGCTCACAACCATCACACACACGTTATAATAGATGTAAATTAGTTGATACACCCTGGCGCCACTATACATTTTGTAATGCCACCTGGTGGTCTGCACCACATGGTGGTCTGCATTTTCTATAAACTGTACAGTATTGGTCCACATGACACTACAATGTCTCTTGATCAAAACTTATCTAAACATATTACCATGGGCATTTTGCCATGGAAGTTCTCAGGGCCAAAGCTTCATTCTGGCCGTGCAGGCCAATGATAAAGAAGGTTTCAGTAGGTTCTTCGATTTCAGGTGCCACACAGACAAATAGACAAATCTTCCTGATCCACCACAAATGTTTTCAGGTGATCTATCTTTTAACACTAAGATACCTTCTTCCATGGAAACTTAGGAAATAGCACCTTTTCCTCAAGTTCCTTGCAATTGTTCAGCGTTATTACCACTAAATTGGTAGACAGAATCACAGAACAGGACAGGCTATGATAGGAAATACACTATTCCCTGAAAGTGGTGCAGGAAATCGTTCTCCAGAAGAACATAAAAATCCTGTTCCCTTCTTCTGATCACCCCCATATCGAATCTATACAATCCATGTATAATATCCGAATGGACACAGCATGTCCCGAATGAACCAATGCTTTCAGTCCCTAAACCGTTAATAATATGCCGACTTTAACGTCTACTAGTCATAAGGTATTCAATATGCTACTTTCAGCTGGGTGCCCATGTCTCAACAGGAGGTTTTCACCAAATTTGCCTTCAACAATTACGTTTATCGTCTGTTTTAACTTGTGAAAATTAATACATTGGATTATACAGCGGGCTGACAGCCGGTCCCCGATTTCAAGTCTGTTATTATGTTGCCGGCTGAAGGAAGGACCGAACAGCGATAGCTTCTTAGTGTTTCTCCTTGTCTTAAAAGATGGCATGACAGGTATAGACCATTGGAAAGCTGAGAATCGATATGTTTAGTGAAGCATAACATACTCAATTTTCTTCAATATCTTGCGAGATAAAAGCAATAATTTTCACGTTTTGTTAGGTTTATCCCCCCCCCCCCCCCAGTCCCATCAAGTAAACACCCTCTAGAAATTGTGTAGTGTGCAGAGCAGCGAAGAAGAAAAGTGATACAGTCTGTGAGTAAGAGAAATATCTAGTGGCTTATTTTTTATGGCATACCGCACCAAGAAAATCTTCTGAAACAGTATTAGCTTTACTCCTCCTCCTGTTCTGTTTCCATGACTTGACATTGCCTTGCATCTAAAATTATGAAAACCTTCCCGCTACTTGTCGAAATTAGCACTTACATGGTCAGTTTCACACAATAGGAGCAACAAACAGTGTGAGACTTACCAGCCGTGTTCCCTGAGTGTTCCCAGCGCCTACACTTTGATTTGCATCTCTTCTATGCAGAGGAAATGACACAAACCGATTAGCTTCCTTCCACAACAGGGCGAAGTGTGGCCTCTTGTAATGATACTTAACTTCCCCTGCAATCTGGGGATTAATTCCTTTGTAAAATACGTTCACTACTCATTCCCATGCCTTCTCGAGTAGGATGTGATTCATTCCTTTTTCAAGACCCAGAGTATAGGTATGGCATGAAACCACGAAGACAGAGTTGGCATAAGTTTACGAATCTTCTCGTGACCTCTGCTGAAGAATGTACACACTTTTACTATAATAACTCACGAAGTTTTTATCTAAGTACCGGTCTGTTAATCTTTTACCCATCACCTTGAGTCTGCCAGCATTTTCTAACATCTCCTGTAACTCGACATATGTTTGAGCATCTCCCGATGACTTCAAATATGAAATATATAACTGAAAGCCATCAGGACATAAATATATTCAGCCAACATTGCAAACATCCTGTAAAAGGTGGCTAAATCCTCAAAGCACCTGCACCAACGGTAGAAGAGCTACTTACCATATAAGGTTGTAAAACTTCCCGATTGGATGATGGCTCTTACTTTACACTCAGTTATACCATTAAAACAAAGTTTTTAACAACTAGGGCAACTATCTGATACAGCAACGGCTTTGAAAAGTTTTTATCATAATTAGTCAAGTCAGCTGGCCGTGGTGGCCGAGCGGTTCTAGGCAGTTAAGTCTGGAACCGGGCGGCCGCTGCAGTAGCAGGTTCGAGTCCTGCCTCGCGCATGGATGTGTGTGATGCCCTTAGGTTAGTTAGGTTTAAGTAGTTCTAAGTTCTAGGGGACTGATGACCTCAGTAGTTAAGTCCCATAGTTCTCAGAGCCATTTTAGCCATTAGTCAAGTCATTAACTAAAGAAAAACACGTCAGTTGCATGTTTACGAGTCTACAGAATGAGTTTGAATTGTTAGTGAGGAAGCTCGAGTAAAGTGGTACATCTGTAAAAGAACAACAATAAAGTCCCAAATGAATCTAAAGGTAAAATGATCACCGTTGACAAGGAAGGCAGGATGTTGATGCTGTGGGGTCTCAGCAGACATGATGAATAATTACACTACGTTTTAAGAGGTCTGTCTACAGTCTGGAAGTAACAAAGCGGCATTACAACAAATAAAATCATATGTCGAAAGGAAACACAACAGAAAATAGGATGGATCTTAGCGCAAAAGCGAAACTGAAAAAATACAGTGATTCGCTAGGACACTCTATGGACTACACTATGACCCATACAACATTTCACATACAAAGAAACAAAGAGCTACAACATATCCTAAATATTTGACTGTAACATGTTGCTTTAGCCTCAGAAAAGAACTCCGGACCCTCAAGGCTGGGAATGAGCAGCGAGCTGGGGCAGCACGGAAGTGAGATGATTCTACCCTGACAGAAGCCTGCGTGAACGGCAGGTCTGTGCTGCTAGCAAGCGGATGACTGACGCAGTTGACTGGCAGCAGGGCCCCAGGCGACAACCTGTGGTAAGTGGGCAGCGCGAACAGGCGGAAAGGCCATGGTGGATGCGCAGACCCACTGTCTTCGTAGTCGGGTTGCCGAACAGGCCCTATTCATACCGTGTGCACGTGGCTGCTCTGTGGCTCCAGATAGGGCTGACTGGCTGGTCGTGGCAGTGCTACAGACTGCGCTTCGTCCCACTGATCATAGCGGAAAGTCCTAACACAGTGCTCTTCTGCCCACTGGAGCCACAACAGATCTACACCCATGCATGAGTCAAAGTTCGAAATGCCCCCGCTAGCAATGACATCCGATGGCGAGCATTGCCATGATAAATAGCGCCCTCCCTTATGGACTGAACAGTGGACGATCCTTAGTCTGACACCAGATTATGCCGGTGCCAGTGGGGATGTTGGCGTCCGAAATGTATAGAAATAAAATATGGGGCTCAGAATACAATTGGGAATGCCCTAGAGTTTCTAACCGTTCCATCAGCCTATTGGTCACGGTAATCAGTTCAGTGACAGAACCAAGTTCGGAAAGTCATCAGGGGAAAGGAGGGAAGGAAAAGACGTCTTGCCAAGCCACAAGCCAAGACCATAGAGAGCGATGTGTCTTCACCAACAGTTCTGGCTGGGTCTTGTGGCCAGAGCGTTATTCTTTTCCCACTTATCCCATTAGTCGCTCAGATGTGGCACAGGGGAAACTAACTTTCAGTAGATTAGCCAACAGACAGCTTTTATGCTGAAGCGCTCGTTCGATCCGGCAGAGAGGGTGTGACAGTTAACATCAAAGTATCGGCGGAGAAAAATGAAGTGTGAAATTTTTTGAAGTAACAGTACAATAATCCGAGTACCCTCTAGACCGGCGGTGGCTTGCACGTACTATGTATTTCAGAAAAATATACGTTAATTTTGTTTCTACAACAACCGAAGGCAGTCAGTGTAAACTCTATAATTTTTGGTACAAGTTGAAGGGTTTCGCCTCAAGAAACGTTTTATATTGCCTGTTGTAATTATCAAAGCATATTAAACTGCAGGTTATGAGGTTTACTAAATCAGCTACTACATAGAACCCGAGATTGGTGCAGCTAACTTCACTTGGGTCCTGAATGGATTTCTAGTTCTTGTACGAGTTGAATTACAGGAAATTTCTAACAAAAATCAGTGAGACAATTGTTTTGGTGTACCCAATTTACCACAAAAAAGTAAAAAGCGTTTTTTAGGACCCGAATGAGAAATGTGAAACTGTAATAACTTGGAGGCGTAAGCGTTATTTGTGACCTGAATCAGAGGTGTGGAACTCTAATAACTCGGAGGCGTAAAAAGTCGTCTCTCATTAGCTAATTTTATTAGCTCTATTTTCAGTGATATGACATAACACAATACGAGTGATGCACAATGTTTAACAAAATTATGTAAAGCTACTACATAGTGTATTGCTGGACTGATATGTTTCATGTTTCATTTTATATTTTATTCAAATTCATTTGCTTTGAGTTTGGTCGATGTCAGATGAATGAAAGCTCACATTTATAGGAAAGAACCTCGGTGATTGTGGAGATTAAGATTATATTAATATCTTAGTTTTCTCTGTGTATACTGGTGGAAGTTACACGTATGCCTTTCTGTAATTTTTCTGGAATCGGTAAACCCCAGATGGGAACTTCGCCTGTGGAAAGTTAAGCCTAAATCCCCTAAGCTCTGCGAGGACGAGAACACTTTCAACTTCAGAACAAGGAGGTGGGGTGACCTAGCGCGGCCAATCTCTAAACAGGGCAAGCTGTGGCAGTGTCAGGGCCTTGCTACCGTTCTGGAGCTGGTAACACAGCAGCTCACAAGCACACTTCAAGTTATGTGTGATCTGGCTGTCTTCCTAAGAAATTCACGTAACACTGCAGGCGAACACTTGTGTCTGGGTCAACTCGCAGATTTAGCAAGCTGCGACGCCCGGCCGTAACTGCTGACTAAAGAACTTTGTATTCATGATGACAAGTCCTTACCAGAAGAGAGAGGAATTAAACAGTAGTTGTCTTGCGATTCAGTGGGAAACGAAGAAGCCTTGCTCCTCTCTCGGGGGCAGCCAGGCCAATAATTGATAATTTGCAATGGAACCCCTTATTGGTTAACAGTAATCAGTTACCACACTGCAGGACCTGAAGGCTAGTTTCCATAACATCCAAACTTATAACCCTGCACATTGGCTGATAAGAAAACTCAGGTACAGAGAAGGCAAATCAGAACTACGCCACTCTATAGTTTATACTGCGACACTGTTGCTGACACTAAGTTGTTGGGCTATTTACTATATCATTTTTCAGAATCTTCTAATTCCACCTCAATGGCGCGCTGAAAGACGTACAGGCTCAGCAGCGAGATCTGATGAGAAGATTTAGCGGGAATCCATTCTTCTTCGGTAGTCGGCGAGCGAGGACTTCTTCATTGGCGATGGGCAGCCAATAGAGGCTTCTTCATCTGTGGATAACGATTAAAGCGTTCTGCTTCTCCCACGGTCAACGCAGAAGGACTTCTTCCCCACCAGTAGCAATCATGACACAAGCAGTTTTCTGCTCGATGACTTGCAGAATTTGGTGAGATTATACAAGCTTAGGCAAATGGTGACCAAATCTACATGCTATTTATATGCGTGATGATAGGAACGAGTAACTGTTGAGAACCTTGTAATTTATGGATAGTTCGAGGGCCCATTCACAGTACGCATGTTTTTAGTTAACCAGTCTTTCGGCTTAATCACGCAATCACTGACACACAAACCTCCAGGTGTCAGCCACTCAGATCGGTACCAAACGTTTTATGTCGATAGAGCATCAACCAAAACATCGATTTAGTTCGTGCTCTATGCTGTCGTGCAGAAAAGAACATGTATAAACTGTAATTAAAAGTACCATCGTATCAAAGTTTCCGCTTTCAGACACAGTGATGACAATTTTTGTAACTGTTTACGCGTGAAACTGTTATGTGGTAGAACATTTTCCTGACATTCAAAAGGCTTTTTCAGAGTTTATAGCAATGTTCTCATGGCAGGCTGCTTTCGCTTCGCTGATAGAAAGTAGCAAACCTGCGGAGAACATTTATATAGATAGGTGTGGTGTTCAGTGGACATGTGCTACAGAACGGAGACCACTCGTGATGAAGCAGCTAGTGCATTTGTACTTTCACAGTATAAACATAAACAGTCGTAACAGTATAATATAGAAACTACTGCGTCACACTTTCGGAATTAATAATAATAATAATAACAATCTATTGTTCTTCATGACCTGCAAGATCAAAATAACCTACCAGAATACAAAATCACAATTCATGTAATTCTAGCAAACACCTCCGTTTGTCAACCGCTGTTATTATTATTATTATTTTTACTATCGTTATTATCATATTACTTACGCACGTGCCATGCAGTTGTCTATTTTTCTGTTCCGTCTATAAAGGGTGTTACAAAAAGGTACGGCCAAACATCAAACATTCACGAAACGTTCCTCAAACACAAAGAAAGAAAATATGTTATGTCGACAAGTGTACGGAAACGCTTACTTTCCTTGTTAGAGCTCATTTTATTACTTCTCTTCAAATCACATTAATCATGGAATGGAAACACACGGCAACAGAACGTACCAGCGTGACTTCAAACACTTTTTTACAGGAAATGTTCAAAATGTCCTCCGTTAGCGAGGATACATGCATCCACGCGCCGTCGCATGGAACCCCTGATGCGCTCATGCAGCCCTGGAGAATGGCGTATTGTATCACAGCCGTCCACAATACGAGCACGAAGAGTCTCTACATTTGATACCGGGGTTGCGTAGACAAGAGCTTTCAAGTGCCCCTATAAATGAAAGTCAAGAGGGTTGATGTCAGGTGAGTTTGGAGGCCATGGAATTGGTCTGCCTCTACCAATCCATCGGTCACCGAATCTGTTGTTGAGAAGCGTACGAACACTTCGACTGAAATGTGCAGGAGCTCCATCGTGCACGAACCACATCTTGTGTCGTACTTGTAAAGGCACATTTTCTAGCAGCACAGGTAGAGTATCATGTATGAAATCATGATAACGTGCTCCATTAAGCGTAGGTGGAAGAACATGGGGTCCAATCAAGACATTACCAACAATGCCTGCCCAAACGTTCACAGAAAATCTTTGTTGATGACGTGATTGCACAATTGCTTGTGGATTCTCGTCAGCCCACACATGTTGATTGTGAAAATTTACAATTTGATCACGTTGGAATGAAACCTCATCCGTAAAGAGAACATTTGTAATGAAATGAGTATTGACACATTGTTGGATGAACCATTCGCAGAAGTGTACCCGTAGATGCCAATCTGCTGCTGATAGTGCCTGCACACGCTGGTACGGAAGCAACTGGTTCTCCCGTAGCACTCTCCATACAGTGACGTGGTCAACGTTACCTTGTACAGCAGCAACCTCTCTGGCGCTGACATTAGGGTTATCGTCAACTGCGTGAAGAATTGCCTCGTCCATTGCAGGTGTCCTCGTCGTTTTAGGTCTTCCCCAGTAGCGAATCATAGGCTGGAATGGTCTGTGCTCCCTAAGACGCTTATCAATTGCTTCGAACGTCTTCCTGTCGGGCCTTCTTCGTTCTGGAAATCTATCTCGATACAAACCTACCGCGCCACGGCTATTGCCCCGTGATAACCCATACATCAAATGGGCATCTGCCAACTTCGCATTTGTAAACATCGCACTGACTGCAAAACCATGTTCGTGATGAACACTAACCTGTTGATGCTACGTACTGATGTGCTTGATGCTAGTACTGTAGAGCAATGAGTCGCATGTCAACACAAGCACCGAAGTCAACATTACCTTCCTTGAATTGGGCCATTGGCGGTGAATCGAGGAAGTACAGTACATACTGACGAAAATAAAATGAGCTGTAACATGGAAATTAAGTGTTTCCGGACACATGTCCACAAAACACCTTTTCGTTATTTGTGTGTGAGGAATGTTTCCTGAAAGTTTGACTGTAGCTTTTTGTAACACCCTGTATATTCTGTGAAACTAGAAATGCACTCTATAGGGTTACTACCTTCAAAGAAACGAAGCGAAAGCAAAAATCCAAGCGAACATTACTGTAAACTCCAAACTGCGCTTTTACATGCCATAAACATCTTGTCCCACATTCACGCATGGTACAGAAAAAAAATTTTCAACTTTGGGGTATGAACCGAGGACCCTTGATGCGACGATCTACTTACTACCTGCTTCCCCACGGAAGCCAAATACATATTAGTTACTCACAGTTATGCTTTTCCTCTGCTCCGTAGTTCTGGTGTTACTCTTAATTAACATTTACGCCCATTCTACTAGACGACAGCACATCGTGCGATCTAAATGGGAGTTTTGGTTGATACTCAATCCATATAGAACCCTTGGTACCGATCTGAGTGTCTTACATCTGGAGGTTTGGATTTGAACACCCACCGGGAGTTTGTACCTACAGAGCTGATTTATTAGATGACAACCTCATGTACTTCCATAAATTTCAGATTTTTTAGAAGACTTTGCAATCTATCCTATAAAGCAAGTATTCACTTTCTTTTCTCAGCATTTCCGAACTTTAGTTATATCTTACGTCGAGACTTACGTTCATGTATTTAAACGGCAGAACTATTGAATAAATTGGCACAATTTTGAGTCCTCCTCCTCAAGGACTACCACCTTAACGTTGGTGGGGAGGTTTGTGTCCACTGAGTTATCGTCACCCATGCCAGACAGGTCAGTTGGTGAGATTCCAGACAAAGAGTAGTCCCCCCAGGAGACTCCTGTCTTGGGAGTATGTGGGTGGCACCCACACGGGCCCTTAGCTAAGTCTCACATTACTTCCACTTACTTGTGTCAGGCTTTTTCTGTTTTCTTTCCTATCGGCCTCCCTTGACCAACTCCTACTCTTTCGACGCCAATGGTATTAATTTTAGAGGCCTGGGGTGTCTTTCATTTCTCTATCTATTCTCCAATAATCAAAGGTTAGCAAAGGACCCTGGAGTCTGCTCAGGCTGTCGATGCCTGTTTGCAGAAACAAAACTGATTTTGAGAAATCAGTCAGACCTAGGGATTTCAATGCAGCTGTACCAACAAACCCTGCTCCCACATTCTACAAGGCATGAGTCGTGAGACCCTTAATGTATGACACACAGTGGATACAGGCTACACAGCCAATGGTGGAGGATGAGAGGCGAACTTATTTGCGGCGCCTTTAAATAACCAGAACATATCGGCTAAGGGAGATAACCCCGAAAGAAAATCTTGGTGCTTCTAGAAGGGGGCTGAGCAGATGGCTGGTAACCAACTCTCAGAAAACACAAACTGCTCCCAGTACGCAAATGAGTCTCAGAAACAAGATGGTCTCAAACGTGAATGACAAGGCTATGGGAAAGGACAAACGAAAATGGATAAATGGACACATCAAATTAGCAACCTGGAATGTGAGAGGAATCTCCCAAAAGGAGGTAGAATTAGTAAATATACTAATCGATATGAATATCAATGCTATAACAGTCACAGAAACTAAAAAGAAATTATGAGGAAATACATATGTTTGGGATTACATTATATTTTATAGTGCAACATAAAAGAGCAAGCAAAGGTGTAACATTACTCCTGCATAAAATGGGAAAAAGACATTCAAGCTTGTACATACACAAGTGAAAGAATACTTAAGCTCAAATTGATAAGGAGTAACGCCACCTTTATAAATGTATATACACCAAAAGAAGGGGAAAAAAGATAAGTCTGAAAGCTTCTATGAAGAACTACAGAAAACTCTGAGTAAATACAGTGCTAATGATCAGATTATTATGATGGGTGATTTCAGTGCCAGAATAGGAAATAGCCCAGAAACAAACGTTATAGGTCCGTTTGGAGAACCAATATTTAATGAAAATGCAAAATTAATAAGAGATTTTGCCACTTACAACAATTTAAAATTCATATATTCACTTTTTAAGAAAAAGGACATACACAAGTATACTTGGGCCAGCAGAGATCTTAGATCAATAATTGACTACATCTTAGTAAATGATAAGCTAGCGGACCAAGTAAGGGATACAAGAGTTTACAGAGAACAAGATATAGAATCAGATCATTTCTTACTAATCTCCAGAATAGATCTTTTTACAAAATGGAAGAAAATAACTAAACAAATAATAAACCAACAAGATAAAAGCGTTTATAAGGTATACTTACTTGAAGAGGACAGTGTCAGACACCTGTACCAAAGGAGATTAAATGAAGAACTAGCAAACTTACAAAATAAAGACAATATACAAGAAGAATTGCAAACTGTGAACAATACTGTATGCAGAGTAGCAGGAGAAGTTCTTGGTAAAAAGAAACGAAAATGGAAAAGAAAAAGCCTAAAAATTTGGTATGAGGATATAATGAAAGCCATAAAAAAACAGGATGCATATATTCATCATTTAAGCAACCCCACAATTGAGAACAAACAATACTTTAAGGAGAAAAGAAATAACGACAAATGTGTAGTAAGGAAAGCACATCAAGAACACTGGGATATGTTTATTTCTAACATTGAACATGATATCCACGGAAGACAACAAATTGCATATAAGTTTTAAAAACCTTAAACACAGCAGAAAGACAGAAGATACAAATAAATAGTACTGAAGAAGAACAGTGAATAAATCACTACAGCGAATTGTGGTATGATCATACAGTACAAGAAACTGAAATTGAACAACTAGACGAGAAAGGATAAGATGAAATACAGTCTGACGAATTAACATCTGCACTAACATCACTTAAGAACATAAAAGCAACAGGAAAAGACGGCATTAATGCTAAATTATTGAAATATGGAGGAATGATGCTACACCAACGACTGCTACCTCTCTTCAATGAATAATTTAAGAAGAAGAGTATTCCCAAAGACTGGAAAACAGCTAGAGTCATATACATTAAAAAAAAAAAAGAGATAACTGCCTAAGCAGTAATTACAGAGGAACAACATTACTGGACTCAGTATACAAGGTGTATGCTAAGATTTTAAATACTTGACTTAAAAACATAGCAGAAGCAGTACTATATGAGGAACAAATGGGTTTTAGGAAAGGACGCAGCTTTTATTCTACAGCAAATAAGAAAAAACGGAGAGAGTATAATAAAGAAACACACATTGCTTTTAATGAAATCAAAAAAGCTTTTGACAATGTCAGTAGACAGAAACTTTGGGAAATAATGACGAATCGCGACAAAAAGTTCATATCAAGACACAAATATCACTCTAGATCTCAATGGTAAAACAACTAATGAGTTACCAAATTACAAAGGGTACGACAAGGTTGCTGGATCTCTCCAACTTTGTTCAACATTTACATTAATGAAATAATACATACATGGAAATCAGAATTTCAGAAAGGCATCTACGTACATAGGAACAATCTTTTAAATAGTTTATGCTGATGATGCTGTGATCCTAGTAGATAATGAAGATGACCTTCAGAAAGGCATCTACTTGCTAAAACACATAAGTGCAAAATTTAACATGGAAATTTCCCTTCTTGGGGAAAGAACCAATCAGAACGGAAATAGTGATAGATCAGAAGATTTTAGAGCAAGTAACCCATTTCAGTTACCTCGGATGTGAAATGACACAGCAGAGATATTAAAATTAAGCTTAGTAAATTCAGTCGTGTATGTGTAACGGTCAACAGGAACCTAAAAAAAAGTAAATAAATAAATAAAAAACAGGAAAGACACTCAAATTTAATTTTACAAAACTGTTTCAGTTCCCACACTGCTCTATGGAAGTGAGACATGGGTAATTACTAAGAAGCAAGGAAGCCGGATTCAGGCAAAAGAAATGAAACTCCTTAGAGGTGTTAAAGGTTGCACAAGAGAAGACAGGGTAAGAAATCAAGATATTAGAGAACTGAAAATCTTTAGCCCCAATGATAAAATTCGAGACTACATAAGAAAATGGAATGAACATCTACAAAGAATAGAGAGTGAGAGACTTCCCTTAAAGGCAAGAAATTATAAGTGGAGTGGGAGAAGGAACAGAGGAAAACCGTGACAGAGATAGATACCGTTAACAGGCAATTCCTGCCTAATACCTGAAGAGAAGATGAAGATGATGATTTTGAGTCCTATTTCATTTCGTTCTCAGATGATGTCCTTGTTTTATATTGCTATATCCTTGATCATTGTGTTTCATAAGGGCCACTCTTTTCTATTGAAGTTAATCCGTTGTGCACAGTTTAATTAACGTATATCAGCCTATGGACGAATATAAAATACCAACGACCATTAGTAGTATGAACGCCATATTTTTAAATGAAATTACGCTTTGCACAAAACTACAATTAGGTTAACAACACAAACATAGAAGCATACACAAGACTACATGAAACACAGACATGGGCGCCTTCTCTTGCATGTCAATAGTAACTCTACCATGATATCTTTTCCACTGGTATTCGGGGGATAAGGCAGTGCTCCACAGAACTCTCCTGTTCCTAACGTTTCGTCCAGATCTTATGCCCCGAAATGTTTACCAGCAGCAGTATTACTCGCTCGTGAAAGCCTTCGTTCTATCACCTTGATACCTCCGTTATATTATTGATATGTACTGATGGAACCAAGCACCATGCGCACCATTCACTGTGTAACGTTCCTTGGCAGCACACACACACACTATTAATAAAATGAAATGACATTTAATTGTACTATGTACGCCGCTATGAAGCAATTCGTATGTACCGTAATTGCTTAACAAAATATGTTATTTAATTTTGTGTAAAGGACGTTGGTTATTATTGTAATATTTTCTGTAATAATATTCTTGATGTATTTACGATTATAATATTTCTATACTCATAATGTAATTACGAAATATGTTAATATCTGCGATGAAAAAAGGTAAAACATAGCCACAGATGAAAATAATGTAGTAAGTTTACAAAGAGATATTCAAAATCAGCAGTAGTATAAAAAGTGCTACATAATGTGTATTCTTTGTCGTCTTCCTCTAGAGCTGAGAGAGAGAGGAGCCTCTGACGCAGCATTATATGAATGTGTAGACTTCGTTTGTCTGTATCTATCTTTAGCCGCCATTAGAGGAGACATTATCGAGGTGTGTAATTTTGATTATTGTTATGGTCTAAACACATTATGATTTATCAAAATTGTGTATTGGTAATGTAAACTAGCTTGCCCATGTCATCTATAATATTTCTTTAAAGAATTTTCAGCACTTTTAGTGATTATCGTTGCTGTTGCTGGGCTGTGCCGCGACCGAACGATTTGCAGCGGCGGCACATTTAAAAAATTGTTCCGCTAAAAAATTAACCAAACCCGTAAATCGGGAGCACGTAAAATTAGCAGTGAATTACGAAATATTTTTCTTTTACAGCGGTCCGGGGACGCCTGAATTTATTACTGGTTTTACATTTGTGCATTCATAGGCGGATAATTAACATTGAAGTTATTAATCTGTTGGTTCTTTCCATTTCTAAAGCAATTAACTTAAACGGATAGTGAAGTGTGTTTTGTCAATGATAATTAAACGTTCAGGTCGGCTTGGCGATATTTAACGATTTTATGCTAACAAAGACAGTCTTGCGTTCCATAGCTAACGCCGGGAAAGAATTCAGTAAATATTTAAAAACCCACTGCCACTAGAAAATGTGTGCCAAGGCCGAAATACGTAAAAAAATAATTTAATTCACATAAGCTTCAAATAAATGTTAATCAGTTAGTTTGAATTTATCAGCATGAGAGGGTTGCTAAGGTTCACGTAATTTTAAATGTGCTTAATTCTGTCTAAATGAATTTTTATTACCACACGTAAATAAGGGGTTCTACAACAAAGTTCGTATTGAAAGAGTAAATAACATAAATATTTAAAGCCATTTCTCCCCCATTTTCATTTTCATCCATTTCAATTTTTTTACATAATAAAAATATTTCGTTTATTTTTTTCTCATTGAACTGGCGGCCAATAACGAGGGGTCCGAACAAGCAGTGGCCACAAAATACCCATGAGATAATTAGGGAATTCTTGTAGTCGAACTTTGTTGGAGAGCAATTAATAATTTTTTCATGTATTGTATGTATTGCCAAACCAATATTGTGTGGTAATATCTGTATATGATTTTTTGCATGAGAACACTATATACCCAGAGGCAAGCTGAAGAAGAGAGCTCATTATATCAAAAAATTTATTACCTACTACAATACCAGGGGGCAGCTGCACCCAAGATATATCACCAAAAGGTAAAGCTACAGTGTAGTTGTCCTGTGGGTAGTAAAGTAGCCTCAGTGCGGTGTTCTCGGATCATTAGTGGTGTGCTTGTTGTTAGTTTTTTTTAAGTAACAGGACATTTGAGTAGTTAGTCATCGTAGTATATAGCAAGTGTGTTTCAACAAATGACCATTTCTTGTGTGATTATGACAGCGAAACCTGAGTTTTAGGATATTTAGTTCAGATATTGTTTCTTTTGTTGACTATGGTTAGATTGCGTAGTCAGAAAAATATAAATATGGATAATGAACAACAGTTAGCAAGCAGTGATACCGAGTTAGAAAATAGGGCACAAGGTAATGTTAGTGGCGTAGTTCAGGAAGTACAATGTGAGAATCTGGGGGCAGAAGGGCAAGAAATGTTGCCACTGGCAGCCAGTGATTCAGTTGAAAGTAGAAACACTGTGCCACCCACACATACTAGACACGGACCAGAGAGTGGTGAGGTGTCTGAAGTGCAATCATTAAGAGTTATGTTCGAGCGCATGCTCAATTTCCAAGCTACGTTTATGCATGAACAAGCAGAGCGTGATCGACACCAGCATGAGAGAGACTTGCAGTTAATGCAATCTTTGGAAACTATGCAAAGTGAGATTGTTAGTTTGAGACAAAACTATGAAACAATACCCAAAGCGGTGCAAGAACTGAGCGAAAGAGTAGATAATATCCAGGTGGCTAACGCAAGTATCGTAGATGAAATTAGTGTACTGGCTAACAGGATGGGAAAATTAGAAATTGACACAAGTCAAGCAGTAGAGCAGAAAATATCCGAACAGCCGAACAAAAAGGAATTTACGAACTGGTTAGAGGCAAAATACACCGACCTCAATCAAGCATTAGACGAGAAGGTGCACGCCGCGATTGAGGCCAAAGACTTGGGCTCGAGTGCGGATGTGCAGGACTTAAAAAGGGCGGTGCACTCTGACATTCCACGGTGGCAGCGGAATGTCAACCGTCGTCTTGTGGAGCTGGACAACAGTTTGCTGCACGGCGACGCACAGGCGAGTGTGACACTAGCCAGGTCTAACAATGATAGGCATATAAATATAGCAGTGAAAAACTGCGACTGCGAGACAGAACAGGCAACCAATGTTAGCGAAACAAACAAATGTCACTCCAAAATAGTAATTGAAGAAATCCTGATTAGAAACCGACAGTTTCAGATCTTTACAACGGAGAAGAAATCTGTTCACCCTGTAGTATTTATCAAGGGATTTAGAAACATTTTGCCTAGTGTTTGGAGTCATACACAGAAAATACAGTTCGTTCTGTCTTACATACAAGGAGATGCTGCATTATGGGCAACCGAAGCAGCTGACAGTTGCGACACATATGAGCAATTTGAAAAGGCATTCTTGGCCAAATATTGGTCAACATGTATTCAGGAGAGATTACGGAAAGAGGTATATAATCCAAAGCCGTATTCTCCAGGATTAGGCAATTTGCGAAAATATTTTGAGAAATACATTAATAAGACCCGTTACAGGGACGAGCAGATTTCATCCTGGGATTTGATCAGACTTTTGAAATAACACTTGCCGATACACGTAAAGGAAAAACTTATACACGTACCGGAGAACGACATGGAACATTTATTGTCTGTTCTGGACTCAATTCACCTGATTCAGGAGGATGTTAAGGCAGCCTCTGAACAGGCTAGAAGTAACGGAAACGGTTACAGAAATGGTCGAAATAACACGCCTCCACCAAATAATGGAAACGGCGGAGGAACAATAGGAGACAAGATTATGTACAAAACGGAATAGAGGTAGAGACCGGGACGGCAATAGTCCGCCGGTGAACGATGAACGGAAAAGGAGGTTCGATGACCGATATGAAACAGGCCCACCAAGCAATAGTAGATGGAAAAATGCCAGGGGGCTGTGGAACCACAATACCTATAACGATGCAAACCGAACTTCGCTACAGAACCAGAGGCCCAGTCCGGACCGGCAAAACAGTGAAAGATATGGCAATAACCGACGGCCACCACAAAATGCGCCAATTGTGCAACCGTGGCGGCCGACGCAACACAACTTACACATAGTGGAGGTCATCGACACAAAGCAGCCACACCCATCCACCAATAATAAGCCAACAAACTAGATTCACTCGAGATACGCTCTCCATCGTCGGCTGAGGTTAGGAGTGAGAGCAGCCCGACACAGAACAAAACATCGGAAATCTGTATCCTCAGGTATAATAACGGGGCACATATGGGACATGAATTAATAATTGAACCACCCACGTGCATAAAAGAGCACAAAGACAAAGTACAAGCGATAATAGAGATCAAAATTAACGATACTGATGTGCAAGCAATAGTAGATAGAGGTGCTACTGTCAGCGTCATGAGTATGGACTTATTCAGAGTACTGGGGAAAGAAAAGCGTATGCTGACTTTCCCTGTGAACAATTGCAAAGTCACTGGAGCCATCAGTGCACAGCGACAAATAATTAAACTCCAAGTGCGGCTAGAAATGTATATAGGGGGAGAAGCCATAGCGTGCTTGTTCCTGGTAGTAAAGGGTTTAAAGGTAGCCTGCATTTTGGGGGTAGACTTTTTGAGAGAAAGGGACGCAGTAATCAACCTTTCTCGGGGAAAATTAAGTTTGATGAACACAGGTAGGAGGATAGAATTGTCCATGCTCAGATCTGAAGAGGTACCTGTGCCTAATTGCATTGCTATTAACATAAAATGTAGGAATCAGTGGATACTACATTTAGACAATCCTTCTCTAGGACAAAATCTCTAGTATCCAGACGTACAAGGTGATCAATTAAAAGCAAATGTGGACGCACTTGTGAACAAAGTATCACAGTCCGAAAATTTGAACTCAGTGCAACAGCAGGATTTGGTACAGTTATTATCTGGCTATGCAGATGTATTTTCAGAACGACCAGGAGTTGTTAAGGGATATGAATACAATACCGAGGTGAAGCCTCACAAACCCTACTGTCGAGCCTCATACTCCACTCCTTGGTGCAAGAAGGAAATAGTAGCCATCTCTTAGCAGATCCCCAGTCAGGGAGAGTACGGGGACTGTATCCGCGTAAGGATGTGAAAATATTCCTACAGTAAATGACTAATAGTCCTATGTGTTGTGTCAAAAGGTACACCATTCTTTTGGAAATGAATGAACATTAATGATGTGATCTGTAGAGATAATGTACTAGTGAAGAAGTATTTAGTTGTAAGAATATGATTGACTTTCTCTTTTGTTTATGATTATTTGTGTTATGTCTTCTTTTTAATTAGTGTTACCTTAAACATGCTCTAAATGTCTGCATAGATAACCTGATTAGTGCAATTATTTGTAGTGTTAAACTGTGACAGAGATCAGTCAGGAGGAACATTTTAGTAGTGATTAGTTTGCGTACTGCATAATATTCTATATGCGTGTCAAACTCGAAATATTTCTTGGTACAGTCTTTTCTATTACATGTATATATACATATATATGTGTGTAGGTGTCAGATTGACAGGTCCGAACCCGGAATAATATTAATAATATGAGACCCTGAGAACTTTATTTTCAAACCAGTATTATCAAAGAGAGTAATGCACCCAATAGTGACCCGAGGGCACCATGGGAGGCAAACTTATTGCAAAATTAAGTAACGCGAAGTTACGCACAAAGAAGCTTCAATTGAAGCATGTGCAGATCGAATCAGTAAAAAGAGCTAGCCTGATACAGTCCAAGTCAATTTTAGCCTACAGAGACTACACAGTAGTTACGTAGGACCTTGCAAGTAAAGTGAGACATAATTTCAAAGGAGTTATTGAACAATATGCCTGAATCCGGCTGGAATGCACAAATAAAATCTACTCGAACATAAATATAGATGATTTTTGGGCAAACTAATACGAAATTTTAATATTTGTTACCATGTACGCAATTATCACACACCTCGGTAAAGAGCGAACAAAGTTACGAATGTGCTGTTACAAAAAATTGCACAACGGACATTGTAACTGAAAAAACTTAAACAAAAGTACAGTATTATGTGGCAGAGACAAACAGTGATTGTTCAAACTGCATCAATACGTCACGAGGTTGTTTCGAACAAGCAATAATAAACTGTATCATCGCCGTGTGTGCAAACGGACAAGGAACTAACTCGACACGAACAGTGAGCCGATAATAGACGGTGGACCAAGCTAGTGTCAAAATATAACTTGTACTGTGCGTGTGTAAAAAAAAAAATATTCTTTGTGTGTCAAGGGACGCCAGGAAAGCGCATTGACTACAGAGATACATTTTGTTCTAAGGTGAAAACTTGCGTGTGACTAATGAAAAGTCATGACATGGTGAAAAATATTGTGTGCCCATAAAACGCTTTACTGTGACAACGAAACATTGTGCAAACCAGACTAATGAAGGCCTACTGAATAATAACTGCCAATAACTGTGTGCGTTCTTTCCCACAGCAGGAAAAATGCCCATAAGGATAGTACAGGGTGTTTCAGAAATGACCGGTATATTTGAAACGGCAATAAAAACTAAACGAGCAGCGATAGAAATACACCGTTTGTTGCAATACGCTTGGGACAACAGTACATTTTCAGGCAGACAAACTTTCGAAATTACAGTACTTACAATTGTCAACAACAGATGGCGCTGCGGTCTGGGAAACTCTATAGTACGATATTTTCCACATATCCACCATGCGTAGCAATAATATGGCGTAGTCTCTGAATGAAATTACCCGAAACCTTTGACAACGTGTCTGGCGGAATGGCTTCACATGTAGATGAGATGTACTGCTTCAGCTGTTCAATTGTTTCTGGATTCTGGCGGTACACCTGGTCTTTCAAGTGTCCCCACAGAAAGAAGTCACAAGGGTTCATGTCTGGCGAATAGGGAGGCCAATCCACGCCGCCTCCTGTATGTTTCGGATAGCCCAAAGCAATCACACGATCATCGAAATATTCATTCAGGAAATTAAAGACGTCGGCCGTGTGATGTTGCGGAGCACCATCTTGCATAAACCACGAGGTGTTCGCAGTGTAGTCTAAGGCAGTCTGTACCGCCACAAATTCACGAAGAATGTCCAGATAGCGGGACGCAGTAATCGTTTCGGATCTGAAAAATGGGCCAATGATTCCTTTGGAAGAAATGGCGGCCCAGACCAGTACTTTTTGATGATGCAGGGACGATGGGACTGCAACATGGGGCTTTTCGGTTCCCCATATGCGCCAGTTCTGTTTATTGACGAAGCCGTCCAGGTAAAAATAAGCTTCGTCAGTAAACCAAATGCTGCCCACATGCATATCGCCGTCATCAATCCTGTGCACTATATCGTTAGCGAATGTCGCTCGTGGAGCAATGGTAGCGGCGCTGAGGGGTTGCCGCGTTTGAATTTTGTATGGACAGAGGTGTAAACTCTGGAGCATGAGACGACACGTGGACGTTGGCGTCATTTGGACCGCAGCTGCAACACGGCGAACGGAAACCCGAGGCCGCTGTTGGATCACCTCCTGCACTAGCTGCGCGTTGCCCTCTGTGGTTGCCATACGCGGTCGCCCTACCTTTCCAGCACGTTCATCCGTCACGTTCCCAGTCCGTTGAAATTTTTCAAACAGATCCTTTATTGTATCGCTTTTCGGTCCTTTGGTCATATTAAACCTCCGTTGAAAACTTCGTCTTGTTGCAACAACACTGTGTTCTAGGCGGTGGAATTCCAACACCAGAAAAATCCTCTGTTCTAAGGAATAAACCATGTTGTCCACAGCACACTTGCACGTTGTGAACAGCACAACGCTTACAGCAGAAAGACGACGTACAGAATGACGCACCCACAGACTGCGTTGTCTTCTATATCTTTCACATCACTTGCAGCGCCATCTATTGTTGAAAATTGTAACTACTGTAATTTCTAAAGTTTGTCCGCCTGAAAATGTACTGTTGTCCCAAGCATATTGCAACAAACGGTGTATTTCTATCGCTGCTCGTTTAGTTTTTATTGCCGTTTCAAATATACCGGTCATTTTTGAAACACTCTGTATATTGTTTGCGAACTTGTTGCATGTTTGCTGGAGCACTGCAAGAAGATGTCATACGGGCGAGCTGATTTACAACGCGTATCCGGCTACTTCAGCCATGCAGCGACCGCAGCAAGCCGTAGCAGACCAGACGGCCACACGCCTCTCCGCGCCGTAGCTGTCAACACCGGGGGCGGTGACCTACACGGAGCAGACGCGCCACGCCGAGCACCGCTCAACAATCACTCCGCACCGCTCACCAACTACAGCATTATTGACATATTCCAAAATATTTACACAAACTGCATAACATGTCAATGAACTCGATTTTTGACGAAGATTGAACACTTATTATGTATACCCGTAAATTGAGAAAATAATCAGTAACAAGTGTAGGAGACGGACTTGTAACACGTAGGTAGTGAAAACATTATGAAAGTGACGTTGTACTAAATGATTTCTAAAAACTAAGTGATATATCCTAGGACAAGTGACCTTGCAGAATATCGCAAAATGATAATTACGAGTTGTTAAACTCGCACAACAAACTTTCGTTGAACTGCATGTGACTGTGATATTATGCAACCGATGATGACAAACTGCTAAATCATGTCAAAAGAACTACTGTTAAAGAGACAAGATTAATCATAAACCAACTTGGATGGCTGGGCTCCGGCACAGTTTTGCCCAGGTTTCCTGTCTGCCTTCGCCCAAATGGGGGAGCCATGAACATATATAGCCCTGGGACTCATTAAAAGAGCCATTCCATAAAAAAAAAGAATTTTAAAGATCGTTACTGGCACCATTGTGTCAAAGTATAGAAACTCTTTGCCAAATGCTGCCAGGGGGCAATGTAACGTTCCCTGGCAGCACACACACACACACACACACTATTAATAAAATGAAATGACATTTAATTGTACTATGTACGCCGCTATGAAGCAATTCGTATATACTGTAATTCTTTAATAAAAAATGTTATTTAATTTTGTGTAAAGGACGTTGGTTATTATTGTAATATTTTCTGTAATAATATTCTTGATGTATTTACGATTATAATATTTCTATACTCATAATGTAATTACGAAATATGTTAATATCTGCGATGAAAAATGGTAAAATATAGCCACAGATGAAAATAATGTTGTAAGATTACAAAGCGATATTCAAAATCAGCAGTAGTATAAAAAGCGCTACATATTGTGTATTCTTTGTCGTCTTCCTCTAGAGCTGAGAGAGAGAGGAACCTCTGACGCAGCATTATATGAATGTGTAGACTTCGTTTGTCTGTATCTATCTTTAGCCGCCATTAGAGGAGAAATTATCAAGGTGTGTAATTTTCATTATTGTTATGGTCTAAATACATTATGATTTATCAAAATTGTGTATTGGTAATGTAAATTAGCTTGCCCATGTCATCTATAATATTTATTTAAAGAATTTTCAGCACTTTTAGTGATTATCGTTGCTGTTGCTGGGCTGTGCCGCGACCGAACGATTTGCAGCGGCGGCACATTTAAAAAATTGTTCCGCTAAAAAATTAACCAAACCCGTAAATCGGGAGCACGTAAAATTAACAGTGAATTACGAAATATTTTTCTTTTACAGCGATCCTGAGGATGCCTGAATTTATTACTGGTTTTACATTTGTGCATTCATAAGTAGATAATTAACATTGAAGTTATTAATTTGTTGGTTCTTTCCATTTCTAAAGCAAATAACTTAAACGTATAGTGAAGTGTGTTTTGTCAATGATAATTAAACGTTCAGGTCGGCTTAGCAATATTTAACCATTTTATGCTAACAAAGACAGTCTTGTGTTCCATAGCTAACGCCAGGAAAGAATTCAGTAAATATTTAAAAACCCACTGCCACTAGAAAATGTGTGCCAAGGCCGAAATACGTGAAAAAATACTTTAATTTACATAAGTTTCAAATAAATGTTGTTAATTAGTTAGTTTGAATTTATCAGCACGAGAGGGTTGCTAAGGTTCACGTAATTTTAAATGTGCTTAATTCTGTCTAAATGAATTTTTATTAGCACACGTAAATAAGGGGTTCTACAACAAAGATCGTACTGAAACAGTAAATAACATAAATATTTAAAGCCATTTCTCCCCCATATTCATTTTCATCCATTTTCTTTTTTTATATAATAAAAATAATTCTTTTATTTTTCTCTCATTAAAACTGCATGGCAGCTTTCTGGCAAAAAATCTGAATGTGAGTGGAAGAAGTGTGTTTTGAATGACATGTTACAGTCGAAGCAATGACACTTGTCCAGCAGGCTGTTCACCAGTTCAACATAACTTGCAACTTTTTGTTACCTAATGCACAACAAGCAGTTAGCCTTTCCAATCTCATTTCTAATTGATCTGGATAACTAATCAAAGAATTGATTCACAAGAATGTTACAAATTTCAGTACCAATGAAGATTCTTTCCTTCAGTTTCGCTTCACTCAGTCGTGAAAATTTGTCTCTCAGCCATTTGAAACAAACTTCATCCTTGTCAATTCCCTTCACAATACTTTTCATGAGGCGAAGTTTGGTATATAAATATGGCAGAACATTTTTATTTCTATATTCCAGCGAACTGTTCTGGACTTTCTTATACCGAGGTCGCAGAGTTTCCCTTGGAGATCAGTGTTTTCTGCTGTATGGTGCGCATATATTCCGACTGTCTCACTCACATAGGAATCAGCAGCATTCTGTGTATTTCAACTGCATACTCAATTATACGAGTGCTTTAATCACGTTGAGATCTCCACTGATGTAACAGTTGTGCTCTTTGCATTTAATTGCATCCAGAACTGATATCATATTGGCATATAAAATTCTTGATTCACGAGAATGTTACAAATTTCAGTACCATGAATATTCCTTCCTTCAGATTCGCTACATTCAACTGTGAAATTTGTCTGTCAAAAAAAATTTCTATGGCTGAGCGAAGCGAAACTAAAGGAAGGAATCTTAATTGGTGCTGAAATTTGTAACATTCTTGTGAATCAAGAATTTTATAATGTTGAGTGGGAAGAGCTTCACATAAACGCATCGTATTGTATTTTTGCATCTTATAGCGAGCATGACCCACAAAATCAGATAATTAGATAGAGATTTTATTTCAATAATAAACGCAAATGACACTTTTTTTTCCTTCTTTCTTTCTCTTTTGAATGTAAATGCCGCTATTTCACTATAGTATTTTTATTTCACACTGTCGTTTCTATAGATATTATCAAGTGCAGAGGCGAAAATTCCGACATGTCTGAGTGAATGATGAATAATATAAGGAAAATCTTAGAGTCAAACGGTGTCAGTTACATTCAAAAAGTACGTTATGACTGTGCTCCACAACGAAGGAAAAATCATTAAACGTGAAAATTGTTGTTCTGCAGTCAATTTAAGATAACTCATACTCACATATGAGAAAATGCACTGATGCCGAGAAAGTACAAGATCATGATTATGTTATTTCGTTCATTTTTACAGACGTTTTCAAGAATTCTGTAACGTTGAGTGGGAAGAGCTTTGTATAAACACACCATATTGTATTTGTATTTATCCCCCCCCCCCCCCCCCCATGAACCATGGACCTTGCGTGCCTCAGCGATACAAATAGCCGTACCGTAGGTGCAACCACAACAGAGGGGTATCTATTGAGAGGCCAGACAAACGTGTGGTTCCTGAAGAGGGGCAGCAGCCTTTTCAGTAGTTGCAGGGGCAACAGTCTGGATGATTGACTGATCTGGCCTTGTAACACCCACCGAAACGGCCTTGCTGTGCTGGTACTGCGAACGGCTGAAAGCAAGGGGAAACTACACCCGTAATTTTTCCCGAGGGCATGCAGCTTTACTGTATGGTTAACTGATGATGGCGTCCTCTTGGGTAAAATATTTTGGAGGTAAAATAGTCCTCCATTCGGATCTCCGGGCGGGGACTACTCAAGAGGATGTCCTTAACAGGAGAAAGAAAACTGGCGTTCTACGGATCGGAGCGTGGAATGTCAGCTCCCTTAATCGGGCAGGTAAGTTAGAAAATTTAAAAAGGGAGATGGATAGGTTAAAGTTAAATATAGTGGGAATTAGTGAAGTTCGGTGGCAGGAGGAACAAGACTTTTGGTCAGGTGAATACAGGGTTATAAATACAAAATCAAATAGGGGTAATGCAGGAGTAGGTTGGACCTTGATAAACTGAGTAAACCAGAGGTCGTACAGAGTTTCAGGGAGAGCATAAGGGAACAATTGAAAGGAATGGGGGAAAGAAATACAGTAGAAGAAGAATGGGTGGCTTTGAGGGGTCAAGTAGTGAAGGCAGCAGAGGATCATGTGGGTATAAAGACGAGGGCTAGTAGAAATCCTTGGGTAACAGAAGAAATAGTGAATTTAATTGATGGAAGGAGAAAATATAAAAATTCAGTGAATGAAGCACGCAAAAAGGAATACAAACGTCTCAAAAATGAGATCGACAGGAAGTGCAAAATGGCTAAGCAGCGATGGCTAGAGGACAAATGTGTGGATATAGAGGCTTATCTCAGCGATACAAGATAGATACTGAATACAGGAAAATTAAACAAACCTTTGGAGAAAAGAGAGCCTCTTGTATGAATATCAAGAGCTCAGATGGAAACCCAGTTCTAAGCAAAGAAGGAAAATCAGAAAGGTGGAAGGAGTATATAGACGGTCTATACAAGGGCGATGTACTAGAGGACAATATTATGGAAATGAAGAGGATGTAGATGAGAAGAAATGGAATATCCGATACTGCGTGAAGAGTTTGACAGAGCACTGAAAGACCTGAGTCGAAACAAGGCCCCGGGAGTAGACAACCTTCCATTAGAACTACTGACAGCCTTGGGAGAGCCAGTCCTGACAAAACTCTACTATCTGGTGAGCAAGATGTATGAGTCAGGTGAAATTCCCTCATACTTCAAGAAGAATATAGTAATTCCAATCCCAAAGAAAGCAGGTGCTGACAGATGTGAAAATTACCGAACTATCAGTTTAATAAGTCACGGCTTCAAAACACTAACGCGAATTCTTTACAGAAGAATGTAAAAACTAGTAGAAGCCAACCTCGGGGAAGATCTTTTGGATTCCGTAGAAACGTTGGAACACGTGAGGCAATACTCACCCAACGACTTATCTTAGAAGTTAGATTAAGGAAAGGCAAACCTCCGTTTCTAGCATTTGTAGACTTAGAGAAAGCTTTTGACAATGTTGATTGGAATACTCTCTTTCAAATTCTAAAGGTCGCAGGGGTGAAATACAGGGAGCAAAAAGCTATTTACTATTTGTAGAGAAACCAGATGGCAGTTATAAGAGTCGAGGGACATCAGAGGGAAGCAGTGGTTGGGAAGGGCGTGAGACAGGGTTGTAGCCTCTCCCAGATGTTATTCCATCTGTATATTGAGCAAGCAGTGAAGGAAATAAAAGAAAAATTCGGAGTAGGTATTAAATTCTATGGAGCAAAAATAAAAACTTTGAGGTTTGCCGATGATTTTGTAATTCTGTCAGAGGCAGCAAAGGACTTGGAAGAGCAGTTGAATGGAATGGACAGTGTCTTGAAAGGAGGATATAAGATGTACATCAACAAAAGCAAAACGAGGATAATGGAATGTGGTCGAATTAAGTTGGGTAATGCTGAGGGAATTAGATTAGGAAATGAAACACTTAAAGTAGTAAAGGAGTTTTGCTATTTGGGGGCCAAAATAACTGATGATGGCCCAAGTAGAGAGGATATAAAATCTAGACTGGCAATGGCAAGGAAAGCGTTTCTGAAGAATATAAATTTGTTAACATCGAGTATAGATTTAAGTGTCAGGAAGTCATTTCTGAAAGTATTTGTATGGAGTGTAGCCATGTATGAAAGTGAAACATGGACGATAAATAGTTTGGACAAGAAGAAAATAGAAGCTTTTGAAATGTGATGCTACAGAAGAATGCTGAAGATTAGATGGGTAGATCACATAACTAATGAGGAGGTATTGAATAGGATTGGGGAGCAGAGAAGTTTGTGGCACAACTTGACCAGAACAAGGGATCGGTTGGTAGGACATGTTCTGAGGCATCAAGGGATCACCAATTTAGTACTGGAGGGCAGCGTGGAGGGTAAAAATCGTAGAGGGAGACCAGGAGATGAATACACTAAGCAGATTCAGAAGGATGTAGGTTGCAGTAGGTACTGGGAGATGAAGAAGCTTGCACAGGATAGAGTAGCATGGAGAGCTTCATCAAACCTGTCTCAGGACTGAAGACCATAACAACAACATTGTATTTATAGTTAATGTTCCGAGATTTTTAAACTACTAAGTGTATGTTCGAAGACTTTTTCTCTGTACACCCCTGTGTATTCTACAAAGAAGAGATAAAGTTAATTCCTCTACTCATCTTGCAATGAAAGGCTATAGTTTCCCTTTATGAACTATGATAAAATTCAACACATTTGATGATGATCAGCCTATAGCTCAAAACGTTGTCAGCCATATTCCAGACGAGACAGCCGTGTATTTTCTTTATTACGCTCAAGATATATAATTTCTGATGTCACATTTAGATCTTCTTACATGAAAGTACATTAAGATCTACTTTTATTAATGTTTCATTTACAGGAAATAACCTCAATTTGAAAATGTGATTGCGTTCAAAAATACTTCAAAGTCAGTATTACATATGTCGGAAAATTTTTGGACACGTGAAGATATGAAAAGTCATGGCTCTAACACTCGTCTTGATGCTGGAACCAAAAGAATAAATTCGCAAAAGCCTCGCACAAACGTGTGGACAAAGAACTTGGTTCTATCTTATGCTAATACCTTTGAAAGTTTCGAGGTACAAAATGAGTAATTTACTGGGGAGTGGACCGAACATGAAAAGTAAAAGCCGTCAGAGTGAGCGGCGGCACAATGCAGACGCGCTGCTTTAGTCTTTTGTTCGTGCGCTTCCCTCCAGGATATAAAAGCCCTTCTGTCGGCCGCAGGGACATCCTTTGGAGCGAGCGAGCGACAAAAGCTTGTAATTTGTACCAACGAGCCGCTCTGAGAGCAAAAATACTCTGGGGCGAGCCAACAACAAGACGCTACGGGCGCTTAACTTGCATCGGACCTGCCCAGTCCGTATTTAAATAGCTAGGGACAGGTCGCCCAAGACAGCGGACAGTCGTGCTGTCACGAGCACTTTAGCTCTTAACACCGAAAATTCTATATACGCCTCATATTTTTGCCGTTAGTTATATTTCCTAACTTACCTCTTTTTTTCTTAACCACTACTATGTTTCAAACGGTCAACGCACAACCCACTGGACTGCCGTCATGACAAACTTGAGCGGGAAACATGAAGTCACTTACTTTAGGAAGGAAGGTCGATTAGGTTTAACGCCCTGTCGACATCCCGGTCTCTAGAGACGGAGCGCAAGCGCGGGTAGGGTCAAGGTTCGGGAAGGAAATAGGCCGTGCCCTTTCAAAGGAACCAGAATTGCCTTGGGCGGTTTAGAGAAATCACGGAAAATCAAATCTGGATGGCTGGGCACGGATTTGAACCGTCGTCCTCCCGAATGCGAGTCCATTGTGCTGACCACTGTGCCACCTCGCTCGACACTCATCATACGCTGACTGAGAATAGCAGCGTTTAGCCGCCCTCCACAGACACCCGGAAACGCACGTGGACGAGGGACTGGGAACGCCACGGCGTGGAATGCCACGTTCCACCAAACTGCAGAGCGTGAAATGAAGAATCTGGCATGTCAGATTTTTGCCTCGTGGAGAGGAACATGGCCAGTGTGAGGTGGCTTTCTTTTTGCGTCACAGGCAGAATTAACAGCCGCTATATTGTACTGAGTTAAGCAAAGTACTTTTCGGGTTTTCCTTATTGTGTAATAGGTGGTATGAACATAAGCTGTTTCAAAACATTAGCAAAACGTGAGTCTCTCTAAAGCGCGTCGTTTTGGCTACGATTTGTTTTCATAAAATGATAGGAAACTACATATTGGCAAATAAATGCTTCCGGTTTTTGATATTTTAATGTTACGATTTGTCTGCTTCTGAATATACCGTTTCAATGCTAAAGCAAAATGATGTTCTATCACAAGCGTGTCGTTTTTATACAATTTCTCATAGTCAAGTACGAAATAATGTCATTTGTAATACAGACTTCAGGCTGTCTGTACCGTATATGGCGACATGGTTGCAATACTGAAGTCGGAACTAAGCTGACAGAATCGCATTTAATTTTCTAAAAGATTCTGGATCTGTCTTGTTAATTTAACAGAAGTATTACCTGTAATCTTCGATATTATTTCTTATAAATACCGTACGTGCTGCAATTCATATTGCAAATGCCAACGACTTCAGTGTTTCCCCAGTGACCAGAAATTGTAACGTAACTGCCACTCTGCCAGAAAGTAAACACGAGACACACACTGGAAGTTTTTTCTACTATCGAACTTTATGCAATATATATATATATATATATATATATATATATATATATATATATATATATATATATATATATATATATATATATGTACTGTGTGATAAAAAGTATCCGGACACACCCAAAACATTTTTCATATTAGGCGCATTGTGCTGCACATACTACCAGGTACTCTATATCAGCGACCTCATTAGTAATTAGACATCGTGAGAGAGCAGAATGGGGCGCTCCGCTGAACCCACGGACTTCGAACGTCGTCAGGTGACAGGGTGTTACTTGTGTCATACGTCTGTTCAAAATGGCTCTGAGCACTATGGGACTTAACATCTGAGGTCACCAGTCCCCTAGAACTTAGAACTACTTAAACCTAACTAACCTAAGGACATCACACACATCCATGCCCGAGGCAGGATTCGAGCCTGCGACCGTAGTGGACGCGCGATTCCGAACTGAAGCGACTAGAACCGCTAGGCCATAACGGCCGGCCATACGTCTGTACGCGAGATTTCCACACTTCTAAACATCCCTACGTCCACTGTTTCCGATGTGATTGCGTAGTGGAAACGTCAAGGGACACGTACAGCACAAATGCAACCAGGCCGACCACGTCTGTTGACTGACAGAGACCGCCGACAGTTGAATATGGTCGTAATGTGTAATAGGCAGACATCTATCCAGACCATCACACAGGAATTCCAAACTGAATCAGAATACACTGCAAGTTCTATGACAGTTAGGCAGGAGCTGAGGAAACTTGGATTTCATGGTCGAGTGGCTGCTCATAAGCCACATACCACGCCGGTAAATGTCAAACGACGCCTCGCTTGATGTAAGGAGCGGAATCATTGGAGGATTGAACAGTGGAAAAACGTATGTGGAGTGACGAATCACAGTACACAGTGTCGCCATCCGATGGGAAGCTGTGGGTGTGGTGAATGCCCAGTGAACGTCATCTGCCAGCGTGCACAATGCCAACAGCAAAATACGGAGGCGGTGGTGTTATGGTGTGGTACAGTTTTTCATGGAGGGGGCTTGTACCCCTTATTGCTTTCCACATTTGCATCTACATTTATACTTCGCAAGCCACCCAACGGTGAGTGGCGGAGGGCACTTTACATGCCACTGTCATTACCTCCCTTTCCTGTTCCAGTCGCGTATGGTTCGCGGGAAGAACGACTGCCTGAAAGCCTCTGTGCGCGCTCTAATCTCTCTAATTTTACACTCTTGATCTCCTCGGGAGGAATAAGTAGGGGGAAGCAACATATTCGATACCTCATCCAGAAACGCACCCTCTCGAAACCTGGCGAGCAAGCTACACCGCGATGCAGAGCGCCTCTCTTGCAGAGTCTGCCACTTGACTTTGTTAAACATCTCCGTAACGCTATCACGGTTTCCAAATAACCCTGTGACGAAACGCGCCGTTTTTCTTTGGATCTTCTCCGTCAACCCGACCTGGTACGGATCCCACACTGATGAGCAATATTCAAGTATAGGTCGAACGAGTGTTTTGTAAGCCACCTCCTGTGTTGATGGACTACATTTTCTAAGGACTCTCCCAATGAATCTCAACCTGGTACGCGCCTTAACAACAATTAATTTTATATGATAATTCCACTTCAAATCGTTCCGCACGCGTACTCCTAGATATTTTACAGAAGTAACTGCTACCAGTGTTTGTTCCGCTATCATTTAGTCATACAATAAGGGATCCTTCTTTCTATGTATTCGCAATACATTACATTTGTCTATGTTAAGGGTCAGTTGCCACTCCCTGCACCAAGTGCCTATCCGCTGCAGACTTCCTGCATTTCGCTACAATTTACTAATGCTGCAACTTCTCTGTATACTACAGCATCATCCGCGAAAAGCCGCATGGAACTTCCCACACTATCTACTAGGTCATTTATATATATATTGTGAAAAGCAATGGTTCCGTAACACTCCCCTGTGGCACGCCAGAGGTTACTTTAACGTCTGTAGACGTCTCTCCATTGATAACAACATGCTGCGTTCTGTTTGCTAAAAACTCTTCAATCCAGCCACACAGGCATTACCACAGCACAGGCGTACATTGATGTTTTAAGCACCTTTTGCTTTCTGCTGTTTTAGAGCGATTCGGGGATGCCGATTGCATGTTTCAACACGATCGAGCACCTGCTCACAATTCACGGCCTGTCGTGGAGTGGTTCCACAACAATAACATCCCTTCAATGGACTGGCCTGCACAGAGTCCTGATCTGAATCCTTCAGAAGACCTTTGGGATGTTTTGGAACGCAGGCTTCGTGCCAGGCATCACCGACCGGTATCGATACCTCTCCTCAGTGCAGCATTCCGTGAAGAATGGGCTGCCATTCCCCAAGAAAACTTCCAGCACATGATTGAACGTATGCCTGCGAGAGTGGAAGCTGTCATCAAGGCTAAGGGTGGCCCAACACAATATTGAATTCCAGCATTACCGATGGAGGTCGCCATGAACTTGTAAGTCATTTTCAGCCAAGTGTCCGAATGCTTTTGATCACATAGTATACCTGCCTCTTGGTTTTATGAAGTGCCACTTCCTTTTATCTTGCCGGTAAACACGTTTTTTCAGTGATGCTGAGTAGATTCGGATATCTCGCGCTATGTCCCCTGGAACACGATCTTTGGCGTGAAAGCGTATGGCACGTGTTCCGCGAGTGAAGCTGTATGTGAAGCGGCACGGAGAGTGCAGGTCTGCGGGGCAACGACCTGGCTGGTTGTTCTGCCGCCCGTGCGGCTTCCAAGTTTGACTCTCATGAGCAGCTTTCGGACACGAGGGCCGTGCACCGGAAATGGGAGTGGACATATTATTCCTTTGGCAGACCAGATTTGGAGGCGGGAAGTGCGTCTTCATCATTACCCATCTTCTGGCAGCTCCAAATTTCTCCACTGTTTGTCACCGCACAGTGTCTTTGATTGGCTGGTGAGCTACTTTTAGTTCGTCACTTCTGTGAAGAAACCATGCTGCATTCGTAAGGTTGACCTTGATCCCCGCTATGAGCATAATAGTTGTGACTAGTTCGGCTCCTACGCGTGTTTGTGTCTTGCTGTTTCTCTATCGTTCTCGGTTCAGCCTCCTGTTGTTGGTGTTGTTGTCGTTGTTCTCTGTTCCTGTGTTTGTCCAGGCGATGTGAGGAGCGTTTCGCTCGTGTGAAAATATAATAGCTTCAGTTTGGTAATTGTCGAAGAGCTATGATTTGACTGTGTGTTTTAAATGATTGGATTTTTGTAATGTTTTTATGTATTCAATATGTCATTTTAAGGTTCTTGCATCCATCAAGCTTATGCATGTTAGTGGGTAAAATCCTGTTGCATGTGTTTTGGTGGGCTACACTTCCAAGCCAAGCTAGTGTTTACGTAGGTGAGGTTCTTCAGCCAACTGTTCCCTTCCTTCCTTTTCGTCCCGCGCGACGGTTAAGTATTTACCCTTTCCGCCTCATGGCGCGGTTTGAAGCTGAAGCTCAGGCGTAACTGGAGGTGGTTGCCTTATTATCTTTTAGCGATTTATGACAACTGGTTTGCCTACGCTGCCAGCGCGTAACCTATGATTAAGTTTTTAATCGTTTTACTTAAAAGTTACTTCTGTGTTCATCAGGTTATCACTGTATGCACGTGCCTCGGAGTGTGTACTCACTGACTGCTTACAAGAGGAGGAATGTGGCGAGCAACGTGTTGGGCCTGCCTCAAGTAATTTCGAGGGCCATTCGTCCGGGTCACAATGCCCCATGCGTGCTGGTGTATACCAAGCACCTCTAATTGTTCTTCTTTCCTTTTATTGATCTACTTTTAGGTAAACCTGAATTATTTGTTGTATTTTAGTCAAACACATTCTGTAGATGTTTACTGCCCACATGTTTGGCTCAAATGGCTCTGAGTACTAACATCTGAGTTAACATCTGTGGTCATCAGTCCCATAGAACTTAGAACTACTTAAACCTAACTAACCTAAGGACAGCACACACATCCATGCCCGAGGCAGGATTCGAACCTGTGACAGTAGCAGTCGCGCGGTTCCGGACTGAGCGCCTGAACCGCTAGACCACCGCGGCCGGCGCCCGCATGTTTCGAAGACTGTTTTCCTATAGTGTTACACCTGTTATTCTTCTTGAGATTTGTACTTGAAGATATTGTTTTACCGATATCAGTAACTCTTTTTAATTTTTTTACTTTCATTCGTTGGTTTTGTCTTAAAATGTCAAGGTCCTGTTGAGCCAGTTGGTAAATGCGAATGTTGTTCAGTCCTTATTTTGCGATGTCTTGCTGTCTGAAGGATCAAGCAACCTTACGGCAGTAGTGCGTGGCAATATCCTTCCATTCAAAAGAAATTACGAAAAGATTCCCGATTTTGAAATCTATTCGATAAAACACGTCACTTCAGAGCGGTGGTCATCAATACAACAGCCGCGTGGGATTAGCCGAGCGGTCTAAGGCGCTGCAGTCATGGACTGTGCGGCTGGTCCCGGCGGAGGTTCGAGACCTCCCTCGGGCATTGGTGTGTGTGTTTGTCCTTAGGATAATTTAGGTTAAGTAGTGTGTAAGCTTAGGGACTGATGACCTTGACAGTTAAGTCCCATAAGATTTCACACACATTTGAACATTTTTGATCAATACAACATCGAGAATCTGGATATTATGCATGTGGAAACTGACATTACACACTACACTTCCACTATATTCAATTTAAAACCAAAAGTGAGATGAATAATCAGTTGAGTTAACAACTTCTACTAGTACGTATCTCAGATCATTGCGTGACATTATTCGCTGTTCACGCAGCTATTTTACGAGCATCCATTGTCATGCAGAAACTGTGTAGTTTACACGCCATATGCCGTAGACTGCCGCCGGAGAGCACTGAGGTTGCCAATCACAGTGAACAGCATGTTCTGTGAGACGTAGCAGGTCGTTTGGGAGTGTGTAGTTACACCACGTCTGGCGTGAAACATATTCTGTGTGGGGCCAGCCTTAGTGGTGGTCAAAACCGCAGTTACTAGAGATACCAGCACTGACCACTAAGGCTTTATATGGAATAGGTGCGCTGTTTAAGACAAGAGGGTTTTCAACGTGGATGCTGTGGCCCCTTGGTAACACTTTCACACCTCAAGAGTGCGGTCGAACAAAAGGAGCGACAGGGAGTCAGTATGAACGAAACTTTCGTGTGGGGGGGGGGGGGGGGGGGGGATGGGGAAGCAGCCGATCAGCGTTTAGTTTAATGACGGTGTGTTTAATTTGATAAATATTGGTACGACAGTACATGACATGAAGACTAAGCTGAAGAAAATACAGGAAAGTTAATGCGAAATGGCTATCGCTAAACTGGAAATATCGAAAAATAAATGGTCCTCGGGACGACCGATTCACTGAAGTGAAAAACAAGGACGACAGGATTAAGAGTGGAAAGTAAATGCCACTGAGTAACGCAGAGGACCAAGAACGGATAGGATGAAAGAGTAGATAGACCCCTACAAGGGAGAGGAATTTCTTATTTATGTTTTCCTTTACCCCGCATCGATACGGCAACGAAATGTTAAGTTTCGGATTTGGCAAATGAAGCCAAGTATTCCGACTTGGAAAACGGTATAAAAACAACCATCCAAGATGGCCGGCACACAGGTCCCGGTCATCAATACGGTGACTGGATCCGTGCTGGGGCTGGCGCTCCTTCCCGTATCCGGCAAGCGGCGTGCTGACGCCCATGGCTACCCGGGTACAGTCTTCTTGAAGAAAAAAAAAAAGGTCGTAGTTTTAAGTTGCCTAGTCCGCAACTGCAGCCGAGTGGTCAGCTAGGATGGCTGCCATGCGGAAGGCATGGGTTCGATTCCCAGTACTGCTACGGCTTTTTCCTTGATGGAAGAACTGGTATGAGGTTCACTCAGACTCGTGATGCCAATTGAGGAATTACGTGAGTCGTAAGTAGTTACTCCGCGGTCCTGAAATCCGGCAAAAGGACCGGGAGAGCCGTGTGCTGACCACTTGACTATTCATACTGCATCTGCATGACGCTGCAAGTCAGAGATGACACGGCGGCCGACCGACATGGCGCGTGCCTTCTACCCGAAGCGAGGAGCTCGTTTTTTATGTTGTCTAACGAGTACTGGTTTCCGTATCAAGTACCATCAATAGGTCATCCTGCAGAGTGCAGTCGCAAGCGTGGACGAATAGCATTATAGGAAATAGAAGTGCGAATGTACACTATAGCAAACAATTTTTCTGGTTACAGGGACCAATAACCTTCGAGTATCGATTGTTAAAATTATTATCGTCTTTTGCATTCAAGTTTACAGAAAAAGGATGGAAAATACTCACCAGAGAAGGAGTACAGGCTACGATAGGAGACGAATGTGGATCAAAGTTGGCTGTGTCCTTGTCATAGGAACTACTACAACGTTCGCCACCGCCGATTTAGGGGACAAACGATAAATGCAAACGAGCAAGGCCAAACACAGATTCGAACCCTGCTTCTGTTGATTTCATGTCTGCTGGTTTCATGCACTGCCCCGCGTGGACTCTGGTATATCCTCGTACCATCGTGATAATCATCCTTATCCTTGCTAGAAGAGCACTATGTACGTGATCACAGCAATCTTGTGAGCAGCGTGCTGCAGTAAGCTCGACTGTTATTCAAAAGAAAGTGTTAATGGTATGGGGGAAAGAATATACCAATATTCAAGATAATGAGAAGTCAGACCAACTATGAAATCGAGCGGCAGTCGGTGGACTTATACGGTTTATACATGCGTGGTCACTCTTCTCAAGTTTTGCCCGCATCTCGTGGTCGTGCGGTAGCGTTCTCGCTTCCTGGGCCCGGGTTTCCGGGTTCGATTCCCGGCGGGTCAGGGATTTTCTCTGCCTCGTGATGGCTGGGTGTTGTGTGTTGTCCTTAGGTTAGTTAGGTTTAAGTAGTTCTAAGTTCTACGGGACTGATGATCATAGATGTTAAGTCCCATAGTGCTCAGAGCCATTTGAACCATCTTCTCAAGTTTGTTCTGTTCTTCGATTAAAAAAAATAAGAATTATTTCTTCATCGGTAGCTTATAATGTTGCTGGTGTTATACAGAATATAGACAGTCATTCATAAATTGCACTTAATTAGATACTCACTGTCTTTCTATGAATTAATTTAGTATGTAATGACATTAGAATACACTCAGTGTGGAGGATAATGTTGGATAACGAATTTTTTATGACTAAGTTATTGAACAATTTTTAATTTTGTTATGTGATGCCTAGTTTCTTTTCGCATATTTTTTATTCATGACAAACATATAAAATAATGTTTATAATAAATGCTTGTAGAGTTCACAGATTTAAAACTAGAAAATTATGGTAATAAAGCATCTTTGTTTCAAGGTTCTTTGTTCAACTGATGTGGATACAAACATGTAAAGTCTCTGAATTATTATTACCAAGTACAAGTGTTGACGTGCTGTCCTGTCGTTATCCAGGCGCCTGATAGCAACACGTTCCAACGCTTTACAACCATGCAGAGATTGGATGACTTTTATATTATTAACTACACTGTATCTTCTCAGTTAAGTTTAGATTTTATTTATCAAAGTGTAATTTGAAATTTGAAATTTTGACATTACTTGAAACTTCCTGGCAGATTAAAACTGCGTGCCTTTCGCGGGTAAGTGCTCTACCAACTGAGCTACCCAAGCACGACTCACGCCCTCTCCTCACAGCTTTAATTCCGCCAGCTCCTCGCCTCCTACCTTCCAAACTTCACAGAAGCTCTCCTGCGAACCTTGCAGAACTAGCGGAGATATGGGTTACCCCCAGCCTGGGGGATTTTTCTAGAATGAAATTTTCACTCTACAGCGGAGTGTGCGCTGATATGAAGCTTCCTGGAAGATTAAAACTGTATGCCGAACCGAGACTAGAACTCGGGACCATTGCCTTTCGCGAAAAAGTGCTCTGCCAACTGAGTTCGAGTCGAGTCTCGGTCGGGCACACAGTTTTAATCTGCCAGGAAGTTTCATATCATCGCACACTCCGCTGTAGAGTGAAAATTTCATTCTTTGACCAAACGCTCCCTGTGTGTATTTGCAGATATATTTTTAATAAAAAATTTCCTGTTAGTATATTATTCGATGCTGTAGAGTTTTACAAAGGTTTGACTACTAATATATCCAGGTGCCTAAAAATGACTTGAGGTAATGTAAAAAGACAGTAATAACAAAAGTTTTTTTTAAAGTACAGATGGATGTAAAACATGGTTTTCAATAAACAAACCCCTGACTACAAAAATAGCCGTTTTTATCAAGGTGTTCAAACATACATGCCGCCGACAGCCCGCCACAGCACCTGGGAAGCTAAACGTCGCCTGGTTGTGCCACCATGGTGCTGCCTGGACAGCCGTCGGCTAGAATCTTACGCACAGCTGATAATCACACCGCTTGTTGGTGTTTAATACACCATTCACATATATAGGAAGGATGTCCAAGTGATTAAACAGTACTTTGCGTAGAAACTACTTGTTAACAGTAAATGCACGATCTTTTAAAAATAAGTCATCCTCTTTCTTTAAAAATGAAATCATTAGTGCTTTTATAAGCAGAGGACTCAGTGGCTGTGCTTCATATATGAGAAAATGTGAATGGTTTACTTCGATTCTTGTAATTACTAGGGAAAAATATTTTACAATACTTGTTTTAGATGCGCTATATCAGTTTCTGAGGACTCTTCGCTAATCAGTCAATGATTCCTTAAGGGAGAGACATGAATGAGCGACAGTGGAACCTTATGCGTCTGCTACGCCATGAAGTATCAGCGTTCATTTCCTAATTCTTGATAAGCTACCTGTCTATGTACATGTAACACTACGTAAAAAGTATAGGTTTATGGATCTGTCATACGAAGTCTTACGTGGTGGTCAATTTTGCATTGAGTTTAATGCATTATTCTTCTTGTTGTGGTAGCTATGTACACATATAGTGACAGGTTGACGACGAGATAATTTTGTAGTCGAATGGTACAGTGGAATATTGATGGAAATTGAGTGGCATGCTTCCTATCTGTTTGGCCGTGCTAACTTACAGATAAAATCACACTGTAAACTAGAATGGTTTGATCTTAGTGCCAAAGTAGAAAAATGTTATTCCTGCGCCTTAAATGTTTGTATTAATTGTGAAAAACTCATCTTCATTTTACTGAAAATTATACCGAAGTCAGCTATCTCAAATATTCCACTCTAGAACGGCATATAGCAGAAAGTGAACAATGCATGTATTAGACACCTAAACCCTTCCATACTCTTAAAGTAGCTCTACATTGTGCTGTCAACTAAAGGGAAGATGTATGAAGTAATGTTGGCCTTTGGGTGTGTGACTAATTCTAGGCAATGTATAATTATTACTAAATTAAAGGGAAAAGTTCCGTGAAGTGGTAGGGCGCTGCTTGGGAAGTGGAAAGTTACGGGGACCACAAAATAAACAATACTTGAACAGCAATTTACTGTCAGAAAAATTCTTGATAATAACATACAAGATAAAATGCAGTATTTGAAATGCATGGGAGTGACATTATCATTGAGAAGACAACGAGATCACCCAACGTAGGCGGGCCAAACTGATATCAGATTATTTAAAATACTAATCTGTTGCAACCAGTTATTAATTATTGTACGGCATTACAATTCAAGCACATCAATTGATCAAGCTTATGACTACACTTAGCAACTGCACAAACAGGTCCAATGATGAATGTCTTCCTCAGCTAATGCAAATTAATTTATAGTATTCAGCAGTCGCAGTAACAGTGTTAACAGTCAAATACAGGTGAAGAATATCAATAGACCAAGCAAATAATTATATTTAGCAACTGCACAGCCGGCTTAAGGCCCAATGATAAATATCTACCAAGGGGAAGCTATTTCAAGTTATACATTTTAAATACAAAAAAAAAGGTTCAATTGGCTCTGAGCCCTATGGAACTTTACTTCTAAGTTGGTCAGTCCCCTAGAACTACTTAAAACTAACTAACCTAAGGACATCACGCACATCCATGCCCGAGGCAGGATTCGAACCTGCGACCGTAGCGGTCGCGCGGTTCCAGACTGTAGCGCCTAGAACAGCTCGGCCACTCCGGCCGGCCATTAAAGACAAATTTCATTAAGGAACATCATGCCTCGGTCATAAATACCAGTTTAAGGCAACACTGACCAATCTTAAGTAAATAGAAATTCACTGTAAGGAACGTTAACAGACACGCAGAATGTTGTGGTGGTGTACAAACAACGGCATGTAAATGTGGATGATCGGTCCATCACCTCATCATTCGCAGATTGGTGGTGCGATGCTTTTCAGACGCATATACTATATATTCAGCTGATGGCCGATAAAAACGCTTTTCTACAAATATCTTACAGCTGTGACTAGTAACCCACATATATTTTTAAGAAAATTTATTTTTTAGGAGCTGTTCCCAGCCAAGAAACACACGTAATATTCGATGTCTCTGAGCTGTGTTGATCCAGATTTCGCACGATGTTCCTTTCACATACGGAAGCAAAAAAATTGGGCCGCTGAAATCCACAGCCAGGAGGCGTCCGTGGCGAATAGTGCCTCCAGCCGTTTGACGTGTGGTGCGGCCACATTGGGCCGTGAACAGCGAACACATCACGCGCGTAAGACGCACCAGGGAGCAGCAGGTAAGGTACTTGTTCCCGAGCAGTACGGTGCAACTACATAAAATATGTAATTGCAAGAACTTCTGCGAACTGCTGTGTATTTGAGACATCCTGATAATTAGATACCGCTGCGCATGTGGGCTGAAGTAATGTGATTTGTTACAAACCTCCTTAAATGTCTAAATAAATACATTATGCAATAGGTACATGTCAAACACGCTGTCTTATCACTGTTACAAAGGTTTTACCATTTGACTTACGTTTTGGTGGCTAGCTTATATGACAATTCACGGAGGTAGCCGACTTGGGCGACCATCTTGGATTGTGATGTTATTGGGTAGTCATCTTCTCCTTGAGGGAACCAATAATGTAAGTGCGCTTGAATAGGGCAGAGGGGCAACTAAGGAGGCAAGGGGGCATACATAACTGACTGGGAAAAATCTGGCAACAATGAAAGCTGTGCAACCTATTAGATACCTTGCCTTCAAATGGGGTACAGTTGTGGGGACTATTATTAACTGATATGGTGGCAGGGAGGAGAGATAAAGACACGTGAATAAGATTTAAAGGTGGGGGAGGGAAAGGTAGGAGTGAGAGGGGGCCATAAATCATTGATAATGTTGGGGAGGATCTGGCTATAATGGGCTGAAATGGCCATATCCACTATGCCTTCATGGAACCAATTTCAGACCATTTCTCAATGGTTCGCCCTGGAATAGTACGTCGGCGAAAAGAACACCTTCCCGTGCGAGCTCCGGCTTCTTTTATTTATTACAATGGTCACTTTCTCTAAAGTAGGAGTGAGTCAAAAAAGTAACTTGGCACACATGGGAAAACTTGGGAATGTAGTTTAGTGAAAAGGCTCGCCGCAACGAAAAACATTTTTGTTTTAGTAACCGCGACCCTTAGTCGTGAAGTACTCGTACATCCGGAACATACTGTCTCCTATTTCGCGATAAAACGAGCTTTCTTTAATTTTTCGATGCTCTCCATCAATCGACTTGGGAAGGATTCTACAAGGCGCAGCAATATTCTAGGCGAAGAAGGACAAGCATAGTGCTGCCAATTTCTTCAGCAGATTTTTTGCACCTGCCGCTTGTTCTCTCGGTAGAACACATTTTATTGCCTTCCCCGCATCATTATGAGTTGTCCCCAATTTTAGTTATTTGTAATTGCAGTCCCTGGATATTTAGTGATATTGACAAGCTTAAAAATTGTGTAATTTGTCGGGCAATCAAAATGTAACGGATTTTTTAAAGTAATAATGTGGAAGACTTCACACTTTTTATTGTTTGGGGTTTAGTTGCCACATTTCACTTCGTATAAACATCTTTCCTAAATATTTCTACAATCTATGATCTTCTGATGACTTTGCTAGACGGCAAACGACAGTATTGTCTGAAAACTATCCAAGAAGCGTGCTTGGATAGTCTTTTAAATTAGTTATATAGGTTAAAAACAGAAGAAGGCCTATTACAATTCCTGGGGAATTAGATGACTGCCTGTCAATTACTACGAGCTTTGGTATTTCTGATTCCATATCCATAAAAGAGGCGATACTTCACAGGCACGCAGTATGGTTAGAAGCCACTTGTGAAGAATGTTATCAAAAGCCTTCTAAAAATCTAGATATGTAAAATTATCTGAAATCCTGTTGGTTATGTGTCAGTTGGTTGAGTACTTCTACGTACTCTCGTCAGTACAGTCCTGAGGAATAAATGGAAACCTGGGAACAATCTCTGAAGTTGGAATCCATACGTGAAACATATATTGAGAAGAAAGGAAACAACTTGGAAATCAGGTGTTTTGCTTTTGACAATGACCTAGAAAAATTTGGAAGTAAAATACTGGAACGTTAAAAGGACATACAAAGTCAAGTACTTAGACTACTGTGTCCAAACCAATAACTGGATACAGAGGCATTCAGTGGAAGAGCCAAAAAAATTAGACCTAGCTTACAAACTGACCAAAACAGGTACTACTAAAGAGCTGTTTTCCAAAGGCAAAAATCAGACATCATAATTCAGTAAGAAAACCAGAAGGATTTTGCTTTGGAAGGACATTTGGAATAATGTGAAAAGAAGGCATTCTGGCATTCCAGAAGACTACTGATGGGACATGTATGAAGAATAGAAACGATGAGATCTACAAGTATACCGAAAAGATCACTGACATAGAGCGGAAACGCTGGTTGAAATTTTGCTGACACCTAGTAAGAATCGACGAAAACCGACTGAGCAGAAAGACTTTCTGTTACATAGCATCATTAAAATACACATCCAACCGAAGAGAAGATATCAAAAGAGTTGCAAAGAAACAGGCATTACACTAGGAATGACCCAAAATAGGGTCAGTTAATCTTCGGGACTATGTTATTCCATTACCAAGTGCTGTAAAACAAGGAAACACCAATCATTACATCCCGTTACTACACATACTGGTATCAGAACTACTTATATCTTCCTGTGGTATTACATACACTAAATTTATTATGCCACTAGGTACCATCAAAAGTAAAAAAGCTAACAGTAAATGTTCCAAAAGTTTTTTACTTTGACGTACCTAATAGCATAGTAACTTTTGGGTATGTAATACTGAAAGAAATTTATAGATAGATTTAAGGCGTTGTCAATGAGCATAGCATTGCGACGTGGTGCTTTGTGCTTCCTTGTCCTACTGCACTTGTTAATAGGATAACGTAGTCCCGAAACAGGCCGTGATGAAAATGCTGACGTAAACTAATGTTGGTAGGCGTGTTTCTACATCTGAAAGAAGATGTCTAGACTGGCACTAGTCATGCCACTAAAATGGATGCAAATGAGGTTCATTTTAAATACACGCTGTAAGGTCGTCAGCGTTAATTACCTTTGATATTGTACACGGTGAGTCGATGTTAGTCAAGAATGCCTTAAAGGCGATAAGGACGCCATTTTCAGTATCTCACTGAGTTTGAACGAGGTTGTGTGATAGGGCTACGAGAAGCTGGATATTCCATCTGCAATATTGCAGAAAGACTAGAAAGTAATGTAAACACTGTGCATGATTACTGGCAGCGGTGGTCTGGATGATGTACTGTTGCATAAAAAACGGGCTTCAGCTAGTCGCGTGGTGTTACCGACAGGAAGGTTATCGTGAGTAGCGAAACAAGGCGGTCTTCACCCCAAGTACCGTTATCCAAGATGGCGGCCGTGACTTCAGCAGATGAGGCGATTGACTTCATTCAGAATGGCGGGAAGTTTGAACTTTGAAGGGAAAATAGCTCAATTGGGCTACACTACTAACCTAAAACCTAACAAAGTGTCACCCCCCCCGCGGCTAGTTTGTATTTTGGAAGAAAGATAGCCCAACTGGGCTACCTGCACTAATCTAAGAAAATGGCGGGAAAGAAAGGGAGTTTGGGCTACCTTCTTTAATCTACGTCAGCCGACCGCTACGTGGAACTGGTGGGAAGTTTGAATTTCGGCGGGGAAAGAAATTGCACTTAGGCACCGCCAGTAACCTAAGAAAATTGCGGGAAAGAAAGGGTACTTGGGCTACCGCCACTAACCTAAGTCACCTCTTCCTAGGAACTGGACATAGGTCTTATTTAAACAACTATAAGCAGTACCGCCATCAAGTGTGTTCGCCATACACTTGGAAAATGGGCGTGAATTTTGCTTTAAGAGCTTACTCCTGCAGCTGAGGTGAGCTAGGATGGTGTCGCCCACACTAGAGGCTGCTCGTTCAATTAGTATATAATTTTTATAAATTTGTTTAAATTTGCTTAAATTTCTTGAAATTTCTATAAATTTGTTTAAATTTGATTAAATTTGTTTAAATTTATTATCTACCTACAACATTAGTATTGTGTTACCATCACACGAATGTGAGATACATGTGGTCTGAGTTTTAATAGCTGTATTAAATGCACTCATTCAGCTCTACACATAAGTCTTTATTTAAACAATTAGAGGCAGTACCACCATTAAGTGTGTTCGCCATCCTCTTGGAAAATGGATCCTAATTTTGATCTAAGAGCTTACTTCTTCAGCTGACGAGAGTTAGTATTGTCTTGCCCCCACTAGAGGCTGCTCATTCAGTTAGAATATAATTTGTTTAAATTTGTTTAACTTTTTTAAATTTATTATCTACCTACACCAGTAGTGACTTAGTTCGATGTTACCACAAGATGCTGAGATATAAGTGCTTATTGAGCTGTCAGTGATTATGTAGGAAAGAAAAGGGATTCGCTACACTTTCAAATTCCTAGTTTCAACTTGTTGTCAAGGTCATCCTACCACATTTCCTACGTACAACGAGGGACGGACGTCACCCAGTTTATTTATTATGCTGATACAAAACACTCACCCTGCCAGCGGTCTGGAGGAGGAAAATTGGTGTGAAAAAAGGAATCAGCCTGTCCTGGGCTACTTGAGTGAGGAAGGAGTGTACTTTATTAATTTTTTGAACAATGTTTTTTCCCATGGATTTCACCTAATTATTTTTATCACGCTGATGCAAAACACACACCCTGACATGCTTGGAGTCACAACATACAGTTTACAAACCTGGAAACTACTCCTAAATAATGCATTAGACTGATTTGAAGAGACATAAATTTCTCAAATAATCCAGTACACACCATGCAGACTCTTCAAACTACTAGATCACCGAAATAATGCATTCAAACACGCTCACAACGCGTAAACACCCTAAAATAATTCAATCCACAACCACTCAGTACAAGTAAAGAACGCAACTTATCAGCAACTTGAACCCTGATTCTACTGGATGGAAAGCCCAAGTCCACCCCCTAAAACATGGAAACTGTTCACATGCGGCAGAGGAAGGTTATGTTGGTGTACTTTATTTATTTTGCTCGGGAAACTGGCTTAATAATCCATCCTATTTACTTAATTAATCACAAATATTGGTCCTCATTTCACACTTACATGCATAGCACTATATATATATATATATATATATATATATATATATATATATATATATATATATATATATATATAGTTGATTTCGTAGGATGATTCTGTGTATGCGTGGCATGTGGTGGCGGGAATGATTGGAACGATTCACGTTTCCCGCTTACGGCGAAGACCATGCCAATGGAATGGGCTGTTACACTGTCAGTACTAAGTCGGAAGCTGTGATGGTAGCTTGATGGAAGCTCGACATGGTGCGCAAGGGTGCCGACTTAGTTGGCGCTGCCAGAGCGAGACCTGTCTGTCTGCAGCAGGCTAGAGACGCGGCCACGTGCGTCGTGGCACAAGCAGCTTAGCTACGGCCAGCCCAGCCTCCCCGCCCCTAACCTTTCCTGCCTGCCTCTGGGGTCAGACAGCCCAGCGCCGGCGCGCTAAGAGGATTGCGTGCCACAGGCGCCTGCCGCTCTAGGCTGCTTTTCCTGTCTCTACCGCTCTACCTGTAGCTGTAGCAGCAGCCACTGTCCCATGACAAAGCTTACACCAGCGGGGGGGGTGCCTGTCTTCTTACCTATAGGCCACGCGCTGCTAATCTTCACACGGTACAGGTGATGACAATCATCTGAAAGGCTTGGAGGAAACGACAACCGACGCTGTCACATAATAAGTTGTTTGCAAGCTACTTATTTGCACACTGCAGCTGCGACGGTTTTGTTTTACATCAGTTTTCTGACTGGTTTGATGCAGTCCCACTATCCTGCGAAATTCTACCCACCTCAGTGGAACACATCTACCATACATCTTCAGTTATTTGTTGGACATACAATGAGGTAACAAAAGTCCAGTTGTAAAGGCAGATATTGTCTGCTTAGAATTCTAAATGTTGTTCGTCGCTGTACCACATAATCTGTTAACAACCGAGATACGGCCTGTGACTAACGCCTATGTTCGACGTCGACGTGCAATATCCACCCACAGGCGGCCCACGGAAGCACTAACAGTGGAGGGTATATAAAGCGTGTCTGGAGACGTGGAAACAGTGCTGTTGTTGTACTGCGGAAACAGTTCGATTGAAACGTTTCATATCAGAGCACACTCCGCTGCAGAGTGAAAATCTCATTCTGGAAACAGTTCGATTTTCTGACGTCCAAAAGGGCGTGATCATTGGCTTTCAGGCAAAGGGCGGAAGCATTTCAGAAGCGGCTAATTTGTAAATGGCTCGTTTGGTGCCATGGTTAATGTATACTCTGCTAGGAAAAATTGTGCTATCCAAAACCGACGCACAGGCAAATTTCGTGCACAACGGGCCATAGATGACAAGGGTGAACTACCGTTGCGTAGATGTGTCCGGGCCAATACACATGCAGCTACTGAGCAACTGACCTCCCAGAGCAACCAAGGGGGTTACTAACAGTGTCTCGTCAACGACCGTTCAGCGAACGTTGCTGCGTGAGGGCCTCTGCAACAGGCACCTGTGCTGACTGCTGTTCGTCGGTGACGAGGGCTGGAATTTTCACTCCAATACCGCAACTGGACATCCACTGAGCTGGAATTTGCGTTTCAGTAGCGCAACTGGACATCCAATAACTGGCAGTAGGTGGCCACTTCAGATGAATCACGTTTTATGCTCCGTCGGCCGGATCAACGAAACTCCAAGAGTCCAAGCCGGAGGACAGGGCGTTATGGCCTACGGAATGTCTTAGCGGATTTCCCTGCGTGATTTGTGGAAACAAGGGTGACCCTGCCGTATGCAACTGGACGACAGCAATGGTACACAGTAGTAAAGTACGGGCACAATGGATCAAGTATGCATCTCTCCTTGGGGACGATGTCCACCCCTACATGCAATTTTTTTTCTGTTTTTCCTCGGCACAATGGGTTCTACGTGCTACACAGATCTCAGCGTACGTAGTTGGAAAAGTACCATGATATGTTTAGCATACTGCCCTGGCCACCGCACTCCTAGGATTTAAACCTATCGAGAAGCTGTGGGTCCATCTCGATCTGGTTGTTCGGGCCGTGATCTTCAGCCGAGAAACCTACCACAAATGGCCACGGCACTGGAGTGGAGATGGCCCCACATCCTCTTTGCTACCTTCCAGAAGCTCACTGAATCTCTTCCTGCACGTCTCGCAGCGGTCATGGCTGCACAAGTTGGCTATGGGAGCTTGTGACATGTGGTCACTTTACAGTGACTGCACAGTGTATAACTGGCTCGCTACCTTTTTGCCTGATATATCCCGTTACGTTACAGATAGCGCTGAATATTCTAGAGAAGAAGAGGTAACATAATATGATCGCGAAATAAGAGTATTTAACCTCTGTTATGGTATGTGCAGAGTGACAATTATTGAACTATATGAAATAAAATTGTCACAATTTCTGAACAGTTTGCATTAGGACTGCATGGTTGGCCGCTGGACATGATGGGAATTAGTACGCTTGGTTTAGCGAAGAAACCCACTTTCATATGAATGGGTTCGTCAATAAGTAAAATTGGCGCGTTTGGGAGATCGAGAAGTCTCTTTATCCTCAACGGGTGATTGTGTGGTGTGCAATGTCCAGTCACGGAATAATCGGTGTGATATTTCTTGATGGCATGGGGACTACGGAACGGTACATGAATGTTTTGGAAGATGATTTCATCCCCATTATCCAAAGTGATCCTGACTTCGACAAGGTGTAGTTGATGCAAGATCGAGCACGACCACATCGAATTACGAAGAGGACTCTGGGTACCGCATTCTGGCTGTGGGGTACACAGAGGCCACTGGCATGGTCCTCGAATTGGCCACCGTATTCCCCGGTTCTAAACACATGCTACTCCATTTTGTGGGGCTATATGAAAGACCAGGTGTACAATAATAGCCCCAAAACCATTGCTGAGCTGAAACAGCAATTCACGAGGTCATCGACGGCATCGATGTTCCGACACATCAGCGGGTGCTGCAGAATTCCGCTATTAGTCTCCGCCACATCATCGGCAATGGCGGCAGGCATATCGAACACGTTATAACACAAAACCGAATATCTATAGTGACGTTTACACGTTGAGTAAAGCCTGTGCACGCCGTTTTTTGTAACTAATTTATGTTTTTCTTATTTAGTTCAATAATTGCGAGCCAGTATATTTACTCGACGTATAAGATGTAGCTAATATTAAAGTTACACTGTTGGCTGATATTGCTGTTGTTTATAAGAAAGTGTCAACGCTCGATGATAGTAAGGAGATGCAAAACTACTTACTGTTAGTATTTTGCTCGTTCTGACCATCCAGGGTGTCGCGAGAGCTAACACGCTGCTTCCTGGACTCGGGTAGACGCGCCAGCGGATCAATGACGAGGGCTGGTGTGCCAGCCAGACTGGCTGTGGTTTTTAGGCGGTTTTCCTCATCTCGCTAGGTGAATACCAGGCTGGTCACCAGGTTCCGCCTCAGTTATACGGCTCGCACACACTCAAGGCTTTTGCACTATTCCCTTGAGAGGGGCAGCAGCCTTTTCAGTAGTTGCAAGGGCAACAGTCTGGATGATTGACTGATCTGGCCTTGCAACGCTAACCAAAACGGCCTTGCTGTGCTGGTACTGCGAACGGCTGAAAGCAAGGGGAAACTACGGACATAAATTTTTCCCGAGGGCATGCAGCTTTACTGTATGGTTAAATGATGATGGCGTCCTCTTGGGTAAAATATTCCGGAGGTAAAATAGTCCCCCATTCGGATCTCCAGGTGGGGACTACTCGAGAGGATGTCGTTATCAGGAGTAAGAAAACTGGCGTTCTACGGATCGGAGCGTGGAATCCCTTAATCGGGATCAAGTAGGTAAAAGGACGAGGGCTAGTAGAAATCCTTGGGTAACAGAAGATACACTGAATTTAATTGATGGAAGGAGAAAATATAAAAATGCAGTAAATGAAGCAGGCAAAAAGGAATACAAACGGCTAAAAAATGAGATCGACAGGAAGTGCAAAATGGCTAAACAGGGATGGCTAGAGGACAAATGTAAGGATGTAGAGACTTATCTCACTAGGGGTAAGATAGATACTGCCTACAGGAAGATTAAAGTGACCTTTGGAGATAACAGTACCACTTGCATGAACATCAAGAGCTCAGATGGTAACCCAGTTCTAAGCAAAGAAGGGAAGGCAGAAAGGTGGAAGGAGTATATAGAAGGTCTATACGAGAGCAATGTACTTGAGGACAATATTATGGAAATGGAAGAGGATGTAGATGAAGATGAAATGGGAGATCCGATACTGTATGAAGAGAGTGACAGAGCACTGAAAGACCTGAATCGAAACAAGGCCCCCGGAGTAGACAACATTCCATTAGAACTACTGACGGCCTTGGGAGAGCCAGTCCTGACAAAACTCTACCATCTGGTGAGCAAGATGTATGAAACAGGCGAAATACCCTCAGACTTGAAGAAGATTATACTAATTCCAATCCCAAAGGAAGCAGGTGTTGACAGATGTGAAAATTACCGAACTATCAGTTTAATAAGTCACAGCTGCAAAATACTAACGCGAATTCCTTACAGAAGAATGGAAAAACTAGTAGAGGCCGACCTCGGGGAAGATCAGTTTGGATTCCGTAGAAATGTTGGAACACGTGAGGCAATACTGACCCTACGACTCATCTTAGAAGACAGATTAAGGAACGGCAAACCTACGTTCCTAGCATTTGTAGACTTAGAGAAAGCTTTTGACAATGTTGACTGAAATACTCTCTTTCAAATTCTGAAGGTCGCAGGGGTAAAATACAGGGAGCGAAAGGCTATTTACAATTTGTACAGAAAGCAGATGGCAGTTATAAGAATCGAGGGGCATGAAAGGGAAGCCGTGGTTGGGAAGGCAGTGAGACAGGGCTGCAGCCTATCCCCTATGTTATTCAATCTGTATATTGAGCAAGCAGTGAAGGAAAGAAAAGAAAAATTCGGAGTAGGTATTAAAATCCATGGAGAAGAAATAAAAACTTTGAGGTTCGCCGATGACATTGTAATTCTGTCAGAGACGGCAAAGAACTTGGAAGAGCAGTTGAACGGAATGGATAGTGTTTCGAAAGGAGGATATATGATGAACATCAACAAGAGGAAAACGAGGATAATGGAATGTAGTCGAATTAAGTTGGGTGATGCTGAGGGAATTAGATTAGGAAATGAGACACTTAATGGTAAAGCAGTTTTGCTATTTAGGGAGCAAAATGACTGATGACGGTCGAAGTAGAGAGGATATAAAATCTAGACTGGCAATGGCAAGGAAAGCATTTCTGAAGAAGAGAAATTTGTTAACATCGAGTATAAATTTAAGTGTCAGGAAGTCATTTCTGAAAGTATTTGTATGGAATGTAGCCATGTATGTAAGTGAAACATGGACGATAAATAGTTTGGACTAAAAGAGAATAGAAGCTTTTGAAATGTGGTGCTACAGAAGATTGCTGAAGATTAGATGGGTAGATCACATAACTAATGAGGAAGTATTGAATAGGATTGGGGAGAAGAGCAGTTTGTGGCACAACTTGACTAGAAGAAGGGATCGGTTGGTATGACATGTTCTGAGGCATCGTAGGATCACCAATTTGGTATTGGAGGGCAGCTTGCAGGGTAAAAATCGTAGAGGGAGATCAAGAGCTGAATACACTAAGCAGATTCAGAAGGATGTAGGTTGCGGTAGATACTGGGAGATGAAGAGGCTTGCACAGGATAGAGTAGCATGGAGAGCTGCATCAAACCAGTCTCAGGACTGAATACCACAACAACAACAACCATTGGCTACACTAGATGCAAACAGTTGGGGTGCTCTAATTCCTTCCTAGGGGGTACGGGATGACGACAGGTAGGGCATCTGGCCACCCCTTAACATATGCGTGCCACATCCGATTAACCAGCAGACCCCCGCAAGTCGGGATAAATGCTTCGAAAGATAGAGAGAGAGAGAGAGAGAGAGTATTTTCCTTGTTGTATTTAACATACCTCACCTCCAGCGTGGATAAATGGAACTTAGTTCACATAAAGAGAACAGATCCGGCGATATCTTGTTACAAAGTTAATGTTAAGCTTTTGGAGCCTGCTCTGCTGTTGAAATATTTGCAAAGGAAACCGCACGTAAGAGGCTAGTGTGTCCAACTCTAGAGTACTCTTATAATGTTTATAATTTTTATCAGGTACGTATGACAGCAACATAGCAAGAATATTGAGGTAAAATAAATGTGAATATTTGGAAGAAAAGCGGCGCTTTACCCTCGAAGATTTGTTGAGTAAATTTATAAAACCGACAGTGGCCGAGATAAATTTTGTACTGACTGCTGACTTCAGAAATGTTTCGCATGTGTTTCAGGAGAATAAAGAAGCTCCAAACTACGAGCAGTCACCTTAACCGCTATTCCTACACAAAGCACTGACGTTAGCACTTTTCGTGGGGGAGGGGAGGGGGAGCAGCCACTTTGGCTGACCGTACATCCGTGCACGACTCGTGGTCAGACCCAAACTTCCGTACGGCGTCGTTCATGTGTCGCAACCTGGACTCGTACACGTTATCTAATTCCCGTACAGGGGGAGGGCATTTTAATTGAAAGTCGCTGCCTGGTATCGGCGGATAAATTTGATACTGCAGTGCCTGTGCGATGCTACGTTTCTTCGGACATGAATGCAGGTTGTGACACTTGAACTACGACATATGGGAGTTGGGTCTGGCAGTGAGTCGGACGGATAGCCAAAGCAGTACAGCTACACATTACGTCAATGCGTACTTTGTATCGCGACATCCCACGTGGCATAAACTCTACCCATCACGCACTCATCGGCTCACATATTAAGGCCGCTTAAGTTCTTTTATCACCACAAGGATGTTGTTTGAAATTAGATACTACTCCCTCACCTATCCAAGGACAGAAGGGGGCTCGGATTCGTCTTCTGTCGACCCTTCGATAATGTTAGACCTCGAGCTACCTTCAGTTACCTCCGGCGACTCTATCTGGACCACATTATATTATACAGGGTGGTCCATTGACAGTGACCGGGCCATATATCTCACGAAATAAGCATCAAACGAAAAAACTACAAAGAACGAAACTCTCTCTAGATTGAGGGAGAAACCAGATGGCGCTGTGGTTGATCCGCAAGATGCCGCTGCCATAGCTCAAACGGATATCAACGGCGTTTTTTTAAAATTAGAGCCCCCATTTTTTATTACATATTCGTGAGGTACGTAAAGAAATATGAATGTTTTAGTTGTACCACTTTTTTCGCTTTGTGATATATGGCGTTGTAATAGTCACAAACGTATAAGTACGTGCTATCAAGTAACATTTCGCTTGTGCGGGCGGTATTTGCTTCGTGATGCATTACCCGTGTTAAAATGGACCGTTTACCAATTGCGCAAAAGGTCGATATCATGTTGATGTATGGCTAAATGTGATCAAAATGCCCAAAGGGCGATTGCTATGTATGCTGCTCGGTATCCTGAACGACATCATCCAAGTGTCCGGACCGTTCGCCGGATAGTTACGTTATTTAAATAAACAGGAAGTGTTCAGCAACGTGTAAAACTTCAACCACGACCTGCAACAAATGATGAAGCCCAAGTAGGTGTTTTAGCTGTTGTCGCGGCTAATCCGCACATCAGTAGCACACAAACTGCGCAAGAATCGGGAATCTCTAAAACTTCGGTGTTGAGAATGCTACATTAACATCGATTGCACCCACACCATATTTCTATGCACCAGGAACTGCATGGCGACGACTTTGAACGTCGTGTACAGTTCTGCCACTGGGCACAACAGAAGTTACCTGACGATGACAGAATTTTGCACGCGTTCTATTTAGCGATGAAGCGTCATTCACCAACAGCAATAACGTAAACCGGCATAATATGCACTATTGGGCAACGGAAAATCCATTGTGGCTGCGACAAGTGGAACATCAGCGACCTTGGCGGGTTAATGTATGGTGCGGCATTATGGGAGGAAGGATAACTGGCCCCCATTTCATCGATGGCAATCTAAATGGCGCAATGTATGCTGATTTCCTACGTAATGTTCTACCGATGTTACTACAACATGTTTCACTGCATGACAGAATGGCGATGTACTTCCAACATGATGGATGTCCGGCACATAGCTCGCGTGCGGTTGAAGCGGTATTGAATAGCATATTTCATGACAGGTGGATTGGTCGTCGAGGCACCATACCATGGCCCGCACGTTCACCGGATCTGGCGTCCCCGGATTTCTTTCTGTGGGGAAAGTTGAAGGATATTTGATATCGTGATACACCGACAAGGCCTGACAACATGCGTCAGCGCATTGTCAATGCAAGTGCGAACGTTACGGAAGGCGAACTACTCGCTGTTGAGACGAATGTCTTTACACGTATTGCCAAATGCATTGAGGTTGACGGACATCATTTTCAGCATTTATTGCATTAATGAGGTATTTGCAGGTAATTACGCTGTAACAGCATGCGTTCTCAGAAATGATAAGTTCACAAAGGTACGTGTATCACATCGGAACAACCAAAATAAAATGTTCAGACGTACCCAAATTCTGCATTTTGATTTAAAAAACCTACCTGTTACCAACTGTTCGTCTAAAATTGTGAGCCATATGTTTGTGACTATTACAGTGCCATCTATCACAAAGCGAAGAAAGTGGCCCAACTAAAACATTCATATTTCTTTATGTACTACACGAATATGTAATAAAAAATTGGGGTTCCTACTTAAAAACACGCAGTTGATATCCGTTTGACTTATGGCAGCGCAATCTAGCGGGCCAACCATAGTGCCATCTGGTTTCCCCCTTCAAGCTAGATAAGTTTCCTTCTTTGTAGTTTTTTCGTTTGACGGTTATTTCTTGAGATATTTGGCTTGTCACGATCAATGGACCATCCTGTATAGCTGATTGTCACCCGTATTGGCAGCTGCGAACACATTTCATGTATTTCATGACGACTGTAGTCGCCACAGTACCTGTTCTTTCTAACACGTACGCATGTCTCTCAAAGGAACATTGAATCGTACTTTTTAACAACACAGCCATTGCAATATCGTAAATAAGATAATATTTAATACTAAAGTGCGAAGCGAGGAACAGCCAGGCATTTTCCGTTTTCCACAAGAGACTCTAACAGTAGGTAAAATCACTAATATTGGTCAGCTTTCGGAATAAACTAAGATATTTAGTAGTATATCCTGAAATCAATTTAAAGAAAATAACTTTACGTTTGTGGCCACTTTTTTGGCAATTTGTTTAAAATTGGACAGTTGCAAAAAGCGTATAGAAGCACATTCTACATTTCTGCCGAACGTTGAGGACACAAGTGTCAAGCACCCAGTGTAACTGCATCACCACCATTACCACACATTTCATATTTTAGTGGGGAAGACGGAAGTTTAACGACGGCGCTGCTAGGCGAATGACACAGGCAGATTTTATTATCTATACAGATAATTAATAGTCATAAATGGAGACATAGCAGGTCGTGTGCAGGAACACATTAGAAACTTGAGGCGTAACTCTGTACTGAAAGTGGCAAGTCAAGTGCACCAAACTAACGGTTTTATGGCGCAATAAAGTGAAGGTGACCTGCAACCATAATGTGAAATTAATGTACGGCTTCTCTTCGAAGCTCCAGGCAGCCTTGTAGCAATAAGATATGAAATTCGGTGCGGTTTACTGTTTTCTTCGGTTTCAAAATATTAAAAAACACGATTACGCAATGGTCAGAAACTCACACTAAAGACAGTCATTGCTCTTTCCAAAAATGTAATTACTACTTTGATGAAATTAACCAAGTCTTTCTCTTCGCTGAGCACATTCTGCCTATAACTGCAATCTCCATGACATGTAGCCTGTTGGCATTCGGCCGAGATGTTCGGAATACGATCGTGTACAGGTTTTTCCGACTTTTCGACGGCATTAGTCACTTTCACTGTCAAACGACGTCCCTCAATGCTGGTGTCTGGTGAATCATTGGCAATGCGAACCTTTTGTGCTGGCGAAACGTCAGGAAAACTGCTAAACGACCGTCGGCCGAAAATCCAGTTGCGAGTGCCAACTGGCAAGACGTCAAGAAGTGGCCGTGAAAGGTTCAACAGTGTTATATTAGCTTTCTGATTTAACACTCAGATACCGTCGAATCATACCACCAACATTGCAGAATGACCGTGAACTTTATTTGCCAAGCCACCGCTGCCGATACACTATTTTTACAGCAAAGTTGGCAGCATACAAATCTGTGCACTTACGCTAAAGTGATTACCTACAAAAGTCTGAACAGCCGATAATCGTATCCTGCTATTTTAGTTCTACGAAAATCTACTACCAACCCCACTGTTTCGCAAGTCCAGCAAACTGTCTGAATCTTCATCTACCCTACCTGATAAAAAGTGAAGGACTTGAAAGACGTGGTCAGATGTCAATGTGTGTCCGTGTATGTATTCATTGTCGGTGGCTGTGTAAATAATTAGAGCTGCAAGTCTCTCTCTCTAACTAGGAAAACGGCCACCTGAGTACGTTTGTTTGTCAGTATATAGCATTGTTACCAGGTCTAGTAGTGTATGTAAGAAACAATGTCAGATGTTGAGTGATCACTGTCAAGAACACGGAGACGCCCTGTACTCGTGTGAGACGGCGCTATCAGCACCTGACAGCATGTGGTATTGGTCATATGGTGAGCCTCCATTTGATCTGAAAGTGCAGTGTCCAGATTTGTCGGGCACCCAGCTGTGTTAGTGGCCTGACTTTGGGACTGCATGCGAACGTTAGGGCAGACATACTCGCTTTCAAATTCCCACCAAGGGAAGGATCGCCGTGTTGTGCACCAAGCACTTTGTAGCCCATTCATATCTGCTCCTGCCATCCGAAAACAACTAATGGGACCCTGCAACATTCGGTGTCATTCCGCATCATTGGTCGGACACTAACAGCCGAACTATGAGATTACTGTCCCACTTGCACGCTGTCGTTAACACCACAATATAAACTTATCTCACTCATTTTCTTTGTGTGGAGTATCTCAGCCATATATCTGTTCAAAGGCACTGTGAGATTTCTATCTCGAATGTTGTTTATTCACTATATTAAAGCACTCACTTTGGACAATCCCGGCTTTACAGGCCATTTTCAAGCGCAGAAGATGCCAACATGTTTTAACACTATCCGGTTATTTACTTCGTTTAATAATCGGACAATATTACATTTGGCGCCTGCTACACTTGAAAATGACGTTAGAGAACGAAACTGGCCTATTGTGCAAGTTTTCATAAAACGAATAAGCAACAGTTGAGTTGGAAACTTTTGAATGTCTTTCAACAAACGGATGCGCCTGGAGTGGTGCCAAGACGGGGAATCCTGGACCGCTGAAGAATAGTGTCGCATTGTGTTCAGAGATGAATCGCAAATCTGCACTACACCGGATGACCATCGTCGGCTGGTACGGTGGCTGTCTGGAAAGAGGTCTCACTCTTCCAGTGTTTCAAAGAGATACAGCCGTGTTTTCTTCTGGCGTCACGTCGTGGGGAGCACTCGGGCAGGCCTTTAGATGACGGCCGGTGCTGACTGAAGGAACTCTGCTGGCACAGTAGTTTACGTCACGCACATCCTACGTTTGGATGTGCTACCTCCCATGCGAAAGTATCAAATGGTTCAAATGGCTCTGAGCACTATGGGACTTAACAACTGTGGTCATCTGTCCCCTAGAACTTAGAACTACTTAAACCTAACTAACCTAAGGACATCACACACATCCATGCCCGAGGCAGGATTCGAACCTGTGACCGTAGCAGTCGCGCGGTTCCGGACTGAGCGCGAAAGTATAGTGCTAACATTTTTTAACAAGACAATGCCCGCCCTCACATGACACGTGACCTTATGAACTGTCTGCGTGATGTCAAGGTACTCCCCGATTCAATGTGTGCCCCACCAGCAAAATTCGACTGATCAAATTAAACGACAAAATAAGCATAAAGGGAATAGGAACAACATCTTTATGTAGTAGCACATAATATTCGCACCATCGGACTTGAAAATTATCAAGCCTGACTGGAACACAAATTTCAGAGCAACAAATGGTGCATACTCGGAATCAGGTGAAGCCCGGACACCCCATATTTCATAATCATTTAGTTATTCATCCGCATATTGGCGGAGTAGCTTTGCTAATCCATAATAGAAGGAAACATCTTACCACCATTTAAGACTAAGTGACCTAAGTGATCCTTGAATGGCAAGAAGAGTCTCCAAATCATGCTCTCAAAGTAGTAAATGAATCGTTTCTGCGTACGCACTTACTTCCACCTCAACCGAGGAAGAACTTCAACAGGTCTGCGAAGACCTGACAGCAGAAAAAAATAAATTCATAAAACATTCTATTCATAATACTTCACGGTTTTAATTCTATGATAGGAGAGAAGTCCTCAGAAGACCCTACTTTCACTGGAAATTTTGGACTTTACAAGAGACCAAAAACAATGACGAATTTTCTTGACAAAGAACGTTTATACTACATGGACACATTTCACAACGAAATCCGGAAAGGAACTGGATCTGGAGCATGCGTAATGCTACAGCTAAGAATGAAGTAGATTAGATCCTCACAGCGAATTACTGAATATTCCAACCATTGTGACTGCATAAAACGCTTCAATACGGATAACGACTATAGCTTAGAGACAGAATCTATATTAACATTCGACTCAACAGCAAAAATGTGCTGGAAATGAACACCCGACCTACAATAAATGAGCTGAAAGGAGAAGAAATAAGTAAACTCAGCATTAACAGGCCATGATGGCCCAACGGCACCGACCGACCGCTGTGTCATCCTCAGCCCACAGGCGTCAATGGGTGCGGATATGAACCCGCATATGGTCAGCACAACGCTCTCACGAACGTATGTCAGCTTACGAGGCCGGAACTTCGCTATTAAGCAGCTCCTCAGTTTGCGAAAGGAGAAGAAATGACTTCAACAAATGCAAAGACAAGAAGCCACCAACATAGAAGTTAAGAGGAATGGTACTAAACCGATTCACGACGGAAATTACCAACGGTATTTAAGTAGCAGCAAAGTCAGTCAGCCCACTCCAAAAACGGAAAAATCGGAAATTCAACCTCGAAACATGCCAGCTTATAGAAGGGAGGATAAAGAAAACGGAAGGTATATCCAAGAGACCATCAAAAGTAGTGTGATCATGAGAGTCGTTCGATCCAGCCAATTAAACGACAAGCTGACCATCCAAAATATTCGTAATGACCCAGAAGAAATGGTCACTGAAAGAGGCAAAATTATAGAAACTGTCGAAGGCTTTTATCGGAAGCTCTACTGCTAATCAGTGACAAGACGGATGCTACATGATGAATTTCAAAGAGCTGTGGGTTCGGAAGAATTGGAACCTATCTATAATAATTGAATGGAAACAGCTCCGATAGAACTCAGTAATTGCACGGTGCCACGAGATAATACCATGAACGAAGTGTTTATTCTATTGAGTAAATGTCTCTAGGAAGGAAATATTCCAGTGATGGAAAGATGCACAAGACATTCCTTTCATCAAAAAAGGTAACAACACGATCGAGTATAACGATCGAGCATTATACCTTTATATCCGCAAACAAAAGTCATTACGAACCACTTGAGTCATAAATTTTGACTTTCACCAGCCAATCGAACAGGCAGATCCAGAAATGTTTCAGTACAATTGATGCAAGAAGGATGCAAAATGGTAGAGAAATGCATGGAATATAATAGCCCACGTCACAAGGCATAGACTAAAAGAAGGCGTTCGACACGATTCCAAGTTGGGAACTAAAGAGTCTGAGGGACAGAGCCCTCATTGGCTACGATATACTTGCTTATTCCAGTATATTTACGAGAATGCCACTCTACGTATAAAAATAATGAATGACAGCATCACCGGAAACGTTATCATGAAAAGAGGGGTCAGACAAGTACACACAGTCTCATTTAAGGTCAAGGTTTTCATAAAAAAAACACCGTTCGAACAGGCCAACGGATTTACCGGCCGCCATGTCATCCTCAGCCCTTAGGCGTTACCGGATGCTGATACAGAGGGACATGTGGTCATCACGCCACTCTCCTGGCCGTTGTCAGTTTTCGTGACCGGTACCGTTACTTCTTAGTCAACCAGCTACTCGAATGGCCTCACGAGGGCTGGGCTTGCCAACAGCACTCGGCAGACTCGGACGGCGACCCATCCAAGTGCCAGCCATGCTCGACAGCGCTTAACTTCGGTGATCTGACGTGACTATTACTGCTGCAGAAAGGCCGTTGGTCTTTTGATGTGCATAGGTATTAGGTAAATGAACTCAGGTAGTGCACTTCAGTTCTCCAATCTATTGAACAGATAATTATAATGTGTACGATTACTATGTTTGGTTGTAATTCTTACAGTCCCATTCTGTAATTTGGTCACATTGCACGCTGCACCCAAGTAAAGATACCATAGATCAAATCTGAATGTGTATGTGTGTGGTGTGCAACTATGAACTAGTGGCTGTTCAACCGTGATGACAAGATTAAGGGCCTAACAAGGTGATTACATTCTATTTGCTTGTAGCTTTGAGTGTTCAAAAAATTGAACTGAGAATTAATAATCATGGTTACTAATTTTGTGTTTGTTTGCACATCCATACAGCTACAACCTTCCTCTAACAGCATCATTTTCCATGTTGAAATGAACTTGAACTCATTTATTACACTAGTGGCCATTAAAATTGCTACATCACGAAGATGACGTGCTACAGACGCGAAATTTAACCGACAGGAAGAAGATGCTGTGATGTGCAAATGATTAGCTTTCCAGAGTATTCACACAAGGTTGCCGCCGGTGGGACACCTACAAGGTCCTGACATGAGGAAAGTGTCCAACCGATTTCTCATACACAAGCAGCAGTTGACCAGCGTTTGCTGGTGAAACTTTGTTGTGATGCCTCTTGTAACGAGGAGAATTGCGTACTATCACGTTTCTGACTTTGATCTTGGTCGGATTGTAGCCTATCGCGATTGTCGTTTATCGTATCGCGACATTGCTGTTAGCGTTGGTCGAGATCCAATGACAGGTAGCAGAATATGAATCGGTGGGTTCAGGAGGGTAATACGGAACGCCGTGCTACATCCAAACGGTCTCGTATCGCTAGCAGTTGAGATGACAGGCATCTTATCCGCATGGTTGTAACGGATCCTGCAGCCACGTCTCGATCCCTGAGTCAACAGATGGGGACGTTTGCAAGACGTCAACCATCTGCACGAACAGTTCGATGACGTTTACAGGAGCACGGACTATCAGCTCGGAGACCATGGCTGCGGTTACCCTTGACGCTGCATCACACACAGGAGCGCCTGCGATGGTGTACTCAACGACTAACCTGAGTGCACGAATGGGAAAACGTCACTTTATGGGACGAATCCAAGTTCTGTTTACACCATCACGATGGTCTCATCCGTGTTTCGTGACATCGCGGTGGACGGACAAAATGGTTCAAATAGCTCTGAGCACTATGGAACTTAACTTCTGAGGCCATCCGTCAACTAGAATTTAGAACTACTTAAACCTAAGTAACCTAAGGACATCACACACATCCATGCCCGAAACATGATTCGAACCTGCGACCGTAGTGGTAGCGCGGTTCCAGATTGTAACGCCTAAAACCCCTCGGCCATCCCGGCCGGTTGTGAACGGACATTGGAAGCGGCTTGATGGTATGGATTGCCATTGGTTAGACTTCTCGGTCACCTACCGCATTGACGGCACTTTGAACAGTGGACGTTAAATTTCAGATGTGTTACGAGCCGTGGCTCCACCCTTCATTCGATCCCTGCGAAACCCTACATTTCAGCAGGATAATGCACGACCGCATGTTGCAGGTCCTGTACGAGCCTTTCTGGATACAGAAAATGTTCTACTGCTGTCCTGGCCAGCACATTCTCCAGATCTCTCACCAATTGAAAACGTCTGGTCGATGGTGGCCGAGCAACTGGCTCGTCACAATACGCCAGTCACGATTCTTGATGAACTGTGGTATCGTGTTGAAGCTGCATGGGCAGCTGTGCCTGTAGACGCCACCCAAGCTCTGTTTGACTCAATGACCAGGCGTATCAAGGCCGTTATTACGGCCAGAGGTGGTTGTTCTGGGTACTGATTTCTCAGGATCTATGCACCCAAACGCCTTGAGAATGTAGTCAGATGTCAGTTGTAGTATAATATATTTGCCCAATGAATAGCCGTTTATCATCTGCATTTCTTCTTGGTGTAGCAGTTTTACTGGCCAGTAGTGTATTTTATGTTGGGTATGCTGGCGAGAGATGATTCTCAGCGCCGAGCCACAGGACGTGCTTCGAAGCAGAACTAGGAGGGCGGGATGCTCTCAGCTTGCCGGGCTGCAGCGGCGACGGCGCCTGCGAGACCAGCCGCAGAGCCGCCCGCCCACGCCTGCCGCCCAGCCCTAGCTCTCTGGCCAGTGGGGACCGCCCTACCCCACTCCAACCCGGGAAGCTTTTCCGCCTAATGAGACACTAAATTAGCCGCGGATGAAATTAAATCCGGCAGACCCTTCAAGTTCGCGCTGCGTTGCTCCCCGTAATTTTAAGAGCAGTTCCGCCCAGAACAGAGGGACAAGTCGCCGTGAAGCTTTCTGTCCAGACAGTAGCCTGGAACATAGGAGACGCTTCATAGCTCGGGAGATACTAGTGAAAGTGGAGGCATGGCCACACATTTTCCCGAGTAACATTCTTCATTTCACTCAGGACCACAGCTCAAAAGATGTCATCTTTAGTTAACAACTTTTTGTGTTTCATTCACCAGTCTTCTGATTCTTTTAATGCCGTCTCCCGTCCATTCGTATCTTGGCAAAATATATTCATGAGCAAACATTTCTCAAGCTTAACATCCACCGTAATTTATTCTGCTTACTCTGATCTTTAACTACAACCTCAGCTTTATCCTTCTATTGCTTACTCGTGCGTAAAGTTAATTTCTCTTATTTCCCATAACAAACATCCCACTGAGCTATCAGTTCTTTTAAGGAATTAAAACATTTTTTCCCCTCCATACCTATTCTCAATCACAGCTCTCCATTGTAGTCTACCATCTCATTTAGTTTCATTTCTGCAGCAACAATTTCAAATACTTCCTGTTTATTTTTGAAAATATTTACTTTACGTTAAAATCACCTGTCATTTCAACAATAAATTAGCTTCATCCATTACAATACTTCCACAGTCTACATTTCACTTCCCCACATGCGTAAATTCCACGAACACATTTCTCTGTTCCACATCAATATTCGTTAAGAGTGACCCCATACTTTTTTTAATTCAATTCGTTTTTTATTGTGTTGTGGTCTAGTGTTTCGTTTCCAAAGTGTTTAACCATTATGTAGACGAATTCAAATATTGCTAGGTCTCTCATTCTCTTCCAGGTATACCGTCTCTTATGCTACCTATTACAACTAACTGAGATCTATGGCCCAAAATGCAGAAGCTTGTGATCTACGTAATAAAAATATATGTTTTGAAAAACGTGTCATTTATTGCTTTTAGAAGCTATATAAAATTTTATATTTATCGATATTGTAAGGTTCTTATATTTTTTCCGCTATTGTAAATAATTTACCATTACTCTAATGGGACAAACATGAATGAGCGCAAGGCATGAGTTGTGATTAAATTCTTGACTCTCTGTTTAGGTTTATCTGTTCAAAATGGCTCTGAGCACTATGGGACTTAACTGCTGATGTCATCAGTCCCCTAGAACTTAGAACTACTTAAACCTAACTAACTTAAGAACATCACACACATCCATGGCCGAAGCAGGATTCGAACCTGCGACCGTAGCGATCGCGCGGTTCCAGACTGTAGCGCCTAGAACTGCTCGGCCACTGCGGCCGGCCTTTATATGTTGTCGACTTCCTAGTCAGTCAGTTGTGTAGTGCTGGAGCAGTCTTATTTCAAGTATAGTAGCGAGCCGTTGAATTTTTCACAGAATGAGATGTTTTTACTGTGAATCCAGGAACATCTATCTGGAATAATTTATTATGGAGATGGAAACACATTTATAATAGTCTCTCGTTCTGTATATTGATGAAGATTGTCGAGGAATGTTAAAAGTAATCAAGGCCTGTGCAATAAATTAAATGTTAGAACTATTGAATGTAGGAGATCTTGGTCCCTAAGATCGCTCGTGATTGGTGTTAATTTGATCTCTTCGTCTTCCATTATGTCACAAATAACTCAGTTGGCTGAAATATTTGTAGGTTCTTTGTAATGAGAGATTTTTGTAATTGTTAGGGTCTTCTTATGTTGTGCAGTCTTTCTCTCAATAATCGGAGTTCGATATCTCAAGAACGATTTTCTTTGTAGTAAAACCCACTTCAGGAACAGCATACGTACACAACATTTTCTATTAATAAGCGAAACTAATAAAATAAAATAAAATTACTAATAGACAAGGTTACATCAGGAGGTATGAAATATGGAGAGTGATACACTGAGATACCCGTTTATCATCTGCATTTCTTCTTGATGTAGCAATTTTAATGGCCAGTAGTGTCTATGACTTACCGCAAAATTTGTTGTGTTCTTTGACTTGAAGTCTGTACTGAAAACTTTTGAAAGTACCTGTACTGTGAGTAAAAACAACTGAGTTTGACTGCAAAGGGTCAAAAGGATTCCTTCTTCTTGTTAACCATACGACATTATTACTATTACAGTGCAATGCTCTACTTACTCTACTTTCTTCTCTTGAATCAGACTGTGTGTGTGTGTATTTTCTGATCACCGCAGTAACAAGAAGTACGTACACGACGTCTGTCATCAAAAAAGTATTCAGGTGGACAATGTGTTGCTCGGTCCTACAGGAAACAGAGACAGTTCACTTTCTTATCTTAAATTGATATCCAGCCTTAACATTTCAGAGTAATTAACTTACCTTCAGCTCCTGTGATTATCTCAAGGTTACTGAAGTTTAACATTGCTTTGTGTTCATTTAAGAAGTCTACCCCCAATACCATTTGTCACCAAAAACGATACAATTGAGAAACACATTACAACTTTACGGCTTTGACATGTGAAATCCAAACAAGTCCATTAAAGAGATTAAACGTCAGTGCTTCTCAATTAACAGTTGTATTTTCATGAAAAACATTTTTATGATCTCTTTGGCGAAATTCTATGAAGACGTATGTACTCTTTTGTTCAGAAAATCATAGGACCCAATTGTATCCATGGCAGAAATGTACCTTAGAACAGTATGTAAATATTAATATCACAATTTTAAACTTACAACTAGAAATACACTCCTGGAAATGGAAAAAAGAACACATTGACACCGGTGTGTCAGACCCACCATACTTGCTCCGGACACTGCGAGAGGGCTGTACAAGCAATGATCACACGCACGGCACAGCGGACACAACAGCAACCGCGGTGTTGGCCGTCGAATGGCGCTAGCTGCCCAGCATTTGTGCACCGCCGCCGTCAGTGTCAGCCAGTTTGCCGTGGCATACGGAGCTCCATCGCAGTCTTTAACACTGGTAGCATGCCGCGACAGCGTGGACGTGAACTGTATGTGCAGTTGACGGACTTTGAGCGAGGGCGTATAGTGGGCATGCGGGAGGCCGGGTGGACGTACCGCCGAATTGCTGAACACGTGCGGCGTGAGGTCTCCACAGTACATCGATGTTGTCGCCAGTGGTCGGCGGAAGGTGCACGTGCCCGTCGACCTGGGACAGGACCGCAGCGACGCACGGATGCACGCCAAGACCGTAGGATCCTACGCAGTGCCGTAGGGGATCGCACCGCCACTTCCCAGCAAATTAGGGACACTGTTGCTCCTGGGGTATCGGCGAGGACCATTCGCAACCGTCTCCATGAAGCTGGGCTACGCTCCCGCACACCGTTAGGCCGTCTTCCGCTCACGCCCCAACATCGTGCAGCCCGCCTCCAGTGGTGTCGCTACAGGCGTGAATGGAGGGACGAATGGAGACGTGTCGTCTTCAGCGATGAGAGTCGCTTCTGCCTTGGTGCCAATGATAGTCGTATGCGTGTTTGGCGCCGTGCAGGTGAGCGCCACAATCAGGACTGCATACGACCGAGGCACACAGGGCCAACACCCGGCATCATGGTGTGGGGAGCGATCTCCTACACTGGCCGTACACCTCTGGTGATCGTCGAGGGGACACTGAATAGTGCACGGTACATCCAAACCGTTATCGAACCCATCGTTCTACCATTTCTAGACCGGCAAGGGAACTTGCTGTTCCAACAGGACAATGCACGTCCGCATGTATCCCGTGCCACCCAACGTGCTCTAGAACGTGTAAGTCAACTACCCTGGCCAGCAAAATCTCCGGATCTGTCCCCCATTGAGCATGTTTGGGACTGGATGAAGCGTCGTCTCACGCGGTCTGCACGTCCAGCACGAACCCTGGTCCAACTGAGGCGCCAGGTGGAAATGGCATGGCAAGCCGTTCCACAGGACTACATCCAGCATCTCTACGTTCGTCTCCTTGGGAGAATAGCAGCCTGCATTGCTGCGAAAGGTGGATATACACTGTACTAGTGCCGACATTGTGCATGCTCTGTTGCCTGTGTCTATGTGCCTGTGGTTCTGTCAGTGTGATCATGTGATGTATCTGACCCCAGGAATGTGTCAATAAAGTTTCCCCTTCCTGGGACAATGAATTCACGGTGTTCTTATTTCAATTTCCAGGAGTGTATTACGAAATATGACTCCGTTTTTAATAAATCAGTTTTATGATATTTAAAAAGAATCTATGTAATATTATACCGCTCTGCAGCTGATCATTCCATAATTACGTATATCTCCAGTGCCAAATAAAGTTAATATAAGACAGACAGACTGAATCTGGCATAGATGTATACTTGCAGTCGAGTCACAACTCGCATATCGATATGATGCCAAAGAACTCCACACCATCGTAGACTTTGAAACCATTGTGGTAGTACCACCTTAGCCCATAGAGAGCACACTGAGTATACATCGTCTTTACAGTTATTTTAAAGCTTTTAATTGATATTTTATACAATATTTAAGTAATTCTGTGGTTGTGAAGAGATATTTTATACATAACAATTTTTATGTTATTATTGTGCTTTTCTTTACGTTTTGACGATTATGTGAACCCATTTTATACTGGTTGGTTCACGTGAGGTGGAGGGAGAAGAGTAAGGCGGAGCATCTTCGTCCTTAAGCATATGTTCGTCACTTGCTGGCATCAGTTGACATCACAGCAGCTGAGAAGAGTGGTCCACCTACCATCTTCGAAGGATGCCATGGCTATAACACGTCCTATTGTATTTTATCCTTATAACCATTTTTTCATATTTTATTGTCAATCTAGTAAGGTTTCTAGTACTTTCTAAATTAAATTACTGGTCTGAAGATCATCATGTGATATGACCGAAACCGGTCACGTATGTTCTTGTAACATACATGGTGTGATCAAGACTGAATTTTAAAAAGAAAAAATCTTCTTTGATTGCTGGTTGTTGCATCCTTGGCTGTCCCTGCGTGCAGCAAAGTGATGGTGTGCTGAAGTTGGCGAAATTTTGCAGTCGTCTCCATGTGTGGTGTTTAACCTTTGAAATGATTATAATTTATTAGTGAAGAGCACCAGCGGCATTTTTTGCCTTGTGGCCGTTAACGTTCCGGTAACCTGCCCTGGTCGTTAGCGTAGTTTTGTGGAAGTGTGTTTCCTCGCCTTGTTGATGCTGTCTGGCATGGCGTGTAATTCGACAGCTTGGTGTTGTTCTCCTTTTCTCTTTGAGTGTTTATTGTGCCTTGATTATGTTTATACGCCAATTATTAAGACATAATCCTGCTGCGATCCTCGTCTTCGCTTGTACTTTTCGTTGTCGTGCTGTTGGTTGGAAGGGAATTGATTAGGCGGTTGGTTGATTCGTCAGCCGTTCATAGGTCTACTGCAACCAGAGTGTTTAATATTACGCTACGCTGTCTGTCTGACCTAAACTGTGGTTAGAGTTTCCTCCCCAGATCTACCCTTGGAACACTTCTGAACACCACTGTTCGTTGTATGTGATTGTCATTTCAGTTGGTGGCAGCTTCTGTGCCAGGTCTTCAGCTGTATATTAATATTGTCTGTTTTTTGTTTAGTATATGACCTTAAACCGAACTTCACAAAACTTTAAAATTAGGCCTTCAGCCGTGTTTCATTTAAAATTCCTGTTGCTTTGTATTTAGGCCTTCAGCCGCGTTTGTTTCAGTATCTGTGGCTTTAATATGTAAATCCTTGTCTGTAAGGTTTCTCTTTAATTATTCTGTATTCTTGAAACTGCCTTCAGCCGTGTTCTGTAAATGTTTATCTTAAGGTTGTCTTTAATTATTCTTGAGTAGTTGCTTGGGCCTTCAGCCGACAAGATACTTCAATTTTTCTTAAGATGTTTTTCTGTTGTACTGTGTAAAGGCTTATCTTTAAGGTCTCTGTTGTATTATGTAAAGAAATTTTTTTTTAATTAGGCTTTCAGCGGAAGAATCAACTTCAATTTTCCTTAATAGGGCCATTAGCCGGAATTTGTAAATATTTGACTTTTAAAGAATTTCCTTAGATGATCTGAAATATTATTTCGGCCTATAGCCGAGAAGATATTTTAATTTTACTTGAGTAAGGTCATCAGCCGTTATTGTAAATCCTGGTGTTTTAAAATCAGTCACTTAAACTTATTCTGGAGAAGTTACTTGAGCCCTCAGCCCTGAACTGAGCTTTGTTGTTTTAAAGAGAAGACTGTGCATTTGTTTGAGGAAGAAAATTGTGTGTGTTCTTGTATCACTAACAGTAATTGACCTTGGCCCCCTTTCCACAACCTGATCCGCTTTGTCCTGCGAATCCAGTTTTCAGACACTTGTTGAGTAAAATCTAGTGGGACAAGGCACTGGAATTTCGGCACAACGCGGCACTGTCTCTAAACCGTGCCACAGACCAGAAGACAATACACTGTTCATCGCCACGAACGCATCAGCACGAAGACAAAGTGGAGTTGCAGCGTATGTTCTACATCTACATCTACATCCATACTCCGCAAGCCACCTGACGGTGTGTGGCGGAGGGTACCCTGAGTACCTCTATCGGTTCTCCATTCTATTCCAGTCTCGTATTGTTCGTGGAAAGAAGGATTGTCGGTATGCTTCTGTGTGGGCTCTAATCTCTCTGATTTTATCCTCATGGTCTCTTCGCGAGATATACGTAGGAGGGAGCAATATACTGCTTGACTCTTCGGTGAAGGTATGTTCTCGAAACTTTAACAAAAGCCCGTACCGAGCTACTGAGCGTCTCTCCTGCAGAGTCTTTCACTGGAGTTTATCTATCATCTCCGTAACGCTTTCGCGATTAAGTAAATTACAGGAAGTGGATTCGAAATTTGTGTATAATTTGGGAATACAAATTTGGCCTTGTGAGTTCTCCGTTTAGCACGATAAATTCAATGTTTCGAAGATTTTATATTATATTCAGAGGAGTAGAAAATGTCATTAACAAACTTTTTGAGGGACTATAAACTCACTTTTAAGAAGTGGAGTGTAGTTTCTTTCGACGGAGTCTTTGGAAGAAAAGAAAATGCAGTGTGAAAAGCCCAATAGATAAGAAAATCAGCTCTGAAGAAGTTCGGTGAAACTGGATGATGTAAAGTTTGAGATAAAACAAAGGTCAGACGTTTAGTAAACTCTCAATTTAATAAAACTGAACTTCAGAAAGCGGCTGTATCCAGTCATATTGTCCATACAATCTGTAGTTCAACGGACTGTGTCCAAATCGTTTTGTGAAGACTAGTGATACTATTCTGTTTGTGCTGTCATGGGACGTTGCAACTCCGTCGCAATTTAAACGCCGCGCCAACGCGCGGTGTTTGGCAAGCATGCAGCCGAGTAATTTACAGCTCGTCTCTGGGAGTGTGATACGCGACGCGTATGGATCCGTGCCGAGTTCTGGAATGGATTGTCAGCTCCATCGTTACGAGAACGATGGTTCAAAGGGCACAAAGTGATGGCAACAGACTGTAGAAGGCTAATTTCATGGGCTATTTGATGAGTATGTTGGCTGGATATTGTACTTGATCGCCATTTCTCGAATAACTGTTGGTTAATAGATTTTTGTATGTAATTACTGTAGTGGAGTCTTATTTTAATCATTCCGATTTGTCACATTGGCAAGGTCTTAAGGTGTGCATTCAATGATATTCTAACTGATGTGTGAGAACTGTGGTTGGTGGAGCATTATTTGAGTAACTAGTAACGACTTTAGTGATTACATTGTGGTAGAGTTTTAATTAATCTTAAATAGCTACCGAGCCTCACAAGAGACTTCTAAGCAAACTGTGCCCTGTGTGATATTGATTCAGTTTTTGACTGGATTCGTGATATCCTGTCATCGAGAAAGAATTGAGATCCGGCGTTCCCCAATGAAGTATTATAGGCCTAGTCTACGTGAACGATTTAGGAGACAATCTAAGCAGCCCTCAGATTATTTGTAGACGATCAAAACCAATCACAAAATTACTTAGTAATACGGTATCTAATGGCTTGAAAAGTGGCAATTGTCTGTGAATAATGAAAAGGATGGGGTCGTCCACATGAGTATAAAAAGATATCCGTTAAATTTCAGATACACCATAAATCACACAAATTTATAAGCAATTAATTCGACTAAATACATAGTAATTACAACAACGAAAAATTTAAATTGGAATGATCATATAGATAATGCTACGGGCAAGGTAAATGAAAGACTGCGTTTTGCTGGCAGAACACTTAGAAGATGCAACACGTCTACTAAAGAGACTGCCTACACTACGCTTGTTCGTCCTTTGCTAGAATATTGCTTTGCGGTATTGGATCTTTCTCACAGAAAACTGACGGAGGACATCGGAAAAGTTCAAAGAAGAGCAGTCGTGTTTTATTATAGCGAAATATGGGAGAGAGTGCCACGGATATGATAAGCGAGTTGCGATGGCAATCAGTAAAACAAAAGCGTTTTTAAAAAGTTGTTAAGGCTATTGTGGCCGATTGTTGACAAACTGCGTATTGGCTTCTGTCTCGGGTTCTTCGGCTGGAGTTTGTTTCGTTGTTTTTCTGACGTTTCGCCAGCACGATTGGCTGTCATCGTCAAAACTTCATCCTCCGTTGCTGGTGGTGGAGGGTGAAGCTTTGACAATGCCCTCCACTTGTGCTGACGAAATGGCGGAAAAATGATCAAATAAACGTCGGTAGAAGAACCCGAGACAGAAACCAACAAGCAGTTACTCAATGGCTTTTTTCGTTGCGGCGAGATTTTTTAACGAAATTTCTACCACCAATCTTCTCCTATGAAAGTGCAATTATTTTATTGCCACCAACCTATATAGGAAGAAATTGTCATCGTAATAAAGAACTAGAAATCAGAGCTCACACAGAAAGATTTAAGTGTTCGTTTTTCCCCTACGCAGTAAAAGAGTCGAAAGACAGAATTAGTCTGAAAGTGGTTCGAAGAAACCTGTACCAGGTATTTAAGTTCGAATTGTAGAGCATTCGTGTAGATGTTGATGTAGGTTATTTTCTCAGTGGTATAGAAAATTAATACAGTTGTTCTATTTTGTTTGTTATTGGTCAGCTGATGACTAGTAAGGTTAAATGTGTTTTACTCAGTGTTATGGACGTCACTTTAAATTAATTAGTGTTCAGAGCTCTCAGCCAAGAAATAGTTAGTGTTCCTTTGTGATTGCTGATATTTTTGATGGAATGAAATATGTAAAATATTTTTTCGCCTATCAGTTCCATGCTCCATTACGTTTTGGTTGTATGCCCAAACGAAAGATGTGCCCAATTAGGAAGTAAACTGTAGCCATATGAAAAGAAATTTTAAAAACAATATTATAAATGCAGTTCATGGGGAACAGTGCAGCTGTATACGATTACCGGTGACATTGATACACATGGCTTGCTGATGGATCCTGTTTTTCACTGTTTCCTACACTTCCTAATTGCAAGTGAATCTATGATTGTTCAGCGGTGGTTTCAATGGGATGAAAGTATGCCAGTTACGTAAGAAGATATTTGGTGTGTAGGGAGGATTCTCCATGACCTACCGTCGAAATGTTTGACTGAGCTCGAGGCTGTTCTATGTCACATGTGGGGGTACACATTTGGGGGAAGATTCCAAGTAGCGACACGAAAAATCTGAACACTGAAATCCGTTTGTTTCTCCCCGTATCTCAACAGGTGGGTCAGGCAAATACGTATTCTCGCCGTCTTCTGATTCTCTGAAAAATGCTTTGGCACCCACTGTGAACAAACTTTGACATAAGAAAGCTCTCCGTGGAGTATGTGAACCACAGTTCCTTTGTTATCGTCAGTTCAACTGCAGAGCCTCGTGTTGAGATTTGACGTCTCTCCCACATGAGCTGCTCCGCAATCTGAATAAATCGTGGCCTGCGTAGGGTGTGGCCGGTCTTTGACCTTTATACGGACCGTCTTATGTTTGCTTCGAGTACATCTGGTGCAGTGGAACAGACGTTTGATCAAGTCCCACACATGTTATGTCATTGAAGTTCTCTTAGAAGCTTTTTTCAAATGCCAAAGTATATAGTTCCATAAGAAAAAAAAAATTGTTGAAAATTAGGTGGACTGATAAGGTAAAGAATGAGGAGGTTCTACGCAGAATCGGAGAGGAGAGGAATATGTGGAAAACACTGATAAGGAGAAGGGACAGGATGATAGGACATCTGCTAAGACATGAGGGGATGACTTCCATAGTACTAGAGGGAGCTGTAGAGGGCAAAAGCTGTAGAGGAAGACAGAGATTGGAATGCGTCAAGCAAATAATTGAGGACGTATGTTGCAAGTGCTACTCTGAGATGAAGAGGTTAGCACAGGAAAGGAATTCGTGGCGGGCCGCGTCAAACCAGTCAGTAGACTGATGACCCAAAACGAAAAGAAAAAAAGAAGTAAATTTCGCAATTATTGGACCATGAACGATAAAAGTTATTAGTTGTGAACTTCAGGAAATTCGCCATATTGTCCGCTATAACTTTGCGAAAACCGCGTGTCGACATATTATTCATTGTGAGTATATTTAGGGTGGCCTGTCTTAGGTGCCGCAACCAGTATATATACAGGGTGTGTCTACAAAGGCTTGCCAGACTCATTTTCTCTGGTGTTTCTGCATTCATTTGGAATTTCATTTTTGGAATTTGTAGCCGGAGTCAGCCCAAGCAAATACTTTTCATCACATCTTTCATAAGACGTCAGGTTTGTTTATCATTATAAGCAAATTTATTTTTAAAGCGGAATTTTGCGTGCCAGTCGATTGAGCGCTCTCAAATTAGTCTAGTGCGTTATTCGTTTTGTCGGTGTGAATTAACTCGGATGTTAAAACACGGTGAGTAACTAGTACTCCAAGAGCTGCCTGCTGCTGCCTTGCAGCAACACTGTTCTGTCGCTGCCGGACTACGGGCAATGCAGCTTGTTTTAATGTCCCTTTTAATTCACACCGAGAAAAAGATTACCGCACTATAGTATTTTGGGGCCGCCCTATCGGATGGGCATGTAAAATTCCATTTTAAAAATCATTATTTTTTAACGGAAAACATACTGGCTCCTCCCATCGACACTGATCGCTACATGGAAGACGTAACGAGCCTTATTTGTTTTGGATGACACGAGATACACACTGAAAGTCATACTGCGAGTCGCCTCTCTTTCTACCCCATTACATTACAACAAGCAACTTAAACCGTGAGCTCATAATTTTTTTTACAACACTGGCCTATCCTCGTTCTAATTTTACGGTGTAATTACATCAGAAATGGCTTTATTTTGGGAGTTTTCGGACGCTTGCGGAACTATGTTCCTGAAAATTTTCGAAACTTACTAGTGCTGTGGATAACTTATTTCGTAACAAATCAGCGTTTATGATTTACCGTTATTGTCAAAGAAGAGTTCACTCTGAATTTCAATATATACCAACACGAATAAGCGCACACTTCAGAAAAATTTTGGAAGTTACCATTGTCGTCTGCAGAAGTTGTTTCATAGTAATTCGACGTTTGTGACTCTGTTACTATAACAAATACTGCAATTAACATATCGTTTCACACGTAGCTTTCAGGGGGCAAGTAGGAGAAAATGGACATGTTTACATAATCTAGGACAGTTTTTGGTATTTGGAAGATAACAGAACAAATTTTGCACGTGAGGTAATTGTATTATGGTCTACTCTCTGGAATTTTTCAAATTTTTTTGTCAATAAATTTGATCATGGCATTGCTGAAATTTTCGCAACACATGCTCACACACAAGAAACATTTTCGCAAAAATTACTCTACTTACAACTTTCATATTGTCTTAGGTTGTTCTTAGTAATCAGATAGGCAAACGTGAGGAACAGCTTTATAATATCAGTTTTAGAGCTCTTACAATTTATTTTAAAAAATTATGCGTATGAAACAAAGCAATTTTAATTTCACAGAAAAGTAAATAATTTTGACAGATATATACTTAGAAAAAAATTTGTACCACAGGAAGTTATGTTGTACTATGAATAAAGTATCAGAAAATTTCACTTTTCTATCTCCAATGGTTCAAGGGAAAATGTTCCTTATACTCTGAAAAATGAAAGTTCCGGGTAATGCACATAAAAGATTTTATAACAATTTATACCATACACTAGTACCTTAATGTTGACTATAACCACACATCTTCTTCCCCTTCGTGTACCTGTTTCCTTTTTATCTGATGTTTCTTGCGTGCCGTTTTGGCTTTTTCTCTTTATCGTGGTGATCGTTTCTCCCTATGGAGGTCGGTGTCACTAAATATTATAGCATTCGGAGGAACAAGCTGGTGATTGGAATTTCGTGAGAAGTTTCCACATCAACGAAAAACGCCTTTCTTTTAATGATGTTCAGCTCAAATCCTGTATCATTTCAGTGATACTCTCTCCCATAATTCGCGATAATACAAAACGTGCTGCCTTTCTTTGAACGTTTTCGATGTACTCCGTCAGTCATATCTGGTAAGGATCCCACACCGTGCAACATATTCTAAAAGAGGACGGACAAGCGTAGTTTAGGCAGTCTCCTTAGGAAATCTGTTACATTTTCTAAGTGTTCTGCCAATAAAACGCATTCTTTGGTTAACCTTCCCTACAACATTTTCTATGTGTTCCTTCCAATTTAAGTTGTTCGTAATTGTGATACCTTAGTATTTACCTGAATTTCCGACTTTAAGACTAGACTGATTTATCGTGTAACCGAAGTTTAACGGATTCCTTTTAGCATCCATGTGGGTGACCTCACACTTTTCGTTATTTAGGGTCAACTGCCACTTTTCGCACTATTCAGATATCTTTTCTAAATCGTCTTGTAAACTTTTTTGATCTCCTGATGACTTTATTAGTCGATAAACAAAAGTGTCATTTGCAAAAAACCGAAGACGGCTGCTCAGGTTATCTCCCAAATCCACCTTGGGGAACGCCAGAAATAACTTCTGTTTTACTCGATGACTTTCCGTCAATTACTACGTACTGTGGCCTCTCTGACGGGAAATCACAAATCCAGTCACATAACTGAGACGATATTCCATAAGCACGCAATTTCACTACAAGCCCCTTGTGTGGTACAGTGTCGAAAGCCTTCCGGAAATCCAGAAACAGCACTCGACACTTCATGTGAATAAAGAGCTAGTTGTGTTTCACAGAAACGATGTTTTCCAAACCCATGTTGACTGTGTGTCAATAGACAGTTTTTTCGAGGTAATTCATGATGTTTGAACACAACATATGTTCCGAAATCCTGCTGCATATCGACGTTAACGACATGGGCCTTAATTTAGTGGGTTACTCCTACTGCCTTTCTTGAATATTGGTGTGACCTGTGCAACTTTGCAGTCTTTGGGTACAGATCTTTCGTCGAGCTAACGGTTGTATATGATTGTTAAGTATGGAGCTAATGCATCAGCATACTCCGAAAGGAACCTAATTGGTATACAGTTTGGACCAGAAGACTTGCTTTTATTAAGTGATTTAAGTTGCTTCATTACTCTACGTTTACTTGTACGTTACTCGTGTTGGCAGCTGTTCTCGATTCAAATTCTAGAATAATGAATTTGTCTTCTTTTGTGAAGGCATTTCCAAAGGCTGTGTTTAGTAACTCTCCTTTGGCAGCACTGTCTTCGATATTATCTCCATTGCTATCACGCAGAGAAGGCATTGATTGTTTCTTGCGGCTAACATACTTCACATACGACCCGAATCTCTTTGGATTTTCTGCCAGGTTTCGAGACAAAGTTTCGTTGTGGAGGATATATCACATAATTCATGTACTGACTTCTCATCAGTTGACAACTTCTGAAAAAATATTGCCCGTACTGCCTTCTGCATTGCCTTCAAATCTCCAGTGTTTTGCCTTATTGCTTTGCCACAATATATTTGCAAACTCTGGATCTCTTTGTCAGTCACGGGTTGTGGCCACCCAGTGGCTTTCCATCTTTGAGTTTCACACCTTTTTGTTCTCGTTTCAGTTTCAGAAGTCTTCCAGCCATCCTCTTCTGAATGTGCACCACACACTCTAGCTTTTCAATGTCGCATCCATTTCCATATGGCTTGCTTTCTACAATAGATTTGATAGCACTAGAATCTCCATCACCAAGATATTTCACATATCTAACTGCATGCTCATCTCGCTCCGATGAAATATTAATTTCAGTCCTGCTGGCTCCATGCCACCACTAGAACCCTCATAATTCTTGCTGTAAATTATTTTGTGTTTTATTTGCCATTGTCTCTCTTCTTCTTTAATGTCTAACGTCTTCCTGCGTGCACAAATACAGCAATATTTGCACATCACCTGCAAATCCAAAATTTTTCAACAGTTATATGTGATGTAACACCGTGTAGGGAGGTGTGGCCCCTTTTCAGTCATGTGCTATCAAATGAAACACATAGATGTGTAGGAGGCAAAGGGTTATTTACTTGGGCCTGAATGTCTTTGATAAATAAAGATGCCTCTTTCACTGCTGCTGACAAACTGCTAGTGCATTCTGCTTCCAAGGCGTTCAGAAGATGATTGTGTAGTGTTGAGTACGAGGCAGACGGAGACGGCATATTCATTACTGCACAAAACAATTGCTACCGTCCCTTCCAATACCAACACATCTCATCCCATAGCAGAATCTTATGTTGGCTTCATATACCCAATTCTTAGCAGCTGATGTTCTGAATTGAATGTCAATTTGACAGCGGCCACAAAACAAGTGCATATTACACGCAATACAATCTCTGTAATTGCTGCCATATAATCTTAAAGTTTTATTGCCACTGTTACCACATGCACACGAATTTCTAATAACACAACACACAATTTCTAAATCAGTTATCCTAAAACCACTATTCACTTCGTCTTTACTGGATTAAAACTCTACACCAGTTCCAAGTTTCTTCTGTAAACTGCTGGTCGTCTTAGCTTCAGAATTACCTTCCGCTGAATTATGTTGACTCACTTTTAGAAACTGTTTATTCACACGTAAATGGCGAGCTGTAGCGACCTTCTTAAACACTTCACCACTATATGTTGGCATTATAAACGGTAAATCATACAAAAAAAGCTTGAACGTAGTCGTAATTCTCATAGTAACAGCAGAACTGAAATGTTAATATTTCTGCACCTCACACAATAACAGCTGCCAAAGATAGCTAGCGGAAGGCAAAGATAACTCGACATAAACGCGTCCACAGCGTTTTATACTCTTCCGATACTTTTACGACAGCAGGAAGTAATAAAACATCGCAAACAAGAAGAGTGTCGTCTAGAAAAGTAAGCGTGGCGCTACGTAGTGATTGAAACAATCATTTGTAGTTCGAATAAATCTGTGAAAAAAGGAGACAGTAATCCTAACATGCTATACAACTATCTGGTGCCAAAATTTTTATCATTTTTGATCAATTCCGCCTACGTCCCCCCTTCACTTTCAAGAGGAGTGTAGGAGAATATATTATTTACATTTATCGTAAATCATCGCTGTTTTCGACTTTGTTAGCGACTTTAACCTCAAAAATTTAAACTAAAGTAGTAGCTATATACTAATTTCTCCAGCTCTAAATGCGAATTGATAATATTTTTAGTTCAAAGATTAAAATACACTCCTGGAAATGGAAAAAAGAACACATTGACACCGGTGTGTCAGACCCACCATACTTGCTCCGGACACTGCGAGAGGGCTGTACAAGCAATGATCACACGCACGGCACAGCGGACACAACAGCAACCGCGGTGTTGGCCGTCGAATGGCGCTAGCTGCCCAGCATTTGTGCACCGCCGCCGTCAGTGTCAGCCAGTTTGCCGTGGCATACGGAGCTCCATCGCAGTCTTTAACACTGGTAGCATGCCGCGACAGCGTGGACGTGAACCGTATGTGCAGTTGACGGACTTTGAGCGGGGGCGTATAGTGGGCATGCGGGAGGCCGTCTGGACGTACCGCCGAATTGCTCAACACGTGCGGCGTGAGGTCTCCACAGTACATCTATGCTGTCGTCAGTGGTCGGCGGAAGGTGCACGTGCCCGTCGACCTGGGACCGGACCGCAGCGACGCACGGATGCACACCAAGACCGTAGGATCCTACGCAATGCCGTAGGGGACCGCACCGCCACTTCCCAGCAAATTAGGGACACTGTTGCTCCTGGGGTATCGGCGAGGACCATTCGCAACCGTCTCCATGAAGCTGGGCTACGCTCCCGCACACCGTTAGGCCGTCTTCCGCTCACGCCCCAACATCGTGCAGCCCGCCTCCAGTGGTGTCGCGACAGGCGTGAATGGAGGGACGAATGGAGACGTGTCGTCTTCAGCGATGAGAGTCGCTTCTGCCTTGGTGCCAATGATGGTCGTATGCGTGTTTGGCGCCGTGCATTTGAGCGCCACAATCAGGACTGCATACGACCGAGGCACACAGGGCCAACACCCGGCATCATGGTGTGGGGAGCGATCTCCTACACTGGCCGTACACCTCTGGTGATCGTCGAGGGGACACTGAATAGTGCACGGTACATCCAAACCGTCATCGAATCCATCGTTCTATCATTCCTAGACCGGCAAGGGAACTTGCTGTTCCAACAGGTCAATGCACGTCCGCATGTATCCCGTGCCACCCAACGTGCTCTAGAAGGTGTAAGTCAACTACACTGGCCAGCAAGATCTCCGGATCTGTCCCCCATTGAGCATGTTTGGGACTGGATGAAGCGTCGTCTCACGCGGTCTGGACGTCCAGCACGAACGCTGGTCCAACTGAGGCGCCAGGTGGAAATGGCATGGCAAGCCGTTCCACAGGACTACATCCAGCATCTCTACGATCGTCTCCATGGGAGAATAGCAGCCTGCATTGCTGCGAAAGGTGGATATACACTGTACTAGTGCCGACATTGTGCATGCTCTGTTGCCTGTGTCTATGTGCCTGTGGTTCTGTCAGTGTGATCATGTGATGTATCTGACCGCAGGAATGTGTCAATAAAGTTTCCCCTTCCTGGGACAATGAATTCACGGTGTTCTTATTTCAATTTCCAGGAGTGTATAATCAGCAGTTACTTCTTCACTGTGTTCTAAAACATAGCTCCGGCCTCAATGCAGCCCCTGTGAATGCTGTTCTCAAACGCGGGCTGAGTTTTTTGATGTTCGTAAGGTAGCTGCTTGAATCGGTGTGTTGCCAGAGCTCCCGATACGCATGTACCAGAGACACCAATGGTACCTCATGTATTATTTTCTCCTTCGCAGGATGTATTGGATCTGTCATTTCTCGTCCACTTGACTGCGAGCGGTGTCTTAAGGGCACATCAGAGCGTCCTGTACATGATAGATGACACAAGGTGAGTCTCAGGCTTTTGTACCAGTTCCCCTAACCAACAAGTTCGAGGCGCTGTCTTTCACTGAAACAAACTAAGCTAGTGGGACTCAATTCCTTAGATGCGAAACCTGCTTCGGCTTGTGTCAGGAGGAGGAAAATGCAGACGGATATGGTTCTATCAATGGATCAAGCCTACGGCCAATAATGATACCCTTAGGGAAATGGCAGCACGGGACAGGAAGAACATAAGGTGCACTCATTGAGCATGCCTGGGTGTCTCATTCAACATTCTGAGGAGGCTGTTGCAGCAGCATTGTGGGAACTGGGGCGCAGCCAACTGCAAATTTTGGGGCATTTTGGTACAAATTAAGCCTGTCTCCCGTTCTACGCGGCCATTCTTGGACCATTCCAGTGTATGTCAGAGGCAGTTGAGATGGCCACCCTTACAGACAGATTTTTGACGAACTCACACTTTGCAGTCTCGTCCGCATAACTGATCGTGGTTCCCTTGTTCAGTGTCGAGTGGGAATATTGAATTAGAGATTAGAAGGTTCTGTGACAAGCTAGGTTGCAATTTCCTAGACCTGGGCCATAGGATTGAGAACCGTAGGGTCCCACCTAAATGGGTCGAGCGTGCACAGTACAACAGAGACTGCTACCCAGGTGTGTGAGGTACATACAAGGATTTTTTAGATTAGGTGACTCTCCATCCAGACCAGATAACGACAGCTGCTGGAGACCTAAAATTATTAGTGTAAGATCCAAAGGATGCTCCCTGCGGATGAGGGTATTTAAACCCTTGTAGTTAACTGTCGAAACGTTCTCAACAGTTCTCAACAACGTGCCTGTGTTTAAAGCACTCCCGATAAGTAGTGCAGTGCACATAACACTAGGTACGGAAAGCTGATTAAAACCTGACGCTGACATCTAAGAGTTTTTTGGGGAACGGTTGCATATCGAAAGGATAGGCTGATAGGAAATGCAGGTGGTACATTTGTTGTAGTAGAAAATAGCTCTGATTGGCGAGACAGAAATTGAAACTTCATGCGAGACTGTTTTGGCAAGACTAAGTATCAGGGATGGGCATGAAATGGTAACTGGATCCTTCTGCCGACCACCATATTCACCTATCGATGTAACAGGAAATTTTAGAGAAATTCTCTTTTACCTGTAAATTGCCCAGTAACACGACCATCATGGGTGAATAATTAAATCATCCAACAATCAAATGGGAAAAATCAAAATTTTGTTAGTGTTAAGGGTGACAAGGCATTCTGTGAAACCTTAGTAAATTTCTTCTGAAAACCACTTACAACAAGTTGTTTGATACCCCATTCATGATGGCATCATACTAAATCTAATGGAAACAAATAGACCTGACCTCTTTGAGGATGTCCATATTAAAACTGATATCAATGACCATGAGGCAGTTGTGGAAACAATGATTACCAAAGTACAAAGGGGAACTAAAACAGTTAGAAATATTTGTATGTTCAGCAGACTAGATAGAGAACCAGTAAACTACATAAAAAAGCAATAATGTTTTATCTCATGAGGAACTTCAGTCATTTAGCACAGGACATGTGCTTGTAGAGAAACTATGGCTCAAGTGTAAAAGAATAGTTGACCATTCACTGAACAGATATGTACGCAGTAAAAAAGTTCGTATTTGGACGGACTGACTGTGGTATCCAGTCACTATAAAGAAACTTCAAAAGCAACAGAGACAGCCACATAACAGATATAAAACAAAGTATAGGACTATACATAGGGAGATACTGAATGAAACGCATCTGGCTCTCAAGAAAGCAATGCGTAAAGCCTTCAGTGACTACCGCAGCACAATAATGTCAAGTAGCCAAAGAAATTCGGGTCGTATGGAAAGGCTGTTAGTGACACGAACGTTAGCGGCCTCTTGCGGATGGCACAAGAACTGAAAATCAGGGTAGTATTGCAGAAGCGGGCATCCTTAACTACTTTTCAAATATTCCTTTGAAATGACAGTAATAGGGACAGGTCACAAGGGTCAGCACACAAGGCTGATAAGTGGGAGGGTTAACCCAGCAACAGAAAAATAGTTTGCATGGTGACATTTTATTTGTACAAATTTAACCTGTGTGTGTGCATGGACACAATTAAGCAAATTACTTCCTGTATTTAATGCTCGAATGAAATGTTGATGAAACAGCAAACAGTTTGCAGTTATGAAAGTACGTCACATCACACAGTAAAACATTCGTTAATGAGAATTTCAACGAATTTTAAATTTAAGAAAATTTGCGCCTACCGCTTACTCTCTGACAAGAACAACTTATCTTTTCAAAAGAATTTAAACGAATTTTAGAAAAATGCGTATCCACCCCTAGTAAACCATCTGTCAATAACAATTTATCTTTTGAAAACAATCTGAATAATATTAGCAATTTTACGAAAACACGCACCTAACGCGTACCAAATTTTGTTAATAACCATCCAATTAATAGTTGTAATTAAGAAACAAGCAAATGCTCTCTATGTCTTTAACTGATTCCAATTCAGGTTACAAGATATTTAAAATCAAAACGAGAAATAGCGTCCAACAAATGATTAATTAAATATCAACAGATCAGTGCGAAGTAACCTCCGAAATTAAATGTTGACAGCCATCAGAATAAAGCCAGATGTGTTTAAGAAAGTAAGATACATACAGCAAAGATATTATTGTTTTAGGAACCGTCAGCAGACCGACATGAGATGGCTCGGCCTTTTCTAACACCGGCACGTATGTCGGTCTGTCGGTCGGTCTCTAAGAGAGCGGCGCCAGACCTGTGGCCGACCAGGGCAGCGGAAACATGCCCTAAGCTCCTGCCTGTTGCCTAGGGAGAGGACACGGGTCTACGGATGAACTAAACCACAACAGACCAAAATTTTAAATCAAAAAATTGTCAAACACAAGGATGAACAATTAAAAATGGGAAACAAAACAATTACTCTTAAGGGAAGTGTGAGTGACGTTCCTACATTGACCCACATAAACACTGTGTATACACCTTAACAATGGCTTTGAATTTAGCTACAAAAAACTGGGAACTCACCTACAAGTCAGGCAGTTAATACTGTTCCTCGCAGACTCAATGTAGAATATTAGGCTTATATGGGCATAGCAATCTGTCTAATAGTCACGACTATATAACATTTTGACTATCACATATTATACTGCTTTGGCACATTATTCGTCTTAAGTAATGGCTTCTTACACCTTTAAAAATGGCAGACTTCTTATCTATAAGTTCCACTAAAACATCAAAGCAGCGTAGGATATTGTCCTTTACATGTAATCATGTACTGATCAGACGAAATACCTCACTCAGAGGGGATAAAAAAAACAGGACTGGAACTGGCCACATGGGTTGCCGAGAAGTGCTGGATGGAAATCAGCACCTGAAGGTTCTCCAAGGTTCTCCTTTCTCCCTGAGTTGATATCAGTGTCCAAACACCACAGTTTCCAACACGAAGGGAACAACCCCACCGGCCAGGGTACAGTCCCCCCCCCCCCCCCCCTCGGCTCTGCACAAGCCACTCACCGCATCCACATCAAGTTCCTAACTACCTCCCCTTTTCACCGAGTGGCGCCCCCTCTATCTCATAGCCTCTCTCGGACTTCCCTCATACCACCAACATCCATTTCTGCATGCAAGGATCGCGAATCATCCCAATAGCGATATATCGAATCGAGTGCCAAGGCTCATCCTTTGCAAAAGAAAACCCAGGATAACTGTTGGAATTTAATCCTTGTACCACTGAAAAGATAAATAAAAAACGAGTTGGTGTCGGTGGTGTTGAGAAGCAGGTGATATCGTCAAAACTGAACAAAACTCCAAGACCCAATGGAATCCCCAGCAGATGCTATGTTGAATTTGTGGCTGCGTTAGCCCTTCTTCTTACTATTGTATATCATAGATCCCTCAAACAGAAAACCATGCCTGATAGTTCGAAAAAGCACAGATCCTGTTTACAACAATGGTAATAGGAATGGGTCCACAAAACAGCAACCCAATATCCTTGACAGAAATTTGTTATAGATCCTCAAACATAATGAGAAATCTCGAACAAAAGGACCTCTTCCATTTAACCAGCTCTGGGTCAGGTAGATGCAATGTTTCTAGATTTCCGAAAATCATTCCACTTAGTAACACTCTAGGCTTATTATCAAAAGTACCGTCGTATGGGATATCCAGTGAAATCTGTGACTGGTCTGGGGATGTTTTGGTAGAAGGAACGCAGAATCTTATCTTGGATGGAGAATTAACGATAGATATACTCGTAGAAGTAGCTTCAGGCGTGCCCCTGGCAAGTGGTGTTGGGATTTAAGTCGTGTACTGAACACCCGTGTATGGTTTAATAGCGTGAGCTTGAGCTGTGTATTGCAGCTGCGTTGTCAGCAAGCGAGAGTGGAATGTTGTCACTGAAGCTTCCTGGGCTCCCACATCGCCTCCACCACCAAATCGCTCCAACATGATTCATAGCAGCCCCTTCCAACACTGGGGGCGCTATAATATGAATAATCTTGCAGACAATATTAACAGTAACGTGAAACTTTTTGCGGACGATGCAGTTATCTGCAATGAAGTACTGTCAGGGAGAAACAGCATAAATATTCAGCCAGAGCTTGATAAGATTTCAAATTGTTTCAGCGATTGGCAACTTGCTTTAAATGTTCGGAAGTGTAAAATTCTGCGTTTAACAAAACGAAGAGACGTTGTTTCCTATCGCTATAATGTCAGCTGGAATCTATCGACTCATACAAATACCCAGATGTAACCTCTGTACGGATATGAAACGGAATTTAAGAAAATGATGGCCTCTGATACATCGTGTATACGGATGATATTAACCCTCTCGGCATCATCTAAGGTGAGTTCCTCAGTGTTCTCTGTGTTCCTGTGCGCGGTTCAAATGGCTCTGAGCACTATGCGACTTAACGTCTGAGGTCATCAGTCGCCTAGAACGTAGAACTAACTAAACCTAACTAACCTAAGGACATCACACACATCCATGCCCGAGGCAGGATTCGAACCTGCGACCGTAGCGGTCGCTCGGTTCCAGACTGTAGCGCCTAGAACCGCACGGCCACTCCGGCCGGCTTTTTTGCGCGGTTTGCACATGACTGGGGAGGGTTCTCTTGAATTGACGTATGCTTTTTGGATGAAGCGTCGTAATTGTTGGGGTTTCTGCCTTGTTCTCGTGTTAGAGGTACGTTGTTTGTAATTGTGAGTGATGGGCGTCTATTACAAACTGTCTTGTGACTGTGCGGTTACGGTAACCTCTCTTTTCTCCGTTATTCGCCTCTTCTTTCGCCAACTACCTATTAGAGGTCAGGTTTCCGCCCTTTTGTAACTGTTTATATCGTCGATTATGTACGTGCCTCTTACCCACTCCCATTGGTATTTGTTTGTTTCGTGATACATTTGTTACTGGACTTAGTTTGGATTGTCTGATTACGATCGGTTTCGTACATGATAGTTTGTAGTGTATTTGGAAGGATTTTTTAGGTAATGATCTATGCTGACGTGTACGTTGCTGTCATAAGCCACTAGTTAACGCTTGCTGGTAGAACTGTGTGCGTTAGCACTAGAAGTATAACTAGATATCTTTGGACGTCTCCTTCTCTTTAACATGCACTTGTTTTAGTCATGTGACACATTTAGGGGTAACACACCCATCTTCACTTTTACAGGGGTTTGCATTTACCCTCATTTGGGTTCCGCTGAACTTGTTACATTACCAGTGTCTTTGTTGTAGTAGTGTATGTACTGTCAACTCAGATTGCTGTCACGTGTTCATAGTCTTACATTAAACAGACGTATTGGCTTTATTTATGATTTAATTACTAGCACGTTGGGTGGCCTCCTCGTTGGTCGATTAATAATGTGGTTTTTCTTTTAGATGATATGTATGAGTAGCATGTTTCTTTTGAAATTTGATTTCGTGGATGCAATCTTTTGGTTTTGATGTGCTTGGCAGACCAAGATGTGTTCAGGTTGCAGTATATTTATTCATAAGTGTATGTAATTTCAGATTTCGTTTTATTTGTTGTGTTTACTTGTGTTTAAGATGTATGAGTATTTTCTGAGTGGTTTGCTAATTAGGAACCTAGGTGACGCGTACATTACCATCATTGGCCTCTAGTTAGGTGCTTGGTGGCAGAATTGTTTGTGTTAGCCCTAGAATTATAGCTATATATGTTTGAATATGTCTCCTTCTCTTCAAAATGAAATTATTTTTGTCGCATGTGACACATTTAGTAGTTGTGCACTCATCTTCAATTTTACATGGGTTTGCATTTACCCACACTTAGTTTCCGCTGGACATGACTTGTGGCATTGCCAGTTTTTGTTGTAATAGTGTATGTAGTGTCTACTTATAGCTCGTTGTCACATGTCCACAGCCTTGTATTAAACTGACATATTGGCTTTACTTTTGATTTAATTACTGGCATGTTGTATGGCCTCCTCACTAGTACATTAATAAAGTGGTTTGTCTTTTAGAGCCGGCCGCGGTGGCCGTGTGGTTCTGGCCTTGCAGTCCGGAACCGCGAGGCTGCTACGGTCGCAGGTTCGAATCCTGCCTCGGGCATGGGTGTGTGTGATGTCCTTAGGTTAGTTAGGTTTAAGTAGTTCTAAGTTCTGGGGGACTTATGACCTAAGATGTTGAGTCCCATAGTGCTCAGAGCCATTTGAACCATTTTTTTGTCTTCTAGAGGATTTGTATGGGCAATATGTTTCTTTTGAAATTTTGATTGAATAGATGTAATGGCTTTCGGTTTTAATGTGGTTGAAAGACCAAAGCGTTTACTAGTTACAGTATATTTATTCATAACTATATGTAATTTTAAATTTCATTTTAGTTTTTGTCTCCATTTGTGTTTAATGCTTAAGACTACTTTTAGAGAGGTTTGCTAGTCAAAAGGCTGATACGTCATAAGTAGATACTTTTGAGTTATCTTATAGTGCACTGCATCTTCACAAGCTAGTTAGACAGCGTCCTTGTGTGTTATTGTTTCATGGCACTGCATGACACATGGATGCATTCGCTCGTGCAACTTCTTCACCACAAACTGTTTTTTGTGGGGATTTTTCATATGTTCTACACATGTTATGATTGTAGGTGATGTCCTATATTTGGTCCTCTGACATGTCTTGGACATTCATTTTATGTATATGAAATAAGTATGCTAATCAGTGGTTTATACCACAGCAGTTTATACTTTGGCATGACATATACGTAGATGAATTTACATTGTATTTTTCACAGCTCACCATACTGACATTTAGATTTTGTTGAGGTTTCTTACAGTAAGAGCTACTTTCTCACAGATGTCTAGATGTAGTTGATCCTGAACATTATCTTGAGCTCTTATATATTTAGTGTATGGTATGACATACGTGATTCTCTACATTTGGTTCTCTTGATATGTTTTTGGCAGTTATTTTACACATATGACATAAATATGCTGATATTGGCATATGGTGCGGTATGACATAGGTGGTTCTCTACATTTTATCTCTTGATACGTTTTTGCATGTTCATTTTATACATATGACAAACATGCCTACATTCGGTTTTCAGCTTAGCATTTTATAAGTTTGATGTGATGTGTCCTTGTGCAAAGACTACTTGCGCATAGTGCATGTGTGTTCATGTTATTTATTTCTGAGGTTATAGTTTCTTTCCTTTATCATTTCTACAATTATTTTTTGCTTTTAGTAAGTTATTTCAGAACTGTGCAGATAATGTATCGTCTAATAAAAATCATTGAATATTTAATTAATGAAGTTATTAATATGTAGTATATTAGTACAATGTATATGGAGGATATTCGTTATGGTATGCTTTAGGTATGTGACAATGGATATATCCGTTGGTTCTATCAAATGATTACTGTAAATTTGGTTGTAGAGACTTGTACTTGATTCTTATTCTGGTTTTTGTCTGTCTTTGTATTGCGTGGTTAAAAATTCGATGATACTATCATTACTGTTTATGGATATAGGCCTGAAGATGATGCACTGAAACACCGAAACTGGTAGCCATACAAAAGCTGTATAAGGACAGCTGTAGGTAAAATCACCAGTAATAGCAGCCCTCGGTCGCAGAAAAAGGGAGTCTTTTGACCCACTTTTCGGCACTGCTATGAGTGCCTTCATCATAAATAAAAACTGGCATGCCACTTAAGTAAATTAAAAATCAAGCGATAAAGCTTTAGTCACAAAATTTGTAACACATAATACATAAGAGACAAACCACTATCCTCTGATGCTACTGTAGGTTGCTCCCCCGTAATAAGCCTAGAGCGATGGTGGTCTGGGGAGTAAGTTGTCCGTTCACGATGACAGATGCTTAAATACCAGTAAAAAAATTGGATAATACCGGGCACGCAGTACGATTGAGACAGCTCGCCTTGATCATTTGTATCAAGCAATCGTGACTGATCCGATCGAATGCCTTACTAAAACAAAGAAAAAGCAAGACACCAGAGACAGAAGTCGCTTCAGTCACTGAGGCGACGTCCCGGCATTCGACTACCGAAGTCAGAATCGTCCACCCAGGCACACAGCTTTGGTGAACAACAAGAATTTTAGCAAAATCGAAAAACTGTTGACCATTAGCAAGACAGTTTTGTGACTGAAATTAAGCAGTGAGATCGAGCGGAATTTATGAATGCCTGGACGTCTGGTTGTCTTCGTAATTAGAAAGATTTTAGTGATCTTGAAGAGTCTAGTATCAAAATCCCCAGGATCACCTCATTTACCAGTGACGTAATGCTATCACCTATAAGAGGCATAAAATGTACATAAAATTCCTTAGGAATACCGTCGAATCCTGTCAATTTTTTTGATGGTGAACCAAAAATAAGGTGATATATATCATCGCGAGTAAAGTCACTTAGAAAACCATCATTTGATGCGGGAGTAACCAAACATTCAAGGAGAGGAATAAATCCATCAGAGACAATGATATCAATAGCAGGAACATCATAAAAATCGGTAAAGTAATAATAGATCGTTCTGGAAATATCACGTAAGGGACGTCAGTACGTGACCATCGGTGTGGGTGAGGTACGCGATACATGCTCCTTTTCGAGCCGTCCGCAACCGGATAAGGTAACATGGGGATGACAATTCATCCTGTAGCAATGAGCAGGATTTTGATCGCAGCCTAAGTCCTTCTATTTGTGGTTTCTTTAACTGAAGAGGCTTCGCCTTAACATGGCGGACATCCGTTATCCGTAAGAGAGCTTGTTTGGCACCTTCATAAAGTTGTCGCAAGATGCAATAATAAAGTTCCTGGGTCCAACGAAAATCCCTCACCCTCTCAGCGCCGTAACGCATTAACGCTTTCTGGAGCATTTATCTTGCATGCCCAGACCACCATTCCATAAGAGAAGGTTAACGGCCCTGCGAAAGAAAGCTACGGGCCCAAACCCCTCGAAAAATAACCTCGAGGGAAAGATGCTTTAAGAGAGCTATGTTCGATGTCCAGGGGAGTTGATATAGTTTTACTGGTTGCGGTACATGATTTAAGGTTACAGCTACGGCACAGTGATCAGTGGAACAAGTGTGTATCACGTCTATCGCTGTTGTCCACATAAAAAATCGGGAAGATAAAAGCGATCGAGTCTGCTGCTGAAAGTAGCTGTAAAGCGCTGTCGGGGTGGTAACAGATCCAGGAATCACGTATTTGCGAAGAGCGCACCAAATCGTCTAGCTCCTTACTGAAATTAAAATTAGGGGTCTGATCCACAGGACACAAAACACAATTAAAATCTCTTCCAAACAGAACTTCCTACTGAGTTTTACGAAGTATACAAACTATACCCTCTTTATAAAAACGTGCACGACCTGTGAAACAGACCTGTCCTGAAGGGGCATAAAGAAGAATGACAATAAGGTCACAAAAATTGCAGCCTATTCCTCGGCCGTTATTAAGAACTTCGAAATCAGTCAGTGATATTTCCTCAATGTAAAATAATGCAGTACCAGCAGATAGGAGCCACCTAGAAGAAATTAGGAAAGCTGCAAACAGAAAAACGGTCAGATAACACTTGAAGCAAAAATATTAAGTCCGCACATGAATCGTAAATAAATTATTACAGCACCGCACAGCTAAGCTTGGAACTAATTCTGTTCACATTCGAAGTAAGAAAGGTGTAGGCCTGCTTGTATTTATTACCACAACTATTCAGTTGATTACTTGCAAGTGGCGTATAAGACGTGTATCACAGTATATAGCAGAGACAGCGGACGAATCTTAGTGTAAAGAAGTGGCTCCCTCTCTTTCACCCTCTCTCAGCTTTTTTTTTTTCTTTTTTCGCTATGCCGAGGTTAAAAACGCTGTTTGTTGCACTTTTTGGGGAAGGCGACTGCCTCATGGGGCAACGAGGTAGAAGGGGGGAGAGACTTCTGCAGAAATTCAGACTGAGGATACATCTCACTCTTCCACAGGTGGGCAGTGCGGCTCCTGGAAATCAACGGAAACGAAAACTGACGGTACGTCTTTTACCGTCACCACGTGTTCCCCTGACACACTTGTGCCGATCTGGTTCACAGCGGCTTGTAGCATGCTTTCCCCATCGGGAGGCGCAGAAGAAGGGTGGGAATAAGTTATAGTCTCAGGGATGCCCGGCAAGTCCATCGATAAAGTACGGAGCTCAAGAACAGGCCCATCCTCATGTGATTCTGAAGAGGCACTCTCGGTCTCGGGACACACATCTGAGGGGGTGCTGGGCGCCTTTGAGTCTTGAATAGCAGCTGACATATCATCATCCGGTCCGAACTCGAGGAGGGAAGAGGCCTCCTCCAACGGAATCTTTTCAGCAGAGCGGAGAAGGGAAGAGGAATCGTGTCACTCCTCACCACCTTTCGTCCGTCTACGTTTGTTTTGAAGTGGAGATGGTGACGGCGCGGAAGCTGCAGTGGCGAAGTCCCTTTGCGAGGTTAACGGCGGAAATGTCTTAGGACATTCACGCAATAGCTCGTTTTGCCTCTCAGAATCTGTGTTGGGCGCAACACTTGGGAGACCAGGTACCCTAAAATTAGCCTTTTAGTCCTAAGTGCCGCAGGATATTTTTACGGTGCTATCTACTCTCAATACATATAAAACAGGTTCCTTCTTGGGTTGTGTAAATTATATGTACCCGGTGTCCGCAAACCTGCAAATGAGAGGAGTTATTCCGTTTGGCCACTATTTCCGCTATTCTAACTCCATTATAAGCTTGTAAACGATATGAAATTTCCTGGCAGATTAAAACTGTGTGCTGAAGCGAGACTCGAACTCGGGATCTTTGCCTTTCGTGGGCAAGTGCTCTGGCAACCGTGCTACCCAAGCTCAACTCATGGCCCGTCCTCACAGCTTCAATTCTGCCAGTACCTCGTCTCCTATAAAGGTCTCGAGTTCGAGTCTCAGACCGACACACAGTTTTAATCTGTTAAGAAGTTTCATATCAGCGCACACTATGCTGCAGAGTGAAAATCTCATTCTTGTAAATGATGTTGAGCAGACCAGCGTTCCCGTCACGTATTCTGTATGTCCCCAAAGGGAAGCAGGACGATCTTGAGGAAACTGTCATCAACTTAGAGTAGAGGGTTAAAACCTAACATTCGTATATTTCGCATCTGTGTTTACCAAAATAAAAATGCTATTAGAGCCATCGCGATGAGTTTAAGGGGCTTGATGTCCACGCTGCATGCAAAAGGATCCTGTCAACCTGAAGCGCGTCTATAAACTTGACGTAAAACACAAACGATTCAAAATCAATGTAAACTGTGTGATGCTGTTGTAAAGTGACCTTAATCGTATCTACAAGCCAATCACGAATTTCTAGTGAACTGATGTATATGCCGCGTGAACGTGTCTAAACTAAAACTGGTGGTACCTGTGCATCGAATGTTCCTTGGAGTCATGGATGACATCTTAACGCAAGACAACAACTCGTCAAAATTGAGTCACAAACGCGAGACGCTGACAGACAAATAACGAGGTGATGCACACGACACTTGTTTCATGTTAAAGGAAAAAAATGTATAGAAGTACATGGTATTTTATTGGGTCCACAGTATTATTGCGTGTTAAGGTTTTCATGTGAAGTGACTCTGTGTTAAACTTTTTTCACTGTTATTAAACCCCACTGCTCCAGCTGTTGCAAAGAGTGTGTCATTTTCCCTTTGTCATACTATCCATTTCCGCATCACCATTAGATGGTAGGAAAGGGAATAATGGTCATATTTTAATGTAACACACTCATTATAACGTTGTGCCACAGAGTAAAAAATGGGAAGACATTAAAAAGTTTCTTAATTTTATGCTAGCAGAGCCACAGGTGACAACAGGCTGAGGGGGAGACATATCTATGCAGCAGAAAGAAACAATCAACAGTGTAAGTCGATCACGTAAAAAAGCACATGCTGCTAAACAGCCAGGTACAAGTTACACATTCAGCAGAATTTCTACACTTCGAGAGAGACATACATTCGTTAGCTCTTGTTGTGTGAACCAATAAGCTGTACCTTGGATGCAATTACACCTATCAGTGACCTGACAGCGCAATTAAGACCTGTAACAAGTGGAATGACGACTGCTGTCCAATAGTAAAGAAACACAGAATACATTCAACAAACAGAGACTCATGTATTGCCTCCCACCTATCTCCATACGTACCACAGTTCTCCAGCTCTGAAGTGGTCGTTCAGTGGTTATTACGGTGTAGTGACATCCATGTATTAGATGTTGCAGTACCTGTCGTGAACATGCTGCTTGCCGTTCCCGAAATGAGAACATCCAATTAACCATGACCTGCCGCTGGTAAGACATCGCATTGGCTGCCAACCGCGTCGCGTAGGCGGAGACTGAGCGTCTTCCACCACCAGTACATCTCGCAGTTCCTGTTGCACTTATATCATTATCACTGTTGCGTGAGACGACCATCTTGGTGACTCCGTTTCCAATCATCCGTGCAGGCACTTGCAAGTGCCAGGACTTACCTATCCGGCGGGGACAGGATCAGGCAACTACACGAGTTCCAGCAGCACACTACATCTCGAATGGTCAAGCTGGGTCATCTTAATCTTCCCGAGGGGGATCGAGGAGACTCTAATGCAGTGTGGGGCACAATCTGCAGCTATGGGTTCGCCTGCAGACTGCACACGTCAGCCCACGGGGCTTCAACTCAATCGCTGCAGCAGCAGCCTTGCCGGCCGAGCCAGCAACAGAGTCAACGGAACTTCACCGTGTCACCGGCAACAGGCATCATCTGTGGCTGAAGAAAAGACAAGCGTAAACTGAAAAATCTAAATGAATTATTAGGGAGAAAAGGTACTCTTCAAGTCCCACAACATCATCGTGACAACATGGAAGTGTCTGCACTCGACACAACTACAATACTTACGAGACCCCATCCCTGAATCAGCTGGTAGCATTCGCTTCCCGCTCACAGTATTATTGATCTACAAAGCAGAGATAGCTCAAAATTTGTACATATAATTAGGGTCATTAACCAAAACATATGTCATAAAATCAGTTAGATATTTATTATATTATTATGTTGACAACATTACCTATAAAAGGCTAAAAAATAGAGGATTGCTTAATTGAGGTACCATTTTCTTTGATCTCACAGACTGCACAGTCAGGCTACAGACAACATTCAAGGAAGTATTTTTTGCCTTCAATTTCATCTTCTGGTGCTGGTCTGTGAAAAATAAACAATTTATTTTGCGACGAGAAATATATTTAAAATTTACCTCATAAATTATCATTATATTTTAGAACTTTCTGAAAACAAGAGGTGAAGGAGCTAGAAAAGGCCATTATAATTATATGTACCAGTTTTGCTTCAGTCATTTAGAACAGTGTACCTGAATGATAAAAATTCTTCCAGAATGAGATTATCACTCTGCAGCGGAGTGTGCCCTGATATGAAACTTCCTGGCAGATTAAAACTGTGTGCCCGACCGAGACTCGAACTCGGGACCTTTACCTTTCGCGGGCAAGTGCTCTACCAGGTTCGCAGGAGAGCTTCTGTAAAGTTTGGAAGGTAGGAGACGAGATACTGGGAGAAGTAAAGCTGTGAGTACCGGGCGTGAATCGTGCTTCGGTAGCTCAGATGGTAGAGCACTTGCCCGCGAAAGGCAAAGGTCCCGAGTTCGAGTCTCGGTCGGGCACACAGTTTTAATCTGCCAGGTAAGTTTCATAAAAATTCATGTTTCCAGTAGATCATTACAGAAAATCCAAAAACTTATCTTTTACGACATTCAAGCTGTATATTCATATTACTCGCCAGCTTCCTTATCCACCATACTCTTTCTCTTCATTCTTTTATTTGTCCTATCTTCCTTGGCAGCAGCTTCTGCAGCTGTGTTCACTCCAGTTACTCACAACCGATTAACAACAGTTACAGTTGAAACCTTATTCCTTCCAATCTGTAGATTTAATTTTTTCAGAACATGACCCTAAAAACTGTACCATCGTTGAATTTTAGTCTCGCATCCATTACACCTATATTCAATGTGGTCAGCGCAAGAAATACTGTTTTCGGCATTCGCTCCATAAGCAGATGTTCACGATTTCGTTGGCATTCTGTGAGAGACTTTGCTTTGGACTGGTTCCTTTGAAACCTCCGGTTGGTGTTAAATTAATTTACTCTCGATGTTTCTAACACAGAAAATACATACACTGAAATAGAACAACACAGCAGTAACTACGAAGTACGCTGTTTCAAATTCCGGAACCAATAAGTAAAGATATACTGTGTATCGTTAGATCTTTGGCTGCAGCTAAGCCACAGTTTTCTAGGCACGCCTGTACTTAAAGCTGCAGTAATCAGAGCCTCCTAGAATACACATGTGTCTATGATCTCTTTTTAAAAGATAAGAAATTGTATGAAAAGGATTCATCATGTATTCTGATGCACTTTAAACAGACAGAGGGACATAACGAAAGATGAAAATGTCCATATAGTACACTTTTTCTTAATCAACATGAAATTCTTCTATTGAGAAGAAATATTTTTTGGAATTTTTGGTCATTTCTCACAAGAAAATATTCTTAAAACAAAAAAAACTGTAAAATTGATTCTTTTCCCCCCTGATGTTATCTTTAAGTCGGATAATGTTCTCCAGGTGCATCCAAGTGTGGCTGCTTGTGAACTGGTTAACCTTCTTAGCGCAGATTTTAAATTTCCCTTTCGGGACTGGCAGGTGGAGAAATGGATACGTCAACTGTATGAATAATCTCCTCAAGCAAATGGCAAAGGAAATGCTTCAAGGAAATAGAAAGACTCACATCTTGTTGCTTATGAAATGAAGAACTATAATCAAAAGTTATGGCACTCTCGCAGCCGCATTCAGTGCGATGGAAGCAAGTGTTTTACAACTTGCGTAAATTACGTAAATGACGATTTGATCCGTGAAGACAATTCTCCATTTCCACTCGCCATTGTAATATAAATGCAAAGCTTTGTAGCATCAGTTTCCGTTGGCACTCAGTTAAGGCTGTCACATTAGCAGGGTAACTCAGTAAGTTCATTACGGTCTCATTTCACGGCACACGGCGCTCTCTGGCGCCGGAGCTTAGGGCCGTAATATTGTGTTTACTAACTACGGCGTTCGTTAATGGAAAATTTCGGGACACCGTGCAGCCATCTCGGGCTCCGCACGGCATGGGGAGAGCTCCTCGCGACAATCGGTCACACTCCACCTAGCAGCGAGATTAGTTCCTGCCTACATTCTAATGCATGCTTAAAGCGGTGTCTCGGCTGCCTCTTAGTGCTGAAAACTGTTTACAGATTGCGAGGCAGAAAAAAGTGAAAACTTAGGAAAGTAATTACGGCGGTATTTGTACTCAACAGTTCATTGTTACGTCTTGTACAAAGAGTTAGTATGGTTCGATGTATGAAACACAGAAAAACAGAGTGTTAATAATGAAAACACTGGAATTGAAGAAGTAGTGTCAGAAGAGCTGCAGGAAGCCACTCGACGTATGAAGAAAAGAAATAGAATTTATTTTTTCTTGGGCCCGCAGTATGGTAGATGTATTGTAATGACATACTAAAATAAAAGACTTTTACATCAGCAATAGGCGTATTTCGGCATTATCGCCATCTTGAGGCTATCTGCAATCAAATGCGCTTTGTTAACAGTTGAAACATTATAACTAATAACAATTTTGTATTACTGTGTGCTAGTAGTTACTTTCATATTGCATCATGACGATATCGCTGTCTTAGAACCTTACTGCTGCATAGGGCGTTTCCAATTGCAGCCAAGTTTTAAAATATTTATGTTAATCTCTATTTATTGCTATTGTTCGAAAATTTAAGCTAGGTCTTATATCGCTTCTGTATACTGTTATGGTTTTGACAGCTTCGGCTGACAGGTAAATCCAGCAATGCTGTATTGTTACAGATCGTTTATTCATTTGTCTATGTAATGTAATTATCTACGGAGTGGTTCAAATAGTTCAAATGACTCTGAGTACTATGCGACTTAACTTCTGAGTTCATCAGTCGCCTAGAACTTCGAACTACTTAAACCCAACTAACCTAAGGACATCATACACATCCATGCCCGAAGCAGGATTCGAACCTGCGAGCGTAGCGGTCGCTCGGTTCCAGACTGTAGCGCCTAGAACCGCACGGCCACTCTGGCCGGCTATAATCTTTGTTATGTTTTCATAATGTGTATATATCTATGTTTTTATTTTGTGACGAATAACCCCCCGAATCGAGCTGTTTGACTTCAGTAAAGTTATCTAGAAAAGTTTTATATTTTAGGTTCGTTTGTTCGTTTAATATTTTATCAGCATCTGTCCACGATTGTATATAGATATCGATTTCTTCCAAAACGGTCATGTTAAATCCCTTTAGTGTTATAATACGTTTGTTCGCATGCCCATCTTCCGCAGCAGCTGTTAAAATCTGATAGTATTGGTTATCCGTCCTGAGCTGACTGCACTTTAATTAATAAGAATTATACGAGACGCTTCCAAAGTTATTCTGCAAACTGGATACCTATGTTTGTACATTTTTGGTTGGTGTAGATTAAAAACAGCTTTTTGTTTACTAATTTGCTGTGAAAGTTACTTCTTTATATATTCTGTTCTTTCGATTCACATTTGCACTTGGCAGTTTTTGCCATTCTTCAGTATTTCTTGCGCTGCATGATTTATGTTTCTCTTTTGTAAACTGTTTCTCATTCTTCACAGTAATAGTGTTTCATTTTGTCAGACGTTTAAGTATTCTGAAACGGAATTTGTGGTCAAATGTTGGTTCAAATGTGGCTCTGAGCACTATGGGACTTAACATCTGAGGTCATCAGTCCCCTAGGCTTTGAACTACGTAAACCTAATTAACCAAAGGACAACACACACGTCCATGCCTGAGGCAGGATTCGAACCTGCGACCGCAGCATCAGCGCGGTTCCGGACTGAAGTGCCTAGAAGCGCTCATCCACAGCGGCCGGCCAAATGCTGGTCACCCGGCACACAAATGTAGTGCAAAATGGAACCGTCTGGCAGAAACTACGGCGTGAGTCTGCAGAATTCGTATAAAGAATACCATGAACAAAACCTGTAAGTGACCTAACCTTTACGTCCGAAGGAACTGGACAATTTAATTATTATGAAATTTCCAGGAGTAGTACAAGAGTGATTGGTGGCCATTTCAGTAAGGGATACGGAAGGTTTGGAAAACACTCTAGACAGTCTAGACACTTTTGGGATAGGAAACAGAGCACCTTGTCACGACGAGAGGGCGGTGCATTGCCCTGCTGCAAGAATGAGTCCGGAACGTAGGGGAAGGTTAAGAGGACCAGATGACAAAATGACCAAGTGTGAGAGAAGGGCTGAAATGAAATGGATAGAGAGCTTATGCCCTTAATCGAACTGGATGGAGAATGGGGCCAAGCGAGCAGGTTAGACGATCTGGAGTATAAGGAAACAGGTATTAGTTTCTCAAAGGAATTGATCAGGAATGACAGAATGAACAAGGACATCCAATGTCAGCTACCAAATAGCCTATTAGCTGCAGCCAAAACATGACAGGAACATCACCAGTTATGATGACAAGTATTGCAAGTTGTAAGAGATAGAGAACTGACTGTGAAATTAAAGTAGTCTTTAGTTAGATGAGTACAAATGAAATTCCTCAGCCATATCATCAGTCAGGAGGTAATAATATCTGACCTTAATAAGTTCGGTGCAGTACAAGATGTGCCAGTACGTGCCAAAGAGGTACGGGGCCAAGACAATCTACACTCCTGGAAATGGAAAAAAGAACACATTGACACCGGTGTGTCAGACCCACCATACTTGCTCCGGACACTGCGAGAGGGCTGTACAAGCAACGATCACACGCACGGCACAGCGGACACACCAGGAACGGCGGTGTTGGCCAACGAATGGCGCTAGCTGCGGAGCATTTGTGCACCGCCGCCTTCAGTGTCAGCCAGTTTGCCGTGGCATACGGAGCTCCATCGCAGTCTTTAACACTGGTAGCATGCCGCGACAGCGTGGACGTGAACCGTATGTGCAGTTGACGGACTTTGAGCGAGGGCGTATAGTGGGCATGCGGGAGGCCGGGTGGACGTACCGCCGAATTGCTCAACACGTGGGGCGTGAGGTCTCCACAGTACATGTTGTCGCCAGTGGTCGGCGGAAGGTGCACGTGCCCGTCGACCTGGGACCGGACCGCAGCGACGCACGGATGCACGCCAAGACCGTAGGATCCTACGCAGTGCCGTAGGGGACCGCACCGCCACTTCCCAGCAAATTAGGGACACTGTTGCTCCTGGGGTATCGGCGAGGACCATTCGCAACCGTCTCCATGAAGCTGGGCTACGGTCCCGCACACCGTTAGGCCGTCTTCCGCTCACGCCCCAACATCGTGCAGCCCGCCTCCAGTGGTGTCGCGACAGGTGTGAATGGATGGATGAATGGAGACGTGTCGTCTTCAGCGATGAGAGTCGCTTCTGCCTTGGTGCCAATGATGGTCGTATGCGCGTTTGGCGCCGTGCAGGTGAGCGCCACAATCAGGACTGCATACGACCGAGGCACACAGGGCCAACACCCGGCATCATGGTGTGGGGAGCGATCTCCTACACTGGCCGTACACCTCTGGTGATCGTCGAGGGGACACTGAATAGTGCACGGTACATCCAAACCGTCATCGAACCCATCGTTCTACCATTCCTAGACCGGCAATGGAACTTGCTGTTCCAACAGTACAATGCACGTCCGCATGTATCCCGTGCCACCCAACGTGCTCTAAAAGGTGTAAGTCAACTACCCTGGCCAGCAAGATCTCCGGATCTGTCCCCCATTGAGCATGTTTGGGACTGGATGAAGCGTCGTCTCACGCGGTCTGCACGTCCAGCACGAACGCTGGTCCAACTGAGGCGCCAGGTGGAAATGGCATGGCAAGCCGTTCCACAGGACTACATCCAGCATCTCTACGATCGTCTCCATGGGAGAATAGCAGCCTGCATTGCTGTGGAAAGTGAATAGACACTGTACTAGTGCCGACATTGTGCATGCTCTGTTGCCTGTGTCTATGTGCCTGTGGTTCTGTCAGTGTGATCATGTGATGTATCTGACCCCAGGAATGCGTCAATAAAGTTTCCCCTTCCTGGGACAATGAATTCGCGGTGTTCTTATTTCAATTTCCAGGAGTGTAGACGAAGTTTGTCAAGCACTAAGCATCACATTTTTAGCCCTTACCATGAAATACGTATGTACCTTCTTAATGGGAGGATAATGTGAGAAGAAAATTAATAGGGTCAAGGAAGACCTGGGCAACACAAAGCTTTTAGCTCGTCCTGACCTTACCCAGCTGTACAGCTTTTTCATCTTGGTCTGTCAGTTCCTGTTGCGGAATTGATGTAACGCTCTATCAAAGAGTGGAAGATGAAGATGTATATGAACACAGAATGATAGTATTCATGGCTTGGATACTGACCGACAGTAATTAATTTATAACCATCTCAAAAGCTTATCCACCGCCTGGGCGTTTCAAAATTGTTTTTCTTGCCAGGTCACTATGCACAATCCTGGACAGACCATAAAGCGCTGCGAATCCTGATGAAGGCCAAACTCACTAATGGATGCCGAATGCGATAGGTGCTGGCCTCGAAGGCGGTCATTTTTTCAATCTCATACCTGCCGCAAAAAGAAAATATGTTGACCGTTGCTTGTCATGACTTCCAACAGGAGTAGAATGGGTATTATCTTTATAACATTTTGAACACAAAATAAGACAGCCGTATATCAAAGGTGCTCCGTTTGAAAATTTCTTGCTGCATCACTTCAATAAGTTCACAGAGAAAGAAAGAAAAGTTACTCCGCTTTGAAACATATTTTATCAATGGAAATTCAGAGAACAAAGTTGCATACGGTCATGTTACTTGGTGAAGAATCAACAGCTTTCTCGCAGATTAGGAGGATGGGAGGCATGCATGCCTGATAGAGCGGTAAACAAACGTATCTGCCAACAATAGATCTGTCACGTGCATTTTGTAACAAAAGATGCATACTTGCAGAGAAACGGTCAAATTAAGAATATGGTGAGGCAAATAAAGGCGGTGTTGTGCGCATTTGAGGCATCTCAATGAACTAAAGTACTTATAGTGGCTGCCACATCTGCAATGTTCAACATAGTTCCGAAAAGTAATCGAGATCGTGGCAGTGCTATTATGTGGACCTTTGCCTCGTAGCAATCTGTATGTTTACGTACCGATAACAGTAGATCTGCTTGCGAACTTTGAAAACTTTTTTCCTGATAAATTCCCCTACAAAAACAATGGTAAAAGTATTGTCCGGACAGTTTATTCCACAATGTGGCAGGCCAAAGTACTTCATATAAGACAACAGCCCCAGTTTGTTGCAAAAGGATTTACAGATACACCTAAGGACTTTAAGATCAAGCCGATGCACATCTACCGATAACATTTGCAGGCTAATCTCACCTTCTGCTGCTAGTATACGGTCATATCCGACATAATACCTGGCCAGCAGACTGATTACTAGCATGTCCTCAAAGGGCTTACACACGATACCACGTCCATGTGAAGTGTTGCTGGAAGAGAGCCCATCCTGATGGTAATGAGAGTTGCTTAGCCACAATAATTCTATTATCATAGGAGCATCTACTGGATACAGCAAAGGCACGTAATAAGAGACACTGAAGGAAGGCTAAGACCGTCATATACTATGTGGGGGAGATCACGAGCATTCCAGTAAAATGGAAGCAGAGATAAAATTTCTTATTTGTCTTCTCCAAGGGCTCGTCGCAGTGAAAATAAAATCCTATGACAACGCAGTGGAGTTGGGAGATCCGGAGACAAATGAGAGGACTAGTGTGTAAAATGTGGTCTCCCCACAAATATACAAATTGTTTTAAAGTAAAAAGGGTCACTAAATTATGCTTGTCTGGTTACAAGGAATTTCACTATAAGGGGAGCTGAAAAATCCCAGAGACATGTGACGCGAACCCTGTCATTAGTCTCAAGATTGAGATGTCAATCTATGGGCTGGCAACACGGAAAGGGACTACCTGCAACTTAGAGAGAGAGAGAGAGAGAGAGAGAGAGAGAGAGAGAGAGAGCGTCGGTGGGGTTATGACTCATGACAAAGCGACGGCTGCCAGAATAGCAGTCCAGAATCAACAAACCTACTTGCAGTTCTTATTGGATCAATACAAGTTTGACTGCTATTAATTTGCCGATGGGGAGGATGGTGGAGATATTATGACCAGTAAGGAAGGGGAACAAATTTACTATAGGCTTAAAAAACTAACAACAGTGACACCAGCAAAAGATGTACACTCCTGGAAATGGAAAAAAGAACACATTGACACCGGTGTGTCAGACCCACCATACTTGCTCCGGACACTGCGAGAGGGCTGTACAAGCAATGATCACACGCACGGCACAGCGGACACACCAGGAACCGCGGTGTTGGCCGTCGAATGGCGCTAGCTGCGCAGCATTTGTGCACCGCCGCCGTCAGTGTCAGCCAGTTTGCCGTGGTATACGGAGCTCCATCGCAGTCTTTAACACTGGTAGCATGCCGCGACAGCGTGGACGTGAACCATATGTGCAGTTGACGGACTTTGAGCTAGGGCGTATAGTGGGCATGCGGGAGGCTGGGTGGACGTACCGCAGAATTGCTCAACACGTGAGGCGTGAGGTCTCCACAGTACATCGATGTTGTCGCCAGTGGTCGGCGGAAGGTGCACGTGCCCGTCGACCTGGGACTGGACCGCAGCGACGTATGGATGCACGCCAAGACCGTAGGATCCTACGCAGTGCTGTAGGGGATCGCACCGCCACTTCCCAGCAAATTAGGGACACTGTTGCTTCTGGTATATCGGCGAGGACCATTCGCAACCGTCTCCATGAAGCTGGGCTACGGTCCCGCACACCGTTAGGCCGTCTTCCGCTCACGCCCCAACATCGTGCAGCCCGCCTCCAGTGGTGTCGCGACAGGCGTGAATGGAGGGACGAATGGAGACGTGTCGTCTTCAGCGATGAGAGTCGCTTCTGCCTTGGTGCCAATAATGGTCGTATGCGTGTTTGGCGCCGTGCAGGTGAGCGCCACAATCAGGACTGCATACGACCGAGGCACACAGGGCCAACAACCGGCATCATGGTGTGGGGAGCGATCTCCTACACTGGCCGTACACCTCTGGTGATCGTCGAGGGGACACTGAATAGTGCACGGTACATCCAAACCGTCATCGAACCCATCGTTCTACCATTCCTAGACTGGCAAGGGAACTTGCTGTTCCAACAGGACAATGCACGTCCGCATGTATCCCGTGCCACCCAACGTGCTGTAGAAGGTGTAAGTCAACTACCCTGGCCAGCAAGATCTCCGGATCTGTCCCCCATTGAGCATGTTTGGGACTGGATGAAGCGTCGTCTCACGCGGTCTGCACGTCCAGCACGAACGCTGGTCCAACTGAGGCGCCAGGTGGAAATGGCATGGCAAGCCGTTCCACAGGACTACATCCAGCATCTCTACGATCGTCTCCTTGGGAGAATAGCAGCCTGCATTGCTGCGAAAGGTGGATATACACTGTACTAGTGCCGACATTGTGCATGCTCTGTTGCCTGTGTCTATGTGCCTGTGGTTCTGTCAGTGTGATCATGTGATGTATCTGACCCCAGGAATGTGTCAATAAAGTTTCCCCTTCCTGAGACAATGAATTCACGGTGTTCTTATTTCAATTTCCAGGAGTGTATTAAGAAGCTGCCGACACTGTTGCGGTGTTGTGTATCTGAGATACAACGGCGAAGAAGCCCAAGCAAAAGAAGACAGCTCGGCAAACAGGTGCCAGACCTCGACCAGACCTCAGAAGTTCCAGACGGTGTGGAAGGAACGTGCGTCACGCCTAACCTCTCAGGTCCACTCTGTCAGATCCCAAGACATGCACTTTGCGGTATCTTAGGTCGATTCGATGAAGAAGCTGGATTGGCACTCTCCCATCCTCCTACCTGAATGAAGTCTGTGAGCTCGTAAACATGCACACACACATGAAGGCAGTGAACTCTGAGATCTCATAAACATAGACACACACACATTGGGGCAACGACCGCACCTACTATCCTGCATGTCATCACTCGAAGGTTGACCTTCACTCCGGGATGCACCTCACATCGGAACATTTGTGGCGTAGTCCAGCACAGTGGGTGAGCGTAAGAAAGTGTACGTGGTGACAGGTACCGGTGCGCTCGGTTCATTGAAAGGTGTGATTCCTTCGACCATATTCCTTTTTCTTTTCTTTAAGATTGACCATGCAAAGTCTTACTAACGTCCATCTTATCTTAATTCTAATGTCCGACTTGTTGTGGTTGTTGTCTTCAGTCCTGAGACTTGTTTGATGCAGCTCTCCATTCTGCTCTATCCTGTGCAAGCTTCTTCATCTCCCAGTACCTACTGCAACCTACATCCTTTTGAATCTGCTTAGTGTATTCATTCTTGGTCTCCCTCTACGATTTTTACCTTCCACGATGCCATCCAATACTAATTGGTGATTCCTTGATGCCTCAGAACATGCCTACCATCGTCTAGTCAAGTTGTTCCACAAATGTCTCTTCTTTCCAATTCTATTCAATACCTCCTCACTAGTTATGTGATCTACCCATCTAATCTTCAGCATTGTTCTGTAGCACCACATTTCGAAAGCTTCTATTTTCTTCTTGTGTAAACTATTTGTCGTCCACGTTTCACTTCCATACATGGCTACACTCCATACAAATTCTTTCAGAAACGTCTTCCTGGCACTTAAATCTATACTTGATGTTAACAAATTTCTCTTCTTCAGAAACGCTTTTCTTGCCATTCTCAGTCTACATTTTATATCCTCTCTACTTCGGCCATCATCAGTTATTTTGCTCGCCAAATAGCAAAACTCATTTACTACTTTAAGCGTCTCATTTCCTAATCTAATTCCCGCAGCATGACCCGATTTATATAGACTACATTCCATTATCCTCGTTTTGCTTTTGTGCGACTTTAGGTTTTCATATTATTGTTGTTATAATCTACATTTGACACCCTCTACGTAACAAAGAGTACTGCATCCTCACAGATCTTAAGTTGGAGGAAAACACAAACCATTGACAGAATGTTTTAGTGTTATAAATGACGTCTGATTGTGCATGCTAATTAAAGTGAGAATTACATTGAATCAATATGCTGTTTCAGTGTAATTCTAATTAGGAATCATTTACCTTGACGTTGTAATTGTATAAATACCATGTGAAATCTTTTATTGTGATAAATTGTTGTTTAGCACTATTTATACGTCTCTGTACTCAATACGATGACTGAAAGTGCATTCTAATTAGGAAAGCATTTACAGTGTCATTGTACTTATATACTTGCTGAGGTATCCAGAACAGGCCACCAAAAATATATCCAGAATGAATAAATATAATCACGTGCGGTTTTCGCCATGTTATAGCGGACGATGTGACAAATTTCCTGACGTTCGCAAGAAATTTTTATCGTTTCTACTGGCCGAATTACGTCAGTGACTCATTTCTTTTCCTAAAGGAACTATATCCTTTTTTGTGTGGAATTTGAAAGACGTTTCCAGGAGAACTTAACGACATAACGTGTATGGGACATGATCAAACAGTATCGAGATCAGCGCCGTAAAACACTGTCCAATGGGCAGGAGAAAAGTTTTCACAAACGTCTGCCCTATTATACTAACTGTAAGCAAACGCGTAACTCAGGAAAGGTCTACCTATGCCCTTGAGGCCCATTAATCTGTGTTCCGCTGTTGTAGCAGTCAGATAACTTGTACGTACGGCAGTTGATACATTCAAAATCCAAACGAAAGCTAAAAAGTGAATATCGTTTATAGTAAGTGTCACGTGGCGATTAGAGCAGTTGTGTGCTCAAAAGAATCGAGATCCTGCTAAGTCATGATCTGTCTTCAGAAACACCATAAAAATGATTTAGAAACTGGAAGTGTGTAGAATAAAATACGCCAAGGAAAAAGAAAAACTGATGACGCAAACGAAATTAACGTTTTAGAAGCAACACACATCGTCCTCTTCTCACTTCGCTGCACATGCAACATCATACCAATGATTTAAAATATTGTTTACTGTTCTCAAAATGTTATCTGTGAAAAGTGCAATGCGATGAGGCATGTATGTGCAAAAATCTTTTTTGACGAAGATGCATCGTTTACAAAGCATCGACAAGTCAATCTTCGCTATATTCACTAATCATCAGTTGAAAATCCACGCTGGCTCAAGCAAGTGGATAACACAAAGCACTTGTCTATCAAAGTTTGATGTGCGTTTCTCAAGCCACTCATCATGGGCATCTAAATAACTCAAGTATCTCGAGTTCGTAAGGGATGCTGCTGTCGCAGTTACTGTAAGACATCCCATTGGACATACGTCAATGAGTGTGGAACCTACATGAGGGATGTCACTCCTTTACCGCACATGTAATGATAAATCATCTTACGAGAACACTTGGAGAGCGTTGGAACGGTCGTTCAGGAAACACACTATGGTCTGCAACTCACAAACTTGCCACTTCTGCACGAAAACTAGACGTGTTCGTCACCGGGAATAGTCTGCGATCGTTACTTATACAATACTGTCCAAATTGAGTCTCCAGATTGCTTTCCTATATTTCCTCATGACCGGTTTCAAGCCAACTGCCCATCTGCAGATTTATTAATATAAATTTCAATTTATAATTGGTTTGAATTACAAATGGTTTAAGATTTTTTTTAGAAAGCTTCAGTATTCTTCAGAAATTATTTACAGCACAACAGTCGAGCAACATACAATTTGCGACAATTACAAAGAAGCCTGTCGAATCTGAAACTGAAAGTGCGCTGTCGTAACTAGCCATACACTATCTTGATGCGGCCTATAATTAATTTATTGATATATTTTTAAGAAGCCCACTTACAGCGCTGAGAATCACCCTCAATCTGCAGAGAGTGGACTGATGTAATTCGTTAGGAATGTACCTAAGTGCAGCATGAAACACTGATTTGGAATTATGATAGCTTTAAAATATATTAAGGAAGTTTGTAAAACATTTACAATAGTTTTTAATAAATTATAAGAATCCTAACTGGTGTAAAGTTCGTATCCCTCAAAAGTGTTCTTTATGGACTGATAGGGTGCGTAAAAGACGTTTCTAAGTGTAAAGCATGAAACATAGATGAGTGTATTATTATTAAAAACTGTAAAGCAGCTTTAAAACACTTAAAAATACCTTCTTAAATTTTCCGATGGTAGAGCCAGTAGCACTCAAAAGAGCCCTCTATAGACTGAAACAATTCATATATAAGAAGTTCCTCATTATAACATCTAAAACATAGAACAGAAGTTTAACATCACTAAAAACATTAAAATAAACTGTAAGAAATTCGAAAGTAATTTCTCTTCCTCTTATCTGGCGATTGTAGAGGGAGTTTGTACTGTTCGACCACGCACGAGTCCTGATTCATATGACTCTCCTAAAATAATTTCTCATCTCTGGTGACACGTGTCAGTACTTTGCTGGACCGGCATGTCATGTGTGTCATTCGTAATTGATTTGAAATCATTACTGTGTAAATTATATTCCTGTCAATCCATAAAACAGTTAACACTTGTAACTTTTAACATGAGTGATTGCCAGGATTAAACTGGCGAATTTTACATTAATTTGTTATCTGATGTTGCGGCTGTTTTCAATGTAGTAACTTCTGTAATTGAACTGGCTTAAAAACAGATTTCAAAGGAACTTCGTTTTGTGCTGAAGAGTCATCTTTCATGAACGCTATGCAAGAGTTAATCAGTAACAGATAAGATCGCAGCATTCCATGAGAATCGATGTTGCTGCATCGCGGATAGGAATTGTTTTCTCTTTGTACAGCGATGGACCAACGTCTTCAGGTCGCTGCACGCTGGGTTAACACCCTCTTGCCCAAAGAGATGTAAGAGGGCTCCTCATTGATTAGTCTTAAAAACCAGCGGAGAAGAAGTCAAACGCCAATTTCCGAGAGCCACAAATTTGGAGACGAGTTTATTGGGTCAAATAGGAAACTTAGCTGAGATAACTCAGAATTGTTTAAGAACTGTGTAAATGACAGTAAAAATATTCATTAATGCTGTAAAATTTCTGCTACGATGGGAAATTGTTGGTCTGTCAACAAAAATATCATTGGCCAGCATATTGCAGAGAATATTTAATTAGCACACAGGAATTGTGTAGTCGTGTGGAGAGGAGAAGGAACTATTATGTCGGTGGAGAAAAATTCGGTGGGGATGTTGAAGAGTATCGGCTACCGGTAGGCATGGCACGATATATCTCTTCTGGAGACTTGGTGCTGAGCTGGTGTGTTTCAGTCTGCAACAGATCACGGCTCTCGCTACTTTCCAAAGAACTGAGTGGTGTATATGGAGAAAAATTGCAGCCTGGGCAAGAGGGGTATGAGAATTACCATATGTCTGTAGGCGCATTGTTAGAAGCAAATGCGTTCTACGTATCTTACGCTTTTCCCGAGTGACCGGCGACTCATTCATGACTCGCTCAGTAATGTTATTTGTATTCATAGTTTTCCACTCTCTTGGTGGATTCAGGCAATCGTTGTATGAGCATCACGTATTTATATTTCTGGAATTGTTTCGTAGATTACGGTTTTATCCCATTCATCTAAATTATCCAGTCTTTGTCGGGGCATTCCAGCGTTAGGTTAGTACAGTCTCATGACAATAATAAAATTGTTAATTTTCTTATTCTCTGCATTTCTTCTTTGTGTAATAACTTCTTATTCATGAATATTAGCAAGCAACTTTGGAAGAAACAGCTGTTAATGTGGACCATGCTTTCACTTGATAGTTAGATAAACACACTGTTGGGTGTTATATTTTGTGAGGTTCAACATTCTTGTCTCATGTTTGCCAGAGCCACCACTGTCCCAAGAGTTAGCTGTTTCGTGACACCTGTCATTAAAGGCCCATGAAAGTATGGGGAGCTATTCATCAGCCAGTCCAAATAATGTGGATTATTCTGACATCTAAGGGGTATGCAGAAGGCTCAGTTGCACCCTCACACTGACATCAATGTTCCTTTCAATATCTCGACGTCGCCACGCGTATGTACTTCATAAATTCATTCAAATTTCTGACGGACATTACCAAGTTTAGATGAACTAGCTCCTGACAGGGGGTCTAATGACCTCTCTGCTTAACCCTCCTACAAACCAGTTTCTCTAATGCGTGTCCATGGCAGTTGTCCCAAAAAGATTGATCTCTGATGAAAAAATACTTCATTCTGTACCCTCCCCCCTCCCCGCCCCCCCCCCAAAAAAAAAACCTTATGATGATTTTGATGTGGCCCACCGTGAATTCCTCTCTTGCGTTAACCTCTTCAACTCAGAGTACCACCTGCACCCAACGTCCTACAGTTGTTATTCTCCACAGCACCGTCTAGTACCATGGGAGTTATTCCCTGATGGTTAAATTACTTTCTCTCATTATATCTTCTCTTCTAGTCAGTGTTTCCACATGAGTCTCTCCGTGACTCCTCACTTCATATTTCATCAGTCCGCCTAATTTTGAACATCCTTCTGTAGCATTACATCTCAAACGCTTTGATTGTCTTCTTTTCCATTTTTTCCACAACCCTGTACAAAGCTGTGTTCCATACGTACATCTCAAAAATTGCTTCCCAAGTTGAGACCCAGTTCTGAAACTAGTTGACTTCTTTTGGAGAGCAATACCCTCTTCACCTGTGCTCCTCCGTTTCTTATGACGTTCTTGCACCGTCCGTTTTGAGTTATTTTGCTTCAAAGGTATCAGAATTCTTCCACTTAGCCTACGTCGTTGTCCCGAGTTTCTACTACGCCTCATTACTTTCCTGTGTCTTCGTATTACTCTCAGTTGATAATGTACATTGATTAGCTCGTCATGCATTCTGCAAGCGCACTGATAATGGTGCCATGCAGTGCCTTGATACTCATATCATCATCATCACTACTATTTGTTTTCTGCAAATCCCATCCTTACAGTCGGGTAGTATGCAGCTACACAAGAATGTAGCTACCGCTGGTGTGCACAAGCTCCCTCCCGATACCAGAGAAGAGAAGCACTCGACCCTGGCGGCGGAATAATTCTGCGGCTCAACCCCTACCCTCCTCAGCTCAGCCAGTCCAGCCCTTTGCCCAGCAGAAGCCCTCCGCGACGGCGCGGTTCGCTCTAAGGCGGCGGAGCGAGATCATTTTTCGCCTTTTTATATAGAATGTAAATTCGCCATACGTCTTAATAATGCGTGTGGGTGTAATCTGGGTGGCCGCGATGACGGGCCATTAGGGCGTTCGCCCCCGCTAATTCCTTCCTTCCCTCTGCGCCGCCCCTTTCCTCGCCGGCACACTTCCTTCCGCCTGTCGCGCGCGTCACTGCCACCCCCTTTTCCTTCTCTTCTCTCCAGCCCCCCCCCCCCCCCCCCTCCCCACGGAGCGGAGAGCTTTATCACCGCCGCCGCAGCGCCGCCTTCATCCCCCGGCCGCTCCCACGGAGGCAATCTCGCAGACCTGCCCCTGCCGCTGTCCCTGTCGCACATACATCCACCGCCCGGGCACCCCTGAATCACATCGGCGCGCTCCACTGGCTCGCCGCGCAGCGCCCCACCGCGAACCTCTTTTCTGGCTCCGGCGCAGAGAAAGGCCTGTATGTACAGACTGCCGCGCCCAGAGATTTACGTTGATTTGAAGCGGCTCTCCCGTTTCCGCCCGAGCTACCCGGGATAAAAGCTAAACGATTCGCGGTGATCAAATTTTTTACTGTCTCACAATATTTCTCTTTGCACGGCCCCTTACAACTGTGCTTATTGTGAGGCATTGTGTTATTTCTCCAGCCCCACATTACAGGCACTTATAAATCACATCCATTTTTCTGGCTTTCAGTTGCTGCAAGAGGTTTTCATCACAATAAGTGCAGCTTCATCGCGGACTTCTGTAGCGCTCATTCACCCTCTTTACAGAATAACAAGCAACTTGCATTACCCAGAATTTAACAGTAACATATTTATCCTCATATTGTAAAGGGTGTCATAACAAAGGCGCACAGTTTTTAAATAAAACCCAATATGCAGTGCGGTTTCATATGGAAAAGAATATCGGAGTACTGTCCAACAAAACATGGTCGCCAACTGTCACCGTTTTTCCTAAATTTTTTATGAGATCATCCCATATTACTGGATCGATTTCGTCAATGAATCGCTCAATTTAGTTCTTTTACCTACGAATTGTTCTCGGTTTGATAGAGTAAAAATATACTTTACGTAACTCCACACGAAGTTGTCACACCTTGGTAGAGTTGGGCTGTAAGAAAACAACAGTTCCGTAGTTTTAGCACACTGCAAAAAAGACGTAGAAAATGGCATTATTACCGATAGATTGGTAACTTTAGTAGGAAAAGAAACTTAAACGAGAGTAGAAGAGAGAAACTAGGAGCTTACGATTTATCTTTGTTTTTTTGTATGTTTCTTTTGCACACAATTAGAAACAGTCATTATTCAGTGTAGTCCATTGTTCATTTTATATCCTTACAGAATATTAATTTCATTTTGTAAGGAATGTCAATTAATTAATCCCATAACTTTTGCGCTTTTATGAAAGCAAAGCTTTGATGCGTGGACGGTTTAGATGTAAAAATACAGAACGTGTATGTAAGTGTTGTCGTTATTTTGTACTCAATGTAATGTTCTTCATCATGGTCAAAGGCAAGAGTTTCCCGTTACTATTGATAAATGCAATAGTTGTTTATCAATAAGAGATATTGATAAATGCAATAGTTGTTTATCAATAACAGAAACATGTTTCATGTAAGTTCGACCAAGTATTGAAGTGATGTCTGACATGGGACTTTTCAGGCTTTTCCGATGGATCTGTTGTAAATACACTTCTCGGGTTTTCCACTGGATCGTATTGTGTAAATCCCATAATATTTCATCAGTGCAACTGCTCGCTATCTTCACGTGGTGGTAGTTACTGCTCTCACTGCTGCAGGATGCGACTGATGATAATCGCGCGGCTGCGTCGAAATTTGTCGGGCCAGGAGCAGGCAATATGCGTGCGCGGGAAGTCGCTCGCAGGTCGAGCAAACTGTGCTGCCGGACGCTCCTGTGGTTAAGAGCTGAATTAAATTTCAGCAGTGGGTTGCGCCGAGTCATGAATCTGAAGTTCTTGTTTCCCCTGTTTTGATTTAATCGCAGGCAGCGCTGGATTTCGGTGGCGCTTAATTGAAAACCCGCATCCCTGTTGACAAGTTTGTCCGCTGTTTCGATATGTATGGCCTCCGTAACAGCATAGTCCAGAAAGATGACACTGGGGGATAAAATTTCAGACTTTTCGTAAAACATATGATACCTCGCGTCCAGGAAATGCTCCGCTACCGCTGATTTGTTAGGTTGCCCCTAGCGTGTATGACGATGGCGTTCGACGAAACCTTCTTTCACGGTTCGGCATCTCTGTCCAATAGAAGACTTTCCAATGAGAACTGGAATGGGATGTTATACACAACACGTTCCCTAAGGTCAAGGTCGTATTTCATTGAACACAATAAATTCATCAATTTTTCTGGTGGCCGAAAAACACGTTTGAGGTCGTGCCTTTTGGGATTATTTCCATTCTTGAAGTCATTCCGCCAAAATAGGCCAAGAAAGCCGTTGCAGTTGGTGCCACCGAATATTCATTTACATCCCTGCTTTGATTTTACTTAGAACAGAACGCATGGCGCACCTGTCTATCGGAATAGCCGCTCTGTTGGAATACCGTTCTTACGTATTGTAGCTCATCAGGTAGACTGTTGGCATCTGAGATCATGTGTGCTCTATACACTGTAAGTAGGCTGTGCTGTGTGCAGTCTGTGGCTGGTTTGCATTGTTGGAATAGTCGCCATTGTAGTGTTGGGCAGTTGGAGGTGAGCCGCCAGCAGTAGTGGATGTGGGGAGAGAGATGACGGAGTTTTGAGAGCGGATGATCTGGACTTGTGTAAATCACAGACACTACATTTATAAGACTGGATGTCATGAACTGATATATATATGATTTTTGAACGCTGTTAAGACAAATACATTGTTTGTTATCTATCAAAATCTTTCACTTGCTAACTATGCCTGTCAGTAGTTAGTGCCTTCAGTAGTTAGAATCTTTTACTTAGCTGGCAGTAGTGGCGCTCGCTGTACTGCAGTAGTTTGAGAACGAAGATTTTTGTGAGGTGATTCATGAAAGGTATAGGTTATTGTTAGTCAGGGCCATTCTTTTGTAGGGATTATTGAAAGTCAGATTGCGTTGTGCTAAAAATATTGTGTGTCCGTTTAAGCACAGTCATTTATAATTTTTCTAAGGGGACGTTCCAACACCAAGGAGCGTGGGACACTACCGCTTTGTGCAGGAAGATGACAACTTGTGGCCTGCAAATAAAGCTCTGTATGAGTCAGTTTGCTGTAGACACTACGTCTCAGTGAACCATTGGCTTTTCTTCTGATCATTACATCCAGGAATGGTGAAGTGCCATCCTTTTTCACTTCCGTTGTGAACTGTATATTAGGATGGAGCGAGGTGAGACGCCAGAGAAACAAGCGTATAATGTCTCTGTTCCGTGAGCCCACACCACAAATGTATCGTCTATTACCGCCAGAAGCAGGAAGGTTTGAGACTTGCCGACTGCAGTGTTTTCTCCTCAAGTCTTCCATAAAACAGTTGGCCATCATGGGAGACAGAGAACTTCCCATGGCGACATTGTCTATTTGTTCATAAACCGGTCATTGAATAAGAAATAAATTGAGGTAAGCGCATGTTTAAACAATGCCACGGGATCTTTCTCAAACTCGCTGCTGATAAGCTCTAACGAGTCCTGCAGCGGTACTTTGTAAATAAAGATACAACGTTAAAGCTAACCAAACGACCCGTCTGTTGCATCTTAATTGTCTTCAGGCGTGTTATGTAAAGTCCTTTGAATTCCGGATATTGTGGTCACACCTGCCTACGAGAGGTCGCAATAGTAGAGTAAGATGTTTGGCCAGGATACAAGTAGGAGCGCCAACGTTGCTCACTATTGGGTGAAGAGGAAACCCATCCTTACGTATCTTCGGTAGGCCGTACATTCTACGGGATCCTGCAGCCTTTTGGCGTAGGGTCTTAATGGCCTTACAAGGGACATGGAAAACAAGAACTGCAGATTCCTGACTCGCAGTACACCTGCCCCTGACCTGATAAATTTCGACGTTGTCGAACGATTATCATTAGCCGCGTCTTGCAATAGTGACAGCAGCAACTACGACCACCTTCACCTGAAGATGTCGAGCAGCTGCATCGGTGAAGTACTGTGGGATTTACAAACCCGAGAAGTGTATTTGCAATGTTTCACATGTTTTTATTTTGCGGTTTTTTTTTTATTATTTTAATTTTCTGTTGAGGAAACTGCGTTTTCTACCCTTATGCGCTAAATCTATATCGTTTTCTTAATTTTTTCTGCAACGTCCCTCAACGTCACTCAGATTGTAGGCGATTTATCACTTCAAATTTTTAGAGGAATCTAATAAGACACTCACCGCACTCATAAAGAAAGGGAACGTTATGAACTAACGCCAAACAGATCTGCAAAACATCTAACATATAGGTAACCCACGTACAACCTTAACTGATGAAAGCGAGTAGGAAAAGTACCGTAGTCTATGCTTACTTATGATGATCTATAGTATTTTCACAATTCTAATCTGCAGTATTTCAAGTTTCGATGTCGTCTGATAACATGACCCGGAGGCGATTATGGAAGTCAACCTATAGGTATTGAATGCACTTCAAAATCCGCCAACCTACAAAGGGAGCGTCGGAGAAACGTCAAATATTGAGATCACTTTAGCAGATACGGCAGCGGCACGGAGTGTGAAAGGTTGGAAGATTGCGAGTGGAATGACATCGAGCGACCACAATGCCATACACTGTACCATCATTGAAATTGAAACCCAAAATGCCACGGGTGCAAGAGGTCCAAATGTAGATCAAGGACGCAAACAGGGAGAAACTTAGACGACTGTTTCAGTATCCAGGATGTTGATCGCTGGGTGATAATGTTAAGGCGCTGGAACTGACAGCGGCTCTGTACAGAGCAATGGAAGCATCGATACCTATCACCTAAGGCCATTCTAAAGGAGTACCTTGCATCTGGGCCGGGACGCTGCAGAAATTAAGATGCGAAACTAGAATAGCCAGGAAAGTGTACCAGAGCAGCATGACCAAGATGAAAACGTCAGAATATTGCATAGTTACAAGGTTGTTAAACACCGGCCTCAGGAAGAGTTACGGAAAACAAAAATGGAAACAATTCGTGGAGGCTAGCTTAGGAACCTATCCCTGATGTGTTCCATTTAAAATAGTCTGTCGAAAAATACTATCACCAACAGTATTATCCACGCTCAGAAAGAATGATGGAACGGTAACAGGAAATTGGGAACAATCAGCTGCCATGCTAGTGGAAACCCTACTTCCTGACAATGGAGAAGAAGGCGAGACGGATAGTTGGCGTAGGTTACGGGAAATGTTATGGGAAGAATATGGAAACAATAAACCTGTGCTCCCTTTCGCACAAGAATAAATTAGGCAAATAATTTTAAGAATGAAAAAGGAAAAATCTCCAGGATCGGACGGGATCCCTGCCGCAGTGATACAAGCCTAATGTTACCCATTACATAGTTACTTGTGCGATCTGTTCAATGAGTGTCTCTTGCAAGGAAGGGTCGCTGCACTGTGGAAGAACGCTGAAATGGTAATAATTAGTAAAGCGCAAAATAAGAATTCAATGACATCCAAATCCTAAAGACCAATATCGCTTTTGAACTTCCTCGGCTGGATATTTGAAAAACTAATATGCAAAAGATTACAAGGTCACAGATTGCTACACGGGATGAACCCTCACCAGAACGGATTTAGAAGTCAACCGAAGACGAAATTAATAAGGAGATCTCACTATACACGATGCTCATTCAACATACACTCCAGCGATGCTGCTTGATACTGCTGGCGCTTTCGATAACCTTTCTTTCTTTGGTCTCCTTAGGGATACGGAGTTTCCAGAAGCTCTGTGTAATTGCCTGAGAGATTAATCCACGGGAGACGTCCCTCTTCAACATGCCCAGGAAAGAAAATAACGAAGACAATAACAAAAGTCTAAGGCGGTGCAGTCATAGACTGTGCGGTTGCTACCGGCGGAGGTTCGAGTCCATCCCTCGGGAATGGGTGTGTGTGTTTGTCCTTAGGATAATTTAGGTTAAGTAGTGTCTAAGCTCAGGGACTGATGACCTTAGCAGTTAAGTTCCATACGATTTCACACACATTTGAACATTTTTTTTTTTGTTGACAATAACAAAAGGCTGTCCGCTGGGGTCGGTAAATGAACAAATGTCGTGTCACTCGGGCCTCCCGTCGGGTAGACCGTTCGTTGGGTGCAAGTCTTTCGGTTTGCGCCACTTCGGCGACTTGCGCTTCGATTGGGATGAAATCATGATGAGTAGGAGAACACAACACCCAGTCCTTGAGCGGAGAAAATCTCCGACGCCGGCTTCGGTGTGTGGTGCAGAGTTTTGGGGTGTAGCACTGGAACCCGTACTACAGAAGTTACGTGACAGTGGTAACGTAAGGGGATTGGGGTGATTTGCAGACGAGGTGCTGCTCGTTACGAGTGGTGACTCCAGAAGAGTGCGATGCTTCAGACACGGGCTGGACAACACACGAATTTCTCTCTAACATAAGGGAGGGACTAAAAATGGGTTTTCTTAACCCTTCGAGTGGGTTAAATATTACCTGACTGGTAGTGGACCTTATGCCACGTGTCTGTATTAAGTCGGAAGACAGATGAATGATAGCACTACGGCCACGTCAGAACACACATTGTAGGACTGCACGCTCTACGAAGGCTCTCCGTGTTCTGGGACAGCACCTCAGCATCGAACAAAAATGGGGGACCCAGCCTGAAACCCAGGGGCAGGTACTTATACAAATGAAATGATCCAATTTCAGAGACTTTACTGGTCTCATACAGATTTGATTTTATGTGTGTAGACTGAAGCAGCGAGTGAGAATTCTTACCAAGACCGGAAATCGAGACCGGGTGTCCAGCTTATTAGGCAAGTGCGTTAGTCAGTAAGCCACCTTGTCACAGCGGCTCACATAGCTACACGGATTACCCTGGTACGCCTCCCTCCTCGGTCCACATTCTCACTGGAGAGCCTCAGCAATTCTGTTCGTGTGTAAGCGGGGATTTAAAGTAGACTGGGCCGGCAGTGACAATTTGGATCGAGGAGGAAGGCGTGACAGGCTAACCGTGTAGCTATGTGAGCCGCTGTAGCAAGGTGGCTTAGTGTACGCAGGCACGATAGCTCACCATATTCGGTCAGCGGGTTAGCTGACCTCTGTAACAAAAAATGTGTGTGAATGGATGAACGATGGACTTGAACAATTGTCGTGGGTCGTCCTCCCCGAACAAATACAACGAACAATAGCAAACAAAATGAGATCTGTAGACATAAACACATCAAACTATTGGAGCCCCCATAAATATCTGTAAGTGCTTTTGCGGATTGCAGTTGGACAACAGTGCTATAAGTGACTGTATCATTAACCCACCATGTGAACTCAAATATGGACAGGAAAAAATCTGACGAAACTGTAAAAGGTCACGGATTCTTAGACCGTTTTTGACAAATAATAGCAGCAAAATGCAATTACCTGTGGAAAAAACAATAAATTAGAGTCCTACAAAAACATTTATCAGAAAAAAACACAATTTTTTTTCTAGAGAACTAGTAAACTGGATCTGCAATGAAGTCTGCGGAGAAACCAATGTAATTGCGAAATTCTCCAAATTCTTGACGTTATTTAAACTTAACTTCATAAAGACATTACCGAAAGTACCTATATCTGTTATCAATGTCTCACAAAAACAAATGTATAATAGCAGGTATTAGGAGGTCCTTTCAAACATTTATGTACATGCGTCCCGAGAAAAAAAGTTTTAGTGAGCCAGAGTTCTTAATTTTTCATCACAGGTAGAAAAAGATTTATACGAATGTACTAATTACCGCGAAAAGTCATTCAATTACAAAGTAATGCACACTACAGAGAATAAAAGTAAGTCATTAAACAGGACAGAGGAAGAGACAAACAAAAGCGTAAGAACACAGTAATGTAAATGTCGAGTGACTCGGGCCTCCCGTCGGGTAGACCGTTCGCCAGGTGCAATTCTTTCGATTTGACGACACTTTGGAGACTTGCGCGTCGATGGGGATGAAATGATGATGATAAGGACAACACAACACCCGGTCCCTGAGAGGAGAAAATCTCTGACCCAGCCAGGAATTGAACCCGGGCCCTTAGGACTGATATTTTGTTGCGCTGACCACTCAGCTACCGGGGGCGGACAACATACTAATAAGGGAGGGAGATAAGGAAGTAAATGACTCACAGCAACCTAGCAAAAAACGTGAATGAGCGTTTTTCAAGTATTGCAGAGAAATTACAACAAATATTCCTAAAAACATATATAGTACCTGTAAATAATTATACGCAAAGTAGAATTATGTTTCTACCAACTAGACAACTTGAAGTCAGTAAACTGTACAAAACCTAAAAATAAAAGGTCTCTAGACTTGAATCAAGTACCAATGAATGTCGTGAAAGAATGCATACAGCATATACAAACTTCCTTGGCAAACATAACAAATGAGTCATTCATACAAGGGAAAATTCGAGAGTATTTCAAGCAGGTGAGAGTTGTACCTCAGCTAAAGAACGGTAATGCAGAAGACATAGGAAATCACCAGCACATTTCCCTGGTGTCATCATTGTCAGACATAGGAGAATGAATTATGAAAGACAGATTAATAAATTACTTGAATTAGTAAAGCACAATAAGTTCATCACATTTTGGGATCCTGTACGGTAGCTGTATAGAGTCAGCCATAATATTTACAAATGCGGTACCTGATAATCTTTACATAGATGAATGCGTCAAGGGCATATTTTTAAATCTTCCTAAGTCTGTTGATACTGTTCATCATAAAATTCTATTAAAAGAAATTCGAACTATTACGAATAATAAATTATTGATTAAGTAACTAATTACTGGTTCTGATCATACCTAGCAGATAGGGTACAGAGAGCAGGGATAACACGTACCTCAAATAAGTCTAAACTTTCCGTGAAACACGTATCAAAACCAAAATACGTTAATATGGAAGTTTCTCGTGGAAGTACATTAGGATCAGTACTGTTCCTGATACATATCGTGACCTTCCCAATAGTGCTAGTAATAGCGAAAAAATTGTCTCATCTTATGGTAGTAATATTGCACTCAATGAGAGCACAAGAGAACTCCTTGCATAGAAAGTAATTGAGACCCAGAAGGAAGTTTACAATTGCAATACTGCAGTACATGCATATCCGAATGAACAGGCACTACCACGACTACAGCTGCTATGAAATACATGAAATGTATTCCCAGTTGCCAATATGGACAACCTTAAGCTGCATGAGGGAATGACGACAGTGAAAATTTATGTCCGACCGAGACTCGAACCGGATTTCCCGCTTGTCGCGAACGATCGTCTTAACAATTTCGGCTGTCCGATCACGCTTCACGTCCGGACCCAAACTTCCGTATGTCGTCGTCACTGTGTCTACAACCTGCATTCGTACATTTATTTTGTATATTCCCATACTGGAGAGTTATTTTAACTGAAATTAGATTGTCCAGTACCGACGGATGAACGCGATATTTATTGATGGATTCTCTACTCAGGAAACATGTTGTGCAGTTTAAGAAGGACCAGTGATGGTTAAATCTCTTATTTATTGAGACTTGTTTACAATCGTAGTTAGATTGCATGGTGAATATAAATGCGTTTCCCCTTGCGCAGCGGCCTCCAGCTGCTGACTGCACGCCTCCGCTGTTGTAGCCGCTGTTAGATCACTGTACTCACGGTGACGTTGTGGCCTTCAGCTGTGAGGATGTCAAGACAGCGTCTCGCCTGAGGGCTCGGAGCTTAGTGGTCTTCTGTTGATACCCCGGCGAGATCAGAGATTGCTGCATCCTTTCATTGTGCTCTCAGGGCGGCAGCCAAGTGCAGGGCTGTCCCTGAACTCTTGATGCTTAGGCTGCAGGCTGTGGTTCGTGTTCCAGCTGAGGGAGAATCGTCTGTGCCATCGGCACGGCACGGAGTAGCACAGGCTCGATGTCACATTACTGTCCAACTTTCAAATGATGACGGGTTGGCTCGGCCACGTGTAAACTCCTCTGTGCTGACGTCACTGTAACGTGAACGTTAGTGGGTCACGTCGAATGTTGTGTGTCAGGACCGATGACCTAGTTGTCGTAATCGGGCTTTAATACCACCCTGAAGGTTCGCTCGGCGTCGGCGCGTGTAGTCTGTCAACACAGATGTGGCTGCGAAGCCGCTGACCACGTAGACCTCTGTCCAGCACCCCACTCTGACGTGGCCTAATTCTGCTCTGGCACTGAACAGCAGGTTCTATGCCTCGTTTATACTCGTAACTTATACATTACATTACTAATTTCTACCCTATCAAAAGGTAAAGTGCAACACTGTAGAGCTGGGTAGACTTAGGCTTGTTGAGTACGAAACACTCCTTGTCACATACGCATTGGCGTCAGTGAGGCTAAATCTACAATGCTGCATATTGATCTGAATACTGCTGCTTGATGTGGTTGAAACAGATCGTGTAAAAATACGTGATTGTGTAAAGAACCAAAAATTCGAACTAATATAGCATATACAGGGTTCGCCACATGATTTAAAGTCGCTTCCATATTGTTGACATTTCTCTTCGTAGTGGCACAAACTCACATAACCCATTATATAGCTACCACATACAACAGGCCATTTTTATTTTTTTACGAGTCAGAAATTCTCTCATAATTTCTCAGGAGGAGTGGGAGGGGAGGGGGATGAATGAGAAACTTCGCATTCTTCTATTTCTAAAATATCTCCAATGCATTCTGTCACTGATTTTAAGAGCAGAAAATAATCCGTACCTCGCAGTGGTCTTTTGCTCGAGTGTCCTTTAGATATCATCGACAGTCACTTGTTCGGCGTATTTATTGTGAAAGGTATTCACTGGAGAGTAAAACATTGTTTATAGGCCTCAGTCCAACTTTCAGAAGGAGATGATAAATATTTCTCCTTCACTCGCTAGTTGTTTTAATTAAACACGTTTTCTATCGTGGTGACTGTTTTTCCCAGCGTTTCTTCTCATTAATATGTCCTTGAACTCAAGTTGGCAGCTACTGCCCTTCTCTATGCCTGACGGTGAAATATTTAAAATTCGATATGACCTCCAAAATTTTACCACTTGTCTCAGTTTTAATTACGCAGGATACATTCGGCTGAGAAATCTTGTTTTTCTTTTATACGTAGGCTGAACACTTTTCACTCGGGTACGATTTTTAAAGGAATATTCGTCTCTAGGGCGTCTTCGTCATTAGCACAGTGACACAATGTGAAATTAAAATATGTTTCAAATAAAGAACTACTCAAAATAATATTTTTACAAGATACTGATTTCTTTCTTTCTGTTATCGAAATAGATTTCAGTCCTGTTACAATGTCTTTAATGGGCATTCCTGTTTATTCTAAAAATTAAAAACAATAAATCTGATAATTAGTTAATTTTTCTAGATTTTTGATTAGAAGGTATCTGTTTACAAATAATTTGGTTCATGGGGAATCTACAATGCGTAATGTGCTGAACAGGGATCTTTTTTCATCTTGGGTTTCAGAATGTGCGGATCAGTACTAGAAACCATTTCTGTTTTTTATATATTTCGATGATTTTTCCATAGAATCTAGTGCCACTATATTATTGAGACATACACAGTGAAACAACGGTTAAGATTTTTTGGAGTAGTGTACTAATTTTAAAAACAGTTCATAAAGTAAGAAAATTCTATGTGTATGTTGTTTTCATTTAGAAACTGGGATGAGGCAGCTCTATCTCCTGCAAGTCTCTCCATCTGCTGTACATTACATCCATTTGAACTTGCATCCTTTATTCAAGCCTTTAAATGCGAACGTTTTAGGTTAGACTTTATCTGTTATTGACATTAAATGAAACAACCAAACAAAACAATCTGAATCCATCTTAAATGACAAAATTGACAATATTTACAATAGTATCATCTCTGTTTTCAGCAACTGCCTAGGTTTTTAAGTTTGCAATGCGAACACACACACTCAATATTGAACATTAAGTTATGTTACCATAAAATCCCCCAAATGTACAAGGGATTGACCTCATTTACAAATATACCATCCGATCAACAGCTTGTAACCACTGTCAGTTTGAAACTGTATGATAAAAATTGCGCATCTATCTGCATATTTTAAAGTATTAACCAATGATTACGCCAACCTTTAGGCAGTTATTACATGTAACAGATATAATCTTAAGAACCCCCTGCTTTGGAAAGTTTTCTCTCATCCAATCACTCCTTCAGCGCTCTCTGTCCCTCTCACTTTCTCTTTCTCTCCCCTCCCGTTCCCTCTGCCTCCGACCATTCATTCCTACCTGTGGTCCCCAACCAAAATTGTTATTTATGTATAATGTCACCACTGTAGCCAACATAATTGTAATACTTAAAATATGTAACATATCACATGATTATATAAACGAATATGAAGTTTAAGCTATATTAACTCGACAAAATCGGATTATATACCATCTTAAATATTTATTCCAACGCATGTATTTAACACCTCAAAACAAAGATCTTTAAAATCCTTTAAAACTTATTCTGTAATAACATGCTTATGATGTATATTATTTGTACTTTGTGATAATGTTTCTCTTCTACTATATAATCCTTGCACCTAATAGTTTCCAGACGCTATATTTGTTTAGTAAATATGACAGTACACATGTGATGTGTTATGACAGTGAAAGGAACCTGTGACCACTGGAGGTACCGTATTTCACTTATTTTATTTTTAACATTAGTTATACGTTTGGTTTTTTATCAAAAGAAACCCAAAACCATGTTCTGAAATAGTGTTTTGTTTCTCTACTGAGCAGTGCCATAAGTTCCTCCAAAAAATTAAATACAAAACACACACACATGTCGCACTAGCAAATGTAAATCCACCTGATGATGGCAGTTTACATCTTTGAAACGCACCGTGGAGATAAATAAACAGTGGCTGGTAACAGTAGAGTTACTTTTTTTTATTTGCTGTCACAATTCAAGCCTTACTGTCTCTATAAAACTGTAACCCGCCATCTTAAACCCATTATCGAAGTGACTATTCCTTACTACCACAGGACGTTTCCCTTCAGTCAGTTCCTTCTTTTGGTCAAGTTGTCCATTAATTTGTTTTATTTTAAGGTGACCATATTTGTGCGAAGCGTTACCTCACACTTTGTTCAGTGACAACTAGTTGTGTGATTGGAAGAAAACACCACAAGCAAAAGTACTGCACTAATCAGTAAATCAAATGAAACCACCTGTTTTAATACGCGGAAATCATCACAAATAATACAGTGACGCTATCCACACGCGTCAGCCGAGCAAGCAGATAAGCCCCTGAATAGTGACATCAAGCCAGACAGTTGTGGCCGCAGAGGAGCTGTGGACAGTTGCGGACAGATGAGGGCGGACTTGATTAGTGGATACACTGATAGTGCTGGACGTTGTCAGTGAACGTTCGTGAGTCACGTCAGATTACATGAAGAAATAGTAAAATAATAATTCTGAGGTGGAATACTATAAAGGAACCCTCTTAGTGTTACGTCGCAGAATGCCAATAATATTTACGGCATTCGACACCACACATAACGTGCAGCCACAATATAGCTAGGGGGCAGGACCGGAAGTGTCCAATTGCGAGCACAACACATTTGAACTACTAGTCGACGAATAACCAACAACGGCGCTGCAGTGCTAGTGGAGGTCATACAAAACATTGCAATGGCAAAGATAAACAAAGAAAACTTTGCAATATACAGTTACTGTAGCCGAAGTTGATATTTCGTCGGAAAGGAAATCAAGAAGTGGCAGATGAAATGTTATCGTTCCTGCAAGACGAATCAGTGGAAGGTGTGGTGTCGTACTCGCTCGACTGTTCGGACAATACACATGACGAGTATAATGATGACGATATGTCCTTAGCAAGTGAAAGTGATATTAAGACAGGAGTGGCGCCATGTAGCTCATCGTCCACAGTTACAGTCTCCAGTGAAACGTTGTAAAGGACCATCGTTGTCCAAGGAGCGGCTGCTAAACATAATTACGTACATGAAAGATTATCCGCAGCATAGTACAAATTTCGAATAAGTCAAGAAAAATGTCTGCGTTGTCCATAACAAAAAGCACGGGTCCACTTGTTTCAACAACTGGTGTTCGCGAGCCTCAAGGGTGCTCGATACAATTTACAGCATGTGCATGATAGTGACCAACTACGTTAACAGCATCAAACTGTGCCCGACGCAGATTATAGTGATTTCGAGGGAAGCAGTAAATCGTTGCATAACTTCAAACAGTGCTACAGAATTGCGAGACACAAGATAACGAAATTTCAAAGAAAGCGCCAGATTAACTGAAGCATATGGGAAATTGGCAGATGAGATAAACAAATTTGTCTCATCGTTCAGTAAGGAATTTGTTTTCAACTCAGACCAATCTAGGTTTGAAGAGGAAATACATTTGAAAGGAACCCTGGAAATTAGAGATACCAAAAGATTTGTATCAAGATCAACTAACATCAATGTTCGTTTACAATTACGATGACTGTTAATCTGGATCGTAAACTGACTGGAAAGTTATTTATTGTGCTGCGAGAAGATGGATGTGCTCTTCCCTCTATGATTCTTTCTCGTCTACGTGTTATTACAATGGCAGTAGGAATATTTACGTCACAGCAAGCAGACTGGGAACAATTGGCATAAGATGACTATAGCTACCGTATGAGCACTGCTTTTGGCCGATAACTGGTCTAAACAACTTGCATTTGCTGGATTCCTGATCTGTATATAAAAATCGCGCTCTTTTAGAGCAAACTACCCCTCCCGGAAAGTGTGTGACATTGCAATTCATACAACATGGAACCAGTTGACAAATTCAGTCTCTGGATGTTTTTTTTTCTGTGCCTATTAAGCATATTACCGCTTTCTCTGCTGCTAAGCCTTAAAGGACAACCAGTTTCATGATAAGCTCCACGTCAAACTGTTTCACATTCGGCTGCATGTCATCACAATCCATCGGATCTCATCATTCCGTTACACCAACATGATTCTATATGTATTCCTTAAACGTGGATAGCAAGATGAACGTCGTGCACGTTTGTAACTTCCAAGGAGTTCGCCTTCGACCTTGATGGTGCGAACCTTTCTGATGGCAGTGGCGTGACATTTTTCATTTGGTGCGCATTGTGCAAGTTAATGACTAGCTATGAACATTTCTTGAACGCCGACGATGTCCATTTTGTGAAGTATAATACATACATCCCATAGAAGGTTGATCTCTGCACCTCTCGGCCACTCATTTTCTGTCGCCCTCCTGATACACATGGACTGTCATCAGCAGCTATTACATTCCCTGTCTTAATTGTTAACACAACACTTCTAAATGAGTCTTGCTAAAGACTGAACTTCACACTCAAGGGGTTCCATGTGATGGTGAAGGATAGAGTTGAATTTTTGATATGAAAGTATTCTAATGAGTATAAAAGTACTCGAAAAAACTTTTAACAAAGTACAATGTTACGCAAACGTGGTACAATAGTTGGTAATAGTGTGTATAATAATTGGTAACGTAACATATTGCAAAAGCAATGAGGATAGTCTCTGCTGCTTCCGTAAATCATTGGTCTACAAATTAACATCAAGAAAGGATCGACGCCCTCCGCCGAAGCTCGGTTCTTCTTAAGGAAAAAAAAAAAAAAAAAAAAAACAAGAACTGAATTGCGTATGTCATAGCACTCGTGGTCGGAGGATAGCGTCTTTGACTGATAATCAAAACATCTACCGTCGAGGTTTCATACCTCGCCATCGCTTAGATTTTGAATAAATAAAAATCATCAACACTGGTGGCTAAAGATTTCAGACTAAGAAGTCACCCTCATTCATCCAACAGATTTGCGATAGATCGTGGAGGATCAGACAGATGTTCAGGGCACTCACGCCCTTGTAGCAGGAAACTGCCCACAAAAACAGAAGAATCAGCAATAGTCAGCGGCGTGAGGATGCTGAACGCAACGGAGACCACTGCACATAACGTGTATCCACGATTCGTGTGGCCTGTGATCGAAAACGTGCAGTGAATATATCTCCATTGGCAGAAGATTCCGGACTGGTCCCCCAAGGTGATCATGAGAAAAAGATTTAATAACCAAGGAAAGCATGACGTCCTACGACTCGGGGCATGGATTGCCAGGAATTTGGATGTGGTAGCGAAGCTAAGGCTCAATCTAGATATAAAGGGGGCAGGGAAGTGAAATGGAAAGAAGACATGGATTTCTAGTCAGATAAGTATAGGGTAATAGCAACAGCAGCAGAAAATGGTATAAGTGAAGTAAGGTAAGTTATGAATAGGAAGGTAGGGCAGGGAGTGACTTACTGTGAACACTAATAGGATTGCTCTCATGAGTATCGACGGCAAAATAACACCGACGATAGTTCAGTTTAACATGCCGACGTCGCAAGTAGAAGATGAAGAGATAGAAAAAGAGTATGACGATAGTGAATGAGTAACTCAGTACGTAAAGGAAGAAGAAAATCTAACAGGCATGGGGGACTAGAATGCGGTTCTAGGGGAAGAAGTAAAAGAAATGGGTACGGGAGCATACGGACGTCGTAGCTGAAATGAGAGACGTGAAAGATTAACTGAGTTTCGCAATAAATTTCAGCTCGTAATAGCAAATACTCTGTTCAAGAATCACAAGAGGAGGAGGATGTGTTTGGAGAAGGCCGGGATATACGTGAAGATGTTAGTTAGATTACATCATGATCAGGCAGAGATTCCGGAACCAGATATTGGATTGAAAGACGTACCGACACTACAGACACAAATCACAATTTAATAGTGATGAAGAGTAGGCTGGTGTTTAAGAGACTAATCAGGAAGAATCATTTCTCAAAGAAGTCGAATACGGAAGTACTAAGGAATCAAGAGATACGCATGAATTTCTCTAAAGTTATAGATACTGCGATAAGGAATAGCTCTTGAAGAGAAACAGACATCTCTAATAAAGGCAATCACTGAAGTTTGAAAGTAAATTACACGTACTTGGAAGATAACTGCGTATAAAAGATGGGTAAGGGAACAGAGAGTTCAGTTGATCGACGAAAAAAAGAAGTACAAAACGTTCAAGGAAATTCAGGAATAAAGAAATATAAGTCACTTGGAATGAAATAAATAGGAAGTGCAGGGAACCAAGGAGAAATGGCTGCATGAAAAACGCAATGAAATCGAAAAAGAAATGATTGTCTGAAGGACCGAATTAGCATACAGAAAACTCGAAAGAACTTTTGGTGAAATTAAAGCAAGGGTGGTAACATTAAGAATGCAATGGGCATTCCACTACTAAATTGAGCAAAGAGAGCAGGCGGTAGAAAAGTACGTTGAACGCCTCAGTGCGTGGGAAGACATGTCTGATGACGTGACAGATGTTAGAGAAGTCGACAGAACAGAGATAGGGGATCCAATATTACAATCAGAATTTAAAGGATCTTCATAAGACTTAAAATCAAATAAGGCAGAAGAGATACGTAACACTCCATCGGAATTTCAAAAATCGTTGTGGGAAGTGTTAACAAAACGACTATTCGCTTTGTGTGTAGAATGTACGAGTCTGGCGATATACCATCTGACATTCGGAAAAACATCGTCCACACAATTCCGAATACTGCAATAGCTCACAAGTGCGAGATCTGTCACACAATCAGCTTAACAGCTCATGCATCCAAGTTGGTGACAAGAGTAATATACAGAAGAACGGAAAAGCAAATTGAGGATGCGCTAGATGATGATCAGTTTGGCTCAGTGAAAGGTAAAGTTACCAAAGAGTCAGTTCTGATATTGCGGTTGATGATGGAAGCAACATTTAAAAAAATCAAGATATGTTCGTAGGATTTGTTTGCCTGGAAAAAGCGTTCGACAACGTCAAATGATGCTATATGTTCGAAATTCTGAGAAAAATAATGGTAAGCTATACGGAAAGATCATTAACCAGGAGGGAACAATAAGAGTAGAAGACAAAAAATGAAGTGCTCGGTTTAAAAAGGGTGTAAGTCAGGGACGTATTCTCTCGCCCCTGCTGTTCAATCTATACATCGAAGAAGCAATAAGGGAAATTAAAGGAAGGTTCAAGAGTGGAACTAAAATTAAATATGAAAGGATATAACTGAGGATATTCGCTGATAACATTGATATACTCAGTGAAAGTGAAGAAGAATTATAGGATCTGCCGAATGGAATGAACAGTCTAATGAGAACAGAATACAGACTGAGAGTAAATCAAAGAAAGACGAAACTAATAAGAAACAGCAGAAATGAGAACAGCAAGAAACTGAATAACAGGATTTGTTTTCCTTTATTTAATTTTTATTTCACTTTTTTTTTTTTTTCAAGACACTGTCCGTTACCCTTAGCTGTTGTTCCTGTTTCCTACTCCAAATAGCCCAGTTCACATAATATGTTCTTGGCTTATAATGGGAGCCTTATTACACAATAAAGCATTGACAAGAAAAAATGGAAATTTTTTGTGGCACGATGGAGTGATGAGTGATGAATAATACGATTTACAGTGTTTGGTTTGTGTAAAATATTAGTCATGTTTAACGTTTAAATTTGGGGGTCTTACACCTAAAAAAAGGTTTGGTTCCCATATTTTCAATTTTATTTACGAACGCCAGTTTATTATGTACACTATTGAAAATATTATGAGATCATTAATTTTGTTGAATATCCCACTGAAGAGAATAATTGTATCCTTTACGTATCTTTTGTAGCAAATCATTTTATTTGAACTGCTTATGCTCGCTAAAAATATGATCCATGAATATGTTAGCCATTGTGCCAGATTAAGAGCAACCCGTTCTGAATATTTATTATTTGTCTATTTTCTCATTGAACGAGAAGACGTTGTGGGATAAGACTAAGGTCAGTAGCTCAATAAGCAGTTCCACTTATTTAAATAAGTTTTTCCTTGCGATGTCAATGGTTTCATCTACTGACATTTGTATGCATGGTTTATATCGTAAGTAAGAGCGCAACCTGGCACGCATGAACATATACAATTATAGAAGGAAACACATTCACCTAAACAAGGATCTGAAATCTAGTTATTTGCAAGATGATTTCGGATGTATGACAACGAGCTGTCACTGAGAAATACTGTCCTATTTAGTGCAAATACATTTTATGTAGAAACGTCACTATTTAGTTCCTGTTTAACTGCGCTCAAATTTCACACATGCCCCGTCGTAATAAGAAACGCAATACTGCACCATCGTTCTGCATGATATAATTTACTGTACTCTCGTACCTGTTAAAGAAAGTGTCCCACGTCCCATCCTCGCACATTGAGGGAATACTGCGCTCGGTATTCGCGCTAAGTTACGAATTCTTTCAATCACTCCCAAGTCATTTCGCAACTCTCGAGAAGACTGTACAAGTCGATGCTCCAGTTCTTCATTCGTATCAACAAGAGAACTGTACACTTCACTTCTGAGACCTCCCCAGACGCAACAATCCAGACGATTGAGGTGAGGCGTTCGTGAAGGCCAAAGTAAAAGCCCTACACGAACTATTAGTCATGAAACATATTGGCGCTTGGGATGGAGGGTTTAGAGTTAAAGCACCAAGTCTAATACTGGTTATTTCTCAATACAAGTTATTACTGGATTCCAAAAACATGTTACTATTCAATGTAGTATCGAACCAAATCAAAAGTTAAATATGTACCCACAAGATGGCTTTAGGCCTCTCTCACTCAGAAGAATTGTCCGTTGTTATCTGAGCTATTGTGGACAATGTACACAATACGTTTCTTGCATGACTCGTACAGTGTAATTTTGTATCTTTTTGGTTTAAATATATAGTTAATAAACGGTAAAACTCGTATATGAATTTTAACACTGAAACCTTCCCTTCTCCTCTATATCTCCTTTGTTACGCAACCTTCCCTTCTACAATAACCTATGAAACCTATGGAACCTTCCCTTAGGCTTTCTATCTCTTACTTAATAATAACAAATGAAATCTTCCCTTTGAAATTAATTCTCTTTCTCAATAATAATAAACGCAATCTTCGAATACAAATTTAAATGCTGCTTATTAAAAGTGATTTGCTGATTATGTGTCGTCGTCGTCGTGGCCCTCAGTCGTTATCTGCAATAACCCAAAACTGTTCCTTACCTTTTTTACAGTTTCTGGATCGCCATCAGACTGCTACATCGAACTGCGACATGAATATACTTAGTCTGTTTTACCATACTCTATTAGCTACTGGTGGGCTCTCATAATAAGTGGCTGTATTTATTACCAAAGCTGACGTTATTCTTTAATATCAAAGCTGACGTTATTCTTTAATTAATTTGACTGAAGTTACGTACTTCATAGAAACGTTTTCTTGACAACAAGAAAACATTGCAAAGTTTTACGTTGATGGTTCTTGGGATGGATTGTAATCAGTAATCCAATATTGCTGGCAAAAATTAATTATATTCTGCAAACGATTCTTCAAATATTACCTGTTGGTATTTTAATGATTTTATAAACGTTCAAATGGGACTTACTTTTTACAATAATCTTACAACTAGCATTGCGCAAACATACCTTAAGTAGTGTTGAGTTTCTCAAAAAAATAATTCAATAATATTAGTTCCTCTTATGATAATAGTTAGCTGATGTCTCTCTACATCCGTTTATAATCTCCTATAAATCATAGCTGGTGGCTGGCACGCACACCGCTCCTCACAACCTTTCGCTCCAGACCTGCTACCAACTCGCTTCACATCAAGCTTACTATTGACTTCCTACGAACGCTAAAGTGGGGTCTCTTCCGCCAACAATGCTTTCTGGTGCACATAATCCCTGCTACCATTACAAAATGTATCAATGCGCGGTCTTTCCCGTTCTTTTCTTACAATGTATCCACACGCGGTCTCTCCCACCCTTTTTAAAATTATATCAATGTGTGGTCTCTCCCGCCAACAATACTTTGGTGCAGACGTTCCCTGCTACCATATTTATTTCCAAAATGACAAATATTAATTATTCCTACTTAATCCTATTAATAAAGTATAAGCATTTTTCATAAAGTGTGGTTTGACAATAGGCAATAGAAATACACACCTCTTACAACACATATTATGCATTTAATAGACTGAAGAAATACTAGAAAACTAAAAAATATAACCTAAACAAGAATGACGTCCACATTCTTTTGGTTCCGATAAAGTTATGAAAAGTCACATTGCACATGGTCGAAATTTTAGTATCACAAGCGCAACTCGTGAACGTAGGGAACAAAAAATTGTAAACAAATGCTCGTCTAAGTAATCGTCTGCATTGTGACTGGAAGTGGATTGAATATCAACAACAATTGACAAAATTACCAAAGTAAAATGAAACCCTAAATAACCGAAAACAACAGATTTTTCTATTATTTATTAACTGTAACCAGGGTCTTACTTTCAAACAGACGAGAAATGAAAATTAAAACAACTGATCACATGGTAGACTACTTAGCACTATGCAAGTGTTTGAGGAAGAGAATGAAAGCAAATATAAAAAGATATAATGAGAATACCATAAAATTACAGCTTGAAAGTAAAATGAATTGTAAGTAAAGTAACCAAAAGGTTATGATTGATTAAAAAAAAAGAAATAGTAGCAACTGACAACGATAAAGGGTTCATAACAGATCAGCTAAGGGATGAATTCTGGATCATATAAGAAATTTCAACAGCAAACTTTATGAAAGAATTCATGAACGACTACGATAAGCATATTCAAGCGCAAATGACGAAGTTGCTGGAATCCCCCCGAAAGAAATAAGAAAAGCTATAAATTAAATGCAGAATGTTAAACCAGGGGGCGATATTGATCTAAATATTGAAGTACTTAAGAACACGGTGAAAGGAACAGAAAAACATGCATCTAAAATCTTTATAGTTTGTATACGAAACAGCAAGCAGCACATCCACCTCCTGGAACAAAACAAAGACATAAAAAAGGAAGCATGCACGAGCGAAGAATTACTGTTGACTTTTACTCTCTGTTAAATGATATCACGGAAAACGCAAAACGCGTAGAATACTCTGGATTCTGTAGTGGTTATACTACAATCGTTCATACACACACACCTGTGAAGTAATTTGTCGGGCCAATGAATATTAAATGCCACTACACAGAGCTTTTACAGACCTTGAAAAGGCTTTTGATTCTGTCAGTCGCACTGTAATTATACATGCACTGACAGAAAGAGTTGTGGAAACAAAGTACGTAAACACATTATGCAATATTAATAACTCGATTGGTTCTGTCAGCGCAGGGAAACACATGACGGTACTTTCCATTGCAAGAGGAATAAAAGTGGGTGAACCGTTACTGTTTATAGCAACGCTTGAAACTGGACTGATTATTTTGAAAGAAAGAGGAACTGGAATATATGGGAAAAGAGCCACTAACTTGAGATATGCAGACGACGTGTTAGTTCTTGTCAACAATATCACAGAATTGCAATCCTCTGTAAAAGATTTATGAAAGAGCTACGAAAAAGCTTTAGGATAAATCTGTTCAAAACAAGTATTATGCATACCAAGTGGGTAACTCCAACTAAGCTGGAGAACTTATGTAAGAAATGCAATCTTTTTATACCTAATATGACAACAAACCTCAAAAATGTTCTTTTCGAACAGCATATTCTTCCCACAGTAACACATGGCTGATAAACTTGGATTTTAAACGAGTTTTTCAAAAGGAAACTACGAATAGCTCAGAGAGCTACAAAAAAATCACCACTGCATCTCACTAAAACCGGAAAATAAGTGAAGACATAAAAGCAATAACTGGCATTCAGGATGTTGTGAAAAGGGTAAGGGCTCTAAAATGGAAATGGACAGGACATATCCAACGAATAAACGACGGACGATGGAGAAAGGCACCACTAGTGTGAAGTTCAGGCAAAGACAAAGACCTCGAGACAGACCAGCCGACAGCAGGGATGAAGAATAGACGAAATCTGCGGGCGTCAAGTGACAAAAGACAGCAGGAGTAGAGAGGCACGCAAAACTTACTGGCGTTCTCTTTGTTAGTTTAAGATTAAATACGTTGCAACATGTAAAGTTTTAATTAGCTGAACAATAAATAAACAAAGTATAGATCATTTTTTTATGGCGCATGTCTACATGTCTTCTAATAGCAGTAGCTTCTCATATACTGAAAGCAACATGCAAAGACTTTTCCGAAGCTGCCAGAGTCCTGCAATAGACTACTCTAACATCTTATCTTCTGTCTGTGATTAACATCTCACTCATTATGGAGGGAAGGTGACTGAAGTGTTCAGGCAAACAAATGGAAAGGTGTGGTGCACACAACATCGTTTCCATTCTGATGACAGCTAATTCTGTGAGCGTATTATACTTATAGTGACTGGCGTTGAGTATTCAACGAATGGTGCAGCACTTGATTTTCACATAGCGAAATACACTGAAGAGCCAAAGAAACTGGTACATATGTATGGCCCCTGCGATCATGCAGACGTGCCGCAACACGACGTGTCGTTGATTCGACTTACGTCTGAAGTAGCGCTGGAGGGAACTGATACCATGAATCCTGAGGGCTGCCTATAGATCCGCGAGAGTACGAGGGGTGGAGATCTCTTCTGAACAGCAAGTTGCAAGATATCCCGTATATGCCCAATAATGTTCATGTCTGAGGAGTTCGGTGGCCAGCGGAAGTTTTTAAACTTATAAGTGTGTTCCTAGAGCCACCGTGTAGAAATTCTGGATGTGTGGGGCGTCTTCTTGGTACCCAAGCATTGAAGTCTGCAGCGATTTGTGAAAGGGCTGCATTTCTGTCACGTTGAACGGTTCTCTTCAGTCGTCATTCGTTCTGATCTTGCAGGATCTTTTTCCTGCCGCAGCGATGTCGGAGATTTGATGTTTTGCCCGATTCCTGATATTCACGGTACAATCGTGAAATGATTGTACGGGAAAATCCCCACTTCATCTCTACCTCGGAGGTGTTGTGTCCCATCGCTCTTGCGCAGACTATAACGTCACGTTCAAACTCACTTAAAACTTGATAACCTGCCATTGTAGCAGCAGTAGCCGATCTAACAACTGCGCCAGACCCTTGTTGTCTTACAAAGGCGTTGCCAATCGCAGTGGCGTATTCTGCCTGTTTACATACTCTCCTGGAAATTGAAATAAGAACACCGTGAATTCATTGTCCCAGGAAGGGGAAACTTTATTGACACATTCCTGGGGTCAGATACATCACATGATCACACTGACAGAACCACAGGCACATAGACACAGGCAACAGAGCATGCACAATGTCGGCACTAGTACAGTGTATATCCACCTTTCGCAGCAATGCAGGCTGCTATTCTCCCATGGAGACGATCGTAGAGATGCTGGATGTAGTCCTGTGGAACGGCTTGCCATGCCATTTCCACCTGGCGCCTCAGTTGGACCAGCGTTTGTGCTGGACGTGCAGACCGCGTGAGACGACGCTTCATCCAGTCCCAAACATGCTCAATGGGGGACAGATCCGGAGATCTTGCTGGCCAGGATAATTGACTTACACCTTCTAGAGCACGTTGGGTGACACGGGATACATGCGGACGCGCATTGTCCTATTGGAACAGCAAGTTCCCTTGCCGGTCTAGGAATGGTAGAACGATGGGTTCGATAACGGTTTGGATGTACCGTGCACTATTAAGTGTCCCCTCGACGATCACCAGAGGTGTACGGCCAGTGTAGGAGATCGCTCCCCACACCATGATGCCGGGTGTTGGCCCTGTGTGCCTCGGTCGTATGCAGTCCTGGGATTGTGGCGCTCACCTGCACGGCGCCAAACACGCATACGACCATCATTGGCACCAAGGCAGAAGCGACTCTCATCGCTGAAGACGACACGTCTCCATTCGTCCCTCCATTCACGACTGTCGCGACACCACTGGAGGCGGGCTGCACGATGTTGGGGCGTGAGCGGAAGACGGCCTAACGGTGTGCGGGACCGTAGCCCAGCTTCTGGAGACGGTTGCGAATGGTTCTCGCCGATACCCCAGGAGCAACAGTGTCCCTAATTTGCTGGGAAGTGGCGGTGCGGTCCCCTACGGCACTGCGTGCATCCGTGTGTCGCTGCGGTCCAGTCCCAGGTCGACGGGCACGTGCACCTTCCGCCGACCACTGGCGACGACATCGATGTACTGTGGAGACCTCACGCCCACGTGTTGAGCAATTTGGCGGTACGTCCACCCGGCCTCCCGCATGCCCACTATACGCCCTCGCTCAAAGTCCGTCAACTGCACATACGGTTCACGTCCACGCTGTCGCGGCATGCTACCAGTGTTAAAGACTGCGATGGAGCTCCGTATGCCACGGCAAACTGGCTGACACTGACGGCGGCGGTGCACAAATGCTGCGCAGCTAGCGCCATTCGACGGCCAACACCGCGGTTCCTGGTGTGTCCGCTGTGCCGTGCGTGTGATCATTGCTTGTACAGCCCTCTCGCAGTGTCCGGAGCAAGTATGGTGGGTCTGACACACCGGTGTCAATGTGTTCTTTTTTCCATTTCCAGGAGTGTATCTCTCTATTTGAATACGCCTATAGCAGATCCTTGACGCTGCACAGTGTGTGCGGTATTTGTTCTTAAGAAATCAATAAATAGAGTAGCACTAGGTTTTAGACTGTTAAATAATGATTTTGGAAGGATATGTAAACAAAGTACTGTACACTAGAGACACCCCAGAGATACACTGTTTTTCACAGACCGGCAGTGTATTCGGGAAGATCGAGGCTTTAATCTCCATTCGGTGACTCTGGTTTAGTTTCCCCGTTGTTCTGTTATAATTTCTTCAGACAAATCTCGGGATGGCGGTTCTCATATAGGCCATGGCCGACCATATGCTTCATCATTGTCAGATTAGACTTGTGAGCGTGTAACGACGTAATTTATGTCCCATTTTTTTAGACTAAGATGTGACATGTCTAGCATCCTTGTAAAAGTGCTCAAGTAATGAATGAAACTACTACTACTGGCACTTAGATTGTCAAACCCAAAAAAATAATTGTGATCCTCAATAACTTTACTATTTACTTTTGTTACACGTACAGGGTGTTTCAAAAATGACCGGTATATTTGAAACGGCAATAAAAACTAAACGAGGAGCGATAGAAATACACCGTTTGTTGCAATATGCTTGGGACAACAGTACATTTTCAGGCGGAGAAACTTTTAAAATTACAGTAGTTACAATTTTCAACAACAGATGGCGGTGCAAGTGTTGTGAAAGATATAGAAGACAACGCAGTTTGTGGGTGCGCCATTCTGTACGTCGTCTTTCTGCTGTAAGCGTGTGCTGTTCACAACGTGCAAGTGTGCTGTGGACAACATGGTTTATTCCTTAGAACAGAGGATTTTTCTGGTGTTGGAATTTCACCGCCTAGAACACAGTGTTGTTGCAACAAGACGAAGTTTTCAACGGAGGTTTAATGTAACCAAGGGACCGAAAAGCGATACAATAAAGGATATGTTTGAAAAATTTCAACGGACTGGGAACGTGATGGATGAACGTGCTGGAAAGGTAGGGCGACCGCGTACAGCAACCACAGAGGGCAACGCACAGCTAGTGCAGCAGGTGATCCAACAGCGGCCTTGGGTTTCCGTTCGCCGTGTTGCAGCTGCGGTCCAAATGGCGCCAACGTCCACGTATCGTCTCATGCGCCATAGTTTACACCTCTATCCATACAAAATTCAAATGCGGCAACCCCTCAGCGCCGCTACCATTGCTGCACGAGAGACATTCCCTAACGATATAGTGCACATGATTGATGACGACGATATGCATGTGGGCAGCATTTGGTTTACTGACGAAGCTTATTATTACCTGGACGGTTTCGTCAATAAACAGAACTGGCGCATATGGGGAACCGAAAAGCTCCATGTTGCAGTCCCATCGTCCCTGCATCCTCAAAAAGTACTGGTCTGGGCCGCCATTTCTTCCAAAGAAATCATTGGCCCATTTTTCAGATCCGAAACGATTACTGCATCACGCTATCTGGACATTCTTCGTGAATTTGTGGCGGTACAAACTGCCTTAGACGACACTGCGAACACCACGTGGTATATGTAAGATTGTGCCCGGCCACATCGCACGGCCCACGTCTTTAATTTCCTGAATGAATATTTCGATGATCGTGTGATTGCTTTGGGCTATCCGAAACATGCAGGAGGCGGCGTGGATTGGCCTCCCTATTCGCCAGACATGAACCCCTGTGACTTATTTCTGTGGGGACACTTGAAAGACCAGGTATACCGCCAGAATCCAGAAACAATTGAACAGCTGAAGCAGTACATCTCATCTGCATGTGAAGCCATTCCGCCAGACACGTTGTCAGAGGTTTCGGGTGGATATGTGGAAAATATCGTACTATAGAGTTTCCCAGATCGCAGAGCCATCTGTTGTTGACAGTTGTAACTACTGTAATTTCGAAAGTTTGTCTGCCTGAAAATGTACTGTTGCCCCAAGCATATTGCAACAAACGGTGTATTTCTATCGCTGCTCGTTTAGTTTGTATCGCCGTTTCAAATATATCGGTCATTTTTGAAACACCCTATATAAGTACTTCATAAGCTCTAGATGAACTGAATGAGAAGATTATGTGACAACACAGAACGACAAGTGATGGATATCCTGTTGGTTGTTAGTTAGACTAATAATAATTACACTAGGGAGACGAAAGTGTAGGACCTCCTTTTGCCCGGCGTAGTGCAGCAATTCGCCATGGAATTCACTCAAAACGTCGTTGGAAGTCCGCTGCAGAAATACTGATCCATGCTGTACTATAACCGTCCATAATTGCGAAGGTATTGCCGGTGCAAGATTTTGTGAACGTATCTTACCTCTCAATTATGTCCCACAAATGGTTGATGGGTTTCGTCTCAGAAGATATGGCTTCCTGGAACGTTTTTCAAACCGATCGTTGACAATTGTGGCCTGCTGACATAGGGCATTGCCATCCATAAAAATTACGTTGTTGTTTGGTACCATAAAGTCGCTGAATGGCTGCAAATGGTCTCCAAGTAGTCGAACATAACCATTTCCAGTCAATGATCGGTTCAGTTTGAGCAGAGCAAACAATGGTTCAAATGTCTCTAAGCACTATGGGACATAACATCTGAGGTCATCAGTCCCCTAGACTTAGAACTACTTAAACCTAACCAACCTAAGGACATCACACACATCCAAGCCCGAGGTAGGATTTGAACCTGCGACCGTAGAAACAGCGCAGTTCTGGATTGAAGCGCATAAAACCGCTCGGCCACAGCGGCCGGCGTGACCAGAGCACATGGTCGTCTCCTTCTGGCAGGGAAGTCCGTTGAAAGATGTTCGATGGAGAACGGAAAGGTGAAACTCTGAGGGCGCGAGATCAAGTCAGTAACGTAGGTGTGGAATGACTTTCCAACCCAGCACCTGTATAGGGTTTGTCAGTCTAGCAGTGCTTTGTTGACAATGCGATCCATGGCTTCGTGGAGGTCTGCGCCACAATCGAATCCTATCATCAGCTCTTAGTAACTGAAATCCGGACGTATCTAACGAGGCCACGGTTTTCCCATCGCTTAGCATCCTATCTATATGGTAATGAGCCCGGGAGAGGCGCTGCAGGCGATGTCGTGTTGTTAGCAAAGGCACTAGCGTCGGTCGTCTGCTGACACAGCCCATTAACGCTAGATTTGGCCGCACTGTACTAACTCATACGTTCGTCGTAGGTCCCTCATTGGTAGCTGCGGTTATTTCACACAGTGTTGCTCGTCTTTTAGCACTAACGACTTTACACAAACGCCGCTGCTCTCGGTCGTTAAGTGAAGGCCGTCAACAACTGTGTTGTCCATGGTGAGAGGTAATGCATGAAGTTTGGTATTCTCCTGACACTGTGAATCTCGGAATATTGGATTTGCTAACGACTTCCGAAATATATCGCTGAACCATGACTTTTGTCACGTCAGTGCGTACTGAGACCAGTGACCCGCACCAGATTCGCACGGTTAGCATTAAGTATCCTATTACCGACGACTTGCCTTGTGTTTCGGTAACATATCAATGTATCAGTGAAAACCATAGCAAAATACCTACAGTAGTTCCTGAGGTTAATCTCCAACATCGACAGAAAAACGCCTTCTTAGGAGGAACACAGTTTACAATCACTTGTTCTGGCAGCACCATAGTGACCGGTAGAACAAATACGCGGTTTCTTAGGTCAGCGCTGTGGAGTTCACGAAGCGAACAGTTTGCCAAACACAAAGTCCATATCATTGTGAAGTCGTCGTAAGCGTGCGTAAAGAGTCCAGGGAGCCGTCCGAATCAAAGCTTAATGAAGGTGAGGCCGGTTGATCCTACTAACTGACTGCGCCTGTCAGGGGCTTCACGGAACTGACTGGCAAGATTGTGGCCTCGGGACTTACCGGCACTCTCGCGTCATTGAATGGGCACATGTGACGTATCTGTTGCAGCCGGAGTAAAAAGCCCAAGGATTACTAACCTGTCTTTCGGATGACGACGAATCAGAGTCATTTGCCGGATACTAAAGGTACAACATATTACATCAGTTTATATCAGCGTATTCAATAAATGTGTCTTTTAGACAGGCCTTTAATTCTTCAGCAGCTAGAAACAAAGATTAATACTTTTCAGTTCGTCAGAATTTATAATACAAAGGCAACGTTACAACCAAAAATACCCAGTACACGAAAATTACTTAAGCAAAGTTACCTTTTTGATTGTCTCTGTATCGTGGACAAAGCATCTCGATCAGACATTAATGAATCGATATTTTCGGGGCATTAGCTACTATTACTCTGGTTATATTAGGTTAGTGTATAAATCGGTAACGGTTTTCCATAAGTTTGATGAACACAACAGATATGCATAACAAAGGCTTTAGCCATCAATAATACATTCTCCTCCACTATTTATAACAATCTGCTAACGCTGGGGTAACTTTTCTATTCTGCGATTGTAGATATCACGTGGTTTTGATGCGAAGAACTCGTCGAGCCGTGTTTGGAGCGCATTTTCCTCCAAAAGGAAGTCCGTTGAAGGTCGTTCGATAGACAGCGGAAAAGGTGAAAATCTGAGGGTCCGAGATCAATAACGTGGGTGCGGAATGACTTTCGAACCCAGCTGCTGTGCAGTGTCTGTTGTCAGTCTAGCAGAATGCTGGTGGTGCGTTATCGCGGAGTAGCATCATTTAACGCGGTCTTCCCGGTCGCCGTTTTTGTACTGCTTTGCAAGACGTCTCTGTTGTTCACAATAAACACGTCTGGCAGGTAATTCATCGTACGCCCTGTCGTCGCTGTTTCATCAGACGCTTAACATTATCTTTTGTGGATGCTCGCAGGTCTTCGTATAGGAAGGTGCTGCTTTGTTTAGGCTCAACCATTCCTTTCTTTATCATATGGTAACATAAAAACACTATTTCTCGTCACCAGAACGAATATACGATAGGAATGTCGGTGTTGTTCACGAGCCAATTGATGACAAGGAAGCACATATTGCCACACGCTGATTTTTGTGATTTCGATATAGAGTGTGCGGCACCCATCCCCTGATTTCTGAACCACCACATTGCATGCAAGGTCGCACGATGGTGAATGATCACAGTTTATCACACTTGTCAGTTCTCGAGTACATTGATGTGGATCATTATGGATTAATCCGTTTAAACGGTCTTCACCAAACTCCGAAGGTCTTCCAGGACGTGGAGAGCCACTAATATCAAAACAATCGTTCTGAAAACTAGAAAACCATTTACTTACCGTGCTCCGTCCAGTCGCATTATCCCGATATACGGCGCAAATGGTTCTAGTTGCGTCTGCTGCAGTCACCCCTCTATTGAACTCAAAAGGAGAATACGTAGGAAATGTTCAATTTCTCCACTTTACATTCCATTTTCTAGCGTCCACAGCTCCGCTCACTATCTACAAATGACAAAATGATAATATGTAATTCAAATAGCAACAGTGGTAGACAATCACCAGATTCTGCTGCCCTGAGGCGGAGATGACACAGTGTCGCAACTCTGTAGAGCGTCAAAAAGCAACAGTGAACTACAAATATAAAGCGACAACTGATAGATAAACACATAGCAACTGGTATACCAACACAAAAAACAAACACGCAACGAATGTTATTTTTTAAAAAAAGTTCAAGTGTGTGAAATTTTATGGGGCTTAATGGCTAAGGTCATCAGTCCCGAAGCTTACACACTACTTTACCTAAATTATTCTAAGGACAAACACACACACCCATGCCCGAGGGAGGACTCGAACTTCCGCCGGGACCAGCCCCACAGTCCATGACTGCAGCGCTAGACCGCTCGGCTACTCCCACGCGCTACTAGTTTATGCCCCAACCTAAAACACACAGCTACTGGTGTACGTAGCTAAAATAAGCTTACTTTACTCGAATCATTATCTGTGGATGGATCTTTTGGCTCATAACTGGGTGTTTTTGGGAATAATATTGTCTAAATCGGTTGATGTATCTTTATTTGTTATAATGAAATGACTCTACGGCATTATTGGCTAAGAGGTTCCACCCGTGTTGTTCGTCCACCTGGTTTTTTATTTTACGCCTCTTCGGTGACTTCTCCATCGATGAAGAAGAGGTGGAATGTTAAGGGTAATATGAACACCTTTTCCCAAAACAAAACAAAATCAAAACCGAGAAAATTTACGACCAGGCCGAGAATCAAGCCCCGGACTTTATGATGCAGAGGTAGTGATGCCAACCAGTAGACAACGAGCTGTGGAAATTAATAATTTTTTTACGTGTTTTAGTTACTGTCATCACCAAAACGAAACTTTTGTTGCAATAAAACTCATGCCGAAGCTAGATGCAAACAAAATAAAATGCTTGCTTTTCTTTTTATCCTTTTTGTATTCTCCCTCTCAAGGAAACAATGTGCTTGACCGTGAAAAGATAACGTAAACCATCGACCTGATTTCTCTGAGTTGCTGAAGGATTTGACTAAATTAATGCACACTTATGATTCTAGTATTTGTTTCAAGATTACACTGTAAATGTATATAATAGAGGACCTCCTGTTCCAGATATCTTAAAATGGGTTTTATTGTGTAACTAATACAACTGCTGTCAATCTTCACTGGAACAAACGCAACAATGAACCAGTCCATTGGTATTTTGTAATGAGTTAAGTAATAGTATAAAGTCGACCTTGTTCAGCTGGGCTCTCTATTTCATTTCTCAGTAGCTACGATGAAGTAGGTATCCTCTGATGCTGTAACTTTCCTCTGCAGCAGAAAACTTTCGCAGCCAGTGATCTCGTTCTTTTGTAGTCGAACGTATAAATGTAGTGACGTTTTTCACTGGATAAACTACTTCGATGAATCGATATTTCGTGATAGGGATGGTTGAGCTCGGGAGAATAAGGATCGATTAAAAGTTCAAAAAATTTGTTAATCGAGAAAATTAGTACAAAGTTCTTTCAAAATCTGAAATTATTATCAATAAAATATTTGTGCATTCAGTACAGCTCCTTGAAATTTTTATTTTCCGCTTTCATCTAAGCTAGGAATTCGATGGGTAATATTCCAATAAATATTAAAGAGGCACTATGAGTAAGTTCGATATAAGATTACGTAGAGTACAGATTATAATACTGTAACTCAAGTGTTCCTTCTTTCATTTGTTCCCCCATATACGACGAATGAGGCGATGAACACAGATTTTAGTTTTATTACGCCATTGAAGTAGATCAGATTCATTTTCTTCTCCGCCATTAGACAAATGATGTGTAGAAGCTTTAAAGATGGCGTATTCTAGCTTAGGTACATCATCTTAACTGTTCTGCACAACAGCGACGAATATTTTATACCAGTAAATAGGTACTAAGGTTTGCTTCTACGGTCCTATCCGCAAGATTATTATTTTCTTTCAGTTTTTGTACTCGGGGTAAGCGGCCTTTGTCGGGAGTACTGGTATTCTCTCAATTAATCCAATTCAGTGGACCTGACGTCGCACGTTCCTCCATAGCGCTTTGAAGTAGAGCCTGCGGCCTTCCTGACCCTCCTTCCCGATGTCATTAAACTGTCTGCTGGGCCTGAAGCGGAAATCGAATTGCTGCGATCTTGTTAACTAAAGAGTTCGGTGTTCCACCGAAACCGGCGGCCCTTTCTTTCTTTCTTCCATTCTAACCCTCTCTCTTTGTCACTCTGATCGATTTTAGCATTCCGCAGGAAGCGATATCATTCAAGGCAAGCACTGTCTTTGTGCTTGTTACGATGAGGTTAACTTAATGAAATGTCCGCTATTTCACAGATGAATGAAAAAATACTGATGTAGGAAATAGAGCTACTGCTTATCTTGGGCAATTTACACGGCTATTCCACTGTTGCGTTGTACAAGGTCTGCTGATCTTAAAAAAATGGAGTGAACGTTCTTCTTCGATGCGTATGATATTCAAAAAATGGAGCGAACGTTCTTCTTCGATGCGTATTCTAAGTGAAGTGGAGTCGAGAAATCTTCTTCATTACAGACCAGTGTCTGAGGGTTGTCCGATAACTGAATGACTACTTTAGTTTCCCAATAAAGTTCTTACCTCCAAATCGGGAGTGCATATTCGACTTCAAATAGGGCACCACAAGTTTGCGGATCTCGAGAGATTCAGAAAGCTGTAATTTCGGAATTGTCCACAGATCTAGTGTCGGCATTTCAGTACCTAAACTTAGAATTATTCTTCAGTTCCTATGAGCAAAACGAAGCAAAACTTTCAATAAATACAAAATTTTGCCGGCCGCGGTGGTCTAGCGGTTCTAGGCGCTCAGTCCGGAACCGCGCGACTGCTACGATCGCAGTTTCGAATCCTGCCTCGGGCATGGATGTGTGTGATGTCCTTAGGTTAGTTAGGTTGAAGTAGTTCTAAGTTCTAGGGGACTGATGACCACAGATGTTAAGTCCCATGGTGCTCAGAGCCACTTGAACCATTGAACAAAATTTCGCGTGTGATCTGATATGTTTATATAAGGTGTGACAGACTGAGAGAAAGTCCTTTAATTGCCTCACATCATCTCGTCTGGACTTTGTCTTTAACCCTAGAACACTAAAGGAGGGGGGAGAGAGGGGGCAAATGTTACATTGCTACTATGCTACCGTGAAGTTTAGTGCTCCACATTTCATTCAAAAGAAGTCATAATATATAGGTTATGCATTAGTTCATTACCAGTATTAGGTCTCTGTACCAAATTAATCACAAAATATCATATTTTAGACCCCACTGCAATCGTAATCTTTACGACGGTTCAGTAACCGAAGACTGTATAAATTGAGAACGGAATTTCGTACCTTTCAACTTGTCTTGTACGAAGGTTGAAATGACATACGTTCCCTGTGACCTACAACATTAAAGGCACAAGCCTCACAAAAATATGACACTCCATAACGGGCATGTATTCTAAACAATGAAATGTCACCGCAGATGTTACCATAGATAAACAGGAAGTTATCCTCCACAGCCGCTGTTATTGATATTAGGTGACGCTGCGTATACTTTGGGATATTGCTTCCCCGTAATAATCTGCAACGCTTTTCGGGGTTATTTATTAGTATTTATAGTGCTTTTAATCAGATCGTGTGCCAACATTGCTGCTGTGTATTCTGTTCACAAAAGCACTAAGCATTACGTTTGTAAATCTATGTAATCCGCGCCAATGTAGATTGTGATTATTTGTCTGTTTTTAATTCAGTTCATGTTAATTGAATGTTCGGTTATTAAAAAGGCTTTCCGGCTGCCGTTCACAGATAAACAGAAGCACCAGATTGTGTGCGCCTAAGGCAGAGATGACGTAGTTCCGCAACTCCGTAGTGCGTCAAACAACTAAAGTACGGAAAACACTACCGCGAACAGAAAAAAATAAGACGCTAAGTGTTGAGTTTCAGAAACTTAACAGGCGAATATATTTTCCAAGTTGCTGTTTTTGTTTCCACCTCACCGGAAACAAAAATCTGGAGCGAAAATGTTTCTTTTTCAGAGAACAATTACCTTAACAGCTTGCAGAAGACTTGCAGCGAACGTTAGAATAAATCTTAGATAGTCTCACTTAACCGAAAACGAATGAGAAATAATTTTTTCCAGCAATGGTTGGACATGTATAAAAATAATTCATTTATTTATTGCTATGATATGTTACTGTCTTTTTACACCAAACATAAAAAAGAATCAAAGCCATGTGTGGAAGTCGCTGATCTGCACCGAAACAGATTAACTTAGTTTCATCTCCTGGAAACCAAATTTTTAGTGATTCATCTCCTGGAAACCAAATTTTTAGTGATTTGAAATACACAAAAGGGTATTTGCTGTCTTTCCTTGCGAAACGTAAGACAGTGACTTCTAAATACTACATAATTCTTCTTAACTAATTTAGGAGAACAAATAATAGACACAAGTCCTGCACAGCAAAAGATTCAAGAGGATAGTACTCAAGACCGCAACATTGTTTTGTCTGCGGGAGAAATGGGAGAGTTCTACACCTACATCTACATCCATACTCCGCAAGCCACCTGACAGTGTATGGCGGAGGGTACCTGGAGTACCTCTATCGTTCTCCCTTCTATTCCAGTCTCTTCGATTTCCAGATACTTTCACATCCAAAAAAAATTCGTAATCGTTTTCAGTTCAAGGAAATGATGCAGATAAATAGCAATCACTCCTCAGCGTTGTGTTCTAGTCACTGAATGAAAGTTGGTCAAATTGTACTGATTATTCATCAAGGTTTCCGCCACAGTTGCGTATCAGTTTTAAAGGTGACTCGAGTCAGACCTCATTAAGTAATAAAGTGAGTTTGCTGTTCTTTATGCCAACGTAGTCTTGGAACTGCATTCAAGTTTATTGAATTACAAGGGAGAGACTACACCCGAAACACAATCTTTCTAAGACATTTTCGCTTTTCAGACTTTATATTCAATTTTAAAATGAAAGACGTGTTTGGACTAGAAAGGGCGCAACGCAGCTGGAATCTTCCTCCTATGCGGTTCAATCTGTATATTGAAGAAAAAAGAATGGAATAAAAATTATGAGAAGGGTATAAGACGTAGATTGTCTGTGATAAGATTTGTTTATGACGTCGCTGAGCTCTTTGAAAATAAGGAAGAATTACAGTACCTGACCAGTGGGATGTCCAGTGAGATATGGGTGCAGACTAAACAAAAAAAGACGAAAGTATTAGCAATAGAAATGAAATTAGCGAAAAACGCAGCACCGAAGTTGGAAATCATGTAGTGGTGAAAGTGAAGGAAATCTGCTGAATACTGCTACCTTGGAAACAAAGTAAATTTTGTGGGGCGAAGAAAATAGGACGTAAGAAGGAGGCAAACATCATTCCTCGTCAAACGCAGTCTACTAGTATCAGGCATTGGTCTCGCTTGAGAAAGACGTTTCTGATTATATAAGTCTGGGGTACTGTGTTGAATAGTAGTGAATCACAGACTATAGGAAAACCGTAAGAGATGAGAATAGAAGCATTTTAAATGCGCTCTTACAGAAGGATGGTGAAAATTAAGTAGTCTGACAAGAGAAGAAACAAAGACGTTCTCCACAGAACTTGCTACAGAAAGTAATATCTGGGAACCATTAAGTCCTGTATAAGTAGGACATGCACTAAGACGTCAGGGAATAAAATCCACGACACCTGAAGAAAAATTGCAGTGGAGATGATGAGCAGACTACAACAAATGAACCAGGGCATTTATTTAGGAGAAGAACTTGTCGCAAGAGAGGTAATGGTATCTCATCCCACCAAAGTAGCCGAAAGAGTGATAACCCAGAAAAAAATTGTTACCATCGTAAATTCGTCTGCAGCGACCATCAAACATGGTTGAGTCACCGGAATGTAACTATACAGAAAATACGTTTAGGGAAGCTAAGGAAAGTGGTATGATCAACGAAAAAACGGAATTGTAGGCGTTAATCGGCGTACCGTTACTTCCAGAAAGTATATTGGGCCAGGCTTTTTTTAGGTGAATGATAAGACACATGCTTATCGAGCCAACGCGCTGACAAATTAACATGGAAGCAACACCGAGTGAATTACCCAGCATGAACTTCGCACATAAATCTCTTAGATCACAAAATATATTCTGTAGAAAGCGTCATGCCTTTGTGATAACTTTTCTAGATTCCTGGAGCTTTTTCGAGGAGTCATGCAAATTGCGCATATATGAAATGAATTCAAGCGTTTAATTTTCTATTTTTTCGTCATTTATGCCCTCCGTAACTTTATGAATATTATTGAACATTTCTTTTGCAAAAATGAAATCTTTTCTCATATTTTCAGACGCCAATTTTTATTTACCGGTTGTGAAGCCGTGTACAACTGTAATACGAATCAGTACGGAAAATATTACGTTACAGTTGTCGAAAATGTATGATTTATTTAACACAATATTATACCATTATCAAAACTGCAAAATAAGGTTCAAAGAACATAATAATAAAGAGAATGGTTCATCGGCAGTAGCAAAGCATCTTATTAATAAGGCGCGGCTTTCATTAGGAAGCATCACGGACCCTTGAATCTAAAGCTGTTAGAAGAAAGAGATTGGTTGCTGTCATATTTAGAGGAAATAGAGATATGGACAATTCTGGGCGCACTTTAGTGAAGTTCTTATGAAAATCAGTCACCAACCTAATTTCCATAGCAGCCATTAACTTTAACGATTAGTGTTGACAATTCTCGACATAGGTGTAGATTGTTCTTAGGTTTTGCTATGAACTGACACTTAAGTGTTTTAAGAGTTTACTATTGACAGCAGCATCGTTGGATGTTCTCGTATGTACGTAGCTACAGGATAGGTGGTACAATCCTTGGTGACGATTGGCAATTGATCGTGTTAGTAAACAGGGCTTTGTGACAGTGCTATGTACCGCCATGAGATGTATTTGGAAAATCTTCTATGTCTGACAATGTATCTGACAACGTATGTTTGCTGCTTTCGTATTATTTTTGACTGTGCTAATAGTATCTTAATTTTATGGTATTGTAACACCATAGCTCTAATGTTGTACGGATTTATTTTGCCTTTTGCTTTCGTTTAATGTTATAACATTGAGTATCTGTAAATGTGTTTGAGTCGATATCATAAAACTGTATACTCCTTTCTTTGTCAAAACTCTGATGTCGTGGTTTGATTCTATGCAATGTAGTATATCTGTCATTTAAATTCTTTGTCCCATTTGGAGGGAACAAAACTTACTATATGTAATTGTAATTTCTGTGTGAACAATTTTTTCTAGAAATGTCAATATGTGCAAATGTTCTGTGTTATTTAATGCATTTGGTTGCTGTTATGTAAATTTCTGACCTTCACTTAGGATTCTTAGTTAGTTTGTAATTAAAAGGTGTAGCGGTTCGCCTCGGGAACGGAACTGTGTAGCGCGCGCAAATTGTGGTTGGCCTGGGTAGAAATGAAGGAACAAGAGTCAGTTGGGGACGAGCTACCAAGCTGTGCACTGCCATAGAAAAGTTGTATATTGTGCTGGTCGCGAGAGAGGCCTTTTCTGCCACTTTCTAAAGCCTCGGATGGATGGATGCATAAATAGCTGGAACGATTCTGGAATTGGTATCCATAATCGCCACCAAGAAGGGACAGAGTCCAGCAATTCTGCCTCCAAATCCATCTACCAACATGCAGTTGCCACCACATTGCGCAAACATTGTATCGGAATGCTATAATAATCTACAGTGAAGGATCAGCTTATTGTACGTTTCAGTGTGCACAAATGTAAGGTAACTTATAACTGAATTCATGTACCTACCTTGATTTTTTCCCTATTACAACACCTCTCAGGTTCCTCTCCATTTGAACTATGATTACCGAGTGTCCTAGTTTGTGGAAAAAATGAAAGCCTCAAAACATTAAATGATGTTGTTTGATCTTTGGTAATAAGAGTGTATTCAGGTTTACTGTGAATGTCATGAAATTGTGGGAGGTAGTAAATGTAGTTTTGTGAAAGCCTCCCAGTGATGGAAATAGTTCAATTTATAGTTTGTGAAGTTTCAAAGTCACCTATTTAATCATTTACTTGCAAGTAGGAGGCACTGGTAATAAAGAAAATTTTCTGTTTCCTTTAAATATTAAAAGTTCATAAAACTGAGGTTTACAAAGTTTTGGTTAGTAAATGATCACATTGCTGCCCGTAGTAAATTTTAAAAGGTGAGTCAGTTTCTTGCAACTTTGTCAACATTGTGTTTCACTGTAGTAAAAGTGAAAAACTGCAATAGTAGAAAATTATATGTTCATGATTGCTAAGTGTTTGTCTCTCTTGTGTATTGGAAGTGCATATTAATAGTATAACAGGATCCATAGTTTGTCTATTGTGCTAATGCTAGGTAACAAGTAACGGGAAGACCACTATTTATGAAAACCATAATTTCTTTATTCAAAAGACAGTGAATTCCATTTAACTTTCATTCTAAATAGAATAGTATTTGGTTGAGAGATATTCAACTTGTGACCAGTTCATAAAAATGCAGTGAGCTGTATTTATAATTTTATGTTAGCTAGGAAAATATTTCAACAATTATACTGAACCTATGTCCAATTAATGATTCTGCAGTGAATAGTAATAATAACGTTATAAAGACCATTCAATTTGAAAGTAATAGTGTGTTTCGTTATTTGTTATATTTATGCAAATAGTTTGTGCTGCTCTAGCTGTTAGTTCCAACCTTAACGTTAACATATGCAGGTGTCAGAGTTCATTGCACTCGCGTGTGGTAAAACATAGGTTGTGTTTGTCCGTTAAAGTTACTCGTTTTTAATTTCTTGAACAAGAATGTCGATCATCCTCTTGGCTAATTAGGCTGGCGACCGTTTGCCTTAATCTTTGAACAGTTTGGATCGGTAAATTATTGTTTGTTACTGTTTGAATATTTACGGAATTCTTTCATTTCCGATAAGCCATTTCCGTTAGGTAAAACGCGGTCAACCTAGCAAAATTCCTCTCAGAGGGTAACACTGTTCTGTTGCGTTATACCATAATTGCTTTTATTTCACAACCTGCCTCCAGCTTCGGGGTTATGGTATAACAGTAGCGGACAGGAGTGTTATAGTAAGTAATATTACATGACAATATAGACAGTTTTCCATTACCTGCATGTTTCTATGTGAAGTAATTACCGGTGTTCTCCTTGTTTTATAGAACTTGGTAATGGGGTAGGAAGTCCCTAAGCATGTTGTGTTAAACAAATCACACATTTTCGTTAATGGTCCGTAATAATTTCTGTACCGATGCTTATTTACTGCTAGCTAACCGAGCAATGCTTTTCAACTGTAAATATGAATGAGAATTGGATGTATGTCCTAATCTCCTCCCTCCTCTCTCTATCCCTCTTCGCCTTCCCCCTCCCTTTATCCATCTCCTTGTCTTCCCACCTATCTCCGTTCATCACCTGATCCCCGATCTCTGTACATCTCTTACCTATCTCCTACTCCCTTATTCTCTGTCTACATCCTCCTTGCCCTCCTTTATATCCATTTCCTTCCCCCTTCTCTCTCCATCTCCTCATACATCTCTCTCTGTCCTTATTTATTGCCATTGCAAAGAAAACCTTGCTTGAGAATAGAAGTCAAAAGGAATGCATAAATCGGTTGGAGTCATTAGTGGACGTGGTATGAGAGACCTTACCGCTGCTGGATCAGTGAGGATTCTAGCTTTAATGACAGCACTGCTCGCGGTTTTAATCTACGCACAAAACAGCAAAGTTTCCTACCACAGCTTAGTACGTTTTTGTAGCAGTATATCTCCAGTGGTTTAGGCTGTGCATCGTCTGTCAGTCAGTTACTCAGTTGGTGGAGAAGGGATTCATCCAACTGAATCTTTCCTTGAATTAGTGTGAACCGAAACAAACCAATTTCAGTACGATCATGAATTTATCGAAATGAAATAAATCGGAATCAGTTGTTCTGGAGTCATAATGGATAACAACTGAGAAATTCGATTTTCCTCCAGACGCTGTCTACACCCTTCGTCCGTCTCATTGACCCGAAGGTCATGTAGTTGGTTTGCGTTATTTGTACACCGACCGATGTTTCGACGCCTCAGTGGTTTCATTTTTTCCAAAGAAATAAACCACGAACTGAAATCAATTGAGGTTTTCAACACACCCAGGTACCACGAACTAACCTCAGTTCAATCTTTGAAATATACTAAAGATAGGAATAGCACCGAGAACACACTTTCAGCAGTCTTTGTTGCTGACATTCCGGTTTATTTTGTGCGTAAGCTCCAACTGAGAGGGTCGAACTCGACTGAACCCGCCGTAATGGATCGCGCTTGAGATATTCTAATTCAATTTGTAGTACTACTGTCTAATAATAGTAGCTTATTTTGCCACATGGTGCACTGCTGTTACTTTTCAACGTTTGAGTATGAGTCTGAGCGTAGTGTCATGAGCTGATACTCTCGATACACCAGTCTGAAATGCCAAATGCTGTTACGGGGGTGGGTACTTGTTCCAGAGCACTGCCGGATACATTGCTTGAGTCTTACATGAAAAATTCTGTACTTAAATAAACGTGATCAGCTGTGGATGTAGATCCATCCAGCCTGAGAAATAACTATAGACTAAAGACAGTGACCAAATAGCAAACTAAACGTTTAAAATACGTGTGCTAAAAGTTGACAGTATCAGATAATTACTAGTAATGGCTCGATAGTCAGTTATAAAATACATGATAACATGAAAGAGCGATAGTAGATCGTTTAAAATGGTACAACATAGCTGGCTCCGCAGCTACAGGAAACGAATGTTGCGAGGCACAAAAACGGGAGTGAAGATTTATAACGGAGGTTTTTCAAACATCACCAACGAATAAAGCAGTACACCTAGAACAGCTTATTCCAGAACTGAAAACGTAATGGCATAGAAAAGACAAGCAGCAACAGAAAGAAAAGAGCTCAAGGACATACAATGGCAAAATCTATGATATTTCTGTACATGACATACAACACCATTTTGTTGGTAGACAAGAGAAGGCTTAGTAATAATTTAACAGAGTGCGAAAATATAAGCACATTATTAATTCACTTACCGTAAAGGAGTGTCTACGTTATTTCTCGAACCTCTATATTCACAACAATGAAGCTATAAGAGCATCTGTAAAACAGCTGTCAATTCCACTGCTAAATGCAGCTTTGTCAACGCGAAGAGAGAAAAGAACATTAGACAGTGATAATATTTCGACAAGGAACGCGGACCTTTGGGAGACAGCAATAGTACCTTAAACTCCTACATTTGCAGCTTTTAGTGAGTAACATTCCCCCCGGAGTTAAAGGAGTTGTTTCTCATAGGTACAGGATGTCACGCGTGAAGCACTTACTTCATTGGTAGCGCTCTAGGAAAACAATGAGAGCAACTGGATTCATAACACCAACACTGGGAATGTTACACAAATTCGTCTGTCATTATTGGACAGTTTCTGACTGTTTTATCTCCAATGAGAGCTAAGGGGTGATTTCGGCAATCAGTGCTGCATGGAATCTTCCATTACTCACAAATACATATCGATTTGGTACTGAGTAACTATAGACAAATACGTTATTAATACAGTCATACATCGTTGGGTGAGTTTAATTTGTTTCATATTGCTTGAATGTATGCAGTTACGATGTCAGAACATAGACAACTTCGCTTTTCGAAATATTTATTACTGTTGGTCACTGCAAAATCCAGTTAGCGTTTTTAGTATGCCTGAGTAGTCCCAAAACCATGTGGAACTAAGCACGCATAGAATAATACTATTGAAAAACAAATTTAAAGCAGTGGATTATTAATTGCAAACAGTGTGGAATGTAGCGCGATTTCGGCACGCGGCAGCCCTAACCGCAGGCCCGGAGCTAAAGGCCTCTCATTATTACAAAAAACTGCGGAGCGAAAGAAAATTGAGTCAGCGGGGAACGAAATTAAAATTCTGAAAACTTGTGGGGCGTAAGGTTGAAAACTGTGCAATAATATTTTCGGACTTAAAGAAGTACTCACAGCTGCGCATTTAAATGAGAGTACATGCTAAATTTGTAGACACTATTCCGTGAGTCTCAAAGAAAATCCCTAGCAGAAATTGCCAGTGTCCGCACTCTTGTCTGTTTGACCAGCCCTCAATACAACGATGGACTTACTGCATATTTAGTGGGTTATGTTGTAGCTGATAAGGCAATGATGTGACGAATGTCCTGAGAGAGCGGTTGGATCTCTTACTCTTACAAGCACTGTAGTGGTGGTGGATTACAGAATCTGAGTTTTATCTGAAATTGGCTTTAGTGCAGAACAATTACGACTATGATTACGTATTTAATATTGCCAAAGATATTTCACTGGCATGATTTAATTTCGATTTCACACCTCCTGTGCTCCTCATCGACGTCTACATTGTTCAAATTTCCATTCCTTACATTAGGATCTACCGCAACTGCCATATCCGCTCCCCGTATCCATCGTACTAGCAACTTCTTTTTTCACCTGCTTCAATTTCCTTAGCTATTGCCTTCATAAAATGGAAACAGAACTTTGAAAACAAACACAGCAGTGCAACGCACACACCGGTGTCGAAATAAATCCGGCTTTCACATGATGGATCGCAAGCAAAAATGTAAATTAATTAAAAGCGACACCATACTTCGTCAGATGAAACAGACAAATTCAGAAATGAGATAACTAACTCGAAATTCTGAGAAACCTACTATAGCTCGTAAGTGAACACAAACCGTTAAAGTCAACTGGACAAGAAATGAATATGGCGTACTAAAGATGGAAACAACAGAAATTAGAAACCAACGGACATATAAAAAAGGGGGAAAGGAGAGATATTCATAAATGTACAACAAAGAGATGAAAGCTAGAACCACAGCACGATTATACATTAAATCCAAGGAAAGTAAAACAAAAGTAAAAAATGATAATAATAAAGTTGAAATGAGTCACGAAGAGCTGAAACAAACAGGTAGTATTAAAATTGGTGCAGTGTCCAAAAACAAAAAACAAAATTAAAATTGCGATCTCGACGGATCATTGTAAAAAAAGAGATGTGTTGCTCACATGCTTTACTGATGATGAATACATTACGGGTCTAGATGACGCCATATCCCAGTCATTCGGTCGCCCACCACCCTGAAACAAAATTAGAGTGAAGCTAGAATAAAAGCATCTAAATCGCTTCCATCCTTCGGTAAAATATTAACGACTACAAGACATGTGCTGAGCAGCTGAGACTCCTTGAACAAGAAAGACATCCCTACCTGTGTCTTCATGAGACTAACGCTCTTGTACTTGGAGACTTGGCATCCATAGAAAAAACAGTCTTACTGATACCAGAACGGATTCTGGTGTAGCAGTGTCCATGAAGGTCGCCTGCCCCTCTATTGCAACAGAGGGTCTCACAGAGACTGCTGATGAACGTCAGTAATGCTACGCAGTATTGCTCACCTCAAACGCACTGTTCAGTTGGAAGTGGATCACCACAGAAGAGAACACTCCCACATCTAGATCCGTCTGCCAGACGAATCAGATTGCGAATGAAAGCCGTAGAGAAGAATATTCAGAAACGCCGATCGGACGCTTTACAGCCAGCTGGCTGTTTTGGAACATTTTGAAAGTGTGCAAGGCTCGCGGCGGAGTTTTATGGCGGAGGGAGGGGAATGTCTTATGTATCCATTTGGAAGAGGCATCAAAGATTCTCTGCGGCCACTTGGTGGAACGACGAGTAACGCATCTCTTCCGGACAGGGGTCATGCGCAGTTTCAAGGGGTATCTCATAGCTGGAAACCTCATTACCTTTCGGGTGACGATGACAAAGGCGGGAAGCATGAAGAGTAAGAAGAGGTCGTATAAAGAGTTCCTGAATTCCGTCAATAAATCAACATCAGAAAGTAAAGTTTGGGGACCCATTAGGAGGAATTACAGGTAGAATTCACAGCTCCAAATGTCAGCTGTACAAGAATAGAGAACTCTCTGAACAACATAGTAGTTGAATTTTATCAGAGTTTATCAGCTGCATTGACCAGCGGACCACACAGGATATCCGTTTCACCAACGTTGAGGGAACACAGCAGTCCCCTGTCCCTGTGGGAGTTGGGTTCATCGACCACAGTCCGTCACACTGCTTCTGGTCACGGCCTGATAACATACAGCATGTTAAAAGACTTAAATTAGAGGTCAAAAGAAATCCCCGTTCAACTTTTCAATTATATTTGGCTAACAGAAGTACTTACGGTCTCCAGGAAAGCAGCCACGTCACTCACAGTTTTAAGTCCATCGAAATGACAGACTGTGGAGAATGTAGAGCTGCTGCGACCTCATCATGTATCTGAACTGTTAATAATTGGCAACCAATGCTGTACAATCGCAATAAAGTCATGAGATGTTCAACTGACTCTTTTATTAGAACATGTTACGCGTTTCGGGATTACACCCATTTTCAGACGTCACAAACTTCAACTCCTTTCTAACCAACAGGGCGTATAGCCTTGAAAACTCAAAGAAAGTATCCAATAACATATGACTGTAACTACGACACAAGCGCAAACAGTTATAGTCATATGTTATTGGACACTTTCTTTGAGTTGTCAAGGCTGTACGCCTGGTTGGTTAGGAAGGAGTCGAAGTTTGTGATGTCTGGAGACGGGTGTAATCCCGAAACGCGTAACATGTTCTAATAAAACAGGCAGTTGAACATCTCATGACTTTATTGCGATTGTATAGCATTGGTCGCCAGTTATGAACATAAAAATGATCGCAGCCTTCAGACGGGATTTTATGTCCTGCATATCATATCTGAACTGTTTCCGGACTTTTTATGGCTCTTAATTTTGGAAGAAACTAAAACTAACGCTTCTGTAGAATGTGCAACGCACAAGTTATGAAAAGAGTGGCCGTCAGTCACAACAACAAATCGTTTCTTTTTTCGGTTTGTTATCATATGCTGTTGATACACAAAACAATTCTGTCTTCTCCTTTCACTGTTCACGAAAGGTCGCAGGAGAAAGCCTAAAACCAACTTTCGAATCGTGACAATACTACCTTGCACGTTGACTGTTGACAATTATTCTACCTACAAGAGCACAAGTATTAACTTCTGCACTTTAATATTTTGGTGCAGAGCATTCTTTCTATGATAAACGGAACTTTTTGATGCGTAACAAGCAAACCTTTTGTCTCTGTTTCCCATCTTTCTTGAAGTCCGCCCCCGGTAGCTGAGTCGTCAGCGCGACAGAATGTCAGTCCTAAGGGCCCGGGTTCGACTCACAGCTGGTCGGAGATTTTCTCCGCTCAGGGACTGGGTGTCGTGTTGTCCTCATCATTTCATCCTCATCGATGCGCAAGTAGCCGAAGTGGCGTCAAATCGAAAGACTTGCACCCGGCGAACGGGCTAACCGACGGGAGGCCCTAGTCGCACGACTTTTGCATCATTCTTCAAAGAAGGAAGAAAAAATAGTGTTTAACACACCGTCGACAGCTGTTCTTGAGGTGCGTTCTTGTGACATTCTGCACAAGCAACCGAAACACAGGCAGTTATTTCAACTCAGCATTCATTCATTTATTTAATCTTATCTCATTAGCTCCACCATGTCAACTCTTACATCGGACCAGTGTTTCCCACGCACAGTATCTATTATACCATAGATATCTAAGAAATAACAACATTAATAAGACAACCGGTATTGAAATGATTGTATGTTTGAAGTGACAGTGTGAATAAAATATAGCCGCGCGGGGTAGCCGTGCGGTCGAGGGCGCCTTGCCATGCCTCACGCGGCTATCCCAGTCGGAGGTTCGAGTCCTCCCTCGAGCATGGGGGTGTGTGGTGTCGTTAACGTAAGTTAGCTGAAATTAGATTAAGTAGTGTGTAAGCCTAGGAAGCGATGACCTTAGCAGTTGGTCCCATAGGAACTTACCACAAATTTCCAAAAAAGATGGTTCAAATGGCTCTAAGCACTATGGGACTTAACATCTAAGGACATCAGTCCCCTAGACTTAGAACTACTTAAACCTAATTAACCTAAGGACATCACACACATCCATGCCCGAGGCAGGATTCGAAGCTGCGACCGTAGTGGTTGCGAGATAGTGATAATATCAATAATAATGATATATCGAAGCCACTCAGACTGGCCGCGTGGTTTGAGGCGTTACGTCACGGACTATGCGGCCCCTCGCGTCGGAGGTTCGAGTCCTCCCTCGGGCATGTGTGTGTGTGTGTGTGTGTGTGTGTGTGTGTGTGTGTGTGTGTGTTGTCCTTAGAATGAGTTAGTTTAAGTAGTGTGTAAGTCTAGGGACCGATGACCTCAGCAGTTTAGTCCCTTAGGAATTCACACACATTTGATATATCGACTCCTGAGAAAAGGAAATTTAAGGAGACTGCATCGATTTAGAATACTGGGAAATGAGGAAGATCAGGTTGGAAGGAGGAATATAGAAGGGTCAAGTGTGCGTAGAGGGACATTGGTAATCCATATTGCTGCTTTAGCAGACGTGTCATTACTTGTCTTCTGAGGCTGTAGATGTTATTTAGTTTTGTAATATTATGCGGAAGTTGCACCAGAGTCGGGTTCCTGCGGCTGAGAAGGACTTCGAGAAGGTGGCTGAACGATATACTGAGACCGAAAGGTTTTGCTCTGGTGGGAACGAGTTGTTCTGCCTTGATTTTCAAACAAGAGCGTTAAGGCAGAGGAGAGATTTGAAAGACAGTGTTCACTGATAAGGCAGTAGAGAAGGCAGAGTATATGGAAATCTCTGCATTTGTCTGCAAGCAGCCAGGATAGCTGTGCACATGATTGTGAAATACGATCAAAGACTCGAACATAACAGATATAACGAACACAGGCATTCATAATCAATTCCAGGCGCCATGAGCTTTCCTAAGAAAAACCTTGAAGGATATCATCGCTGTCATCAGTGATTGTAAGTATTTGTACAGTTTTACTTTTCAGGTCAAGAGGGAGCAGATTTTTATATTTCTATAGGACATAGAAAGGTGCTGATGCCTTCTTGTTCACTGTAGTTACGTGCTCAACCCAATTTAGCTTTTCATCTGTTACTATCCCTACACACATTCCTGCAAGAGAGATTTGTCCCATTTATGGCTAAAAGAGGTAGGGATTGCCGGTATTCCTGGCTAATGAGCTTAGGCTAGCTGACGACACATCATTTCCGTAGATATTAACCGATATAGGTGCACCCGTGGTCTAGAAGTGCCGGCACGGTAGCTCAGCGTGTTCGGTCAGAGGGCTAATTGGTCTCTGTAATACAAAACTGAGTGGAGGGACCCACGGATGTCATGTGACGCCCGATGCGACCAAATACGACGAACAAAAAACTGGGTAGCGTCTTTGACTAGTAATCAAAACGTTACCGTTCCCGGGTTTGAAACCCGTCACTGTTAAAATTTTGATTAATAATCACCATTGCGGGCCGATACTTACTGTATAAGAAGTCACCCTCGTTCTGCGAACGGTCTTGTCAAAGAGGACGGAGGAGCGGACAGAGGTTCAGGGAACTCTCTTGTCCTCAGGGTGGGAAACTGCCCCTAAAGGCGGAGAAATCAGCAGTGATCAGCGGCATGAGGGTGCAAAAGGCAATGAAATCACTACATTAAAGACACATAACGTGTATTCACAGAATATGTTGCCTGTAATTGATAAAGTGACACGATGATCTCTTCATTGTCAAAAGATTCTGGAATAGTCTCCTATTCAGATCTCCGGGAGGATACTGCCAAGGGGGAGGTGACCATGAGAGAAAGACTGAACAACCAACAAAAGGATAACATTCCACGAGTCGGAGCATGGAATGGCAGAAGCTTGAATGAGACAGGGAAACTAAAAAACCTAAAAAGGGAAAACCAAGGCTCAATCTAGATATAGTAGGGGTCAGTGAACTGAAATGGAAAGAAGACAAGGATTTCTGGTCAGCTGAGAATAGGGCCGTATGGACAGCAGCAGAAAATGGTGTAACGGGAATAGCATTCGTTATGAATAGGAAGGTCGGACAGAGAGTGTCTTACTATGAACAGCTCAGTGACAAGGTTGTTCTTATCAGAACTGACAGTAAATCAACACCGACAACGATAGTTCAGGTATAGATGCTGACGTCGCAAGCTGAATATGAACAGATAGAGAAAGTGTATGCGGATATTGAAAGGGTAATGCAGTATGTAAAGGGGGACGAAAATCTAATAGTCATGGGCGACTGGAAAGCAGTTGTAGGGGAAGGAGTAGAAGAAAGGTTACAGGAGAATATGGGCTTGGGACAAGGAATGAAAAAGGAGAAAGACTAATTGAGTTCTGTAACATGTTTCAGCTAGTAATAGCGAATACCCTGTTCAAGAATCACAAGAGGAGGAGGTATACTTGGAAAAGGCCGGGAAATACGGGAAGATTTCAATTAGATTACATCATGGTCAGACAGAGATTCCGAAATCAGATATTTGATTGTACGGCGTACACAGGAGCAGATATAGACTCAGATCACAATATAGTAGTGATGAAGAGTAGGCTGAAGTTGAAGACATTAGTCAGGAAGAATCAATACGCAAAGAAGTGGGATACGGTAGTTCTAAGGAATGACGAGATACGTTTGAAGTTCTCTAACGCTATAGATACAGTAATAAGGAATAGCGCAGTAGGCAGCACAGTTGAAGAGGAATGGACATCTCTAAAAAGGGGCATCACAGAAGTTCGGAAGGAAAACATAGGTACAAAGAAGGTAGCTGCGAAGAAACCATGGGTAACAGAAGCAATACTTCAGTTGATTGATGAAAGGAGGAAGTACAAACATGTTCCGGGAAAATCAGGAATACAGAAATACAAGTCGCTGAGGAATGAAATAGATAGGAAGTGCAGGGAAGCTAAGACGAAATGGCTGCAGGAAAAATGTGAAGACATCGAAAAAGATATGATTGTCGGAACGACAGACTCAGCATACAGGAAAGTCAAAACAAACTTTGGTGACATTAAAAGCAACTGTGGTAATATTAAGACTGCAACGGAAATTCCACTGTTAAATGCAGAGGAGAGAGCAGATAGGTGGAAAGAATACACTGAAAGCCTCTATGAGGGTGAAGATTTGTCTGATGTGATAGAAGAAGAAACAGGAGTCGATTTAGAAGAGATAGAGGATCCAGTATTAGAATCGGAATTTAAAGAGCTTTGGAGGACTTACGGTCAAATAAGGCAGAAGGGATAGATAACATTCCATCAGAATTTCTAAAATCATTAGGGGAAGTGGCAACAAAACGACTATTCACGTTGGTGTGTAGAATATATGAGTCTGGCGACATACCATCTGACTTTCGGAAAAATATCATCCCCACAGTTAGGAAGACTGCAAGAGCTGACAAGTGCGAGAATTACCGCACAATCAGCTTAACAGCTCATGCATCCAAGTTTCTGGCAAGACTAATATTCAGAAGAACGCAGATGAAAATTGAGGAGGTGTTAGAAGACGATGAGTTTGGCTTTAGGAAAGGTAAAGGCACCGGAGAGGCAATTCTGACGTTGCGGCTGGTAATGGAAGCAAGATTAAAGAAAAATAAATACAGGTTCCTAGGATTTTTCTACCTAGAAAAAGAATTTGACAATGTAAAATGGTGCAAGATGTTCGAAATTCTAAGCAAAATAGGGGTAAGCTACAGGGAGAGATGGGTAATATACAAAATGTACAACAGCCAAGAGGGAATAATAAGAGTGGACTACCAAGAACGAAGTGCTCGGATTAAAAAGGGCTTAATACAGGGATGTAATCTTTCGCCCCCTCTGTTCAGTCTGTACATCGAGCAAGCAATGATGGATATAAAAGAAAGTTTCAGGAGTAGAACTGAAATTCAAGGTGAAAGTTTATCAATGATACGATTCGCTGATGACATTGCTATCCTGAGTGAAAGTGAAGAAGAATTACATAATCTGCTAAGTGGAATGAGTAGTCTAATGAGTACAGTATGTGGATTGAGAGTAAATCGAAGAAAGACGAAAGTAATTATATGTAGCACAAATGACAACAGCGAGAAATTTAATATCAGAGATTGGAATAGTCAGAAGACTGATGACCTAAAAAAAAGGACCTAATACCAAGCCCTGTGTGAGCCTTATACTGTCTGGTTCCATTGTTACTTTATGGTGCCGAACATGATACACACTGCTACCATATGATTTAATAATGAACATAGATTTAAGTGTAGTACACGCAAAAATTATATAAATTTCTTGTGGAGCTTAATTACTTAATTTAAGATGTATTTGATTACCATTTGTCGTCCGCAGACCTGCTAAAAAAGTGGCGTATCGCACTGGAGCAGTCATCAGTAGTCAGCTAACACCTCTGTACTCTACCGATTCTGAAAGCGTAGCTCCGTAACCGACACGACGAAACCTCTCACGACGTCTGTCGCTGACTGCAGTTAGGGAAAAAGTGAAAAAGTGAGCTGAGAAGACAACATTCGAGGGACATGTATGACCCAGCCGTTTTCATGCAACATTCACATAGCAGATTTATAATCACCAAGGAAGTAAGCTATGTCTCACGTGAACGTCACATACGCAAGTCTTTCAACACTTATCAGTAATTCTTTGAAGCGTCTGTCAGCAGTGATCACCCTCATTTGCGGACAGTATCTCTCACTTTCACCTAACTCAAATCTAGAATTTGTTGCACGTGTCCGAAAAGTCTTGTAGTGGGTTTGCTGATAACTTCATCACACTCAACACCAACACCAACGGCAGGAGACCGACGTTTCTATTTCCAAGCTGAATTTTATTTCTGTTTAGTAATTTATCCCTTATGCTATGGTGCTTTGCTCCTCCTATCGCACCCTCAGACAACAAAGCAGTTCTTGGTCCAGCCTGTTGCATTGTCATAAGAATAGTGATTACTTGCAAATAACCGTAGACAAGCCGGTAGTGCGTATTTTCAACAAGTGAAGACTTGTGTCAAAGCTGTGTTCCACCCCGACACCTTGAATATTCGTCAAGTAACAAACAGTGAAAAAAAAAAGAAACTTCCCAAACTCTGTTTTTCGTGCTTAAAGTATGTAGTTGTTGGACCCCGTTCAAGGAACGTCAACTCAGCAGTCTTACCTGGCCTTTTCTTAATGTTGTGATCAGGCTAGGTAATGTGACAGCTGATTATGGCAAATATTTCAATGTACGCAAACGACTGTTTCACTGGAGCACCACTGACGATCCCAGGATAAATTAAGGAAATGCTGGAGATATAACCAAAAAAGATGAAAAAAATCATGGCGAACGATGTTCCTTGGCAAATAAAACTTATTTTAAAAAAGCTGATGTGACAAAGAAAAAACATTTCCAAATTTGGAACTGCTGTGTCGTCCGAACAAGACACAACCAGGACAAAAGCATCACAAATGCCAAGATGTGAGTGTCATAGACACTCGCCACTTGCGCGAGTTCCACCAGCGCCACAGGCGGCACTGATTATGAAGATATCGACTACACCTCGGCCAACTGTCGGCCGAGTACAATCCGCCAATGACCGGATGACAACGGACAGAAGCCTACTCGCCCACTTGGTTATAGATCATCTTCCAGGGCTGATTGAGACAGAGAACGTCGTTTAGTGAACTCTAAGAAGTGGACAGACAGTTGTACAATTGCATTTGCTATGTACTGTGAAGTTTACCTACGATTATTTGCACTTGTACACTGACGGCCTTTTTTTGTGTTATATTACAAACAGTATTGCAGGCTTCATGATTCAACTAGTTACAAAGATAAGTCAACCTTTTAACTCATTTGTGTGACTTTGTTATTAATTTGTTGGAGTGTTGTAAAACCTTCGTTCTCCTATTCTGTTACCCGACCCTGGGGCATAGCAGTGTAATGGTGGCAGGAAGAAATTGTCTTAGCGGTGTACTGCACCAGGAGCCGTTACACGAACTCACAGTCTCGGCCTCCACAGCAGTGGTGACGCGGTCTTTACAAAACTGTCGACGAAGGTTTGCAAAAGGAACCATATCGAAAATCTGCCTTATAACAAGTAAAAACCATATGAAATATCTACAACGTGTTAGTCCGTGTTATTCGATTTCAAGGTTCTTCTTGAAGGCCTTTCATTGAATTCATAAACTCAACAGCGACGTCAGTATACTTGATGAAGCCAAAATAACTTTTAATATCAAGAGTCACGCCTTTGGAGAAGACAGCAACCTTCTCGTACTCCATACTGAACGCTGATGTGTTCAAATTTTGTTGCTTTTACTGTGATATCTGCTTACTGAAACGAACAAAACTTTAGATAATACATTCATGTAACCTTCCTCAGTATTTTTATTGTTGAATCTTCTCAAAAGCCTTAGATAATACCATTTATATTCCGACCTCTATGAAAAAGAACCAGCACAGAATAGGTTTTCGTGTACCAAGAGCGCTTTTCATGCTGAGCTTCAGACATTATGTTTCTCTCAGGCTCTCCCTTAGGGACTAGGAGCTCTGTGTGTGATTCTCTAAGCTGGAATACCGATCATTTGCATACCCAAGCATGTAATAAACTTAATGCTAATTTGACTTCCGCTTCATACTTCTACAATATCAGTGGTAAACAGCGTATTTCTCTTATGTAAGACCAACATCTGCGTAGTTTTCAAAGAGGAGTTAGTTGGCAAGCAGTTACAGAATGACGCTGAAGTAAAAGAGATGACACATGAGTGGTCCACTAGAAAAATTCTGTAGCATTCACACTTTCCGACAGTATGTTGTTAAGCAAAGGCGATGGTTGTTGAGTGTAACCATTCCACAAACATCTCATTGCACTCAAAGAAGTTATTAAATGCGGAAATGAATCACTTTCAGTCCTTTCGAGGTTAATATCCTTTCCTGAAGTAACATTTCTTTCTCATTTTCTTACGGAGTTACTTCATTAAACAAATGAAATCACATATAATTACAAGACTGAAACTAAACTATCGATTTTCAGAGTGTATTTCTTTTCATACAGTTTGATCAGACCAGTAACTGCCCGAGTGCTAGCGTGGGTGTGTGAGTTGGAAACCATAGCGAGGACATCAGTCCGTTCACAATTACAGAGCTAAATTAAAGTTAATTGGACTAAGCTAATCACGTATGTGGGACCCACTCGTTAGCAGTCTGGCATGCTCTGCAAATTCATAGCGTTCTCACATAGCTCAAAATGCAACTGGCTTGAAATGATCCATCTGTATTCCTGCTTATATTTACGCTGTCGTTGTGGTGGTACCGCACTGCTTCCAACTATATAGTAAGCTGTTCGTGGGTAATACAATATCGCTTTTTCTGTCACTCCCCCTCATTTTCCAAGGCGGATAATAGAGGTACTGAAACACTGCCTGGCCGAGATGAACACGGAAACAATGGACGACCAACGCTTTGTCCTTCGGGCAAGAGAGAACGCAATTTCAGAGGATTAAAGGTGCTGCGATGAAACGCAGCAGCAAGCAATATTTAAAATTATGAAATCCGCAGTGTGTAACTGCTATTTACCTGTGGTGTCTGAAAATCAAAGCACGGTTGCTGCCCATTGTCAAAACACCATGCGGTCAGTTTTGCAATACAAATTAAAGAGGAGTAATCTCTCTCTCTCTCTCTCTCTCTCTCTCTCCCTCTCTCTCTCTCTCTCTCTCTCTCTCTCTCTCTCTCTCTCTGTTTGTGTGTGGGGTGTGTGGAGCGTGTTTGGTGTGTTTGTATTTCAACTTCGGGCACGTCCAATTCTTTCCTTTCTGTTTGTGTGTTATAAAACAATAAATTTACTGATACTTTTTTTTCTGTGATACAAAAAATCGGGCGCCCAGATTGATAATACAGAGAGTTTAAAAAACTGTACTTATCAAGACCAGAAAGATCTCCTATAAACATATGCCCGAAAACAAATAGTCGTTGAGACATGTGCCATATTATGCCATGATAGAAACCTCTCTGTGGACACTACAGCAGATCCTCAGTGTGGTCAGCACTCAATTAGCGCTCTCCTCAAAGAGTTGTGAACTGCCCTACGACTTGGTGAAACTCATGACACGCCCGTTCGTGTGACAGTTTTTCTGTTATAAATTCCTATGTAGCTGCATTTAGACCATTTTGAAATAACAACCTCTCTCAAAACCTTGGCATTTAAGTTTTTCTAGTTGTTAGCCCTTGTATATATGATATAAAATTTGTACATTGATTGCAGACTATAGAAAAAATGTTAAAGTAGAATTTAACAATGACAGAACACAGATTTAGGGAAGTGAAACGTCTAGAGATTTATATAAGTCAAGATAAACTTTTAAAAACAATTAAAACACTTATTTGCCATCAGTAGCGCAGACAAGAATCAGACATTGCTGCATGATTCTACCGTGTTCTATCATATTAGTCAGTTCTGAGCAAAAAGATTAATCCTCGGATACATTATCCACACGAGTAAATTCTGTTTTTAGTTTTTTACAGAACACCAGTTAATAAAAATTACAACTAAACTGCAAACTGTCTTAGTACACGTTTACAAATCACACTGAGGTTTGAGAAATTACATTTATTTTACAATAAGCCAGAAAATTTATAAAGCTTGTCTTGAGATTAGCAAACGTTTACATTAATTTAAAAACCACATAAAATATTCAGTCAGCCTTTAACTTAAGCCTGATAGTTAAAATTAATTTATTTCTTAAGCACTACCTACTCCTCTGACTAGTGTGTTTCTCAAAACTTCTGACTGCGTTACTCTTTCTCTCTGACTTTACATGAATAAGATAACAAAACTAAACAGTTTATCAAATAATCATTCGTCACCTACAGTAGGGCTAGAGTTCTACTTCCTTGACAGTCAGACTCTATCTGTTTTGAATAGAATTATACAGACCAGGTGCTTTGCTTGTGTCTCTGAGAAACAGCCGAAAAACTATGGCTCGAGCCCAGTTTAGCAAGGCTGATATTTCGACACGGCTCAAAAATAGAGAAATTTCTTTGTACTTCCATCGAAACAATGTATTTTTGGAAAATTTCCTCTCTCGCCTCCTTTTGCACTTTTAAAATGGAGCCTGGTATTCTTTAGTAGCAGTCCGTTCTGTTAGGCAGTGAGTTGCCACATTTGATTAGAGCAGTAGCGAGGCAGTTAAGAAACTTAGTTTGTGTCTACGTTGCAACCCTAGCACTGAAACAGCGACCTTGAATTAACTACAAAACAGAGCCATAAAATAACAATAATTCCTGTTATCTGTAGAACATGTATTATCATGCTGTAAAGTATCCTAACGAGCTAAAACGCGTTCCGCCTGATTTCATGCACGTCACATAATGTACCGTTCTTGCACGTCTTGTAATCTCTTTTAGGTGCAGTTGTCTGGCAATACAAAATGGCTGCCACAAGAGACAACACTGTACTACGTGGCAAACAATTCAGAAGTAGATTAATACCACGATGTTGCCATTATTGGGAAACACGTTATTAGTGATGAGACAGTCCTTAAAACTTACAAATTCAAATCCATTACACTAAATAACTTATGAAAAACGCTATTACTCTCAGTAGCATATGAGACCACTAGAGTCCGAATCACGAACGACGGCGGTTGACGCAGCTCAATACATGGCTGGGGATTGCATCGCTGACGGTTGCAAGCGACGATTGCAGTAAGTGCAAACACGAGCTCTGCAATATAAGAAAGCGTGTGTACTGCAAAGTGTGTCTCTTGATTGTTTGTCCACAATTTATCGCTTACCACCACTATTAGCGTTGACATGTCCCAACAAATAGAATAAAAACTCACTAAACAACTCGCTTCGATCACGTTTAATGCTCGCACTGGCTACAACATTCACAGCGGAGTGCAGAGAACGCTACTAAGCGCTCATTTGTTCTCGGAGAATTAGGGATGGGAAAATAACGATACAGTTATTTTAGTTCTGAATAACCGGTATTTTTCGGTAATTGTTTAGTGTCGGTTCCAATAGGTCTCTTCCATTTTTTTATAGTAATCGCAAAAAACAGCATATCCATTTGCCATAGCAGCACTGTTAATCTTCTTTTTAACTATTTTTTAAATTCGTAGTCAAAGCCTCACAAATAATCAAAAGTTGTACAAAGACAATATTAGTTTATGGACAGCTAAATCGAATGTAAAATTCTGTCTACAGACTTGACGGAATATCCGCTTAAATTCTGGTCTTATATTAATCAATAGACTGGCCGAAGCCATCTGTCTAGACACTCTGTGTTGATAATGGCAGTGAAACGGAGGACTACACAGAAAAGGCCGAAATAGAAAACCTCTTTTCCCGAAAATATTTCACAGAGCAAGATCTCACTGTAATGCCTCACTGTAATACCTCTTCATCTGTCGCACAAACGACAAATTGGGTGATTTCGAACTTACTGACAATGGGATAGAACATCAACTGAAATCGTTCAGATCGCTTAACACCAGTACGATTCTACATAGAGAATGCGAAAGAACTTGTCCCCTTGTAGCAGTAATGTGCCGTTGGTGTTTGGAGGACCGAAGGGTTCCTGATTATTGGCAGAAGAAACGGGTCATTCCCGTTATCAATAAGGGTCATCAAACAGATGCACAGAACCATAGGTCTGTACCTCTGACGTCGCTCATTTGTAGAATTTTTAAACATGTCTTATGTCGGCGTATTATGACCTTCCTGAAGTGCTCCGGCGTAACATCAAGCGCCGTGCCGTCACGTTGGCCTGGAACGGTACAACAGAGAAGGCTGTGAGACGATGTCAGCCAATAGAACGCTGACTAAGACGACACCATGACGGGGGCGGCACGTATACGAAGAGAATATAAGCGCCGTTTCAGGTAGCCACTGCCACACTAGCAGAGCCGCGCTAGAAGAGCCGTACTAGTAGACAAGCTGTGATCCAAACGATTTAGCCGTGACTTGTGATCTATATTTATTGCTTGCATAGAAGTTGTATATATCGAAGGACATTGATTATTTGCATGTCGCCAATTGCTTGCGACACCTCGCTATGAAAGAGCAAAGTTAAGTATTGTCAATTTAACTTTATTAAAAAATCTCCATTAATAAGATTTGCTTGAATGTTGTCTAGCTATCCGAGAAAACAGCTTCCTAGCCACCCGATATTAGACTACAGGGCAGGATACACATGAAGGCAGAAATCTAGTTTGTAGGAACCCACATTGTTTCCTGAAACCACGCTCTAGTGAAACCCATATCGTCCTGATCCTAAACGAGACCCGGAAATCAGTAGATACAGGCGCTCAGGTATATGGCGGGTTCCTTCGTCGGAAGGCATTCAAAACAGTTCCTCACTGCCGCCTAATGAAAAAAATACTAGCGTAAGGAATATCAGACCAAACACGAGATTGGACTGAAGAGTTTCTAGCAAACAGACCACAGCATGTTATTCTGAAATGACATAGTTCTTCAGACATAAATCTAACTTCGGACGTGAGCCAGACGAGTGTTATAGGACCACTACTTTTCACAATATATTCACCATCCAGAATTCTCTGACCACCGACCTGCAATCGATATAAACCAAACCAGGTGATAGCGTCATCTGGCGAGGAATGACTGCTTTTCAGACACAAGCCCGCCCCAATATCAGTGAGCGTGCTGTACGCGTGATGTAGCTAAGTTTGAGTGAGGGCAGACTGTTAGGGCCCGATGGCTCGGAACAAGCTTTTCGGAAACTACATGACTTATGGCGTTTTCGAGGAATGCTATTAGCGTCTTCAACACGTGGAGAAACCAAGGTGAAACCACGTCCAGACGTCTTGGGACTGGGCGGTCACTCCTCTCTATAGATATCGGACTTCGTAGGCTGGGCAGGCTGGTAAAACAGAACAGCCGGCCAACTGTGGCGCCACTACCAGCAGACTTTAATCCTGAGTAGAGTACAAGCGCGTCTGGACACACAGCGTTCACTTTGCGGCACTTCTGCGAGCTCGCGGAAGCCCTACACGATCTTAGGCAGGTATTCCAGTTTCTTTAGCTCTTCAGTCACTGTGTCAAGATCTTGGTTCATATCCACGTTGATGTTATGGGCCTTTAATTTAGTGGATTACTCCTGCTGGTTCGCTTGAATATTCTTGTGACTTGCGCAATTTTCCTGTCTTTGGGTACGGATCTTTCGCCGAGTGAGCGTTTGCATATGATTCTTAAGTTTGAACTATTTCATGAGCTTACTCTGAAAGGAACATAGCTGGTTTACAGTCTCGACAGGAAGACTTGCTTTTGTTAAGTGATTTTAGGTTTTTCAGTACTCTGAGGAGATACTTCTAACCTGCTCATGTTGGCAGCTGTTCTTGATTCGAATTCTGGAATATTTACTTCGTCTTCTTTAGTGAAGTAATTTCGTAAGGCTGTGTTTAGTAACTCTGCTTTGGCAGCACTGTCATCGATAGTATTTCCATTGCTATTGAGCAGAGAAGGCATTGATTATGTCTTGCCACTAGTATAATTTACACATGACCATAATCTCTATGCATTTTCTGCCAGATTATGAGACGAAATTTCGTTAGGGGAGCTATTATAAGCATTTCGCCTTGACGTTCAAGCTAAATTTCAAGCCTTTGTAAAAATAACTAAACTTTGTGGCAGATCAGCTCCTTCGTTCGTTAATTTATTTGCTAAAAGTCTCCCAATAATGTCGTCGATATTTTTTCTTTGAATCCAAGCCACATCTCGTCTATACTTTCATTGATAATTTGGAAAGTGTGGAGATTGTCTCTCAGGAAGGCATCAGGCTAATTTCTATTTGTTATATTAAATAGATATATTTTTCGTTTATTTTTGGTGGAATTGGGAGTTACTGTATTCAGTCTTACTCGACAACGAATATCTTACGTTAAGTGAACTTTCCATTCTTATAAATAAAGAACCCAGTTAATAGATACATGCAGCCTGTGTTATACACTCCTGGAAATGGAAAAAAGAACACATTGACACCGGTGTGTCAGACCCACCATACTTGCTCCGGACACTGCAAGAGGGCTGTAAAAGCAATGATCACACGCACGGCACAGCGGACACACCAGGAACCGCGGTGGTGGCCGTCGAATGGCGCTAGCTGCGCAGCATTTGTGCACCGCCGCCGTCAGTGTCAGCCAGTTTGCCGTGGCATACGGAGCTCCATCGCAGTCTTTAACACTGGTAGCATGCCGCGACAGCGTGGACGTGAACCGTATGTGCAGTTGACGGACTTTGAGCGAGGGCGTATAGTGGGCATGTGGGAGACCGGGTGGACGTACCGCCGAATTGCTCAACACGTGGGGCGTGAGCTCTCCACAGTACATCGATGTTGTCGCCAGTGGTCGGCGGAAGGTGCACGTGCCCGTCGACCTGGGACCGGACCGCAACGACGCACGGATGCACGCCAAGACCGTAGGATCCTACGCAGTGCCGTAGGGGACCGCACCGCCACTTCCCAGCAAATTAGGGACACTGTTGCTCGTGGGGTATCGGCGAGGACCATTCTCAACCGTCTCCATGAAGCTGGGCTACTGTCCCGCACACCGTTAGGCCGTCTTCCGCTCACGCCCCAACATCGTGCAGCCCGCCTCCAGTGGTGTCGCGACAGGCGTGAATGGAGGGACGAATGGAGACGTGTCGTCTTCAGCGATGAGAGTCGCTTCTGCCTTGGTGCCAATGATGGTCGTATGCGTGTTTGGCGCCGTGCAGGTGAGCGCCACAATCAGGACTGCATACGACCGAGGCACACAGGGCCAACACCCGGCATTATGGTGTGGGGAGCGATCTCTTACACCGGCCGTACTCTCTGGTGATCGTCGAGGGGACACTGAATAGTGCACAGTACATCCAAACCGTCATCGAACCCATCGTTCTACCATTCCTAGACCGGCAAGGGAACTTGCTGTTCCAACAGGACAATGCACGTCCGCATGTATCCTGTGCCACCGAACGTGCTCTAGAAGGTGTAAGTCAACTACCCTGGCCAGCAAGATCTCCGGATCTGCCCCCATTCAGCATGTTTGGGACTGGATGAAGCGTCGTCTCACGCGGTCTGCACGTCCAGCACGAACGCTGGTCCAACAGAGGCGCCAGGTGGAAATGGCATGGCAAGCCGTTCCACAGGACTACATCCAGCATCTCTACGATCGTCTCCATGGGAGAATAGCAGCCTGCATTGCTGCGAAAAGTGGATATACACTAGTGCCGACATTGTGCATGCTCTGTTGCCTGTGTCAATGTGCCTGTGGTTCTGTCGGTGTGATCATGTGATGTATCTGACCCCAGGAATGTGTCAATAAAGTTTCCCCTTCCTGGGACAATGAATTCACGGTGTTCTTATTTCAAGTTCCAGGAGTGTAGATAGAGGATACTGACCAGCAGACCACATCACCTTCTTGCTTCCAATGGTACAGTTGTACAGAGACAAGAAGATGACATAAAATAAGCCCCTTCAAGTGGCAGAAATTACGTACAAAATTTTTAAAAACAAACTGACTCATCTTACTTCCCACGAAGCTAGAATTTGAGTGTCCATTAAATTACGTATTAAAGAAATTCATTCAGTGAAAGCACTGAAGGAGACAAAGAGGATTTAATAGAATTTGTAACACCAATTAATTAAATTGAAAGTAATTACAATTAACTGCTCTAAAATGTAGTGAGAAAAGTGAAACAGCACCCCGAAAATTTTTGGGTGCTGAGGTACGAACTTAAGGCCCGAGAGGGATGCAGTCACATAAGAAAAACCAGACGTTGAAACTACCGCTTCAGTTGTAAAGTTATATTATTATCACACGACCGGTTTCGGGCTCCTATAAGCCTGTCTTCAGGTGTCGTAACTTGGTGCTGTGGCCTCCGAGCGCCATGAAAGCGCTTGTTTTTTGTGGGAACAACCCAGCTCAGTGCCACTACAGTGCTATTGTTTGGGACATTTTAGAGTAATGGTCACTGAGATCCACGGGATAGCCCACAGGACGGCGCCATATGCAACACCCCAATTATCATATTCCGTTGGCGCCTGCCAGAAAGCTACCTGCGTAAAGTCATGGCGGAGGATATGATACACTGCTCGACTGCTACGTCAGGACTTGTTTGCAGTCACTGTCGGGATTTGGAGGAAAGGAGTGGTACTGGCGCCTAGGTTGACGAAGCACTGTTGTGGGAGTCTAGACGAATTTTTTGTGAACCCCATAATTGGCAAAAGTTTTGTTTACCGTGACGATTGGCCGAGTGTTGGCACAGTGGAGGGGTGGTTCTCTGGGTGCGGGGCTGACAAAAATTGAAGTGAGTTGTTTCCCGGCCGCCGAAGGCAGCAGGGTAATTTAATTCCCAGTATCACTTGTTCAGTCACACGGACAAATACTTAGTCTTTTTTTCTTTTTTTGCGCAGGCACTTCAGTCGTTCTTCAAGATCTAGCCCATCTCCATGCAGCGGCGCCGACCGATGTGGCGGGGCGGTTCTAGGCGCTTCAGTCTGGAACCGCGCGACCGCTACGGTTGCAGGTTCGAATCCTACCTCGGGTATGGATGTGTGTAATCTCCTTAGGTTAGTTAGGTTTAAGTAGCTCTAAGTTCTTGGGGACTGATGACCTCAGATGTTAAGTCCAATAGTGCTCAGAGCCATTTCATTTTCAACCACCAGTAGAAGCCTTACGCCATGCTGTCGATAATATACGCAACACCGAAATGTAGGGTTTGAGTTGATTTTTCAGCGCCTCAGAATTCGAACTGAGTTTTCTCCACGATGACATTCGTAGTGTGGGGTGTATAAAATTTTTGTATAATAATTATGTGTTATTTATGCTTGTTCAGAGCAGTGATCCGGCAAAAAATATGAAAAGATCTGTTATAGGTTAAGTGCGCATTTCAGGTACGGTACTTTGATACGTAAAGTCAAAATTTGCGGAAGCAGGAGTTGTCGAACGAGGCCAACGAACAGCGGTGTTTACGCAGCAGCAGTCAGTTCTGTCAGTTCTTCGACAGATCAACGACCGAGCAGATCGGCAGTGGTTCCAAGGAGAACAACGACCAGCGCAGTTCGTACATCAGCGATCAATGCTCCAGGAACAGTCATCATACTGGACTCGTGTTCTTGACGTATCTGGCGATGCGGAGGAGGACGACAAGGCAATGCCTGGCCACACCAGCACAGAGGTAAAACAGGAGAGCCGGCACGGGTGTCGACACTGGTCATGTTTCTGCCCAACGCGAGAAGCAGAGATCACGGCCGAAGAGTCAGTCGTTGCCCTAGAAACTTCGCGACATTCGCGAAAACACCCACTAAATACCTCCGACAACGGGCAGATGGGGTCCTTTGAGGGGAGAAAAAAAGAGACGAAGAAACGTCGCCTGGACAGACGGACCAATGGTTAGTCAGTGGACTTCGTACTTCGCTGCATCTTCTTAACCGCTACGCTGGGCGACAGAACATGTTGTCGCTACTGCACCAATAGGTCAGTGCAGTAGATACCATGCCAGATGTTACCAGCAAGAAGTTCCAGTGGCATGCATATGGCATCTGTTCAACGTATAGTGGAGGGTTCAACACGGGAATACTTTTGGAAGCAACGAATTAGGTTTGTCACCGACATTTTTAATTTATCTAATGTCTCATATAATACACTCCTGGAAATTGAAATAAGAACACCGTTAATTCATTGTCCCAGGAAGGGGAAACTTTATTGACACATTCCTGGGGTCAGATACATCACATGATCACACTGACAGAACCACAGGCACATAGACACAGGCAACAGACCATGCACAATGTCGGCACTAGTACAGTGTATATCCACCTTTCGCAGCAATGCAGGCTGCTATTCTCCCATGGAGACGATCGTAGAGATGCTGGATGTAGTCCTGTGGAACGGCTTGCCATGCCATTTCCACCTGGCGCCTCAGTTGGACCAGCGTTCGTGCTGGAGATGCAGACCGCGTGAGACGACGCTTCATCCAGTCCCAAACATGCTCAATGGGGGACAGATCCGGAGATCTTGCTGGCCAGGGTAGTTGACTTACACCTTCTAGAGCACGTTCGGTGGCACAGGATACATGCGGACGTGCATTGTCCTGTTGGAACAGCAAGTTCCCTTGCCGGTCTAGGAATGGTAGAACGATGGGTTCGATGACGGTTTGGATGTACTGTGCACTATTCAGTGTCCCCTCGGCGATCACCAGAAATGTACGGCCAGTGTAGGAAATCGCTCCCCACACCATGATGCCGGGTGTTGGCCCTGTGTGCCTCGGTCGTATGCAGTCCTGATTGTGGCGCTCACCTGTACGGCGCCAAACACGCATACGACCATCATTGGCACCAAGGCAGAAGCGACTCTCATCGCTGAAGACGACACGTCTCCATTCGTCCCTCCATACACGCCTGTCGCGACACCACTAGAGGCGGGCTGCACGATGTTGGGGCGTGAGCGGAAGACGGCCAAACGGTGTGCGGGACCGTAGCCCAGCTTCAGGGAGACGGTTGAGAATGATCCTCGCCGATACCCCAGGAGCAAGAGTGTCCCTAATTTGCTGGGAAGTGGCGGTGCGGTCCCCTACAGCACTGCGTAGGATCCTACGGTCTTGGCGTGCATCCGTGCGTCGCTGCGGTCTGGTCCCTGGTCGACGGGCACGTGCACCTTCCGCCGACCACTGGCGACAACATCGATGTACCGAGGAGACCTCACGCCCCACGTGTTGAGCAATTCGGCGGTATGTCCACCCGGCCTCCCGCATGCCCACTACACGCCCTCGCTCAAAGTCCGTCAACTGCACATACGGTTCACGTCCACGCTGTCGCGGCATGCTACCAGTGTTAAAGACTGCGATGGAGCTCCGTATGCCACGGCAAACTGGCTGACACTGACGGCGGCGGTGCACAAATGCTGCGCAGCTAGCGCCATTCGACGGCCAACACCGCGATTCTGGTGTGTCCGCTGTGCCGTGCGTGTGATCATTGCCTGTACAGCCCTCTCGCAGTGTCCGAAGCAAGTATGGTGGGTCTGACACACCGGTGTCAATGTGCTCTTTTTTCCATTTCCAGGAGTGTATATTACCATCGTTTTTCCGATTTTCCAGCAACACGAATAACATGTTTCCACAGACGATAGGCCGTACATTTCTTGAGGTGGCTCACACATGGGATGCTTGTGCTTCAAAGACACAGCCACAGTGGCTGTCACCATGTTGACTCGGAACTGAAACACCAAAAGTCCCAGCCAGTGTGTTTTGTTTCAGTTTCTATTATAAGGATACTGGTCTAAACTATAGTTACTAACAACCCCCAATTGCACCATCTGTAACCTGAACATCCCAGACATTGAGTGGTGTAAATTATCTGGGTTGGCCTCGTTTTTAGTAATTATCTTAGCTATTTTGGTTTTTCTGTCTGTATAAATATTGGGGGGGGGGGGGGGGGAAGAGTCTCATGAATGGAGCATAATCGCAACTACAAAATAATATGAAGACTAGACATTCACACTTTACATCAATATGGATGTGGAGTAATTTGAAAATGTCATTAATAAGTCGAAATACGGAAAAACGATAGTAATATATTATATGAGACATTAGATAAATTAAAAATGTCGATGCCAAACCTAATTTGTTGCTTCCAAAAGTATTCCCGTGTTGAACCCTCCACTATACGTTGAACAGATGCCATATACATGCCACTGAAGGTCACTTCGTCAGCTACTGATTGTGGTGGGGAGTGTCAGCCACTCGATACTGTCATCTACGTAGATCCAATGCAATGAGACATGCAATCTCACTAGGCCATGTAATCAATTTATAGATGACCCTTGATCAATTCCCCTCTCTTTAGTACTAGAGAAATTGTTTAGGTAATGCTCATCAGCATCACATTCACCCGTGAGCTATCGTTAACAAGCTATCATCTTTGCAGCAATCAGAATACGTTCAGATAAGTTCCAAATTCCTACTACTGAGTTAGAAAAATATAACTCCAAATATTACCTTGTATTTTCTTCGAAAATATCAGAGAAGGTACAGTTTCAGTAACCCAGTCAAAAAAGAGAGAAAAACATCTCAGGTCACAGGGAATGAAACATATCAGTTCCCACAGAAACTGATGTTTAATGTCACTATAACAAGTCTCATCAATTCCGTTTTTATGACTTGTACCTAAACTTCTAGCTATTTTCACTTGAAAACTAGAAGCTTGTTTTCTATTGTGGGACTCTAAACTGATTTGCAAGTTAGCGGGCAGTATCACGACGTTACACAAATTACACCAAAGTGCGTTTATACTGAATCTGCGCAAGATATGTAACGCAGACTTATAACGCCCCTGATACAAATCCAGTGGGGTGGCTAGGCATCATGTAACTTATTCATTAAATTATTTAATCAAAGTTTCCGTCCAAAAATGATGGCATGGATTCTGGCGAGTGTGACTGCTTAAGAGATAAATTACGTCCATACAATTAAGGAAAATAAATGTAATTGTAAATTCAAAACAAAACTGATCATGAATGTGTACAAGGAACAATCATGTATAGTAACATAAAGCAAACATGTAAATAGTCCTCACTTTACAGAGGTGTTGGGAAGAACGTAGTACAAGCGACACTGCATGAAATCTCGTGTGCTTCTCTAACACAAGAAGGGGCAACAAAGAGAACAGATGAGGTGTGTAATATCAATCAACAAGTGGGTAATCGGATGAAGTACCACGATATGACCTAAGGAGGCAAAGAGGTTCTTCTGTAGCAAGTCGGGGTTTTGTGACACTAGATGTTGGGCGTCAGTGACAGAGGTGGGCAAAGGCCATTAGTTTGTCAGGGATGACGGGAGGGAAGGCGCCACTTTGTGGGCGGTAGAATGCCTTCTTTCCTTGGCACAGAGTGTGTGATGTGAGTCAAACATCGGTGTTTCCACTACCAGTCATTTAATGACACATGAGAACCTTTAAATAAACAGAGTAATACATTGTGATGTAACTCGATCAATTCCTCGCGGCAGCTGTGCGGAGCGGAGTGGAGTCGTAGCGTGCAGATATCAGTGACCGCTGATGCGGCGACGGCTCGGTGGAGCGCCAGGCGGCGTATTCTTTCATTCAGTACCGTACACGTGACCCACTGCGGCGGCGATGCGGTCGTCTCCTCGTAAATTCGCTCGTTGAGTTATTAACAAGCGGCTACGGCATGGCACGAAGTGGTCCGTTCCGGAATCGAACCCTCGACACTCAGGTACAGTGTCTTCTGGCGGAGTTCACAGGTGACCCATTTGCTGAGACGGCAGTCCCTTCGCCGCCACCAGCCACTTGGAAAAGTACCACACGAACTTCTTTCTCGTAATATCTGGAATGCATCTACTGCATTGACCTATTGGTGCAGTAACGACATCATCTTCTGTCGATCAGCGTAGCGGCCATGAGGTTGCAGCGAAGTACGAAGTCCAATGACTAACCATTGGTCCGTCTGTCCAGGCGACGTTTCTTCGTCTCTTTTTTTCTCCCCTCAAAGGACCCCATCTGCCCGTTGTCGGAGGTATTTAGTGGGTGTTTTCGCGAATGTCGCGAAGTTTCTAGGGCAACGACTGACTCTTCGGCCGTGATCTCTGCTTCTCGCGTTGGGCAGAAACATGACCAGTGTCGACACCCGTGCCGGCTCTCCTGTTTTACCTCTGTGCTGGTGTGGCCAGGCATTGCCTTGTCGTCCTCCTCCGCATCGCCAGATACGTCAAGAACACGAGTCCAGTATGATGACTGTTCCTGGAGCATTGATCGCTGATGTACGAACTGCGCTGGTCGTTGTTCTCCTTGGAACCACTGCCGATCTGCTCGGTCGTTGATCTGTCGAAGAACTGACAGAACTGACTGCTGCTGCGTAAACACCGCTGTTCGTTGGCCTCGTTCGACAACTGCCGCTTCCGAATATTATGACTTTACGTGTCAAAGTGTCCAAAATGTTCACTTAACCTACAATAAATCTTTTTCTGCCGGATCCCTGCTTTGAGCAACCATAAATAACACATAATTATTATACGCAATTATTATACACCCTACACTACGAATGTCATCGCTGATTCACCTCAATTAGAATTTTGGGCGGCTGAAAACCCTACATATCTGTCGGGGTTTTGTGACAATAGATTTTGGGCGTCAGTGACAGAGGTGGGCAAAGGCCATTACTTTGTCAGGGATGACGGGAGGGAAGGCGGCAATTTGTGGCTGTAGAATGCGTTCTTTCCTTGGCACGGAGTGTGTGGTGTGAGTCAAACTTCGGTGTTTCCACTACCGTTATCGACAGAATGTAGTAGTGAAGGCAGCAGAGGATAAAGTAGGTACAAAGACGAGGGCTGCTATAAATCCTTGGGTAACAGAAGAAATATTGAATTTAATTGATGAAAGGAGAAAATATAGAAATGCAGTAAATGAAGCAGGCAAAAAGGAATACAAACGTCTCAAAAATCCGATCGACAGGAAGTGCAAAGTGGCTAAACAGGGATGGCTAGAGGACAAATGTAAGGATGTAGAAGCTTATCTCACTAGGGGTAAGATAGATACTGCCTACAGGAAAATTAAAGAGACCTTTGGAGAGAAGAGAACCATGTGTATGAATATCAAGAGCTCAGATGGCAGCCCAGTTCTAAGCAAAGAAGGGAAGGCAGAAAGGTGGAAGGAGTATATACAAGGTTTATACAAGGGCGATGTACTTGAGGACAATATTATGGAAATAGAAGAGGATGTAGATGAAGACGAAATGGGAGATACGATACTGCGTGAAGAGTTTGACAGAGCACTGAAAGACCTGAGTCGAAACAAGGCCCCCGGAGTAGACAACATTCCATTAGAACTACTGACGGCCTTGGGAGAGCCAGTCATGACAAAACTCTACCAGCTGGTGAGCAAGATGTATGAGACAGGCGAAATACCCTCAGACTTCAAGAAGAATATTATAATTCCAATCCCAAAGAAAGCAGGTGCTGACAGATGTGAAAATTACCGAACTGTCAGTTTAATAAGCCACGGCTGCAAAATACTAACGCGAATTCTTTACAGACGAATGGAAAAACTGGTAGATGCAGACCTCGGGGAGGATCAGTTTGGATGCCGTCGAAATGTTGGAACACGTGAGGCAATACTGACCTTACGACTTATCTTAGAAGAAAGATTAAGAAAAGGCAAACCTACGTTTCTAGCATTTGTAGACTTAGATAGACTTAGAGAAAGCTTTTGACAATGTTGACTGGAATACTCTTTTTCAAATTCTAAAGGTGGTAGGGGTAAAATACAGGGAGCGAAAGGCTATTTACAATTTGTACAGAAACCAGGTGGCAGTCATAAAAGTCGAGGGGCATGAAAGGGAAGCAGTGGTGGGGAAAGGAGTGAGACAGGGTTGTAGCCTCTCCCCGATGTTATTCAATCTGTATATTGAGCAAGCAGTAAAGGAAACAAAAGAAAAATTTGGAGTAGGTATTAAAGTCCATGGAGACGAAGAAAAAACTTTGAGGTTCGCCGATGACATTGTAATTCTGTCAGAGACGGCAAAGGACTTGGAAGAGCAGTTGAGCGGAATGGACAGTGTCTTGAAAGGAGGATATAAGATGAACATTAACAAAAGCAAAACGAGGATAATGGAATGTAGTCAAATTAAATCGGGTGATGCTGAGGGAATTAGATTAGGAAATGAGACACTTAAAGTAGTAAAGGAGTTTTGCTATTTAGGAAGTAAAATAACTGATGATGGTCGAAGTAGAGAGGATATAAAATGTAGACTGGCAATGGCAAGGAAAGCGTTTCTGAAGAAGAGAAATTTGTTAACATCGAATATAGATTTATGTATCAGGAAGTCGTTTCTGAAAGTATTTGTTTGGAGTGTAGCCATGTATGGAAGTGAAACATGGACGATAACTAGTTTGTACAAGAAGAGAATAGAAGCTTTCGAAATGTGGTGCTACAGAAGAATACTGAAGATAAGGTGGATAGATCACGTAACTAATGAGGAGGTATTGACTAGGATTGGGGAGAAGAGAAGTTTGTGGCACAACTTGACTAGAAGAAGGGATCGGTTGGTAGGACATGTTTTGAGGCATCAAGGGATCACAAATTTAGCATTGGAGGGCAGCGTGGAGGGTAAAAATCGTAGAGGGAGACCGAGAGATGAGTACACTAAGCAGATTCAGAAGGATGTAGGTTGCAGTAGGTACTGGGAGATGAAGCAGCTTGCACAGGATAGAGTAGCATGGAGAGCTGCATCAAACCAGTCTCAGGACTGATGACAACGACAACAACAATCGACAGAATGGCGTAAGGCGGCCTGTTGAGGGCGGCTGCTATTGGTGGTCGGCGCCGCTGCATGGATATGGGCTCCGCCTTGAAGACCGATTGAAGTACCTGCGCAAAAGTAAAAAAAAAGACTAAGTATTTGTCCATATGACTATACAAGTGATACTGGGAATTAAATTACCCTGCTGCCTTCGGCGGCCAGGAAGCAACTCACTTCAATTTTTGTCAGCCCCGCACCCAGAGAACCACCCCTCCACTGTGCCAGCACTCGGCCAATCGTCGCCGATAAACAAAGCTTTTGCCAATTATGGCGTTCACAAAAAATTCGTCTAGACTCCCACAACAGTGCTTCGTCAACCTAGGTGCCAGTACCACTCCTTTCCTCCAAATCCCGACAGTGACTGCAAACAAGTCCTGACGTAACAGTCGAGCAGCGTATCATATCCTCCGCCAGGACTTAACGCAGGAAGCTTTATGGCAGGCGCCAACGGAATATGATAATTGGGGTGTTACATATGGCGCCGTCCTGTGGGCTACCCCGTGGATCTCAGTGACCATTCCTCTAAAACGTCCCAAACAATACCACAGCCGTGGCACCGAAACGGGGTTGTTCCCGCATAAAACATGAGCTTTCAAGAGAAAGAAACCGTCGCGCTCGGGGGGCATAGCACCAAGTTACGACACGTGAAGACAGGCTTATAGGAGCCCAAAACCGGTCGTGTGGTAATAATATAACTTTACAACTGAAGCGGTATTTTGAACCTCTGGTTTTCTGATGTGCCTGCATCCCTCTCTGGCCTTAAGTTCATGCCTCAGAACCCAAAAATTTTTGGGGTGCTGTTTGACCTTTCTCACTACCTTGTAGAGCAGCTAACTGTAATTATTTTCAATTTAATTAATTGGTGTTACAAATTCTATTAAATTCTCTTTGTCTCTTTTAGTGCTTTTAATGAACGAATTTATTTAATACTTAATTTAATGAATGCTCATATTCTAGCTTAGTGGGAAGTATGTTGAGTCAGTTTGTTTTTAAAGATTTTGTATATAATTTCTTCCGCTTGAAGGGGCTTATTTTATGTCATCTTGTTGTCTCTGTACAGCTGTACCATGGGAAGCAAGGAGGTTATGTTGTTTGGTGATCGGTATCCTCTTTCTGTAACACAAGCTGCATGCATAGATTAACTGGGTTCTTTATTCGTAAGAATGGAAAGTTTACTTAACGCAAGATATTCGTTGTCGAGCGAGACTGAATACGGTAACTCCCATATCCCCCAATATAAACGAAAAATATATCTATTCAATAAAACAAATAGAAATTCGCCCGACGCCTTCCTGAGAGACAATCTCCACACTTTCCAAATCATCAATGAAAGTAAAGACCAGATGTGGCCTGGATTCAAAGAAACAGTATCGATAACATTATTGGGAGATATACCACATAAATTAACGAACGAAGGAGCTGATCTGCCACAAAGTTTAGTGATTTTTACAGAGGCTTGAAATTTAGCGTGAACTTCAAGGCGAAATGCTTATAATGGCTCCCCTAACGAAATTTCGTCTCATAATCTGGCAGAAAATCCAAAGAGATTATGGTGATATGTAAAGTATGCTAGTGTCAAGACATAATCAATGCCTTCTCTCCTCAGTAGCAATGGAAATACTATCTACGACAGTGCTGCCAAAGCAGAGTTACTAAACACAGCCTTACGAAATTACTTCACTAAAGAAGACGAAGTAAATATTCCAGAATTCGAATCAAGAACAGCTGCCAACATGAACAGGTTAGAAGTATATCTCCTCAGAGTATTGAAGCAACTTAAATCACTTAACAAAAGCAAGTCTTCCCGTCGAGTCGGTAAACCAGCTAGGTTCCTTTTAGAGTACGCTGATGCAATAGTTCCAACTTAAGAACCACATGCAAACGCTCGCTTGACGAAAGATCCGTACCCAAAGACAGGAAAATTGCGCAAGTCACAAGAATATTCAATAGAAACAGTAGGAGTAATCCACTAAATTAAAGGCCAATGATATTAACGTGGATATGAACCAAGACCTTGACACAGTGACTGAAGAGCCAAAGAAACTGGAATACCTGCCTAAGATCGTGTAGGGCATCCGCGAGACAGCAGAAGTGCCGCAAAATGACGTGGTATGGACTCGACTAATGTCTGAAGTAGTGTTGGAGGGAATTAACACCATGAACTCTGCAGGGCTATCCATAAATCCGTAAGAGTACGAGAGGGTGGAGATCTCTTCTGAACAACACGTTGAAAGGCATCCCAGATATGCTCAATAATGTTCATGTGTCGGGAGTTTGGTGGTCAGTGGATTTGTTTAAACTCAGAAGTGTGTTGCTGGAACCACTCTGCAGTAATTCTGGACGTGTGGGGGTTAGTATCGTCCTGCTCGAATTGCCCAAGTCAGTCGGAATGCACAGTGGACATGAATGATTGCAGGTGATTACGTGCAGAGTCCATGGATTCATGATGTCTCCATACTTGCACACATCCAGCCGCTAAGTTTAATTCTAAACGGGGCTCGTCCTCCCAGATAACATGTTTCCAGTCATCAACAGTCGAATGTCGGTGTTGACGATCCCAGGCGAAGCGTAAAGCTTTGTGTCATCAAGGATACACGAGTGGGTCTTCGGTTTCGAAAGCGCATATCGATGATGTTTCGTTGAATGGTTCGCACTCTGACACTTGTTGACGGCCCAGCATTGAAATCTGCATAAATTTGTGGAAGGGTTGCACTTATGTCTCGCTGGACGATTCTCATCAGTGGTCTCGTTCTTGCAGGATTTTCTTCTGGACGCAGCGATGTCGGAGATTTGGTGTTTTACCAGCTCCCTGATATTCACCGTTCACCTCTGAAACGGTAGTATCGGAAAATCTCCACTTCCTCGCTACCTCGGAGATGCTGTGCATCAGGAGCAGTTGCAACAGTGGTTGATGAGGTTGCCGCAGGAGAGGATTTAACGGCCCTATGACATCCTCCCCAACCGATTCAGTGTATGTATACATGTCGAAGACGATGTAATGTCATACTGATAAGTGAACTCATACTGTTATGTTATTCGTAAATCTGACTGTTTTGCAATCACTGAAATATCATCATACATTCTCTTAACCGGTAAATTTTACTTTTGTTTCCTTCTTCCGTTCTAAGTGCTTCACGTTTTTTTGTCAGGCATTACATGGCATCACTCTTCTGAATGCTTTATTACTGCCTGCCACGAGTCAATTTTATGTTGAATATACTCCAGTTACTCTCTTCCACCCACAAGTTTATACCTTTTCAACTCCTTCTAGTACCATAGACATCGTTCCCTGATATCTTAACACATGTCTTATGAACGTCTAGCTTCTTCTTGTTAGTGTTCACAATATGTTACTTCCCTCGCCTATTCTGTGAAGGATTTTCTCAATTCTTATCTGTTCGTAAAACCGGAAGCAAAACTACATTACACGAGCATATTTGCAGTTCAACTGAGTACTTCATGTGGCAGATCCTTTATAACGATGTACGTAGCTGTGGTACACTGTCAGCCAATAATCTGACGGAGTCGTATCTTCATCGACCGCGCATGTAATTGACTGAAGTATCGGACGATCGAGGCTTTAATAACCTACCTCCTTTATGGTGGACTATATTTCCTGGGGACTCTTCCAATGAAACTTTATCGTCTCCTTTCTATGGTAGGTTTACATGCCTGTCCCAATTTAAATCGCACCCTATCCATAGCCCCAGAAATTTTCAATGTGACTGTTTCCTGTAATTGTTCCACAATCTTTTAATTTAACAGTGACTGTCCCTTCCCCGTATCTGAGCACAGTACATCACATTTGTTTACGTCGTGTGGCAACTGCCAGTGCCTGAACAATGCGCTGAACTTTTACAGACCTTCTTGGAAACCCTACAGCACCATCCTGACTTCTCTGCTTAATAGTGTCATCCAATACCATACCCACGCAATTTGATCTTATTCAGTAGCTCATCGGAGAAAATATTTATCACCCCTTCTAAAATGTTTTCTGGTAGCGTCTTTGTAGCACTGTAGATCTTATAGAACTGGTACGAGTCGGTTACCCTCCACTCTTGGCATAAGTGGAGTGGAGTGGAGTGGATCTGCTATTAGGTTGAACGCAATCAACACAGTAAGATGGTTCGACAAGGAGAAATGACAGAATGACAGAAGCTGTTGTGTTTAGACATGCGACTGACTTGTCGGCGAAGTTGTCAGACGAGTTGACTTAGTGTCAACGCGGACTGTCCAACGTGTCTACTAGGCACGATGTACCTCTCGCAACCATACGGACTGATGAACCAAAATATTACGACCACCTGTTTTATCGGTCGTTTGTTCGTTCTTTGCAAAAATGTACATCACACATTCTGATTATCAAGGATTTCACAGTTTGTTGGTAGGTTTTTGGATGTATGTGGCATTAGATGTCTACGTACAGGTCATATGATTCGCGTAAATAACGGGTCGCTGATTTGGTTAAGCAGTGATGGCACCAGATAGCGAGCCAGACGACTTCCATAGGTTTTACAACTGTTGACGAGACAGCAACGTGAGAGGGCTTTAATGTTTCTCAAACCACTGTAACACGGTTATGGCTCCGAGACACGGATGAAGGGATGCAGCTGGATCGCAGCTGTCAGCAATTACTGCCACACGTTCTATGCGAGCGCAGGAGAATGTCTCCCACAGCACAATACTTCTCCCACCAGCCTGCATCCCTGGCCCGTTGCACGCCTCGAGCCGCCTTCCACCATGATGAAGGCGTTTGTGGAGACGACCACCGACCTAGCCTAGCAAAAATGTGATTCACCCGAAGAGCTGACGCGTTTCCATTGATCGATGGTCGAATCCTGATGGTCCCGCTCCCTGCAATCGTAGCTGACGATGTCTTTGGTTCGACATGTGAACAAATATGGGTGCACTACAGTGGAGCTCCATGTTCAACAATTTATGACGAAGAGCGAGCTACGAAATACTTCTGCGTGAAACCAGCTCTTTTGACAGAGATGCCGCAGATCATCTTCTACCCTACTTCACAGAGATATACAAGCCTCGAAACCCACGTACTGTGCAGAGTCGTGGAAGTCCAAGCACCTAGCGCCTAGTGGTAGTTTCACTGTCCTTCTATCTCTTCCCGCAGATGCCCACGACAGTAGCACGTAAACATTCGACCAGCTTCACCGTTTTCGAGGTGCGCGTTCAAAGGCTCTGCGTAATAATAATATACGCTCAAAGTCGCTTATCTCAATGGATTTCCTCATTTGTAGCCCATATCTTCGGTAGGGTGATCCCCCTTCCATATCTGCTCCGCTGACATATATTTGCTATAGCGTCACGTGCCCGCAAGGCAACCTGGCGGTATCCAACGTCGCAGTGGGCAGAGGTCATAATGTTTTGGCTTATAGGTGTAAATTGGCTCAGGATAAGTGGTTGTAACCGGCAGGTATCAGAGACAAGTATTATACCTTACAAAATGGTTCAAATGGCTCTGAGCACTATGGGACTTAGAACGTAGAACTACTTAAACCTAACTAACCTAAGGACATCACACACATCCATGCCCGAGGCAGGATTCGAACCTGCGACCGTAGCAGTCGCTCGGTTCCGGACTGAGCGCCTAGAACCGCGAGACCACCGCGGCCGGTGACATTATACCTTAATATTGACATTTCAAACCCAACAGGAAGTGCTAATGTCAGTGAATGCAGCGTCATCTTAACCACTTTCCGAACATACATTACGAAGGCTGGCAATAGACATTGGTTGTAGCGACACATAAATCTGTACGTGGTGTAAGTAGCACAGAATCTGGACAGTAGCTGGCTGCAGGAGGGTGGTAGCGTCTGGAGATTCGCGATTTTGCCGGTTGCAAATGATGCCAGATACTGAGTGCACCGATGACTCGTATGGTATGGTGTCGTCCATTATGGAGGTGGTTATATGACGTTTAGCAGCTGTTTCTCCTAGCAACATATAGGTCTACAATTTCAAGTAACAGTGAACATGAACCGGGATGTTTACGACATAAGCGAATGACGATACGCAGAGTAGACTAATTTTCGTGTCGAACAATCACTCACTTCAGATATCGTTCGAATAGTAAAAATGGCAGCATTTAGTCTTTGAACAAGATCCTGAACAAGGGCCTTCCACGACAGTTTACTATCTATCTGAACACCTAGAAATTCAGTTTCACTAATCATATGCCCATCTTGTGAAATTAAAACGAAAGGTTTTGTTGAATTGTGTTAGAAACTGTAAAAAGTGATTCAGCGTTAGTTTATTTCCTACAAGCCGTGAACTGAGGTCATGAACCGCTCTATTTGAAACCGAGCCAATGTTGCACGCAACATCCTTTACTACCAAGCTAGTGTCATCACCAAACAGAAATATTTTACAGTTACCCATAATACTAAAGGGCATATCATTTATATAAATAAGGAACAGGAGTGGCCCCAACATTGGTCCCTGGCGCACCCCCCACTTGACAGTACCCCACTCAGACTCCACATCAATGCCATTTTCAACTTTCAACATTGTGAATAATGAACTTTTTCTGTCTGTTGCCAATGTAAGAGATGAGCCAATGGTGAGCTACTCCCCAGATTCCATAATGGTCCAACTTTTGGAGCAATATTTTGTGATCAACACAATCAAACGCCTTAGTTAAATCAAAAAAAATATGCCTAGCGTTCAGAAACTTTTGTTTAACCCATCCAGTACTTCACACAGATAAGATAATATAGCATTTTCAGTTCTTAAACGACCATTGAAGCCGAACTGTAGATTTGATAGCAAATCGTGTGATATAAAATGATCAATTATCCTTATATACATAGCCTTTTCAATAACTTTAGCAAACACTAATGGCATATAAATAGCTCTAAAATTGTCTACATTATCCCTTTCTTCCTTTTTATAAAGCGGCTTTACTACTGAGTACTTTAATCGTTCTAGAAAGTGACCATTCCTAAAGGAAAAATTACAAGTATGTCTAAGTACACGGCTAACATGTGCAGCACAGTACTTTAATATTCTGCTAGGCACTCCATCATATTCCATGAGAGTCCTTAGTCTTCAGTGATTTAGTTATTGACTCCATCTCCCCCTTGTCTGTATCACAGAGGGGTATTTCAGACATCAATCTCGGAAAGGCATTTGCCAAGAGAGTTATATGATGCCCTGTAGAAAATAAATTTTTATTTAATTCATCAGCAATGCCCACAAAATGATTGTTCAATACTGTAAATATATCTGATTTATCAGCAACAGAAATATTTTTACTACGAAATGACTTTATATCGTCGACCTTGCGCTGATGACCAGAAACTTTCTTCACGACGGAGCATGTGGTTTTAGCTTTATCTTGTGAATTACTTTAAATGCGAACATTTTTAGGTTAGGCTTTACCGTGACTGTTATTGACATTAAATGAAACAATAAGTTTACTGTTACCAGCCACTGTTTATTTGTTTCCACAACGCGTTTCGAAGGTTTAAACCTCCATCATCAGGTGAATATACATCAGTTAATATGGCATTTGTGTGTTTGTGTTGTGTTACGATTTCTTTGGAGGAAGTTGTGACACTGTCTCCAGTGGTCACAGGATCCTTTCACAGTCGTAACACATCACATGAACACTATCACAATACAATATGATAGTGTTCATGTGATGTGTTACGACTGTGAAAGGATCCTGTGACCACTGGAGACAGTGTCACAACTTCCTCCAAAGAAATCGTAACACAACACAAACACACAAATGTCATATTAACTGATGTATATCCACCTGATGATGGAGGTTTAAACCTTCGAAACGCTTGTGAATTAGCTATTCTATTTGCATACCACATACTCTTTGCCTTCCTAGTAACATTTTATGCACCTTACAATACTGTTTGTAATGAGCTACTGTAGCTTGATTGTGACTACTTCTAACATTTTGATGTAATTCCCGCTTTGTTCTACATGATATCCTTATCCCACTTGTCAGCCAACCGGGCTGTCCATTACTGCTAGTACCCTGTTTAGAACGTTCTAATGGAAAGAAACTCTTAAAGAGCATGAGAAATGTGTTAAGGAAAGCATTGTATTTATCATCTATGTTATCGGCACTATGAACTCCTGCCACTCTTGTTCCTTGACAAGGTTTAAAAAACTCTCTATTGCTGTCGGATTAACTCTCCTACATAGTTTGTAATTATATGTGACATTTGTTCGAGTACAGAAGCCTTTTAGTGTTAAAATTTTGCATCATGGTATGAAAATCCATTCACCTTTTTACTAACAGAATGCCCATCTAGTAATGAGGAATGAATAAAAATGTTGTCTATGGCTGTGCTACTGTCGCCCTGCACCCTGATGAAAAAACATAGTCTGCAACAGATCATATGAATTTAGGAGATCTGCCAACATCTGTTCTCTTGCACCATCATATTCAAAATTTATTGTGGTGTGCGTACTGTATGACCTGCGGTACACACACCATCAGATTATTTGACTTGTCGCTCTAACAAAGTAGGAGAGTGTCAGCAATATGTCTCGTGGTCTTCTGCCATTAGGTCAGACGATAGAAGCGCCACTTCCACGCTTAGAGTAGCAGATTGACGGTGACCAACTTTAAACAGAGCTTGATTAATTTCCACACACATTTATTAAAATAATAAAAAAACATAGACATTACGTAACTTTATTCTTGATGCTATTACAATTGACAATTTGAAGTTCCTTTGGTCTTGGAAGGTTAATCTTATTCTCACGTCTCTCTTATCTATACATTTCTCTTCATGGCTATATACAGGAACATGATAATGTTATTAGGCGCAGACTGAAACTTGACTACAGACTAATGCAGACTGACTAATTGGAGGTCTGTACACTCATCATAATACCTCGAGCGTTCAGGTATCACTGTAAGAGTGTGATCGGCGAGGAGAAAAGGTTCTATGTTAGCAGCAATCTCATTGGCTGCGAGACATATTAATACGCGGATCGGCGGAAGCAGAATTTGGTCCGTCTCTAAGACAGCGCCATCTCGTAGTGCGGAGATGGACGAGCGCTGCGCCTGCGCTGTTGTGCTTAGCGGGGCGCGCTCTAGTGGGAAAGTTGTGTACGCACTGACTACGCTGAACTATGTACACAACATCCCTTTTAACGTTTGCTTGAAAAGCCTTTTTTTCTGCTTCCTTGCTTTCTGGCGTGCGTATGTCTGTGGGTGCACACATGTTGCTCCCTGTGGCATTCGCCCATGGTCTGCAAGGAAAACCCACTCAAAACCTATGGAACAGGAATTCGGAGAAGCAAAAATTTTGCTACATAATTGCATTTCAACATCGGTACATTGGTCATAGTTTAAATCTAATTCTTCTTCGACGTCCATCTTCTCTAGGGATGTCGGCTGTGGACGGCTGGTGTAGTTGGCTGCCCATGAAGGTGCTGCGTCGGCGCCGGCGGCGGTGGCTGCGTCGGCTGCGGCGGCTGCGGCGGCGGCGGCGGCTGCCGGTGACGGCGTCTGGAATCCTGCGAGCTGCTCGGGGTTGACATCTGCTTCTGAGTCTGCAAAATGAAACAGCCTAGGAGTTCTGCCTATATGTGACTGCTGTCTTTGCTGCTGTAATTGATTAGTATGGAGAATAACTATGCCGCTTTGCGTTCTTATTGTATACATGACATTTCCAATGCATTCTACAATGATTCCTTGTGTCCAAGTACGCTTTCCTCGACTGTAGACAGTTACGAGAACTTTGTCGGTTACGTGGAATCGTAGTCCCATTTCGACGTTCGTTGATCATTTTCTGGATGCATTGTGGGTTTTAGGAGAGACATCAAAGTCCTGTGTTGTCGCCCATGCAGTTTTTCTGCTGTTGACTGTGCCTGGTGACTGTGACTCGTGCGGAGTAGCTTTGTATTGTGACAGAAAACTTAATAAGGTCTCTGGCCATCCTGATTTAGGTTCTCCGTGGTTTCCCTAAATCGCTCCAGGCAAATGCCGCGATGGTTCCTTTGAAAGGACATGGCTGACTTCCTTTCCCATCCTTCCCTAATCCGATGAGACCGATAACCTCGCTGTTTGGTCTCTTCCCCCCCCCCCCCCCCCAAAAAAAAAAAACAACCAACCAACTTTGTCATGTGTGCCTTGAACGTTCGCAGGAATCGTTCGGCGAGTCCATTAGCCTCAGGGTGAAATGGTGCCGTCCTGTAATGTGCAATTCCGTTCGTCTGACAGAATGACTGGAATTCTTGCGACGTAAATTGTGTGCCGTTATCGGTGACTATGGTTTGAGGCAATCATCCATTGGAAAAGATATTTGACAACGCTTGAATTGTTGTCGCTGAAGAAGTTGTACGCTTTTGTAGTACAAAAGAGAATTTTCAAAATGCATCAATGACAATTAACCAAGAAGTTCCACGAAAAGGAACTGCATAGTCAATATGCAATCTTGACCAAGGTTCTGCTGCCTGTGGCCATGGAAAATATTGTCTTGGTGGAGCTGAGTGATGCGTCTGACATCATTTACAGTTATAAAGCATTGTTTCAATATCTTTATCAATGTTCTTCCAGTAGCAATGTTCTCTGGCCATGCGTTTCGTGCGTTCTATGGCCCCATGACATTGGTGTAACATTGTTAGCACTTTAGTCCTGAGAGCTTTGGGTGTAACTACTCTTGTTTTTCCCGTTTCACTATGAACTAATATGACGCCTTCGTGCACTGTGAGAGCATGTCTCATGTTCCAATAAGATTTCACTTCTGGCTGAGCTAACATGTTCTTATCGGTTGGCCATTCCATAAGAATTTACTGCTTTATCTTTGATAACACTGTCTTAGGGGATACACTATTATGTGGTCCGAATATTGTCACCAATGCCTTATGGTCTGTGAGCAGAATAAATTTTCGTCCGTCTATGTAGTCATGAAACGTCTTCACTGCAAAGATAATTGCTAGTGCATCTTTTTCTACTTGGCTATAGTTTCGTTGACTTGAGTATAATGTTTTCGATGCGTATGCAATCGATCGTTCAATTCCTTGATGTTTATGGGACATGACTACACCGATCCCGTAATCTGACGAGCCTGCTGCAATAGTGATCAACTTTTGCGGGTCATATGTCGTAAGACATTTTGTGTCTACTTAACTTTGTTTCAGTTTGTCGAATGCGCACTGGCATCCTTTGGACCAATTCCATGCGACTCCTTTGCGAAGCAATCTGTACAATGGTTCGGAAATTTCAGCTGCTTTCGGTATGAATTTCCGGTAATAATTAATTTGGCCTAATAACGCTCTTAGTTGCTTTAAGTCTTTCGGAGCTGGCAATTTCTGTATTGCTTCTATATGCTGTGGTGTCGGACTGATTCCGTAATTTGACAATATATGCTCTAAATACTGAATTTTCTTGACAAAAAATATACATTTGTCCTTGTTGCACCTGAGATTGGCCTGTCAGAGAACCTTGAACAGTTCTTCCAGGTTATCTAGTAAATCTTGTGGAGTTTTTGCTGAGACGGTTATGTCATCGAGATAGTTAACTGCGTTAGGACAGTTTCTAATTAATCGGAGGTCTGTACACTCATTATAATACATTGAATGTTCAGGTATCACTACATGAGTGAAATTGAAATACGAACACCGTGAACTCATTGTCCCAGGAAGGGGAAACTTTATTGACACATTCCTGGGGTCAGATACATCACATGATCACACTGACAGAACCACAGGCTCATAGACACAGGCAACAGAGCATGCACAATGTCGGCACTAGTACAGTGTATATCCACCTTTCGCAGCAATGCAGGCTGCTATTCTCCCATGGAGACGATCGTAGAGATGCTGGATGTAGTCCTGTGGAACGGCTTGCCATGCCATTTCCACCTGGCGTCTCAGTTGGACCAGCGTTCGTGCTGGACGTGCAGACCGCGTGAGACGACGCTTCATCCAGTCCCAAACATGCTCAATGGGGGACAGATCCGGAGATCTTGCTGGCCAGGGTAGTTGACTTACACCTCCTAGAGCACGTTGGGTGGCACAGGATACATGCGGACGAGCATTGTCCTGTTGGAACAGCAAGTTCCCTTGCCGGTCTAGGAATGGTAGAACGATGGGTTCGATGACGGTTTGGATGTACCGTGCACTATTCAGTGTCCCCTCGACCATCACCAGAGGTGTACAGCCAGTGTAGGAGATCGCTCCCCGCACCATGATGCCGGGTGTTGGCCCTGTGTGCCTCGGTCGTATGCAGTCCTGATTGTGGCGCTCACCTGCACGGCGCCAAACACGCATACGACCATCATTGGCACCAAGGCAGAAGCGACTCTCATCGCTGAAGACGACACGTCTCCATTCGTCCCACCATTCACGCCTGTCGCGACACCACTGGCGGCGGGCTGCACGATGTTGGGGCGTGAGCGGAAGACGGCCTAACGGTGTGCGGGACCGTAGCCCAGCTTCATGGAGACGGTTGCGAATGGTCCTCGCCGATACCCCAGGATCAACAGTGTCCCTAATTTGCTGGGAAGTGGCGGTGCGGTCCCCTACAGCACTGCGTAGGATCCTACGGTCTTAGCGTGCATCCGTGCGGCGCTGCGGTCCGGTCCCAGGTCGACGGGCACGTGCACCTTCCGCCGACCACTGGCGACAACATCGATGTACTGTGGAGACCTCACGCCCCACGTGTTGAGCAATTCGGCGGTACGTCCACCCGGCCTCCCGCATGCCCACTATACGCCCTCGCTCAAAGTCCATCAACTGCACATACGGTTCACGTCCACGCTGTCGCGGCATCCTACCAGTGTTAAAGACTGCGATGGAGCTCCGTATGCCTCGGCAAACTGGCTGGCACTGACGGCGGCGGTGCACAAATGCTGCGCAGCTAGCGCCATTCGACGGCCAACACTGCGGTTCCTGGTGTGTCCGCTGTGCCGTGCGTGTTATCATTGCTTGTACAGCCCTCTCGCAGTGTCCGGAGCTAGTATGCTGGGTCTGACACACCGGTGTCAATGTGTTCTTTTTTCCATTTCCAGGAGTATATATATATATATATATATATATATATATATATATATATATATATATGAGAAAATGGATAACGTTAGAAACTGTGTGATGCTGTTCGAGAATCCCATTGTTGTATGCAGAAAAGTCGCAGGGCTCGAATATTTGTGGTTCGTCCTCAACATACAACAAACACAACGATTGAGCATAAATAGACGGAAAGACCCACAATTATACGATTATACCAATGTTGAACGGGAGTACTTATGGCGTACTGAAGCTTATATAAAATGTCTCTCACTCCAATGTCAACCTCACCCACCCATGGTGTATCGTGCCAAGCTACCGAGGCTCTTTGATTGAGAATCTGCAGTATAGCCGTGATAAAGAATACAGTGGATATGGTGTACCAATACTCATTTCAAAATAGATAGAGCTTTGACTAGTTAGCTCGAAGATGTCAGCCAATCCAACAGCCTCATCTGCTCCATTCAACACATTTCGAAATCCTTCTCAAAGTTGCCGCAGTAAATAGGATGGATTTCTCCTGCTGGAGAAAAGGACAAAAGAAAATGTACATATGGAAAAGTAAGATTAGCTGCATACAGTTCAAGAGTAAGTAGTTACAACGGTGAAGAAGTAGCATAGATGTTGTCCAACAAGAGATAGAATTTGCAGTTATCTAAGAAACTAAGAAGCTGAAAGGCAGTAAGAATGCTGGCTCATATATAATGTTATATAGTGCAGTACAACAGAAAGAAGTGTAAGTAAAGGTGCAACAATATATATAAACAGAAAATGAGAATACTAGCCCTATGTCAAGAATTAAGAATATAAGAACGAAAGAATCACAAAAGCAACGATAAAAAGAGAAAAGGTAATCCTACCTCTGATAGTAATTTGGCACTGCAGCAAGGTAATATTAAGGAATCAGTTACCTTTTATAACAATGTCAAATGGACCAGTATACTCCAAAACATAAAGATTTTCTGTTTAGTGACCTAATTGCAAGGACTGAAAGAAATTCAATACCTAACATTGTTGTAATGTACGGAGAAACAACTTGTGCCGTATTCAGAATGGCTGAGACTTCAAATACAACTTCTTAACAGACAAGTATATTCACAAATATACTTGAGCCGGTAGAGGGCACAGATTAGTTATGGATTATATAGTGGTGAAAAGGAGAATACACACTAAACTAAAAGTTCCAGGAGTATACAGGAATTTATGCATCAGACCTGATGATTATCGTGCAATATATCAAACTGACACTTTGCTAAATGGAAGCAGAAGAAACATTTTACTACCCAGAAGCAAGATGCAGTCTATAAAGCATATTTATTCTAGTATGATAGTACTGAGGGCTTATACCAGGGTACATTAAGAAATGAAATAGAAAATTAGCTTCCTGGGGCATTATTTGAAGAAGAATGAACAAATATTGAAAAAGCAACAAAAACACTGCAAATGAGGATTTAGAAAAGAAAAAAAATATTGCTGAAGATGTGGAGTTAAAATTTGGTCAACAGAAATTGGCTATGTTGAAAAGAAAAACAATGAACAGGAAAGAAATTACACAAAAGGAATAGTGAAAAGAGCCTACCAGCAAGCCTATGTAGCACTTGATATTCATGGCCGCCAGCAGATAACATATAATTAGTTTGAATAATATTATGACAGTAGAATGGTGTAAGATGTCGTGGTCTCCTGACCTTCATTGCTTACATATTCTGCCCTCACAATCATATTCCGCACTTTAAGACGCTTCATTCAAACCCAAACTCGATAAGATAAAGTCAATGTTGTATGAATTCATGTAAACGATACGGAAATAACAAGTGTGCACCGGGGTTGAGATGCTTGAGGCTGGCGTACACACACACACACATTCAAGACATGATGGCCACAAGAGCTTTTAGTTCAGGAGAGGCAGACAGAACGCCGAGAGGCCGGTCCCTTCAGAGGACGATTCAGCCTATCTACGTCGGACGGCGACCACCCATGGAGCAGACAGCGTTTGCCTGAGTGAAAGGGGAGAACGACCCCGTGTTCAGCTTAAAAGCTAATTCTGCTACATTGTGTAGGAGCGCCCAGCCTACGCATTCTTTACAAACATAGCACGCAGTTTCAGAGGTTTTCACAGGAAGGCAGCAAACGCCAAACGACGATGCTACAGGTTTACAGATTGGTCGCCTTAAACGAAACGTCATTCTCCCGTTTTAGAAGAGCAATACTGATTGGCAGACGATATTCCTGACACCTTGAGCTGAAGGAATAATGGAAGAGACCGAAAGATATACCCCTCTATGTCTGGCGTGGAGAGGGGCCGTTCCATTGTCGCTCTTGGAGCGAGAACATGTAACGAGAGAGTGTGTGCTCGTACGTGTACTCAAAGAGCGAGGAACAAGTCTCTTCTCAGTACTTCACTAGGAGGACACCTCTGTGGAGAGCGAATCAGAGTGCGAATCTATATTGATTCCTTGTGATTAAGCATTGTTCACTGTGTTGGCCGCCACACTTATTGTGTGGTGTGAACGGACAGAGTTATAGTTAAGCACCTGCGAGCGAATTTTTGAGTGGCATCGTGGTGGACTGGTTATCTGACCGGTGTACCACGCCAGTAGTTAGACTGGGGGTGAATAGGAGTCCTTGACTTGATCAAGGCATAGGGAGAGTTTGATTGGCGAAGGTCAATCCAGATAGAATGGGACTTATCTTATTTGTCAGCAGCGAGCGGCGCAGACAACAGCCATTGCAGTTATGGTATTGTGCACTACAGCTCTTGCGAGCCCCATATTTCCTCCACAACATTGCACTTCACTGCATTTCACATTCAACAGCCTCGACCATATCTAGCAACATTCTAACAAATAATTATTCAAGTTGAGTAGGCGTGGCTCTCAGTCATTCTGCTAAGTAGATAACAATCGTAAACTTAGTATAGAAATTTCATTAGCGAATCCTATCCTTAAGACGTAACTTCACATTCCGGAAAGGACATGGAAATAACTTGTTCAGTTCATAACTAAAAGTGCCATTGTGATTTCTCAGAATTTTTGCAAAATAAATAATTATTGTCGTTAGTTTCATGTTTTTCTTACACTAACTAGCACTACTCCTCTACCCAAGTATCCCACTAGTTACGTAATAAATTTTTGTGGATTTTTGAGTCATTTCCTTACAGCGGACGACTCCAGAAGATATTTCTTGCTTAACGTTTTTCGGGCATTTCTCTTTAGAACGTTAGGAGCGTCTGTCTCACTTCTGTAGTAGTGTGGGGGTGGAAATTTCATCTTGCGGGAGACACATGGTAAAGGGTACATCTCAGATTAATCCGTTGCGCAGAATGACAGAATAGCACCCTCACGCTCACAGTGAATTAAACGCTACAAAACATCGTTTGGTGCTAACATGGAAGAACAGGAAGAGAAAATCCAGAATTAGAAGTAAAAGGTTTAGATGTCACAATAATAAAAGAAGTCACAGCTGGTTTGAAAATTACAAAAAACTGAAAATCAACAGGTTTAGATGGAATTAACTCAGATTTAATCAAATTTGGAGGATTATCATTACAACTTAAATTGTTACAATTGTTTAATTTTTGCTGGAAGCAAGATGTACCACGAAACTGGAAGAAAGCAGAGGTAATATCGATATATAAGAACGGAGACAAAATTGTGTATGAACCTATGTAGGCATAAGCATACTCGACACAGCATGTATACCAGTGGGGGCCCAGCAGAGACACCTCTTTAGTAAGTCAAGATAGGTGTTGGTAACATGTGATGTGATTTCGACACCAGTAAAACATTGTTAGAGCTCAATAATGTATTCACTTTGTTTGCAGTTCGTTGCTCACCTACACCAACGTCGCCTGCGGCTTCATTCAGTTCCTTCTTGGATTCTAGTTGATGTCTGTTTAGTCAGCTCAGCTTCTGCATGCGCAGGTGATTGTGTGAGCAACCTTAACGCTGCGGAGGTTGCTGACGAGCAGGTGCGGCTATTGCCCTGCACGAAGCTGTGTCGTACTGAATGCAGGAGTGTCCTCGGTCCCATTCCAAATTCCACAATACCCTCGATGAACCATCAGCGATGTTCCTGGTGTTGGTAGTCGTATGTTTCGTTCATCTCCTCCTTGGTAGGTTTCAGCACCTGGAGGTGCCTGGGTGTTGAACAGGACCCTGAGAGGTCGTATTGCTGGCTTCCACATTAAAATTCAGTGCCGGAAACTCTCTGCGATGTGGTGTTGTCAAAATACAGCCATTTTCTCCATCATTTGAGGGTAGACAGAGAGCAGTGTGAAGCTCATCAGGTGAAGACCATCACCTTAAGTATACCTTCAGCTATTTTAAAGACTGTGCTCGAATATCTAGGCCTTAGATTCACTATAGTATCATAACATGGACTTCAGTGTTATGCCTTCAATTCTAATTATTAACTGACGAGACCTTTGACATGAGACTCGGTTCATATTGACCGTGTGTGTCCTCCATATTCTACTATATTGACCTAACAGGTCGTTATCTGCTACATATTCTTGTGTAAGAGATAGTTTCTTACAACATGTCTTACGGGTAACGAATATGCTTGTCTCACTCCTCTTGGTTTTCTGGTGCAGTCTTTCTTTCTACTGAATGTGTAATCTCAGAGGACAGCGTCGTAATGTGTCGAGGGCCTGACCCATTTGTGACGTACTGGCACGTTTCCTGCTTCAGCTTATGCCTCTGGCTTGACTGGATATTGCCTGTGGCAATGCGAATTAGTTTTAATAAAAATTTCTAATTCCCTACTCCTTACTATTGTGTGTCATCTGTCTATTAGTGTCGTATTATGTAAACATGGAAGAGAAGGAAGAAAAATATCCAGAAGCAGATGTAAAAGGCCTGAATGACACAAGAATAAAAAAAACTCGCAGCTGGCTTGTAGATTACAAAAAATCAAAAAGCAACAGGCGCAGATAGAATTAATACAGAGTTCATTAAATTTGAACAATTATCACTAAACCTTAAAATTTACCACAAAACTGGAAGAAAGTGGAAATAATATGATACATAATAAACGAGAAAAAAATTCCGTGCGAGCCTACATATGCATAAACTTACTTGAATCAACATAAAAACTTTATGTAAGAATTTGAAAAACAATACTGAAAACAATGGTAGACTGTTTACTAGTGAAAGATCATGTCAGATACAGAAAGGGACGATCAGGGACAGACGGCTAGTGAAAAACAAGGAGAGTTTAATAAAGAGACACATATCACTTTTATAGATTTTGAGATGGATTTGAATAATGTGTTTAGAAAAATGCTATGGAGAATAATAGAGCACAGAGGTTACGTTATGTATTTTAAATCATTTGTAAAAAGTCTGCATAAAGAAACATCAGTAATATTATATATAGAAAGCAGGTGCAAACAAATAAAGGGGTGAGACAAGGCTATAGTTTATGCCCTACCCTGTTCATAAATTACTCTAATGATGCAGTTCGCAACTGGAGCTTTAGAGTAAAGATGGGGAACATCTGAAAGATTTGGTGAAACTCAAATCACTCCTATATGGTAATGACGTTACATTGACCATTTTTCAAGACATATAATTTACAAAAAAAAATTATGAACTAAATAAAATATGTGCAGAATTCGATATCAAAATGGCTTGTAAGTTAACGTCAGTTCGTTACAAATATTAAGTCAGAACTTAAATAGCAGTTAGTGAATAAACGATTGAAAAGTAAAATACTTTAATCAGCTTAGATGTAACATTTTGTATGAAATGAAGAAACAATGCAGATTAAGTTGAGTAAATTTGGAAGCATTCGTTGAATAGTGAATAAACCTTTCAAGGATAAAACACTGAAAAAACACGACTGAAATGTTACAAAAGAGTCTTATTCCCGATATTGTAATGTCGGAGTAAATTGTGAAATGAAAAAAAAATAAACTAGAAGAGAAACAGAAACTGAATTTCGTAGAGTTGTGAAGGGATGCAAACGAATAGAAGAAATACGAAATCATGGTACTCGAATGGTGTTAAAAAAAATTTAGTGAGAAAGAAAAATTGAATGAACATTTGTAAAGAATGCACCCAGAAAGACTAACACGTGGGAATCTTAAACCGAAAGGCAAAAATATCCTGGAAGACTAAGAAAGGGTAGGAAACGTCAACAACTCCCAATTGCTCTAATGTGGAAAGTTCAGAAGAAGAACGCCAAAAAACCACTGAAAGCACTGGCATCCGTAAGCAGTGACGTTCACTAAAAAAGCTGGGAGTATGGGTACAGGTTGATTTAAAGTGAAACAACCACCGACAGAAGTTTTTATGCAAAAGACAGATATAGACTGGGATTAACTGAGACAATCCTCAGGATGTGTAGTCTATTTGCTAAGGAGGTAGCTTACAAAACCCTATTAGATCAGTACTTGAATATTGCTCGTCATTTGCAACCCATAGCAGAGAGGACTAACAGTGAAAGTAGATAAAATACAAATAAAAGCAGCGCATTTCGTTACAGGTTCATTTAGTAAACACGAAAGCGTGTAATGCACCTCTTTCTCCGAGGAACAAATATTAATTATTATCAGTAGTAGTATATTAAGCTACAAATTATCATTTTAAACCTGTGTGGCTAAACCTGTGTGGTCTCCCTGGTGTGCCTAGTCGACCACAAGTCCTTCACGTTGTTCAAACAGAGTACATACAGGGTTAAAGACATGGAGAAAGAAAGGTATCATCACAATTTGAATTTAGAGTAATACAAATTTCTTACCTTTATTGGTCGTTGTTGCACGCCCGTGGTCCAGTGATTAACCTCGCCATCCGCTGTTTCTTAAATCAATTTGAGGTCCAGAGTGTGTATTCTGCTGCGTAAGAACTGAAACATTTAAACTTCCAACTTTTATTTTATAAACGCTGATCGTGACGATATTCAATAATTTTGAACGTAACAGCTTTTACAATAAATCATTTCGTTCCCTCTATTCTTGACCTTCACAAAGTAAGCTTATTATAAAAAGTCTCAACACCAACTGCGCATTGACTCTATACCCGCCAACCACCGCTCCTGTTCACAGAGCTTACAAACTGTGCAGTACTGCCAACCTTGGTTGTATATCGATATTTTACACATCGCACGTATACATATATGAAAAACATAGTATGAAAAATGAAAAGTGTTTATTATATAGTTCTCTGGCAATATACGTCATGCTTGTCCTCATATTAACAGTTTTGTAACAAAATAATAATATGTTTATGTTTTACGTAGTTTAAGTTCACTTGCTCCTTCAAGTTGATTGAAGGCACCGCACTCCTCGCCAGCCGGTGGTGTCGGTAGTTTCAGTAGTCTGTTACATTACAAGCTTCACGAAAATGCTCAACCAATGCTAGTCGCAGATACTGCAAGAGGGGTGTTCGGCATCGCAGTGTGCTTTACTGTTAAAGTTCCTAGAGCGTACTTTCCTAGAAGCATTATATTTCTTCCCCCTATGTATATGTTGCATCACCCACATCTGGAACAGGAAAAGGGGAGGGGCGAGGTGAGAGGCATTTACACAGGAAGTGCCTCCCGCCACACACCGTAACTTGGACTGCAGAATGTAGAAAAAGCTGAGTGTCAGTAGCTGGGCAGTGAAGTGCGCCTCTGCTGCGTGTATTCCACGTGCGGGAGCCAAGTCCAGCGGACATCTCCTGCCTGCCGCCTCTACGCTGACGCACCTGCCGCGCCGCTCTCATTCCGGAAATGCACCCGGATGCCCGCCGGCGAGGCCGGGCGACTCATCTCGCGATGCTCCATTAGGGAATCAGCGCCGGACGCGGCTCTGGCCGGACAAAGGCCCGCCTTCCGCCTTGCGCTCCTGTGACGCGGGCCGCGCTTTGTGTGGGAGCAGGGCCGCGGAAGAACAAGGCCAGCTCCTGGAGAGTTCTGCCTCATCACTGCAGTGCACACTCACAGTTAACGAAGTGCGCTCCGAGCAGGAGCGTGTCTGAGAAATCCCCATAGCCTAAGTCTGAACAGTATATTGCAGCCGGCCGGAGTGGCCGAGTGGTTCGAAGCGCTACAGTCTGGAACCGCGAGACCGCTAGAGTATCAGGTTCTAATCCTGTCTCAGGCATGGATGTGTGTGATGTCCTTAGGTTAGTTAGATTTAAGTAGTTCTAAGTTATAGGGGGCAGATGGCCTCAGAAATTAAGTCCATAGTGCTCAGAGCCATTTAAACCTAAGTATATTGCATCGTTAACCTGTTTTAGTCCTATCGTCCTCAGTTGCATGTTGTCGTTAACTATTACTACAGAGCTGTCTAATCACAAATAAACAAAACGTTATATATATATAGTGTGTGCGCGTAGCTCTTGACTACTTGAAAGGCATCTTCAGTGGCCTGGAATATATAGAAATTTGCTTTTAAACTGTACTGATTTACATTTTGGTCACTGTATATTTGCGTTATAAACAGTTCAAGCACTTTCTGCTTATCTATGATGTAGTGATAGTATATATTTCTAGTTAAAATTCCACAGATGCTGTTCTACATGTTTTTATTCTCTTTCCTGTTTTACAACTGTTCTACTTTCTGCATACGAAATTTCGTTGTCGCGGCTATAGGAAATGAAATAGCCGTACCTGATATTATGTTTTGGGTGGTGTTGCCAACTGTTTAATGTTATTACCAATTGTTAAATTTATCTTTGTGATGTCATTGATCTGTTCCTGTGTGTGTGTGTGTGTGTGTGTGTGTATGTGTGTGTAAGTTGTGTACATGTGTGTGTGTGTGTGTGTGTGTGTGTGTGTGTGTGTGTGTGCATGCGAGAGTGCATGTGTGTGAGTGTGTTGCAATAAATTTAAATGATTATTCAAATCTTCCTTTTTCCGTTTCAGCCGGCAAGATATTAATCACCTTATCATGGTTTCACTGAAACTTAACAGACCATTATTCTGTCTGGTTCTAGAGACACGGACAGAATGGCAGCATGATTGAATGTGTCCTTGAGCTCCACAAGTCATTTAAAGGGCCCGGCCGGTGCCTATGACGCAAATAAAAGTCCTCAAATTTGTGTGAATTCCTTAGGGACCAAACTGCTGAGGTCATCGGTCCCTAGACTAACACACTACTTAAACTAACTTATGCTAAGAACAACACACATACACCTATGCCCAAGGGAGGACTCGAACCTCCGGCGGGAGGGGCCGCGTAATCTGTGTCATGGCGCCTCAAACCTGGCGACCACACCGAGTGGCTTTGTGTATATGAATGCATTTGCCCTCTTGTATTGATCCCATCAGCGGTCTATGCCTCGCTGTGGTAATTCAAAAATTATTCTGTATCGCCGACCTTGTACCTTTCTGCCTACGTTTCACTTTGTGCTGGAGCTCTGGCGCTCAAGTTACAAAGCGTTGCTTCACACGACCTTGTTATGTAGCACTGCGACGTTTGTGTTCCTGCTTTCCCCTTTCTAGGGTTATATAGCAATCCTCGCTTCAAGCGCTGATGTTCGTAGTATCATCGATATTCCTTGTTGACTCTTCTCCTCTGTACTAAGCTCGCCTGGTAGAACTTTAAAAATTTTAAACGTTAAGAATAAAATTATTCTGCTGCACCATATTCCTCCTGCTTTTCATACCATTCGTCCCGAATTTTATCACTGTTTATTCTGTGCAACAGTCTCATAGACTTACCTACATAACCGTACATCACGCCCATTGCACCAACTTTTTCTGCTTGTGAGAGCCAGCTGACATGGACTTCCTCTTTATTTCCTCACTCCGTGTCATTATTCTCAAGTTCTGGTTCGCTGAAACCTTTCCCAGTTACGCTACATTATCCTTATTTTCATTTTTAGAAGTCATAATAATTTTGCTGTTTTCTTAGACTACGTTTCTTGGGTTATCTTAGTCAGTCACTTGACAGGTATCGCATTTGTTGGTTGGTCAATAGAAGCAATACTTCTCTGAGTAAAGTACACAGTTGACTGTCAAATACATGGCAAGTCTAGTGGTCGTAATGCTTATGGTTACAACATTTCTGTGCTGGTTTTCTTGATACTGCTGAATATGTTACAACATTTGTCTCGTGGCGATTTTGTCTTGCTGAGACGTTATTAGTGTGCTTAAAGTAAGCATTAGATCAGGACTCAGGTGTTGTTAAGGCTGGCTACATTTTGCTTTGTCAGTACCTCCAACGATTTTTCTGGCCAGCACAGTGCAGACTGGGTTAGCTGGAGTACAGTCATACTCTTGACTGTAGCCGGGAGGTGGAAGTTCATCCCGCTTATCTCACAAGTTGCACCGTTCACCAAAATACCACTCCCAAGTAATCAGACTCTTGCCATATCTTGAGGTTTCCCAGTCTTAAAGCAATTTATACGGTGCAAAAACTAAGTAGATCCTATGTGCTCCTACCTTCTGAAATAGGTGCCAATTTTATTTCTCACATTCCGTTGCCTCTGCTTTCCCCATAAACAAAAACATTTCACAAATCTGTACGTCAGTCTACCATTCTATCGCTGGAAAATTGGTGATAATTTCTTTCAAACAGTCTTGTAAATACCTTAGTGACATACGAGCACGAGCTTCTCCATGCTCAGGAATTATTAAAACCTTTCACGTTCTTACCCGTACCCATACAGTCGATAAGGGTGAACCATACAACACCAGTAACGCCTACCACGGTTAGTCAGACCAGCAGGTACAATTTCGGTCTATATTCACCTCCACGGTTGCTATGTGGTGAAACATTGCCAAGTTATTTTTCGACACCTCTGCCCCATGTCTTAGCTCCACACAAAACTCTTTTTCTACTAGGTGCAGCCGTCGTGAATTACTGTGGTGGTAGTAATACAGTACTCCACTGTCTGCTTCCTCAATTCAATTCGTGCATTGTTGAGTCTATCTGATAATGCGCGTAGAATTCTGCTTACTGCTAGGTTGCTATCCAGTGAGTTTAGTCGTTTTTGTATTCATCCCAAATCACTATTCGCGGTTGCCTTTGTACCCCAGGTGTAATGAGTTAGCTCTACAGTTAACTCGCATACCATTTTGGTATTAATCAGGAACTCCTTCCTCTAAATTCGACAAGTGCGTAGTGTGCCATTCTATTATGGTTTTGGTAGCGTGTGCCACCGTTTGCACTTGCCTAGTCGTATTATTTAGCTCTTGGATAGATTCGTTTTTCGTTTTTTATACATTCCCTCCTGCTACCAGCCACACTTTCTTGCTACAAACTAGCGTCCGTGGCGCAATGTCAGTGATCCGCATCATTTGAACTCTCGGTTTGTCACACGATAGCCACAATTCCTTGTATTTACCCTGCACCACGGTGAGACTATTGTTACCCTGCGCTTCCCTGTGCGATTCTATGAAAGCATCCTGCAATCTGTGAACTTCGATCCTTACCTCCCACAAATCAACGGTCAACCTCAAAGTCCATTAATGACTGGCCACTAATATATCCGGTTGTTGCGAAAATAACACATTTTGGTCTGACGGTTCGGTTGAATGCAAACTCTTTGCATTATTCCTCCACTGACGACGCGGCAGTATCAGGATGTTTACACACCATCCGGTTATGTGCTCACAATCCATCCGCCACCACGATGGTAAGAACTTTCGTCAGTGCTCCCCTCCTTCAAAAGCGCGTGTAAAACAAAACAGCTAAGAAATAGAACGTGACCAATATACAGCTGTAATGGCCTATGCTAACTAGAACGGAGTTACAATAAACTCGAACAAGAAGACAATAACACATGCATTAAACAGCTCTTAGAAATAACTCAACTATGATCAAATATTACTACTTATCGCATTATCTCAATTCATAGTGCTTGTCCACTGGTGTAAGCTTTCTGACGTTTTTAATCATTTTCATATGCCCTAACTCCGTCATCAAGATTAGAGCCAATATATCCCCCATTCCTCTAGATCGTTTTACCCTTCTTTCCTTTGGCAATAGATATTTTATTCATCCCAATGACCTGATAAGGACTGTAATATTTAGCCAAGACCTTCCTTGCCTTTCCCTTAGGCGTGTTGGGTTTGAGACTAATATCTGTTTACCTGCTCGATATTGTGCAATTTTCCCAAAAGTTGCGTGGACTTTCCCTATCGTTCCAAATTTTTAGTATCGCCTGGCTTTACTTCCTCCCAAACCACAATGTTATGTGTATTTTTTAACAGTCCTAATTTAGGAATCATGGCGTCAAAGGAAAATGGCATTTTCCTTACCGTAAACTACCTCAATAGGTGTGAGGCATCTACAGGTATGTGCTTTAGAGTTATGTGCGCAAACTAAGTGATGTAGATATGTATCCCAGTCAACATAATAACGTGACATTTTAGGGATGGTCCTATGACTTCTAAGGTAGTGGGGAGCAGATTTGGAAGTGGTAAGGTACCGAGACCACAAAATAAAGTATACTTGAAGAGCAATTTATTATGAGAAACTATTACGCTCTTTACAATGATAAAAAACTCAATTAAAACAATCCTTGAAAGTCATGGTAGTAAGACGATAAATAAAAACAAACAAGTAAACAAATATCAGCCTCAAATGGTTGTGACAAAATGAAATTATCAAAATAATCCAAAGTGACAAACAGTTGCAACCAAATTATTAATTGCCATACGGCGTTGCTCTTTATCAGGCAATTACAGGTCAAGAACATAAACTGATCAATCACATCACTATACTTGACACCTGCCCAAACGGCTTAAGACATTTCAAGCAATGCAATTTTAGACGCATATTTAATAAAGAACACGATGCCTTGGCGATAAAAACCAGTTTACGGCAATTGTGACCAATATTATGTGACAGAATTTCACTACAGGAAATTTAACAGCGTTAAAGAAGATACAGGATAAGTGAATTAACGGCTGGCGGCCATGCAAATGAACATTACGATTGGAGAATGTGTTCACGATTTGCATGCAAGAAATAGATTAGTAACTCCTTTGCAGGATCTTAAGCTTACATTTGAACACGCCACCACTACTAGGCATGTTACCTTACTCATAAGCACAGAGAGCTTTATTACACAAAGGATGACCAAAACATCATGTTAAACTTATACTAAAGGCTACCTCTAAACAATATTGCATAGATTTACTTAATCGGGATTTAGAAGAAATCAGTTGCATTGAATCATATACAACTGGAATATAAAACATCAAAACAAGGCAAACACTTAATTCCGCAGTTTACAGGACAAATACAAAGATGTAACCAGGGTAGAAGCGGTAAATAAACAAATCACAGGATAATTATTATGCAGGTGACAAGTTCAGAAAACAGCTAATGAAAAGTGACACAGACTTAATAGAATTAGCTGGTTAGCTATCTTATCAAAAAAGTCCCATCTCCACAAATGAATGAGGAATTTGCACTACCATTTGGTGAACGGTACAAGGCCAATCAAAGTGTACAAAGAGGCCCCTCTCTGGGATTGCCCCTGAATTCGATAAATAAGGAATTAAATAATGCCTCATTTGTCCTGTAACACTTATATAAGTAGAATTAAACACTATTCAAATAAAATATAAAACACCAATGCCTAAAACAAACTTGACAAGCACCGAAAACGTTAAACAGTATTCCAGTAAAACAGGAAACATTAGTGAATTAAACCAGTTTGGCAGGCACTGAAAGCGTTAAGCACTATTCTAATAAAATACCAAGATCACCAGTGGATTAAGGAAGGGGGTTGAGCATTGAATAAATAATATGCCAGACAGATAGCTTAGCATTAAATTTATGGCAGCTGTGTTAAACATTATTCTAATAAAATTTAACACATCAATGAATTAAAGAGGGTTGGCAAATAATAAATAGGTAATGCGTCGGTCAGGTAATTTACAGAATGATTTGACAGACATCATGGGCTAATGTACTCAAACAACCGAGCCAAACTATTCAGTAACAGGGCACACAGGCAAAAAAATTAAATTATAATCCATATTCGCCACAAGTAGCGGATACGTGTTCAGAAAATAGGCTAAAAACACTGTAGTAGCAAATATACAAATGTGTACCTTTGGCTTATAACAGCGAATTGGAGAGCGGCCACAAATACCAGTTACACCCACAGAACTATTGTTCAGTGGCTCATCACATCAATTAAGAACAAAATTACTGCCTGGTACAAAAGGCCTCATCATATACCTGACAATAAAGGAATGCAACCGTTCCCTGAGTAGGCTGCTTCCTCAAATGGTCGAGTACTGCCATTTAAACTCCAACTGTTGTGATGGCACCAATAACATTTCACAGGCCAGCCCACCGCCTTCCACCTATTTTCAGCCCAACAAAATGGTTCAAATGGCTCTGAGCACTATGTGACTTAACTTCTGAGGTCATCAGTCGCCTAGAACTTAGAACTAATTAAACCTAACTAACCTAAGGACATCACGCACATCCATGCCCGAAGCAGGATTCGAACCTGCGACCATAGCGGTCCCCCGGCTCCAGACTGTAGCGCCTAGGACTGCACTGCCACTCTGGCCAGCTTTCAGCCCAACAGAGCACTCACACATCCTTGGTAAATCCAGACCTCCAACTGCCCACACCCCTACCAAACAAGTAACCTCCGTATCGATAGCCACGTATGCCCCTATATCCCCATCCACTACTGCTTACACGCCCTCTTATAGGCAGGCATCCTCTGGTATCCCATAAATGGGCCACATTTAATCGATACTTAAGCACTAAGGATGTTATGCATGCACAGCACAAACTTGTTTCATTGTGCCATTAGTCTGTGGATGGAAGAGGTTTGTCTGTAACTTTCATACATGAAGTATGTGACATAACTGCTTCATCGAATCTGATAGAAAATTGGTATCCTGGTCTGTAACTAAGATGTGAGACACACCAAAATCCAGCTATTAAGTAAAGCCTGGGCTGCTGTAGTAGTCTACTGATTAGGCATAGACACCATTGCAAAGAATCTTGAAAACATTTATTTTCAGTGGGCCTCCTATTAATTGGTCACAATATATCGAGACCAATCATTTGAAAGGGTTTAGACACCTCTTTGCAAAGGGTGTTTTTAATGACTAAATTCAGCTCTTTTTCACCAAAGTACATATTCCTTTAGATACTGTTCAACATCATGTCTTCTTGTTCTCCATATGAATCTATAACCTTTTTGCTACTTGCGTGTACATTTTTCAGCATCGTCCATTACCTGACAACACTTGTTCATGTATGAGAAAAAATACTACCACTGCTGTGTCTTGAGAAGATTTTTTTCCATCATATGACTAGTTTCAGAGGCATATTACTGCATCCTCAGGCCCCACCACTGCCAAAAGAGTATTTGATTATGTTGATGCATTTACTGTGAAATCCTTGTTACTAGCACATGTGAGATAGCCTTCATCAGGAATATATACTCGACACCATGTTGTCTCCAATGGATTGGACACCATTGGACACCATTGGAATCGAATATAGACGCCTGATGAAAGATAGTCTACATGTGCAAATAACAAGGATCTCACAGTAAATGTGTGAAGCAAATCAAATACTCTTTTAACAGTGGTTGGGCCTGAGGATGGTGGTAATATGCCACCAAAATTAGTTGTGTGATAGAATAAAGATATTGTCAACATACAGTTGTGGTTGTACTTTTTCTCATATATATCATCAGCATAAATTGAACACTGTCATGTACTTCACACAATACATCATCCTTGACTACTGCAAGAACAACTACGCAAGGTCTGCATTTCATTATACCGCAGAGGAAGCCTTTAAGTGTCTTGAACTGTAATTGTTGCCTGAATGCCTGACAGTCTTTGTTGGCCATGTGTGCTTTCTTCTACAGTGCTACACTTTTCCTAAATGCATTTAGCATTGCAACATTCTTACTCAATGTATTTTTTTGTGTTCTTCCTACCAATTTATGTATTACCTTACAATGAAACTTACAGAGTTTGAGTTTTTCCTACCTTATCAACCTACTCAATGGGCCTTTCACCCCCCAATAGCCATTTTAATGATACATGGCCAGTGACAACATTAAACTTCAATTCATTCAAATAACAATTGAGTTGCTTTGGTGCATATCTTGCGGATATTCTGCTATCGACATTCTAGTTCAGGGTAAGCCCACTGCGCTACTGTTGGTGTCACATTAGTGGATAAATTCCTTCTCAAAATCTGGCCAGTATTTTATCAGAAACCAGTGCTCCTATTAATGCTTGAAAACTGTTTGACATTCTTCTGACCATTTCCTAGACAATAGATTCAAAGATACAGCAGTCAGAATAAAATTCTTTATGAATCTGCAATAATAATTGCATAAACCTAGGAATGGCTCTAGTTGTTTTACGGTTTATGGCATTGCCATGTTCTGGATTGCCTCTTTAGGTGAGAATCAGTTTCAACGCCTTTCCTGCTAATCATATGTCTCAGGTAGTTCACCTGCATTTCCACAGAATGGCACTTCTCTATGCTAAGAATCAACTGTGCTGACCATAACTTGCTGAACACATCTTCCAAGCATCTCACATGCTCTGGAATTTCCTTCGAGAAGACAATGATATTGTCCAAATATACCATGGAAGTTTAAGGCTTTATACCATGTAAGACCCCTTCTAATCATTTGTGGAATGTAGTTGGTGTACTTGCAAAGTCCCCATGGCATACTGAAAGCGGCCTTTGGTCTATTTCCAGGACTACCTCTTCCTAGTGACATCTACTCCTTTCATTCATTGTCATAAAGTACTGACACTCTCCTAGATTTTCTAATGTTTCTTTAATACTTGGATCGTGTATGCATCAGTCACAGTTCTCACATTTAGGTTGCAGTCATTACAATAGAATCTATTCTTCATAGAATCATCTGATGACTTTTTCAGCTTGATGTCAACTCTTACGCACCATGAGCTGTCACTGTATTATACGTAACGCTAACTGTTCATTATAAACTCCTCTGATATTGGTTGGAAATCCTTCTCTATGCAGTACAGCTTTCTGCATACTGACACATTATTACCTATAGATATTCAACGCTAAGTAACAGGTGTTTCCAACAAATAGCCTTTCAAGTTATACTATATTGGCACTGGCGACGCCTGAGTTCATGGGTTTACACCACCTAATGACACAACAAGGTCTCATGGAACCAGTGCGTAATAGCGAGTATGGTGGTTGGTGGGGCAGGGGATGACGGCCAGGACGTACGTGGACGGTTACAATGTGACAGCGAAGTTGGTTGGACTAAGTATTGTGAGGTGTTCCCATACTGCTGGTCTTTGGAAACATGTGCCCAAACTGTCTATAAGTCCTGCTGACATGGCAGAACAGAACTGAGAGCTGTGTGTAATGGTTGTACTCAGAGGCATGCATTAGCCCTTGCTGATTTAATATTGTTTATCTGGTGGGACACTGTACTGTTCTTCAGACTTGTAAATGGTAGACGCACATCATAATTTTAAATGTAATACATGTCAGAACTTGTGTAACTTCTGTGACATGCAGCTAGTGCGTACATGTTGTGATTGTGAGGGGAACTCTTGTCACCACACGGAGAATAAGGGAAGATACGTTTTTTCTTTTAAACCTTAGGTTGCCGTTTTCGTTAATGTTTGTTCTGCAAAGCCTAAGACATGAAGCATTCAAGGCAATGTGTTTGACAGAATATTTTTAAGCACCAATGTTATTTACCTCTCTTGGATTATTGAACGCAGTACATTTCAAGGTGTTCATCTAATGTATAATTATTTGGCTAAGACTAATGCGCTGAGTGCTTGACCTGATGATTTTCCTAATGAGTCCTTCTACTGCACTGATTTTAATTATTAGTTTTCCTTTTTGACAACTGCTACACTTCAGAGATTTCATTAAATCCATTTCTCTTGCTTATGCCATTAATGTTGATATGAGGAGTTGGAAATACACTCCTGGAAATGGAAAAAAGAACACATTGACACCGGTGTATCAGACCCACCATACTTGCTCCGGACACTGCGAGAGGGCTGTACAAGCAATGATCACACGCACGGCACAGCAGACACACCAGGAACCACAGTGTTGGCCGTCGAATGGCGCTAGCTGTGCACCATTTGTGCACCGCCGCCGTCAGTGTCAGCCAGTTTGCCGTGGCATACGGAGCTCCATCACAGTCTTTAACACTGGTAGCGTGTCGCGACAGGGTGGACGTGAACCGTATATGCAGTTGATGGACTTTGAGCGAGGGCGTATAGTGGGCATGCAGGAGGCCGGGTGGACGTACCGCCGAATTGCTCAACACGTGGGGCGTGAGGTCTCCACAGTACATCGATGTTGTCGCAAGTGGTCGGCAGAAGGTGCACGTGCCCGTCGACCTGGGACCGGACCGCAGCGACGCACGGATGCACGCCAAGACCGTAGGATCCTACGCAGTGCCGTAGGGGGCCGCACCGCCACTTCCCAGCAAATTAGGGACACTGTTGATCCTGGGGTATCGGCGAGGACCATTCGCAACCGTCTCCATGAAGCTGGGCTACGGTCCCGCACACCGTTAGGCCGTCTTCCGCTCATGCCCCAACATCGTGCAGCCCTCCTCCAGTGGTGTCGCGACAGGCGTGAATGGAGGGACGAATGGAGACGTGTCGTCTTCAGCGATGAGAGTCGCTTCTGCCTTGGTGCCAATGATGGTCGTATGCGTGTTTGGCGCCGTGCAGGTGAGCGCCACAATCAGGACTGCATACGACCGAGGCACACAGGGCCAACACCCGGCATCATGGTGTGGGGAGCGATCTCCTACACTGGCCGTACACCTCTGGTGATCGTCGAGGGGACACTGAATAGTGCACGGTTCATCCAAACCGTCATCGAACCCATCGTTCTACCATTCCTAGATCGGCAAGGGAACTTGCTGTTCCAACGGGACAGTGCACGTCCGCATGTATCCCGTGCCACCCAACGTGCTCTAGAAGGTGTAAGTCAACTACCCTGGCCAGCAAGATCTCCGGATCTGTCCCCCATTGAGCATGTTTGGGACTGGATGAAGCGTCGTCTCACGCGGTCTGCACGTCCAAGCACGTTCAAGCAGCTGTAGTTCCTATTCGTAAACAAGTTCAATTTGTCTCCAACATGCTGGTTATTTAACAATGCCAGACATTGTTCCCACAACTTAATATCAGCCCCTACCAGCACTGAATCAAATGAGTTTGCTCTACTACCAAGTTTTTAGCAGGAAGGTAGATATACTGGCGCAGAGCAATTGATTCAGCATGAGTCAACTGGTCCAACTGCGGCGCCAGGTGGAAATTCCATGGCAAGCCATTCCACAGGACTACATCCAGCATCTCTACGATCGTCTCCATGGGAGAACAGCAGCCTGCATTGCTGCGAAAGGTGGATATACACTGTACTAGTGCCGACATTGTGCATGCTCTGTTGCCTGTGTCTATGTGCCTGTGGTTCTGTCAGTGTGATCGTGTGATGTATCTGATCCCAGGAATGTGTCAATAAAGTTTCCCCTTCCTGGGTCAATGAATTCACGGTGTTCTTATTTCAATTTCAAGGAGTGTATAAACGGATTGAGTGCCAAATAGGAGGAAGTAAGTTAGAACAGGTGGACAGTTTCAAGTACTTAGGATGCATATTCTCACAGGATGGCAACATAGTGAATGAACTGGAAGCGAGGTGTAGCAAAACTAATGCAGTGAGCGCTCAGCTTCGATCTACTCTCTTCTGCAAGAAGGAAGTCAGTACCAAGACTAAGTTATCTGTGCACAGTTCAATCTTTCGACCAACTTTGTTGTATGGGAGCGAAAGCTGAGTGGATTCAGGTTACCTTATCAACAAGGTTGAGGTTACGGATATGAAAGTAGCTAGGATGATTGCAGGTACTAGCAGATGGGAACAATGGCAGGAGGGTGTCCACAATGAGGAAATTAAAGAAAAACTGGGAATGAACCCTATAGATGTAGCAGTCAGGATGAACAGGCTTAGATGGTGGGGTCATGTTACACGCATGGGAGAAGCAAGGTTACCCAAGAGACTCATGGGTTTAGCAGTAGAGGGTAGGAGGAGTAGGGGCAGACCGAGGAGAAGGTACATGGATTCGGTTAAGAATGATTTTGAAGTAATAGGTTTAACATCAGAAGAGGCACCAATGTTACAACTGAATAGGGGATCATGGAGGAATTTTGTAAGGGGGACTATGCTCCAGACTGAACACCGAAAGGCATAACCAGTCTTAAATGATGATGATGATGATGAGGAGGAGGAGGAGGAGGAGGAGGAGTGAATAATTTTATCACCTGTTCGTTAGTTTCTTGTTAATGCCAGTTAATGATTAATTTTCTGCTGCATGAGGGTTTCTTCAATTATTTATGCGATACTGAGAAAGCTTATGATTAATACTTTGACAGATCTTTTAGATCTGCTACATCAGTGGTTATTAGTTTACGTGTTTTTCTGCCATCTCGGGTATTCATTCTGATGCATCAGTTTGAGCGTAGTCTGTATTCACGAATGTGGTCTTTTAATGGCTCTTTTCTCAAGACTCTCTCAGGTTGATTTATTTCAATAAAAGCATTTCATAGTTGCATCCCAACTCATGCTGAATCAATTGCTCTCCATCAGTATATCTACCTTCCTGCTAAAAATTTGGTAGCAGAGCAAACTCATTTGATTCAGGGCTGGTAGGGGCTGATATTAAGTTGTGGGAACAATGTCTGGCATTGTTAAATAACCAGCATGTTGGAGACAAATTGAACTTGTTTACGAATAGGAACTACAGCTGCTTGAACCCAAGGATATGATACACAAATTGATCGAACAAGTATGTCAGTACAATCATCTCCCAGTGATACATAAAGGACCACACACAATGAGGTAAGCTTGGCTGCTGCAGCTATTTGTAGCACATCGGAAGAGTTTGTAGAAATTAGCCAAGACTCAGACTGTAATACAGCTAGTGAGATTAATAAATTATAGGCCCGATTCTGTCATTATCTCGATAGCAAGAAGGACCTGGTTTATGTTGATCGGGGACATATCAAGGAGCTACAGAATTATGGTGAGAATATTGGGTAATGGTTGTGCAGGAATGATAGGGACATGGATATGCATGATACACAACCTGTCAATAACTTGGGCATACACACTGCGGACATGAAGGGAACGGTCCTGAATACTATGTTAAGTAAGCTGCAAAATATGTTGAAAGATATGTTACAGCAATGCACTGGTACGTCGTTAGAGCCGGTGGATCCAATTGTGAAGATTTTGTGTTTTCATTAGAGTTTCAACAGAAGGGTTTGGCCAAGGAAATAAGCGAAATTGGTGCCTTAATATTACTTGCCGTAACAGTGAAAGATAGGTAGGGTACAGAGACTTTGTAAGCCATACAACATAAAGAGATTTGGCAGGAATGTGCAAGCTGAATGATTAGGCTCATTCCTCCACAAGCTTTGAGGGAAATAGTTTATTGGTCACATGAAAAGAAGCAGGGTTGTGATGGACCATTAGTGGAACATGTTGCCCAATTGAGAGAAGTGTATTGGCACTGGTTCTTGGTCACACTGAGGAACAGGTCGTAACATACTTATTAGAAGGGTTGGATCCTGAAAGTAACCAGAGAGCGGTAATCTGTTAGGTACCTTGGACACATTTACAATCAGAGGATTTGATCAGACAGATTAAAACTAGCGAGTACCTTGGCTGCTGCAGGGAGAAACGGGAAGGGAATAATTTTGTGAGCATGAAAGTGAATGTGGAGGGAAATACTGTCCACGTTAATATACAATCAATAGGTGCTCAGGAAAGAAATTGCTTGAGAGGGAAAAACTCACAATGAAAATGTTGGAATTACAGCAGGCCAGGTCGTATGAAGAAGCACTGCATTGGGAAGACTTGCAACCTGACTTACGAAAAGTATTATATCACACACAGGTTAAACTACTATGTTTGATTAGTGATACATCGAATAAACAGATGCCCTCTGTATGTATTTCTGTAAACAACAAGTCAGTTTGTGTGCTTCTGGATTTAGGGAATACCATTTTGACACCTGATTACACAGACCAACGATGGAAAAACGTTTTTTGCTGAAAATACCTTATTCTTACGTTCTTTTAGGGTGGGAAATCCAAATATGATAGTTAAAAAACTGTATCACCCAACATTTCTTCACGTTTACAGTTAATTTTTTTAATTAAGTGATTTTTAAAGAATTTAACAGCTTTTATGCAGTTAAAATAATTTTAAAAAGGAGGGGTAATGAATGTAGATGACGTTGGTAGCACTTTTGAGAAACATTTGCTGGTAAAAAAGGTCGATTTCATTTCTGTGTCAACAAATGGTGTTTTCTTTAAATGTAACCTCACTTGCCCGGTTCCTACACAATGTCTAATCGTGGTTGTAAAAACACCATTGAGAGTTTTTGTTATATTTGTGGTGAATTTGTGATAAAACAAACACCAAACTTTACAGACTTTGTGAAAAAGGCTTATCTATCATATTTTGGCTCTAAACTTGGTGACCAAGATAAATCTTAAGCACCATGTAAGGTATGTTGCGGTGACTTTACCAAATTTCCATGTTTCTTGTGTGAATGGGACAGTAGGGATAAGGATCAACACTGGTGTAGAAAGAAATGGCTTGTGAGGGAGTCCATAAAACCTGGTGAGAAGAACATTCTATGCAAAAACCTTGTAGATCCAAAAAACGTATTCCTACCACCTCTACATGTAAAATTAGGTCTAATGAAACAGTTTGTAAAGGCTTTGCCTGAAGATGGATCATGTTTTAAGAATCTCTGCCAAAAGTTTCCACACCTTTCAGAAGCTAAACCAAAAGAAGGCGTCTTTGTCGGACCTGTCATTAGAAAATTGATGTTTGATGTTAACTTTGAACCCACAATGACCTTAAATGAGAAAGAAGCATGGGTATCATTTAAGCAAGTCGTTACAAAGTTCTTACGACATGAAAAAGACCCAAAATACGTTAGAGAAGTTTAAAACTTTAGAATGTTTAATGAGCCTGGAAGTTCACTTTTTGACCAGTCACCTTGATTACTTCCCAGACAGTACGGAAGATGTTAGTGAGGAACAAGGAGAGCGTTTTCACCAGGACATTAAAGTGATGGGAAAACGTTAAACGCTACCAAGACCGCTGGAACACCCACATTAAGGGGGGCTACTGCTGGTCACTTCACTGAGGTTCAGGAAGCGACTCGTTCTAGAAAAAGCTACACAAGAAGCTTAAAAGAAAAAAAAAGAAAGAAAATAGAAACCAATTCCAGCTGACAAGTGAAACCTATATTAACACATATAGCTTACTGTAAATACAAACCATGCTTATATTGTATCAAAGCGTTTCATTGATTTCCCAGTTTACTATATAGCATAGGATTTTTAAACCAGATAGTAAAAAGCATATTGCTCGAAAAATATGGCTAATACAAAAGGCTAGATCTGGATTCAGCTCATAAAATCTGTAAATATCAGCTATCAAAGAAAACAAGTTTTTCAAAAAAAAATTTCGTGGGCCTGTGTTATGAATGTTTAACCCAATATCAAGGTAATTGCAAGTGGTAAAGAGTGTCATCGGAAAATGGGCTATTTACTACGGCGTATAAACCAAGTTTAACTGTAAAAGGTTTGTTTGTGAAAGTGGCCTTGGGAGATTTTTCGTGGAAAATTAATATAACGAGAGTTAATAATCTGGCCCAATCACGCATACTTGAAACTGACTGCATTGGAAAGGTGAGCCTAGTTCCAGATTGGGTTGGGAGGAGCTGCTATTTGAAATTATACCCAGAACTCTGTTCAAGTCCAGCAAGCATGGTGGGGGCGTTGCCATGGTACTCAGGAAGGAGCAATCCCATGAAATCAGGTCAGTTATGTGGAGTCAGGTACACGTAATGATCGATTAAACCATCTGAATGTGTTTGTTAGAACGAAATAGAAGCTCTTTGTTCCCAATTTTCGGATGTGCTAACAAAGAAACTGTTAGTCATCCACATTCTCGAGTGGCAATGAGCTAGTAGACCAGGTACAAATAAGGCGACACTGTATAGGTTACCTCTACCATTGAGGAAGTTATTAAGATAAAAAATTAAGAAACTGTTGGATCAAGGTTCCATATATCCCTCTAAATCACACTATGTGGAGCCAATATTTCTCCTGCCTAAATAGAGTGGGTAATATCGGCCAGTAGTAGATTATCGGGAATTAAACAAAAGGTGGTGTTTCGATCGGTACCTCTACAGGGCCTTCACTTGTGCTTTGGGTGGTTTCCAGGGGCCTGGGTTTTTACAGCACTAGATCTTAATCAAGCTTACAACCAGATACCTTTGGATGAATAAATCAAGACAGTCACCCCATTTGCCACCGACTGGAATTAATTTGAATTTAATTAAGTTCCCCTGCCCTATCACGATTTCCAGATGTATTTTCTAATGTGAAGTTGAAATTCGTGAACCATTATTTAGACGTCTTCGTGGTATACAGTACCTCGATTCAGGAGCACATTGTACATTCGGAGGAAGTGTTTGGGTGGTTACGAACGGCAGGCCTGATGGTAAATCCTTAGAAGGTGGTTTTTGCCTCTCCTTCGATAAAATTCGTGGGGCATATTGTTTCCAGAGAGCAGATCTGCATCGATCCTGACCGAGTGGAGGTATAAACCAAATGCCTTGTCAAAGTAATGTTAGTCAGGTTACCCAATTTTGGGGGATGATGAATTTCTTCCATAAGTTCTTTGAAGGGTTTGCTGAGAAAATGGCTCCTGTGAATAAACTGCGATGGAAGGGATGGAAATTTATTTGGAATCCTTCTCAGGAGGATGCATTCTTAGCGCTTTAACAGGCATTACAATCTCCCCCTATGTTAGCTCAGAGCTAGCCTTCTCTTTCTTACGTTCAAGTGGTAGAACTTGAAAGAGATTAAACGTAAACAATAAAATATTTTTGTTGTGCAACAATATCAACAGCATGTGCCTAAAAGACACTTTACATTACATCCTGATGACAGGCCTCTAAGGGCATAATGTACTGATGATACTACAGTATTTGAGAGGTGACAGTTCATTAGCAGTCTACCATTACTAATTGCAGATAACACTGACCCTTTTTTTGCCATCAGTCTCCGATTGGTGTCATACAGCTCGCAGCAGATTCTTCCTGTGTCACCCTCTCTTTATCTTCCAAGGAGAGGCTATAACATTATTTGTTTATGGTTCATTTTTCGCTTTAAGATTTTTGCGTATTGGTACTATATTTTCTGTATAAGTAAAGTAAACTGTACTATACCGGAGGTTCACGTTCTTTGTATTTTAGTGAATAACGTATCAAAAATACAATGTAAATTGTTTTTTACGTTAAATAATTTTCTGATGACAGTTTCTGTTTAAAAATATTGGTGTGTATGAACTGTTCATGTTGATGTAAATTTGACAATTGCGAGAAATGGTCACACTTAGGAACAATGTAAGAAATAGGTGTTATTTAAAAGCCAATGTGCTTTCGGTTGAAACGAGTATGGCTCTGGGGAGTGGAAAACGTGGCACGGGCGAGTTGGCGCGCTACCTAGAGCAAGCGCGGCAAGTAAGTCACACAGTCTGTAGGCAGCAGTGACTGAGGCAACACGTTTTGTGGAGCAGGAGAAGCTTTGCCTAAAAATTTGCACAAAATTGCCTCGGATGAAGACTGCAAACTACTTATGTCATACCTGCTATTGTATGTAAAATTGAACGACGCCAGATACTTGAAGGCCGTACTGTGGGTAGTGTAGCTGTCCTAATTGTTAGCCACACCCAAGCCCCCAGCCACCAGATAAGATTTATTTGTATTTTATTTTTATACAGCGTGAACGAACAATTTAAACTGTGTTTTAATAATCATTGTTGAACTTTACAAAAACCGGTTCACCCTGTTATTTCATCGTAATCGTACACCTCTATAGAGTTCCTTCCTGGTGTTCGATTAATCCGAGTATTCTGTTTTACAGACTTATGAAGGACCAAGTTAATATAAAAAGACAGCATTTAATTTTTTTGATAAATAATGAGAAAGTTTTCTTAACTATTGCAAACTGTTATGGTAAAAGTTTGCTTATGAAAAATTTAATAAAAGTGAAGCCAAGTTACTAGAAATCTGTTAAATGACCATACAAAGTTAGTTCAAAGAATGGTAGCTTTTGAAAGTAAATTCCACTAAGAAAGAGGTTTTCTTGAAGTGAACTGTTATGTATAAAAAGTGTGTGCTTTAGTGTCTAAGTATTTTAATACTTAAATTTGTTTATTATGGAAAGTGGTTTCTAAAGGTATTCCCAGGCCAAATTTCTTTTAGCTTCCTTGGAGTTATCTACTGGGCTTTTTCTCTTTTAAAAACGTAATGTATAAGGGTGTAGTCCAACATTGTTTAGTTGGAGTAATATTTTTTTTGAACAAACAACTTAAACAGTAGCAAGAAAATAGGCAAAATTCATACTTCTCCTTTTCCAGAACGTCAGTGCTTCATTGCCTGGATAGGCTGGCGACCGTTAGTACGTATTTTAAACCACTAAATGATCTTGGAACTGAGTTGTCCTAGCTTTTGTATAATATTATTCATACACGTTTCTTTCTAAATGCTGGGTAAGATCTTAGGAAAAAAATTGAATAGTCTGACTTACTTTTCCATTAGACACAACACTAGGTCAAACCCTGAAAAAAGGTAAACCTATATATTAACTTTTCCTTTTAACAGAACTATCCTCCCATAGCGTACCTTTTTTTTAAACTAAATTAAATTTAGTTAGAGGGTTATACACGGCAACATAGACACAGCGTTTTTTATTATTTAGGTGAAAGCGTACTAAATTACAATAGTAGTGCTATGTTTATAAGGTCTCCCGCAGTGGGATCGACTTTTTGGAACTATGCATATGGTGATGTAGGTTAAGGTCCAAGGTATCACATCCTGCAGCCATTCTCCATGGTGGGCCCTCGTTTGCGAGTAATCGACGAATAAAGCTTTTTGAATTTTCTGTGACCCTCAGTAGCGTTGGAAAACAAACAATATGTAGACTATTTGAGTGATGTAATGGATCAGGTTATAGCTTTGCATGCAGAAATTTGTGGGTTCGAATCTTGTCATCTGCTTTAGTTTCTTTTTTAATCTTTATCGTAATTACTTTTATTATCTTTATTCAGTTAACTAGTTTAAATGTAATTCCTAATTTCTATTCATTTGTCACTTCGTTTTAATCACTGTATCAACTCTTTCATTAGTCCCCATTTTTTCTTTATATCAGTCTTTTTCAATTAAGAATTTTTGTGAACGGGAATTTAATTATATTTATCAATTATATATATATATATTGGTTCAAAAACAAAAGGCAGAATACTCTATTTTTATTCACTGTGCAATGGTGTAAAAACGCATTTTTGTTACAAGAATTGCATTTTCGGATAGTAACCATAAAACAAATATTCAAAAGATGTTCCACATTCCTACTGCACCATGGACAAAGTAACGCAAATCAAGATTTAAACAAAAGAAGGGATTATAAGAAAAACGAAATACAAGCAAAATTAGGGAAAGAAATAATGAATGCAGTAACATGGACTAAAAAAATAGGATGATAAATGAAAGAAATTAAATCGTAATTATCAATTAAAATCTGTACCTACAGATTGGAAAATTGCGCAGGTCGCACCAGTGTTCAGGAGGGGTAGTAGGAGTAATCTATTTAACTACGGACCTGTGTCATTGACGTTGGTTTGCAGTGGGATTTTGGAGCATATACTGTATACAAACATTATGAACCACCTCGAAGGGAACGATCTATTGACACGTAATCAGCATGGCTTCAGAAAACATCGCTCTTGTGCAACGCAGCTAGCTCTTTATTCGCACGAAGTAATGGCCGCTATCGACAGGGGATCTCAGGTTGATTCCGTGTTTCTGGATTTCCTAGGGGCTTTTGACACCGTTCCTCACAAGCGACTTCTAATCAAGCTACGGAGCTATGGGGTATCGTCTCAGTTGTGCGACTGGATTCGTGATTTCGTGTCAGGAAGGTCGCAGTTCGTAGTAATAGACGGCAAATCATCGAGTAAAACTGAAGTGATATCAGGTGTTCCCCAGGGAGGCGTCCTGGGACCTCTACTGTTCCTGATCTATATAAATGATCTGGGTGACAATCTGAGCGATTCTCTTGGACTGTTCGCGGATGATGCTGTAATATACCGTCTAGTAAGGTCATCCGAAGACCAGTACCAGTTGCAAAGCGATTTAGAAAAGATTGCTGTATGGTGTGTCAGGTGGCAGTTGACGCTAAATAACGAAAAGTGTGAGATGATCCACATGAGTTCCAAAAGAAATCCGTTGGAATTCGATTACTCGATAAATAGTACAATTCTCAAGGCTGTCAATTCAACTAAGTACCTGGGTGTTAAAATTACGAACAACTTCAGGTGGAAGGACCACATAGATAATATTGTCGGTAAGGCGAGCCAAGGGTTGCGTTTCGTTGGCACGACACTTAGAAGATGCAACAAGTCCACTAAAGAGACAGCTTACACTACTCTCGTTCCTCCTCTGTTAGAATATTGCTGCGCGCTGTGGGATCCTTACCAGGTGGGATTGACGGAGGACATCGAAAGGGTGCAAAAAAGGGCAGCTCGTTTTGTATTATCACGTTATAGGGGAGAGAGTGTGGCAGATATGATACACGAGTTGGGATGGAAGTCATTACAGCATAGACGTTTTTCGTCGCGGCGAGACCTTTTTACGAAATTTCAGTCACCAACTTTCTCTTCCGAATGCGAAAATATTTTGTTGAGCCCAACCTACATAGGTAGGAATGATCATCAAAATAAAATAAGAGAAATCAGAGCTCGAACAGAAAGCATTAGGTGTTCGTTTTTCCCGCTCGCTGTTCGGGAGTGGAATGGTAGAGAGATAGTATGATTGTGGTTCGATGAACCCTCTGCCAAGCACTTAAATGTGAATTGCAGAGTAGTCATGTAGATGTAGATGTAGATGTAGATGTAGATGTAATTAAAATCACATGAATATAGATTTCAAGTGGATAAAGTGTGATATAAAGAAAAAACTAGAGCAAATGAAGAAGTTGACATAACGATTGAAATGATGTGACTTAGGAATAGAAATAATGCGAAAAAAAGCGCGAATGGTTTGAATACGAGATTTATTACAGTCTCAAGAGACGATATATAACCTATGTTACTTGAAGTTTAAGTGGCTTAATGTATGTGTCTAGGCCAGAGATTGTCAACAATAATTTATTGAGCTCTGCTTACTAGAAAGTCCTGGGTTGAGATACATACATAATTGGATATTTCTTATTCCTGTAGATTCTTCATTTAGCGGTAGTGTTGAATTGTATCGAAAGCCTCTTGAAAGTCAGAGAATTTACCATATACGATTTGTTCGGCACAGTTCATTGATTGGTGTGCTTTCGCTTGCTGTCACGCGATTAAATTCTTCTTTTTTAGTGACACCATCACAGTAGCCTTATTCTAAACATTCCTTGAGTCTCCCTCTGTAAATCCATCCACTGTTCTGTCTATTACCAAATTTACGGTTACTTGATACCTCAAGAAGTAATCCATCAACCGATTCTTCTTTAGTCGGTTTGTGTTACAAGTTTGTTACCTCATCGATTAGATTCAGTATAAAACAGACAGTCATTTTTTCCTCCATTAGAATTGTAAAGAAAACTGATAATAAAGGAACGAAGCAAAAGGTAAATTGCATATTCACCAAACCATTGTTACTAATGGAATCTTACCACTTACTTATTTTCAATCGTCATGTTATAAGATATCAAACCATCTATTTTTAAGCCTTATATAGTGTTCACTTTTCCCTGCCTTAGGGGATTGTGAGGCCAATGCCTGGACACTTCTCCTTATAGATTGTTAGTATAAAACAGACATGGCATTTTGTTCCACTCTGAAATGCTAGTCGTCATAGGTCAGTCACTTTAAATCCGTAAAATCACATTTCATTTCAAAACTACTATCAATGACCTCTTGTTCTTGTTCAGCATTGAACACATTCGTGGGCCGCGGTGGCCGTGCGGTTCTAGGCGCTTCATTCCGGAACTGCGAGACTGCTATGGTGGCAGGTTCGAATCCTGCCTCCTGCATGGATGTGTGTGATGTCCTTAGGTTAGTTACGTTTAAGTAGTTCTAAGTTCTAGGGGACTGATGACCTCAGATGTTAAGTCCCATAGTGCTCAGAGCCATTTGAACCATTTGAACATATTCCTTAAGCTTCACATAATCTTTTAACTACCTGTTTCTTTCTAAAACTCTTCTTTTAACGTGCTATGTCTATCATTAAATAACATACTCTTGTAGAAAGAAGCATCTTATCATTGCCCATCACTTCAATCGTTTTTTTCCATTGGATCAAATGTTTTTTTCTTTGATTTCCAGCCTGTGTTCCTGGCATCAATAATCCCTAGATATGGAAAAAGGTCAAAAGGGCTTCAGCGGTCTGTTTTCAACCCGCTGTTGGTATTAGATGAAACAGAACACAGATGGTTTTAAATATTGTTGATTAATTAATTCAAAAGCGTCTTAAATGGATAGAATAACGTATGATAGCATAGTATGTAGAAACATTTAGAAGTCAGTACGTAGTATTGTGTATGAAAAGTGAATTAAACTGGTTCTCACTGGCATAAACAGATTAAACATGATCTGTTGAAAAGTAACAGCCTAGGACACTTTTCCCAATGAGTAGTGTGACAACTTTTCGCGATCGAACGCTATGTTGCCTTAGTAGTTCACAGATATTCTATAAAACTACATTTGTAAGCCAAAAGATGTTTAAACGGTGGTATTGTAAAAAACTATTACTCCACATATAACTGAAGTAACAGGGAAAATGTAAATATCTTACATCAGACAACTGACAATCAGACAAGTTTTTACAAAAAGGTGATGGAACAAGCTTTCTCGCAAAACTTAGCAGGGACAGTGGAGCATTGTAAAAGGCATTAATCAGACCCACCTGACTATAACTGATTGTATGCTTATTATAATTTCAAAACCTAAACTTAGACGTGTTTTGAATCGTACTGGTTGGATGTCAGTGACCAGTTACTTGAGTGCAAATGTGTCGGTCTCTCCATTTACCGGAACTGGCACCATGCTGACGGCCATCTCACCGTTGTGAACTACCGCAGACGCCACAAAGCCCGATATTTCACGTAATTATATTGAGGTGGCCTGGGAAGTAAGATTGGTTAGCCATGAATAGAATTTAACAGTTCTGCAGTAACCTTCAAACATATTTGAGAGGTTGCTTGTCCTCTAATAAACAGCAGTTGCTATAGCAAGGGATTGATTGCTACAGTTGGAGTCTATGGTTTAAGACAAAAGCACACCAAATACAGTGGTATCAAGCGAACTTCTTCCCTTACGTGCATTTTATGATACTGTCATCAGTGATCTAAATACCAAATATACAAATCAAATATACAAATCACGTAAACCGTTGCGCAATCGACAGCTCGAGCCAAGGCTCGTGGAGCACAGTCTTTGGCGTAAAGGGGCGTGGCCAGACAGTGCAGGTCTGTGGGGCAAGGGACCGGCTGTTTGTTCTGCCACCTGTGCGACTTCCAAGTTGGCCTGCCTGAGCATCTTCATGAGATGAGGGATGTGCACTGGAAACAGGAATGGACACTTTATTCTTTTGGCTTACCAGGTCTGGAGGCAAGCGGTGGGTCGTTCTTATCAGAACATATCCTGGGGGCTACAAGTTTTTCCACTGTTCGTCATACCACAGTGGCTTCTATGCTCGGTGATCTACTTTTAGCTAGTTGCTTTGTTTTCGAGACAACACGGCGTTCATAAAGACTCATATTCCTCACTCCTGTAAGCATGATAATAAAGACTGGTTCGCTTCCTGAACGTGTTTGTGCTCTACTGCTTCTATATCTGATTTGGTTCAGCCTCCTGTTGTTGTTGTTCCCTGATCCTGTATCTGGCCGGACGATTTGACGAGCGTATCCCTTGTATCAAAACTTAACTTCCAACTGGTAATTGTTGTAGACTTATAATTTGATTATGTGTTTTAAATTGTTGGTGTTTTGTAAATTTATTTTGTAGTGCCTTGTGTACTAAATCATCAAGTCACTTCCTGAACGTGTTTGTGCTCTACTGCTTCTATATCGGATTTGGTTCAGCCTCCTGTTGTTGTTGTTCCCTGATCCTGTATCTGGCCGGACGATTTGACGAGCGTATCCTTTGTATCAAAACTTAACTTCCAACTGGTAATTGTTGTAGACTTATAATTTGATTATGTGTTTTAAATTGTTGGTGTTTTGTAAATTTCTTTTGTAGTGCCTTGTGTACTAAATCATCAAGTCACTTCCTGAACGTGTTTGTGCTCTACTGCTTCTATATCGGATTTGGTTCAGCCTCCTGTTGTTGTTGTTCCCTGATCCTGTATCTGGCCGGACGATTTGACGAGCGTATCCCTTGTACCAAAACTTAACTTCCAACTGGTAATTGTTGTAGACTTATAATTTGATTATGTGTTTTAAATTGTTGGTGTTTTGTAAATTTCTTTTGTAGTACCTTGTGTACTAAATCATCAAGTCGCTTTCTTTAGTTATTTGGAGCGCGTAAGCTTATGTGCTTCACCAGGCCAAAACTTGCTACTTCAGAAGCAGGGTAATACTTCCAAGCCAAGTTAGTCTTTATTTTTTCAGGTGAGGTTCATCAAGCAACCGTTAGCATCATATTTCCACCTATGTTTTCCATCCCATACGTTGCTTAAGTGGTTACCGTTTCCGTCTCGTAGCATGATTTGAAGTTGAAACTTGGTTGTCTGTTGAACTTCTTTACTAGCAGATATAGGTACGTTGGTTTCCTAGACCAGTTACCTAGTCATATTTCAGCGACTTTCCACAAATATTTTGTCTACACCGTCAGCATGTAATCTGAGGACTTAAAGTTTTACTCATCTTACTTCAAAATTACATCTGTTCATCAGGTTATCATTGTACGTTTGTGCCTTTGGCTGTGTTCCCACTTGGTGCTTAGAACAGGAGTGTTGTGAACAGCGTATCGGGCCTTCCCTAAGTAATTTAGGGTCCGTTTGTGTAGACCATGTTATCCGATGCATGGTGGTTTCATATCAAACAGTTTTAATTGTTTTGTTTCCTTTTAAATTAATTCCTTTTTAGGTAAACCTATTTTATTTGTTGTATATTAAGTTGAAGGCATTGGTTGAGTTGGTAGGTAAAATGCTCAATGAGGTGTCATAAGACCGTCCACCTCGCCATATGCATCTCCTATATTTCTGGTGCCTAAGGATAATTGGGGAGGAGGGGTTGTTTTCAGACTCGTTGTGGACTATCGTGTAATATTGAAGCCTGTCCCATTTCCTGATTTACACGGTTGTTTTCCCTGTTTTTCTGGCTCCCACTATTTTTCCGTTTTAGATATTAACCAGGCGTATTACCAGATTCCCCTTGCCAAAGAATCCAAGGCGACCGCTCAATTTGCACTGACTGGAACTTATACACTCCTGGAAATTGAAATAAGAACACCGTCAATTCATTGTCCCAGGAAGGGGAAACTTTATTGACACATTCCTGGGGTCAGATACATCACATGATCACACTGACAGAACCACAGGCACATAGACACAGGCAACAGAGCATGCACAATGTCGGCACTAGTACAGTGTATATCCACCTTTCGCAGCAATGCAGGCTGCTATTCGCCCATGGAGACGATCGTAGAGATGCTGGATGTAGTCCTGTGGAACGGCTTGCCATGCCATTTCCATCTGGCGCCTCAGTTGGACCAGCGTTCGTGCTGGACGTGCAGACCGCGTGAGACGATGCTTAATCCAGTCCCAAACATGCTCAATGGGGGACAGATCCGGAGATCTTGCTGGTCAGGGTAGTTGACTTACATCTTCTAGAGCACGTTGGGTGGCACGGGATACATGCGGACGTGCATTGTCCTGTTGGAACAGCAAGTTCCCTTGCCGATCTAGGAATGGTAGAACGATGGGTTCGATGACGGTTTGGATGAACCGTGCACTATTCAGTGTCCCCTCGACGATCACCAGAGGTGTACGGCCAGTGTAGGAGATCGCTCCCCACACCATGATGCCGGGTGTTGGCCCTGTGTGCCTCGGTCGTATGCAGTCCTGATTGTGGCGCTCACCTGCACGGCGCCAAACACGCATACGACCATCATTGGCACCAAGGCAGAAGCGACTCTCATCGCTGAAGACGACACGTCTCCATTCGTCCCTCCATTCACGCCTGTGGCGACACCACTAAAGGCGGGCTGCACGATGTTGGGGCGTGAGCGGAAGACGGCCTAACGGTGTGAGGGACCGTAGCCCAGCTTCATGGAGACGGTTGCGAATGGTCTTCGCCGATACCCAAGGAGCAACAGTGTCCCTAATTTCCTGGGAAGTGGCGGTGCGGTCCCCTACGGCACTGCGTAGGATCCTACGGTCTTGGCGTGCATCTGTGCGTCGCTGTGGTCCGGTCCCAGGTCGACGGGCACGTGCACCTTCCGCCGACCACTGGTGACAACATCGATATACTGTGGAGACCTCACGCCCCACGTGTTGAGCAATTCGGCGGTACGTCCACCCAGTCTCCCGCATGCCCACTATACGCCCTCGCTCAAAGTCCGTCAACTGCACATATGGTTCACGTCCACGCTGTCGTGGCATGCTACCAGTGTTAAAGACTGCGATGGAGCTCCGTATGCCACGGCAAACTGGCTGACACTGACGGCGGCGGTGCACAAATGCTGCGCAGCTAGCGCCATTCGACGGCCAACACCGCGGTTCCTGGTGTGTCCGCTGTGCCGTGCGTGTGATCATTGCTTGTACAGCCCTCTCGCAATGTCCGGAGCAAGTATGGTGGGTCTGACACACCGGTGTCAATGTGTTCTTTTTGCCATTTCCAGGAGTGTATGAATTCTGCAGGGTGTCTTTCGGCCTATTAACTGGGCGACTGTTCTTCCTAGGTTACTCGATTCCGTGCTCAGATATAACAACTTGGACGATGTTGTCATTTACAGTGCCAGCTTCTACAAGAATTTGGAGTACTTGAAACAGGATTTGGAGCGTCTGAGGAAAGCGGGACTAAATGTTAAAGCTTCTAAAGATACCATAGCTCGTCGCGAGATATCTTTTCTCGGGTATCTAGTCTCAGACGATGGAGTCACGACTGATCAGTCGAGAACTTCAGCTATTTACAGTTTCTGTCCTTGTAAGACTACGAAAAGAGTAGTCTTTTTTATCGTGATGTCTAATTTCCACTGAAAATTCGTTCCTATGCCGAGTTAGCTGCTCTGTTAAACCTGTTGCAAAGGAAGGTTATCTGGGCAGGCGGCTGTTAGACTGTATTTGATGCATTTAAGATCATTTTGAGTAATTCCCGTGATCTGGCCATTCCTGACTTCAGTCAGCATATCGTGGTCCAAACCGACCTCTCCAACTTCGGGTTGCAACTGTGTTACTTCAGGAGCAAGCTGGTGAGTGGATGCCCTTAGCCTACACTTCTATGTGCCGGTCTAGAGCTGAGAAGAAATACTGTACTTATGATATGGAAGTTATGGATGTCCTCTTCAGGCTAAGGATGATTAAATACTACTTCAAACATTGGTAATCCCCACTGTAGACGAACAACCACGCCCTTAGTTGAGTTCTGGCACGCTGGCATAAAGTTGGGCGTATCATGAGGTGGGCCGTCATAATTTCTGCGTTCCGAGTTGCGGATGCACCTTAATCAAGTTAAGAGAGGTTGTATTCATTAAGTTTCCTTTCTTAGCCGTGCCCCACGTCACGGATTTTCTGGTTTTTTGGAGGGGGCAGGTTAACCATTTTGTGATCGATAGTTCACGCCATATCTCCTGGAACATAATGTTTGGCGTGAAGAAGGCGTGGCATGTTTGCTGCCTTTGAGGCCGTTTTCTGGAGAGAGGCAATCAGTGAAGCAGCACGGACAGAGCAGGTCGGTGGGGCAACGGATCGGCTGTTTGTTCTATCACCTGTGCGACTTCCAAGTTGGTGTGCCTGAGCGTCTTCTGGACATGAGGTAGCATCGCGCTTTAGTGTTTACTTCGTAGATTCTTACTTAAATTGCGTGTGAGTTTCGTGTAGGAGGTGTAATTTCGAGTTTTAGTTACTGTAATCGTAAATTCAGGCAGATTGTAGCACAGTCGTTAGGCATTTGTTGAGGTTAGTTGATACATTCTTTGGGTGTTTCGCTTGCGTTATCTAGGCACGGACTCGTGTTTCAGTAACTGTTGTTCAACTTCGATTAGAATGGACAGGGACTGCGATTGCTGTGTTCGGATGAGGGCTGACTTGGCATCCCTTCGCTCACAGCTGCAAGCGGCGCTGACTTCGGTCGCGCAGCTTGAGGCTGTTGCCAATGGGCACCACTGTAGGGAGCCGGACTTGGGTATCATGGGGATGTCAACCTCGTCCCGTCTGTCCCCAGATCGGTCTGCCGCTGTGGTTGCCCCGCTTGCTGCCCACAGTGGGGCTGAGCCCTCGCCTGTGGTTGATTGGGAGGTCGTTCCAAGGCGTGGCAGGCAGCGAAAGGCGTCTCCAGAGGCTGATCAGAAAGCCTCCCCGGTGCGTCTGACAAATCGGTTTCAGGCACTGTCCCTGGCTGAGCCAGATGCAGCTGCCTGCCCTGCTTCAGAGGATCATTCTCAGCCTTCAAGGTCCGGGCAATCGCAGAGGGTGGGCTTGTTGGTAGTTGGGAGCTACAATGTTAGGCGCGTAATGGTTCCCCTTAGGGATATGGCGGCGAAGGAGGGGAAGAAATCCAGTGTGCACTCCGTGTGCATTCCCGGAGGAGTCATTCTTGATGTGGAAAGGGTCCTTCCGGATGCCATGAAGAGCACAGGGTGCAGCCAGCTGCAGGTGGTGGCACATGTCGGCACTAATGACGTGTGTCGCTTTGGATCTGAGGAAATTCTCTCTGGATTCCAACGGCTATCTGATTTGGTGAAGGCTGCCGGTCTTGCTTACGAGATGAAGGCAGAGCTCACCATCTGCAGCATCGTCGACAGAACCGACTGCGGACCTTTGGTGTAGAGCCGGGTGGAGGGTCTGAATCACAGGCTCAGACAGTTTTGCGACCGTGTTGGCTGCAGATTCCTTGACTTGCGCCATAGGGTGGTGGGGTTTCGGGTTCCGCTGAATAGGTCAGGAGTTCACTACACTCAGCTGGTGGCTACACGGGTAGCGGAGGCTGTGTGGCGTGGACTGGGTGTTTTTTAGGTTAGAAGGCCTCGGGAAAGTACGGGGTGGGCTGCAATGTCAAAGGGTGCACGGCAAATACAGGACGTGCTTGGATCAAGGAACAGTCGGAATTATAGTTGTAAATTGTTGTAGTTGTGCTGGTAAAGTCCCTGAGCTTCAAGCGCTAATAGAAAGCACAGAAGCTGATATCGTTATAGGTACAGAAAGCTGGCTAAAGCCTGAAATAAGTTCTGCAGAAATTTTTACGAAGTCTCAGACGGTGTTCAGGAAAGATAGGTTACGCAGAATTGGTGGTGGAGTGTTTGTGTCTGTCAGTAGTGGTTTATCTTGTAGTGAAGTCGTAGTAGATACTCAGTGCGAATTGGTATGGGTGGAGGTTATACTTAACAGCCGAATTAAGTTAATAATTGGCTCCTTCTACCGACCCCCAGACTCCGATGATACAGTTGCGGAACAGTTCAGAGAAAGTTTGATACTTGTAACAAATAAATACCCCACTCATACGGTTATAGTTGGTGGGGACTTCAACCTTCCCTCGGTATGTTGGCAAAAATACTTGTTCAAAACCGGTGGTAGGCAGAAAACGTCTTCCAAGATTGTCCTAAATGCTTTCTCCGAAAATTATTTCGAGCAGTTAGTCCACGAACCCACGCGAATTGTAAATGGTTGCGAAAACACACTAGAACTCTTAGCCACAAACAATCCAGAGCTGATAGAGAGCATCATGAATGGTACAGGGATTCGTGATCACAAGGTCGTTGTAGCTAGGTTCAATACAGTTTCTTACAAATCCAACAGAAACAAACGCAAAATTATTTTATTTGAAAAAGCACATAAAGTGTCACTAGAAGCCTTCCTAAAAGACAATCTCCATTCCTTCCGAACTGACTATGCAAATGCAGACGAGATGTGGCTCAAATTCAAAGATATAGTAGCAACAGCAATTGAGATATTCATACCTCATAAATTGGTAAGAGATGGAACGGATCCCCCCCGTGGTATACAAGAAAGGTCCGAACGCTGTTGCAGAGGCAACGGAAAAAGCATGCGAAGTTCAGAAGAACGCGAAATCCCGAAGATTGGCTAAATTTACAGACGCGCGAAATTTGGCACGGACTTCGATGCTAGATGCCTTTAATAAGTTCCACAACGAAACATTGTCTCGAAATGTGGTAGAAAATCCGAAGATATTCTGGTCGTATGTACAGTACACAAGCGGCAAGACGCAGTCAATACCTTCGCTGCGCAATGCCGATGGTACTGTTACCGATGACTGTGCCGCTAATGCGGAGTTATTGAACGCAGTTTTCCGAAATTCCTTCACAAGGGAAGACGAATGGAATATTCCAGAATTTCAAACACGAACATCTGCTAGCATGAGTTTCTTAGAAGTAAATACCTTAGGGGTTGCGAAGCAACTCAAATCGCTTGATACAGGCAAGTCTTCAGGTCCAGATTATATACCGATTAGGTTCCTTTCAGATTACGCTGATACAATAGCTCCCTACTTAGCACTCATATACAACCGCTCGCTCACCGATAGATCTGTACCTACAGATTGGAAAATTGCGCAGGTCGCACCAGTGTTTAAGAAGGGTAGTAGGAGTAATCCATCTAACTACAGACCTATATCATTGACGTCAGTTTGCAGTAGGGTTTTGGAGCATATACTGTATTCAAACATCATGAATCACCTCGAAGGGAACGATCTATTGACACGTAATCAGCATGGCTTCAGAAAACATCGCTCTTGTGCAACGCAGCTAGCTCTTTATTCGCACGAAGTAATGGCCGCTATCGACAGGGGATCTCAAGTTGATTCCGTATTTCTAGATTTCCGGAAAACTTTTGACACCGTTCCCCACAAGCGACTTCTAATCAAGCTGCGGACCTATGAGGTATTGTCTCAGTTGTGCGACTGGATTCGTGATTTCGTGTCAGGAAGGTCGCAGTTCGTAGTAATAGACGGCAAATCATCGAGTAAAACTGAAGTGATATCAGGTGTTCCCCAGGGAAGGGTCCTGGGACCTCTGCTGTTCCTGATCTATATAAATGACCTGGGTGACAATCTGAGCAGTTCTCTTAGGTTGTTCGCAGATGATGCTGTAATTTACCGTCTAGTAAGGTCATCCGAAGAACAGTATCAGTTGCAAAGCGATTTAGAAAAGATTGCTGTGTGGTGTGGCAGGTGGCAGTTGACGCTAAATAACGAAAAGTGTGAGATGATCCACATGAGTTCCAAAAGAAATCCGTTGGAATTCGATTACTCGATAAATAGTACAATTCTCAAGGCTGTCAATTCAACTAAGTACCTGGGTGTTAAAATTACGAACAACTTCAGTTGGAAGGACCACATAGATAATATTGTGGGGAAGGCGAGCCAAAGGTTGCGTTTCATTGGCAGGACACTTAGAAGATGCAACAAGTCCACTAAAGAGACTGCTTACACTACACTCGTTCGTCCTCTGTTAGAATATTGCTGCGCGGTGTGGGATCCTTACCAGGTGGGATTGACGGAGGACATCGAAAGGGTGCCAAATAGGGCAGCTCGTTTTGTATTATCACGTAATAGGGGAGAGAGGTGGCAGATATGATACGCGAGTTGGGATGGAAGTCATTACAGCAAAGATGTTTTTCGTCGCGGCGAGACCTTTTTACGAAATTTCAGTCACCAACTTTCTCTTCCGAATGCGAAAATATTTTGTTGAGCCCAACCTACATAGGTAGGAATGATCATCAAAATAAAATAAGAGAAATCAGAGCTCGAACAGAAAGCATTAGGTGTTCGTTTTTCCCGCGCGCTGTTTGGGAGTGGAATAGTAGAGGGATAGTATGATTGTGGTTCGATGAACCCTTTGCCAACCACTTAAATGTGAATTGCAGAGTAGTCATGTAGATGTAGATGTATGTAATTAAAAATTGTTTTCTTAATATGACAAGGTCATGTTTGCCTAATTGACAAATCTATTTTGCTGAGGAGTGTTAGTAAAAATCTTGATACGAATCATGTTATACCCTTATTTGGCCTGGACCTTCCACTCCCAGAGAAGCTCATATCAGTAGTAAGTACTATAAAGTGCCCACTAAGAAGAGAATCTCTACTCACGTTAGCCATTTCCAGTATTTCAGAAATATGTCTCAAGCACTTCGTAGCTTAACACAGTTATAACACGGAAAATTAACATGTAAAAAACTTTCTGTTGCTTTAACCAAGTTTGCACTGGCACGCATATCTTACAACAATGATTTCTTGCTCGTCTAGGCGTAATAACTGGAGTGATGGGTCGGGATCCATACTTTCATCGTGCGACCAGTCGGCCCTGTACGCCCTTGAAGACACAACCACCAGAAGTTTCGCAAGGACCAAGCCATGCGCTGAAGTCACTCACTCATCTTGTTGAGTTAGCTTAATGGCTTCAGGAACCTGCTCTATCGTCGTTCTAACAATCGTAACAGTTGTGACACTTTTACATACAATCAAAACCACTTCCAGCTCGTACATGTTAGTGTGTGTAATATCTGCTTTGTAACCTGTCGCTACTCAGATGCTGTTTCGGACACTCGGAGCAGAGACCGCAAAGCGATAACAGTCTGAAAGCAGTATACTAGATCAGAAAATTTACATTTTTTCCGAGAGTTCTTGTAGATGAGCTGTCTGTCAGGCATCCCAGTGGTTACAATCTTCCGGTCACACCAAAACCTTACCTGGTGCTCCCTCCACGAACATATGCTTCCACGCTCTTAAGTCACAGTAGAAGTATCCGCTTTAGAAAATGATTGAAAACATACGAGTTGAACCAGAAGAATTCGACCTACTTGGCATTGTTCTCAATTGCCTCATTTACATCACAGTTAAAATAAACAGTTTTTAACCTGAAGGATTAGACCAGTAAGGTGGTTCCCCTTCAGCATAGCAGTTCCACCCGCTTTCAAGCTGATGGAATGGTCTACCTACGAACGGGTTCTTCTAGAACAATCGAGACGCTTTCTGTGTTCCCACGGAAACTTCCTTGTACCTCACTCTCGCCTTCCTGCTCTAAGCAACTCACCACCATCCATACGTAAAGTTCAGTCGTTCTGCTGCCTAGTGTCCTCTCAAGAGCTCCCTCTTACTTTAACTACAGTACAAAGCAAATAGTTTATTTCACGTCCCCTTGGATGGTGTGAAAGTCTTCTCTTTAAATTTAGTTATTACTATTATTACTCAATGCAAGCAAAAAGAAAATAGAAGATACATTTATACATTACTATGTGACATATCTGCTACGTTGCACTCTGTCAAACTCCTGGCAACAATGATGGTGTGTGGTAGAACTAGTTTGCCCAATTCTTGGCAGGCAGCCTGCCCTGGCCACATTATCCAACCTTCACCTACTAATGCGATGCTCCGCCATGCGCTGTATAGTAGCCTGTGGAGTTTTTATGTACATGTAGTCGCAACTCTTCATTAGTTTTCCGATCTACTCATTTAATCATCAGCATTCTTGTGCAGCACCATATTTCCAAAAAATTTTAACTTCTTGTCTGAAACTTTTGCCATCTATGTCTGACTTCCGCACAAGGTATGCTCCAAATACCTGCAAAAACGACTTCCAAGTACACAAAATTAAATTCGATGTTAGCACACAGTTTTTGCTATTTTCACCGTGTATTTTATACCCTCTCTAACTCGGACATCGTCCGTTGCTTTGCTGCACACTTAGCAAAACTCATCTACAACTTTTGGTGTCTCTTTCCTAATATAATCCCCTTCACCTCGCCAGGTTTAATTCGACAACTTCTATTGCTCTTGTTTTACTTATTTTGATATCCATCTCTGACCTCTTTTCAAGACACTGTAGTCTAGCGGTTATACTTTAGTTACTTAGTTCGTCCACACTTAGTGGCCTACCACAGTTTTAACATGAAAACATGACACAAGTAAATCAGTTTCAACAGTTTTGTTGCGGTTGGTGTCAGTTTCATCCTGACTTCAGTACAAAAAATGGTTCTTCCGGTACACCGTCTGGAACAGAGTGGCGTTATGTCTAATAGCCTACAGTGGACTAAGGAAAGCAATTTTGAATACGAGAATGACGCCATGCGCCGAGCGGCGCCGCTGGCGAGGATGGCTGTGCGTTCCCCCTTGCCTCCCCTTAGCCCGGGTGCCGGCGCTGACGTCACTACGAGAAGCAGGTCACCGTGGGGTGACCGCCTGACCCAGACGTGGGGCCCACCAGCAGTTGGTAGGGGGCAGGGGGGGGGGGGGGGTGGCGGGAATGCTGGGCACGCCATGGCTTTAAGCTGACGCAGGAACCGGAGCAAGGCAGACTTGGAAACACGAGGCCCCGCACACAAGTATGCTGGCTCGGCCGTGCTTCACTTTCTCACCACCGTATAGAGAATCAAAGAGTTTAATTAGATGCCCTAAAAGCCTAATACGTGTACCTGCAACGCTGAGCATAACTTTTGCAATAAATTTCCGTCTGTACATACAGTACGGGGAAAAACAAGGAAAGAAGGAAAATTGGGTTTGACATTACGTCGACATCGACGTCATTAGAGACGGAGCACAAGGTCGGATTGGGTCAAAGATAAGGGAGTAATTGGCCGTACCCTGTCAAAGGAACCATCCCGGCATTTGCCTGAAACGATTTAGGGAAATCACGGAAAACCTAAATCTTGATGACCAGACGCGGGTTTGAAGCGTTGTCCTTCCGAATGCGGAGAATGTGGGAAAAAACGACGCGATAAAGTCACTCTGTGGCAAACATCGTCAAATTAAAGAGTTTTCTGTATTCTCATCTGTCTGTACGAGGTGCATTCAAGTTGTAAGGCCTCCGATTTTTTCTAATGAACTACTCACCCGAAATCGATGAAACACTTCTAGACGTAATCGCCCTGCAGACGTACACATTTTTCACAACCCTGACGCCATGATTCCATGGCAGCAGCGAAGGCTTCTTTAGGAGTCTGTTTTGACCACTGGAAAATCGCTGAGGCAATAGCAGCACGGCTGGTGAATGTGCGGCCATGGAGAGTGTCTTTCATTGTTGGAAAAAAGCCAAAAGTCACTAGGAGCCAGGTCAGGTGAGTAGGCAGCATGAGGAATCACTTCAAAACTGTTATCGCGAAGAAACTATTGCCTAACGTTAGCTCGATGTGCGGGTGCGTTGTCTTGGTGAAACAGCACACGCGCAGCCCTTAACGGACGTTTATGTTGCAGTGCAGGAAGGAATTTGTTCTTCAAAACATTTTCGTGGGATGCACCTGTTACCGTAGTGCCCTTTGGAACGCAATGGGTAAGGATTACGCCCTCGCTGTCCCAGAACATGGACACCATCATTTCTTCAGCACTGGCGGTTACCCGAAATTTTTTTGGTGGCGGTGAATCTGTGTGCTTCCATTGAGCAACTGGCGCTTTGTTTCTGGATCGAAAAATGGCATCCACGTCTCATTCATTGTCACAACCGACGAAAAGAAGGTCCCATTCATACTGTCGTTTTCGCGTCAACATTGCTTGGCAGCATGCCACACGGGCTGCCATGTGGTCGTCCGTCAGCATTCGTGGCACCCACATGGATGACACTTTTCGCATTTTCAGGTCATCATGCAGGATTGTGTGCACAGAACCCACAGAAATGCCAGCTCTGGAGGCGATCTGTTCAACAGTCATTCGACTATACCCCAAAACAATTCTCTCCACTTTCTCGATCATGTCGTCAGACTGGCTTGTGCGAGCCCGAGGTTGTCTCGGTTTGTTGTCACGATGTTCTGCCTACATTAAACTGTTGCACCCACGAACGCACTTTCGACACATCCACATGTCCCCTTCAATTGTCGATGAATTTCAATTGGTTTCACACCACGCAAATTCAGAAAACGAATGATTTCACGCTGTTCAAGTAAGGAAAACGTCGCCATTTTAAGTATTTAAAACAGATCTCATTCTCGCCGCTGGCGGTAACATTCCATCTGCCGTACGGTGCTGCCATCTCTGGGACGTATTGACAATGAACGCGACCTCATTTTAAAACAATGCACATATTTCTATCTCTTTCCAGACCGGAAAAAAAATTCGGAGGCCTTAGAACTTGAATGAACTTCGTAACGTTCCGTTTTGGAGTTACGGGCGTAAAGCGTTAGCCAAACACAGAAGAGCACGCGGTAGTCCTTTGAGCGAACATGCTCGGGTGTGTCTAGTGGTTCGGTTCTGTTCAACTAATCTGCTGCCTTGGTTTGCTGTGGATGCCACACTTGTTGGAATAAATGTTCATTCTAGGTCTCTGTGCTTTACCATAAATTATAACATGTGGGCTTCAGTTGCACTGTTGGTATTGTTGCACATGTTGACTGCTGCGGTGTTTCTGCAGTACAACTTATTACCATAACAAATTAATGGCGTTACGTTACTATTAGCACCGATGATTTAGAAGTCGAGCTTTAGCCAGTAAATAGCACAGATAATTCTTGTCAAACGTAATCAGCATTGGATAAGAATATGAAGTTTGTCTAGTTTTGTTTATTCAGTTGAACCTTTATCTTCAACTAGTAGCAGCGCGGAATGACCGCGTGGTTAGAGGCGCCATGTCACTGACTGCGCGGCCCCTCCCGCCGGAGGTTCGAGTCCTCCCTCGGGCATGAGTGTGTGTGTGTGTTGTTCATAACATAACTTAGTTTAAGTTAGTTTAGGCAGTGTATAAGTCTAGGGACCGATGACCTCTGCAGTTTGGTCCCTTAAGAACTTACACACATTTGAACATTTTTCAACTCATAGAATCAGTAACTGAGCTCTACAGGACAATAGTAGTTAGCTGTCGCAAGTAGGTTTACATGTACACACTTCGAAATGCTTCGTGTCGGATGATATACGTCTACATATGATGGTGACCAACGGCCAGAACTAGTCCTTTGTGAAGTCCTGAAAACAAAAATACTCCACATCTGGTCTGAACGTTGAAATAAATGTACCGGAGGAAGGTCGGCTACTCTTACTCAGACACGATGCATTTTTTTGGTTTCATATAGAGCGATGTAACACCAATAACCGAAATTTATTTTATTCATAATAATGAAAATTTTAAGTGGTTTTCATATCCATTTTCTATCTTTTTTGACGTCCGGTTATCCGTTTCTCCACTTTATTATTGTTTCTCAATTTAGGGTCAGACTACAAGCCTTCATTCTTGGTATCTTTATTCGGTCCTGCTTCTTTTAGTGTACTGTATAGTATACATTCTCCAATTGGGTCTCACTAATTGCCGGCCGCTGTGGCCGAGCGGTTCTAGGTGCTTCAGTCGGGAACCGCGCTTCTGCTAAGGTCGCAGTTTCGAATCCTGCCTCGGCATGGATGTGTGTGATATCCTTAAGTTAGTTAGGTTTAAGAAGTTCTAAGTCTAGGGGACTGATGACCTCATATGTTAAGTCTCATAGTGCTTAGAGCCATTTGAACCATTTTCTCACTCATCCTTTTGCTAGGCATTTTTCGCTTAGGTGAACATTCGAAATTTTCTTATTTACTGAGTATATTTTTAATTCATGCCTAACAGCATTGTTCCTTCTTCGTCTCTCTCATTATAAATCCCATTTACGTGGCTGTATGCTTTTTCTGCGTCATCTGCTCTCTGTCCATGATTCGCTTTTGTAAACAAATGGTGGAACTTTTACTACTTTGGAGTAATTTGAGTCTCCACAAACGAAAGTTTTATAGCTATAAGCATATTAAGTCTTCCGCTATAAACAAAATTTTTTTCAAAGAATTTATTAGATAATAGTTACATGGAACAAAGATCATTTTTCCTTATTTTTTACCAATTTTCAAATATCTACACTCCTGGAAATGGAAAAAAGAACACATTGACACCGGTGTGTCAGACCCACCATACTTGCTCCGGACACTGCGAGAGGGCTGTACAAGCAATGATCACACGCACGGCACAGCGGATACACCAGGAACCGCGGTGTTGGCCGTCGAATGGCGCTAGCTGCGCAGCATTTGTGCACCGCCGCCGTCAGTGTCAGCCAGTTTGCCGTGGCATACGAAGCTCCATCGCAGTCTTTAACACTGGTAGCATGCCGCGACAGCGTGGACGTGAGCCGTATGTGCAGTTGACGGACTTTGAGCGAGGGCGTATAGTGGGCATGCGGGAGGCTGGATGGACGTACCGCCGAATTGCTCAACACGTGGGGCGTGAAATCTCCACAGTACATCGATGTTGTCGCCAGTAGTCGGCGGAAGGTGCACGTGCCCGTCGACCTGGGACCGGACCGCAGCGACGTACGGATGCACGCCAAGACCGTGGGATCCTACGCAGTGCCGTAGGGGACCGCACCGCCACTTCCCAGCAAATTAGGGACACTGTTGCTCCTGGGGTATCGGCGAAGACCATTCGCAACCGTCTCCATGAAGCTGGGCTACGGTCCCGCACACCGTTAGGCCGTCTTCCGCTCACGCCCCAACTTCTTGCAGCCCGCCTCCAGTGGTGTCGCGACAGGCGTGAATGGAGGGACAAATGGAGACGTGTCGTCTTCAGCGATGAGAGTCGCTTCTGCCTTGGTGCCAATGATGGTCGTATGCGTGTTTGGCGCCGTGCAGGTGAGCGCCACAATCAGGACTGCATACGACCGAGGCACACAGGGCCAACACCCGGCATCATGGTGTGGGGAGCGATCTCCTACACTGGCCGTACACCTCTGGTGATCGTCGAGGGGACACTGAATAGTGCAAGGTACATCCAAACCGTCATCGAACCCATCGTTCTACCATTCCTAGATCGGCAAGGGAACTTGCTGTTCCAACAGGACAATGCACGTCCGCATGTATCCCATGCCACCCAACGTGCTCTAGAAGGTGTAAGTCAACTACCCTGACCAGCAAGATCTCCGGATCTGTCCCCCATTGAGCATGTTTGGGACTGGATGAAGCGTCGTCTCACGTGGTCTGCACGTCCAGCACGAACGCTGGTCCAACTGAGGCGCCAGGAGGAAATGGCATGGCAAGCCGTTCCACAGGACTACATCCAGCATCTCTACGATCGTCTCCATGGGCGAATAGCAGCCTGCATTGCTGCGAAAGGTGGATATACACTGTACTAGTGCCGACATTGTGCATGCTCTGTTGCCTGTGTCTATGTGCCTGTGGTTCTGTCAGTGTGATCATGTGATGTATCTGACCCCAGGAATGTGTCAATAAAGTTTCCCCTTCCTGGGACAATGAATTCACAGTGTTCTTATTTCAATTTCCAGGAGTGTATAATATAGAAAGACATGTTTTTGTATATTTTATTTTATGCATATATTAATTAGCGTTTCTTTCTGCTGAAAACAACTTAACTCTGAAACGACAGAGACTTTCCGAATGGTCGATAACCTCCTTTTTTATAGTGAGTTCATTTATATCTTCTCTAAACGCAGTTGTGTTCTGGGCTAGATGCCGTCTGCCGAACTCCAGGGCCACTAACAGCGATGTGACAGAAGTAATGAGACACCTCCCAACATCCTGTTGGCTCTCATTTTGCCCGGCGCAGTTCAGCGAGTCGACTGGACTCAACAAGTCGTTGGAAGTCTCTTGCCGAAATACTCAGCCAAGCTGCGTCTATAGTCGTCCATAATTGCGAAAGTGTTGCCGCTGCTGAATTTTGCGCACAAATTGACCTCTCGATTATGTCCCATAAATGTTCTATGGGATTCATGTAGGTCGATCTGGGTAACCAAATCATTGGCTCGAATTATTCAGAACGTTCTTCAAACCAATAGCGAACAACTGTGGCCCGGTGGACTGAAATCGTTTTTTTGGGAACATGAAGTCCATGAATGGCTGCAAATGTTCTCCAACTAGCCAGACCTAACCATTTCATGTCAATGATCGTTTCAGTTGGCCCAGAGGACCCAGACCTTTCCACGTAAACGTGTCACGCACCTTTCTAGAACCACCAACAGCTTGCACACTACCTTGTTGACAACTTGGGTCCACAGCTTCGTGATGTACGCGCCATAGCGCTTACCAAAAGAAATCAGGACTCATCTAGCCAAGCGACGGTTTTACACTCCCTAGGGTCCTAGCGATATGGTCACGAGTCTCAAATGGTTCAAATGGCTCTGAGCACTATGGGACTTAACATCTGTTGTCACCAGTCCCCTAGAATTTAGAACTACTTAAACCTAACTAATCTAAGGACATCACACACATCCATGCCCGGGGCAGGACACGAACCTGCGACCGCTCACGAGTCTAAGAGAGGAGCTGCAGGCGATGTCGTGCTATTAGCAAACACACTCGCGTCCGTCGTCTGCCCCCATAACGACAAACGTCTCCGTACTGTCCTAATGCATACCTTCGACGTACGTCGCGCATTGACTTCTGCGGTTATTTCACGCAGTGTCGCCTGTGTATTAGCACTGAAAACTCTACCTAAGCCCCGCTGAAGAGCGTTGTCCGTGGTGAGAGGGTAATGCCTCAAGTGCGGTGTTCCCCGCACATTCTTGACACTGTGGATCCGGAATACTGAGTTCCCTAACAATTTCCGCATTGGAATGCCCCATACGTCTTAGCTCCAGCTACCATCCCGCGTTCAGAGTCTATTAATTTACGTCGAGCGACCACAACAACCACGTCGGAAACCTTTCCACAGGAATCACCTAAGTGCAAATGTCAGTACCCCCATCGTACTGCCCTTTTATACCTTGTGTATGAGGTACTACCTCCATCTGTAAATGTGCCATCGCTATCCAACGACTATTGTCATCTCAATGTACTTTCAGAGCTTTAAATAAACACATTTTTTTTAAATTATTGGCGTCCTATACGTATTAGTTTAAAACCTTACTGTCTGCCAGATGACGAAATGCTGTCAAACCTAGTTGCAAAACAGTTAATATTTCACTAGCTTTGAGGTATACATACGAGGGTAATCCCAAAAGTGAGGTCTCCTATTTTTTTAAGTACATAGACGTGTTTATTTCTACAATGGTTTACATCACTTTACAGCTTGAACATTTAGCTATTTTTCGACATAATCAACATTTCTGTCGATGCGTTTTTGGAGACCCTGTGGCAGTGTTGTATGCCCAGGTTATACCAGCTCGCCGCCATGCTGTTCAGAAAGTTATGAACCTATCCTTTCACCTCGTCGTCGGATCTAAATCGCTTTCCGCCCAAATGTTGTTTTAACTTAGGGAACAGGTGATAGTCACTGGACGCCAAGTCAATAATATAGGGTGGGTGGGTGATTATGTTCCACTGAAACTGATGCAGGTGAGCAACGGTTTGCCGAGCGATGTGTGGGCGAGCGTTTTCACGGAAAATGTGTACGTCCTTGCTCAACATGCCTCTTCTCCGGTTCTGAATTACCTGTTTGAGTTTTTTCAGAGTCTCGCGGTACCTGTCAGCGTTAATTGTGGCCCCAGTGGGCATAACGTTGACCAACAATACTCCTTTCCAATCCCAAAAAACGATTATCGTGACATTACCGGCGGACTATGTTTGTCTGAATTTCCGTGGCTCTGGCGAAGAAGGATGCCACCACTGGCGTGATTGTTGCTTGGTCTCAGGTGTGGTATGCCCAGGTTTCGTCACCCGTGACAATTTAGTCCAGAGAGTTGCCTGTTCGGCTGCAAGATGGTGAATAAATGCGCGGGAAGCATCAACTCGTTGCAGCATGTGGTCCGCATTCAGCATGCGTGGCACCCATCTTGCGCGCACCTTCCGGTAGTTCAACGTTTCCGTTAAAATTCTGTGAGTGGTGCTTCGAGAAACCTCAGGAACCAACGTGCAGAGATCATCCAGGGTGATCCGCCGATCTTCACGCATGCTTTGCTCAACCTTCAACACTGTCTCCTCAGAAATTGACAGTCTCCTGCTCCTTTGTTCGTCGTGAATTTCGGTCCGACCAGTTACAAACTCTCTACACCACTTTTGAACATTTTTGACATCCATGCACAACACACCGTCAATTGGCGATGGATTTCAATCGGCGCAATGCCCTTTGAGTTCAAAACCAAGTAACTGCGCTCAATCCGCACATGGTGGTAACATCCAACGGGAGCTCCAAACTCAACGGCCCCAAGCCAAGACTGAGTGCCTCAGCGCGGCGTGCGCATGTTTACACACAGCACATGAAGCACTCTTCAAAACAGTGTGACCAACTGCCACGCAAACAGAGTTCTGTACTTATTTAAAAAATTAGGAGACCTTACTTTTGGGATTATCCTCGTATATAAAAACGTATTTTGACCTATCTAATCAGAAGTATATGAACACTCCTATGTAGAGCGGAACTGAACACTATTTGTCACAAGAAGCGTCCTGCCAGTCTAAAAGGGGGCGGGGTGTATTGCGCTTTCAGTGGAGAAGCAGGAACAACAGACTTGTTGGTCAGGTCAGCTCATTGACTTCGAAAGTGGATTAGTCATTGAATGTACCTGAGTAATGCATCTATGAGAGACTTTTGAATCTTTCTAGAACTGTTCACGTCGAATGTTGATGATCAACAGCTAAACTAAGAGAAGGCACACGTCATGTACTGACAGATAGAAACCATCGAGCATTGTGAAGGTTAGTTGTAAAAATTTGCATGAATTCATCTGCAGAAATCACTTGTGAGTTACAAATCTGTACAAGCTCTCACAATGACTGTGCATAGGGAGTTAAACAGAGTAGGGTACGATAGTCGAGCATCTTCGCATTACAAACAGTTCTGCAGTCTGTACTAAGTGATGCCTCAGTTGCTGTAAATAGTGACGCCACTGGGAAGTGCATGGCTACAAAATAGTGGTTCAAAGCGATGTATCATGCTGTACCCTGTGGCAATCCAGTGTAAGGACTTGTGTTAGGAGAATACCTGAAGAACTTTACCTATCATCAAGCATAGTGAAAACAGTGAAGTACAGTGCAGGTAATTTCATAGCATGGGGGATGTTGCTTGTGGTCCCTTTATAGCGCTTAAGATGACGCAAATGCGGAATAATATGAACACATTTTACAGCATTGTATGCTGCATATAGTATAGGAATAGTCTGGACTCGATGACTGTTTGTATGGGCACGACAGTACACCCCGTCAAAAAGCAACATCCGTGAGAAAATAGTTTACGGACAACATTTCTAAAATGGACTGGCTTGCCCTGAGTCCCAACCTGAACCCAGTGTAAAATCTTTGGGACGAGCTAGAACCCAACTTTGCTCAAGCCCAAGTGCTTAACAACTTTCTCTGGTTTTGTGTCTTGAGAACTAATTGGCTGCCATTCCTCCACATACATTCAGACATCTCATTGAAATTGTCCCCAGCAGAGTTCAAGCCATCTTTTACGCGTAGAATGGACATAATGCATATTAATGGTCACTAATGGTTGTCCAGAGACTTTTGATCAAATACACTCCTGGAAATTGAAATAAGAACACCGTCAATTCATTGTCCCAGGAAGGGGAAACTTTATTGACACATTCATGGGGTCAGATACATCACATGATCACACTGACAGAACCACAGGCACATAGACACAGGCAACAGAGCATGCACAATGTCGGCACTAGTACAGTGTATATCCACCTTTCGCAGCAATGCAGGCTGCTACTCTCCCATGGAGACGATCGTAGAGATGCTGGATGTAGTCCTGTGGAACGGCTTGCCATGCCATTTCCACCTGGCGCCTCAGTTGGACCAGCGTTCGTGCTGGACGTGCAGACCACGTGAGACGACGCTTCATCCAGTCCCAAACATGCTCAATGGGGGACAGATCCGGAGATCTTGCTGGCCAGGGTAGTTGACTTACACCTTCTAGAGCACGTTGGGTTGCACGGGATACATGCGGACGTGCATTGTCTTGTTGGAACAGCAAGTTCCCTTGCCGGTCTAGGAATGGTAGAACGATGGGTTCGATGATGGTTTGGATGTACCGTGCACTATTCAGTGTCCCCTCGACGATCACCAGAGGTGTACGGCCAGTGTAGGAGATCGCTCCCCACACCATGTTGCCGGGTGTTGGCCCTGTGTGCCTCGGTCGTATGCAGTCCTGATTGTGGCGCTCACCTGCACGGCGCCAAACACGCATACGACCATCATTGTCACCAAGGCAGAAGCGACTCTCATCGCTGAAGACGACACGTCTCCATTTGTCCCTCCATTCACGCCTGTGGCGACACCACTGGAGGCGGGCTGCAAGATGTTGGGGCGTGAGCGGAAGACGGCCTAACGGTGTGCGGGACCGTAGCCCAGCTTCATGGAGACGGTTGCGAATGGTCCTCGCCGATACCCCAGGAGCAACAGTGTCCCTAATTTGCTGGGAAGTGGCGGTGCGGTCCCCTACGGCACTGCGTAGGATCCTACGGTCTTGGCGTGCATCCATGCTTCGCTGCGGTCCGGTCCCAGGTCGACGGGCACGTGCACCTTCCGCCGACCACTGGCGACAACATCGATGTACTGTGGAGACCTCACGCCCCACGTGTTGAGCAATTCGGCGGTACGTCCACCCGGCCTCCTGCATGCCCACTATACGCCCTCGCTCAAAGTCCGTCAACTGCACATACGGTTCACGTCCACGCTGTCGCGGCATGCTACCAGTGTTAAAGACTGCGATGGAGCTTCGTATGCCACGGCAAACTGGCTGACACTGACGGCGGCGGTGCGCAAAGGCTGCGCAGCTAGCGCCATTCGACGGCCAACACTGCGGTTCCTGGTGTGTCCGCTGTGCCGTGCGTGTGATCATTGCTTGTACAGCCCTCTCGCAGTGTCCGGAGCAAGTATGGTGGGTCTGACACACCGGTGTCAATGTGTTCTTTTTTCCATTTCCAGGAGTGTATGTATAAACGCTGTGGAATGTGGCTTTTGAGCAACCTCTTAAGCGGAACAAACACTGTCTTCGTATATTCAGGAGTAACAGAGGTATTTTGCAGCTCAACACAGCCTTCTTTTGTGATGTAATGTACAGCATTCGCTCCATCAGTCTCTTACTATCCTTTTAACTTATTGGTGTATAGGTCTATCACATCCCAAAAAGTCATAACATTTTTGCTAAAATTAATGATGTTGTGCCGTTCCATCACGATAGGATCCTCCCCAAGCCGTTTCACGTTCTGCAGCTGTGTTCCTTGCTGTGTAATAACAGTTACCACTAGTAGCCAGTGTATCATTTCGGAGGCATTTCATCGTGTACAGGGTTACCGCTATAATGTAAAAAGCCTTCTGAACATCAAACGCTGATCACGTCTCCAGGAGGTGGCACAAAGGAGTGAACGACTGCTTGCAAAAGGAAGGAGAATACTCTATAAAGGTGGAGATGAGGAGATGGTGGGAAGACAGAGCATGATAGAGAGGTTTATGTTCCAAACAGACCTGGCAATTGAATGGAAAATGTACCAAATGATGACAAGTAGGTGAAAGGCACTATACTGAAATCCACTATACCTTATAATTTTTATTGTGTTTTGTGTAATTATGAGCATGTCTGCTACATATATTAATCGTTCTTTGACACCATTTGAAATAATTTAATACCCTGGAGCAGAAATGTTCATCTTCTAATTTCTTTAAAAAATATTATTATGTAAAAACTGACGATTTGTTTATCCAGGTTCCTATTCTGTTATGTCAATAGTTCCAAATATGGGAAGATAAAAATCTGTTCATGTAATGTAATTTATGTATAAAATACATAGAATGTTTTAATGCAAGTTTCTAGAAAGTACTGTGAAATGACATTGTCAGATATTCAGACCATAAACTTTTAGCATATTATCAATCTTTGTAATGTAGCAGACTGAAATTCTCCTATAGCAGTATACAACACATATGTCTACTAAACATCTTCATATATCGTAATTTATGTCATGTAATCATATTTTTATGAACATGTTTTGGTCGTTAAATATACGAAGTGTTAATAAGTTTTGAAGTAATGTGTAACCTACAGCAGAACATAGTTTAATAGAATTTACAACCAAGTCTTACACAGTGATGCAATTATGTGCTGAAAACGTAAAGAAATGTCACGTTTCTTGCCTGCAGTACAACTTGAAATACTGTTTTCTGTGTACCATGATAAAATCTTAGCACTAAAGTTGGTAAAGTATATAGAAATGCAATACCCATTTCTATTTAATGAATTGTACATACTTCAACAGTAGTCCATTTAAAAAAATTTCACACAGGAAAGCTAATAACTTATTTGAAATAAATTTTTATTTATACTGAGTATTTTTGTCACAGGTAAATCAATTTGCACATATTTCTCCTCTATGTAATTTACAATATCATAAAAGGTACGTGTTGTCATTAAACTGTGTGAGAGTTGGAGTGGGGCCAAGGGGGTGTAGATTTTGTTAAGCTGTTGAGTTGGTAAGGAAGTTTTTACAATGCAGCTGGAAGTGAAAATTATTAACAAATGGGAAAATTGTGATACTTGTGTATCAAAAACATTTTCGAAAAGCATAAGTCTCATAGTCATGTAAAGCATATAAAAGAGTCCAAATAGTAAGCCTAGGACTTCTGTAATGAGCAAGAATGATGTACAGTTGTGATCAAGACTCAACACTCCTTCCACAAATTCTTTAATTATGTGTACTAAATTAACATCTCGTTTCTTATTCTAAAACTTAATGACTTGCACAAAACCCCGTTTTTTTATTGAGAAGTTTGAAAATTGTTACTAGAGCTTTTAGTCAATATTCGTTTTCATAAGTCTCAGTGTTAAACAGCATAGGTGTATTACCATGAGAGTTTTAATATTAATATGGTCCACCTGGTTTATCACATTTATGCAGCGATTGGCCACCCTGAGAACAAACAGCACAGCATATGGTGGCATCTCCTTGTTCTTGTGCAGAGGCATGGCGCCTCCTGCCAAGAGACTGCCAACCTCTGTCCCCCTACCTCCTGATTAGCTATATCTGGCAGATCTTTATCAATACCTTTGCTGGACACTAAACGTGCAGATACTAGAGTCAGAAAATTGAACTGTCTCACATTGGAATTTAAGTTCTATGTGACTCCATAGGAACAGTGATCCATTCTTTATATTCTGTGTTACACAAGAGTTCTTCTATGTTGTTTGTGACAGGAACAGCAATCTTCAAATAATGACACATATTATTAACAATTTATTTGCTTTCTTGTTAGTTATTATGATTCCATGTTGTGTATCTTGTACAGCCATTTATGATGCATTAATACTTAAATTTAAAATTTTAGCAATTAATTTTATAGTGATTAGTTTTAGTACTTTCATTTCCTTCTGTTGATGACATTGGGAATTTATAACTATTTATCATATCTAATAATTGTCTAGATTCTGATAGATTCGATAACTTTTACATAAAGTAATACAAAGATAACACTGAAATTTAGATTTCAGGTCCATTTCAATCAAACTTTACCAAAACATTTGAACATAACACCTACAGATCTTGCAGAAAAACATTCAAACTAGTACTGACTTTGAGAAAATACGATGTGATTAACAATGACCTCAAGAACTCACTTGTTCCAGTTTATATGTCTTTTAACAGTTGTAAATTTTTCATATAATGTTACATTTACAATTTTTATTGGATTTTAATTACAAATTTTAGTTTCATATTACCAGTTGCACAGGTTAACAAACAAGTTAATCAGTATGTATCAATTAATTATGCACAACAATATAATATGTGATGTTTGTCTGGTCAAGGAAGATATGTATACCTATAACAGTACTTAAAACTTGTTTCTTAATTATAGTTACAATTACTGAATGACTAATCTGATTAATATATTTATTACATTCAATTGTTATATGGTGGTTTTTGGTACTAAAGACATCATGAATTGTTTTTTAAACAGAAAATACTAATATATTTCATTACATTTAAAATTAATTTTTATGTCTTCAATGAAACGTTATATGAAATGTACAGAGCTGTAACACTCTCATAAGTAATCAACATATGCAATGAGGTGCAAGATAGGCTGAAGTACTTGTATACAAATAACATGTGAACAGTGTACTTTCATAACTTTGAGACTTTATCTGCTACATTACAATGGTGTGAAATCCCACTAGATAAATTTGGAATACACAATATCTGTATAGAGTATTGGTTAATAAATATGGCATTTATTTATCACTGATTGCCATTCTGTAATTTTAAATTATTATTTGTTCGTAAATTAATGGAAACAACTCTTGTAGATGGAAATGTTACCCAAGGAACAATTATGTAGGTGACTGCCAGCAATCACTGAAACTGACATGTGCAATTTTAAATCAAAGAGCAGTATTGGAAGAAATGATTTTAATCAAGACATCAGAATTGACAGAAAAATAGACAAATGATTTTCTCAAATAAATAATTCATTTTCTCAATTAATTTATTTATCATTTTATCACTAAAACGTTACAGCTGATAATGGATTACCTGCAGTTATTAACGATATCTTACATTACTGTTGTACGAGAAGAAGTTGGAACCTCCACTGTGACAGTTCTAGAATTATTCAAAGGAAGTATACATTCTTCATCGCAGAAGTCCCCTTATCATGCTATATTAGTCGGAGGCGACTTCAACCTACCTAGTATAGACTGGGATGTCTATGGATTCATTACAAGTGGTACAGACAAGCTGTCATGTGAATTACTTTTGAACACATTATCTGAAAACTGTCTTGAGCAGCTAAATCGACAGCCAACAGCAAACAAAAAAAATGCAGAAAAATACACTCCTGGAAATGGAAAAAAGAAAACATTGACACCGGTGTGTCAGACCCACCATACTTGCTCCGGACACTGCGAGAGGGCTGTACAAGCAATGATCACACGCACGGCACAGCGGACACACCAGGAACCGTGGTGTTGGCCGTCGAATGGCGCTAGCTGCGCAGCATTTGTGCACCGCCGCCGTCAGTGTCAGCCAGTTTGCCGTGGCATACGGAGCTCCATCACAGTCTTTAACACTGGTAGCATGCCGCAACAGCGTGGACGTGAACCGTATGTGCAGTTGACGGACTTTGAGCGAGGGCATATAGTGGGCATGCGGGAGGCCGGTTGGTCATACGGCCGAGTTGCTCAACACGTGGGGTGTGAGGTCTCCACAGTACATCGATGTTGTCGCCAGTGGTCGGCGGAAGGTGCACTTGCCCGTCGACCTGGGACCGGACCGCAGCGACGCACGGATGCACGCCAAGACCGTAGGATCCTACGCAGTGCCGTGGGGGACTGCACCGCCACTTCCCAGCAAATTAGGGACACTGTTGCTCCTGGGGTATCGGCGAGGACCATTCGCAACCGTCTCCATGAAGCTGGGCTACGATCCCGCACACCGTTAAGCCGTCTTCCGCTCACGCCCCAACATCGTGCAGCCCGCCTCCAGTGGTGTCGCGACAGGCGTGAATGGAGGGTCGAATGGAGACGTGTCGTCTTCAGAGATGAGAGCCGCTTCTGTCTTGGTGCCAATGATGGTCGTATGCGTATTTGGCGCCGTGCAGGTGAGCGCCACAATCAGGACTGCATACGACCGAGGCACACAGGGCCAACACCCGGCATCATGGTGTGGGCAGCGATCTCCTACACTGGCCGTACACCTCTGGTGATCGTCGAGGGGACACTGAATAGTGCACGGTACATCCAAACCGTCATCGAACCCATCGTTCTACCATTCCTAGACCGGCAAGGGAACTTGCTGTTCCAACAGGACAATGCACGTCCGCATGTATCCCGTGCCACCCAACGTGCTGTAGAAGGTGTAAGTCAACTACCCTGGCCAGCAAGATCTCCGGATCTGTCTCCCATTGAGCATTTTTGGGACTGGATGAAGCGTCGTCTCACGCGGTCTGCACGTCCACCACGAACACTGGTCCAACTGAGGCGCCAGGTGGAAATGGCATGGCAAGCCGTTCCACAGGACTACATCCAGCATCTCTACGATCGTCTCCATGGGAGAATAGCAGCCTGCATTGCTGCGAAAGGTGGATATACACTGTACTAGTGCCGACATTGTGCATGCTCTGTTGCCTGTGTCTATGTGCCTGTGGTTCTGTCAGTGTGATCATGTGATGTATCTGACCCCAGGAATGTGTCAATAAAGTTTCCCCTTCCTGGGACAATGAATTCACGGTGTTCTTATTTCAATTTCCAGGAGTGTATTTTAGATCTAGTAGCCACGAACAGACCAGACCTCATCGATGGTGTCAGTGTTGAGACAGGGATTACTGATGATGATTTTGTCATTACGACTTTGGTTACGAAAGTTAAAAACTCGGTCAAGAAGGCTTGGAGATTATTCTTACTAGAAATAGCAGATAAGCAGTTGTTAGCATCCCACTTAGTAAATGAATCGACTTCATTTACTTCCGGTACGATGGACGTGGAAGAGTTATGGGCAAATTTTAAACATATTGTAAATCACGCATTGGGCAAGTATTTGCTGAAAAAGTGGGTTACGGACGGAAAAGCCCCCCCCGTGGTATAACAGCGCAATTCGGAGAATGCTCAGGAAGCAAAGGCAATTGCACTCGCGGTACAAGAAAAGTCGGGAGAATGAGAACAGGCAAAAGGTAGTAGAGATTCGTGTTGCTGTAAAAAGAGCGATGCGCGAAGCATTCAACCACTACCACTGTCATACCTTAGCAAAAGATCTTGGTGAAAACCCAAAGAAATTCTGGTCTTACGTAAAATCTGTAAGCGGGTCTAAGGCTTCCATCCAGTCACTTACTGATCAGTCTGGCCTGGTAACGGAAGACAGCAAAACGAAAGTTGAAATTTTAAATTTAGCATTTGATCTTTCACACAGGAGGATCGTACAAACATACCGCCGTTTGAGTCTCGTACAGATTCCCGTATGGAGGACATAGTGATAGACATCCTTGGGGTTGTGAAGCAGCTGAATGGGTTGAAAATAAATACACCGCCAAGTCCTGATGGGATTCCAGTTCGGTTTTACAGAGAGTACTCTACTAAATTGGCTCCTTACTTAGCTTGCATTTATCGCAAATCTCTTGCCCAACGTAAAGTCCCAAGCGACTGGAAAAAATCGCAGGTGACGCCTGTACATAGCTGAAGGACGGATCCCCAAAATTACAAACCAATTCCCTTAACATCGGTTTCTTGCAGGATTATCGAACATATTCTCATTTCCAATATAATGAATTTCCTTGAGACAGAGAAGTTGCTGACCATGCATCAGCACAGCTTTAAAAAGCATCGCTCCTGTGAAACGCAACTCGCCCTTTTTCCACATGATATCTCGCGAACCATGGATGAAGGGTATCAGAATGATGCCATATTCCTTGACTTCCGGAAAGCGTTTGACTCGGTGCCCCACTGCAGACTCATAAGGTACGAGCATATGGGATTGGTTCCCAAGTATGTGAGTGGCTCGAAGACTTCTTAAGTAATAGAACCCAGTACGTTGTCCTATATGGTGAGTGTTCATCGGAGGTGAGGGTATCATCTGGAGTGCCCCAGGGAAGTGTGGTAGGTTCGCTGTTGTTTTCTATCTACAAAAATGATCTTTTGGATAGGGTGGACAGCAATGTGCGGCTGTTTGCTGATAATGCTGTGGTGTACGGGAAGGTGTCGTCGTTGAGTGACTGTAGGAGGATACAAGATGCCTTGGACAGGATTTGTGATTGGTGTAAAGAATGGCAGCTAACTCTAAATAGCGATATATGTAAATTAATGCAGATGAATAGGAAAAAAATCCAGTAATGTTTGAATACTCCATTAATAGTGTAGCGCTTGACACAGTCACCTCGATTAAATATTTGTGCGTAACACTGCAGAGCGATATGAAGTGGGACAAGCATCTAATGGCAGTTGTGGGGATTGCGGATATTCGTCTTCGGTTCATTGGTAGAATTTTGGGAAGATGTGGTTCATCTATAAAGCAGACCGCTTATAAAACACTAATACGACCTATTCTTGAGTACTGCTTGTGCTTCTGGGATCCCTATAAGGTCGGATTGAGGGAGGACATAGAAGCAATTCAGAGGCAGGCTGTTAGATTTGTTACTGGTAGGTTTGATCATCACGCGAGCGTTACGGAAATGCTTCAGGAACTCGGGTGGGAGACTCTAGATGAAAGGAGGCGTTCTTTTCGTGAATCGCTACTGAGGAAATTTAGAGAACCAGCATTTCAGGTTGACTGCAGTACAATTTTACTGCCGCCAACTTATATTTCGCGGAAAGACCACAAAGGTAAGATAAGAGAGATTAGGGCTTGTACAGCGACATATAGGTAGTCATTTTTCTCTCGTTCTGTTTGGGAGTGGAACAGGGAGAGAAGATGCTAGTTGTGGTACGAGGTACCCTCCGCCACGCACCGTATGGTGGATTGCGGAGTATATATGTAGATGTAGACGTAGAACTTTGTAGCGAATAGGTCTACTATACATGATTCACATATTAGTAATTACTCACACTTAGAATATGTTACATGTGAGTTGACTATACGTTTAGCTGATGTGTTTTCAGTCCAAAGAATAAATATTATTACTTCTAGATTATGTTTAGCATTGTAAAGAAGACAGTGTGAACATATAGCATATGCCATTTATTTTTATATAAGGACACTTTCTGCCCTTGACATGAGTTGGTAGCTACTCTGGTGTGTTGTGATAGATTATTTTACATAAAGGCCCATGAAGAGTTGTAGTATTAATTAATATTGTGGTCAAGGAACCAATTCTTTTCCCTTTAATCAGTGGGCTCCTTTAAGTTGCATGTTGTAGTGTGAAGGAGTGTGTACTCTTGGTGGACTTACCAACAGTTACAATGGTCTTAGCGCCCTCAGTCCTCTGTGCAAGTAAATACCTTTTCTTTTTTACTATAGGGAAGCATAAATTTAATAGTAATTAATGTGCTGCTTGTTACCTTTGTCCTCTTTGTGGAAATGCAAAAACTTTTTTCCTTGCTGAAGGGCAGTTTTCTAGTTGGCAAATTTGCTCCAATTGGAGACTTCTCCAGAAATAGAAATGCCAATATTTGCATTGTTGGAGGACACAGAATATCCTCTAAGAATCTCCCACTATAAGACCCATGCTCTAATTAAATGAAGGTATCAGTCCTCCGACAAGTTCTTAAGGTAAGATTAATGGCTCAAATGGCTCTGAGCACTATGGGACTTAACATCTGAGGTCATCAGTCCCCTAGAACTTAGAACTACTTAAACCTACCTAACTTAAGGATATCACACACATCCATGCCCGAGGCAGGATTCGAACCTGCGACCGTAGCAGTCTCGCGGTTCTAGACTGAAGCGCCTAGAACTGCACGGCCACTGCGGCTGGCATAAGGTTAATGTTCTAAAGTAAATAATATTTCAATCTAATTGTAATTTCTGTATGACGAATTTGGAATATAGTTTAGGGTATTGTATAAGAAGTTTTGTAGGTTTACGTTATTGAAAGAGAAGATTCTGATGAGAGTTTGTACAGTCTTCTACAGGTTAGTAATATTAATCAATGTTGGTTTCATACAAAGGTATTTGTACCATTTTCAATTTTCTGAATGATAATATGGATGAGTTAAGAAACTTATATAAAAATAATTAGCTTAACTATAGTATGGAGAGTGAAGCTTATTCCATTTTTTTCACACTTAACACATTTAAGAGTTGTTTAAATGAGAGGCTACTTTGGAACAATGTCTATGTAGCTTCTATATAAATTATTCTTATGTTTTTTAAACTGTTTTGAACTTAATGACTGTTGAATACCAAATGTGGACTAAATATGTAATGCAAAAATGTAAGTGAAAGAAAGTTCATAAATGGACTATAGTAGTCATTAAAACACTATTAGTAGTTACTGTTATTAGAAATCGAAGATTGTAATGGATCAGAAATATTAAGTACCTTAAAATATAACGTAGTTATGTTTAATATGCTTTAAGCTTCAATATTGAGCTAAGGCTAGTCTATGATATCAACAGAAATGATTCCAATGAGTTGTGGTTGTCGTGACTCAGACTGGTTTGATGAAGCTCTCCGTGCTACTCTGTCCTGAGCAAGCTTCTTCATCTCCCAGTACCTACTGCAACGTACATCCTTCTGAATCTGCTTAGAGTATTCATCTCTTGGACTCCCTCTACGATTTTTACCATCCATGTTGCAATCCAATACTAAATTGGTGATCCCTTGATGGCTCAGAACATGTCCTACCAACCGATCCCTTCTTCTAGTCAAGTTGTGCCACAAACTTTTCTTCTCCCCATTTCTATTCAATACCTCCTCATTAGTTATGTGATCTACCCATCTAATCTTCAGCATTCTTCAGTAGCACATTTCGAAAGCTTCTATTCTCTTCTTTTCCAAACTGTTTTTCGTCCATATTTCACTTCCATACATGGATAGACTCCATACAAATACTTTCAGAAACGACTGCCTCACACTTAAATCTATACTCGATGTTAACAAAGTTCTCTTATTCAGAAACTCTTTCCTTGCCATTGCCAGTATATATTTTATATATTCTCCCTGCTTCGACCATCATCAGTTATTTTGCTCCCCAAATAGCAAAACCCTAATCTAATTCCCTCAGCACCACCCAACTTAATTGGACTACATTCCATTGTCCTCGTTTTGCTTTTGTTGATGTTCATCTTATATCCTCCTTTCAAGACACTGTCCATTCTGATCAACTGCTCTTCCACGTCCTTTGCTGTCTCAGAATTACAATGCCATCGGCGAACCTTAAAGTTTCTATTTATTTCCATGGATTTTAATATCTACTCCGAATTTTTCTTTCGTTTCTTTTACTGCTTGCTCAAGATACAGATTGAATAACATCGGGGAGAGGCTACAACCCTTTCTCACTCCCATCCCAACCACTGCTTCCCTTTCATGCCCCTCGACTCTTATAACTGCCATATGGTTTCTGTACAAATTGTAAGTAGACTTTCGCTCCCTGTATTTCACCCTTGCCACCTTCAGAATTTGAAAGAGAGTATTCCAGTCAACACTGTCAAAAGCTTTCTCTAAGTCTACAAATGCTAGAAAAGTAAGTTTGCCTTTCCTTAATCTATTTTCTAAGATAAGTCGTAGGATCAGTATTGCCTCATGTGTTCCAACATTCCTATGGAATCCAAACTGATCTTCCCCGAGGTTGGCTTCCACCATTTCTTCCATTCATCTGTAAAGAATTCGCGTTAGTATCTTGCAACCATGACTAATTAAACTGATAGTTCGGTAATTTTCACATTTGTCAACACCTTCTTTCTTTGGGATTGGAATTATTATATTCTTCTTGAAGTCTGTGGGTATTTCGCCTGTCTCACACATCTTGCTCACCAGTTTTGACAGGACTGGCTCTCCCAAGGCCATCAGTAGTTCTAATGGAATGTTGTCTACTTCCAGGGCCTTGTTTCGACTCAGGTGTTTCAGTGCATATCGAAATTATAGGAGTTAATTGAAGTTATCTTATTAAAGACTATACAAGTAACTGAGTTTGAAAGAAAAATAAGAATAATAATGAAAAATGAGTGTAGTTGTGATGTTTAACATTTAACTCAAATTACTTGGAAAATAATAACAAACTTACTCATTTAGATGTGGTGGTGTGTGCAAGAGTAGACCATTTTTGCAGAATAAAATTCCCATAAGTGTGGATCATCAATAAATGAGCAAGCAAATGTTCAATTAATATTATTACAATGGTGGTGAAGCTTAAAGAATATGCTCACATGTCATTTCAATATATAGTATATTCTGTGCTATTATAAATATTTCTTTTGTATTGTATCATTTGTTCAAAGTTCTTCTTGGGCAGCATGAAGTGGCTGAGTTCCTCAGCACCCTTACATCACAGCAAGTGCAGCATGGGCTACCAACACCGCATGGACCATTCAGGACAGCCTCAGAATATTGTAGGACAAGAGTCACCAATCAAGACGCAAATTGATGGTGGATAAACATTGTTATTGAAGAAATTTGTTTATTTGAATGTGTGAATTTAAGATCCACTCAATTCAATTCTCTGTAACACAGTCTGTAACAAAGTGAATCGTCATCTTTAATAGATGAATATAGCTCCAAAGAAGTATAAACAAAAAAATAATTGTTTGCCACCCTGGACTTTCTTAGTCCCCAACATTATCACCATCACTAAAAGCTACAATAGTTTAATCTTTTCTCAGACATAATCCCTTCTCCCCCCATGAACCATGGACCTTGCCGTTGGTGGGGAGGCTTGCGTGCCTCAGCGATACAGATAGCCGTTCCGTAGGTGCAACCACAACGGAGGGGTATCTGTTGAGAGGCCAGATAAACGTGTGGTTCCTGAAGAGGGGCAGCAGCCTTTTCAGTAGTTGCAGGGGCAACAGTCTGGATGATTGACTGATCTGGTCTTGTAACAATAACCAAAACGGCCTTGCTGTGCTGGTACTGCGAACGGCTGAAAGCAAGGGGAAACTACGGCCGTAATCTTTCCCGAGGGCATGCAGCTTTACTGTATGATTAAATGATGATGGCGTCCTCTTGGGTAAAATATTTCGGAGGTAAAATAGTCCCCCATTCGGATTTCCGGGTGGGGACTACTCAAGAGGATGTCGTTATCAGGAGAAAGAAAACTGGCGTTCTACGGATCGGAGCGTGGAATGTCAGATCCCTTAATCGGGCAAGTAGGTTAGAATATTTAAAAAGGGAAATGGATCGGTTAAAGTTAGATATAGTGGGAATTAGTGAAGTTCGGTGGCAGGAGGAACAAGACTTTTGGTCAAGTGACTACAGGGTTATAGACACAAAATCAAATAGGGGTAATGCAGGAGTAGGTTTAATAATGAATAGGAAAATAGGAATGCGGGTAAGCTACTACAAACAGCATAGTGAACGCATTATTGTGGCCAAGATAGATACGAAGCCCACACCTACTACAGTAGTACAAGTTTATATGCCAACTAGCTCTGCAAATGACGAAGAAATTGAAGAAATGTATGATTAAATAAAAGAAATTATTCAGATAGTGAAGAGTGACGAAAATTTAATAGTCATGGGTGACTGGAATTCGGTAATAGGAAAAGGGACAGAAGGAAACGTAGTAGGTGAATATGGACTGGGGCAAAGAAATGAAAGAGGAAGCCGCCTGGTAGAATTTTGCACAGAGCACAACTTAATCATAGGTAACACTTGGTTCAAGAACCATAAAAGAAGGCTGTATACATGGAAGAAGCCTGGAGATACTGACAGGTTTCAGATAGATTATATAATGGTAAGACAGAGATTTAGGAACCAGGTTTTAAATTGTAAGACATTTCCAGGGTCAGATGTGGACTCTGACCACAATCTATTGGTTATGACCTGTAGATTAAAACTAAAGAAACTGCAAAAAGGTGGGAATTTAAGGAGATGGGACCTGGATAAACTAAAAGAACCAGAGGTTGTACAGAGTTTCAGGGAGAGCATAAGAGAGCAATTGACAGGAATGGGGGAAAGAAATACGGTAGAAGAAGAATGGGTAGCTTTGAGGGATGAAGTAGTGAAGGCAGCAGAGGATCAAGTAGGTAAAAAGATGAAGGCTAGTAGAAATCCTTGGGTAACAGAAGAAGTATTGAATTTAATTGATGAAAGGAGAAAATATAAAAATGCAGTAAATGAAGCAGGCAAAAAGGAATACAGACGTCTCAAAAATGATATCGACAGGAAGTGCAAAACTGCTAAGCAGGGATGGCTAGAGGACAAATGTAAGGATGTAGAGGCTTATCTCACTAGGGGTAAGATAGATACTGCCTACAGGAAAATTAAAGAGACCTTTGGAGATAAGAGAATCACTTGTATGAATATCAAGAGCTCAGATGGCAACCCAGTTCTAAGCAAAGAAGGGAAGGCAGAAAGGTGGAAGGAGTATATAGAGGGTCTATACAAGGGCGACGTACTTGAGGACAATATTATGGAAATGGTAGAGGATGTAGATGAAGATGAAATGGGAGATACGATACTACGTGAAGAGTTTGACAGAGCACTGAAAGACCTGAGTCGAAAGAAGGCCCTCGGAGTAGACAACATTCCATTGGAACTACTGACGGCCTTGGGAGAGCCAGTCCTGACAAAACTCTACCATCTAGTGAGCAAGATGTATGAGGCGAAATACCCTCATACTTCAAGAAGAATATAATAATTCCAATACCAAAGAAAGCAGGTGTTGACAGATGTGAAAATTACCGAATTATCAGTTTAATAAGTCACAGCTGAAAAAAAAACTATCGCGAATTCTTTACAGACGAATGGAAAAACTAGTAGAAGCCAACCTCGGGGAAGATCAGTTTGGATTCCGTAGGAATATTGGAACACGAGAGGCAATACTGACCCTACGACTTATCTTAGAAGCTAGATTAAGGAAAGGCAAAGCTACGTTTCTAGCATTTGTAGACTTCGAGAAAGCTTTTGACAATGTTGATTGGAATACTCTCTTTCAAATTCTGAAGGTAGCAGGGCTAAAATACAGGGAGCGAAAGGCTATTTACAATTTGTACAGAAACCAGATGGCAGTTGTAAGAGTCGAGGGACATGAAAGGGAAGCAGTGGTTGGGAAGGGAGTGAGACAGGGTTGCAGTCTCTCCCCGATGTTTTTCAATCTATATATTGAGCAAGCAGTGAAGGAAACAAAAGAAAAATTCGGAGTAGGTATTAAAATCCATGGAGAAGAAATAAAAATGTTGAGGTTCGCCGATGACATCGTAATTCTGACTTGGAAGGACTTGGAAGAGCAGTTGAACGGAATGGATAGTGTCTTGAAAGGAGAATATAAGATGAACATCAACAAAAGCAAAACGAGAATAATGGAATGTAGTCGAATAAAGTCGGGTGATGCTGAGGGAATTAGATTAGGAAATGAGATAATTAAAGTAGTAAATGAGTTTTGCTATTTGGGGAGCAAAATAACTGATGATGGTCGAAGTAGAGAGGATATAAAATGTAGACTGACAATGGCAAGGAAAGCGTTTCTGAAGAAGAGAAATTTGTTAACATCGAGTATAGATTTCAGTGTCAGGAAGTCATTTCTGAAAGTATTTGTATGGAGTGTAGATATGTGTGGAAGTGAAACATGGACGATAAATAGTTTGGACAAGAAGAGAATAGAAGCTTTCGAAATGTGGTGCTACAGAAGAATGCTGAAGATTAGATGGGTAGATCACATAACTAATGAGGAAGTATTGAATAGGATTGGAGAGAAGAGAAGTTTGTGGCACAACTTGACCAGAAGAAGGGATCGTTTGGTAGGACATGTTCTGGGGCATCAAGGGATCACCAATTTAGTATTAGAGGGCAGCGTGGAGGGTAAAAATCGTAGAGGGAGACAAAGAGATCAATACGCTAAGCAGATTCAGAAGGATGTAGGTAGCAGTAGGTACTGGGAGATGAAGAAGCTTGCACAAGATAGAGCAGCATGGAGAGCTGCATCAAACCAGTCTCAGGACTGAAGACCACGACAATCCTATCTGTGGTTGTTAGTGTCCCCAGCATTATCAGCGGAACTGAAAGCTACAAAAGTTCAGTCTTCTCTCCTCTCAAATGTAATTCCATCTGTGATTGTTAATGTCATATATATAAGTATTCGTTTTAGAAATGCAAAATGTAGCTGCATCAGCGAAAATTTAAAAGCAAAATTCCAACTACTTATCCGCATCAGCGAAATTTCAAAGGCAAAATTCCAACTATTTATCAATGTGTTCTTCATACCAGGCACCACAGCCATACATTGATTGATTGAAGTCAATATATTTTCATTTAGGGTGTATATTTCTTATTACCTCTTCTTAGTTGCACAACTAGTTCAAGTTTAAAAAGACTTTATGAGTATATACCCAAAGCTGGGTGCCATACATGTGAAAATGGCAACAAAATTATACGAAAGGCCCTATGCTACCATTCACGGTGGTTTGCAAATTATAGTTTTCTTGTTGGTGTGTAGATATAGTTGTTACACTTAAGGCTGGCAAAAAAGTGCAAAAATATAACTGTTTCGTAATACCATTCAGAAATATGACAAGCATGTGATTCACTCGCTATCTATTCTGACTCAGTTGGCAAAGAAAATTATATAGCATCTGATATGACACATTAATGTAAGATCTCTTCCTGATAGAGAGTTATTTATTTCAGCACAGTTTCTGAATTGATTAATTTATAATTGCAGGTGGTAACCAATTTCATCAACATGATCTGTAAACTATTAGGCAACTGTTCAGTTAGTTTATTCACAGATTCAGTAGAGTTCATCATCAGTTGACTATCAACATGAAAAAGCTGTGTCGTGTTTTCACTGTAGAACATTCTTGGATTAGCATAACTATTCCATAAATTATATTCACACAAAAATTTAACAAGACATTTATACCATCATCACGATGCTTACTTCAACCCATGTCCTGTAGCCTTATCGTAGCTCTCTGATTATGGATGTAAATTTTGTTTTTGATAATCATACTGGAAGTGCAGTGTTTACATGTAACTACTTTACACACCTATCATATGGAACTGAGAAACTCAAAATAGTTCTCAATGTCTTATATATTGTTACAGGTACACGATTTAAATTATCATTGTGTATATTCTTCTGCCAACAACAGAGATTTGTGTCAAACCACTTGCCTATTGATATTTAATTTCAAATCAAAAGCTCACCTGTCTATTGTATCAATTTTTATAGGTTATTAACTGATTCCTATCGTTTATTGTATTGTGGAGAATTCATTTCGTCCTCTGTCGCCCTTCCCAATTTTTATTATATTGACTGTATTTCTGCTACATAATTCCTTGTTGCTTCATGTGGGGATGTTATTCTTTTGTTGATAAGCTGAATCTTTGCTGCATTGTAACAATAACATAATGATTTCTTCAAGCTTCATAAGTCATGTAATTATAGGTTCCGTTCCTTGATTTCTTGCTTCTTAATGTGTACTACAGTACTATGCAAGTGGTTGCTACACTTCATTGACAGTATCGTGGATAATACAATAATGTTGACTAATTTCTTCAAAATCGACAATTTAACTTCCCATCTTCTGTATCTGATGAATCAGCAACATTTTTAATAACAATACTAGGTGACAACTGTAACCCTTTGGAGTTGAATTTTATATTCCTACATTCACAGACACACCATTTTTCAGGAAAATAAACATTATATCCACAATCGTCATAACCAACTATGGCTTAGAGTTGGAACTCAAGCATTAAACTATGTTCCAAATATTACCAAATCATATAAATAACCTTTCTTTAAGGGTATTTCAACTGTACTTTCACCTTCTGTTTTAATAGATCCAAGCTGATTCAGAATATAGGTTGCAGCGAATTTGCCTCAACTCATAATGCATATGGTAGATGTTCAGAGAAGTAGTGGCAAGAACTTACCATCCCTCAAGGGGATTCTTGGCTACTGTAACATACTGGGAAGTACATGGTGCTGTGACAGAATGTTTTAGTCCAGTCAAGTCAGCAAACTGTAGTGCAGGTTTGATAAAAAAGAACTCATTGCATAATCTGTGCATATTTCTTTCACAGTAAAGTCTGCTAGTATCATTATCATTTTAGTAAACAGTGGTAATTTTCATTTATTTTCATCGTTGAACTGCAAGAGATAAGTGACCGTGTTACCTACAGCAAAGTACTGATAGCCTTGAAAATCAATTTCTCCATCAGTCCATATAGATATGCATAGACCACTTCCACAGGTTTGTCTACTTCCTCAACAAACAGCGGCTTAGGTTGTTTGCCACTGAAACACTCTTAACAGAGGCTGCTATCAGTGATTATTACTACACCACAGTCTTTTAAGAACTGCTGCACACAAAATTTACTTGATGACCAAATTTTTTATGCCACCTTCATAGCCTGCCACAGATTTCAGCAACAATACAGGACTATTACTGACGAACCGCTTTCACATTTAGACGATGAAGCTCACCTTCACTACTGAAGACATCAACAGCAATCATTTATTTGCTCCCAATTCGCTTTTGTCCAGCTTTCTTCGTAGGCAATAAGTTACGTGTCCCATCAAGACAAAACTGAACGTCTTCGAAATATCGTTGTATATGTCAAATAGCGGCACATGGACTAGACCCATCCCAAACTGCCAAATGCTTCAGTTTGTATATTAGGTTTGACACTATTCAATTCCAATGGAGCTTCACATGGTTGTAAGTAGTGTACCAATTTTGTCAGTTTATAGTGTTGTACTACTAGCAATGTATCACTCTGTATTTTGTTTACATCTATAAAATAATTGTAGTCATAGTCCCTCATCCTGAAAGTTCTCAATAATCAGTGAATATGTAGATATTCTGACAGCGTGAGCTAAATGAAAGAGTTCTACTATTTCGGATAGGTGGGGAGATTCTAAGTATCCTGTTGCTGTTACAGTCTACTAAAGAGTCAATACAAGTGTCGTCGAATGCCTGAGGATAAATCATTAATTCGAAATGAAGGAATATATAACTTTTCTGTAGGTTGATCGTAAATTTTCAGTTATTTAAAAGAAGATATGCATGACGGAATTGTCATGCGAAACAATATCCTTCAAATATAAGCATGGCTTTCGTAAATTTATATCCAAATGACAAAGGATCCGTTCACCATCTAATAATATCAAGAAGAATTCAGTTTCCACATATTTATTTAACGAAGATAGGTACACATGGGAAAAGCTGAGCATTTGCGGACGTCTTTGTTAAAAACAACTACAAATATGAAGTACGAAACTGTCTCAGTCATAAGAAATGCACGTCTGGTGGGACTGCAGGCTGTTAGGAAACACACTGTAAATGAGACGTTATTTCCAGAATCGCGACTGAATAGACAATAAAACATGTGGCAGAAATAGCTGCGTTACCGGTGGTGTTGAAGAGATGTTAGACGTGCTCCAGAGAGGCAGTTCTGACGTTGGGATTGATAATGGAATTAAGACTGAAGAAAAATCAAATACGTTCATAGGATTTTTCGACCTGGAAAAAAGCGTTCGACAGTGTCAAACGATGCTAGATTTTGCAAATCCTGAGAAAAATTGGGGTAATTCAGAAGGAAAGACTGGTAATGCACAATATGTACAAGAACTAAGAGGATACAATAATACCGGAAGACGAAGAACGAAGTTCACAGATTAAATGGGGTGTAAGACAGGGATGCAGTCTTACACTACTACTGTTTGGTCTATTCTTAGAAGAAGCAGTGACGGAATTAATGGAAAGGTTCAAGAGTGGGATTAAAATTCAGAGCGAAGGATATCAGTAACAAGAGTTGCTTATGACATTACTGTCCTCAGTGAATGTGAAGAAGAGTTACGGGATCTTTTGAATGGAAGGAACAGTCTCATGAGTGTAGAATATAGATTAATAGTAAATCGAAGAAAGACGAAGGTAGTGGGTAGTAGTAGAAATGAGAACAGCGAGAAACTTAATATCAGACTTGGTGCTCATCAAGTAGACGAAGTTTAGGATTTCTGCCATCTAAGTAGCAAAATAACCCATGACGGATCGAGTGAGGAGGACATAAAGAGTAGACTAGCACTGGCAAAAAGAGCATTCCTGGCCAAGAGAAGTGTTCTGGTATCATACATAGGTCTTAATTCGAGGATGAAATTTCTGAGAATGTTTTGAGCACAGCATCGTATGACAGTGAGATATGGACTGCGGGAAAATCGAAACAGAAGAGAATCGAAGCTTTTGAGACGTGGTGCTACAGAAGAATATTGAAAATTAGATGCCTTGATAAGTTAGGGATTTAGGAGATTCTCCGTAAAATCGGCGAGTAAAGGAATATATGGAGAACACTAACAAGAAAAAGAGGCAGGATAAGACGACATCTGCTAGGACGTCAGAGACTGACTTCCATGATGCTAGAGGGAGGTGTAGAAGGGAAGCAAAAGAAAGACATGGACCAAAAGCAGTATGTGCAACATGCGAGTTCACGTGCAAGTCACTGATAACTCAAGATTCACTACAACAAATGTTGCTACCAAAACGTGAAAGAACGACGTGGTAAGTTAAAAATTATGACTACGGCTGTGAACCGACTCTAAATTGGTCGCATGATTTCTAAACTTCGCACTAACTTTAGTTAAATCCATTCCTCGCAGCGAGAATTCTCAGTACTCTGGCTGCCGCCTTGGGTGTCGAATTAAGCCACCTGCTCTCCGTCAAACTCCGTTACCAAAATCCGCTGTTCTCCACAAACCTCCGAAATATAATCTCTCCACAGCTCTCTGAAATAGAACGTTCTTCGAACTTTTCGTGTTTTTAACTCAGGTGTCTCATGAAAAATAATTCTGCCAAAAACTCGCTTCGGCCAATCAGGACTCGTGACAATTTGTTCGACCTATCGAAACACAGAAAACATTCCACTTGAGACCCCTCCTTTCATCTTATGAACTCCAGAAGTAGCTATGCATCATATTAGAAGCCAATGAGAACTCTAGTCCTGGGATGAGTCTATAAGACATGACCAAATTCTAGTTTCTCCCCTATCATCCTGAATTTTTTCTAAAGCGTCTTTACAGCTTTGGTGAACACTGTTGGCATCGGTACGTCTGTCGTGGTAGTAGCTTCCTAGTTAATCTGCAGGTTGTCAACTTTCTACTGGCGTCAGTGTGTCACCTGGAGGTATAAGGTCATCAATTTCTGACTTGTCTTCCCGGCGCTGGAGCCATGACGTCTGCAAATGGCGTGTCAATCAGTGAAATGTCCACCTCGGTGCGTATCTCTGAGAAAGGACCATGACGAACCCATACCGTGCATTTAAAGCAACCGCCTCGGGCACTACCTCATCTGAATTTGTTATACGAAGGTTCTGCATTATCTGATCACACAAGGAAGATTGCTTTGCCGGAAAGGAGTGTGAAACTCGGTCCTCATAATATCATCTCATACAAATGAAAAACTATTATATCAGTGAGATCTGACCTGCTTGTAGCTTGGCCTATTAAGAGAAGTATCAACTCGTCTGTTCAGATTCTATTAAAAGATCTAATTATAACGTTCATTGCAACTATTTCTGCTCTGTCCACACTGACATTTCTGGTGGAAATCAATCTTAACCGACTTCTAATCACAGCAGACAGATATCTCGGTCAAAATGCAAGTAGCATGTTCCTCTTTGTCATTTGCTGTCAGACTGGATTTTCACATTAGCTGAATTGAGAAGGAAGTCAGGAGTTCCGACCCAGATCGTGATTTATCAAACTTGCAAACCCAAAGAAAGCAATGGCACACTTCTTCCCAAAAGGTTGGTTATGTATGCGAACATTTATCAAGTGACAAGAGCCAATGAACAGTTCACAAAAGCAAGAAGATATGAGAAGGGTCTGTAGATCTCTCTCAACCTTCGTTCCACTTATATATATTTGTTTATCATTTCGTGAAAGTTCCATGTATTTCTCAATATCTGACAACATTGCACATTCGTCCATTTTGTGTATGTTAGAAGATCCATTTGACAGACGACCTTTTCAATTTCAAAACGAACCAGTTTTACAATGCTTTGAAAAATGACCTACCTTGCAACAAGAAAAGCGTTTTCTACTATAGGTCTTCCTAAAACTTGTCTTTCTTGACAGGTCAGTCACAGATATATCTTTAGAGCATGTTCGTTGTTACTTATTTTGAAAATCATGTTACATCGAAATTCTAAGTACAGGATGACCCAAAAGTTCTTAACATTTGAAAATGCACAGTTTCACGGAAAAATGTAGGTAGAGAATAAAAGTTGACACACACATGCCTTAAATCACATGAGGTTTTGTCGAAACCAAAAAGAATGCAAAAAAACGACCAACAGATTGTGGTGGACAGCAACAAGTCAGTGTCGGCGAATGAGAACACACACAACTGCAGAATCTGGGCTACCTAAAATCCTAGAGCTGTCGTGAAATCCCTACTGCATAACAAGACCACGACGTGGTGTGGATTTATCACATTAGTTGCGATCGAACCCTTTTTTTCTTCGAGGAAATGTTAGATGCTGTTTTTCAAACTGTCAGCCAGACGGGTGTGAGGTACGCCGATATGTTACAGAATCGCATCATCCCTAGCGTGGCTGATAAACACCTGCTGGAAGGTATGACTTCTATGCAGGACGGCGCTCCACGTGTGAAAGATCTCTTGAACAAATCGTTTGGTGGAGATCGTGTTCTGAGCCACCATTGCCGCCATGCTTGGCCTTCTAGCTTCCCAGACCTCAAACCGTATGATTACTTGTTGCGAGCTTGCCTGAGGTCGCGAGTCTACCGCGATAATCTCACAGCAATTTCTCACCGTAGATCCTGATATGCTGTACAGTGCTGTTCACAACATTGTTCCTCGACTACATGTATTCTTTATGAATGACGGCCGTCACAGTGAGCATTTGTTATAAAGAACATTATCTTTGCTAAAACTCAATTTCTGTGCTAATTATTGCTTTTGTATCAAACGTAGCGACACGTTTTTGTCATTTTATGCACTTTTTTGGCTTCAATAAAACCTCATGCCATTTCTAGCAATATGTCAATTTTATGTTCTCTACCTATATTATTCTGTGAAGTATTAAATTTTCAAATGTTTACAAACTTTTGGGTCATCTGTATTTACAAAGACAACGTTGTTTGCATTAAATTAAAGGTAAGGAAGGAGTTTAACATTTTGTTGATGATGTCATGTGGTCAGGACTATGAGTCGGCATAACACAAGAACAAGGAAGGAAATTGCTATGGCTTTTTCAAACTAATGACTCTGGCTTTCCCTTAAGTGACAGACTGTGTGTGTAGGTGCAGGTCTGTACTCCCTGTGATAGTACTGAATGTTACGCTTAAGCCTGAAAGAATACTGACTCCTCTGAGAAGTTAGGAACTTGAGTGATATCAGTGGGTATTCTGCAGGCGAATTTCAAATAACTCATACTCCAGTGAAATGTAAACACAAAGACCTTTTTTTTACATAGAAAAAACTCACTGGACAGAGGTGCTGGAAGGCTAGAGGTGTGAGTTTGTCTGTGGGATTTCGAAAGACAAAGATCCTGAGCTAAAACTGACATGGTTTATCGAAAGAGTCATTTATTGCATTGGCTTAAACATACACAACTCAGTTCAGTTACGCGTTAAAATGCAGTTTCTCAGACAATCAAATGGCACCCTTTATGGTTAGGATGAATGGGTTTTATTTCTTCATATGCCAAGAATCCCGATAATACAAACAATTGTCTAGATATGCAAAAAGTACTTCGATAATCTTTCAGTACGAAATAGATAATACAATGTACTGTGATCCACAGAAGGTACAGAACCTGTACGACAATGAATGCCACATAAAGATAGGTAAAGAATGCAAATACATTTGAACATAACTCGAGTAGAATCAGGAGTGTACGACACTCGACATACTGTTGAAATCTTCCGAATTTTATTGCAGTCTAGGTATTTAGAAGACACAAAAACAGTACTACTGCTCTTAATGCTTATTAATTTCAAAAGTTAAGTACGGCATCCAGATATGTACTATGTTATTGAATTTGAAATTGGCTTATAAACAGACAAACTATGGAATATATTACAATAAGGTAGATATAAATTTTCATAAAAATAATTCATGATAAAATCAAATGGCAAATTTATTGGACAGAATGAATGTGCTGTGTTTCATCGTTTTGATTATGACAAGAATCTTGACTTCTTCTTCCATTCATTCATACGCCATCTAGACACGGTTCCCTTTCCTGTCACTGACTAGTCGTTAATCAGCAGAAGTTAGAAGACGTCAGGAAAATACTTCAGTCCACTAGTAGGCACAATGCCATATTAAACCTCTCTGTCTGTAATTACTTACTTTTGGGAGAATTTATATCCACGTTTTAGTAACATACGTTGTTCTTGATATCTGTCAGTTTATAAGAGAACTTAAAATTCATTAACACTGAATACATCTGCACGCTAGTCTCGACTTTTGAAGCTGATAAGCGTGAAGTGAATAATAACATTCTCATTTTCTTGACTGACACTTATGAGTAAGATGGAACTTACTGTCTCATATATGCTATGTGTCTACAACACCACCAGTGGTGGATGGAGGATTCTGTCTCCATTCTTCGTGAACCCTTTTAAAGGACAGTGACAAAGGGAAATGTATTGAAACCAAGAGTCACTTAATAAAATTCTCCAGTCCATTCATTATTTTAGCCAGTGCCACATGAGTCTACAGCATTTCTGAAATCATGTATGTAATTAAATATCTCTACATTTGTGATAAGTATAAGGAAATAGTACCGTGATTGATGGTATTTAATAGCCACCTTTCCATGATACTGTTGGAAGGTGCTTCAAGGTAAGCAAATACAGTTTGGTTGTCAGCAATCATTCTTTTCCATTTCGCATCCTGAACAATGGACCTTACGCCCCTCAGTCAACGAGGAGTGAACCTGGCCCAGAAGGACGGCTGAGTCTCAACGAAGCCAGGTATGATGGAATCCAGTGGCGGTACGCCATCTGGGTCGATTGTAAAGTTCTGCAGAAGAGCTCCACACAAGAGGTAGAAGTTCTGGCGCGAAAATGTCTCTCCAGGGCACAGCCGTTTGCCTGCAATATACAATAATCTTTTATTTTGATTATCACTTTACTACATTCAATAGATGTCAGACATTAGTCATAACACACAAGTAAATTACGTTTTTCACTTCAATGTCTGAATACTGTAAGTATACAGAGAACTTTATCTTATAAAAGTAGTAGCAATGTACTACAGAAAAATAAATCTCCATGTTAGCAGAATGACAAATACATTCAAATTAAGTCAAAGCTTTTGCTTAGGCTACTATAGTGTTTTTCTTGCTTCGTGCCTGTATGGAGACCAAGGGAACTTTTATACAAAACTCATTTAATACGTAACAATTTGCACATAATTATTGACTATTGCAGTCATTATTACGTTTTAAACGGGACAATCTGAGATAAGAGGGGAAATAGTTTCTATAAGTCACCTATAAATTAGTGCAGTTATTATCTTAGATGAGTATTATGGCTTGGATGATGTTTGATTCTTCATCAACGTTATGATAACACTCAATTAGTTGCAGTAAGTTTACAATTACAAGCAAAATTTAATGACTGTGTAACTCTTAGATAACTGAAAAGCCTGACATTAAGCGAGAGCAATCTCAAATGTAAGTAGTCGTTCGAACAAATTCTGTTCTTCAATTTTGGCATTTGTGTTCTCTCTCCACTGACCACAGACACTGATTATTCGCAGATATTATTGATCCACTGTGGATAAATTTTCTTGGTAAAAAGTGACGTATCTCTAAGTATCCCAAGACTTTGAGCTACATAACACTTACTCGCATTCTGTCTCAGAAGCTCCTTGAATATTTTCCTTCAACCTCCTATACGACAGATTACAGATTACTTTCACTTTTTTTTTTTTTTTTTTTTTTTTTTTTTTTTTTTTTTTTTTTACACCACGGTTTGCCAATAGCGCCACAGAGACCAACCCATCATAAATGGTACCTTGCAAATCTAGCTTAAAAATAACTTAAGAGCGTGCTGTATTGAACAATATTAATATTTGCGTATTTGTATTAGAACTTATTGCTGTTACTATTGACATAATAAATGACAATCAGGTTTTCATGCTTCTGTGGCAACGTAGACTTCTAAATAACGAATTTACTGACACATAAACAAATAATCAATTATCGTTTTATTTCTGTAAATTTATCACTTTATAGAGTTTTTGTCTTTTCCACCTATATTTATACATGTCATATGCAAGCCATCGTATAGTGGCTGAGGTATGTAGCTTCATCCCATGTTTAACCATTCCTCGCCCTGTTTCATGTGTGAAAGGAGTAAGGCTGTATACCTCATTTCATGTCCTCGTCCTTCTTATCGTATTCTCACGGTTGCTATATGAATACACAGTTCTGCACCAGTATTCAAACAGTACTTATTTAAAATAACCCAAAAGGGTATACTGACAAGGAAGTCACTTTTCTTCCAGTGATTTCCATCAAAAATTCCTAAGAACTTCTGTTAGACTTTCACATAGGTAATGCTGACCAATTATAATCTTAGCTGCACATCTTTGAATTTCATTAATATACGTTGTCAGACCTGCTTGATAATGATTCCATAATCCGGAGCACCATTGTAGAACGTAACACTTGCATTCTGTAGGAGTCTTCTATTAGAGAGCTTTTATGCTGCCACCTCGATGTTCGCCGACATGACCCGGCGATAGTGAATCAAGCCCACTGGTTCATTTAACCTGCACCATCACTGCTCGCCGCTCTGCTCACTAAGATTCTCGCCAGGCGACGATAAACAATTTTGTGGTTTGCTCGCGCGACAATACCGCATGTCCTCAAATTTCAACCGTGGTTGGCTGCTTCAAGGTCACTCTGGTAAGTGCCATGCTTGGCTGGGAACAGGTGTAGCGTAATTGACTCCCGGTGAGAAGAGAACAAAAGGGCTGCAGCGTAAATGTAATAAGGGCCCTCCGAGCAGTCGTGTGGGATGTGGCAGCAGCTAGTAGCGAGCTGCCAGCAGCGAGGCTGAAGCGTAAATGTGCCGTCACATACAGGCACTATACTCTCCTAGAATCTTGCCGTATCGCATAAGCCTTGACTTCGTCTTCTGTAGTACTGATTTCAAATTTTTCTTCTATTTTATGTTTCTTTGTAATATTACCCCCAGATATTCAAGTTTTGTAAGAGACTCCAGAAAACTACCACTTACTATTGACTTCTTTCTTATTGTGACAGGAATAATGATGTTTTTATTCACATTTAATTAGAGCTGCCTCCCAGAACACTAAATGAACATCCTCTCTAAATCATCCTGCATTTTCTTGCAACATTCAAGTGATGAATTATTCCTGTAGACATTAATATCGACGGCAAACTGTCCGAGAGAGCTGTTAAATGCATATTTAACCTTTGTGGATAACACTGGCTATTCTATTAGACTTTGATGCGGAACATCGAATTTTAGTTTTTCTTCTCTTCACTGTCTGCTCTTCCCTTATAGTACACAAGGTTCTGTCAGTTAAAATTTGTTCTCGCTTGGCAAATAATTATATAAATATTCTTTACAATCAGAAATGAAATGAATGGCACAGAGCTGAATGCCTTTCAGAAATAAAGGAAGGTGGACGCTACTTGTCACCTTCTTCTACACCACTGGCCATTTAAGACTACAAAACAAAACAAAAAATGGCAAATGAGAAAGTTCTTTTATTTTGCTTGCCCAGTTTAGTATGAAGAATACATTATTTTGTGTTTAGGTGGTGTTCTGAGGGGTAGGGCAGTGGAGTATACAGGATATGCATGCCGCCTCTAGGAGTCAAACTGGCTCTAATCCGGCTGGGCCCTGAGTTGCACTGAGCTTGAGTGACACAGTGGGTGTTGTTACTATTCTGACTGGTTTGATGAGGCCCGCCACAAACTAGTCTCCTGTGCGATGGACGTCATCCGCGACGCCCAGCGTGGAAATCACGCGATTTCTTGTGGGTAGGCGAGGATAAAATTTTAGACACACCGCCGCTTAGAATCGTTACTAGAAAGCCTCAGGGGATGGCCTAAAGACCGTCAATGAAAACGCCTCTTCCCCTGATTGGTTCAAATGGTTCAAATGGCTCTGAGCACTATGGGACTTAACATCTGAGGTCATCAGTCCCCTAGAACTTACAACTACTTAAACCTAACTAAGCTAAGGACACCACACACATCCATGCCCGAGGCAGGATTCGAACCTGCGACCGTAGCTGTCGCGCGGTTCCAGAGTGAAGCACCTAGAACCGCTCGGCCACCACGGCCGGCTCTTCCCCTGATTCCCAAACATTTCGGGATCGGAAAAGACAGTTCTCAACGAGACGAGCGATAGGACAACGTTCTTAGCATCCTTTGAAACTGCTCATATGCCCAGAGGTATCCAACTTTTCTAAGGACACAGTAGGTCTGCGTCTCAAGTGAACGTGTGGCACCAGTTTGGAGTGCAACATGACTGCAAATTTGTCCTCTCGCGTAAAGCCTAGATCCACTAGCGGCTGTTCAAAACCAATCGCCAATTTTCAACATGGTCCGAAGCAGCAAAGGGTGCTTACGAATTTTCAGCCTTCCTGTTTGGCGCCCTCCCGTGGCTTGATCTTCATCGAGGCTTGATGACGGAGGGTGGGGAGAGGGGGAGGGGGGAAATGACTGACACACGCGTAGTAAAGCAGCAAAGAGTTCCCCTCTAAGACATCCACATTTATTGACAATTTTAAAATTGTACCTTTACAAAAACAGGCTCGAAGAAGTCCTAGACGTCTACAGGCAGACATTTGGAATCGGAGGGGTGTCAAGGCATTGTGTGAGAATCAACGCCCCAAGGAAAGGGTGTTTCCATTGAAGCCCTTTATGCCGACTCCAGGGTGTTTTGGCGTCGATACTGATCAGTGGTGTGTCTGAAATGTTTTCCCCGTCCACCCATAAGAAAATCCCGTTATTTCAACGCCGCGCGTCGCGGTTCTGACTTCCAAGGCAGAGGCGTCAGAACGAGGGGTTAAATGTGGGTAAAAGGGAGCGTGACGACCTATGCACAGCGGGACATCTCCACGTTGCTGGTCGCCAGAACTGCAGAGAAATTTGGTAGCAACGTGATATCAATTAACCCATCTTACACATCACACAAACTTCTGAGCGCTGGCCTTTTTTCGCATGTGTCGACACCTTGCTGTCTGAAGCGTGCTCGAGGCCGAGAGTGACGCGACAGGAATCCACGCCTTTACACCAAGACAGAGGAAGGTTGTACACGCATTTGAGCAAAATTTCAAACTTCTGTGTTTGAATGAGAGAAATTTACGGAGTTTCGAAAAAGTGATCCTTTCATTGTATTACGCAGTGTAGTAGGGTGTCCTCCAACTCCAACTATTATGTTGTAATGAATGTAACCCAATGTCCATGCGTATATGTGAGGTAGGTAACGCTTTTATAAACATGTCTGGTAATTCCGATAGACATCTAGGCAGACGTTTCGCTTTTATATTCATTTTAAGACACAGGAAAGATTCATAAGGGATGATGAAAAGGTTTCGGTTCGGAGGCCACACTGATCTGTTAAGTCCATGTGGGTGCTTGTATATCCACATCAGAGGCATGCTGGGTTGCATACACGCTGCAGCAACGACCTCAAACGGAAATTTTTTGATCGTCCCGTATAATACAAGCCAAACGGGAAAGGGTTATGGGAAGATGATATCGTGAGATACAAAGCCTCGTAATGATCGCCCACGGCGACTAACACCAGCATATGATGGCTGCCTATAAAATACCACTCGTATGTACTCCGAGGACTCTGCAACACAAACGCACGCTTTGGTTTTGGAGGACGCTGGGAGAGCGGTGTCGTGCTCGACAACGGCCAGCCCTGTCTTCGCCGATGAGTGCAGAATCAAAATTAGAATTAATTTAACACCTTCAGCTGCTGACGGGCGTTGATATATATCAACGGGCACAGGTGAAAATGTGTGCCTCGACCGGGACTCGAGCCCACGATCTCCCGCTTACCTGGCCGACCCTCTATCCATCCTTTTTTTACAAAAAAAAATCTCATTTTGTTCATTTTATCTGCTCGGGACAGACGTCGCAAGACACCCGTTTCAGTTCGTCGTGGGTCCATTAACTCAGTTTTTTTTATTACAGAGAGCAGCTAACCCTCTGACAGAACACGCTGAGTTACCGTGCCGGCAATCCATCTGAGCCACCGAGGGCACAGAGGATAATGCGACTGCAGGATCTATCTCACGCACGCCTCCCGCGAGACCTACATTCTCACCTTGTATATTCACACACTACTTTCGTAATGTCCGACCCCAGCACACTCATTACTCGTGGAAGACATTCTTACCAAGTCCCATAAGAGTTCGGGGAATATGTGTGCATCCGTACAGAAGAAGGTAATGGCCGGTGTTGCCAGAACTATATACTTATATGCATATGGTGTCTGTTCTTTCGGACATGTCCTGAACCAAACTCAAACTGGAAGGATCATAAGTGCATACCAATGTGAAGTGCTTCACAGAGATTACTTACTAGCAGTTGTTTGCTCAAGCTGCCATCGCAGTTACTGCACTTAACGTCGTTTATATTCCAGGAATAAAATCGTTGTACCACATGCTAGGATTCCATTCTCCTACATTTCCGTATAGAGAGCAAGACGAGTGACTGCTTGAATATATCTGTACAGCATCTAATTGAAATGCAGTTCTGAATTTTCTCACGACAAGTATTTCAATAGTGTAATGAATCTAATCATGTTTCTGCGGTCCATACAACGTACAATACGTAAGGGGTGTAACGTATTCCAAGACATATTCGTGAAATATTGTAAATAGACTTTTGCAGGACAATTGCCGTTTATAACCTACCGTCTGCCAGGCCAGCTTTCTCAGCATATGTGTGACACTCTCCTGTGGCTCGAACAAACCTGTGACTACTCATGCTGCCGTTGCATGTATGCGTTCAATATTTCCCGTTAGTACTATCTGGCATGGGTCCCACAGACTTGAGCAGTATTCCAAGATGGGACGTACGAGTGTTTAATAATCAGTTTCCTTTGTAGGCTGATTTGATTTTCGTGTCAATAAACCCGTCTTCTACCTGTTTTATCCACTACTAAAACTGTACAGTCCATCCAGAAAGTCTCGAGATTGATTTTATTCCTGGCGTATAAGCAACTTCAGCGAACTACACTACTGTCCATTAAAATTGCTACACCACGAAGATAACGCTCTACAGACGCGAAATTTAACCGACAGCAACAAGATGCTGTGATATGCATATGGTTAGCTTTTCAGAACATTCACACAAGGTTGGCGTCGGTGGCAACACCTACAACGTGCTATCATGAGGAAGGTTTCCAACCGATTTCTCATACACAAACAGAAATTGACCGGCGTTGCCTGGTGAAACGTTGTTGTGATGCCTCGTGTAACGAGGAGACATGCGTAACATCACGTTTCCGACTTTTATCAAAGTCGGATTGTAGCCTATCGCGATTGCGGTTTATCGTATCGTGACATTGCTCCTCGCGTTGGTCGAGATGCAATGACTGTTGGCAGAATATGGAATCGGTGGGTTCAGGAGGGTATTACGGAACGCTGTGTTGGATCCCTACGGCCTCGTATCACTATAAAAGGCATCTTATCCGCATGGTTGTAACGAATCGTGCAGCCACGTCTCGATCCCTGAGTCAACAGGTGGGGACGTTTCCAAGACAACAACCATCTGCACGAACAGTTCGACGACGTTTCCAGCAGCATAGACTATCAGCTCGGAGACCGTGGCTACGGTTACCCTTGACGCTGCATCACAGACAGGAGCGCCTGCGATAGTGTACTCAACGACGAACCTGGGTGCACGAATGGCAAAACGTCATTTTTTCGGATGAATCCAGGTTATGTTTACGGCATCATGATGGTCGCATCCGTGTATGGCGACATGCGTGTATTCGTCAACGCCATACTGGCGTATCACCCGGCGTGATGGTATGGAGTGTCATTGCTTACACGTCTCGGTCAGCTCTTGTTCGCATTGACGGCACTTTGAACAGTGTACGCTACATTTCAGATGTGTTACGACCCGTGGCTCTACCCTTCATTCGATCCCTGCAAAACCCTACATTTCAGCAGGATAATGCACGACCGCATGTTGCAAGTCCTGTACGGGCCTTTCTGGATACAGAAAATGTTCGACTGCTGCCCTGGCCTGCACATTCTCCAGATTTCTCACCAATTGAAAACGTTTGGTCAATGGTGGCCGAGCAACTGGCTCGTCACAATACTTCAGTCACTACTCTAGATGAAATGTGGTATGGTGTTGAAGCTGCATGGGCAGCTGTACCTGTACACGCCATCCAAGCTCTGACTCAATGCCTAGGCGTATCAAGGCCGTTATTACGGCCAGAGGTGATTGTTCTGGGTACTGATTTCTCAGGGTCTATGCACCCAAATTGCGTGATAATGTAATCACATGTCAGTTCTAGTATAATATATCTGTCCAATGAATACCCGATTATCATCTGCATTTCTTGTTGGTGTAGAAATTGTAATGGCCAGTAGTGTAATTGCGGTGGGAGCTTGAAGTAATAGTTATTAGTAAACAGCTGACTGCCGCATTAGACCAGTCAGATGTGAGCAGGCAGGGTTAAGCAGTGGACGTGCGGCTGTAGTGAGTTAGTGTTGTTTTGCTACAAATCGCAATGGAATAACATCTTTAAATCAAGTGAAACATATCCTCCAGAATGTTTTGAGGAGGAGAAAAGTGTGTGCAAGGTGTTTATCGCACACCTGATCCCTGGTTTCAAACAATGATGCGTGACACTGTATCGTTGCTTCCTCTTAGACTTCTTATGAGCAGATTAAATCAGTTTCGAGAAAAGGCAGCTAATTCGTAGACCATCATATTATCCTTTTTTTGCGCTGATGTATGTGAACATCTACATCAACATACATACTCCACAAGCCAGGTATCGATATGTACAGTATTTGATCAAAAGTATCGGGACACCCCCAAAAACACGCGTTTTAAGGTTCTCCATATCAGCAATCTCAGCAGTCATTAGACATCGTGAGAGAGCAGCATGGGGCGCTCTGCGGAACTCTTGGACTTCGAACGAGACTTCTACACCTCTAAACATCCCTGGATGTACTGTTTCTGATGTGATAGTGATGTGAAAACGTGAAAGGACACGTGGAGCCTAAAAGCGTACAGGCCGACCTCGTCTGTTGACTGACAGATGCCGAAAGTTGAGGAGGGTCGTAATGTGTAATAGCCAGACATCTATCCAGACTATCACACAGGAATCCGAAACTGCATCAAGATCCACTTCAAGTACTATGACATTTGGGCGGGAAGTGAGAAAAACTTGGATTTCATGGTCGAGCGGCTGCTGATAAGCCGCACATTACGCCGGTAAATGCCTAATGACGGCTCGCTTGGTGTAAGGAGTGTGAACATTGGATTGAACAGTGGAAAAACGTTGTGTGCAGTGACAAATCACGGTACACAATTTGGCGATCCGATGGCAGGGTGTGAGTGTGGCCAATTCCCAGTGAACATTGTCTGCCAGCGCGTGTAGTGCCAACAGTAAAATTCGGACGCGGTGGTATTATGGTGTGGTCGTCTTTTTCATGGAGGCGGCTTGCACTCCTTGTTCTTTTGCGTGGCGCTATCACAGTAGACGCCTACATTGATGTCTTAAGCACCTTTTTGTTTCCCACTGTTGAAAAGCAATTCGGGGATGGCGACTGCATCTTTCAACACGATCGACCACCTGTTTATAATGCACGGCCTATGGCGGAGTGGTTGCACGACGATACCATTCCTGTAACGGATTGGCCTGCACAGAGTCCTGCCCTGTATCCTATAGAACACCTTTGGGATGTTTTGGGACGCCGACTTGGTGCCAGGCCTCACCGACCGACATCGATACCTTTCCTCAGTGTAGCACTCCGTGAAGAATGGGCTGCCATTCCTCAAGAAACTTTCCAGGACCTGATTGAACGTATGCCTGCGAGAGTGGAAGCTACCATCAAGGCTAAGTGTGGGCCAACACCATATTGAATTCCAGCATTACCGATGGCAGGTGCCATAAACTTGTAAGTCATTTTCAGACAGGTTCAAAAATGGCTCTGAGCACTATGGGACTTGACATCTGAGGTCATCAGTCCCCTAGAACGTAGAACTACTTAAACCTAACCTAAGAACATCACACACCTCCATGCCAGAGGCACGATTCCAGCCTGCAACCGTAGCAGTCGCGCGGTTCCGGACAATCGCCTAGAACTGCTCGGCCACCGCGGCCGGCTTTTCAGACAGGTGTTCGGATACTTTTCATCACGTAGTGTACGTTGGCGGCAGTAGAATCGTTCAGCAGTCAGCTTCAAATGCTGGTTCTCTGAATTTTCTCAGTAGTGTTCCGCGGAAAGAAAGTCGTCTTCTGCGTAAGTATTCCTTCCTGAGTTCACGAAACATCTCTGTGATAATCGCATACTGATCTACTTTACCGGCAACAAAATTAGAAGGCCCCCTCTGAAATGCTTCGATGTCTTCCTTTAATCCGATATGGTGTGGATCCGAGACATTTGAGCAGTACCCATGAACGAGTGTTGTGTATGCTGTGTCCTTTACAGATAAAACACACCTTCCTAAAATTCTCCCAATAAACGGAAGTCAACCATTAAATGAAACAACAAGTTTACTGTTACTAGTGACTGGTAACAGTAAACTAGTTTCATTTAACTGGTAACAGTAAAGTTGTCGTTTCATTTAATGTCAATAACAGTCACGATAAAGCATAACCTAAAATGTTCGCATTTAAAGGAAGTCAACCATATTATCCACCTTCCCTACCAATATCCTTACGCGTTAGTTGCATTTCATATCGCTTTGGCGTGTTACACCAAGGTATTTAATCGGATTGAGATTGTCAAGCCGAACACTATTAATGCTGTATTCAAGCATTGCGGTATTTTTTTCCTACTAATGTACATGAATTTAAATTTTTCTACATTTACACCAAGCTGACATCCATTACACGAACTAGAAACTGTAAGTCATATTGTGTCTCCCTACCGTCACTCAGCGACAACACCTTCTTTTGTATGCATAATTAACAAATAGCCGCAGATTGCTGTCTATCCTGTCCGGCAGACCATCTATGTATGCGGAAAACAGCAGCGGTCCTAACACACTTACCTAGCCCACTCTAGACGACAGCCTTGTCTATGATGAACACCCGCCCTCGAGGACAACGTAATGGGTTTTATCACTTAAGAAGTCTTCCAGCCACCCACATATCTCGTACCTTCTGTAACAGTCTGCAGTGGAGCACCGTGTCCAATATAGAATAGGAAATCAGGCGAGAAAAGGACAAGCTGAGTTTCACATGCAAGATGATTTCTAAATCCGGACTGATTTGTGGATTGAGAAGTTCCTCGTATATTCGAACTGAGAATATTTTCAAGAATACCGCAGCAAACAGACGTGTCTGCAATTTTATGGGTCCCTTATTTTCCCCTTGCTATATACGGGAGTCAGTTACGGTTTTTTCCAATCCATTGATACTTTGCGCTGGGTGAGAGATTGTTTTATGTCTCAAGTGTGAAGGAGGAACACAGTGACACCATTTTGGACGCAGAGAGTGTGGCTTATAGTTCAACGATAAGCTTGCGATTGTCATAACATCGAAACTGTCATGCTGCTATCGAATCGACGAGTTAAGCAGATACATATTTTTGTGAAAGCCAAGATCGCTTGATTTTGAGACCTTTCCTCCAATTACTAGTTTCGATAGAATCGTGCTGTCGTCTCAGATTGCCACTACACTGTATGAAAAGGAAATAGGTAAACGATTATCTGCACAAGATACAACCATTTTTTGGGATGGCCCAAAATTTTACAAAATTTTATTTTATTTTTTTTATTTTACTTTATTGAATTTCGATTCCCCTCGAAGGGGAAGGGCTGGCAGCAGCTTAGTACGCCGTTCTTCAGCCTACAGGATTTGTTTTAAAAAGATGAAGATAATAAATAATAAAAGCAGGCGATAAACTCGGTGACTTAAACGGTAAAATGGCGAAAATTGCTGAACTTAAAACAAAAAACAAAGGATTGATTATGCTAACAAAATACACAAGAAGCAGACAAGTAAAATAAGAGACAATTAAAAAAACTTTGCAACAGTCTGCTTTCTGTTCACAAGACATATAAAATTCACACCCAGCGACATCATGATTTCTGTTCGCAACACTTTGAAAAGACGCACAACACTGAATACTCAATCACTGCACTAAAAAGTTGGCACAAATATGACACACCACAGCCAAGGTCAGACAGGGGGAACCAGGACAGATTATGGGAAAGGAAAAGGGGGAAGGAGAGGAAAAATGAAGTGGGGGCAGGGGGGAGGGAGGATGAGGACTCATAATAGGGGGGGGGGGCGGCTGAGCATATACGAGAGGGAGTGGGGAAAGGCACAGGAAGGGAATGCAAAAGGATTGGGGGGGGGGGGGGAGAGAAAGTAGGCAGGGAAAGGGTAGGTGGGGAAAGATACAACGATTTTTTTTCTTTATTGTGATTTCATTCCCCTCCCCACATGTTAGATGTAAGGCGATAAAAAAGGGGACATGAAACAGAGTAAGGTGAGATAATGGAGGTAAAAATACACTGACATGGAGACGTTCATGGGTGGACATTAAAAAAGGTTGACATAAAGTTAAAAAACACAGTTGGCGATTCTTAAAACACAAAGAAGACAATGAAGGCACACATACAGGTTAAAAGTCGGCCATACTATTAAAAACATTCCAGAACAATACACTTAAAACCCACTTGGAGCACACACGATGAATAATAAAATTAAGGTGGGACCTGCCGAGGAAGAGGCCAGAGAGGTTGGAAAAGGAGGGGTGAGGAAGGGGCAGCAGGGGAGGCAGCGGGATGAAGAGAGTAGGGGCGTCAGCAGGTACACTAAGAGGCAGGAGATGGTGGGGCAGGAGATGAAGAGGGAGGACAAGGTAAGAGGGAGTGCAGAGACACTGAAGGGGAGCATAAAAGAGGGAGGTGGAGTAGGAGGGGAAAGCTGCTCAGTAGAAGGGAGTGAGAGGAGTGGAAATCCTGAGGAGGAAGCAGGAGGAAGATGGGGTTACAGTTGGTAGGAAGGGTAGACGTCCAGGAGAAGATCTTCATCTGGGAGGGGTAGATGGTGGAAGTTGCGCTGGGAAAGGAGGTGGAGGGTGTGGAGATGGAGAGAAGGTGGGACACAACGGTAAAGGCACAGCAAGGGGCTGGGGGTGGTGAGGAAGGGAGACACCAGGGGGTGAGGGGGATCAGTGCGGCAGACAATATATATTGGGTGGATGTGTTCAAGGTAAAGGAGGTGAGGGAAGGGGATGAGGTCGTAGAGGATGTGCATGGGGGACGGAAAGCGATACAGAGCGCATGGCGTTCTAGGATTTGGAGGGATTTATAGAACCTGGGAGAGGCGGAAATCCAAGCCAAGCTGGCATAACAAAGGATGGGGTGGATCAAGGATTTGTAGGTGTGAAGGATGGTGGAAGGATGCAGACCCCATGTCCGGCAGGACAGCTGTGTCAGGGGGCGGAGTCTGTTGTACAACCACTTTTCTGGGATGACCTACATTTTACAATCTCTTACATAGCTTTGAGGATACGTTCATGTACAAAGTGTAAATACATTTACAAATCATACATTTGTAAAACAGAATGCTCCCAGATGGGCTGTCAAATGAATAAAAGGTAAAATTACAACATCCTTAGCACCAGCAGAGTAAAACTGAACGCTATTTCGACGGCCTCACGTGGACTAAACTGAGTTGTTGCAGAGCCCTTGTGACTTGCCACGTAGACGTCAGGTGGCGCCATTCTATTAACCGGCGATATATTGAAAACATGAAAATTTTACTGAATATAAATAGCATATTACGTACTACACAAGTGACAAAGGTAAAACTTTTCACCTTTGTCATATATACAGATATGGCGCATTTCACCAACACATATGGAAAAACAATGGTAACGAACGTTTGTACTCCTCGTAGATTATCATTATATGCTACAATATGCTCAGTGCACCACAACATCCTATAAGCTCGCCCACTGCACATGACGATCTTTTTATTTACACCGTATACTTACCTTTGGCAATGGCCGTGCCGCAGTGGATACACCGGTTCCTGTCAGATTACCGCAGTTAAGGGCTGTTGGGCGTGCCCGGCACTTGGATGGGTGGCCATTCGGGCCGTCATGCGCTGTTGCCATTTTTCTGGGTGTACTCAGCCTCATGATTCCAATTGAGGAACTACTCGACTGAATAATAGCTGCTCTGGTCAAAGAAAACCATCATAACGACCGAGAGAGTGGTATGCTGACCAAACAGCCCTCCTATCCACCAAGCAAAGTGGCGCAGTGGTTAGCACACTGGACTCGCGCTTGAGAGGACGAGAGTTTAATCCTGTGTCCGACCATCCTGATTTAGGTTTTCCATTATCTCCTTAAATCGCTCCTGGCAAATGGCAGAATGCTTCCTTTGAAGGGCACGACTGACTCCCTTCCTACTCCTTCCCTAATCTGATGAGACTGTGACCTCGCAGTTTGGTCTCTTCCCACAAACAACCCACCCCAGCTATCCACATCCTCAGCTGAGGATGACACAGCGGTTGGATGGTCCCAATGGGGCACTTGTAGCCTGAATATGGAGTGCTACAATTACCATTGACTAATCTGTCCAAGCCTAGTCATAAGAAAAGTTAATGTACGCACCAAAGAACAAAAAATCCCAAAACCAATGGGAGGGAGTGGGAGGATGAGAGGATAGGAGGATGGGGGGGGAGGAAGGAGAGGTATTGGGGGAGGGAAGGATATGGCGAAGTGGATGGGGAAAGGGGGCAAGCAAAGTAATGAGGTAAGGGGGGGGGGGGGGTCAGGGAAGGGAAGGAATGGTTTAAAGTTATTTTTTATGATAAGAATAAAAACATTTGCTTGTCACATTGAATTTACAGTATGTCTAACGTTCGTTGGTTAAAATATGGCGCTTAAAAGGAAATAATAATACGCTAATGTCTTAGTGTACATGAACTAAATTAATCATAATATCGCCGGTTAATTGATGGCGCCACGCTGGATAGTCGCGTGGTCTGGAGTGCCTTGTTATGGTTTGTGCGGCTTCCCCCGTCGGTGGTTCGACTCCTCCTTCAGGCATTGGTATGTGGTGTCCACAGCATAAGTTGGTTAAGTTAGATTAAGTAGTGTGTAGGCTTAGGGACAGATGACCTTAGTACTTTGGTCCCATAACATCTTACCACAAATTTCCAATATCATGGCGTCACCTGACGTTTACACGGCAAGTGACAGGGGCTCTGTGACGTTTCAGTTTGGTCCACACGAGGTCGCCGACATAGCCTGTAGTTTTAACTGTTGGTGCTAAGGATGTTATACTATTTTATTCATTTGACAACCCATTTGGGAGTACTCTGTTTTACAAATGAAAAACCACGACGAATTTTTTAAAATATTTGCGCTTTTGTTCTCAAAATGTCGACGACACATGGATGCGAACAAACACGCAAAGGTATGTAAAAGTTTTTGTAAAATTTGGGCCATTCCAGAAAATGGTTGTATGTTGTGCAGATAACCAGTTACTTATTTTCTTCTCTCAAAGTGTGGTACCAGTCTGAAGATGGCAGCACAATTCTGTCGAAACTAGTAATTGGAATAAAGATCTTAGGGTCACATAATTCACACACAGCTGGCTCAATTGGTTGGTATTAGAAGTACGGGAGATTCTTATAAACATGGGAACCTTATTGCAAATAAGCCCATTTTCTGAGTCAGTGTGAGTGACTGGCTGTATAATCGTACACAGCCAGTCAAACAATGTCCTTCGTCCTCCAGAGCACTAATCACAGACGGCTGTTGAGTTCTAGCGTGTCAGTGAGTATGGTCCTGCTGAACTCTATATAATTTATCTCTGTACACACGCATATATATATATATATATATATATATATATATATATATATATATGTGTGTGTGTGTGTGTGTGTGTGTGTGTGTGTGTGTGCGTGTGTACAGAGATAAATTATATAGAGTTCAGCAGGACCATACTCACTGACACGCTAGAAATCAACAGCCGTCTGTGATTAGTGCTCTGGAGGACGAAGGACATTGACTGGCTGTGTACGATTATACAGCCAGTCACTCACACTGACTCAGAAAATGGGCTTATTTGCAATAAGGTTCCCATGTTTATAAGAATCTCCCATACTTCTACTACCAACCAATTGAGCCAGCTTACCATCGGTTTCTGTGTACCACAATAGGGAAATTACTGGACACTGAGCTGAAAGCTGCGAGGCACAATGGAGATCCCAGTATTACATTGCTGATGCGCGAACACACCTAACTGTCGTCTTTGGGCGACGTTGGGTTAGTGTAGCAGGAGCAGTACTGTGGCTAGCTTGTTCTCCTGATTTAACTCTATTTGTTTGGAGGCATGTCAAGAGTGGGGTGCACATTTTTCCAAGAGATTTTGACCTGATTCAGTTTTTGGTTTCACAGCACTAAACGTAGGTGAGAGTGTTTTACCATGGAACCCTTTTCAAACATTCGTCTCTAGCCAGCCCCGTAATAGAAGTTTAATAGTTTTTCTTTTCATTTTCATATCATAACACACACTTTACACTGAGATGACAGGACTGTCATGGGATAGCGAAATGCACATATACAGATGGCAGTAGTTTCACATACACAAGGTATAAAAGAGCAGTACCTTGAGGGAGCTCTCATTTATACTCAGGTGATTTAAATGAAAAGGTGTCCAACATGATTATGGCAGCACGACTGGAATTAAGAGACTTTGAACGCGGAATGGCAGTTGGAGCTAGTCGCATGTGATATTCAGTTTCGGAAATCGGTAGGGTATTCGATATTCCGAGATCCACAGTATGAAGTGCTGAGAGTACCACATCTCACCACGGACAACGTAGTGTCCGACGTCCTTCACTCCACGACCGCGAACAGGCGCTGGCAGACAAGTGGGACGTATGATGAAGGTATCCGTTTGGATAGTGTGGCGTGTGGCGCAGTGTGGCGTTAATGGAATATGGCAACAGACGACCGACGAGAGTGCCTTTTCTAACAACGCTACATGGCCTACAGCGCTTCTCCTGAGCTCGTGACCATATCGGCTGGACCGTAGACGAATGGAAAACCTTGGCATGATCAGATGAATCCCGATTTGCGTTGGTACGAGCTGATAGTGGGATTAGAGTGTGGCACTGACCCGACGAAACCATGGAGCCCAGTTGTCAACAAGGCATTGTGCAAGCAGATTGTGGCTCAACAATGGTGTGGGTTGTATTTATGTGGATTGGGCTGGGTTCTCTGGTCCAACTGAGCCAATCTTTGATTATAAATTATTATGTTCGACTAGATGAATACCATTAGCAGCCGTTCATGGACCTAACGTTCCCAAACAACGATAGAGTTTTTATGGATGATAATGCACCACGTCACCGGGCCTAAGTTGTTCACGATTGGTCTGAAGAACATTCTGAACGATTCGAGTGAATGATCTGGCCATCCAGTTCACTCTACTTGAATCCCATCGCACATTTATGGGGCGCAATCGAGAGGTCACTTCGTGTAGAAAATCCTGCACCGGCAACAAATTCACTATTCTGTGCGGCTGGTCCCGGCTGAGGTACGAGTCCTGCCGCGGGCATGGGTGTGTGTGTTTGTCCTTAGGATACTTTAGGTTAAGTAGTGTTTAAGCGTAGGGACTGATGAGCTTATCAGTTAAGTACCATAAGATTTAACACACATTTGAACAAATTCGCTATTATGAACAGCTATAGGGGCAGCATGGCTAGGTATTTCTGCAGTAAACACCCATCGATTATTTGAATCCATGCCACGCCAATTTGCTGCCCTACGCCGGACAAAAGAAGGTCCAACACCGTATTATCCCAGGAGTTTTTTTACCTCCCTGTATGTGTGCTTCAGTCTGTTTTCAAAATGGTTCAAATGGCTCTGAGCACTATGGGACTTAACTGCTCAGGTCATCAGTCCCCTAGAACTTAGAACTACTTCAACCTAACTTATCTAAGGACATCACACACATCCACGCCCGAGGCTGGATTCTAACCTGCGACCGTAGCGGTCGCGCGGTTCCAGCCTGTAGCGGCTAGAGGCTTTTTTCAGAAATAATAAAAATTACTCCACAAAAGTAAGGTTTATCTATGTGAAAAATTGTTTCAAGGTACTATACGGTCATGTACCTAGGAAAAAGTATTATGTTAAAATTTAAAATCGTTGCAACCGAGAAGACCTTACCAAGACTCTATTTAATAATCTATGTATTACATCATTACTCTACTACACACCAATGACCAGTAAGTGAAGTCAATTTAACAACTATGACGAAAAACAAGTTAAAGTTAAATCTGTATAGAAATAGAAGCTATTGCCAAGTAACACAAAGTTTCATTTTCAATACTGGTGAAATTGTTGACATCAATGAAAGTCAGTTCATTTCCAAATATCACGTGTTCCATGGTAAAAGCCTTTCCATTTCATGGAACTAGATGGTGTACGACTGACTAAGTATGGCTTAATCGTCCGTATGTTATGTAACCAGTTCTAAAAATATGCAGCTTTTAGTCACCATGAAACTCTGAAGGGTTAACAGTAACTTGCAAACAGCTTTAATATAGTACACAGAACTCAGATATGTAGAATTTGTAATATTCAAAAACTCTGCACATAGCACAACCTTATGTCTCACAACAACGGAAACAATACAGGATGCCGGAAAATGCTTATTGTGGTCTCAAGTGCATTTTCTGTCCTATGATACCAAACCGATCACTAGACCGAAAAAATGACCGCAAAGTATTAAGCATGCATTTAAGCTCAGGAAAGACTGCCTGAACGCCTACTGAACACCTGCCAAAAACGAAATGGAACATATTTCTCCACAGGTAATTCCTCATGTATCACGTGCATAATTTGTACGAGACAGCGTAAAAAGAATATTTCTCCAAAAAGGAACTAAAAAAGATCCTCTCTTGTGACCTGTTACACTGAAACATTGCCAGTTAGGGCTTACTGAAACACACCTGATAGAGCTTCCATTACTTTGGAATCTTTGTGAAACTAATTAATCCTGTTTCTCCATTTTCTCTAGCATACATTTCTGTGTGAAATGACTATGAACCAGTAACTGAAAAGGGTTGATGGCAGTATGGGATATAACTGTATGGGTATTCGTAAGTAATACCGCAGGAAGTCCTTACAAAATCTCTCATTCGCGAAGTTATTGTGCAATTATTACAAGCCATTCTCTTTGTTTCAGACACAATCACATTTATAATTATTACAGCAATCATTATCGGTTTCGGCCATACAGTAGCACTCCAGATTGTACGTGTCATAGGTCACATTTGGTAAGTAATTTGTTGTCAGTTGTTTTCCACATGTCGTCTATGATGTACAGAAACTGAAGATGGCAAGTGCACGGCCGAAACTGATTATATTTCTTAGCATATTGCTGATGTGTTTGTTACCAAAAATTAAAAGAATATGATAGTATGTCAGTCTTCACCAAAGACGGAATGTTATTTTTCCGAAAGAAAAGTTCGCCATAGTTACTTTTGTAGTGTCACTGAATTGGCACAACAAATAGCTACTGCTTGTAAACTTTACTTACATGCTTGACCCGCGCTGATTTTAACGTATTTCTTTCCGCAGCGATGTTCTTCCTTTGCACTTTATACAGTTAGTTTTCCTTCAGTATAACAGTAAATTTGTCATTGGGTGACAAAGTCAGTAACAAATGCGAGTTGACACAAAAAAGTGATAGTCCAAACTCACTTCACAGTTTTAAAAAACTGCCTCACAACCATATATGACGTTTTCCCTAAACTGATACCTCCCTATGCGCTAAAGTTTGTCATTAATAATATTACATAATCTGAGGCACAAAAAGTATTGTATCTCACAGGCCAGCCTATATAAACGTAATTTGATTGACAGTGTTTAGGACACTACATTCTAAAACCTTTCATTTGCGATGCTCCAAACTGTAGAGGAACAAATTAATGGTTTACATCTATAAATCGCTTACGCTAATTTTGATGTTTAAGATATTCAGTAAGTGAAGCATTGTAGAATTTTCCAAACAGTTATCTGAGGGGAAAAGTTATTCAAGACGGCTGGCTCTGCAGCGATTTTGATCCAACTCTTCTCAAATAGGAGCACCTGTTTGCCACCTCGTGACTAAATTCAATATTCTTGTCACCTTTCAACTGAACAATGGAAATCGTAAAATTTGCTTGATTTTATGTTTATTAGTTTTTTCAGTTTGATACACCACTAGTAAAACAAAAAAACTGCTAAAAACTAATAACTTGGAAGTGAAGGCGATTAGCGAATTGCGGCTGTAAATTAATGCAAATGATGATTGTATCAGATGTAAAAGTGCTGGTTGATGTACATTACAATATCTAATATTAACAGACAACTTTATTACAATGAACATATTTTTAAAAATTGATGAGTAAATAAATAGTAAAACGTTATCACTAACATACCTGCACCAAAGGGCAGAGTGTAGTCCTTCTTAGTAAGCGTGCCGTCACTCTCCAGAAATCTTTCTGGTCGGTAATTATTCGGATCACCCCATAGATTTTCATCCATATGTACGCTCCACAGACTCGTTATAACAATGGTATCCTGGAAATCACAGAGAGAAAATATCATTACAGTATATTCTACAAGTGGAATACCTAGACATTACTCTTGTACTGGAATTGTAAAACTACAATTATGTAGAATTTAATGAAATCTTAACAACTATCTTCAGCTTTCCACTGTAATTTAAAATTTAGAACATGTCAAAATATAATTCCCTTTAATGCTAAGGCATGCCAGCACCTTCAACGTATCAAACTGTGAAGATTTTATAGTAATGTCACGCCCATTTCTCCTGTTATATTGTTACGAACATAACTTTTATATCTACCCGATGGTAACTTTCGTAATTACCTGACTTTGGTTCAGCGTACCACAATGTAAGACGTATTCCTCTTTTTTCTGTTCTTATACTGTTTATTTGTAAACATCTAGTTTTTTTCGTGTCAAAACCCCCACATTCCTGTTATTTAAAGTATTCAAATATTCGTCTCCTAATGGTAAACGTTTGTTTGCATTTACTGTTGTGGTCGGCAGGAGAGCCAACACCGTGTTACTAGAGGAGGCCGAAAGGCACGCGATTTAGCTCGCGCAGGCTGGCGTGAGGTCTGCAACAGGACAAGGAAGTTAGACTTCAGAAAAACGGATGTAGCTGGTAGAATACTTAACTTTAATCCATTAAGGATGAACGTCGCTCTTGACGGTACGTAGTTCACAATATCAATAGCAACTGATAAGGGCGCCTTGCTAGGTGGTAGCAAATGACGTAGCTGAAGGCTATGCTAAACTATCTTCTCGGCAAATGAGAACGTAAGTAGGCAGTGAACCATCGCTAGCAAAGTCGGCTGTACAACTGCGGCCAAGTGCTAGGAAGTCTCTCTAGACTTGCCGTGAGGCGGCGCTCGGTTTGCAATCACTGATAGTGGCGACACGCGGGTCCGACGTATACTACCGGACCGCGGCCAATTTAAAGGCTATCACCTAGCAAGTGTGGTGTCTGGTGGTGACACCACATTTACAATGTCAGTTCTAGATTCAACGAGGAAATGACTTCAGTAAAAATGCCGAAATCGGTCATGGACTAAAATTAATAACTTTTTAATTAACCTGTTAAGTACGCAGTTGCGGAGCAGCAGCGTTCTCCAAAACACGGAGAAATTAATGAAAATTTCTTGTACTTGAAATAATCTTTATTTTGTCACCATTGCTGATTATGTAAAAAAGTAAGAGTAAGAAGATGACTACACAGAAACTTACGTTAGGTAGATGCCACATTTCATCTGTTAAGGTGGCAGAGGGCACACTAATAATTGAGAGAAGGAAATTTGCCTTCGAACAGTTCAGAGTTTCTTTAAATATTTTTATAGTGCAAGAGACGAGTTGGAAAAACTGCTTGTTAACAGCAAAATTAATGACATTACTCTATTAAGCGAAATGAAATGTATAAAGTCATTTCAAGTGTGAAGTAAGGAAATGTGCCCGGAGATGGTGTTCCAATAGAAATGCTTAAACTCGGTGGCTAAGTAATACAAAGAGAAGTTGCAAAATTCACAAAGGAAGTAATTATATCATCCCACGCCAAGACCATCATACAATAGGAGTGGCGTGTTATCGGCAGAGAATACATGTTCTGGATTTCCTGCAGATACGATTCTACTGCGTTACTGATAGCAGATGCAATACAAACTGGCAGTGAAATGGCCAGGCAACGGGAAACGTACTCCATAGAGGCACTACCCAGCACAGTACGATTCTTGTGGGCAAAACGTTTAAATTGCACATATATTCACCGAAAATTCTGGGGTATGTGTATCAAACAGTTTCAACAACGTCCCACATCCGTGGATGATGCTGGTCGGGAAGGAAGTCCATCGACACCGAGCACATACCACCTACGACGACATCCAGGCTAGGTGTGTATGTGTGGGTGCGGGGAGGTGGGAGGGGAGGGAGTGTGGCCTTCAACGACAGCCACATATCAGGTCATCTTTGTAACTCCTCAGGCAATTTCCACCACAGTATGCTCACGTTTCATATGCAACCGGTTGAGGGTGGGGGTTAAAAGCGGCGACATGAAAGCGTAAGTCACGAGCGATTTCTATCAAATTTGTTATATATCTGATCCAGTTTTTGCATAAAAGTACTTTGGGTCTAAGATACCCGTATTACGTCTAGGATAGTGATGGGTATGATACGGCGGTTGTACGTAAAAATGTTCTAAAGTGATCTTCGGTATTTATTTCCTGTATTTAGCTGACTTGTAATATTTAAAAAGTATAAAGTGCAATTTATCTCTTATATGTGTTTCCGGTGTGTCAAGCAGGTCGCAAAAATCAGTGTTGAAGCGAGTCAACAATTTTGTCAGCATGGTTCAAATGGCTCTGAGCACTATGGGACTTAACATCTATGGTCATCGGTCCCCTAGAACTACTTAAACCTAGCTAACCTAAGGACAACACCCAGCCATCACGAGGCAGAGAAAATCCCTGACACCGCCGGAAATCGAACCCGGGAACCCGGGCGCGGGAAGCGTAAACGCTACCGCACCACCACGAGATGCGGGCTTTGTCAGCATGTTTCTGGACCTAAAATCAAACCACATGGCTGAATACTACAGATAAATTTAGCTTCATCTCACTACTCGTTTAGTGTAAAACAGCGGAGCGCCGGCATGTGCAGTGTACAGGCTGATGTGACAGACTAACAGCCACATTATGCAACACGTACCGTGGCGAGACGTGCAAGAAAAGAGTCAGCGGGTCTCTGGAAGGTACCGACAGAGATGCGGAGTCCTGTTGACTCCAGTGTCGTGGCCAGCTCCTCTAGGTTCTCGGTTCATGATCCGTTGGGTTACAAAGACAAATCAGTAAAATTGCCATCATTCTGGAAAGCTTTTCTGTATGTTTATTTCCCTGATGAATTACTGTTCTATATATTCTGAAAGTGTTTTTCAATAAACAAAATGTACATTATGCATTTAAATATCAGAATTTTGTTACATAAGGAGCACAACTAAAGTTAATTTGAAAAACAATTTAAGACCTCCTTTCTTAAAATAAAATTTGAACATGAACAGGGGGCGAGGTCATGTTTTTTCTGTGACATTTGTAAGTAATACCATACAATAATTTAATGCAATACTAGCTTTAGTAAGAAAACAGTACTCTGTTGTTTGTGAAAAATTACCTCTAGGGATTTATTTTACAAATTCATAATATATATAACGCATTACACACACTCTCTGCAACTCGAGTGAAAGTTTCTGGAGCATAGAGCTCACCGGCCTATCCAAAGAGACTTTACAAGTCTTCATTGTACATCGTAGGTGTAGGAATCTACAGTCGATCCCGTCGCTGAACTAGCGAAGCCTCTTGTTCAGACCCTCCACTCAGCTCTAGACTAGAGGGTACTGGTTATTTGTCGGAAAGATGCTACAAATCGACTGCTGTGCAAAGACCTCACGAGGGAGGCCAGCTGACTTTACCACTTCCACGAAACTCCATAAAGGGCTGAGAATCTTCTCACAACCCAGGTGACAGATGTATTTGGTCCCTGAAATATAACTGACTGCAAATTATGCTGCCAATGACTCCTCTAATGGCCACTTCAATCTGGCGGAGAATGCCTCCCAGCGTACACGTAAAAAAAGTTAAAATATATTTGCATAAAAAGCATTAAAAGTACATTGAAAATGGTAAAGGAACATACTAAGCAGATGCAGTACAAAACTAGTTCTGTACTGCCTCTCATCAATATGTTCCTGTCCCACTCATAATGTACTTTTAACACTTTTAATCCAACAATCCTATATGTTTTTCTTCCCCCTTTTGCATGTAAATCGCTATTTAAAATTGAGAACGGCCGGGCTAATTTGTCCCAGGTTGTTTTTTCCCGTCAAAAGATGGCAGTACTCTTGCCAATCTAGTTTGCCAGTTTGCTCCCTCTTCCTGTACTCTACTGCGTGCTCTGCGGCCGCAGGCGACAAACCGCCTCTTATACTCGTCCATCACAGCGCTGCGGGTCACAGCACAAAGAGTAAGTCTCCCGGTGTTCATTGCATGTTTCTTTACAAAAGCATCGTCCGTTGTATTGTCTGGTGTCGTTTTCCTGTTGACTTAGGTTTTACCGCACCTAGCCCGACCGCTGTTTTGTAAAATGATTTATGAAACTTCTTTTTTGTTTTCTCCTATATACTACTTCTTATAAAGTTTATTATTAGCTTTGCTCGCTTGTTTATTTTCAGTGTCACACCTGTCACACCTGACTATGAGCATGAATGAGCTCGACAACGGCCGTTGTTTAAGCATTTGAAAATAAAAAGAACCTTACAACTGAAGCGGTATTTTCAACCTCTGCAAAAAATAGCGGTAATACAACATCTATCGTTTCATATATAGCGTTACCAGCGTTCTAGAGATAGCAACTGTGCTTAGTAATCAAAACGTCCTCGTTACAGGGTTCCACCCCGCATCCTTAAAATTTTCAATAAAAATCATCAGCATTCGTTGCCGAAGACTTCCGGCATAAGACGGTACCCTGATTCTGCCAACAGCCTTGTCAAAGAGGGCGGAGGAGCGGACAGAGGTTTAGAGCACTCTCTTGCTCTTGGGCTGGGAAACTGGCCCTAAAGCCGAAAGAACTAGCAATGACCAACGGCATGAGGACGTAGAAGGAAGACACATAACATGTATAAATAGGATATGTGCCCTGTAGTTGAAAAAGTATCTTTATGATCTCTTCAAGGGCAAAAATTTCCAGACTAGCCCCCTTTCGCAACTCCGCAGTGGACTGGCAAGGGGGATATGACCATGAGAAAATAAGTGAAAAACCAACGAAAGGATAATGTTCCAAGAGTAGGGGCGTGGAGTGTCAGAAGTTCGAACATGTAGTGAATCTAGAGAATCTGAAAACGCCCAGTCCAGTTAGTGTGGGAATCAGGGAGAGGAATTCGTGGTAGGCTGCATCATACCAATCACAAGACTGATGACTCAAAAACATAAATAATAAAGAAATAAAAATTAAAAAGACCTCTTTCTGAACTCAATATCACACTCGTTATAGAGATACAGTCACATTTAGAAGCGGCGTATGTAGGGTGTGTATTGTATACAGTCACTGGGAATGTGAAATAAGTGAATAGTATAGCGCTAGTTTTGTACATTATTAAATAGCTTCTTCGTAAAATAGTATTGTACGCTGGGGATAAAGTGATTGAGGCAGCACTGTTTTAAACAGACTGTCATTGCATTCGGTACTGTGGAGGCTTCGATCTTCATTAGGCCATTCTAATACAGGTCTTCCGCGGTTTCCCTATACTACGTCAGACAAATGACAGGATGGTTCCTGTTACATGCAGGAATTTCGTAATTAGTTTTTTGATTGAGCAGTGCTCCTCGCAAAATTGAAGTTTCGCTTGAAGAATATTCACAATATAAGGACAGTTGTTTATTGAAATACATATGAAGTCTGATTATTTATAGTTTCCTTTGCATCTATTTCTCTAATACCACACCTGATCGTGTATTGTCGACTTAGATAGCCTTTGCATATGAGGCTTGTTTCTGTTTCTGTGGTGTCACCGCCAGACACCACACTTGCTAGGTGGTAGCCTTTAAATGGACCGCGGTCCGGTAGTATATGTCGGACCCGCGTATCGCCACTATCAGTGATTGCAGACCGAGCGCCGCCACACGGCAGGTCTAGAAAGAGACTTCATAGCACTAGCCGCCAGTTGTACAGCCGACTTTGCTAGCGATGGTTCACTGCCTACTTACGTTCTCATTTGCCGAGAAGATAGTTTAGCATAGCCTTCAGCTACGTCATTTGCTACCACCTAGCAAGGCGCCATTAACAGTTACTATTGATATTGTGAACTATGTACCGTCAAGAGCGACGTTCATCCTTAATGGATTAAAGTTAAGTATTCCACCAGCTACGTCCGTTTTTCTGAAGTCTAATTTCCTTGTCCTGTTCCAGACCTCACGCCAGTCTGCGTGAGCTAAATCGCGTGCCTTTCGGCCTCCTCTAGTTACACGGTTCGGCTCTCCTGACAACCACAACATTGGCGATGAGACACAATCGCGTTCTTATCGATATTGCCCTGATTTACTTGTCTAATGGCTTCGCCACAATCTTCAGATGTACTGTCCGAATTTTAACGCTTACAGAATCAGCAGACGCAGGCCTTACTGGATGCCCTTGGACAGCTCGTCCAGGGTCAACGTGCGATGCATAACGATGCGGCAGCAGCCGCTTCACCGCTAACGCAGCCACAACACGCTGTTGCACCAATTTTTCGACCTTTTGATGCTGCACTGGAAAGCTGGACGGAGTGGTCACGCCAATTTGGATTCCATCTCGCCGCCTATAGATTTCAAGGTAACGAGCGGCAGCCATTTTTGTTGTCTTCGGTAGGCGTCCATACGTACCGTGTCAAATTATTTCCCCGACGAGACGTAGCAACTCTGTCCTACGACGAAATTTTGTCTGCATTAGATGCATATTTCACAGAATCAGTCGATGTAGTTGCGAAACGGTATTCCTTCTTTCAAACAAAAAGTACGGCAGGTCAGACTAATCGGGAGTGGGTTGCAACCTTGCAAGGTCTTACTAGGGATTGTGCTTTTGAGTGTCAATGTGGACTCCCTTATTCAGATTCTATGGTACGTGATGCAATTGCAGAGAACGTTTCTGATGTTCGTATAATGGAACAGATTTTGAAACTAGTCAGTCCCTCCCTTCAACAAGTGTTGGACATATTGGATTGGCAGGACATACTTGACTTTCCTCAGGAATCATTTGAAACTTCGCCAGCAGTGTGTCAGGTTAACCGGCCCGCCGGGCGAGCTGCACGGAGCAGTAAAAAGCCCTCGCGCCCGGCCGCGCCGCTGCCTCCAGGCTCTCAGCCACGTGTGCCTCACCGGCAAGCAAATACAGTGATCAAATCATGCCCGCGGTGTGCTACTAAACATTCGCGTGAGAATTGCCCGTCACGCCAAGCTATTTGCTTTTATTGTAATAAAAAAGGACATGTTCAGAGTGTTTGCCAGAAAAAGCGGACATCGGAAGCTCAAAACCGTTCCAGGCCCGTTGCTTCGCGCCGGAATCGGAATCGAACCAAGGATACTCAAGCTCGCGAAAATTCGCCCATGGAAATTCATGTAGTTCATTACACTCCGCCCAGTGCCACTCTCTCTAACAGTGACTGTGTTCGTCCCAAAAATAGTGTGCGTCGACATCGCCGGAACTCCCGTCAAGTCGCAAGTGATCATGTACCAGTGTCAGTTCACGTTGCACGAGACAGTCGCTCTTGTCGCCAGCAGGACAATAAACGTTTTGTGGACTTGGACATTAACGGCAAAGTGATACCATTCCAGCTCCATACCGGAGCTGCAGTTTCACTGATCAATCACGACACGTACAAACTGCTGGGCACACCTCCGTTGCGTGCCGCAAATGTTAAGTTAACTAGCTATTCAGGTCAAGCGATGCCTGTGTTAGGACAGTGCAGCCTTCTTGCAACATACAAAGGACAAACAAAACTTGTGTCATTTTACGTCCTTCGTTCTTCTTCTGCAGTGAACTTGTTTAGTTTCGGTTTATTTCAGTTGTTTAACTTGTCTATAGTAAATCAGGTCCTATCAGTGAACCAGACGGTGCCTCCAGACAGTGTTTCTCGTTTATGTGAGGAATTTGCAGACATTTTTGCACCGGGCCTCGGTTGCGCTAAGAACTATAACGCACATTTGGAACTGGAAGTAAACGCGCAACCGAAATTTTGCAGAGCGCTCAATGTTCCCCACGCATTGCGTGATGAGGTCGCAAAAACGTTACACGATTTGGAATCACACGGTGTAATTGAACGTGTGCAGGCTTCTCTCTGGGCATCACCCTTAGTAATGTTGCCAAAACCTTCCGGCAAATTGAGACTTTGTGTGGACTTCAAGGCAACAGTGAATCCGCAACTAGTGATTGTAACTTTTCCTTTACCCCGCCCGGAAGATCTTTTTGACAGACTGTGCCCGGGTAAATCTTTTTCGAAGTTGGACCTCGAAGATGCGTACTTGCAAATACCGGTGGACAAAGAATCCCAGCGCGTTTTGGTGGTTAACACGCATCTTGGTTTGTATCGATTCAAACGACTGCCATTCGGGTGTGCATCCGCCCCTGCATTGTTTCAGCAATATCTACAAACTGTTTGTGCGTCGGTCCCTACTGCAGCACATTATCTGGACGATATTGTGATCTCCGGAAAGACGGAAGAAGAAGATTTGGCCAATCTCAGAACATTATTTCAGGTCTTGCGACAAAATGGTCTTCGCTTGCCGAAGGACAAATGCGTGTTTGTGCTCGGGACTTGCCATACTTGGGACATGTACTCAATGCCCAAGGCATACACCCCAGTCCAACGCACCTCCGTGCCATACAAGACTTGCCGTCGCCGCAGAATTTGAAGCAGCTTCAGAGTGTGCTGGGAAAAATAAATTACTACCAGCGCTGTGTGCCGCATACCACTTCCAATTCGTCTCCGCTTCATCGCTTACGCCGTAAGGGTGTTCCGTTCGTCTGGACGACGGAATGCGAACGCGCCTTTCGCTGGTTGAAATCGGCGTTGCTTTCCAATACTTGCCTTACGCCATTCGATCGCCAGAAGCCCCTCTTGTTGATGGTAGATGCATCGTATTCCGGGATCGGTGCTGTGCTTGCGCACACAGATGGATCACACGGTCGCCCTATTGCCTTTGCGTCCAAATTTCTCTCGTGTGCTCAAAGAAATTGTTCACAGATCGAGAAAGAAGCATTGGCTCTCGTATTTGGTGTTACAAAGTTTCATGATTTCTTGTATGGTCGTCATTTTACCATAATCACAGACCACAAACCTTTGACATCGCTTTTTCATCCTACCAAGCCTGTACCTCCACGTAGAGCGCAGAAATTCATTCGCTGGTCTATTTTCCTCTCGCAGTACCGCTACGATATCTTGTATCGGTCCACTGCTAAGCACGGAAACGCCGATGTGTTGTCCTGCTTGCCTGTTGCTGAGGATAGGGCGTTCGATTCCTCCGAACTTACTTGCATGTTCATTGATGCGGAAACCGATGACGTGTTCGAATCGTTTCCAATTGATTTTCGTCGTGTAGCTACAGCCACAGCTGCCGACCCTGTCTTACTCCCGTTCTGCATTTTGTTGCTACGCAATGGCCCTTGTCAAAGTCACGGATCGGGGACCCTTTCGTTCGCCGATTTTTGGCTCACAAGGAGAGACTTTTTGTACGACGTGGTGTCTTGCTGTTGCGTTCTGATAATGATCAGTCCAGGGTCGTGGTACCACGTTCGTTACAGTCCTCTGTCTTACAGCTTCTCCACCAAGGACATTGGGGTATAGTGAGAACGAAACAACTTGCTCGTCAGCACTGTACTTAGTTCGGAATCGATGCCAAGATTACGAATATGTGCTCTTCTTGCATGGTGTGTGCCGAACAACAATCAGCACCACCGCGGAAATTCTTTGCATGGCCAAAAGCCACTTCCCCTTGGCAACGCTTACACGTCGATTTTTTCTGGTCCATTCTGGAGTGCTCGATGGTTGGTTGTGGTAGATTCATTCAGTAATTTTCCTTTTGTTGTCCGGATGTCTTCCACGACGTCATCTGCCACCATCCAAGCGTTATCCGCTATCTTTTGCATTGAATGTCTTCCACAGACTATTGTTTCCGTCAATGGCGCACAATTCATGTCCGCAGAATTTCAGTCATTCTGCAAGGCCAATGGTATTCAACATCTGACATCCGCGCCGTTTTCGCCACAGTCAAACGGTGCCGCTGAACGATTGGTCAGGACTTTCAAGTCACAGATGTTGAAGTTGAAAGAGTCGCATTCTCGGGAGGGCGCGATATTGCTCTTCTTGTCCTCGTACCGCTCTCAGCCCCGAGATGATCGCTCGCCGGCTGAGTTGCTCCACGGTCGCCCTCATCGAACCTTGATGTCTTTGCTACATCCGCCGCATCAGGTTCCTGTGCAGCGGCAGACACTTGCTTTTGCACTGGCGACGTTGTCTGCTACTGCCACTACCGAGGTTCACGGCGTTGGCTCGAAGGGCGCATTCTTCGCTGCTTCGAACGCGTTATGTATCTGGTTTTGGGGGCCTCTAGTGAGGTGCGCCGGCATCTCAACCAGATGCGCCTCTGTCATCGCACAGGATCTGCCGCTCCCCGTCTGCTTTCAGCGACGATGCCGTCCGGTCAGCGCCCTGTGGACCCATCTACTGGCTCGCCTCAGCCCCAGGTGTTACCGACGCTGCCTTCCATATTGCCCCATGGCGACGCGCCGCCGCCAACGCCGCCGCAGCCGCCTGTTCTCCCGCCGGCGACGCCCGCAGTGGACGCGTCGCTGCAACCGCCGGGCACCTCCCTGGGTCACGCACCGCCGATCGCTTCCCGTGACCTGTTGTCCTCCAACATGGAACGCTTACCAGCTCCGGACCACATGTCGTCTTCGCCCGTCGGGTGCCCCTGCCCGATGGAGGTCGACCCTTCGGCGCCTCCTGCCTCTCTACGGGCGCATACACCGCATGTTGGCGTGCACCCTGTAGCAGGTTTTCAGGCGTTTCCTAGCTCCCCGCGGTCCGAATGGCAGGGTGCGGATGGCACAGCCTAGCCTGTTGTTAAGCTCCCCACCTCGTCGCATACGTCAACATAGGGTCCTCCCCATGGCGGGCGGAAGCCTTATGCCACAACCGTACGCCGATTTGCAGGGGAAGAATGTGGTGTCACCGCCAGACACCACACTTGCTAGGTGGTAGCTTTTAAATCGGCCGCGGTCCGGTAGTATATGTCGGACCCGCGTGTCGCCACTATCAGTGATTGCAGACCGAGCGCCGCCACACGGCAGGTCTAGAGAGAGACTTCATAGCACTAGCCGCCAGTTGTACAGCCGACTTTGCTAGCGATGGTTCACTGCCTACTTACGTTCTCATTTGCCGAGAAGATAGATTAGCATAGCCTTCAGCTATGTCATTTGCTACCACCTAGCAAGGCGCCATTATCAGTTACTATTGATATTGTGAAATATGTACCGTCAAGAGCGACGTTCATCCTTAATGGATTAAAGTTAAGTATTCCACCAGCTACGTCCGTTTTTCTGAAGTCTAATTTCCTTGTCCTGTTCCAGACCTCACGCCAGTCTGCGTGAACTAAATCGCGTGCCTTTCGGCCTTTTCTAGTAACACGGTGTTGGCTCTCCTGCCAACCACAACAGTTTTGTAATTAAATGCGAGGATCTTTCAATGACTAACGCAACACATTTTTTCTCCACCAGTTCCGGTTGAAAAAATGTGGAATCTGTTGTGGGATATCGTGGAATGCTCCCGCTTCTGCTCCTATAGTTGACGACGTTACTCGTAGCCTTCAAAATGACGTCTGACAGAGGCGCGCTCCAGAGAGCTCTCACCGAGTTTCTTTTGGTGGAAAACCAGAGCGTCGCAGATATTCTTTTACAATGAACAAAATCGCGGTGAGTCGCAACGAGGTCGTGCAAACATGTCGGGTCTCCCGCGTGTCAGCCGGCCGCACACCAGTTGTGACTTGTGGAATGTTAGAACGTGCGGACATTCTCATTCGATTTGATCGCCGGATCACAAAGAAACACCTCACTACTCAGCTGGACGTTTCTGTTGGTATTGCTGATACACTCGTCCACCTGTCGCGGGACACAAAGGTGCATGCCTACTGAGTTCCTCGCCGCCCAACAGAAGACCATAAAGAGTAATGGAGGAGAATCTGTGCGGAATTGCTTCCGCCTTACAAGGCTGATAGCCACAGTTTTTTGTCGAACAACGCCACAGACGATGAAAAATGCGTTCGTAACTTCGAAACGAGAATAAAAAGGCAATCCATCGAGAGGCGCCACGACACCTCTCCTCCGATGGAAATGTTCAAAGCAGCGTCCTCAGCCGGGTAAGTCACGGTTACAGTTTTCTGGGATTCTGAAGGGGTTATTCTGTTTTATGTCCCTCCTCATGGTGCAACGATCAACTGTGAAATGTATTGTGCTACACCTCGTCGCCACAATAATGCAAATGAACTTCTCCTTGTCTGCGGTCTGAGGCGCCTTGCGGCTCCCCCGTCGGAGGTTCGAGTTCACTCTCGGACATGAGTGTCTGTGTTGACCTTAGTTAGTTTAAGTTAAATGAAGTAGTGTGTATGCCTAGGGACCGATGACCTCAGCAGTTTGGTTCCATAGGAACTTACTAAAAATTTAAAAAAGGTACTTCTCGTTTTTCATAACATTACAAGGCCTCACACAAGTCTTCGCACCCAAGAGGAGCTCACAAAACGTCATTGGACTGCTCGTCCTCAGCCACCCTGCAGCCCGGATCTCTCACCTGTCGACGTCCATCTATTTGGCCCAATGAAGGATGCACTCCGCGGGAGGCAGTACACGAATGACTGGGAGGTAACTGATGCAGCAACAGGTTGACTCCAACATCGACCAACAAACTGACAGCATGAAGATGGAGTTACGGCGTCGCATTGAACGGAGATTATATTGAAAAATTCTATTTTTCCAAATGAGCAGGAAATAATATGGTCTACTGGAAACCTGAATAAAACCAACCTGCTTGCAGAAAAAAAAAGTGTTGAATCCCTTACTGAATGTCCCACGTAGTCTTAACATATTTCCGGCCGTTGTGGCGGAGCGGCTCTAGACGCATCAGTCCGGAACCATGCTGCTGCTACGCTCGCAGGTTCGAATCCTGCCTTGGGCATGGATGTGTGTGATGTCCTTAGGTTAGTTAGGCTTAAGTAGTACTAAGTCTAGGGGACTGATGAGCTCAGATGTTAAGTCCCATAGTGCTTAGACTCATTTGAACCACCTTAGCAGATTCTTGATTGTTTTATTTCTGTGGATCATTTAAGCTTCTGTCGGCCGCGATAGCTGAATGGTCAGCGTGACGGACTGCCGTCCTAAAGGGCCTGGGTTCGATTACCGGCTGGGTCGGGGATTTTCTCCGTTCAGGGACTGGGTGTTGTGTTGTCTTTATCCTCATTTAATCCCCATCCTGAGCGAAGGTCGCACAATGTGGCGTCGAATGTAATAGTACCTGCAGCAATCCGGCCCGACCTGCCCCGTAAGGATCCTCCCAGCCAATGACGCCGAACGCTCATTTCATTTCCACTTAAGCTTCTTGTAGCTAACTTGATTTGTTGACCCAACGTCACACTCGTTTACCAGTGGTGATTGCAGTAAACCCGCGAACATCGTGATTGAGCAGCGAAATCTCATTTCTGTGTGGTGAATCACGCTGTGCTAATTTCACATAGTTTCTTGTCGCATTACGTCGAAGGTTGAAAGGTCGCTACACTGAGTCACAGCGCCACATATTGCGCCAGAGATTATTATTCCGCCTCCTCCACTGGGCGCAGTTGTAGCTCAGAGGATGTTGAGAGCAGTCGTTGTTCTGTTGGGCGAGAGAGTAGACGATCTGAGTGTTGACTGAAATGTTGTACTGTTCGGATGGTATAATTTATAGATGGAAGAAGATGCAATTGTCAGAATATATTTGAGAAAGGACATGCGCTTTTGATTTATGATCCTGGTGTAACGGAATATTTTCGTCAATATATAATGAGGTAAAAAGATATTACAGTTTTCTTTAATAACAATCCCTCTTGCTCACAGGTACAGTCAACAAAGCATCTGGCTCGTGTTCATTTATTAGACTTGTAATTCTGGTTTCTACGTGCAATTATAGTATGTCGCCGGCCGGAGTAGCCGAGCGGTTCTAGGCGCTACAGTCTGGAACCGCGCGACCGCTACGGTCGCAGGTTCGTATCCTGCCTCGGGCATGGATGTGTGTGATGTTCTTAGGTTAGTTAGGTTTAAGTAGTTCTACGTTCTAGGGGACTGATGACCTTAGAAGTTAAGTTCCATAGTGCTCAGAGCCATTTGAACCATTTGAGCCACAGTATGTAGAACACTTGACTTTAATCTGACTCTTAACTCTTTCTTTTATTTCCCTCATTGCTTCTTCGATGTGTAGACTGACAGTAGAGGCGAAAGACGGCACTCCTGCCTTACAGCCGGCCGGTGAGGCCGAGCGGTTCTAGACGCTTCAGTCTGGAACTGCGTGACCGCTACGGCCGCAGCTTCGAATGCTGCCTCGAGCATGGATGTGTGTGATGTCCTTAGGTTAGTTAGGTTTAAGTAGTTCTAAGTTCTAGGGGAATGATGACCTCAGATGTTAAGTCCCATAGTGCTCAGAGCCATTTGAACCATTTTTAATAGTATCTCTGGTTTTTCAATTAGTTCATTGTAAATGGTGTTTAAAATATTTTGTCGTATTGAGAAAGAACCGAGCCTGATACATGTACTTTGAGTCACACTACCACTCACAGAACAGTTACACTTGTGCTTTGTTGTTTCGTAGCTTTCATAGTTGCAGGGGACTTAATTAATCAATTGTGTTAATGGAAATTCCTTGTCATTCTTTATTTTTATTTTATGCAGTCAGATTGTGTGCTAGTAATAGTCAGGGCCAACCGGTTACGAGACTTCGTAACCAGTCACACAGCTAGTAAAATTATTGCATTTATTCATTAATATTAGTCTTTTCTTTTTAATTAAGCCCCCTTGCAAGGTCTTGCCAGGATATAAATTCTTACAGGGGAGGAAGTGAATCATACGTACACCAAGAGATGTACACATTCCGATGGTAACGTTATTGTGCTACGATGAGATTGATCTGTGGTTCCTGTCACTCTATTGTTGTTTTGCGACTGTTTGCTGACTGTTTACTAGCTGTCGAACATCAAAATTTTACAAAGAAGTTGTACTTTTTACATAATTTGAATCGTGCACTGCTAACTTAAGAACGATAATGATGAATTCAACTTGATATCATGGTCCACAATATTTTCCCTTGTACGTCAGTACCTTTGCACATATCTGGACTGGTGTTGAGGCAAGGAGCACACGAACTATCCTCTCTTAAAATCCAGTACGAAGTGCCCCATTCCCGTACGGTGCATTGGCCGACCTAAATCATGCCCAATTATAGCTCTTCAGCGCCTCAATAGTGGGCAGAGATAACTAATCATAAAGTTCTGGATGAAACATTATGCATTTTATAAGCAGTTGTAGATAAAATGCTATAACTCACCGCGGGAATAAAGTATCCTTTCAACGTAGTGTCCTGCGTCGCTCTATGAGGAACTGATATTGGCGTGAGAGTGCAAAGCCTAAGCGACTCTCGTATGCTGGCCTCAAAATACGGCGTCCTGTGGAGGAAACAACATTAAAAATTAAGTATTTCTAGATACGTTACATAACAGTACCTAGAAAATCATAGGTCATGGTTACAGAACCTAGTGATAGTTAAGTTGTTTTTATAATGCAGATTATAAACGTGTAAATTTGACTGGCAAATATATTACTTACTTATTTTTTACAGCGGATTGATAGGATCTGTGCACCTACAGAGTATAAGTATATTAAATTAGAGCAATTACACAGCTGATACCAAGTGCAGAAAATCTCGCTCTGGTCTTCTACACTCCCTGGCGTGCACGGTTACCGTTAAATTTCGAACTGTGTGGGGACAGGATCATTGAATTCACTCGTGCAAGACACATTTGCAATATAATTAAATCAACCTTTAGTGATCGGAATTAGTAAGAACAGTATAGTGAAGATTCCGGCAACATCAGTTGATTTCTTGTACGCGAAAGGACGTAAACAAGTAAGTTGTTATGTTGGGAATACGTCTCCTGGATTCTTCCCCAAGGCGAACATATCCACAGAGCTATCAGTCGACGAACCACTGACAGATGGCGAAGAGTGCTGACGCAGCTCTGGAGAATCAAAGTCACATGACAGATCAAATTAGTAACACTCTGGTGAGCTCTACTCTTTGATCACCTGTCCGATATTTGTAAACCTTCAGCAACAGCATGAGAGGAAACGCTGCAGGAGACCTCAAATAAAGTACAATATTGCCCTTAATGAGGTGTTGTGGTGCGATGGAATCGTGTATCGGATACATTTAGACATTTAGTCCAGTGTCGACAGGGGGTAAGTGGTTTCTACGACATCAGCAGCCAGTCATATTATTGCTGCCTTACCCGATACCACCATCACGCCGAGCGACAGAGGATTGTGCAGTTGTATGCAACGTTGAAACGTCTCAGGACTTCCACCAAACGTACAGTAGGACTACAGTCAAAACCAAACCAAGCCTACAGATTTCTCCATATTTTTTTTATTTTTTATTATTATTTTTTTGTAAAAGCTAGCTATAATAATAAATCATTAGCATGTTCACTAACATTAGCTGTATGCAAGATCATTCAGTAGCGATGCCTCCAGCAGGGAAACCAAGGATAGGTTTTCGTAAGCTGAGACATATCTGTGTGTTGATAATAAGAGTAGTAGGTATTATGCCGCGTCTAAGAACTGCACAACCAGTCCAGTGCAAGACTTGATATACCGGGTGAAAACTGAATAAATCACGGAATAATGTTGATAGAGAGGTACAAATTGACTCACATGCTTGGAATGACATGGGGTTTTATTAGAACAATAAAAAAATACAAAAGTTCACAAAATGTCCGACAGATGGCTCTTCATCTGATCAGAATAGCAATAATTAGCATAACAAAGTAAGACAAAGAAAAGATGATGTTCTTTACAGGAAATGCTCAATATGCCCACCATCATTCCTCAACAACAGCTGCAGTTGAGGAATAATGTTGTGAAAAGCACTGTAAAGCATGTCCGAAGTTATGTTGAGGCATTGGCATCGGATGTTGTCTTTCAGCATCCTTACAGATGTCGGTCGATCACGATACATTTGCGACTTCAGGTAGTCCCAAAGCCAATAATCGCACCGACTGAGGTCTGGGGACCTGGGAGGCCAAGTATAACGAAAGTGGCGGCTGAGCACACGATCATCTCCAAACGACGCGCATCTGTCGGACATTTTGTGAACTTTGGTTTTTTTTTTGTTCTAATAAAACCCCATGTCATTCCAAGCGTGCGTGTCAATTTTTACCTCTCTATCTACATTATTTCGTGGTTTACTAAGCTTTCAAATTTATACTTACTTTTTGATCACCCGGTAGTTCCGAGGCATCAACATCCGGCTGCTATGGTTTGGTACCCCTTCACGTTCCTCAGACTATCTTCCATAATTTTTACTTAAAATGTTGTTTTTGGTTATACGAGCAGCCGGCCGACCCATTATCGCCACAAATTAAGACCCCATTGGGCGTTTACGTGAAATGAATCTCTTAGACAGACGATTAACTATTGACGAAGTGGCACATCGTCTGCAAATTAATCACCGTTCTGCCTACGAAATCATTCACAGCAGACTTGGGTTTCATCAAGTTTGTGCAAGATGGGTCCCAAAAGAACTCATACAGTTGCATAAAGAAACGCGCTTGGACATCTGCAAAATACATTTCTACCGCTATTGTAACGAAAGGGACAAGTTCTTATACATGATCATTACCGGTGACGAAACATGGATCCATCATTACGAGCCGGAGAGTAACGGCAGAGTATGGAATGGAAACATGAAAATTCGCCGTGCAAGAAAAAGTTCAAGATCCAACCACCCACAAGAAAAATGATGCTTACCGTTTTTTGGGACGCACAAGGTCAGGAACATTATGGGGAAAGGGGCACAACAATAAACAGTGTACGTTATAGTGAATTGCTTACTTCCAGGCTAAAGCCTGAAATTCGAAGCAAACGCCGACGATTGCTGTGAAAAGGTGTTGCATGACAATTCCCGTCCATATACTGCTGCCCACACTGCTGAAACACTCCAGAAACTCCGTATAATCCCGACCTTGCCCCTTCTGACTATCACTTGTTTGGTCCACTCAAACGGACATTAGGGGCCGTCGATTTGCCTCGGACGAAGCATTGAAAGAAGCGGTGCACTCCTGGTTCGCAGCTCAGGCGAGAACCTTCTTTTATGAGGGCATCAGGAAGCTTGTACAACAATTGACCAAGTGCGTTGAAACGCAAGGAGACTATTTGGAAAAATGATGTTCTTGTAAGTTTCCTATTTCATTACAATAAAATTATATAACTACTTTGCGGATAATGATTGACTTACCCTCTTAATTTAGTTTCCAACCAGAATTGGTTACCTTTATTGTCAAATAACTGCCTTATAAAAAATAGTGATGCACGCAGAAGGGGAGCAGAAAATGAACATCACCTGTTGAGAGAGTATGTCAGTCGAATCAAATTTACGAAGAACCTGGTACTATGAGCTCTGGCGTGGATGCAGACACTGATTCGGTTTGGAAGGGTGTCAAAGCTGTCGCACCCGTTCCTGGGCTAAAGTTAAACACGCAGCTGTTGTAAGTGGTGCTTTTCATTATGCATACTGGCACTGAGACGAAGGCGCCCGAGCTTGTCTCACAAACGTTCTATCGGTGACTGGTGTGGGAATCTCACTGTTCGTGGAGTACCCCACGTTTGTGTACTAGCATTGTGCTGTTGAAAAACAGCGCCAGTATCCTGTAGAATAGCAGATAAGATACAAGGATACAAGATGTCCGTCGCGTACCGTTTTGCCGTCAGAGTACCTTCAGTCATTACCTGAAGTCATACCCAACGGCTCCCCACACCATAAAGCAAAGAGTTAAAAACCACTGTCCCTCTATTAAACACTGTTGGGTGAACTGGACCCCTTCCCGCCGAAGATGGTCATCCGTGGCAGTGCAGCACCAGCAAGGGTGCTGCACTTTTTTGTCAGGCAATGTAAGGCAAATCAGAATCAGATAAGACAGGCCACCCAAAACATATCTGGATAGAATAAACAAATCTGGTGTGGTTATTGCTAAGTTATTTACATTTGATACAGCAGAGCAGACGAGTGTGAAACCTAAAGCGGTGTGAACACGAGACATCAATTGTCACTCCAGAATAAATAGATTTGGTTTGATGCGGCGGCCCGCCACGAATTCACGAACTGTTCTCCTGTGCCAATCTCTTCATCTCAGAGTAGTATCAATTGCCACTTACGTCCTCAACTATTTGCAAAATATATTCCAATCTCTGCCTCCCTCCACAGTTTTTGTCCTCTACAGCTCCATCTAGTAGCATGGAAGTCATTCCCTTATTATCTTATACTCACCTGATCAGAAATTCTTGTCTTCTTCCCATTTCACTTCAATGACCCCTACTGTATCTAGATTGAGCCTTCGCATTTCCTTCCCCTTGGCAGTCCCCTCCTGGAGATCCGAATAAAGGACTTGTGTGGACTCTTTTTCCAATGGAGAAATCATCATGTCGCTTTTTCAATTACAAGAAGCATTTCCCGTCGATACACGTTGTGTGTGTTTAATGCAGTGGTTTTAATGCCTTCTGCATCCTCATACCGTTGATCATTGCTGATTCTTCCGCCGTTAGGGACAGTTTCGCACCCAAACGACAAGAGAGTGCCCTGAACCTCTGTCGGCTCCTATGCCCTCCTGGACAAAGCCTTTGGCAGAATGAGGGTGACTTCTTATGCTGGAAGTATTAATCAAAATTTAAGCGGTGCCGGTTTTTGAACACGGGAATGAAGAGATTTTGACTGTTAATCAAAGATTCTACCGCTAGACCTAGCTAACAACCAGCCACTGTATTAGAAGCCGGGTGTCAATTGGGTAGAAGCCGGGTGTCAATTGGGTCCTCCCCGAGTTTAATGTTTGTAGGAGGAGCCACACGCATAGTTCATCAGGGATTACGAAGTGACAAGTGATTGTTTTTATCAACAATTTGGTTTGACTTCTGAACTCTAGTACTGTGACATGAATTAAGCCAGAAAAATCAGAAGACAGAAGACTTTATTTAGCTACAGAGAGAAAGAGAAAAAAACAGTTTGCGTGACAGTCAGTTAAATCTTTACTGTCTCGCTGTGAGTTTATACAGATACGTAGACATAATCTACATTTACATTTCTACTCCGCGAACCACGGTGAAGTGTACAGAGATGGTATGTCCCATTGTACCAATTATTAGGAACCCGCCAGGATAGCCGAGAGCACTAACGCGCTGCTTCCTGGACTCGGGTAGGCACACCGGCCCCGGATCGAATCCGCCCGGCGGATTAACGACGAGGCCCGATGTGAGGGCCAGCCTGGTTGTGGTTTTTAGGCGATTTTCCACATCCTGCTTGGTGAATACCGGGCTGGTTTCCATGTTCCGCCTCAGTTACACTGCTCGCAGACATCTGAACACTTTCACACTCTTCCATTGATTACACTCGACGCAGACAGTTGGGGTTCACTAATTCCGTCCCAGGGGGGTACGGAGTGGTGGCAGGAAGGGCATTCGGCCACCACTTAAACATTACCATGCCAAATCCGATTAACGATGGCGTAGCTGAGGGACAAAGCTCTAGATAGATAGACAAAGCTCAAGATACATAGATATTGCACCAATTATTAGGGTTTTTACAGTTCCATTCATTTGTGGAGTGCTTGAAGAGTGTTTGTTTAAATGCTACCATATGTGTCATAATAAAGCTAATCTTGTCCTCACGACACCTATAGGAGCGATAGGTAGGGGATTGTAGTATATTCCTAGAGTCATCATTTATAGCTGGTTCTTGGAATGTTGTAAGTAGGCTTTCCGTTTTTTCAAAGAGTCTGCCATTCAGTTTCTTCAGTGCCGCTGTGCAACTATCCCACGGGTCAAACAAACCAACGACCATTCGTGCTGCCCTTTTCTGTATCTTCCCTGTATACGCCCAATTTCACCTGTTAGTCCTATTTGGTACTCGTCCTACACACCTAAGCAATATTCTAGAACAGCTCGCATGGATGACAAGTAGGCAACCTCCTTCGCAAACTGATAACATTTCGCCAGTATTTTACCATTAATCTGAAGTCCACCACCCATTTTACGAACGATTGAACCTATGCGATCATTCCATTTCATATGCCCACAAAGTGTTACACCTAGGTATTTGTATGAGCTGGTCGATTACAATTGTGGCTCTTTTATATTATAGTCATAGGATACTACGGTTTTTCGTATCGTGAAGGGCACAATTTTACATTTCTGGACATTTAAATCAAGTTGCCAATTTTTGCGCAACTTTGAAATCTTATCAACTTCTGTCTGAATATTTATGCAGCTTCTTTCAGACAGTACGGCTTTATAGGGAACTGCATGTCCTACAGAATTCTGTGGTTACTATTAATATTGTCCACAAGGTCATTAATACTCAGCATGAACAGCAAGGTTCCCAACATACTTCGTCATGATATTAACGTCTGCATTTGACGATGGCTCTCCACTCCTATAAGACAGAAGTGATTTCTGGCGTTCCCCATGGTAGTGTTATAGGCCGTTTGCTGTTTCTCATCTACACTCCTGGAAATGGAAAAAAGAACACATTGACACCGGTGTGTCAGACCCGCCATACTTGCTCCGGACACTGCGAGAGGGCTGTACAAGCAATGATCACACGCACGGCACAGCGGACACACCAGGAACCGCGGTGTTGGCCTTCGAATGGCGCTAGCTGCGCAGCATTTGTGCACCGCCGCCGTCAGTGTCAGCCAGTTTGCCGTGGCATACGGAACTCCATCGCAGTCTTTAACACTGGTAGCATGCCGCGACAGCGTGGACGTGAACCGTATGAGCAGTTGACGGACTTTGAGCGAGGGCGTATAGTGGGCATGCGGGAGGCCGGGTGGACGTACCGCCGAATTGCTCAACACGTGGGGCGTGAGGTCTCCACAGTACATCGATGTTGTCGCCAGTGGTCGGCGGAAGGTGCACGTGCCCGTCGACCTGGGACCGGACCGCAGCGACGCACGGATGCACGCCAAGACCGTAGGATCCTACGCAGTGCCGTAGGGGACCGCACCGCCACTTCCCAGCAAATTAGGGACACTGTTGCTCCTGGGGTATCGGCGAGGACCATTCGCAACCGTCTCCATGAAGCTGGGCTACGGTCCCGCACACCGTTAGGCCGTCTTCCGCTCACGCCCCAACATCGTGCAGCTCGCCTCCAGTGGTGTCGCGACAGGCGTGAATGGAGGGACGAATGGAGACGTGTCGTCTTCAGCAATGAGAGTCGCTTCTGCCTTGGTGCCAATGATGGTCGTATGCGTGTTTGGCGCCGTGCAGGTGAGAGCCACAATCAGGACTGCATACGACCGAGGCACACAGGGCCAACACCCGGCATCATGGTGTGGGGAGCGATCTCCTACACTGGCCGTACACCTCTGGTGATCGTCGAGGGGACACTGAATAGTGCACGGTACATCCAAACCGCCATCGAACCCATCGTTCTACCATTCCTAGACCGGCAAGGGAACTTGCTGTTCCAACAGGACAATGCACGTCCGCATGTATCCCGTGCCACCCAACGTGCTCTAGAAGGTGTAAGTCAACTACCCTGGCCAGCAAGATCTCCGGATCTGTCCCCCATTGAGCATGTTTGGGACTGGATGAAGCGTCGTCTCACGCGGTCTGCACGTCCAGCACGAGCACTGGTCCAACTGAGGCGCCAGGTGGAAATGGCATGGCAAGCCGTTCCACAGGACTACATCCAGCATCTCTACGATCGTCTCCATGGGAGAATAGCAGCCTGCATTGCTGCGAAAGGTGGATATACACTGTACTAGTGCCGACATTGTGCATGCTCTGTTGCCTGTGTCTATGTGCCTGTGGTTCTGTCAGTGTGATCATGTGATGTATCTGACCCCAGGAATGTGTCAATAAAGTTTCCCCTCTCTGGGACAATGAATTCACGGTGTTGTTATTTCAATTTCCAGGAGTGTATACAAACGATTTGAAAGACAATCTGAACAAGAGGTTGTTTGGAGATGACGCTGACATTTATCGATTAGTAAAGTCATCAAATCGGCCGCAGTGGCCGAGCGGTTCTAGGCGCTTCAGTCTGGAACCGCGCGACCGCTATGGCCGCAGGTTCGAATCCTTCCTCGGGCATGGATGTATATGATGTCCTTAGGTTAGATAGGTTTAAGTAGTTCTAAGTTCTAGGGGACTGATGACCTCAGATGTTAAGTCCCATAGTGGTCAGAGCCATTTTTTGAAAGTCATCAGACGACAAAAACAAACTGCAAAACGATTTGTAGAAGTTTAATAAATTTTTCATATTGTGGGACGACAGTCATAATATGTTTCTTTAAAGTCAGTACCACCATTAGACTGCTTTTTTTATTTGCAGTGTTACATTTACACGACATGATTCCGGCTTAAAATGCCATCTTAGGCACTGTATAACATTAAAACACTTCATAATGGCATTTTAAGCCGAAATCATGATCGTGTAAATGCAACACTGCAAACAAACAAAAAAATAAACAAGTCTAATGGCGGTACTGACTTTAAGGATTTATAGAAGATATCTGTATGGTGCGAAAATTGGCAGTTGACCCTAAATAACGAAAAGTTGTGAGGTCATCCATATGAATGTTAAAAGGAATCCATTAAACTTCGATTACACAATAAATCACTCAAATCTCAAGTCCGTAAATTCAATTAAATACCAAGGTATTATAATTACGAACAACTTAAATTGGAAGGAACACATTGAAAATGTTGTGGGGAATGCTAACCAAAGACTGCGTTTTATTGGTAGGACACTTAGAAAATGTAACAGATCTACTAAGGAGACTGCCTACACTACGCTTGTCCGGACTCTTTTAGAATACTGCTGCGTCGTGTGGGATCCTTACCATAGAGGATTGACGGTGTACATCGAAAGAGTTCAAAGTAGGGCAGCCCGTTTTGTATTATCGCGAAATATGGGAGGAAGTGTCAGTGAAAAGATAAAGGATTTGGTATTGACGTCATTAAAAGAAAGGCATTTTTTGTTGCGGAGCAATCTTTCCACAAAATTCCAGTCACCAACTTTATCCTCCGAATGCGAAAATATTTTGTTGACGCCGACCTACATAGGAATAAACGATCACCATGAAAAATAAAGAAAATCAGAGCCCGTACGGAAAGATATCGGTGTTCTTTCTTTCAGCGCGCTATACGAAATTGGAATAATAGAGAATTGTGAAAGTGGTATGATGAAGCCCCTGCCAGGCACTTAAATATGATTTGCAAAGTAGCCATGTAAATAAAGATGTAGATGTATTATATGTGCTTTCTTACAGGTATTGGTCACTGTTTTTTGTTAGCGGGATTTATGCAGTTAGAACAGGGGCTAAGGCAGCGGCAAACTTGGTACAGAATCTGGTAGGGATTCCATCGGTCCATCGAGCTTTGTCCAGTTTGAACTATTTCAGCTCTTTCTCAACACCACTGACTCTGACACTTATTTCAGGATCTTCCTTTGTAAAGGAACATTTGAAAACGAAGTTAATCATTTCAGCTTCTGTTTTACTACCCTCAGTGTCTGTTCCTATCTCAATCGCACGTGATTGGACTAACTCTTGTGCCACTGACAGCCTTTACACATGACCAGAATTTCTTAGGGTTTTGTGAAAGATAATTTGACAGCATTTTGCTATGGTTCACTGAAGGTTTTCGAATCCCTCTCCTGACAGCCAAACGTATTCAGCATCTCTCTCTGTGTAGCACTATGATTTGTTTTACACCTATTCTGCTGTATTAGCTGTTTCTTTAGAAGTTTCTTTACGGTGACTGTTTACCCTGGAAGGTTCGTCCCATTATGAACTGTCCTGCTGGGTAGATATTCATTCAGCTCATGGTCAATTACTCTTTCAAACTTAAGCCATAGATCCTCTATGTGCTCCTGTATTGTGCAGTAAGTTTCAAGTTCCTCATTAACATATGACTCTACTTCTTTTGGCTCTTTGGTTCATTCGGAGGAGGGGACCAAACACCAAGGTCATCGGTGTCATCGGATTGGGGAAGCACGGGGAAGGAAGTCGGCCGTGCCCCTTTTTCAGTAATCATCCCGGCATTTGCCTGAAGTAATTTAGGGAAATGACGGAAAACTTAAATCAGGATGGCCGGATGTAGGTTTGAACCGTAGTCCACCAGAATCCGAGTCCAGTGTGCTAACCACTGCACCCTCTCACTCGGTTTACTGCTTTTCCTATCTAGTTTCCTGAACACAGATATCTTTCTACATGTTTTAGCCGTCATTTATGCTTTAGCAATCATTGTTGGCACAACCGCCTCATGGTCACAGATACCAATTTTGACGTGAGGTCAGGTCTATTTGTTGCCATTACATTATCTAATATACCTCCATCATGACTGGGGTTTCAAACCAACTATTCTAGGTAGTTTCACAGAACGTCTTGTCACGCCCACCACTAACAAAACTAATTTTACCAATTGATTGTTGGATGATTGTAGTCTGGCGGAGTAACCGCTCGGTTTTGAGATGTCGTGTCATGAACTGTGCGGCTCCTCCCGCCGGAGGTTCGAGTTCTCCCTCGGGCATAGACATGTGTGTCGTTCTTAGCATAAGTTAGTTTAAGTAGTGTGTAAGTCTAGAGATCGATGACATCAGCAGTGTGGTCCCTTATGAATTCACACACATTTGAATATTTTTATGTCTCCATCGAAGATGACAGTATGATTGGAGACCTTACGTAAAAGTGAACTAAGGTTTTCTCTCAAATTTTCGGTTATAGATGAGTCTGTTGGGTGAAAGAAGGATCTCATTACCATTTCGTGCCCATCCTCGCTCAAACAATCTAAAAGGCAGATTCAATTCAACTCGAAGTTTCTGGTTCAGTCCATCTACTCGCCTTAGAATGGATAGCAATACTGCAAACTACGAGTTCCGTTGAAGCTCTGTGGGTAAGGCTGGTTTTCTCAACCTCCTCTGCTAATCACTCGAATGATCCAAGTATGACCTCAGGGCCCAAACGACATGCTTTGTTTGTTCAGACTTGTGCTACAATTTGCATTAGGCTACACCCTCTTACATCTACCGAAACAGTTTCTGAGACATGTGTATTGTGTGCACCTGGTTTTCTTCCTTGTCGTTTCTGCCATTTCCCTAGGGGGTACCATCATTCGTCTGTATTTAAACTGCCGATGTTTATTAGACTTCTACCCTTTTGCGCTTGCCTCCTCTTGACACAGGATAAAACAGGTTTATTCAGCATGTGAAATGCGTCCTATAGACTCTCTTTCAATTTCAGGGAAAAACAGCATCTCGAACTTGTTGGTTAGGGAGTCAGCAGTCTGAGCCTATCCTTGTCCCTGTCCCCCATCACATATAAAAAATGTCTTTAAGAAATTCTCATACTGGTATGGAGATCAAACGTTTACCCATTCAAACTGCTGGGTTGCCAAGCAGGAAGGTTAGAAGCAACGTTAGTGTTTTACATCCACCAATGTGGAGATTATTTAAGACTGAGTAGAAATTCGGTATGTACATTGGTAGAAAAAAGAAATACGTCTTTTCCTTTCTGATGGAACCACCCAGGTATATGCATTAAACGAAATGCGAAAAACGTAAGTCTTTGTATCAACGAAGGAATTTGAACTTCTACACTTTCCGAACGCAAGTCCAGTGATTTAAGCGCCGTATAACCTAGCTCCATCCATCGTAAGGAGGTTTAGGAAATGTCACTTGTGTTTTTTTTCTTTTTTTTGTTTTGTTTTTGTTTTTATCAATGCCAGATGCGTACAAGCAATCGGACCCAAATCAGCGACCGTTTCTATTGAAGTAATTTGTAATTTCAGGTTTCAATAGCTCGGCAAAAAACACGCACTCTGACACCACTTAGGTCTAGTTTTAAAGAGAAAGATGAGTAATCAAGTCAGGAACACGTTGGCCTTCGTGGCGGCCCGAAGTCGCTAACTGCGGACCCACGAAGTGAACACATGATTTCCGACTTTACGGATTCGACACATATTCGCCAAGGAAACCTAATATCTAAGACTATTTCACGATTCAAGTGAATCAAGTGTTGTATCAAATTTTCAAAACCTGTATCTCAATCCCTGCGCTCCCAAACGAGCGTCTATTTCGCTAGAAGTCAACATCGTGCTATAATTCGAAACCAGTGGTAAGGTCCGAAAAAAGACTTCATCCTGGACCTTTGCTGACAATTCCTGTAGTAACTTTCATTACTTCAAGTATTCCACATACGAATTCATTTTAATAAAAATAACTGTGGCCTTCACTGACATTGCCACTTGTTTTACAATTAACAAGAAGTAAATGAAATTTTTCTTTATTTCCTACCGCAAAGAAACTGCACTGCCTCTTAGGTTTCCTGTTTTGCGCTCCTAATCTGTCGACACCTCTGTCTCTCAAGGCAATTCCTTATTTAACTATACATCATAGCGAAGTGTTTGTTAGAAACTTGGCACAGTTGCAGTACCGACTGGTTGGCACTACCGTCTTGCCTCAAATTCAAGGGCGCGTTAGCGAACAACGGGCTCATCGCGTATTAAGTAGGAAGGCATCAAAGCGCGTTTACTAATAATTACAGTCAATGTAATGAGTGACGGTAACAAAATAAACAATTGTTACACAAATACAAAGGGTTGTGTCGTGCGTACGAATGTTTACCAACAAAACAGTTACATATTTAGAATCATATGAGAAATAATAAATACTGTTCGTCTTGTCACTTACTTAATACAAGTGACAGTAACACAGTTATAATAAAAACAGCATCTCACAGCACCGAATTATTGAAAACATTTTGCCATCGCGACCAAATTAGGAGCGCCGTGTCTTACAATCATTTTAGTTCTGCATCCACTTCGTGCGATCCAAGTTTATTACAAAGGACAAAAGACAGGAATACATATACTTGGGGATTTTACTTATTTATAACAATTATATCGTACTGGTGAACCATACCGTGTGACCAAAAAACATTTCGATATAGTGTCCACCCATGAATGATGGCACCTGTTAGAATTTTAATGTCATGATCTGTCTCTATAAATCCATAATGCTTTCTTACTTCAAATGTGACGTGCCCATTGTCAGCGCCTCAATGTGAGGCATTACACTAGCACTATTTCCTGATACTACAGTTGGCTATGTTTACCTTCAGTTTGATTCTTACTTGTATAGTGAGAAATGTATATTGTGACATTTATCCATCGTCAGTGTGTGATGCATGTTTGCCAAATTTACATGGTTGTCATTTAGATCAGGCACTTTTAGTGCATGTATGTCTTAATCAAATAGTTAGCTATTATTCCTATTTGTATTCTACGGTTTACTTATATCAATTTTTGTTTTATAGCCTCAGTAGCTAAGACTTGGGAATGAACCAGTCGTTCAAAAACTAGTTTCCAAAATAAATATAATGCAACTGTGATTGATTTGTAATGAACTCTTCATAAAATAAAACGGTTGCTGGTCCCGTATTAATGAAATGTCGAAATTTCCAAGAAATATATGGAACTCTTATTTCAAACAGCAGCAACGCAGAATTGACAGCATCAGTATTTGTGTCACTACCAGCAACTGTCTTCATTTAAATAATGTTGCTCTGAGAAAACTCATTGCAACATCAGTACGACTAAATAACGGTTGTAATGGCAACACTAATTTTTGGAGTGACTGGATAAAATGAGGACTCTGCCAGGCCACAAACGCACGTCAAAATGGAGACAACAAGGCACATTTACATCAGGGGACACCTGTGGATATAGCAAGTACTGTCTCGAAGGTGTCGAGTTGGTTACCACAAGCTGCAGCCAAGCAGAGGCATCGGAGACGTAATAGCATCAGTATCAATGCCACTCTGGCCGACAGCAGAAGGGCAGAGCCTCTGTGGCATGGTGCTCTCGTTGATAAATACCCAATCCACGGTTCTGTAGTAGCTTACTCGGCCAAAACGAATGCTCCAGCACAAGGACGGACCAAATCACTGTAAATGTAGTTAAAGGTATAGCAGTCTGACAGCCACCAGTCCCAAAGGAGAACCTACGACAGTCTGCGAGTCTATCAATCTATGTAGATTAAGAAGTCACCACCTGCGTAGTAAGCCGCTGCTAGCTCAGTTCTACTGTTCAAGCTCAGTTGCGGACTTAGTCGGCTATCTGCGAGCCTATCTCTGTCGCAACCAGCCTCTTACCTTGGAGGCCTACAGTTCGAGCCCGGGGCCGTGCAGCCAATCAGCCGCCACCACCTGTGCAAGCAAATTGGTCGCTACTGGTCTCTGCTCATGTGGGCAGGCGAATCACCTTATCCACGCTGGGTTCGCGGCGTGAGTCCTGTGCACTCCGGACTACCGTCGGTCTGCATTCTGGGCTGTCGCCCGCTGCTGATGACAGCGCCTTTCAGGGGCGCTGCCGTCAACGCTTCGTCATCTGTTCGACGGACAGTGAATGTCGCCTGGCCGCCTGCTGACGGCCACACGTCTTCAGGGGTCACGCACCGCTTACATCCAGGGGACGTTTCCTTTACCTAGTGCCGTAACGATTGCTGTACTGAGTTGGGTAGTGAATGAATGTTCTGACGATGATGTTTTCTTGTCGATACGTCGGATGACCAATCGGCCTCCAAGCACCGCTCCACTGCTGCCTCGTGCAGGGTGGTGTGCTGCTGGCTTCCTGTCGCCAACAACCCAATTCCACCATCCTCTGTAGTGGCCATCCACCCTCAGTCATTACATGGTCGTTTAAACGTACAGAGTGAACGCGATATCCAATGAGAAAATTTTGGAGGTCGTTCAGAGATATTCTTGTTAATGTGCCACAATAACACTGAAAAAGGCTGTAATGTACCATAACCATTTTCTTGCAGACGCCTACGCACAGACTCAAAAGTGCTGTGCTTCAGCTGCTGTCGCTGCGGTAACAGCTCAGCATAGCGTTGTTGTGCCACTCCTGTACTGCATTCAGTGAACGATACACAAGGAGCGTATTGTCCAGCTCTTTATCTGTAAATCCATCTTTGACAGAACTTGACACAGAACCGAGCAGTACTCAATGCATGGCTGAGAGCAAAGAGTAAAGTGGGCATTACTGTTGTCAACAGATGTATTGTGAGTGAATGGAACGTTTCCAAACAAGACACACAGAGTGCAGTGTCGACATTTTCACTGCTGTGCAGATCTTTTGAGTGGAATACAGACACAAAGATAAATGGGGTAAGACATCAAACTAAATGCAATTACAACCTAGGAAATATCCCTGAACAGCCTCATACATTTGTCGGCACCGTTCGCTATCCACCCTGTGCAGCCTGTTATTTCACTAGCGTACCTCTCTCCATGTATAGAGTAATACTCGACTTGTACGACACATAATTCTTGTCAGTATACAGTATACTCGGATGCTCGCAGTTCCCATTTAAACTGTTGTAAAACGAAATTACCACTTGTAACGGGTGCTACTATCGATGTAATGTCACTTAGTAAATCGTACCCCCTACGCATTGCTGGTTCTCTGGAATTTTCGGAGCTGAGCGCACCTATTTCCAGTAGGGCACTGTGTCTTGATAGTAATAGTCAACAATTCCGGGGCGCAACCGGTCCGGCGCCAGTATGCCAGGAGCGGATCACTCTTCGTGCTGCGTGTAGAATGGTCGTGTGTAGATGCGTTGCACCAAAATTATTCAAGTATTTGCAAAAGCAATTACGAGTTTCGAAGTATTACGTCCATTGCTACTGTTTATTCGCGGAAGGTGCGCGTAACTGAGTGCGAAGTCTGTAGAAGAAACAATAACGTCGGTTTTACTCGTAGTAAGTAGAATTGAATACTACTGAAATTCTATTCTAGACATTTATAACCTGAAAGATTAATTTGGAAGAGAAATGCAAGAACAAACTTCACTGTGGAAGTAGTATACAGCTAAATGCTAACAACAGCATATATGGGTCTGGGAAAGACAATAGCGTAAGTAAAATGAGGTGGGTTGTTATCCTCCGAAAGCAATATATTTCCATTTAAAGATTAATAGTCATGAAGTAAAGAGGCATGTATTCGTTTTGGGTAACACGGTCCAGTTCATTTAAAAATGAAGCATGTTGTCTCTGTTAACCATCCCACACCCATGTCCAACAGCCCCAAGACAAAGCGGAATGTCCAGCTACACATTGTGACAGATTAATTATCAGAATGGTTATGAAGCATTAGTCTGTGCTACACATATAAGTTTCATAGAATTTTATTACTTTAAGAAAATGTGGATCAGATGAATGCTTCGTTGTAATCTAAGACATAGCTCTCAGCGCTTGCTCCATGGTCGCCATGATAAGCTATAACGACTGTAGTCGATTAAAATTACTTGACATCTGTTGTTTGTCACCTGCCGTTACAGTGTTGCCACATCGGCTGCCGCTCAATTAAAACGCGACACACGAACTTTCCCAACTGTTGCTCATGAAATGAGAAAAAAATATATCACTTGATTAGATTTTACTTCACATTCTTCTGCACATCGGAATTGCTCGTTAAGCACTGTGCTACAACTCCACTTCAATAGGTGTAGTACTATTTGTGCTTCTATAGGACCAGCTGAAAAGCTGACATTCTACCTTCAAGAAGTTCGGACTCATGCATTGCATATGAAGCTCATCTGCAAAGTATAGTAGGCCAATCTCTGTGATGATAATATCTGAGTATGTGATGCTGAACAGCCTCTTGTGCAAAAGTAGTATATGATTGGTGCTGTGCCTGGAATGCGCATTTTTTTTTTACCATCACGTATAAACAGAATAACTCTTTAATTAAAGAAAACAGAAATACAATTTTCATGGGTAATGATTCAGTAGGTGGTTAAAAACATAATTATGCTTTCTTTTGTTTCAGGATCGTCAGCAAACGGCGTTATCGTTTCAACAATGGAAATGGGTGCTAAAGTGTTACTGAAAAACAGAGAACGTGAGTGCGGGACGCCGACGTTGGAGAGTTGGATGTGGAACACCACCACCGACAAGAGTAACAGCTACAGGAATCAGAGATAAGTTTGAAGTCGAAGGAACGGTGCACGATATGAAGAAGGGATATAGCGGACGAAAGAGAAGTTCAACAGGCAACGAGTGTGTTGATGCAGTAATTCGGGCATACACACGATCCCCGAAGAAATCCATGATGGAACAACTATCCACCATAATTGCGTGTACTGGACCAGGGACAATCCATATGTAACAGGGCAAAGGCATGTTAATCTACCAGGAGTAACTGTTTGGTATAGTCAGTCTTCTGGAAAGTTAATGTGCTTTGACAACACTGTATTTGAAAATGCTGGAAATGGTTCCTGGCCTGAGCGGTGTGTTTGGAAGTGAAGATTATTACTTTCAACAGTATGGGGCGCCACCTCACTTTCACCTGGATGTGAGGACATTTGTCAATCGTACATTCCCTGCCAGACGGATAGGACAAAGATGGTGTGGAGTATCCCGCTCGATCTCCAGATTTAATTGCTCTAGACTTCTTCCTGTGAGATACTCTCAAGAACACAGTTTACGCTGCGAGACCACACATACTGGGTGATCTTAGAGAGCAAATTGAGCGATCCTGTGATGCTGTTCCGTTGGAAACAATAAAGTTGACATGTCATTCAGTCGTAAGTAGTTGTCGACGGTGTATTTCGATGGAAGGAAACCAGTTTGAACATTTACCACCCTAAGTAGGGCCATGAGGCACCAAACACCCTATAATTGTATTTCTAATCCCTTTCATTAAAGAGATGTTCAGTTTCAAAGTGTGTATAACTTAATTTGAGACACACACACACACACACACACACACACAGAGAGAGAGAGAGAGAGAGAGAGAGAGAGAGTTTGTATTTGGTGTAGTTATCACGTGTGATGAAATGCGAAATAGAAGGGCCAGAGCCAGGATTCATGATGCAACCACATTACGAAATGACAGACAAGGAACTGGAAATCTTAAGCGCTCTGACTGGAGGAAGACAGCTCGAACGCGTGGAATAATCACTGCATCTGTGTGCCAAATCCGAGTGAATACAATCATTTCCTATCACGTGATATTCACTTTGTTTTGTCTCGTTAGCTTACACGCGTGTGAGCACAACCGGATTGTGACGCAAGAGGTGCCTGCCTCGTACTCGAGGCTAAGGATATATGGCGGTTACGTATGTCATACCGCAGCGTAACGCGTAAAGGAAGCCGTCGAGCCTGCATACATCGCAACATCGTGCCTATGTGCTTCCGAGTGAGTGCTTCATGGTTATCCAAGTTGCGCAAGCGGGTGCGTTACTGGGCGCGGTAGTGTCAGTCATTTTGGGCAACTTCTGCCAAGATGTACGAAGTTTGCTCGCCCCTTCTTTCTCACAAAGCAGCCGAGTGAACATCAGGAGGATCTGGCAGGCGTCTGCAGAGCTCTATTAGCCTCTACACTCTGTCAGTTCTGGATTAGCCGGCTGAAGGGACCATCGAAAAATACGTCATGGGCTCATGAGTCTGAGGAAGGCTTCCGCGCCACAAAATGACCAGCCTGACTGAGAGAGCCCAAACCTCGACGGAGCGTAGGCAGAGTGTTGAGAACAGTCCTCTGACGATAAAAGGGTCCAAGGCACAGTGATCGTATAGCCAGCATTCCAGAGCTGCTAAACAACAAGTTTTGGTATTATGTTAAATCAATAAATGGAAAACATCCATCTGGCCAGACACTTAATTTCCATAAAATCATTGTAACGTGGATGACAGAGAGAAATCCGAAACTCTAAATTCGTTTTTCCGAAATTACTGAGCTTCATAAACAGCAACGTATGGTCTGATTAGTGTTGTGCCCGAGTATCTGATGGAAGTGGTTCGTCCCATTTCACATATCAGTTGCGGTCCTGGCGGGCGTAACAGATGCTAGTGTTAATTGACAAGCTTAAATATATGCCAGCTGCCGACTCCATATCAGTATCACTGTCCATGGGGCATTCAACACCTATCTGGTAACACGTAGTTGTACTCCAATACTTAAATCAAGAGCTCTGTTTCAGTAAGGCGCCACTGTTGGCAGTTTCAACCAGACCTGTAATGCAGGAAAAGGATATTCACCATAGGGATTGAATCTGACAGCAGTGACTGTACGTAAAAATGGGATCATTAAGGAACTGCAGTTGAGAGGTACCTGGCCTGCTGCGCTATGCAGATGGAGACAGGAAGCTACAAAAGGCTCACTTTTCTGCGATAACCTACGTCGGCAAGCGACTGCAACTCACACATTTAGCAGGCCGGTAAATAGTTGCAGTTTCGCCGGAGTGACAAAGGTATTGTTGTTCTTCTTACATGATCGTTCAATATTCACCTCGGCTTTAACGTCAGACTGACGCCCATGAGAAGTGACATAGCGGTAGTCTCAGCGTGACATTAATACCATTTCACATCAGCTGTACAGAATTTACAGCGAATTAGTTATATTTTACCAAGATCCGGTTTTCCATTGTCATCAGTAGGCATCATGCGATTAATGCGGTATCAACAGTGTCTTTATCGACCACACACGACGTGTTGCACATCGCTCACATCTCCGTAGGAGAGATACTGAAACCGGCTGCCGAGAGCCGTTACTATTGACGACTCGCCATAAAGTCACCAAGTGGCACTACACTCGCCACGACAGGACGCCGAATTCGTATCACCTCAATGTCTGCAGCTGTGACTTGACCGCACGTCATCTCAAGCCCCCGCTTGAGATTATCCTCAGATTTCTCTCCTGCCACGTCGAGCTTTCGGAAGACAGTACGTTCGTAGTACCACGTCAGTGAAATATTAAGAATCTAGACTCATAAAGTAAGGATAATGCTCATACATGGTGAAACAACGCTCTGGTGGACGGTTTGCGGGTTTAAATCACCTTGGGGTATGACCTTGCGATGCATTTGACCTGCAGTCGTCGCACGGTGGTGCTGGCAGCAGTTCACATATGCACAGGTGTGTTGGTGCATGTCAGAGTACGGTGCAGCGAGTAAGTGAGAACACGTTTTCAGAAGTGCTAATGGAGACTGTGTGTTGAAAATGGCTGAAAGAACTCATTCTGCTGACATTATGAGGAGTAGAATACTAGGACGACTGGAGGCTGGTCAAACACAGCAGGTCGTAGCATGGGCTCTCCGTGTGCCACAAAGTGTGATCTCAAGATTATGGCAACATTCCGGCAGACAGGAAACGTGTCCAGGCGCTACAGTACGGGACGTCCACAGTTTACAACAACACAAGACGAACGATGTCTCACCATCAGTGCCCGCAGACGGCCACTGAGTACTGCAGGCAGCCTTGCTCAGGACCTTACAGCAGCCACTGGAACAGTTGTCTCCAGACACACAGTCTACAGACGACTGAACAGACATGCTTTATCCCCCCGGAGGCCTTCAACGTGCATTCCATTGACTTCTGGTTACAGGAGACCCCGTTAAGCTTGGCGTCAAGAACACAGTGCATGGTCATTGGAACAGTGGTCCCAGGTTATGTTCACTGACGAATCCAGGTATAGTATGAACAGTGATTCTCGTCAGGTTTTCATCTGGCGTGAACCAGGAATCAGATATCAACCCCTTAGCGCCCTTGAAAGAGACCTGTATGGGGGTCGTGGTTTGATGGTGTGGGCTGGGATTATGATTGGTGCACGTACATTCCTGCATGTCTTTGACAGAAGAACTATAACAGGTCAGGTGTATCGGGACGTCACTTTGTCCGCCTTTTCAGGGGTGCAATGGGTCCCACCTTCCTCCTGATGGATGATAACGCACTGCCCGACAGAGCTGCCATCGTGGAGGAGTGCCTTGAAACGGAAGATATCAGGCGAATGGAGTGGCCTGCCTGTTCTCCAGACCTAAACCCCATCGAGCACGTCTGGGATGCTCCCGGTCGACGTATCGCTGCACGTCTTCAAACCCCTAGGACACTTCAGGAATTCCGACAGGCACTTGTGCAAGAATGGGAGGCTATACCCCAGCAGCTGCTCGACCACCTGATCCAGAGTATGCCAACCCTTTGTGCGGCCTGTGTACGTGTTCATGGGGATCATATATCATATTGATGTCGGGGTACAAGCGCAGGACTCAGTGGCGTTTTGTAGCACATGTGTTTCGGGACGGCTTTCTCAACTTATCACCAATACCGTGGACTTACAGATCTGTGTCGTGTGTTCCCTATGTGCCTACGCTATTAGCGCCAGTTTTTTGTAGAGCCACGTTGTGTGGTACCACATTCTGCAGTTATCCTTAATTTATGAGCATGAATGTATGAAGGTGCTATAGCAGCTCTGGCTGCTAGTGAATATTATAATCCACTACTAGTAAACGGACAGTGACTTCCGAGAGATTCAGGAATACAGAGTTATGTGTGTTTAATACTGCACATATTGTAAATAAGTACAGTTATGTTTTAATCATTCCATAATGTTTGATGTCTTCTAGAGTGTCCATCCTCCTCGTCACACCGACGGGCACGACAGCAGCACTCACCTTGGTCTGTCATCGAGAGAGGGCAGGCGACCGCGGCCGACGACGGCGTCCAGCTCCTGGTGTATGCGCCACAGGACGCGCGGGTGGTGCGCTACACACATCAGGTACCAGGTCAGCGCCACTGCCAGCGACGTCGTGGTGGGGATGATGAAGTCCATCATCGTCACCACCAGCTGCTCAGCTGCCAAACAGTCGATTGCTTGCTAGCATTTCATTCGTTGATATCGCCTTTCAATTCAGATTTGGGCTCAGTTTTTCAAAATCGATTAATCCTTGCCTGTGCTTGTAGGTATGCCCTGCTTTTATTTGCTACTCAGTCCGCCAGCAAAAAATAACCTCAGTTATGCTGTGTCTTTTCAAATTTCCACCAGCTATTCACGATGCATCAATTACCGATAAAAGATAACCATTCCGTGACTTTAAGCAAAAAAATTAGACATGACCACCTATTTGTTATGTAAAGTGTAAAAGACAATTGTTTACATGTACCGCAGAGCTGCAGAGGAAGCCCAGAAGAATAATTTGATGCAGGACATTCGTGGCCTATTAAGTCGGGAAACTACCTCAAATCGGTCCACGAAAATCACCTACGCCGCTGTACACATGCATGGTTTTCTCGCTCTCTTCGCGTAAACTATTAGTCCTAGAGAATAAATGAATACGATGTTATTTGTAGGAAATATACTACACTTTAATTTTGTAATGGAATACGTATCCGTAAGAGAATGTGCTTTTAGAGTTATTCAAGAAACCCCTACAAAACTGATTTTAAAATTCACCCTCACTTCCACACTCACGCTCTCCCCCACCGCTCAGGATTTTTAGAATGTTGTTTGTGACACTCCATCCTGTCAATGTACAAAAATTTGAGACTACACCAATCATCTTCCATATCCGATCTTTTTCGGTATTTCTTATCTGCGCTAGCACACCACTGGCTTTGCAGCGAACTTACACATTGTAAAACTAAAATTTCTGTAAAATTTATATCACAATTTTGTGAATTTTGACAGCATGAAATTAAAAATTACATAGTTTTCTTTGTCTGACCTAACTACGAAACTAATGTACTTGTAAAAGTTAAGTATAGATCGATAATTTTTGCATAATGTTTGTAAATGTCTTTTTTCCTTTTATTATCCTCACAGGAAATTTTAAAATATCGATATTGATCAAATAACTGACTAGGCCAGAGGCGAAAAAGCCAAATCGATGAAATTTGGAAATGTGTGGTACTGTCTTATGGGAGCAAACTGCTGAGGTCATCTGTCTCTAAGCTTATGCACTACTTTATCTAACTTAAACTAACTTACGCTAAGGACAACACATATCCATGCCCGAGGGATGACTCGAACCTCTGACGGGGGTGAGCCAGGCGGACCAAATCGCTGAAAACCAAGAAAGATCCAATATGGGAAATAACCCGTATAGTTGCAATCTTTTTTAAATCTTTAGCAGGAAGTGTCATGAAGAACATACAAAAAAATCCTGACCAGTATGGGGTGAATGTGGATGTTGGAGTGCGTTTGGAGGTCAACTTTCTATGTTTTTCTTGAATAACTCGGAAACTGCGGTCTCTAGCGAAAACGTAATTTCCACAAAAAGAAAGTTCCTAGTCATATTTGCTCGACAGCTAGTAAACACATTAAAAAAAGTTTTGCATCACCCCGGTTCCCAGAGTTCCTGTAGATAGACGTTGACTGTGGATATTCAGAAATGTCACTAAACCAGCACAAAGATATAAACATCCATGCATGAGTAGCGCCTATTAGATGGAGGGGGTCCGACAGCAAATCAGTTCTAGTCATTCCACCAGGAAGGAGGTACACAGCTCGTGTTGTCTGTAGTTCAACCACGCCTAGACGGTCAATACCGCTGTTCGATCACGTCCTCATTGTTACTTTCTGCCAGGAGGGGCTCTCAACAAGGGAAGTGTCCAGGCGTCTTGGAGTGAACCAAAGCGATGTTGTTCGGACATGGAGGAGATACAGACAGACAGGTACTGTCGATGATATGCCTCGCTCAGGCCGCCCAAGGACTACTGCTGCAGTAGATGACCGCTACCTACGGGTTATGGCTCGGAGGAAGCCTCATAGCAACGCCACCATGTTGAATAATGCTATTCGTGCAATCACAGGACGACGTGTTACGGTAAAACTGCGCAATAGGCTGCATGGAGCGCAACGTCACTCCCGAGGTCCACGGCGAGATCCATCTTTGCAACCACGACATAATGCAACGCGGTACTGATGGGTCCGACAACATGCCGAATGGACAGCTCAGGATTGGCATCACGTTCTCTTCACCGACGAGTGTCGCATATGCCTGCAACCAGACAAACTTCAGAGACGTGTTTGGAGGCGATCCGGTCAGGCTGCACTCCTTAGACGCACTGTTCATCGTGTGCAGCAAGGTGGAGGCTCCCCTCTGTTATGGGATGGCATTATTGGAGCCGACGTACGCTGCTGGTTGTCATGGAAGGAGCCGTAACGGCTGCACGATACGTGAATGCCATCCTCCGACCGATAGTGCAAGTATATCGGCAGCATGTTGGCGAGGCATTCGTCTTCATGAACGACAATTCGCGCCCTCATCGTGCACGTCTTGTGAATGACTTCCTTCAGGATAACGACTTCGCTCGACTAGATTGGCCAGCATGTTCTCCAGACATTAACCCTATCGGACATGCCTGGGATGGATGGAAAGGGCTGTTTATGGACGACGTGACCCACCAACCACTCTCAGAGATCAACTCTGAATCGCCGTTGAGGAGTGGGACAATCCGTACCAACAGTGCCTTGATGAACTTGTGGATTGTATGCCACGACGAATACAGGTGTGAGGGCCACTGTGGCCGAGCAGTGGTAGGCGCATCAGTGTGGACCCGCGCGAGCGCTATGGTTGCAGATTCGAATCCTGCCTTGGGCATGGATGTGTGTGATGTCCATAGGTTGGTTAAGTTTAAGTAGTTCTAAGTTCTAGGGGACTGATGATCTTAGAAGTCCCATAGTGATCAGAGCCTTTGAACCATTTTTGAATTTGAATACAGGCATGCATCAATGCAAGAGGACGTGCAACTGGATATTAGAGGTACCGGTCTGTACAGAAATCTGGACCACCACCTATGAAGGTCTCGCTGTATGGTGGTACAGCATGCAATGTGCGGTTTTCATGAGCAATAAAAAGGGCGGAAATGATGTGTAAGTTGATCTCCATTCCAATATGCTGTACAGGTTCCGGAACTCTCGGAAACCAAGGTGATGTAAAACGTTTTTTGATGTGTGTAGTTTGCGCGAAGAGAGCGAGAGAACATTGAAAATCTCGCGACACACAGTAGCTTGGATGGTTTTTGTAGGCCAATTTGGGTTATTCTCGGCACCACAAGTGTCTTATATCAAACTGTTCGTCTCAAGTTCCCTTACACCGCTGCAGTCCGTTGCAAACATTTATCGTTTACACACTGTGTATTGTGCGTTACATTGCACCAGCTTACTTTGGAATATACTGTGCTTTGGGTACAAAGACCCGCAACTGTGTGTGTAATGCTGCTGTAAATGCAGTGCTACATGCGCGGAAGATGTTGGGCAAAGAGAAATAACTGATTCAAAATACCATGGTAGGCAGAAGAGTACTGAATGACTTGTAAAAGTCCATTCACGCTGGACACCACGGAATGGAACATTAGAACATTCCATAAAGCATTTACAATGACGACAATAGATCGCCAGTGGGATGGAATGGAACTGAAAGTTAACATCATGTTTTCTCGGGTAGTAAATTTTGACGTCGTCTGTTACCATCGAAATTTAAGCCATTATTTCCGCGCTTATGGTACCGGTACAATATCTCGCACTGTTATGTCTTCATTATCGTCATTGCTTGGTTTGTATGTGTTCCGTATTGCATAGGCTGCATGACGACTACATTTTTCATTCGATTGTTCTCCCACAAAAGAGATCCATTACCTAAGAGCGAAAATATGTAGGTTTCATAACATCTGAACAAAGAAAAGCATAAACTAAGCATAAACAAGAACAGAAATTGATTTTCACGAAAACAGTGAAACATTCATCAGCATTGATCGTGAAAAATACAGTTTTTTGTCATTATTTGACAGAAAGAAGGTGCTAAGGGTAATGTAAAAAGGGGATATTTATTGTCTGCTAAACATTGATTTTTGATTGATATGTAGGTATTTTCTGTAAAATAACTGTTCTTTTTTTATATATTTTCTTGATACATTTCATATTCTTTCGATGTGTTAGTAGTCTGTAGAAATTGTTGTTGCGACAACAACCCTCGGTGCAGTCTTCACAACTATGGGGAGGCAGGCTAGCAGAGACAGTGAGATACGGCCGCCAGGTCTCGAATATTGCTCGTACAATAAGGCCCATCACAATGATGAGATACATTACCACTTGTGTGGCCCAGCACTGCACTGCCTTGGTACCCTACATCTAGCCACTCCATCACGCCGGGTGATACGCCAGTATGGCGATGACGAGTACACGCTTCCAATGTGCGTTCACCGCGATGTCCACAAACGCGGATGCTACCCTCATGATGCTGTAAACAGAACCTGGATTCATCCAAAAAAATTACGTTTTGCCATTCGTGCGCCCAGGTTCGTCGCCGAGTACACCATCGCAGGCGCTCCTGTCTGTGATGCAGTGTCAAGGGTAACCGCAGCCATGGTCTCCGAGCTGATAGTCCATGCTGCTGCAAATGTCGTCGAACTGTTCGTGCAGATGGTTGTTGTCTTGCAAACGTCCCCATCTGTTGACTGCACGATCCGTTACAGCCATGTGGATAATATGCCTGTCATCTCGACTGCTAGTGATACGAGGCCATTGGGATCCAGCACGGCGTTCCGTATTACCCTCCTCAACCCATCGATTCCATATTCTGCTAACAGCCATTGGATCTCGAACAACGCGAGCAGGAATGTCGCGATACGATAAACCGCAATCGCAATAGGCTACAATCCGACCTTTATCAAAGTCGGAAACGTGATGGTACGCATTCCTCCTCCTTACACGAGGCATCACAACAACGTTTCACCAGGCAACGCCGTTCAACTGCTGTTTGTGTATGAGAAATCGGTTGGAAACTTTCCTCATGCAACACGTTGTAGGTGTAGCCACCGGCGCCAACCACGTGTGAATATCACAGCATCTTTTTCCTGTCGGTTAAATTTCACGTCTGTAACACATCATCTTCGTCTGGCAATTTTAATGGTCAGTAGTGTAGTATTAAGGTATTTCCTCTGCTATTGTTCCCATCGTATTTTTGGCCTATTGTTAAATTGACAGACTTTATATTGAGCAAACAAGGTGAACAAGAGATTACCACTACAGACAGTGAAGATATTTCTGTACTATTGACCTGAGGATTGGAAATCATCTGATAGGAGTAAAACCAGTAAAACCATAGGAGAGACAGAAAATGGCATTTGTGGTTCATCTGGAGCACTATCAGTTTCATAGTACCCCATTTGGGTACCAGCCAAGTTTCAGTTTTGTTAAGTGGAGTACTGCTAGGATTAGAACTGAGGCACTGTATGGTATATATGGACAACATAATCGCCTTTGTGAAGAACATGCACTATAACTAAAGGAGTTGTTTAACAGGCAACATGTGGCACATTTAACTATTAGTATAGAGAGGTGTCACTTGACAGTACAGGAAGAGTGATAGTTGGACCATATGATTAGTTGTGATGAAGTTTCAACTGATCCTAGTTTAGTAAAGACTACAAAATATTTCCTAAAACCTCAAATGGAAAACGGTCTTAATCGGTCATGGGTTTAGCAAATTATTATAGAAAGTTTGTCCTGAATTTTGCAGAAACAGTATGATCTCTCACTCACTTATTCAAGGAAGGAGTGAAATTCCATTCGGACATCAGAGTGTAGAGATGTGTTCCGAAGACTAAAAAGAATTATTGACAAGTGGGCTGGTATTGATTTTTTCAAATTATGAGATGGAGTTCACATTGTCATGTGATGCAACTAATCATGCACTTGGCTGTATATTAAGTCAAGAAGTAAATGGAGTGGAGCAGCTGGTAGCTTCTTCATATATGGCGCAACATAGTTCCAATATTATTTACATTGTAGAAAATTTAAAGTAATAGCTTATTACGCAGCAGTAAAGAGGTTACAATGATTTAAGGATCCACCAAGTAGATTAATGTACTCGGCATCATTGAAGTTTATTTAATTTTTTTTTTAATTCACCGACCTTGCATGAACCTTTGGAATTCAAGATGGCGTCAGTAGAAAGTTTTGTGTGTAACAAAGAATGTGTCAGACCGTTCCGAAATGGCTAAAGCATATTTCCAAGCGTTACTGGTGGTGAAATAAACAGTATGTGGAACAATATATGAACAACTGTTAAAATTTAGCCATCAGCACATTCCACCGCTAAGGTTACTGGAGGTTAGTAAGCGATTTCAAACGATTGGTGTGGATATCTTACGTTCTTCTGCACTACCGCCGTCTATGTCACTTATTATATATTTGTAAATTGAGAGCAAGAGTATTACTTCTGCAAGTGAGTGGTTGAACAGAGAGAGATCAAAAAAATGGTTCAAGTAGCTCTGAGTACTATGGGACTTAACATCTGAGGTCATCAGTCCCCAAGAACTTAGAACTACTTAAACCTAACTAACTTAAGGACGTCACACACATCCATGCCCGAAGCAGGATTCGAACCTGCGACCGTAGCGGTCGCGCGGTTCCAGACTGAAGCGCCTAGAACCTCTAGGCCACATCGGTTGGCGAGAGAGAGGGATCGTTGGATAACAGAGAAGATATTGAGTCATTATGTAAACAGGCATTGTAATAACTGGAATACACCTTTACAATACATTATTTCAGTATATAATTTGGACTGAGGAGGTAACCATGCAGTCGTGCAAAGTCACTAAGTCATTGTGCCAGGTTGGTGTAGTGATTAACTTACCTGCCCATTGAGCAGAAGACCTGGGTTCAAATCTCGTCATCCCGTCCTTGGCACAAATTTTCATTTGGCACTTCCAAAATATATATATATATATATATATATATATATATATATATATATATATATGTGTGTGTGTGTGTGTGTGTGTGTGTGTGTGTTTTAAAGATGTGAAAAGGTCTCTGGAAGCGTATACAGTTTAATTTGATTCGAACATCTATATCTGGGTTTAAAACAGGCTTCCCCGTTTCGTTCAATGCAGAGATGCCATTCCAATACATTTGGAGAGCCTCTGCAATGCTGTTCGAGTTGAAATGGAATACCAAGATGTGAGGTGTGAATGAACATTAGTATTGAGGAGGGAGTCTTGCTGGGATAGTCCATGCTGCTGCGCAAGTCCACTGTAACATAGTGGTTAACGCATCTGCCTAGTGAGCAGAGATCAGTGGTTGGTACCCAGGGCACGAATCAGGACCACTCTATTTTGTAGGTCCTAAAGTTTCAGTCGTCGCCATGAGCCTTCGGCCTTTGCTCGTTTCACTTCTTGACGGATATCAGTGTGCTACCATCTTTTACTCTGACGACTCTGAAACCATGGGTGGGTCGGGATACGTTTTTACGTCTCACGCCGTTCAGGAACACCGTTCGTTGCTGGAAACATCTAGCATTTTTCGAGTGGAGCTGATATCCGTTAAGAGAGCCCTGTATTTTATTAAACGTGCCTCCTTTGTCGCCTTTTAATATGTACCGTCTCAATGAGGGGACTTCAGGTCATTTACTGATATTACTCTTGTTACCCTGTGGTAACTGCTATTCATCACCTTCTCTCTGAACTTCATTATACCGCCTGTTCTGGTCTTATGTCATGTGGGTATCCCAGGCAATCGACTGGTTGGCCGTTTATCTAGACAGGCGATTACTCTCCCCATATTTGTTTTGATGATGTCATGTGCGGATTTGCAGGGGCAAATGACGTCTCTGCTCATTCGGAGATGGACCAACATTTGATGGGCTACTGCCCCCACAAATAAACTCTGCACTATCAGGGAGACAACTACTACATGATGCTCCTCTTTCCGTCCCTCCAGGAAGGAACCCACATTGGCATTCCACTCCGCATCTGTTGCCATTTGGGCTCTAAACTGTCTCAAGCACCCCTATTGTGGTTGTGCTGACCTACAGAAAGTTCTTCATATCCAGGTTTATACACTCCTGGAAATTGAAATAAGAACACCGTGAATTCATTGTCCCAGGAAGGGGAAACTTTATTGACACATTCCTGGGGTCAGGTACATCACATGATCACACTGACAGAACCACAGACACATAGACACAGGCAACAGAGCATGCACAATGTCGGCACTAGTACAGTGTATATCCACCTTTCGCAGCAATGCAGCCTGCCATGGAGACGATCGTAGAGATGCTGGATGTAGTCCTGTGGAACGGCTTGCCATGCCATTTCCACCTGGCGCCTCAGTTGGACCAGCGTTCGTGCTGGACGTGCAGACCGCGTGAGACGACGCTTCATCCAGTCCAAACATGCTAAATGGGGGACAGATCCGGAGATCTTGCTGGTCAGGGTAGTTGACTTACACCTTCTAGAGCACGTTGGGTGGCACGGGATACATGCGGACGTGCATTGTCCTGTTGGAACAGCAAGTTCCCTTGCCGGTCTAGGAATGGTAGAAAGATGGGTTCGATGACGGTTTGGATGTACCGTGCACTATTCAGTGTCCCCTCGACGATTACCAGAGGTGTACGGCCAGTGTAGGAGATCGCTCCCCACACCATGATGCCGGGTGTTGGCCCTGTGTGCCTCGGCCGTATGCAGTCCTGATTGTGGCGCTCAGCTGCACGGCGCCAAACACGCATACGACCATCATTGGCACCAAGGCAGAAGCGACTCTCATCGCTGAAGACGACACGTCTCCATTCGTCCCTCCATCCACACCTGTCGCGACACCACTGGAGGTGGGCTGCACGATTTTGGGGCGTGAGCGGAAGACGGCCTAACGGTGTGCGGGACCGTAGCCCAGCTTCATGGAGACGGTTGCGAATGGTCCTCGCCGATACCCCAGGAGCAACAGTGTCCCTAATTTGCTGGGAAGTGGCGGTGCGGGCCCCTACGGCACTGCGTAGGATCCTACGGTCTTGGCGTGCATCCGTGCGTCGCTGTGGTCCGGTCCCAGGTCGACGGGCACGTGCACCTTCCGCCGACCACTGGCGACAACATCGATGTACTGTGGAGACCTCACGCCCCACGTGTTGAGCAATTCGGCGGTACGTCCACCCGGCCTCCCGCATGCCCACTATACGCCTTCGCTCAAAGTCCGTCAACTGCACATACGGTTCACGTCCACGCTGTCGCGGCATGCTACCAGTGTTAAAGACTGCGATGGAGCTCCGTATGCCACGGCAAACTGGCTGACACTGACGGCGGCGGTGTACAAATGCTGAGCAGCTAGCGCCATTCGACGGCCAACACCGCGGTTCCTGGTGTGTCCGCAGTGTCGTGCGTGTGATCATTGCTTGTACAGCCCTCTCGCAGTGTCCGGAGCAAGTATGGTGGGTCTGACACACCGGTGTCAATGTGTTCTTTTTTCCATTTCCAGGAGTGTATATATCCGGTTCGATGTCATTTTTCCACATAACTGACTTATTATTTGGAGTCCCGGCTCCCGCCCTTCCCCTCTTCGCTCGCACTCTTTCACCTCGGTCACTTCTCGCTATGCACTGTATACAAATCTCCCTTTGGGCGTCCCCGGCGTCCCCCTCAACATCGCGAGGCAAGCAGCTGTTACTAACTTTGAAGTGTCCTGTATGTAAATGTCATAGTTACGGCGCCTATTGCGCCTCTCTCACTTTGGCGCCCCAAGCGGTGGCTTGGGCCATTTGGGCTCTAAGCTTTCTTTAGCCCCCTCCTTCTGACTCGCGTGCTAAACTTGGTCTTCTGAATTCTTTGTCTCTTGATCTGGCAGACGACTCGTGGACTGGTGAACTGCTTGAAAGTGGTTTATACCCTCGCACCCTAAGTCCTCAATTGTTTGTTGGAAATATTTCAATCTCTGTCTTTCTCCAACAGTTTTTACACTGTACAGCTCCCGCTAGCACCACTGAGGTTATATCCTGATGTCTCAACATATGCTCTATCATCTTCTCCTTTCCTCTACTCAGTAATTTCCAAATATTCCTTTCCTCACCGATTCTACGGAGAATCTCCCCATTTCTTACCTTACCAGTCCACCTAGCTTTCAGTATTCTTCTGTAGTAGCGCATCTCAGATCCTTCGATTCTCTTCTGTTCCAGTTTTCCTGTAGTCCATGATTTGCTACCATACACTACCGTGCTCCAAACGTACATAATCGCAAATTTCTTCCTCGAATTAAGAGTTATGTTTCGTAATAGCGATGAATGCTCTCGTTGCCAGTAGTAGTCTGTATTTGTGTCCTCCTTGCTACTTTTCATTACTTTTATCTTTCTTCGGTTTATCCTCAGCACATATTCAGTACTCATTAGACTGTTCATTCCACTCAACAGATCCTGTTATTCTTCATCGTCGTCACTGACGATGGCAAATCTTATCATCGATATCCTTTCGCTCTGAATATTAATCCCACACTTGCACCTCGCCTTTATTCCCGTCATTGCTTCTTCGATGTACAGATTAAATTGCAGGGGCTGAACACTGCATCCCTGTCTTACTCCCTTTTTAATTTGGGTACTTCCGTCTTGGTCTTCCAGTCTTGTTGTTCCTTCTAGGTTCTTGTACACATTATATGTTATTCATCTTTCCCTACACGTTATTCTTATTTTTCTCAGAAATTCGAACATTTTTCACAATTTTACATTCTCTAACGCTTTTTCCAAGTCGACAAATCCAATTAGCTCTTTCGGTCATGGTGTTCTCACATAAAGACATACTAAATAAATGCTTCGTATATTAAAATGTTAAATTTCATTATTTGTAATTGCTGTCCTCATATTGTAACAAGCAGAGAGCTTATTTGAGAACAGTGTCGACAATTCCTGTCAATCTGTGGAACCACAAAACAAAACTGAATGAGTACAGTCACATGGACGCTTCCCAGTAACCTTTGTACCTCCCATCTGCCGGTTAATGACTTCTGAGTTTAGGTAAAAAAAAAAAAAAATGTGCGTACAGAAAGGTGCATTCTTGAAGATGAAAACTAAAGGTGTCTTTCAGAATGAAAGGTAAGTGACATATTTATGACTTTATACATGTCTACAAATGAGGACATTGTAATTGAAAGGTTGCAATAGCGTAGAAATTTAGGACATTATTTCGATGTCTTTTTAGTCATCTTACGATGATTTCACAATGCCCCGCGTCCAAGACAGACGAAGGCCACTTACAGAAGAAGAAATTATAGAGCTCCTGAAATTGACCATCTATCCGATGATCCTGGCGATAATTTTGAACAAGAGGACAATGGTGGAGGTAATATTAGACGTTTTATATCATACGGTATATTGTAAGCTGGGTAGCCTAGACGCAAAGCACGCTAATTGTATAATAAGTGACATTAAGCTAACCACGAAACACTAGTCCCATCCAAAAGACAATGCATTGGCACCAAGAATGTTATTGTTGCGTACGAATTTCTTACAACGCAGCCAACCTAAAGCTGAATAAGAAAAATATCCATTCTAATCATAACACTGAAAGGTAGCTTTGAATGTCCAGATTGGTAAGTCTGATGTCCGTTCACGTGCTTTTTATCCTGACATGGCAGGGCGACAGCCACGCCTATTCGGCATTTACCAGGTTTTGCGCCTGAAGACAACATTCAGTTAGCTGCTTTTGAGACTGAATACGATTTTCGAGAGCCATTTTCGATGGTTTATAGTCGGTTTTGGAACCTGAAAGTGGACGCATGTTTGCATGGATTGGGTAAAATAAAAACGCTTTAGAATTAGGTTCCTAAAAATAAGACCCATGATTTGTTTCACTTTAGGGCAAGTGTGGCCAAAGTGACAAAAATAGATAAGCCAGGTCACACAAGCGAGAGTCCAAGTACTTCAAAACGAGCCATTGAGGAACTTCGTCCAGAAGCAGAAGTTCGTTTTGACAACGTTGGACATCTTCCAGCCGTCAGTGTCAAAAATCATTTCACAGATGCAATAAACCGGATTGCAAAAACAAAACAAAATTTTACTGTGTAAAATATAACAATCACTTACATCTCGGTAGAAAAAAATTGTTTCTTTGATTATTATTCTTCACAAGTGTAAAACCATAGTTTATGTATATAATCATTAATTTATGTATTTTGGTGAAATATAATCAAATAAAATACTTTGACTTTTCGACATATACTTCACCCACATGAACACCATGTTCTTATGTAGGGGTGCGTTATACCCTCCCTTTGGGGGCATCTCGAAATGTTTTATACATCAGAAAAATCATAATTTAATTAGAAGAACTGGATAGCAAAGGAAGGATTTTTTTCAGAAAAAAAGTGATTCGTGACCGAAAGGGTTAAAGTGTCGTGGCTTTTCTTCGGTCCCGCTTCCAGTATCAAGAGCAAAGTGATAACTGCCTTAATGATGCTTTAACTTTCCTAAAACCAAACTGACCGTCGTCTAACAGTTCCTCAATTTTCTTTGCTACTCTTCTGTATGTTATTCTTGACAGCAACTTGGATGCAAGCGCTATTAAGTTGATTGTGCAATAGTTCTCGGTTGCCCTCGTCAGCTTCGTCAGCAAAGTGACGCCGACAGCTTGAGATATAAATGCCGATATCGCAAGCAGAATGTAAATCAACAGAGAAACTGTATGAGGATACTGAACGGGTAATTCAGTATGTAAAGAGAGATGAAAATCTAATGGAGGACTGGAGAGCGTTCGTAGATGAAGGAATAAAAGAAAGAGTTACGGGAGAATATGGTTTCAGTTGCAGTTTATCTGAATTAGTAATAGCAAATACACTGTTCAAAATGGAAAAGACAGGCATACAGCAAATAAATCCTTTACGAATGAAATAAATAGGAAATGTGGAGAAGCTGAGGCGAATGGCTCTAGGAAAGACGTGAAGAAATCGAAAAGGGAATGATCGCGCGAGAGGACTGACTCACCTTATGGAAAAGTAAAAACAACCTTCGGTGGAATGAAAAGCAAAATTAAGAGTACAATGAAAGTTCCACTGTTCAATGCAGTAAAGATAGCAGGTTGGTGGAAAGAGTACACTGAAGGGCTCCGTGAGGGGGACGACTTGCGACTTGGCTGATGACTTGATAGGAGGTGAAACAGGAGTCGATATGGAAGAGTTAAGGGGTCCAGTATTAGAGTCAGAATTTCAAAGAACTTTGGAAGATCAAGTATGGTAGATAGGATTGATAACATTCCATCCGAATTTTTGAAATCATTGGAGGAAGTGGCAACAAAATGACTATTCACGTTTGTTTGTAGACTCTCTGAGGCTAGCGACGTACTACATGACTTTCGGAAAATTTCCGAATATAGCAGGGTAAGATAAGTCCGAGAACTATTGCACAATCAACTTAATAGCTCTTGCATCCAAGTTGCTGTCAAGAATAACATGCAGAAGAGTAGCAAAGAAAATTGAGAAACTATTAGACGACGGTCAGTTTGGCTTTCGGAAAGTTAAAGGCATCATTAAGGCAGTTATGACTTTGCTCTTGATAATGGAAGCGGGACCGAAGAAAAGCCATGACGTCTCTAACAACCTCACCGCCAACGAAACATTATACAGTTATCTTCCCTAACCGATGTCGCTCATAAAACACTGCTAAGATATGTTTGAGCGACTGCTTGTTCGTAACGGCCCTCCAGCTATGACTGAAGATTTTTTTGTATACTCCTATGTAAATCGGATGGAGCGAGGCTCAGCAAAAACATATCCGTGTCCTCCTTGAAACCATGGTACGATTTTAGAGGCTCTGATTGTAACAGGAGTGGAATTTACACTAAAATGAATTCTGAGAATCATTGGTCATTCTTTCATTTCTTGTCAAGTATGTTGAACATAATGATTCGTTATATTCGGAATCTCTAAACCAATTGCAGCACCAGCTGCAATTCTATTTTTTAACAGCACGACCGGTTTCAGCCTCTAGGGCCATTTTCAGATAGTATGTGAATAACATATTTATGTAGCTTTATCCAAATGACCACCTGACAAGGCCTTGGTCGCTCAAACGGGTTGTGGTGTTAAAAAAAAACTGAAACTGGTACTGCAATTTGTCTACAGTGTTAATGATTTGTGTTTTGCCATGTCACTTCTGTGTGGCATGAAGTTAATTTCTGTCACATGTATTCCTCTTGTTGTTACAACTCCTACAAACTATAGCGTAGCTACACATAGACTTCAATATTTCACTCTGGCAATTAGCATGACATGTTCTTTCACTTGTAATGTAAGGAAAATAATCTAATTAGGGGCTGCAGCAACAGATATGAAAGCAGATATGAAAGTTTATACACTAGGTCGTTTTCGAACATGGTGTTCATTCGTATCTCAGGATAGTGAGGGATAGCTACGAAGATACCTACATAGAGAAAGACTGCTCGGGAAACAGAGGTTCCTGTAATTGATTACTTTTAAATTAACTTTATGCTATTCATTTCTTCATAGATGTGAGAGAAATGCGTACTTACTTGAAAAGAATGTTGGTTCCTCAGACTTTTGTTTTTTCATCATCTCTTTCAGATAGACATCAATGAAATCTCTCATGTCATCGTCGCACAATGTATTTTTATGTTCATCAACCATTTGCTGAAAGAGAAAGAACAGAAGATTAAAAAATATATATTTTAGGAGGCAGCTCGGACGAAATACACGCTGCGTTTGCAAATGATGGAGAGAAAAACAAATAGTAGCTTTAAAGGTGTCTGTGAAATAACTACTTTCAATTTTTCCATTTTTTTCTTACTTTATCTCATGAGCTAGTCATTTCATACACTTTGCAAAGATGTTTCTGTAACATGTGTAGACTGCAGTGAGTTACGATCTTTGAGGTGTTCTCTCTGTGATGTCTGGCTGGAATTTCGTCCCGCATTTCTGGCGTACTGGCTAAACAGCGCTTAGACTGTCTGCAAGGACGTGTAACGATACAGGTATAATCAAAACACTAAACGATACCTTAGATTACAGAATAACCAAATTTTGACCAGGTAAATTGTTCATGTTTATTCATCATAACTTTGAAAAGTAACGTTTGGCACTGCTGAAGCAGTGGTCCGTTAGCACTGATAGAGACGATGTATGAGACATGCTCTATGTAGACGCTCATGCCATATAGCGGTTGCAATTACTCAATGTGGCTGTAAAAATGGTGGGGGGGGGGGGTGTTACGTATGACCGTAACGTGCTGCAACTTCATGATAGAAATGGCAAATAACCTAAGTTATACATTTACTAAAGTATATTAAGAAATAATTAAATACATTAGGTTCTGTTTATTTTATTAAAAAGATTACAGTGTTAGGACGACTGTAAACTTATGCATTGTCTATTATAAAGAGTAATTCCTTTAGAAATATGTAATAATTGTTAAGGGATTTCCTGCATATTAATCTGAGCTGTGGTAGCCCGTCGTTTTTGAGAAGAGACAGCCCTCGAACAAAGATTGTCTAAGTAGTTAGAAGTAGTGTGAGCAAAGTGCGCTTGTATGGTGTTTGCGCGATGAAATTCGAGCAGTGGTAAAATCAGCCTCGGATGTGTGTTGAATAAAGCTACTATTTTATAAAAAGTGCAGCTAAACTGTGTGTTAAGAGAGAAGAGGTTTACTCTGGCTTATTGTGGAATGAAAAGCAAGTTGTGTTGTGGATCGTGGGGACCTGCAAGCTGCGAGAGACATATTGCTGGTTACAGGTACAACTGAAGATCCTGTAGCATTCAGGGCCTCAGATACTAATCTGCCACTTCACATTTCAGTAGCCTTTTTAAGAAGTTTGGAAATAGCTAGCCAGCGCCTCAAATTCGACAGTTTTATTTGATCTTATCTACGACAGTAACAGTGTTATTTTCTCTGTGCTACAACGTAAAGTAATCTTCAAGCGGCGAAGCCATATTAGCAAAACGTGTATAAGCCATGACGTAATTAGAACTGTAATTTGAGTGATGATAAACTGGTTATTTATAAATCAAATGCTTATTTCGTGTGTTTATTTATGTATTTAAGAAATCAACATCCTTAGTTTCAATGTTTTAAACCAGGGGTCTCCAAACTTTTTAGTCCGCGGGCCACATTGACTCCTCCACGAAGTCATAAGGGCCAAGATCTACCTAGCGGGATTAAAGCACCCTAGCATTCCACGAGCACCGTAATGTAAGACTAAAGGACAGAAGAAATCGCTAAACTCTAAGGTTGTGCGAATAGCTAGCACTGAAACGAACTACGATATTTATTTAATTACACAATTTTGATTGTTGGACGTACCTGACCGAAATTCTGGCGTATTTTATTCTGGCGAATTCAACCGACAAAAAAGTAGGTCACTGCACATTATTCACGAAAGCGTCCTGCGAAGTTAGCGAAATTCATTGTTAGCGACACTATTACTGCAAGACGTAACAGAGGTGGAGTATGTCAACGCATTGTTATTTCAAGCGGCGCAACAATAAGTTTAGTTATATAGTCTTGCAGCGAGTAGCAGAGCCAATGTCGCAGTTTATTGGTCGCGATAGGCCTCGAAGCTAAATTGTTGGCAGTATAGGTACCACCTCAAATATTTGGTGGGCCGGATACCGAGGATGTCCGGCAGCTAACGCCCGCCGGTTTCGGCCTGCGGGCCGTAGTTTGGAGACCCATGAATTAAACCAAAGATTTTTTCAGTGATAAGATCTGGTATTTATTTGAATAAAAAATCGTTCGCCGACTCACACTGAAATATCAGATACAAATTAATGGATGCTGTTTGTCAGTGTTACTGTTGAGAACATGACACCGCAAGGTAAAGTGAAACTTTTACGTCTTTTCTTCAGAAAACTGTGGTGACTAGTGTACTTCGCAAATCGAAAGTAGTGGCGTATGATGAAAACGAGCGTGTGTTAATTAAGGTCAGGTATAGGTAGTAATAGGGAACGATTACGTATTTTCTGACTACATATTGCTAACTGTTTAAACTATTTCATATCTTGTCGGAGATATTTTTATAATTTAAATGTTAAATATTTAGATAAGGTTCAAATGGCTCTGAGTACTAGGGGACTCAACATCTATGGTCATCAGTCCCCTAGAACTTAGAACTACTTAAACCTTACTAACCTAAGGACATCACACAACACCCAGCCATCACGAGGCAGAGAAAATCACTGACCCCGTCGGGAATCGAACCCGGGAACCCGGGCGTGGGAAGCGAGAACGCTACCGCACGACCACGAGATGCAGGCTTTAAATAAGGATCTTGAACGCTTATCAGGTTACTCATTGAAAGTTTATTACTTTAATTTTGATGAAAAGTGCTGTGCTGTTTAAATCAATTACATATGTGTGAATATAGGAACATTAATATTAGGCATTCCTGCGCATTTAACACGGGATTCGCATTAGGGGGCACGACAGTTCAAAACCGTGTCCAGCAATCCTGGTTTAGGTTTCCCGTGATTGTCCTAAATTGCTTCATGCAAATGCTGGGATGGCTCCTTTGAAAGGGAAAGACCGATTTCCTTCCCCATCCTTCCCTAAGCCAAGCTTGTGCAATTTTAATGACAATGTAATTGAGGGATTTCCTAATATACAGGGTGTTACAAAAAGGTACGGCCAAACTTTCAGGAAACATTCCTCACACACAAAGAAAGAAAATATGTTATGTGGACATGTGTCCGGAAACGCTTACTTTCGATGTTAGAGCTTCTTCTCTTCAAATCACATTAATCATGGAATGGAAACACACAGCAACAGAACGTACCAGCGTGACTTCAAACACTTTGTTACGGGAAATGTTCAAAATGTCCTCCGTTAGCGAGGATACATGCATCCACACTCCGTCGCATGGAATCCCTGATGCGCTGATACAGGCCTGGAGAATGACGTATTGTATCACAGCCGTCCACAATACGAACACGAAGAGTCTCTACATTTCGTACCAGGGTTACGTAGACAAGATCTTTCAAACGCCCCCATAAATGGAAGTCAAGAGGGTTGAGGTCAGGAGAGCGTGGAGATCATGGAATTGGTCCGGCTCTACCAGTCCATCGTTCACCGAATCTGTTGTTGAGAAGCGTACTAACACTTCGACTGAAATGTGCAGGAGCTCCATCGTGCATGAACCACATGTTGTGTCGTACTTGTAAAGGCACATGTTCCAGCAGCAAAGGTAGAGTAACCCGTATGAAATCATGATAACTGGCGGTGAATCGAGGAAGTACAGGACATACTGACGATACTAAAATGAGCTCTAACATGGAAATTAAGCGTTTCCGGACACATGTCCACATGACATCTTTTCTTTATTTGTGTGTGAGTAATGTTTCCTGAAAGTTTGGCGGTACCTTTTTGTAACACCCTGTATAGCCCAGGCGCAATGCCGTGCGCAGCTCACCTCGCAGCGGAAGCGGAAGTGGTCGCTGTTGTGCACGGTGTCGAGGTATCCGGAGAGCCGCGGGCAGAGCACGGCCAGCCAGGGGTGCAGCGTGACGAAGCCGCCCGTGGCGTCCGTGGAGCGCAAGAAGCCGAGCCCGGCGCGGCCCATGGCGCGCGACGCCGCGTCCGCCTCCCGCGGCGCGCGGCCGCCGTGCAGCGCGGGCAGCAGGCAGTTGACGGTCGCCGGGAAGAGAGCCTCGGGCAGCAGCAGCCGCCGGCCGCCCGACGCCGGGCACTCTCGCACCACGCCCTGCCGGCACGGCGCCTACTGTTAGCCGTTAGCGCAGTCTGAGGAGCGGAGTCCCCAAGCCTGTCTTCCGTTCGAACACCCTGGGAATCCTGGGACTCTCACGGGACCCCTTACCGAGTGTCCCACAAGTCTTTCCCAGATTACACACGTTCATAAGGCATGATTCAAAAAAATGGCTCTAAGCGCTACGGGACTTAACATCCGAGATCATCAGTCCCCTAGACTTACAACTACTTAAACCTAACTTAACCTAAGGATTTCGTACACATCCATGCCCGAGGCAGGATTCGAACCTGCGACCGTAGCAGCAGCACGGTTCCGGGCTGAAACGCCTAGAACCGCTCGGCCACAGCGGACAGCTCATAAGGCATGAAATATGACACATACCCAAACACGTTTATTTTTAATTGAATGTGACATATTCAACTTTTTCTGTGCATAAATACATTACTGTCAATTAAAATTGCTACACCAAGAACAAATGCAGATGATAAACGGGTATTCATTGGACAAATATATCATACTAGAACTGACATGTGATTACATTTTCACGCAATTGGGGTGCATAGATTCTGAGAAATCAGTACCCAGAACAACCACGTCTGGCCGTAATAACGGCCTTGATAAGCCTGGGCATTGAGTCAAACAGAGCTTGGATGGCGTGTACAGGTACAGCTGCCCATGCAGCTTCAACACGATACCACACTTCATCAAGGCATATTGTGACGAGCCAGTTGCTCTCCCACCACTCACCAGACGTTTTCAATTGGTGACAGATCTGGAGAATTTGCTGGCCAGGGCAGCAGTCGGACATTTTCTGCATCCAGTAAGACCCGTACAGGACCTGCAACATGCGGGCGTGCATTATCCTGCTGAAAAGTAGGGTTTCGCAGGGATCGAATGAAGGGTAGAGCCACGTGTCGTAACACATCTGAAATGTAACGTCCACTGTTCAAAGTGCCGTCAATGCGAACAAGAGGTGACCGAGACGTGTAACCAATGGCACCCCATACCATTACGCCGCTTGATATGCCAGTATGCCGATGACGAATACACGCTTCTAATGTGCGTTCATCGCCATGTCGCCAAACACGGATGCGACAGTCATGATGCTGTAAACAGAACCTGGATGCATACGAAAAAATGACGTTTGCCAATTCGTGCACCCAGGTTCGTCGTTGAGTACACCATCGCAGGCCCTCCTGTCTGTGATGCAGTGTCAACAGTAACCGCAGCTATTCTCTCCGATCTGATACTCCATGCGAGCAGCAATGTCGCGATACGATAAACCGCAATAGCGATGGGCTACAATCCGACGTTTATCAATGTCGGAAACGTGATGGTAAACATTTCTCCTCCTTACACGAGGTATCACAACAACGTTTCACCACGCAACGCAGGTCAACTGCTGTTTGTGTATGAGAAATCGGTTGTAAACTTTCCTCATGTCAGCATGTTGTAGGTGTCGCCACCGAAGCCAACCTTGTGTGAATGCTCTGAAAAGCTAATAATTTGCATATCACAGCATCTTCTTCCTGTCGGCTAAATTTCGCATCTGTAGCACGTCATCTTCGTGGTGTAACAATTTTAATGGCCAGTAGTGTAATTACTGTTATTTTGTTTGCCACTGGGCCCAGTAACGTAAAAACAGCGGATTCGGGTACCATCTGGAAACAAAATCTACATCTATATCTACATGGATACTCTGCAAATAACATTTTAGTGTCTGGCAGAGGGTTCCTTCACAATTCTTTATTATTGCAGTCTCGTATAGCGCGCTGAAAGAGCGAACATCTATATCTTTCCGTACGAGCTCTAATTTCCCTTATTTTATGGTGGTGATCACTTCTCCCTGTGTAGGTCGGTGTCAGTGTCATCAAAAGAGAAAGTTGGTGATTGGAATTTCGTGAGAAGAGCCAGTAGCAACTAAAAACGCCTATCTTTTAATAAAGTCCAGCCCAAATCCTATATCATTTCAGTGAAGCTTTCTCCCATATTTCCCGGTAATATAAAACGTGCTGCCCTTCTTTGAACTTTTTCGATGTACTCCGTCAGTCCTATCTGGCAAGGATCCCGACCGCGCAGCAGTATTCTAAAAGAGGACGGACAAGCGTAGTGTAGACAGTCTCCTTAGTAGATCTGTTACATTTTCTAAGTGTCCTGCCAATAAAACAAAGTTTTCGGTTAGCCTTCCCTACAACATTTTCTATGTGTTCCTTCCAATTTAAGTTGTTCGAAATTGCAATACCTAGGTATTTAGTTGAATTTACACCCTTTAGATTTGATTGATTTATCGTGTATCCGAAGTTTAACGAGTTCCTTTTAGCACTCGTTTGGATGACCTCACACTTTTCGTTATTTAAGGTCAATTGCCAAATTTCGCACCATACAGATATCTGTTATAAATAATTTTTCAATTTGTTTTGGTCTTCTGATGACTTTATTAGTCGATAAACGTCAGCGTCATCTGCAAACAACCTAAGGCGGCTACTCAGATTGTCTCCCAAATCGATTATATGGATAAGAAACAGCAAACGGCCTATAACACTACCTTGGGGAACACCAGAAATCACTTCTGTCTTAATCGAAGACTTCCGTCTATTACTAAGAACCGTTATCTCTCTGACAGGAAATCACGAGTCCAGTCACATAACTGAGACGATATTCCATAATCACGCAATTTCACTACAAGCCGTTTGTGTGGTAGAGTGTCAAAAGCGTTCCGGAAATCCAGAAATACGGAACGAATTTGAAATCCCTTCACAATAGCAGTCAACACTTCATGTGAATAAAGAGCTAGTTGTGTTCCACAAGAAAGATATTTTCTAAACCCATGCTGACTGTGTGCCAATAGACCGTTTTCTTCGAGGTAATTCATAATGTTCGAACACAACAGATGTTCCAACATGCTGCATATTAACGTTAATGATATGGGCCTGTAACTAAATGGATTACTTCTACTACCTATCTTGAATATTGGTGTGACCTGTGCAACTTTTGAGTCTTTGGGTATGGATCTTTCGTCGAGCGAACTGTTGTATATGACTGTTAAATATGGAGCTAACGCGTCAGTATACAGGTACTCAAACTAGGAGGAAGCCCAATGTTTCTTCTGGTATCGCGAGACACAGTCACCAAATACAGTCCACAGAAAATTCCAGACGATATGCTATAGAGAGCCACTTGATTTTAAAAGCATACAAAAGTAGTATGCGAAGTTTAAGGAGTCAGATAGCGTCCGTAATCTCCCTAGAACAAGCAGGCCTGGAAACGACAATCATAGCCAATACCTCTTTTGATATTTTGCAGTTATTTGTTTTGTCGCATATTCAGGACTTGTCAGTCTTAATTTTCCAACTAGATGTTATGCATCTCAATGCGGGTTAGATGTTCATGCCAATCTGGACAGAACATTTCTAGGAAGATGGATCAGGTGAGATGGCCCCATCAACTGGCCTCCACGATCAATGGACTTAACGCACCTGGATTTCTTCGTTTGGGGTTATGTCAACGACCAGCTTTACAAAACACCAGTGAACGACATAGCAGCATTACCGTGTAGAATTGCTGATGTCATAGCACCCATCGCTCAAAAAATGTTGACCATGATATCGGTGGAATTGGAAAATCGTCTGTGTATCGTTTAGACAATGAAAGAAGTATGGGTTGACCTTTATTAATTGTGAGTATGTGTGTGTTTGTTTGTTTGTGTGTGTTGTGTACAAAAATATTGTTAGCCACACTTGAAGATAAACGATGTGTGTGTATGTCTCATACTTTCTTCCTCACGCATGTTTGTAATCTTGAAAAAAATTCTCAGGCGCCTTGTATTTCTGAAGATTAATAAAATTAATAATCATTTTAATGAGAAAAACTTCTTTTATACTGTGGTTACTTCAATTTAAATCATAAATAATAATACAGAAATCAGAACTAATTATAAAAAACAAGAAAAAGTTTGGGAAAACAGCCACGTTGTTTAAAATTTTTCGCAGAGCACTTACTCATTTCCCGCAGAATACCAGTGTCCTGGAGAACACAGTTGGGGAAACCGCATCTCGCAGCTACCCGGGAACATCGTTACATTAACGCTGCACCTTCACTGCCCACTGGGAGTCATTACTTTTCGACTGTTCATGTGCCAAGCAGAGTCAAACTCAGAACAGCTGGAATGATCACGAAGCAACCAATCAAGGCTCACATTTCAGGACATGCGTTGACAGTCACGGCACGAAACACAAGCCAAAGTGACGTCATCGCAAGATTTTAGCGAGCAGCGGTGCGCACACCGGTGGTGCACGTTAAATGGGCCAGTAACACTCATTTGGATGTGACGTACCATCACTGTGCCACGCTGGGGAACAGTGAGTGGTGAGGTGGCAGCGTAAATGCCACTGGCACATCGCATCCTGCTGCTTGCTGGGAGCCTCGTTACATTAACGCTGCATCCTCAGTGGTAGAACACCATTGCTCACTGGGCTCGCGGGCATCTTGCTTCTCACCGGGAACCTTTACAGCGCATTTATTCATACTAATGACTGAAACGGTTACTAGTGGCGTGACAAACAAAAACGATGTTGTCTGCATCGTATAACGGTAATAATATTGGTTTGTAGAGGCCATAAATCTAATTGTAGACATCGAGAAAGAAAAGGTATTGATACACTGTGTGATCAAAAGTATACTGACACCTCCAAAAACATACGTGTTTCATATTAGGTGCATTGTGCTGCCACCTACTGATAGGTACTCCATATCAGCGAGCTCAGTAGTCATTAGACATTGTGAGAGAGCAGAATGTCCGCTTCGCGGAACTCACGGACTTTGAACGTGGTCAGGTGATTGAGTGTCACTTGCGTCATACATCTGTAAGCGAGACTTCCACACTCCTAAACATCCCTTGATCCACTACTTCCAACGTGATAATCAAGTGGAAACGTGAAGGGACACGTACAGCACTAAAGCTCACAGGCCGACCTCGTCTGTTGACTGACAAAGACCGCCGGCAGTTGAAGAGGTTTGTAATGTGTAATAGGCAGACGTCTATCCAGACCATCACAAGGAATTCCAAACTGCATCGGGATCCACTGCAAGTACTATGGCAGTTACGCGGGAGATATTGACAACTTGGATTTCGTGGTCGAGCGGCTGCTTCAAAAATGGTTCAAATGGCTCTGAGCACTATGGGACTTAACATCTATGGTTATCAGTCCCCTAGAACTTAGGACTACTTAAACCTAACTAACCTAAGGACATCACAAACATCCATGCCCGAGGCAGCATTTGAAACTGCGACCGTAGCGGTCACGCGGTTCCAGACTGAAGCGCCTAGAACCGAGCGGCTGCTCATAAGCCACACACCACACCGATAAATGCCAAACGACGCCTCGCTTGGGGTTGTTGTTGTGGTGGTGGTCTTCAGTCCTGAGACTGGTTTGATACAGCTCTCCATACTACTCTATCCTGTGGAAGTCTCTTGATCTCCCAGTACCTACTGCAGCCTACATCCTTCTGAATCTGCTTAGAGTATTCATCTCTTGGTCTCCCTCTACAATTTTTACCCTCCACGCTGCCCTCCAATACTAAATTGGTGATCCCTCGATGTATCAGAACATGTCCTACGAACCGATCTCTTCTTCTAATCAAATTGTGCCACAAGCTCCTCTTGTCCCCAATTCTGATCAATACCTCCTCATTAGTTATGTGATCTACCCATCTAATCTTCAGCATTCTTCTGTAGCACCACATTTCGAAAGCTTCTATTCTCTTCTTGTCTAAACTATTTATCGTCCACGTTTCACTTCAATACATGGCTACACTCCATGCAAATACTTTCAGAAACGACTTCTTGACATTTAAATCTATACTAGATGTTAAGAAATTTCTCTTCTTTAGAAACGCTTTCCTTTCAATTGCCAGTCTACATTTTATATCCTGTCTACTTCGACCATCATCAGTTATTTTGCTCCCCAAATAGCAATACTCCTTTACTGCTTTAAGTGTCTCATTTCCTAATCTAATTTCCTCAGCATCACCCGACTTAATTCGACTACATTCCATTATCCTCGTTTTGCTTTTGTTGCTGTTCATCTTATACCCTCCTTTCAAGACACTGTCCATTCCTTTCAACTGCTCTCCCAAGCCCTTTGCTGTCTCTGACAGAATTACAATGTCATCGGCGAACATCGAAGTTTCTATTTCTTCTCCATGGATTTTAATACCTACTCCGAACTTTTCTTTTGTTTCCTTTATTGCTTGTTCAATGTACAGATTGAATAACATCGGGGATAGGCTACAACCCTGTCTCACTCCCTTCCCAACCACTGCTTCCCTTTCATACCCCTCGACTCTTATAGTTGCCATCTGGTTTCTGTACAAATTGTACTTAGCCTTTCGCTTGGGTAAGGAGCGTTATCATCGGACGATTGAACAGGGGAAAGACGTTGTGTGGTGCGACAAATCGCGGTACACACTGTAGCCATCCGATGGGCGAGTGTGGGTATGCGAATGCCCGGTGAACGTCATCTGCCAGCGTGTGTAGTGCCAACAGTAAAATTCGGAGGCCGTGGTGTTATGGTGTGGTCGTCTTTCTCGTTGACGGGGCTTGCACCCTTGTTGGTTTGCGTGGCACTATCACAGCACAGGCCTACACTCTTGTTTAAAACACATTCTTGCTTCCCACTGTTGAACAGCAATTCGGGGTAGCCATTGAATCTTTCAACACGATCGAGCAACTGTTCGTAATGCAAGACCTGTGGCAGAGTGGTTACACGACAATAACGTCCCTGTAATGGACTGTCCAGCACAGAGCCCTGACCTGAATCCTACAGAACGCCTTTGGGATGTTTTGGAACGCCGACTTTGTGCCAGGCCTCACCGACCGACATTGATTCCTCTCCTCAGTGCAGCACTCCATGAAGAATAGGCCGCCACTCCACAAAAAATCTTCCAACATCTGATTGAAGGTATACCTGCAAGAGTGGAAGCTGTCAATAAGGCTAAGGGTGGGCCAACACCATACTGAATTCCAGCTTTACAGATGGAGGTCGCCACGAACTTGTAAGTCATTTTCCGCCAGGTGTCCGGATACTTTTGATCACATAGCGTACATATTTGGAATCTACACTTTCCTTGCTGCACATTTTGTCACCAATTCTTGAGGCTGCTCGAAAATATCGAGACCATTTTTTCAGACACTTCCAACTGACGCAACATACTTCCCAGATTATTCTAAATATTATCGAACCAAAATAGTTCAAAATGTGTTCGATTCACAATTATTAACACAATTTATGTTGAAGATCACTCCACAAGCCCACTCACTCAGAGGCAATATCTCATTAGTTGTTATCCACATTTACTTCATATACTAATTTTGCCACTTACAGGTTTTCATGCTAATATTGTAGCGAAAGAGAAAAACAATTAATTAGGTGAAACAGAGTAACTAATTTCCAAAATTATTCATCTAATATCATATCCTCCACGAACCTATTGTGATGGACTGTATGCCTCTGGTCCCAGATAGCTTTGCACCCAAAAACGGCTGAAATAAGTAACTTTCTAAACCTGTGACTTGCAGTTTTGTCAACATAGCCCGCTTATTGTGGTTTTCAGTGGCGGTATGTTGAGAGAACGTAATCAGTCTACAAAGGAAATTGCTAAAAACCACTTGTGCATTAATCCTAGTACATTGCTCAACTCTGTGGGAACCATATCAAACACAGCTATTAGCAGACATTGAAAGTAAACAAAGATGGGCACTGTCAGTGGTCACATGTTTGTTCGGTCCATTTTAGAGCGTCCCGGAAATGCAGAGAAATATGACATGTCAGGTTCTTGAAGTTATACGTGAACTATCTGTCGAAAGACTACTAAGAAATCTTCAAGTACCAGTACTGTGTAATGTAGGAACATATTGCTTCTCCCTACTTATCGCTCTTGCAGTGATTGGGAAGATAAGATCAGTCTAATTAAAGCTTGCACAGAGGTTTTAAGAAGTCACTTTCCCACACTCATTATACCAATGGAACAGGAAGAAAACGTAATCTGTGGTAATGCATTGCTATTCACAGTAGTTTGCAGAGCATGGAAGTAGATGGAGATCTAGAAGAAGATCTACGTTGTACGAGAACAGCCCTCTAAGCATTGGGACAGCTAGAGTTGCCCTGAAGCAGCCAATCATTGCTCAAATTTCCGGGTCGACGTCGATGGTCGCTTCTACTACCACAAACTCAGTCGACTCCACGTGTGGCGAGGATCACAGCGAGCGTGTGGAGCTAAGACTCAATGGCCTTGTTTTATCATCGGCGAGCCATCGATGCATACGAGCGGCTTATTATCTTGAGTTCCCAGCGTCATTTCCTTACAAGTGAAACGTTCAAGCGACACACACTGTGGCAGTGAAGCTCGTAACTCATGACGAGACAGTGTTATATGCTCACCAACCACTGCTTCTTCACAGTAGTTTCGCCCTCCACAGTGAAGCATCTACAGTTTCGGGAGAATTGGGTAGTGCACACTTTTTTGCAACCCTAGAAATAGCTGACGCCGGCTTGTCACATATGCGGCCAGTTTGAGTATGGAACTGTTTATTGAACAAATCAGCCTACATTCTTATACCATACTTCATTAAAGAGTATGACACATGGAGGTTTGGATCGATCCGGAGAGAGTGCACGGATAGCCGAAGTGGTTAAGGTGGCCGCTCGCGACAAGCGGGAAATCCGTGTTCGAGTCCAGTTCCGGCACAAACATCCGTATGAGGTCACGGAATTCGCAGCTGGCGAATTAACTTCGAAATAGTTTGATAAACTAGCGGAGGAGAAAATTATTCTCGTCTGTCAACAATCCCTTCCAATAAAATCCTGGGAGCATTAAGTCGCGTGATCTGTCGAGCGCGCCGCACACCGCCAAGAGTGCGTAGATTCCGGCCACTTCTGCGAGTTCGCAAAGCACCATGGAAGCTCCGATGTACGAACGAAAAAAAAGTTTCAGCTATTTCCATAAATCGGACACCGTACTCAACAGTGTTCACTATGTGATCAAAAGTATCTGGACACTCCCAAAAACATACGTTGTTCATATTGGGTGCATTGTGATGCCACCTACGTCCAGGTACTCCATATCAGCGACCTCAGTAGTGACTGGACATGGTGAGTGAGCAGAATGGGGCACTCCGAGGAACTCATGGACTTCGAACGTGTCAGGTGCCGGGGATGTCACTTGTGTCACACGTCTTACGTGATATTTCCACACTCCTAAAAATCACTAGGTCTACTGTTTCCAACGTGATAGTCAAATGGAAACGTGAAGAGACACGTACAGCACAAAAGCGTACAGTCCGACCTCGTCTGTTGACTGACAGCGACCGCCGACAGTTGAAGGGGGTCGTAATGTGTAATAGGCAGACAACTATCCAGACCATCGCAAGGAATTCCAAACCGCATCAGGCTTCGCTGCAAGTACGATGACAGTTAGACGAGAGTTGAGAAAAATTGGATTTCATGACCGAGCGGCTGCTCATAAGCCACACACACCACGCCTGTAAATGCCAAACGACGTCAGCGTGAACATTGGATGGTTAAACAGTGGGAAAACGTTGTGTAGAGTGACACAACGTGGCGATACGATAGCAGGGTGTGCCCGATGAACATCATTTACCAGCGTGTGTAGTGCCAACAGTAAAATCCGGAGGCGGTGGTGGTATGGTGTGGTCGTGTTTTTCATGGAGGGGGCTTGCATCCCTTGTTGTTTTGCGTGGCACTATCACAGCACAGGCGTACATTGATGTTTTAAGCACCTTCTTGCTTCCCACTGATGAAGACCAATTCGGGAATGGCTATTGCATCTTTCAACACGATCGAGCATCTGTTCAAAATACACAGCCTGTGGAGGAGTGGTTACACGACAATAACATCCCTGTAATGGACTGGCCTGCACAGAGTCCTGACCTGAATCCTACAGAACACCTTTGGGATGTTTTGGAACGCCGACTTCGTTCCAGGCCTCGACGACCGACATCGATTCCTCCCTTCAGTGCAGCCCCCGTAAAGAATGGGCTGCCATTCCCCAAGAAGTCTTCCAGCACCTGATTGAAGGTATGCCTGCGAGCGTGGAAGCTGTCATCAAGGCTAAGGGTGGGCCAACACGATACTGAATTCCAGCATTACCGATGGAGGGCGCTACGAACTTGAAAGTCAATTTTAGCCAGGTGTCCAGATATTTTTGATCACGTAGTGTATCTTGCTGTCACCTTGGCTTGTCGCTGTCACTGTGTATAACAATAATGAGTAAGATTGTCGCGATTACAGACTATCACATGAGATGTCTTCTGTCAGAAGAACGAGGGGCACAGGGAAACTCCCTGTGTGCATACGAAATATGAGTATCGAAGTCTTAGCGGAAAATTTGGCAGTCATACTGTTAGACGATCAGTCAGACTGTTAGACGATAAGTAGCACAAAGTCAGTAAATTCAACTTTTGAAAACCCAAAATACAGGTAGTTAGGGCTGTACAGTCGACACCAAATGACATACAAGGTAGCTGCGGATACTTCTCCTGGCATGGGGTCAACGATTTTAGGAATAGGAATGCAAAGACTAGGCGTGGTGGGTCGTGTGCACCGAAAATTTCTCGCGGGTCATTTTTTTCGCATCAGCTAATGGCCTTTCTCAGTAGGAAACAACATGGATTCCATAAGCATGAAACAATTGTACGCTACATGAGACGACATGATATAAGATGACATGTCCACATAAAATTAAATGTAGGAAAGGCAGATCCCAGCCTGAGATTCAATGAGAGAATCTTAACGAAATATACTTCACTAACCACAGGACTGGCTTACAAAACACTCGTGAGAGCGATTGTGGAGTATGGATTATCTGTATGGGATCTTAGCAGGTTCTATTAGTGTAATAGGTACAGAAAATTCAACGAAGAGCGGTAAACTTGACTACGGGATTGCTTAGTAAGCGAAGATATATTCGATGAACTCTGGTGTCAGACGATGCAAAAGTGGCGTAGCGCATCACGGGAAACATAACGGCAAAAAATTCCTAGAGCGCACATCGAAGAGGAGTTGGGCGTCTAATGACTTTCTCCCATTTATGTCTTGTGAAATGACCAAGACGACATAATCAGAGAAATTAGAGCTCATACGAAGGCTTATCGACTGTCCTTCTTCCCAAGCATCATTCGTGAATGGCACAGGTAAGGGATACTGTTACCAGGAGTACCTTCCACCATACAACGTAAGGAACGTGTGGAAATAGATGCAGAAAAAAATATTTACCGGCGCTCAAATTGACGTCTCATTCCTGACTGCTGGAAAGCGTTCGACATACCCAAAAATTGTCAAGAAATGAATAGAATATGACCGAATATGTGATTGGATTGAGGTACTCCTAACAAACAGCACGGGGCATGTCCTAACAGGGAACTTCAAAATACACTCCTGGAAATGGAAAAAAGGACACATTGACACCGGTGTGTCAGACCCACCGTACTTGCTCCGGACACTGCGAGAGGGCTGTACAAGCAATGATCACACGCACGGCACAGCGCACACACCAGGAACCGCGGTGTTGGCCGTCGAATGGCGCTAGCTGCGCAGCATTTGTGCACCGCCGCCGTCACTGTCAGCCAGTTTGCCGTGACATACGGAGCTCCATCGCAGTCTTTAACACTGGTAGCATGCCGCGACAGCGAGGACGTGAACCGTATGTGCAGTTGACGGACTTTGAGCGAGGGCGTATAGTGGGCATGCGGGAGGCCGGGTGGACGTACCGCCGAATTGCTCAACACGTGGGGCGTGAGGTCTCCACAGTACATCGATGTTGTCCCCAGTGGTCGGCGGAAGGTGCACGTGCCCGTCGACCTGAGACCGGACCGCAGCGACGCACGGAAGCACGCCAAGACCGTAGGATCCTACGCAGTGCCGTAGGGGACTGCACCGCCACTTCCCAGCAAATTAGGGACACTGTTGCTCCTGGGGTATCGGCGAGGACCATTCGCAACCGTCTCCATGAAGCTGGGCTACGGTCCCGTACACCGTTAGGCCGTCTTCCGCTCACGCCCCAACATCGTGCAGTTCGCCTCCAGTGGTGTAGCGACAGGCGTGAATGGAGGGACGAATGGAGACGTGTCGTCTTCAGCGATGAGAGTCGCTTCTGCCTTGGTGCCAATGATGGTCGTATGCGTGTTTGGCGCCGTGCAGGTGAGCGCCACAATCAGGACTGCATACGACTGAGGCACACAGGGCCAACACCCGGCATCATGTTGTGGGGAGCGATCTCCTACACTGGCCGTACACCTCTGGTGATCGTCGAGGGGACACTGAATAGTGCACGGTACATCCAAACCGCCATCGAACCCATCGTTCTACCATTCCTATACCGGCAAGGGAACTTGCTGTTCCAACAGGACAATGCACGTCCGCATGTATCCCGTGCCACCCAACGTGCTCTAGAAGGTGTAAGTCAACTACCCTGGCCAGCAAGATCTCCGGATCTGTCCCCCATTGAGCATGTTTGGGACTGGATGAAGCGTCGTCTCACGCGGTCTGCACGTCCAGCACGAACGCTGGTCCAACTGAGGCGCCAGGTGGAAATGGCATGGCAAGCCGTTCCACAGGACTACATCCAGCATCTCTACGATCGTCTCCATGGGAGAATAGCAGCCTGCATTGCTGCGAAAGGTGGATATACACTGTACTAGTGCCGACATTGTGTATGCTCTGTTGCCTGTGTCTATGTGCCTGTGGTTCTGTCAGTGTGATCGTGTGATGTATCTGACCCCAGGAATGTGTCAATAAATTTTCCTCTTCCTGGGACAATGAATTCACGGTGTTTTTATTTCAATTTCCAGGAGTGTATCATTGTGCGCAATCCATGGGAGTGATATAGGCTCATTACTGTTCCCAGTATGTAGAACTGATCTGGTCAATAACGTCGCAGCCGGCCCGAGTGGCCGAGCGGTTGTAGGCGCATCAGTGTAGAACCGCGCGACCACTACGGTAGCAGGTTCGAATCCTGCCTCGGTCATGTATGTGCGTGATGTCCTTAGGTTAGTTATGTTTAAGTAGTTCTAAGTTCTAGGGGACTGATGACCTCAGATGTTAAGTCCCGTAGTGCTCAGAGCCATTTGAACCATTTTTGAATAACGTCGAAGGTTCTTGAGGCTGTCCACGGATCTTCTAGCGGACTGATGACCTCAGATGATAAGTCCCTTAGTGCTCAGAGCCATTTGAACCATTTTTGAATAACATCGCAAGCATCTTGAGGCTGTCCACGGATCAAGTTGTTACGTATAGAGAAGTCGCAACGCTAGATGACTTTAACGAAGAAATCTTCTCCAGAAAGACTTACAGAGGTTCTACACTTGGTGAACGGCTTAACATTTGACCCTTAACATAAACAAATGTAACTTATTACACATAAATAGACAGAAAGAACGATTATTGTTTCATTACGCGATTGGAGAAAAATTACTGGAAATAATCGAATCCGTTAAATATCTAGGAAGGAGCAAACGCAACGACTTTAAGTGAACGTAACCATAGGAAAGGATTATGCCAAACTTAAATTCATCGTTAGAAAATCCCACAAACCACATTTCACCAGCGAAGGACGTACGTTACAGAACCATTGTTTGACACATATTTGACTACTACTACTCTTTAGGTTCCTTACCATGTAGTGTTGACGAAGGAAACTGAAAAATTGAAAGAACAGATCTGCGTTTCTTCATTGGTGCCTTTTTGAAGGAAAGCGCCACGGAAGTGCTAATGTAACTCCAGTGGCAAACGCTACAAGGGGAACATTCAGCATTCCTGTGACGTTCGTAGAAAAATCAATATGCCACATCCTTCTACACACAACTCGCGAAAAGACTGTGAGTGTAAAAGTAAGATTCGAACTCGTACGGAGGCTTGTCAACGCTCATTCTCTCCGCACCTGATTCGCTGCTGGAACAGGAAGAAAGAGGGCAAGTATCAGCGGTACACGAAGTAACCTCCACCGTACACCATGTAATGATTTGCGAGTCATAGATATAGATGTAAATAGCTATCACGCTTTTTGCCGCTACTTCCCTATGTGAGCATCCCGCGCAAGGATGCTGTCATGAGGAACGTCATCGGATAATTTGGCTGAGTGAATTTTATGTTGTACATGGTGTCACACGAGGAACGCTCAATATGCACGGTTACGACAGTAACTATCGCCTGAAGCAAAGACGTTTAGTAAACACGTACTCTAAAATACATATCTGAAGAGCTATCATCACTACTTCATATTCAATACTGTCAAGTAAATTTCTTCCAGTGCAAAATCTTTGCTTTCAATATTTTACGAGGTTGTAGTATTGGCCAAAACAAGGAAAAATGTTCACTAAACATGGGTTGTAATGCGCATATTTTAAGAGCTGTGAGCACTTGCTCATCTTCGCTACGGCAAACACATCTCTTCTGCTGAACAAATGCCCGTGGCTCCTAAGGTATCATTTTGGAGTCCATTTTTGTTAGACATTTTTTCGTGTCTTGGTCATTGCTGCCTCCTCCCATAGTAAGGAAAGCAAAGAGGATGCAATAGTAGGTATTTATGTAGAAGTGTGGAAAATGAGGAAGTCCAAATGGCTCTGAGCACTATGCGACTTAACTTCTGAGGTCATCAGTCGCCTAGAACTTAGAACTACTTAAACCTAACTAACCTAAGGACATCACACACATCCATGCCCGAGGCAGGATTCGAACCTGCGACCGTAGCGATCGCTGGGATCCAGAGTGTAACGCCTATAACCGCACGGCCAATCGGGCCGGCGAAAATGAGGAAGTGCTCATAACTGCGCATCACGGGAAACATAACGGCAAAAAATTCCTAGAGCGCACATCGAAGAGGAGTTGGGCGTCTAATGACTTTCTCCCATTTATGTCTTGTGAAATGACCAAGACGACATAATCAGAGAAATTAGAGCTCATACGAAGGCTTATCGACTGTCCTTCTTCCCAAGCATCATTCGTGAATGGCACAGGTAAGGGATACTGTTACCAGGAGTACCTTCCACCATACAACGTAAGGAACGTGTGGAAATAGATGCAGAAAAAAATATTTACCGGCGCTCAAATTGACGTCTCATTCCTGACTGCTGGAAAGCGTTCGACATACCCAAAAATTGTCAAGAAATGAATAGAATATGACCGAATATGTGATTGGATTGAGGTACTCCTAACAAACAGCACGGGGCATGTCCTAACAGGGAACTTCAAAATACACTCCTGGAAATGGAAAAAAGGACACATTGACACCGGTGTGTCAGACCCACCGTACTTGCTCCGGACACTGCGAGAGGGCTGTACAAGCAATGATCACACGCACGGCACAGCGCACACACCAGGAACCGCGGTGTTGGCCGTCGAATGGCGCTAGCTGCGCAGCATTTGTGCACCGCCGCCGTCACTGTCAGCCAGTTTGCCGTGACATACGGAGCTCCATCGCAGTCTTTAACACTGGTAGCATGCCGCGACAGCGAGGACGTGAACCGTATGTGCAGTTGACGGACTTTGAGCGAGGGCGTATAGTGGGCATGCGGGAGGCCGGGTGGACGTACCGCCGAATTGCTCAACACGTGGGGCGTGAGGTCTCCACAGTACATCGATGTTGTCCCCAGTGGTCGGCGGAAGGTGCACGTGCCCGTCGACCTGAGACCGGACCGCAGCGACGCACGGAAGCACGCCAAGACCGTAGGATCCTACGCAGTGCCGTAGGGGACTGCACCGCCACTTCCCAGCAAATTAGGGACACTGTTGCTCCTGGGGTATCGGCGAGGACCATTCGCAACCGTCTCCATGAAGCTGGGCTACGGTCCCGTACACCGTTAGGCCGTCTTCCGCTCACGCCCCAACATCGTGCAGTTCGCCTCCAGTGGTGTAGCGACAGGCGTGAATGGAGGGACGAATGGAGACGTGTCGTCTTCAGCGATGAGAGTCGCTTCTGCCTTGGTGCCAATGATGGTCGTATGCGTGTTTGGCGCCGTGCAGGTGAGCGCCACAATCAGGACTGCATACGACTGAGGCACACAGGGCCAACACCCGGCATCATGTTGTGGGGAGCGATCTCCTACACTGGCCGTACACCTCTGGTGATCGTCGAGGGGACACTGAATAGTGCACGGTACATCCAAACCGCCATCGAACCCATCGTTCTACCATTCCTATACCGGCAAGGGAACTTGCTGTTCCAACAGGACAATGCACGTCCGCATGTATCCCGTGCCACCCAACGTGCTCTAGAAGGTGTAAGTCAACTACCCTGGCCAGCAAGATCTCCGGATCTGTCCCCCATTGAGCATGTTTGGGACTGGATGAAGCGTCGTCTCACGCGGTCTGCACGTCCAGCACGAACGCTGGTCCAACTGAGGCGCCAGGTGGAAATGGCATGGCAAGCCGTTCCACAGGACTACATCCAGCATCTCTACGATCGTCTCCATGGGAGAATAGCAGCCTGCATTGCTGCGAAAGGTGGATATACACTGTACTAGTGCCGACATTGTGTATGCTCTGTTGCCTGTGTCTATGTGCCTTTGGTTCTGTCAGTGTGATCGTGTGATGTATCTGACCCCAGGAATGTGTCAATAAATTTTCCTCTTCCTGGGACAATGAATTCACGGTGTTTTTATTTCAATTTCCAGGAGTGTATCATTGTGCGCAATCCATGGGAGTGATATAGGCTCATTACTGTTCCCAGTATGTAGAACTGATCTGGTCAATAACGTCGCAGCCGGCCCGAGTGGCCGAGCGGTTGTAGGCGCATCAGTGTAGAACCGCGCGACCACTACGGTAGCAGGTTCGAATCCTGCCTCGGTCATGTATGTGCGTGATGTCCTTAGGTTAGTTATGTTTAAGTAGTTCTAAGTTCTAGGGGACTGATGACCTCAGATGTTAAGTCCCGTAGTGCTCAGAGCCATTTGAACCATTTTTGAATAACGTCGAAGGTTCTTGAGGCTGTCCACGGATCTTCTAGCGGACTGATGACCTCAGATGATAAGTCCCTTAGTGCTCAGAGCCATTTGAACCATTTTTGAATAACATCGCAAGCATCTTGAGGCTGTCCACGGATCAAGTTGTTACGTATAGAGAAGTCGCAACGCTAGATGACTTTAACGAAGAAATCTTCTCCAGAAAGACTTACAGAGGTTCTACACTTGGTGAACGGCTTAACATTTGACCCTTAACATAAACAAATGTAACTTATTACACATAAATAGACAGAAAGAACGATTATTGTTTCATTACGCGATTGGAGAAAAATTACTGGAAATAATCGAATCCGTTAAATATCTAGGAAGGAGCAAACGCAACGACTTTAAGTGAACGTAACCATAGGAAAGGATTATGCCAAACTTAAATTCATCGTTAGAAAATCCCACAAACTACATTTCACCAGCGAAGGACGTACGTTACAGAACCATTGTTTGACACATATTTGACTACTACTACTCTTTAGGTTCCTTACCATGTAGTGTTGACGAAGGAAACTGAAAAATTGAAAGAACAGATCTGCGTTTCTTCATTGGTGCCTTTTTGAAGGAAAGCGCCACGGAAGTGCTAATGTAACTCCAGTGGCAAACGCTACAAGGGGAACATTCAGCATTCCTGTGACGTTCGTAGAAAAATCAATATGCCACATCCTTCTACACACAACTCGCGAAAAGACTGTGAGTGTAAAAGTAAGATTCGAACTCGTACGGAGGCTTGTCAACGCTCATTCTCTCCGCACCTGATTCGCTGCTGGAACAGGAAGAAAGAGGGCAAGTATCAGCGGTACACGAAGTAACCTCCACCGTACACCATGTAATGATTTGCGAGTCATAGATATAGATGTAAATAGCTATCACGCTTTTTGCCGCTACTTCCCTATGTGAGCATCCCGCGCAAGGATGCTGTCATGAGGAACGTCATCGGATAATTTGGCTGAGTGAATTTTATGTTGTACATGGTGTCACACGAGGAACGCTCAATATGCACGGTTACGACAGTAACTATCGCCTGAAGCAAAGACGTTTAGTAAACACGTACTCTAAAATACATATCTGAAGAGCTATCATCACTACTTCATATTCAATACTGTCAAGTAAATTTCTTCCAGTGCAAAATCTTTGCTTTCAATATTTTACGAGGTTGTAGTATTGGCCAAAACAAGGAAAAATGTTCACTAAACATGGGTTGTAATGCGCATATTTTAAGAGCTGTGAGCACTTGCTCATCTTCGCTACGGCAAACACATCTCTTCTGCTGAACAAATGCCCGTGGCTCCTAAGGTATCATTTTGGAGTCCATTTTTGTTAGACATTTTTTCGTGTCTTGGTCATTGCTGCCTCCTCCCATAGTAAGGAAAGCAAAGAGGATGCAATAGTAGGTATTTATGTAGAAGTGTGGAAAATGAGGAAGTCCAAATGGCTCTGAGCACTATGCGACTTAACTTCTGAGGTCATCAGTCGCCTAGAACTTAGAACTACTTAAACCTAACTAACCTAAGGACATCACACACATCCATGCCCGAGGCAGGATTCGAACCTGCGACCGTAGCGATCGCTGGGATCCAGAGTGTAACGCCTATAACCGCACGGCCAATCGGGCCGGCGAAAATGAGGAAGTGCTCATAACTGTTAAGGTATGCATTTTAGAGCCCATATTTACGAGAGGTTTTTTGTTTACAGTAATCGTTGGTGTCATACCCCGGAATATTGACCAGTGTGCCTGGGACACCTTGTATTGTTGTGAACTGAACACGGAATACATTGAAACACTCAGCAATCAGTTGCTTAAAAGAAATTTAATTTCATTTGCCGGTTTCGGGCACTTAGTGCCCTTCTTCAGAAGGTCATAACTATAGCATTATTTACTAGTTAACACTAAGATGCATGCAGAATACCGTTGTGGTCTTGTGGTTCACAGTACCTGTAGAAAAATGGCATAAAAATCCAAACAGTCCGCAGCTCGTGGTCGTGCGGTAGCGGTCTCGTTTCCCGCGCCCGGGTTCCCGGGTTCGATTCCCGGCGGAGTCAGAGATTTTCTCTGCCTCGTGATGACTGGGTGTTCTGTGTTGTTCTTAGGTTAGTTAGGTTTAAGTAGTTCTAAGTTCTATGGGACTGCCGAGCCAAAACCAAACAAGTGCCGACAGTATACCAGAACTTGCACGATGTCTGACCTTGATATCTGACTTATTTATACTATTTTTGTAGAGCCTCTATGAACCACATGAGCATAGCAATATGCTGCATGTATCTTATTGTTGACAGTTGACAGCTGAAATGCCAGAAACAGGTTAAGGACAGTGAATTTCTTTTATACAGCTGGTTGATGATTATTTTGATATATTCAAGTAAAATTGCTAAATAAAATACTGAACACCGAATAGCTTAGCTTTGAGTTTCTTCGGTTAGTTTTAAAGTGAAACTTCCTGCCCAGATTAAAACTTTGTGCCGGATCGGGACTCGAACCAGCGACCAACACCTTTCGTGAGCAAGTGTGGTGCCTACTGAGATATCTGAGCACGACTTATAATCCCTCACAGATTTACCTCTACTTATATCTGTGATGACTTTCCATGTACTACGAACCCAGGTTAATAGTACATAGAACAATTTAAATTCAGCAATTTCAGTTCACTATAGATATATGGAAATAGAAATTCGGGAATCTGTTGATATCTCACTTAAGATAATGGTATGGTTTGTTGTAATACTTGCATATTAACTTCCAGATGTATTGTTAAGTATAATTTGAATTGTACAGCTAATGCTTTAATATCGTTCTTTGTGCATAAGTTCTCAGACATTATGAGATTATTAAATGAAATATTTGTTCTTCCAACGATGTATTCACTGTAAAAACTTCTCATATCCCACAAATGACCAGTTTCGATTTTACTTTCATTTTCAAATACACCATCACACGCGCGATTATAAGATCAATCATGTTTTTTTGACAGTGTTTGTAAGGCGCTCAAGGTGGGACGTGACCGCTGCAGCAGCACGTAGTAGCTAAGTGAAATCAAGATGATTATTGTTGTAATTTTTAGCCGCGCGGAGTGGCCTCGCTGTTTTGAGGCGCCATGTCATGAACTGCGCGGCCGCTCCCGCTGGAGGTTCGAGTCCTCCCTCGGGCATGGGTGTGTGTGTGTGTGTGTGTGTGTTGTTCTTAGCATACGTTAGTTTAAGTACGTTTAAGTCTAGGGACCGATGACTTCAGCAGTTTGGTCTCTTAGGAATTCACACACATTTGAACATTTTGAACATTTTTGAAACTCAGTAATGTGGAAATGTTACTAAAAGCTTGTGATGTTTCTGTCGGAGGGGTCCACAAGCCACTTTGAATCTCAGCCAGGGAAAGTGGTGATGATTCGGACAAAGACACTACAGGCACCTTCCGGAAAGCCATTGCAAATTCAGGGCCGAGGAAGCCGCCTCAAGGCTTGTTATTGCTCTATACTCCACATTATGCGATATGTGCAGCACATGGCCAGCAATTTTTAATAGATCAGCTTTATAACAAGAAAATTTATGACTCAACTAAGAAGAAAAGTGCAGTTCTAAGCGAAACTAAACGTTACTTACACGGGAATGCTTTTGGAAAGGAACAGTCTTGAGAAGAGTGTGTTTCTTTCAGTGTAGTGGTAAAGAGAATATTATGCAAAGGAAACGAAAACTGCTAACAAACAACCCAACTGTCAAGATAAAGAGTGAATTATCAGACATATCTATACACTCATAGTAAATGTTATGTAACGTTAGTGGAAGGTAATGCTTCTAGTGATGAGAATTAAGGTGAAGTACTGTCCACAAGCAGATCAACACTCCGGTCCAGAACACAACAACTTTCTTCTGGTAGCGTCAGTACTTGTGGGCCCAAGTCTAGCTCGGGCTACCTTCTTTGATACATTAACTACTACTCTAGGTGTACCTACCTGCTACTCAGGCACAAGCACTCGGCACCTGCACACTGCCAGTTAAAGGCAAAGTACTCTCTGCTAAGGGCTTTTATTAAATCAGTTCGATGAAATTCTGCCTACCAATAAATCGTTTGGGTCAACGCCATCAGCAGAACTCAGGAACGCGACTATGAGATTTTTATTAATTTAATTCATATAGTCATGCTTTTTAGTTGTAATATATGATGGAAGTACTCTCTAAGACGAAAAAAAATAACCACGCGCCACAAATAAATTATCCGAATTGAATGGAAATCGATAATTTTGATGTACATTTACCGAAAAACCAATAAGTACAATTTCAGAAAAATTGGACGGTTTCTGCATATGAAAAAGCTTCACAAAATGTACAAGTAAGTCATGCGTTGGTCCCCCTCTGGCCGTTATGCATATAGTTATTCAGCTTTGCATTTATTGATAGAGTTGGATGTCCCTCTGAAGGACATCGTACCAAATTCTGTCCAATTGGAGCGTTAGATCGTCAAATTTCCGAGCTTTCTGCATATAATGCTCCAGATATTCTCAGTTTGGTAGAGATCCAGCGAGCCGGCCGCTTGAACGAGCGGTTCTAGGCGCTTCAATCCGGAACCGCGCTGCTGCTACGGTCACAGGTTCGAATCCTGCCTCGGACATGGATGTGTGTGATGTCCTTAGGTTAGTTAGGTTTAAGTTGTTCTAAGTCTAGGGGACTGATGAAATCACATGTTAAGTTCCATAGTGCTTAGAGCCATTTGAACCATTTTGTAAGCTCCGGCGATCCTGCTGGCCAATATAGGGTTTGGCAACGATGAAGATAAGCAGTAGAGAGCTTCGCCGTACGCAGGTGGGCATTATCTTGCTGAAATGTAAGCCCAGGATGGCTCGCCATGAAGGTCAACAAAACGGGACCTATAATTTGGTCGGCATACCGCTGCGCTGTAAGCACATCGCAGATGACAACCAAAGGGATCCTGCTATGACATGAAATGGCACCTCGTCACTTCTGGCTGTCGTGTCGTATGGCGATAGTTAGGCTGGTATCTCTTGGTATCCCACCGCTCTCTGGGCAGCTCAAGACACTCCTTCGCTGGCCATCGGAGCTCAGTTCAAAGTGGGACTCATCACTGAAGACAATTCTACTCCATGCAGTGAGATTCCAGGTCGAATGTGCACGCCACCACTGCAAACGGCTTGTTGGTGTACAGAAGTCAATCGTAGTCGTCGCAAGTGGCTCAGCCCCCTTTTGTGAGGTGCCTATTAATGGTCGTTGCTGTCACTGCAGCTCCAGTCGGATCAGTAATAATATTGAGTCTGGGACTCTGAGTGCCTCTCACGCGATTACTCGGCCCTCACGTTCAGTCGTCTCTCTAGGCCGACCGATTTCTTCCTGATGCTGTCTTCGGCAGTCTTCACCCATTCCCATCGTCTGTAATTGCACTGTTCCCATTCAACCGTCGAACGATTCGCCAATTACTTCAACCGGCTTCTTTCAGCCCAACTGCACGTATTCTCTTAAGTATTGACATCTGCAAACATTGTTCAGGCGACTGTCTGCGAGGCTTAGTTACTGTCCTACTCAGGACACGGAATGAATCTCGTAAGAACTTCATGCTCTGGTATCGACATGTCCCCTGTTTGCTGTCCCTATTATTCCGTAGAAATATGGGAACACGTGAGGCAATACTGGCCCTACGACTTATCTTAGAATCTAGATTAAGGAAAGGCAAACCTACGTTTGTAGCAGTTGTAGACTTAGAGAAAGCTTTTGACAATGTTGACTGGAATACTCTCTTTCAAATTTTGGAGGTGGCAGGGGCGAAATAGAGGGAGCGAAAGGCTATTTACAGTTTGTACAGAAACCAGATGGCAGTTATAAGAGTCGAGGGACACGAGAGGAAGCAGTGGTTGGGAAGGGAGTGAGACAGGGTTGTAGCCTCTCCCCGATGTTATTCAATCTGTGAAGAAAACAAAAGAAAAATTCGGAGTAGGTATTAAAATCCATGGAGAGGAAATAAAAACTTTGAGGTTCGCCGATGACATTGTAATTCTGTCAGAGACAACAAAGGACTTGGAAGAGCAGTTGAACGGAATGGATAGTGTCTTGAAAGTAGGATATAAGATGAACATCAACGAAATCAAAACGAGGATAATGGAATGTAGTCGAATTACGTCTAGTGATGCTGAGGGAATTCGATTAGGAAATGAGACGCTTAATGCAGTAAAGGAGTTTTGCTATTTGGAGAGCAAAATAGCTGATGATGGTCGAAATAGAGAGGATGCAAAATGTGCACTTGCAATGGCAAGGAAAGCGTTTCTGAAGAAGAGAAATTAATTAACAACGAGTATAGATTTAAGTGTCAGGAAGTCGTTTCTGAAAGTATTTGTATGGAGTGTAGCCATGTATGGAAGTGAAACATGGACAATAAATGGTTTGGACAAGAAGAGAATAGAAGCTCTCGAAATGTGGTGCTACAGAAGAATGCTGAAGATTAGATGGATAGATCACATAACTAATGAGGAGGTATTGAATAGGATTGGGGAGAAGAGATGTCTGTGGCACAACTTATGAAGAAGAAGGGATCGGTTGGTAGGACATGTTCTGAGGCATCAAGGGATCACCAATTTAGTATTGGAGGGCAGCGTGGAGGGTAAATATCGTAGAGGGAGACCAAGAAATGAATACACTAAGCAGATTCAGAAGGATGTAGATTGCAGTAGTTAATGGGAGATGAAGAAGCTTGCACAGGATAGAGTAGCATGGAGTGCTGCATCAAACCAGTCTCAGGGCTGAAGACCACAACAACAACGTGGATATAACAAACCACTCAGGCTCTGCCATTGTTACTGACGCAAGTGTCAACGTGTTATATGCGTTTTAAGTCCAAGCTTGTAATTATAGTGTCAATTACTCTAAATTTGTGTTTGCTTTGGTAGTTGGACCACCTTAATCTCCGACGTGTCATTGTGTGGACAGAATAGTCGAGGCCTACGTTAACACATTAACTATATTCCCCCCTTCTAATATTCAAACTCAGTTTTAAAGTAGCCCTTGGTACATTTTCAGTGCGACTGACGTCCGGAAATTTCTTAGCAAACTTCACCTCTCAAATCACACATCGCTCGCACAAAGCTTCGTTGTTCCGCAATGGTCCGCGGCACTTTCGAAACGGGAAAGGGAGCCACGCAGGTATATGTTGCTTCCCCTTACCAAGCTGATGGTTAACAATTTTTATGTGTGCAAGAGCGTACGTCATGAGCCAACCACATCTGACTTTTAAACAAACTGCATTCCAAACCAAATTGCAATCAATCATCATATTTTAATAACAAATGTGTAATAATATTTTCTGACATCAGATAGTGCATGGTTTTTTATCTATTCGTGTGCATTTTAACTGAGGTGGAATCTTGGAACTAGCCCAAAATTTTCCTAAACGAGTTCAGGAAACCATCTAAAAACTATACTCATGCTGGCCGGTCTACCAGCCCAGGGTCGTTAATTCGCTGCACGCATTCGATTCCAATCTGGAGCATCTCTCTGTCTTGCAAGCTAGCACGCTGCGTGTTACGCTATACGAGAAGGTCATTGCACATAGTTAACACATGTAATTAATATTTTTTCAATTGGAGTCTACATCTACATCTACATTTCTACTCCGCAAGCCCCCCAACGGAGTGGCGGAGGGCACTTTACGTGCCACTGTCATTACCTCCCTTTCCTGTTCCAGTCCCGTATGGTTCGCGGCAAGAACGACTGCCGGAAAGCCTCCGTGCGCGCTCGAATCTCTCTAATTTTACATTCGTGATCTTCTTGGGAGGTATAAGTAGGGGGAAGCAATATATTCGATACCTCATCCAGAAACGCACTCTCTCGAAACCTGGACAGCAAGCTACACCGCAATGCAGAGCGCCTCTCTTGCAGAGTCTGCCACTTGAGTTTGCTAAACAATAACCCTGTGACGAAACGCGCCGCTCTTCTTTGGATCTTCTCTGTCTCCTCCGTCAACCCGACCTAGTACGGATCCCACACTGATGAGCAACACTCAAGTACAAGTCGAACGAGTGTTTTGTAAGCCACCTCCTTTGTTGATGGACTACATTTTCTAAGAACTACATTTTCTAAGGACTCTCCCAATGAATCTTAACCTGGTACCCACCTTACCAACAATTAATTTTATATTATCAGTCCACTTCAAATCGTTCCGCACGCACACTCTCAGATTTTTACAGAAGTAACTGCTACCAGTGTTTCTTCCGCTATCATATAATCATACAATAAAGGATCCTTCTTTCTACGTATTCGCAATACATTACATTTGTCTATGTTAAGGGTCAGTTGCCACTGCCTGCACCAAGTGCCTATCCGCTGCACACCTTCCTGCATTTCGCTGCAATTTTCTAATGCTGCAACTTCTCTGTATACTACAGCATCATCCGCGAAAAGCCGCATGGAACTTCCGACACTATCTACTAGGTCATTTATATATATTGTGAAAAGCAATGGTCCCATAACACTCCCCTGTGGCACGCCAGAGGTTACTTTGACGTCTGTAGACGTCTCTCCTTTGAGAACAACATGCTGTGTTCTGTTTGCTAAAAGTCTTCAATCCAGCCACACAGCTGGTCTGATATTCCGTAGGCTCTTACTTTGTTTATCAGGCAACAGTGCGGAACTGTATCGAACGCCTTCCGGAAGTCAAGGAAAATGGCATCTACCTGGGAGCCTGTATCTAATATTTTCTGGGTCTCATGAACAAATAAAGCGAGTTGTGTTCCACACGATCGCTGTTTCCTGAATCCATGTTGATTCCTACAGAGTAGAATCTGGGTTTCCAGAAACGAGCAAAAAACATGTTCCAAAATTCTACAACAGCTCGACGTCAGAGATATAGGTCTATAGTTTTATGCATGTGCTCGACGACCCTTCTTGAAGACTGGGACTACCTGTGCTTTTCCAATCATTTGGAACCTTCCGTTCCTCTAGAGACTTGCGGTACACGGCTGTTAGAAGGGGGGCAAGTTCTTTCGCGTACTCTGTGTAGAATCGAATTGGCATCCCGTTAGGTCCATCACCATTTGCATGAGCTCATCAAAACGTGGGACTTAACAATAAATTTCTTCATTACAGGCTCTTCTCCTTTTTTGTAATTAAATCTCGCAAACTGTTACTTGGCCGACTTCTGATCCATAACAGTTGTTGCAATATCCGTCAAGTCCTGGAGGGCAGAGAATAAGACGGAGCGACGGGATGGGTGGAGAGCGGCAGGTACATCACTCAGTCAAAATATGAGGTCGCTGACTACCGACCTCAAGGAACCTCTCTGTACATGCGGACACAACGACGCGTACCACGGCCAGCGGTCAGTACTCACACATACGTTACAACAGTGAAACGACCGAACTGCTGCGCTCCTTAGTACTCATAGTTATCATCTTCATCGTTATTATCATAGCTCTGCCCTAAAGTAGGTCTTCACTTGCAGCTGTCAATGCAGACCCATCGTTTGCTACCCTCTTCGTTTTGTCATAATTTTTTTCTATCATTATGCTATCCATCAATTGGAGTCTTCTGCAATCTTCACTCTTCCTTCCACAGCGTCCATCGGTAAACTGTCTCTTCACATCCAGTGTCGAAGCCAAATGTTCCAATGTGTGTGAAATCTTATGGGACTTAACTGCTAAGGTCATCAGTCCCTAAGCTCACACACTAGTGAACCTAAATTATCCTAAGGACAAACACACACCCATGCCCGAGGGAGGACTCCAACCTCCGCCGGGACCAGCCGCACAGTCCATGACTGCGGCGCCTCAGACCGCTCTGCTAATCCCGCGCAGTGCCCAGGTCAACTGTGTTTCCTCTTCCTGATTACCTAAGTAATAAGGATTAGCAATTTATCTCCCGGTTATCACACAAGATCTCTCATTAACTGTCGTTCAACAAATTGTAAATCGGAGACATTAAGTCTGTTTACGGAATTTATTTGTCCTCGAAATCTTACCTCCCCCTCTCGTTCACCGCGGATCATTTCAAGCAAATCCTTCACTTCAGCTTCTATTTCAGCTTCCAGTTGTTTAGAACGACGTCCAAAGCCGAAATCGCGCAGATACCGAAGGCTAAAGCGGCGTTGTTCCTTCCACAGTTCTCCATCTACGAAGAACACTCCTGTAAAAGTACAGACAAGATTGTTTTCACACTTTTTTGTAACTACATTAACAATCAAAACATTATAACCACAGTCCACCCCGAAACTGAATGTCAGTTAGTTAGTTAGTTACGTGTTTCATTCATCAGTCTCACGGAAACCGTTATGATGTGGGACGTATCAAGTGCTTTTTTTTTTACCTACCCCATTCCCTTAAATGGCACAAAATGCCTATATTACACCTATAGATTTATTTATTGTTATTCAAGAATTCATCTATGGTATAGAAGGAGTTGTCAGGGAGAAATGATTTCAATTTATTTTTTATTTCATCTGGTAATTTTGTCGAAAAGTCTTACAGCAGCAGCATAAAGATAGGTTAAGTAGAGGATAGTGTACGTCTTTCTTTCTTCTGGCATTATAACCATGAATGTCAGTGTTGTTTTTAAACTGTTGCTGAGAATAAATTACATTGCTGAGTAAATGTAGTGTGAGGTTGTTGTAAGAATTCCTAACCATTTGTTGCAAGAATTCTTAACCATTTCAGCAGATGCCTACAAGATGTGTGAATATGAGGCCCACGCATTATTCAAATCACTGTCTTTTGAGCAGTGAATACTTTTTGCCTTAGCGTTGAGTTAAACCAAAACGTTATTCTGCATGACATCAGAGAGTGAAAGTATGCAACGTATGTTAGCTTGCTAATTTCTATATCCTCAAAATTAGAAATTATTCTGATTGCAAAAGTTACTGAACCTAGTCGCTTTAGGAGATCCAAAATATGAATTCTCCGATTAAGATTCTCATCTATATGTACACTCAAAAACTTAGAGTGCTCTATCCTGGCTACTGACTTCTGTTGATGTGTTAGATTTATTGAAGGAACAATACTCCCTGCAGTTGAAAATTGTATGTATGGTGTTTTTTCAAAGTTTGGAGCTAGTCGATTCGCAGAAATCCAATCAATAGCTTTTCCAAAGACATTATTAGTATCATTTTCTATTGGAGTTTCTTTTACTGGATTAATAATGAGGCTTGTATCATCAGCAAACAGCGTCACTTTAGCTCCTTGTTTCAGATAAGAAGGGAGGTCATTCACATATATCAAGAATAGAACACCCATGATTTCCTTAAATCACTTAATCCGTATAAAGAACCTTTTCGCTTCCTGTTCTGTAGATATGACTTAAACCACTCATATGCTGTTCCATTTATACCATAGAACTGTAATTTCTGTAACATAATGTCAGGGTTCACACAGTCAAAAGCTTTGGATAAGTCAGAGAAAATTCGTATTGGTGACATTTTACTATTTAAGGACTCTAGTATGTGGGCAGTGAAATTGCATGTTGCTATTTCAGTAGAACAGCACTTTGAAATACAAACTGTGATTTACTAAGTATCCAATTACTGTTGAGATGACTAACCACCCTTGAGTACATTACTTTCCCAAGGATTTTTGAAAATGCTGTAAGCAAGGATACTGTCAGTAATTATTGACATCTGTGGTGTCTCCTTCTTTGTAGAGAGGCTTGACAATGGCATATTTTAACATTTCTGAGAAAATACCTTGATTTAGTGACGCATTACAGATGAGACTCAGAAAATCAGCTGTAACTCCTCCACCTTGTTTTAATATCTTGTTAGAGATGTCATCTACTCCAACAGAACATTTATTTTTGAAAGATTTAATGAGTTTCCTTACTTCACGAGAGGTTGTTAGATGAAAATTAATCCGACAAAGATTTGTTAAAACTGACGGTCCGACGTACTGCTTTGCTTTTTCCTTCGAACTACACTACTTTTTTCACCTATACCTAAGAAATGGTTGTCAAATACTTTAGATACTTGTGTACTGCTGGTTATTATCGTCTCATTCTCTTTAATAGTAATACTACCTACCCCAGTTGTTACCTTTCCTATCTCTTTTCTCACAACATTCCATATTGATGTGTTTTTATTGCCTGAGTTGTTACTTTCACCTCTAATATACGTTTTTTTTATTTTCTGACAACTTTTCTCAGTGTGTTACAATAATTTTTATCAACTAAAACTACTTCTGGATCTTTACTAATACTTGCTATCTATACTAATACTTGCTATCTAATTCAATTTTCTTTCTCTTTCGGAAGACTTTTTAATATCTCTAGTAATCCTAGATTTTTTGAAAACTGTTTGATGTTACATTTTATAATTTTTTTGGGTTAACAATGTTCAAAAAGGGATATAAATTTATCAAGAAATGTGTTGCATTTATCATTAGCATTTGGCTCATTATATATATCTCCCCAATTAACATTTCTTGAACTTTCTCTGAAGTGCTTTGTAGATACAGGGTTGATCAGCCTTACACGTTTACTTAAAGGTTTCTGAACTGCACACCGTGCTAGGTTTTGTAAGTTAATCAATTGTACATCATGGTCTGATAGTCCATTTATCACAGGGAAGGCATGTGTTAGCTTTAGATGCTCTTGCTGCACAAATGCATTATCTGTCAGTGTACTACTGTCTTGACTTATACATGTAGAGAAGTTGACCACTGATTCTAAGTTACATGTCATTAATAACAGATCTAGTTCACTTTTACTGTCAGAATTGCTTAGAAAGTTTACATTGAAATCACCGCAGTTTAATAAGTTCTTCTTTTTGTCTGACAGATAGCATAATAGGGAATCAAACTATTAAATAGATAGCACCCAATCTCCTAATGGGGATCTGTACACTGTTGCTAATATCAACACTGCGTTATCTAGCTGTAGTCCACATGCACAAACTTCAAAATGCTGATGGACACAAAATTTACTTACTTCTACAGTTTTGTATTTATACCATTGTTTTGTGTAAATGGCAACTCGTCCTTTATGCATGCTAGATCTTCAAGTGTAAGATGCTAAATTATAACCATTTATACTGTCAATTTCCATCTCCACAGTCACATAGTGTTCAGACGGACAAAGTATGTCAATCCAATTCTTATTTTTGAGATAATCGAAATACATCTTATTTCTTTTTTATTCTCTCTGTTATTTTGATGAAGTAAATTGATACTACCCTTAGCTTTATCCCTGTTTAGTACACATGAAGCTTCTTTTATTCCATTTTTCTTGATTGTTGTCTGTCTGGACTTTGGCTTTAACCTAAAAGCCTGTCTTCCTGGTTCCATTAACCACAGGGATCATCTCTTGTGTGACTGTGCCCCCCCCCCCCCCCCCTTATATTATCTGTGACATGGTGGCATCACGGGTACGTTACGCGGCAAGGAAAATATATTTAACAGGGATGGGGATCATTCTAGTAACCATATGGACCTCAGGAGGGGAAATCCACTGACATCAGGGACTTCGACAAACGGGAGTATGTTATGATCCGGCCTCTGAGAAAGAGCACCTAGGGAACAGTAAAGATAGTAGGATGTTCACAAGCTACTGTCGTGAGTGTCTGTGGAAAGTGGATGAAGGACTAGTGCTCTTCTACCGATGTACAACCGAAGAAGCTAACAGCGAGTAAGTGACAAGATTTTGGGTGTCCACACATCATTAGAGATCGTGGAGCATGGAGGCTTCCTCGCTCTGTAAAGCTGGACAGGCAGCTATCTGAGGAAAATCTGACGACAGAATACAGTACTAGCGCAGGCCCAGTGTTTCAGCTCACCCCGTTCACTGTACACTGTTGAACATGGAGCTCCACATCAGACGACTCACATGTGTTCCCAAAACGACCCAACGACATCGTCGATTGCCGTTCCATTGGACACGGGATCGTCGAAATTGGACAGTGGATCAATGGAAACGTTCTGCAGTATTACGCGTATTCTTTGCTGGACGTTCGCCTGCGCTAGTAATCGAAGGCACCACGGAATGTGTGGGCTACGAGAAAATTATTGCGGATCACCTGGATGCCTTTCTGCTTGTCTTCCTCAGCGGTGATGGCATCCTATTGCAGAATAACAAGCCGTAACCCAGCAACAGTAACTTCAGAAGCATGATAAGGAACTCACATAGAGGTTTGGCCACCAAAATTGTCTGATCTGAACCCGATAGAACACATCTGACACGCTTGGCTGCAATTATGGTACGGTAGAGAAAATAGATAGATTTTCGAATGCGAACAAATTAATGGAAAACAGATCTATGGTGGAAAACACTAGTTCCAATTTTTGCCACCAGATGCAAATCTGGCGCTGTACAGCATCTCTTCTGCTTCTCTGGTGCTCCTACTGGACAAACTATGTACGCGGCGGTTAATAACAAAATCAACATTATGACTTTCTCATTTGTTTGACCTTTTCTGCCCATGTGCTACTCCTAATCCATTATATATGAAAACATTTGTATACATCTTTCTTGCATTCAAAGCACCAGATTTGCACCTGGTGGCCAAAATAGGAATTATTTTTTTAGAGTAAATAGATTCTACATTAATGCATTAGAATATCCACCAAGTTTTTCTGACATCCGATAATTACACCCCACATTGGATCCCTCCGAGTAGCCGCACTTTAATTACAACCACCCGAAACCTTCGGGAACCTACCAAGGAGTTGGCGAATGCGTGTCAGGTAGAATCGCTGCTGTATTTTGATCCAAAGGTGAGCCAGCTGATGGACTAAAATGCTGTTAAGCAAGTAGTTATAATTTTTTGACATCAGTGTACAAATTAAAATGCAAAAGTTCAAAAATTGTTCAAATGTGTGTGAAATCTTATGGGGCTTGACTGCTAAGGTCACCAGTCCGTGCGCTTACACACTACTTAAGCTAAATTATCCTAAGGACAAACACACACACCCATGCCCGAGGGAGGACACGAACCTCCGCCTGGACCAGCCGCACAGTCCATGACTGCAGCGCCTAAGACCGCTCGGCTAATCCTGCGTGGCGATGTACAAGTGCAACCAATAAGTTCCGACACGTGATTTGATGTAACAATTAATTTAGGGTCAATTTCTTGCAGAAATTAATTTATAAATGTAGTCGTTTCACCCAGTGTTCGTTTCGTATTCTCTGTGAATCACTTTGATTTATACGCAGTGTAGAGGGCAGCAAAACCTACCGAGGTCCTTGCCGTAGGCCCGGTCCCTGATGGCGACGTTGCTGGCGCGCCCCTGCATGTGTGGGTTGGCCAGCACCTCCTTGGCCGCGTCGTAGTCGCAAGCCACCACGGTCGGGTACGACCCGAAGTAGATGCCGAGCAGCTTGGTGTGGTAGCGCCGCGCCATGGCGTCCAGCGCCCGGTACGGGAACTTGAAGTTTTCCAACCGCAGCTGCAGGTAATTTCCCCATACTGGAAGCCGCCACGCTGGACCTGAAGAAGAAGACGTCAGAGAGTGCTGTTAGCCTTAATTGTCATTTCTTAACACAGGACTGAGGGAAGACAGGTGGTTGTAGGTCAGCCTGCAATTTCCGAGCGGTTAAGAGAAAATGCAGAACCACAACCTTCCAGTGAAGGTGGGTTGATTGCTTGTATCAGCGCCAACCTCCGTCATACAGCAGCTACGAGAGGCCCGGATTTTGGGATTTGTTAGGATGCTCGCAGCAGGATACTCAAGGATGTCAGAGGTCTGATTAACGCTATTAATTGCTATCAGACTAACTACTGCACAGATAGTTAATTTAAACATTAGAAAAAGCAAAAGATATAACTGATAACACAACGAAAGCCTGTCTTAATGGTGAGAGCTAACAGAAATAGCAGTCACTAACTGTTCTGCAAAGTACGAACTATGAGAGTGGCTCTCCAAGTGAGAAAAACAGACTTATCCGGGCTTAATCGAGGCTGTCGATGAGCGAAATTGCAGGCTGACGTACAACTAACAATTCAGCTAGCTTGCTGGCTCTGCCTACCTGGCACATGCACGCTCTCTTGAAGACAACACCCACCAAGAAAACCGGAGTATACCTAAACAGAATTTCATGCTGATACATGTGAACACACTTTCATTGACGTAGAATATCCGTAATGAAAAAATCAAGTTCCTTGACCACCGACTACTGTTATCAGGAACGTACATTACAACACTTCCTTCGTCCCAGAGAGCACACGGCACCAGCTACACCCACGAGGCACGTCAGCCGACTCCTCGACTGCAAGAAGTCTCAACCGCACCAAGAAATGGTTTAACATTTAGGCCTTCTAGCCAGTCATAGTGAGGAGAAAAATCTATGCTTTTTTGTTGACCATTTCCTGCTGCCGCTTATAGTTCTTCTGTAAGGTGCTGCTTCCTGCCAGGCCTTTCAGAACTTTCTCTACAGAGAGATTGGAAAACACCGGCTACCGTGAGTAGCTTACTTGCCCTTGAAAGCATCCTAGCTGCCCGGACCACTACCCAGTTAGGAGGATTAGCGAAGACTAGGCCGTTATCTCCAGTTCGGAAAAACCTCCTTCCCTCTGCAACCAGAAACTGGCCGTGGCGAGCACAATAGCGCGAATACTAGCTCAGGCGTGGTCAGCAAATGATGCGAAATACCATCAGACAGTAAGTTAAACATTATTATGTCAGGCCACGTAACTTTCATTGAATGCTACACTACACTTCTAAATGACACACGTACATGAGACTATTTCTCGCCGGCCGCGGTGGTCTAGCGGTTCTAGGCGCGCAGTCCGAAACCGCGCGACTACTACGGTCGCAGGTTCGAATCCTGCCTCGGGCATGGATGTGTGTGATGTCCTTAGGTTAGTTAGGTTTAAGTAGTTCTAAGTTCTAGGGGACTGATGATCAAAGAAGTTAAGTCCCGTAGTGCTCAGAGCCATATTTTTTTTTACAATTTCTCAACATAGTCGCCAAGTCTCTGAAGACAACGGTCGGAAGGTTCTGCCAATCATTCAGTTCCTCGACAACATAAATCCGCTCCCCGATCACGGAGCCATTCAAGAACCACTTTGTGAACATCCTCATCTTCGGAAAATCTGCGACTGCTGCGAATGAGTTCCTCGATTGCCTGGGCCTCGTCGCCTGTGGTCAGTGTCGTCTGTGACCTAGCTCCAAACATATGTGTGCCATCTCGGTCAAATTATTACCACCTTTTTACTACGACTAAATGCGATATTGCATTTAGTCTATTTCTCGCCAGTTTCTCAGCGCATTTCAGTATGCAATTTAGACGTTTTGCCCACAAGAATAGTACTGTACCGCGTACTTAAACTATGGAATATGATTCGAGTTGTCACACGACTTCAGTCGCACGCTGTGATGCATCTTATAACTGAAACCTAGCAGAATCGTGTCCGCAGGAAACCCAAAACACACACTCTCTTGTTACGACGCGCCACTTTTGTTGTGTGATAGTCTTAGTTTGGGGAGGACATCCGTAATTCACTTTCTGAAGTCCCCTCGTACCAGTCAGACTGTGATTAGAGTTCGGAACCATGAAATTTGTAAACAATTCTCGTGCCATCTGAGCTACCCAGATTGTCACAACTTTACTACTGCCTTCCAACCACACCGCAGGTCTCCTGCATGCCTTGCTCCACAAGCGCTCATGGGAGAAATGATACCAGCGAAAACCCTGGGCTATGGCAAAGTCTGCTGTTTTCTTTTCTCAAAGTGTTGTTAGTGTAGCAAGGTGTGCATGAAAGCTCTGAGGAATTTTGAAACTACGGAAGAGTTTCTAGCAAACCAGAAGCTTGGTAGGCCGGCAATGATTCAGACTCACTCGGTAACAGATCTGTCCCGCGAGAGACCCAGTCTAGGACAACGTCATCAGGTGTCAAGAACTTTGTGAGTAAAATCTTATTTAACTTTAATGTGGGCTTATTAAAAGAACAGTCATTGAACTTGAATCAGTTTTAGAATGTATCTATGTAGTATTGGGGACTAGTTATAAGAACAGGCTAGCCTGAACGGTTAGTAGCATTAGAACTGTGGAGGATAGCTGTAGAGAATGGTTAAAAGTGCCAGGAAACGGCTGTGAGGTGTACCTAACGCACAAAGTGCATTTATTCTTTCAAAAAGATTATCACTGTTAAGTCACAGCACGTAAGCAGCTGTAGTATTCAGAAATAGAGCGCAAGGGTTGAAACTGTCCACTGTCAACAATGTAAGCTTGCTGTGTCATATAAGGCGCTCAGTCCGGAACCGCGTGACTGCTACGGTCGCAGGTTCGAATCCTGCCTCCGGCATGGATGTGTGTGACGCCCTTAGGTTAGTTAGGTTTAAGTAGTTCTAGGGGACTGATGAACACAGATGTTAAGTCCCATAGTGCTCAGAGCCATTTGAACCATTTTTGCTGTGTCATAGAGAGGTACGCATTGTATAAAACTCTGTTCCGCCTGTCCGTGAATCTAAAGAAGCTATTAAACAATACAGGAATTTTGAAAACAAACAGAGTATGTATCACTGTTGACTGTTTCATTGGTTTCATATAGAATGGAAAATTCCAAAATGTATGTGTACATATTGTTTCAATCTGAATATAAGTTACATATACAGTACATCCCTTCTAAGAGTCGTTAAGTGCATTTTCTCTGCAGTTTCAGCAGCCTTTTGCAATTTCATTTTTGCAATGCTTAGCTGGAGTCAGTGCTATTGACAAGGGATTTCAGATCGATTCCGTATTTCTGGATTTCCGGAAGGCTTTTGACACTGTACCACACAAGCGTAGTGAAATTGCGTGCTTATGGAATATCGTCTCAGTTATGTGACTGGATTTGTGATATCCTGTCTGAGATGTCACAGTTCGTAGTAATTGATGGAAAGTCATCGATCGTCACAGAAGTGATTTCTGGCGTTCCACAAGGTAGTGTTATAGGCCCTTTGCTGTTCCTTATCTATATAAACGATTTGGGAGACAATCTGAGTAGCCGTCTTCAGTTGTTTACAGATGACGCTGTCGTTTGTCGACTAATAAAGTCATCAGAAGATCAAAACAAACTACAGAAAGATTTAGAAGAAACATCGGAATGATGCCAAAAGTGTCAGTTGACCCTAAACAAGTGTGAGGTCATGCACATGATTGCTAAAAGGAACTCGTTAAACTTCGGTTACACGATAGATCAGTCTAATCTAAAAGCAGTAAATTCAACTAAATACTTAGGTATTACAAATACGAACAACTTAAATTACAAGGAACACATAGCAAATATTGTGGGGAAGACTGACCAAAGACTGCGTTTGATTGGCAAGACACTTAGAAAATGTAACAGACCTACTAAGGAGACTGCCTACACTACGCTTGTCCGTCCTCTTTTAGAATACTACTGCGCGGTGTGGGATACTTACCAGATAGGACTGACGGCGTATATCGAAAAAGTTCAAAGAAAGGCAGCACGTTTTGTATTATCGCGAAATATGGGAGAGATGTCACAGAAATGATACAGGATTTGGGCTGGAAATCATTAAAAGAAACGTGTTTATCGTTGTATCTTCTCACGAAAATGCAATCACCAACTTTCTCCTCCGAATGCGAAAATATTTTGTTGACACCGACGCACATAGGGGGAAACGGTCATCACGATAAAATAAGGGAAATCAGGGATCGTACGGAAAGATATAGGTGTTCATTCTTTCTGCGCGCCATATGAGATTGGAATAATAGAGAATTGTGAAGGTGGTTCGATTAACCCTCTGCCAGACACTTAAATGTGATTTGCAGACTATCCATGTAAATGTAGATGTAGAAATATTGCTCATACGACGCCTAACGCCGACGAAAAGCGTGGGTTTTCATCCCGTTACAAACAAATTCAGTTTTAAAGCGGAACTTTACGTGCCCATTCCATTGAGTAGTTCCAAAGTAGTCTAGCGTGCTATTCGTTTTCTCAGTGTGTGTTAACGGGGACAGTAAAACACGAAGCATAGCCAGTACTACAGCAGCAACAACACCGCCCTGGTCCGTGCTGACTGCTACCGGCTTGCAGCAGCGCTGCACAGTCGCATGATTACGTGAGGAGCAGTACTTCTCTGGTCACACTCCAGCTACACGTTGCAAGAACTAAATTGCAAATATCGGCCAAAGCATCAGATAAAATTCAGCTGACTGCTCGTAGCAGGGACATTTGATGTATGTAACATAACAGTATAGGGTGTTTTGAAATTCCCGTTGTACGCTTCTAGGACTTAATATTTTAAATGGGAACCCGTGTGCGGAATCTTACAGTTCCCGTTTTACAACGGTTTCAATTCAGATGTTTAACTCATCCACTTCTGCTTGAAGATTTGTATTAGGCATGACGCAGCGCAATTATTAGGTAACAATTATAAAGGAAATATAACGTAACAGCTATTTATGATTTAAGCATATTTATTTGTATCAACACTTAAACACTGCATGTCTACATCACTCCAGACCAAAATATTAGCCAGATACTGCATGTACAGAACAGTAATGATCCCTCACAACATCGGCTTGATGTGGCAACCACCTACGTTGTTATACTGTATCTACAAAGCATGTTCTGGTACGCACTCTCCATCCCACCTGGTGTCTCTTCAGTTCCTAGAGCAGCGGACAGAACTCATTCCAGCAGATCTCTCACTGTCTCTACAGGAGTCTCTAAATTAAACTTTGCATACAACCCAGAAGAAGTACTTCATACGGCGTATTACACGTCATCCTATCTACCCTATTGCATACCAGGATAAACAACTCAGACTTTTCTCTTTACGTCAGCATACGCGGACGCGTTAAACATCTGAACTGAAACAATGTTACAATGGAAACGGCACGTTTCTCGACAAGGGTTCCTATTCAAAATACCATGTTATCACTCCCCTCTACAAGCCCTGAAAGATTGTAACGGGAATTTCCAAACGCCGTGCGTAATTGTCAGCATGTAAGCGTATGGTCACTACGGAAATGTGTCGTTTCTCCGAAAATCCCACCCTACAACAATATATGTCGAACATGTTGAATAGAACCTGGAATTAATTAATAATCTGACACAAACGGTAGAAAACTCGCTATACGAAATTTCTTGAATCATGTTCTTCTACATCTGTACACACACTTCGCAAGCCACCATACGGTACATGTCGGAGAGTACCTTCTACAAATCATACATATTTCCGTTCCTGTTCCACTCTCAAACAGAATAAATACGGACGACTATATGCTTCCGTACGAGTCCTGCCTGATCTTCACTTCGCGGTCCTAAATCGAAATGTACGTTCGTAGCAGTACAATCGTTCTCCAGTCTGTCGCATATACTGGTTCTGTAAACTCTCTCAGCAGTATTTCGATGAAAAAACGTCGTCTTCCCTCCAGGAAATCTCATCTGAGTTTGCGTAGTATTCTAGTAATATTCACAACTTGATTGAACCTATCAGTAACAAGTTTAGCACACACGCTTCTGAATTCGTTCAAGGTTTTTCTTTAATCCGACCTCGTGAGGATTTCAGTCACTCTAGCGGCACTAAAGAATGGACCGTACTAGTGTTTCGTAGGCGGTCTCCTTTTAGATGAGCTACTTACATAAAATCCTCCCAGTAAACCGAAGTCGACCATTCGCCTTTCCTATTTCGCTTTGCAACGTTATGTCAAACAGCACACCACTAACATTGCTCTCGAACATAACAGGAATGCTTTACCTATACATCTACATTAACCAACATTTTTCCAGAGTTACAGGAAGCTGACATTAATCACATCAACGAGAAATTCTGCCCAAGTTATTCTATATCCACCTAAAGTCACTCAACGAGAGCACTTTCCCATACACGTCAGTGTCATTAGCAAAAAGCTGCAGATTGATTTTCACCCTATGCGACAAATCGCTTATGTATATGAAGAACAACAGCGATAGGATGTCTGAAATTGCGTATTTGGGAACCAGTCTTACGCGTGTTATTTCGATTTGCAGGTCTTTACGCATGACGAACAGTTGAACGAGTGACAACATCAGCCAATTCGTCAGAGAATAGTGAAAGGTTATCTTTTCAGCAGATTGCTTACGACTGTAGAGAAACATTGCACTTGGGCGCGTTCACCTCTTACATTCACTCACCTGGCGGGAAGTTGGCAGGCCTGGAGCACTCTGCCCACAACAGGCTCAGGAAAAGTCCCAGCGCCAGCGCTGCCAACACCACGGCGAAGAGTGCCATTTTGACTCCCCAGCTTGCAGCGGCGATGTGCTCTTATTGAGAGTAGGCTCGCGAGATAGCTCCCCACCATCTCGCTTACGTACGTAACGCGCAGCAACCGCGCCCTCCACAACTGACTCGCGACGTATGTGCAGAAGCTCTTAAATACGAGAAATGTACCACTTTGGCTAACCCAGACCTTTTCACAGGCAATGAAACTGTCTAAGTTCTTTAGAAACTGGATCAGCCCTTTTTCCCTATTTTGTGGGCGGAGACGTAGTCGGGGTCGAATTGTGAAGTCTAATCGAAATTAAATTTCGACTGCGTAGCTTCAAAATTTAGAAGAAATTAAAAGTATTTCGCCGGGACTGACGTCCTGTCCTTGTTGCTGTAAGCCGTTTCCTACAGCACATTTGAAGCGTAGTTTCGGATGACATTATACACTAAGGTAACGGTAGTGTCTGAAAATTCTAGCGATATCTGGGGTGTTGTCGTTTCTGAAATCTACTCGATATGTGCCAGTTTATTCTATAAAAGGTAGGCTTTGTTCCACGAGTGACTTTTGTTGCATGATTTCTAGCCAGAATGTAAGGAAGCTCTTCCTACTAACTTCGCTTTCAACTGCTTGTGGTTCTCTATGACATATTACACTCCTATGCCAGCGACCTAAATCAATCTGTTTGGTTTCGTGATTTACTATAGCATTGGAGTTTTTTCCCTTTGCGTATTTTACGATCGATTAAAAACTCACTTAAACAGTTATCTCTCTTGTGGGACTTTAGCTTCATCTGACATCAAAAGACGGAGAACAAGACATACTGAAGAGGTCGGTACATTTACCTATTACCATCGACAGAGTGCGGCGAGATTCAGCTTGCAGTGTGTCGACACCTGATTCATTGTATCTCTCTCTCGAAAGTAAAGTCTGTCTGGTAAATAAACAGTAAACTTATGGAAATATGGAACAAAAATCCAAGTACAATTAGAGGGAATAGTAAGCTCTTTAGCCGTTTGTCCTTTTCATAACCTGATTCTCATCGGAAAAATCTTATCGTTGATAGCTAACGATCACCATCTGATAGGATTGGTGGGCCTACTACAACACCACTGAAAGAAATGAAGTGAAACTGGAAATAAATTACGCTGTTTACAAGAAGAAGTCCTTCGCAACTAAGTATTAGTAACAGTTCACAAATTGTACCGGAAAATTATTTAATACAACACTTCTGAGAGTACTCATTGTAAAAAGCTAGTAATCTGCTTGCATTAAAAGAAAAGATTTTAATGAAAGCTTAATTATTCAGCATCGTCATTCAAGACAAATGTTTCGCTTGCCACACGAAGCATGACAGTTGGAACATGTTATTACGTTGAAGAAGAATTCTTAATTCTCTGAGACGTATTGTGAAACAAGAAAAGCATATATTCTCAGCACCTTGTCACTAGTAGAAATTCTGAGTCCGTTGCGGCTTAATCTCATGTGAAATTAGAGGCGGCACTTCAAGAGCACTTGCGTAATAAACAAAGTTCAGCACAGATATCGTAGAGAAAGTCTAGTGCTGCTATGATTACAATCCAGCCCCGATACCCTGTCGACACAGACTCCGTCACCAGACAATGATAGACCGCTTGCTGGGCTCCCTATCCTGTTTAGGTATATGTAAATGATCTGGTCGTCAGTTAAAACCTGTAGCAAAGATAAATATTAAAAATGAGGTTCATCTGATGAAATTTTTTTAAATAATCGTAATTTATGCCCGAAGACAGTTACTTGCGGAATCCATATTCGTTTTAGCACTCCTCGTCGTCTCGGATTCTTAGCAATTAAGATTAACAGAAAAAACAGAGAAAGTGCAAGAGAAGAGAGGCGCTTTTCGTGACGGGTTTTCTTAATAAGCATGTGTGTTGTCATCAAACTCCAGTGGCAGACGCTACAAGAGAGGCGTTGTACATCACAAAGAGGTTTATTTTTAAAACTCAGAGAGCGTACGTTCCAAGTAGAGTCAGACAACTTGTTACTTCCTTGCATATGTGTTTATCAAAATGACCACGATAAGTAAGTCGGAAAAATTTGACGCTCATATAGATTTAACGACTGTCGTTCATTGTGTGCGTGATAGAACTGAACAGAAACATGCGAATTCAAAGATATAGTTTCAAGAGCGGTTTCAATGTTCAAGTTCAAGGGGTATCAATGATAAGATTCGTTGATAACATTGCTATCCTCGCTGAAAGTGAAGAAGAATTACTGGATGTGTTGAATGGAATGGTCTAATGAGTGCAGAGTATTGACTGAGAGTAAATCGAAGAAAGACGAAAGTAACGAAAAGTAGCAGAAATGAGAACAGCGAGAAACTTAACCTCAGAATTTGGGATCACGAAGCAGACGAAGTTAAGAAATTCTGCTACCTAGATAGTAAAATGATCCATGGTGAACGGAGCAAGGACAGAAAAAGCATATTAGCGCTGGCAAAAAGGCAGGCCTTCATTTAAGAAGAAATATCTGAGGATGTACAGTGGTGCTCAAAAGTATCCAAACGACCTGCACTGCATTTCGCCTGATTCGCATACAATCCTCATAACGAAGCTGTCTAGCAGGTCATCTAATCGCTCCTCAGTACAGTCGTTTGACTATTGAAAATGGTTCCAACAAAACACCGCTAGAAAACATTGCTCTGTATTGCAATAACTCAATACAACGATACTACAAATATCAGGGAACACCTTATCACAGATAGGTCGTTGTATTCATTATTTCCTTTTCAAAGTAACATATCGTACTTATTTTTTAACACAAAATGACAATAAAAATTTATCTTTTTCACGAGCTGCTAGTTGAGAATATGTATGAACTTCAAATGACACGACGAACCATCTCGTTCTGCATATAGATTCAAACCCAGGTTAGTGACTGATGGAAACTAATAATCATTCCTGACTAGACATACAGTGATAACCTCGATTTTAGACAGTATCAATTACGAAATATCAACTTTAAATTACATAACGTAAACTTTTTTAACGGACGCGAATTCCTACCCAGCATCTGTTGTCCCTGTTAACGAACTACAAGAGATATTAAATATTGCTTCTTCACAAGTAACTTACTTGAAATGCCGTGAGGTACAGCATTGTCTTGGACAGGGACTCTAATCCAGAACCTTATCGAATTGTTATCGAAGCACAATCACTGTGACATATCGCATTTTATCGGCAGTAGCAAGACGTTGAAACTGAAGTGACGAGAGAAAACATTAATTTTTTCTTCCCACGACTCCAACCCGGCACCTATCGCTGTTATATTCTAGAGAAAACGAACGTTAAATATGGGTTTGTTACACCAGCAGCGACATGTGAGCATTTTTGAACTAGAAATAATATGACGAAGAGTTCAGTGCTGGCTGGTAATCGAACCCCACACATATCGTTGTTGACTAGCCACAAAGAGACGTCGACTACCGAATTTTTCTCCATCAGCAGCTCGGAATAACATCTTTGAACTTACAGTGATCTCGCAAATAGTTGTGTGTCTCACTGGGAGTCAAAATCGTCAGATATCGTTAGTGTTGCCAACGAATGAAAATACATTAAAACCAAAATTATTATCCACCAGCAGATAGGTGTTCTCATGCTAGAGCTTGATAATACATAATGAAAACTTTAGTGCCGGGCCAGAATTCCAACCCATTCAAGAGTAATATGTGGAGATGTTGAGGAATCTGCAGTTTTGAACAAACAACTATTGTAATAGAGCTGTATTGTCACGAAGGGATCACTTTTCACGTTAAGGGCGGTCTGAGTTGCATTCCCAGCTCAGAACCAATTTGATCGACATACAGAAACTCAAATATAAGATGAATAAGTGTCCTGTGATCCTACATAGCGTTTGTTTCGTCACTAGAAATAAATAACTAATATAATAAAGGTTACTGGTGATAGAGTTTCTACATGTCGCCACTCCTGACTTTATTGTGGTTCAATCTAATGTCTACTTGGTAGAGAAGGAATATCATGTTTATGTGAATTTCAGACTACAATGCCATTATACCTTCTTTACTTGTCATAGCCATAAGAGAATAGAATCTGTCTCTCCATACCAAAATTAAGGGCGGAAGCTGGAATCGAACCCAAACCAGGGGTATATGAATCTATCAGCAATCCAAAAGACCACCAAATTCTCTTCTCCGTACATCATTTTTTGCTGTAGCTCCGTTGCGCCACATTGGACGAGAATTCTGACACACAGGCTTCCTGTAGTGGTTTGCAACATGTTCAGTACATTCAATTACTTGGTTGACCAAATCGCCATGAACTACTTGCCTCGGCTACCCAGTGCATACATTCGACTCCATTTTGTAATCACCGAAATAAAATCATGTAACTGCCACCTACACAGAACTACCAACAGCGTAGGATGCAGAAATTTAAATAGGAAATGTTCCTTTCTACTTCAGCTACTCTACTGCGCTATCTGTTTGTTTAAAACGTCATGCAGTGCAAAAAAAAGCTGTAACTGTCTGTCTCTCAGAAGTCTACATCTCGCCGTATGCATTATCTCACAACACTGTGGAACACGGAAGTTCTGCAGGAACTGTTCTTGACTCCTGGAGCTGCTGCAGTTACGGTTTCGACAGTCGGCTCGCAGCCGTGCTAGCGTGCGGAGCTGCTCCGCGCGCCGTCCGACGCTCCGCTCTCGGCGGTGTTTACTTCCGCGTCGCGGTGTTTGTGTCAATCGAGTCCAGTACTAACGTACACCATGGCGCACCCGTATCGCCATCCAACGATCAAAGTAACGTTTCAAGCCGATCATTCACGACCCAGAGCTTTCGAAGTCGAACAGTTCATACGTGAGGATCTACGTTTGAACCCCCAGGACGTAATCGGCATACATTTCTCCATCACTGGAAGTGTTGTCTACATCAAGATGTCGACGGAGGAAATTTGCAATGACATAATTCATCGTCATGCCACCGACTGAAATTTAAACACTCTGATATTGGTGCTGTGGCAGTCGCCCATGCTGGATTCGGTCTCCGGACATTGCGGGTGTTTGAGCTCCCGTTCGCGGTGCCTCAGGATGTGGTCATTGCCGCTTTCCAACCATATGGCACCGTCTTGGGTCACGTCGCGGAGAAGTGGCAGACATTTACGACCTACCCCGTATTAAATGGCGTCCGGCAAATGAAAATTGAGCTGACGAAACATGTCCCACCGTACCTGCTGATTGGCGGTGTGAGGGCCATCGTCATGTACGATGGACAGCCACGAACGTGCGCAGGATGTGGCCAGGAGGGACATGTACGTTCCGAATGTTTACACCGCAGTTTAATACAGACGCCGTTACGTGAAGACGGTCACGTCCTTACCCATCAGCTACGGCAAGGTTGCACAGGACCCCGTCGTACCAATCTCGATGGCACCAGCAGCATCGTCAACGCCACCCGCCGCAGCACAACGCGCCGACGACACCAGCACGGCGTCGCCTCCAGTGCTCGCTTCGGGACCGTCCGGGTTGCAGACCGAAACCGATGTTCCTGTTGGAACCATGGACGTCGACCTCGGTGTCGTGCCGACGTCTGCCTTTGTCCAGACGGGTTCGGCCTCAGACGACGGGCGACCACATTCTGATTCAGACGGCAATGTAGAAAATACTTTCTGACGTATTTCGGCACGATGCGCTCTCGCCATACATAATACAAAAGTTTCGAGATGCATCTGCTGCCTGGCCGTCTATTAAACCTGTAAAGTACGAAATGTCGCAGTAGTGAAATGAATTACGTTCAAAGTTCCATTAGATTGATAACTTCAGCAGACAGCAGAATTGCGTTTTAAAAAATGTAGCAGTGAATGTATTTGAACTCGCGACATTTAGTCTACGGTGCACTACACTTAAGTTTTTTTTATTAATTTTTTTGTCAGACTTGTAACTTTAGACGAGGGCCCAGACGTGGTAAAAAAAATACACTTAGACGCGAACACGCGACTATATGTTCAGCATTCTCGATGATTACCCCTTTTATCAGTTTTTTACGTTACAGTCAGAAAGACCGGAACCGCAAACCATAACAGACGTTTTCTCTCAGGTAGCACGTTGCCACAGAGCATTTTTTTCCCTACACGTATTCGACTTCAGGTGTTGGCCCCTATCAGCCTTCTCGTCCCTAAAATCCTATCTAACATGACAAAAAAGAAACAATCTGTTGCCACCGCCACTTTCACCCTAACTTAACCTACTCTCTCTCTCTCTCTCTCTCTCTCTCTCTCTCTCTCTCTCTCTCTCTATTTTAATAATATATAAAAAACTGAATAAATCTTCTTTCCGTGACAAACTGTCCAATACCCGTAACAGAAGAACACGAAATCAAGCAAGCACTTCTGATTTGTTTTGTGTTAGAGCTTCTGGCAAAATTAGTTTTCCTGAGACACTTTGATTGCCGTACTACAAATATAATTAAATGCCAACTTAATTATAATGAAGCAAAATTAGTATCGACTCGCTGTAGTGTTGTGCATCAACCAAAAATTTCCGCTTCATTATGGCAAAGTGTAAAGTAAGAAATTTTGAAATAAAACTTTGTATTTTCGACTCGTTTTAAGGTTGTGGTACTCTTCCATTATATACTGTATGTACTCGTTTATACTCGCATGCGTATTCGTAACTGCAAAATATGCAAACTGGCCGACAATCCAAGTGTAGCTATTGTGCTTTGTTGCAGGAAAGAAATGCCATTCTGGTTGAAGTGCATCTTTAAGTGTTAGAGCAGAGTCTGTAGTTCTAGTAATTATTGCGAGTTTTTTTCTAGTCCAGTTCCATATGTGGTATTGGTCTCGGCAAATGAGAATGTGTGCCAAGTTATCTACAGTATGGCAATGATCGCGGTATGGACTCTGCTTCATTTTGATATTGTGCAGCTTTTCCCCTGTGGGGACCTTCTCGTTTACAATGTCATACCATGTGGACAATACTTTGGAGTGGAGGATGGGATTGTTAATGTTTTTCCAGACGTTACTCCAGTTGACCGCTGGACACCTATGGTGTCTCGTGAGGCGGTAATAGGTCCTTCTGGTGTTAAGCAGCTGTGAAGTATCCTGAATATAGCTCATTTCCAGGTAGTAAGTCCGGACGTGATCGAGTTGAGCGCTGATGCGACCAACATCGACTGAGGCCTTTGTGCTCGTTGGGGCTAACCTGTTCAATAACGTTTTCGTAATGGTCGGGTGGGGTGTCGGCAGTATTTTGCGGATTCGGTCCATTTATATGCCAGTGCATTGTTTCTTGATGTCTTTGACGCCCAAACCACCAGCGTCGCGGGTTAACACTATGGTTGGCATGGTGGCTTTAAAGATGTTTCCGCTCCATATGAAGCAATACTCTGCAGCTAAAAGCTTTTGCGCTGTATCCTGGGGTACTGGTAACACTGCTGCGATGTGATATATTTTGCTTAGGGCATAGCTGCTAATCAAGAGAACTCTCTGTATCCGATTGAGCGTTGTGCTTTTGTGTTCACGGAGAGTAGCCCTGAATATATTTAGTTTATGGTCCTAGTTGGCTACTGTCATCTCTCTTGGGTTGGCCATTAGAATCATACCTAAGTGGTTCGTCTTCTCTGTCCTTTGTAGCCATGTTCTTTGAATTGTCTCCATATGAGGTCTGACAGGTAAAATTTTCGATTTGTGTTCATTGAGTTTGACTCCGGAAGAAGTGGCGTAAGCGTGGATTATATCTTGAACAACTTCTATTTCTGAGTGCGTGTTAACTACTACACTGATGTCATCAGCATAAGCGTGACAAACGCTTTTTGTACCCAACACCTGTAGACCTTGTAACCTGTGATGCAGGGTTAGCAGTAATTGTTCTACGGCGATTGCGTATAGTGCCATAAAAAGGGGGCAGCCTTGTCTCACTGATTGCTTGATCGGGACTGGTGAACTTAGCTGACCATTAATTTTGATTCGAGAGGAAGTTCCGACTATACATTTGCGTATGATCTGAATAAAATGAGCACTGAATCCCATCCGTTGCGTTACAGTTAGTAGAAAGTGGTGGCTGATGCGGTCAAAAGCCTTATCGAAGTCTAAAAACATGAGACCAACATTGCATTTACATAGCCAAGACAAATATATTATGTCCCTAGACTCACATAATGCATTCGACATTGATCTCCCTGGGACAGCACTCATTTGATAAGGGCCAAGTACTTTCGGCAGTACCGTCTTCAGTCTACAATTGACGAGTCGCTTGAAGATTTGGTAGTCGGAATTGAGCAGTGTTAATGGTCGAAAATCCTTCAGCGTAGGACTACGTGGTTTTTCGGGAATCAGGACAATCAGTCCTTCGGTAAACTGAGATGGCATCTTCACATCTCCCAATAATTCATTGCATATTTTGGTGAATTGCTTTCCTATGATGTGCCAAAAACAAGCATAAAATTCTATGGGTAGGCCATCTAAACCAGCAGATTTCTTTGTAGGCGAATCTTTGATTATGGCACATACTTCTTCCTCAGTTATGTGGGCTACAAGGTCGGCGTTGTCAGTCGGATGGACCGTGGACTGAATGTTGGATAAAAGCGGCTCACTCGCCGACGAGGCGTAAAACTCTGCATAGTGTTGCACCACGTAGTTTTTCACTGTGACTTGTTGATCGTATTCGTTCCCCCTGTTCAACACTGAGAGTGTGGATTAACTTTTGTTTACCTCTCTTGGCTTCCCGTATCATATGATACACGGACGTATTCTCCTGCGTCAGTTGAATCGGAGGACGTGATCGAACTTTTTTCCCCTCCAGTGATTGTCGTACCAACGCCGTCATTCTTGCTTTAGTGCGTTTTATTCTAGAACTGTTTGCTACTAATCCCATGGGGTCATCATATAGTTCGCGGAGGCAAAGAAAGTGATACTCCAAGGTGCGTTTCGCCAGTACGCTTTCATGCGAACATATCGTGCGATGCATTTTATCTGTGGTTTCGCAGACTGTAGCCACCACATGATGCGTGTTGGATATCTGGATTTCGTCCGAAGACAACGCTGCCATTTATCATGGATCTCCTGTTTCAGTACTGCGTCCTCCAAAAGTGATACGTTTAGCTGCCATACGCCCCTTCCCAGGAATGTTTTTTGTTTAGTTTGCTGTGGGGTTATATGAAATGTGCAGTGATCCGAGAAATTAACAGCCCTAATTTCGCAGTCAGTTACATTATGGATAAAACCTTTCGTTACATACAGCCTGTCTAGTCTGCTTGCCGAAGTACTGGACACGTACGTGTATCCTCAGATGTGCGGGAGAATATGGCACCAAGCATCTACAATGTTTAGTCCGTTAATTAACAACAACAGTTCCTTACAAAAGTTGAAGTTCGGGACTTGTTCTTCTGGACGCAATACGCAGTTAAAATCTCCACCCAAAATTAAGTGCAGTCGAGGATCCGTTATTAATGGACAATTTCGTCCCGGAACAGGTTGCCCCTTGCTCGTTTTCCGCTGGATCCAGAGGGAGCATATATATTAACAAGAAGCAGATCATATATTTGTGCAGTGATGCCTCGTCCAGATTCAAATATTGCTTTTTCTGTACATGGTATGCCGTGTTTGAACAATATTCCCGTTCCACATTTATTGCCTATGTTTAAGATCGCCTCATATCCGTACACATCCGATATTTTGGTCGTAACTACCTCTTGTAACATCGCTATGTCAATGTCGGCGGCTTATAAGTAGTCCTTCGCAGATTGTAACTTTACTTCCGAAACTATTCTGTTTACATTGAGCGTAGCGATTTTATACGCCTGCGTCATACGGTAGTCCAACTAAGCGCATTCAGTGTCGTCAGACCATGCTGTCCCCGTACCAGGTCCACAGCGGTGAACATTGTCCATTGGTTCTTCAATTGGAGGGGCGATGTTCATCTGTACGTACTCATTCTCGTTGGGGATGTCTGGTTTTCCGATGTCTGCCACGCCTTGCTTTCCGCTTCGATCTGTTTTAAGAATTTTTTTTGGTACAGGAGAGTTTTTCCTCCAGTTCTTGAATCTCTCCAGGGCTCTGTTTTCGTGTTTGCCGTTTAGGTTTCACCGGCTGCTGTCTGATGTTGTCTTCCTCAGCATGCTTCACATCTTCTAAGCGGGTGGTATTTCGAGCCAAATTGTCGACCGTGCTCTTGGTGGATGATGGTGTCAATAGAGAAATCGGTTCACTATGAGGTTGCTCATTCCGGGATGGTTCTTTCATGTCATTCTCAACGGCGGAGGATTCGGAGAATTTGCTGTGGCTCCCAATATCTTTCGGTGTCTGTTGTGTTGAAACCGTTACAGCTGTCACGATTTCCGTAGGTTCGGGTGGTCTAGCTTCTGTTGTGTCAGTAGTGGCAATCTGGGCTTCTTCTCGGGGTGGATGGTTCTCCGTGTGCACATCAGGGCTTGGGGTCAGGACTTGGCTGCGGGCAGCCGTAGCGTAAGTCGCTGGCAGCGCAGTCACAGCCGGCGGTAGCGGCGCCTCGTCAGCCGGAAGCTGCGCCACTCGCCGCTGTAAACACTCGGCGCGGACGTGGCCGGGAGAGCTGCACACCGCGCGCGTCCTTGGCTAGCCGTCGTATATAACGCTACCGCGGTATCCACAGACGCTGATGATTGACGGTACATGCTTGTGCAAATCGACCTTTAGTTGTCTCACTCCGTTGAGAACTAGGAATTTGCGTGCGTTGGACCACCGTTCGGCAACATTACTGAGAACTTTACCATACGGCGCTACCACTGCGTTTATTTCTTCCGCCGGTACTTCGAATGGTAGTTCGAATATCCTCATAGTTCGGATTCCAAACCCTGCATGTGTTGCGGTGACTTCGCCTACTTTTGCATCACAATGTTTAAACCTCATAATTCCTCCGCAAGACTCAACTATTTTGTCACATAAGTTAGCATTCCCTAGACTTTAATGCTGTACAGCCCAGTTCCACCTAATGTTTCTGACAATGATGATCATTCTGTCGGCAGGACTCAACATCTGATGAGTCGAAATGGGAATCATTCTAGGTGTTATTTTCCTATAAAATGCTTTTTCAGTGTTAATGTGTTCCAAGTACTCTGTTGCATGGCCTTAGCCTTAATCCATACCTTGGAGAAAGTCTTTCATACATGTGCTAGTTGCATGTGTACGGTCTTTGTGCCAAGCTGAGCTCCGCTCTGTAGTTCCAAAATTTAAAATGCACGAGAAATGTTTTTTGTTGACTACAGTTCTTTTAACTGTTAGTCGACTCCACTTTTATTGCAAGTGAGTTTTGTTTATCAGGAATCCGCGTGTCATTCAGGGTGTGGAAGCGTGGTAGAACTACAATTATGCCATGAAAACTGCGTTACAATTGGTGATAAGAGTTATGAAATGCATGGCCCAGCTCGCAAGGGGTAAATACCATGTGTTTCGTTTGCTGTATTTGTTGCAGAGGCATCCGTTCCAGTTTCATCTGCTGTGTCGGTTTTCATTTCAATGTCACCGCCATGCTCTACATATTTATCATCACTCTCCAGATCAACATACCCAATTACTTCTTCCACTAACGCATCCTGCGCCAATATTCATTACCAATTGCTTGTACACTACCGAAAGCTTTAAACCACTCATGTTTGGTAATCTTAGATAAAAATTTCATGGTTATTTGTTTTACGGAAGCTAAATTAATTGAAGAAATATTTTTCTGCAATTTTTTGTTTCATTGTACTCCAAGTTAGCTCTATTGCTTTCAGATCACAGTGGTATGGTGGGAGCCTCTGAACAGTTTATCCCTTACGCTTTAAAACTGTATATGCTTTGAAAACAGATTTTGGCTTATTACAACGCACAATTTTTAAAAGCTCATTTCTTGTTAAGCTCGGTTTAAAAATGTTTTCGTTTTGAAACAGTCACTCAGCGATGTCCTTTTTGCGATTTGCAGTAACGGGAGATTTATTTGTCTGAACCGTTTTATTAAGAAAAACAATACTACCAGTTGGGATGCTAGGAATCACTTTCCCTTCTAACCATTTGTGATAATTATTCCCATTCATAACGTCGTGATCATCCTGGGACTTGGATTTCGAATCACAAACTAACTCTGTTCCCTTTATGAGAGCTCTTTCGTACCAGCATTACTTCGGGAACTTCTTCATGCTGCCAATATAACGCACATGCACCAACGCTTTATCCGTGAATGCCACTGGTTTATTTGGCCCGTTTTCATTATTTCTAATTCGTTTTAAGTGTACCGCACGCTTTAGAACAATGTCTGAACGTTCTGTTAGGACAGCTCTCTTATATTTACATTTTTTAAACTAAGTCTCATATCTGTCAAACTCTTCTGAAATGTTTCCCTTCTCCCCTGAACATTCATCTCAGTTTTTTTTTAAATATAAGCAACTTTCTCAACGCTGAGATTTTCTTTTTCTGCTCATAGTACTGCAAGAATTATGTTCCAGTAAGAGTTTTATCGAAGTCACTTTGAGAAAGTACTTGCCTAGAACGCTTTTGTTTTCTAGGAGTTTTAATTTTGTCCCCGGTTTCTTTTGCTTTCTTAGATGCTGCCAAAACGTATTTTACTCTTCTTACTGATTACCATACTACTATTCCCGCCCGAAATATTGCTTTCTGTGAAGATAAAGTTACCTCATTTTTTTTCTTTTTTTTGCGTTCAACATGTGCAATATATGTAAATTGAAGGCGATCACTGGTGTCAGCTACAGCGGAACATTACGAAGAATCAGCGGCGACGAGCAAAATTGTGCATCGGACAGGGATTCGATCAGAGGATGTCCTGTGATCTCCTGTTTACTAGACAGGTGCGTTAACCACTGCGACAACCGGGACACAGGGTTACCGCAACTGCGCGGACTATCTCAGCATGCCTCACGGCCGATCCACATTCTCACTGAGCTCCAACTATCCGCTGTCCCTGTCTGTTTTACTCACTGCTCGCTACTCTGAGTTTCCCACAGTTGGTCGGACGTATTTATGCATCCGTACTGAAGAAAATGGATTCGAAAGTGGACATGTCCGAAAGAACAGACACCACGTATTCATGTATAGTTAACATGCCTAGATGCACAACGCATCCACTTTCTTCAGTGCGGATGTACAAATACATCCGATATCCTGTGGGAATCTCAGAGCAACGAACAGTGAGCAAAATGGACAGGGACTGCGTATAGGTGGCACCCGGTAGGAATGTGGATCGGAAGTGAGGCGTGCAGGGATAATCCGCGCAGTTGCGATAACTCTGTGTCCCAGATGGCGAAGTGGTTAACGCACCTGTATACTCAGCAAGAGATCCCGAAAGGCAGGTCCACTACACTCTTTCGCTCGTCGCCGCTGATTCCGCGTAATGCCTTGCTGCAGCTTCCAGCAATGATCCTCTTCACTTTACATATAATGTTTCACAGCTGCGGATTCCGCGTGGTGGCTGTTCATTCGGATAACTTTGAATATGGGCTCTTTTTCACCCCAATTTGTCCACTTTCTGTACATCTACTTCTGTTTTTCACTTCCAGGGGTCTTTATGATTATGGATAACAATTCACTGCACTACATATCACGAGGATAACAACACGTTGAGAGAGCCACCATCGTACCTGTTTACTGTAGCGTTGTCGCCTTTTTCTGATAACGGCGACGGAAGATCAAGAGCAGTAATATCGTGATGTGGTAGTAAAATCTTAAAGCCGCATTTTGTAGTGTATTATCAGAAACAAAATATAGCGCCTCAGTATTAACGGCACTTTCTTCCTGGTGGTGAGTCGAAAACTGACATTTTGGAGACCATGGTTGTGTAAAGAAAGTAAGCAGGTTCTTGCGAAGAAGGGAACAGCAACCAGCCACTGTTAATAATAATATTTATTTACACAAATAGTGCTGTTACTGGTTTCGAACCGACAAGTTAATCTTCAGGCGGCTGTTCACGTTTGTACACTCCTGGAAATGGAAAAAAGAACACATTTACACCGGTGTGTCAGACCCATCATACTTGCTCCGGACACTGCGAGAGGGCTGTACAAGCAATGATCACACGCACGGCACAGCGGACACACCAGGAACCGCGGTGTTGGCCGTCGAATGGCGCTAGCTGCGCAGCATTTGTGCACCGCCGCCGTCAGTGTCAGCCAGTTTGCCGTGGCATACGGAGCTCCATCGCAGTCTTTAACACTGGTAGCATGCCGCGACAGCGTGGACGTCAACCGTATGTGCAGTTGACGGACTTTGAGCGAGGGCGTATAGTGGGCATGCGGTAGGCCGGGTGGACGTACCGCCGAATTGCTCAACACGTGGGGCGTGAGGTCTCCACAGTACATCGATGTTGTCGCCAGTGGTCGGCGGAAGGTGCACGTGCCCGTCGACCTGGGACCGGATCTCAGCGACGCACGGATGCACGCCAAGACCGTAGGATCCTACGCAGTGCCGTAGGGGACCGCACCGCCACTTCCCAGCAAATTAGGGACACTGTTGCTCCTGGGGTATCGGCGAGGACCATTCGCAACCGTCTCCATGAAGCTGGGCTACGGTCCCGCACACCGTTAGGCCGTCTTCCGCTCACGCCCCAACATCGTGCAGCCCGCCTCCAGTGGTGTCGCGACAGGCGTGAATGAACGGACGAATGGAGACGTGTCGTCTTCAGCGATGAGAGTCGCTTCTGCCTTGGTGCCAATGATGGTCGTATGCGTGTTTGGCGCCGTGCAGGTGAGCGCCACAATCAGGACTGCATACGACCGAGGCACACAGGGCCAACACCCGGCATCTTGGTGTGGGGAGCGATCTCCTACACTGGCCGTACACCTCTGGTGATCGTCGAGGGGACACTGAATAGTGCACGGTACATCCAAACCGTCATCGAACCCATCGTTCTACCATTCCTAGACCGGCAAGGGAACTTGCTGTTCCAACAGGACAATGCACGTCCGCATGTATCCCGTGCCACCCAACGTGCTCTAGAAGGTGTAAGTCAACTATCCTGGCCAGCAAGATCTCCGGATCTGCCCCCCATTGAGCATGTTTGGGACTGGATGAAGCGTCGTCTCACGCGGTCTGCACGTCCAGCACGAACGCTGGTCCAACTGAGGCGCCAGGTGGAAATGTCATGGCAAGCCGTTCCACAGGACTACATCCAGCATCTCTACGGTCGTCTCCATGGGAGAATAGCAGCCTGCATTGCTGCGAAAGGTGGATATACACTGTACTAGTGCCGACATTGTGCATGCTCTGTTGCCTGTGTCTATGTGCCTGTGGTTCTGTCAGTGTGATCATGTGATGTATCTGACCCCAGGAATGTGTCAATAAAGTTTCCCCTTCCTGGGACAATGAATTCACGGTGTTCTTATTTCAAATTCCAGGAGTGTATTACATTTATTGTTGTTTACATTAGTTGTTCGGGAAACAGCCAATGACTAATTTAAACAACTCTAAAGCCATAGAATTATCAAAATGGATGTATTTATGTATATATGTATGTATGTATGTCCCACGTCTCTTAAGCCACTGGACCGTTTTCAACCAAAGTTGATACAAAAGTCGTTTACTGTCTGTAAAGGATCGCTGAGGGGGGTACGAATCGCCAGCCTATGGAAGGGGCTGGAGTGGGTGTGCAGAAACATTGTTACCCACGACTCGAGACTATCCATACTTGAATCATCCAGTGATTGACTATGAGAGTACTTAGAGACATACTAAGAACTTTACAAATAATTTTTAACTTTCACGAAAGTTTTTTCTTGCTGAAATGACCCGCAAAAGTATGGAAGGAAAAAAATTTGTCGTTTACTATCTTTTCGCGCTTCATGGAGTAATACTGCTACATAAAGCACGACTCTTATTATTTCCTTATTATTAACTACACCACTGAATGTACCAAAAAATTACTTATTTCAGGAGATATGACATCATAAACACAAATTTTCAAATGTGTGTGAATTCCTAAGGGACAAACCTCCTGATTCATGGGTCCCTGGACTTACACACAACTTGAATTAACTTAAACTACCTTACGCTGAGGACAGCACACACACCCATGCCCGAGGGAGGACTCGAATCTCCGGCAGGAGGGGCGGTGCAGTCCGTGACATGGCGCCTTAAACCGCGCGGCCACTCCGTGCGACATCATAGAGTGCGTCCACAACTGCCGCATCATGCATAACGTTTTAATTTATTACTTATCTACTGCTACTTATATTCACAACACATTTTATAGGCAGTAGGCACTTGTACCACAGCACGTACCAGCAAAATTATATCTTTCTACAGCATATACACTACGTGATCGAAAGTATACGGACACCCCCAAAAACATACGTTTTTCGTAGTAGGCGCATTGTGGTCCCACCTATTGCCACGTACTCCATAGTAGCGACCTCTGTAGTCATGAGACATCGTGAGAGAACAGAATCGGGCGCTCCGCGGAACTCATGGACTTCGAACGTGGTCAGGTGACTGGGTGTCACTTGCGTCATACGTCTCTACGCGACATTTCCACAATCCTAAACATCCCTAGGCACACTGTTCCCGATGTGACAGTGAACTTGCAACGTGAAGGGAGACGTACAGCACAAAAGCGTACAGGCCGACCTGGTCTGTTGACTGACAGACCGCCGAAAGTAGAAGAGGGTCGTAATGTGTAATAGGCAGACATGTATACAGACCATCACACAGGAATTCCAAACTGCATCAGTATCCACTGCAAGTACTGTGACAGTTAGGCGGGAGGTGAGGAAACTTGGATTTCATTGTCGACCAGATGTTCATACGCCACACATCACGCCGGTAAATGCCAAACGACGCCTCGCTTGGTGTAAGGACCGTAACCATTGGACTATTGAACAGTGGAGAAACGTTGTGTGGAGTGATGAATTCCCGGCGAACGTCATCTGCCAGCGTGTGTAGTGCCAACACTGAAATTCGGAGAAATTGGTGTTATGGTGTGGTCGTGTTTCTCCGCTGCAGAGGGAAATTCTCATTCTGGAAACATCCCTCAGGCTATGGCTCAGTCATTTCTTCGCAATATCCTTTCTTCCAGGAGTGTTAGTTCTGCAAGGCTCGCAGAAGAGCTTCTATGAAATCTGGAAGGTAGGAGACGAGCTACTGGAAGAACTGAAGTTGTGATGAAGGGTCGTGAGTCTTGCTTGGGTAGTTCGGTTGGTAGAGCACTTGCCCGCGAAAGGCAAAAGTCCTGAATTCGAGTCTCGGTCAGGCACACAATTTTATTCTGCCAGGAAGCTTCATATTTGCTTAATGTTTCAACACGAACGTCAGCTGCCTTTATAATACTGTGATCATGTTTAAAATAGTTTTTAATGGAAATAAAAGGTGTATCCTTCCATTTAAAAAAGAAACGTACTGGATTCAGTTTATTCGAGAGTTAAACAAAATAACGTGCCCCTCTGGCTACGAACACTACCGAAAACATTGTTACGTTCTCTTGAACCGTTCTCCAAGTAAAAGATTTGTTGTTCCTCTGCACAGCTTCTTCTATTCCACAGACGAATTTTCGTTTGAAAATTCGTAGCGTGGAAAAAATTGGTTTTAATTGTAGTTGCCTGAGTATAACTGAAATATGTTTCTTAATGTTAAATTTATCGATGTGGGTCATTTAGAAACTTGTAAATGGCCAGCATGTAGCCGTTCACTGAAACTAATTGCGTTTACATTGCCTGATTCGTTCCACATCAATGCAATAAAAAAAATCATTCAAATACTCTATGGAACATTGAACTATGAAGGACGTTCAGTAGGTACTGAAACACATTTTTTCTCAACAGATTTCAGTTGAACAAAAAACGTGGAAGTTGTTATGGGACGTCGTGGAATATTCCGACTTCAGGCCCTGTAGTTTCATGGAATTCCAGTATGTGGCGCGCTACATGTAGCCTTTAAAATGGCGTCTGAATGGAGGTGCCGTCTAGGAAGAGAGCTGTAATTGACTTTCTTTTGGAGGAAAACCAGAGCATCACAGATATTCATATGTATTTGCAAAATGTCTACCGAGGCCTGGCAGTGAACAACAGCACGGTGAGTCGTTGGGTGAGGCGTCTGTTGTGCTCGCAACAAGGCCGCGGAAGCCTGTCCGACCTCCCGCGAGCCGGCCGGCCGCACACAGCTGCGACTCGTGCAATGCTGGAACGTCCCTCATTCGAGGTTATCGACGGATCACAGTAAGCACCCGAGAGGAGCTGACAAAACATCACTGGACTGGTCTTCCTCACCCACCCTACAGCCCAAATCTCGTACGTTCCGACTTGCATCTATTCCGCCCAGTGATGGATACATCCCGCAGGAAGCAGTATGTTGATGATGTCGACGTTACTGATGCAGCAGGAGGTTCGCTCCGGCGTCGTGTAGTTAAGTGGTACCCTGCGGGCACACAGACCCTCCCAGTAAGGTGATAAGGTGACTTAAGAACGTCGCATTGAACGGAGATGTGCATCTACATCCGTACTCCGCAAGCCACCTGACGGTGTGTGGCGGAGGGTACCCTGAGTACCTCTATCGGTTCTCCCTTCTATTCCAGTCTCGTATTATTCGTGGAAAGAAGGATTGTCGGTATGCCTTTGTGTGGGCTCTAATCTCTCTGATTTTATCCTCATGGTCTCTTCGCGAGATGTACGTAGGAGGGAGCAATATACTGCTTGACTCCTCGGTAAAGGTATGTTCTCGAAACTTCAACAAAAGCCCGTACCGAGTTATTGAGCGTCTCTCTTGCAGAGTCTTCCACTGGAGTTTATCTATCATCTCAGTAACGCTTTCGCGATTACTAAATGATCCTGTAAAGAAGCGAGCTGCTCTCCGTTGGATCTTCTCTAGCTTTTCTATAAACCCTATCTGGTACGGATCCCACACCGGTGAGCAGTATTCAAGCAGTGGGCGAACAAGAGTACGGTAACCTACTTCCTTTGTTTTCGGATTGCATTTCCTTAGGATTCTTCCACTGAATCTCAGTCTGGCATCTGCTTTACCGACGATTAATTTTATATGGTAAACTCCATTTTAATTCACTCCTAATGCCTGCTTCCAGATAATTTATGGAATTAACTGCTTCCAGTTGCTGATCTGCTATATCGTAGCTAAATGATAAAGGATCTTTCTTTCTATGTATTCACAGCACATTACACTTGTCTACATTGAGATTCAATTGCCCTTTCCCTGCACCATGCGTCAATTCGTTGCAGATCCTTCTGCATTTCAGTACAATTTTCCATTGTTACAACATCTCGATATACTACAGCATCATCCGCAAAAAGCCTCAGAGAACTTCCGATGTTATCCACAAGGTCATTTATATATATGGTGAATAGAAACGGTCCTACGACACTCCTCTGTGGCACACCTGAAATCACTCTTACTTCGGAAGACTTCTCTCCATTGAGAATGACATGCTGCGTTCTGTTATCTAAAAACTCTTCAATCCAATCACACAATTGGTCTGACAGTTCATATGCTCTTACTTTGTTCATTAAACGACTGTGGGGAACTGTATCAAACGCCTTGCGGAAGTCAAGAAACACGGCATCTACCTGGGAACCCGTGTCTATGGCCCTCTGAGTTTCGTGAACGAGTAGCACGAGCTGGGTTTCACACGATCGTCTTTTTCGAAACCCATGCTGATTCCTACAGAGTAGATTTCTAGTCTCCAGAAAAGTCATTTTACTCGAACATAATACGTGTTCCAAAATTCTACTACTGATCGAGTTAGAGATATAGATCTATAGTTATGCACATCTGTTCGACGTCCCTTCTTGAAAACGGGGCTGACCTGTGCCCCTTTTCCAATCTTTTGGAACGCTACGCTCTTCTAGAGAATTACGGTACACCACTGTAAGAAAGGGGGGGGGGGGGGGCAATTCCTTCGCGTACTCCCATCAGGTACAGCAGTCTTTCCTCTTTTGAGCGATTTTACTTGTTTTTCTATCCCTCTGTCATCTATTTCGGTATCTACTATTTTGTCATCAGTGCGACAATCTAGAGAAGGAACTATAGTGCAGTCTTCCTCTGTGAGATTATGTTGAAACAAGGGTTTCGGAGCCAAAAGAGTGGGGAATAATATGGTGTATTGGGATCCTAAACAAAATCAACCTGCATTCAAAAAAAAATGTGTGTTTTTTATCGCCACTCGTAGATTATTAATGCTGTACGACCTGGGAGACGAGTACATGCGAATACTGGTTACACCTGTTGCTAAATACCTGCAAAAATTTTACCAAGCAGTGGTTCCACCAGCTCGGTTTCCGTCCACGGAACGGGAACGACCTTTCCCTCCATCTCCGATGCTGTTTCTTATCAATGACTCCTCCACGAAACAGCAAGACTGTCTCTTGTGCCTGTTCTGCGTCTCCCTGGCCCGTTGTTCATCGTAGAGGTATTTGCGCCAGCAGGAACTTTGGAAAACATAAGAAACAGAAACATAAGTATAGAATGCGTAGTATCGTTTCTAAACGAATCCTGAGGAGACATGGAAACTAAGACACCAATGTAACAGAAGAACGAACAGCAAACACGAATTGTTTTCGACGTACTGTTGGCGTGACCTGATAGGTAAAATTACGATATGGACAGCCAGTTGGAGGAAATACAGATCTATCAAAAGATAGGTTCGCTTGTCTACAAAGGATAAACGAAGATCACTTCTCGTGGTAAGGTACCAGCTCAAAGGAAAATGAAATACTGGTCGATCGAATCAAGATGGAATCAACAACTCTGCTAATTTTGCCCTGTGCGATAAAAGAACTTCAACCATTGTTCTGCCGAAGGCAATACTTACTTTATGTTCCTCCATTTATAATTAAATTGTGATAATTAAGTTTCATTTCACGAAGACGGAGGAGCTAAAAACAGCATACTTAAGCGGACGATCAATGAAACTTGCTTGTTGTCTTCTGCCAAACATGGCGTGATGTCTCCTAGCGTCCTATGGAAAATGTCACCAAACATCTGCACAAGTAGGATTTTGATTCCAGTGTTCTGTTACAACAAACTTAATAAATCTTGCATTAAAACGATATTTAATTAATTTTGTAAGCTAATTTATTGTAATTTCTTGAAGCATCGATATTTTTAGTCAGCCATTTGATTGTCGCACTGCATAATTTTTTTAAACTTGTCTGCATATTTTTATACATCCCTCCTGAAGCACAACGTGTAATAAATTGGGTCCCACACAGTAAGCAATGGGTAACTACTGTCAATAAGGAAATAAATACAAGGATGATCTGGTTTAAAAATGCAAGAAACGTTTCTTGTGTAACATTTCAAAATGCCTCTACAATTACGCAGAAGTGTTTGTATAGTAAAGAATAAGGCTAAAGACAGTGGATAACGGGAAGACAGTGGCAAACGATCAGAAAAAGAATTACCTCATAGACCGAAGAAATGACGAAATACATGACTATTCATAAAGTTGCCACTGGTATCACAATATGGGACCTAATTTCTCGCAATTCCTGATTACCTCTCCCAAGTACAAAGAGCCGGTAAGCTAACCGACACATACACAATTTTTCATCTGAGATAGCCCGGGCGTAAGTCTAATTCACTTTCTCTTTCATTGCCGCGTACCTTTAGTTCAGTTATGAGGTATGATAATTAGTGCATAAACAAATAACGCAATACAATACCGTCTTCTCCGTATTTTGTAAACATATTTCTCCATTCCATTTAAGCTCTCTCTGAGCTCTCATTTGGGAGGAGGATACGTGACGGGCTGTCAATCTGCTGCGGAATTTTACTTTTTGCAGGTCAGGCGGTCTGAAGAAACTGATAATCTCTAGCTGCGTAGTTAAAGGCACAAAGAAGCATTCCTTACATCATCACGACTGTTGTTTTGTAAACAAAAGAGTGTAATTCTCTTGTAGATGCCTCTCTTTCCGAGTATTAAATCTTTGTATAATTGCACAAATAAATGTTGAAGCTAGTGTGTACTCTATTCAAAGTACGTAAATTTATTTGTACGAAAAGATTAATTAACTATTAACGACTCTCCAGTTTAAGAGTAAAGAAATCCTGTTTTGTAGCAGGGACCAAGTTCGATCTAAAATTAGAATAAATAGTATGATTTTGGGAAAAATATCTCCAACAACTACGAGGGTTGCCCAGAAAGTAATGCACCACATTGTTTTTCTTCAACAATTCTTTATTCAACATAAAGAGAACTACACACACGAAACAATGGTGTTTTATCTACACACCCTTTTTTTCCTTGTAATCTCCACCCCGTTCTATGGCCTTCCTCTAGCGCGAAACAAGGGCGTGTGTGCCCTGTCGGTACCAATCCTTGTCTGGGGGCGGAGCCAGAGCTTCACTGCGTGAATCACCTCCTCGTCGTCCTCAAAATGTTTTCACAAATGGCCCAAACAAGTGGATGTCCGAGGGGGTGAGGTCAGGTGTATCAGTTGTGACAGCCGTGGATGGTCTCCCCGACCGTTGCAAATAGTGGAGCTCCGCCGAACCGCCTTCTGATGACCTCACCCTCAGTGCCCAGAGACTAACTCTAATTCTTTCAACATCAGATGCTCCATAGACTTTGCACAAGCGTTTGTGAATATTCCCCACAGTTTCTTTCCTTGCAGTGAGAAATTAAACGTAACGTACATTACCTACAGATGCCATTTTGAAAGTGTGCTGCAGCTATGCTATGTGTTGGAAGTGACTGAAACTTTGTGCGCGCACTCAGGAGACTTCAAATAATACATACATAAGTTTCGCATTGTTAGCATTGTTTTCAGCTGAGAAAAAAAATGCTGTATATTACTTTCTAGGCAAACCTCGGCTGTCAATGTGGTTTACAAAAAAATGAAAATCTAGATATAAACCTGGGTACCGTAGGAAATGTATAGTTTAACATACGAAAAAATAAGGCCAAACGGGAAACAAGAGTCAAATCCTACAAATCTTAGTTTCTTCTTACGATTCGTCATGGCTTTGCACAAAGATAAAATAAAAGTTTAGAAATTAAGTTTATCCTAAGAACCAGAGGTTACATAACAGCTGGCCATAAAAGAAAGAAAACGACACAATAAGAGTTGGAACTAGAATCAAATATAGGCAATACAATTAATTAACGCAATATATTGTATGAATACATACGACTACTAGACAAAACAAGGCCCCACATAGTTAGACAAACGTGCAAATTCACAGATGGAAGATATGGTGGGAGATTCAATAAGAGACCGTTAGACAATTTGTTATAGCGGACGTGTTTTATTTTGTAAGCCATGTACTGAAGAAGATGAACGTTCAAATCCTAAAAATATTATCCGTTTAAATACTGATTTAAGGTAGATCTTCACTTGTATTTTGCCGCCATTTACACGTTCAAGTACGTGTACAATGTGCAACATTTGATGTCAACTGTGAATTAGTGTCTGACATCTGAAATGATATGAAATAGATGTGGACTGAGGAAACAGGAGTATGTACTGACAAGTGAGTAGAAATGAATGTTTCATTGAGTAATTTCATGTTCTCACTGCTGGCGTATTATTGTGTGTTTCTTTCACACACAAGATGGTCACAAACAGTCTGAAAAGCTTGTAAAGGTGTTTCGTGGGAGGTTGTGCTGAGAAATAAATGTTCCGAAAAAAATTCGAAGCTTTGCGTCGTTTCCGAATCATTTAGCTTTGAAGTTAGCCAGTTAGGTCACGCACGCGCAAATTCAAGAGGCAGTGGCTCGAAACTTGTTCTTAGGTTGGTTTTCTCAAACCGAACAAATGTATCTTTTGCTCACCTAGCTTAAATTCATCACTTCCGAGAAAATGCACGTTTTAACTGGTAATAAGCATTTAAACGAGTGGTAACTCACGGATGCACAGATGTCTGTGCATTTTAGAGCGTGCAGGTGCTTGGAATTGCGAGCGCAACGACCTGATTGGCCAACTTCAATGCTAAATAACTCGGAAATGGTGCAGCGTATCGAATTTTTTTATTAACAATTATTGCTCAGCACAACCTCCCCTGCAACACCTTTAGAATAATTTTCACACTGTTTCCGACCATCCTGTATAATTGAACACTAATCACACTGCATACGGATTATTGATTCCACGCACTTTCAGACCAAATTTTATATTTTTCTGACTTTGTCAGTACTGTTTTATGCGAGATAAATTGGATCCTGTCTATGTCTTTATGACTGTAGAGAGTTTTATATGTTAATAATATTCTACATCGTTTCTGAAGGTACACACATACATAGCTCATAAAAATCATCTATTAATCATGCTTGAACGGTAGACGGCGAAGTTTTGTGCGATGTATAGACTAATTGGAAGCAGAACAAAAATTTGAAACATTTCCGTTTTCATCTCAATGCGCCTATGGAGCTCTTTCCATAGCATATCTGTGAAAGTAAATTGACGGCCTAAAAATGCAGATTTAGAGGATTTGAGGCATACGTATCTACACTACCTTCAATTTTCCATCGGTTTCGTCAGAACAGATATTCTATTTCGTCATGCAAAAGCTTTACTCTAAATATTAGTACCGCAGTCTCCCCTAAAATATTATCATCAAGGCTGTTAGCTGAGAAATAGTATGTCAGAAAATATCCAAAATGAGATTGGCCTACAGAGTGAGAACTGAAATAGCTGTTTTATTTCGTCCAGCGGGTATGTCCACAACGAACTGTCCTTCTTGGTTGTAATATTCGTAGTGTGAGATGACAGAATTGAAAGATTTTTTTCTCCGGATTGTTTGGATAACTGTGTGGCGTCTTTCACACTCCAACGTCATCTAAAATTTTCGTTAACGCATTCATGGCGTAAATAGCGTAATAAGTAATTTTACATTTATCAGTTGAAGACATTGCGTTTGTTAACGAGTCCTTGATCATGTTTGGAAACTTATTCATAAATGTCCGTATTGATCGCATTCGATAACTGTGTAACTCACGATGACCGGTTTTTGCTTACTGTCTTCAAGAGATCTGTTTACTTTTAAGCTCAACTTGAATAAATGTCTATTTATTAGCATATACTCTTGCGCTAAATGTCATTATCTTTGTTTGAAACTACTATGGTGCCGTGCAATCGACATATCACGCCAGAAGATGCAAAGCATAGCGTTTACATGTTTCCTTCTGTCGCTGACCAGCCCTGCCTGGCCACTCCGATAATGTACTAATTAATCAGCTCTTGGTCGTAAATACAGCCGGAACATTTTTACTGAGGCATAGGTTGCCGTTAAACAAAAGAGGGGGCTTGTGTTTAGATTTAGCTGTTAACCGGTTCAATCCTTTCATTTTAATTGCATTTCCGATTAGTCAGAATTTGAACAGCCTATTGTACTAAGCTGTTCGTTTCTGTGTTTGAAAGACCGAGTCATTATTGGTGTATTTCAGCTGGATCTTGTGGTTCCGCCGACTGAGTTCTCTGGTAATAAGTGTTCACACATAATGTTTTAAGGCTTTCCTTCAGAGCGGTCTTAAGAACTGACAATCAGTTTAACTTTGAAAATATTAACAGCCAACTGTCACCAGAGCTTCAGTCAGAATAAAATTGTCAGAAGGGACGCTTTGGGATCCAGTCGCACCTTGGTTGCCGTTTGAAATTAAGAGGTTGATTGCTTTGAAGTAAGCCTTGTCATTGTCATATTGTTTCCTAATCTGTTTAACCTTTAAGCGCAGGTGCGCATCGTAATCACGTCATCTGTTTTGAGTAACTGAATCACCCTCGACATCAGGGGTGCTGATATAGTTTTCATGTGTTGCAGAAGGGCATTTAATAAGACTGTGTCGAGCGCGGTAGTAAACACCGCTGTTTCACCCGATAACGGGCGGGCTGCAGGTCCGGCCGTCTTGTGATTACTGTCACACTGTGTGCTGTTTTGCAGTACAGCACTTCAGATTTCTTTTGCAAAGATTAAAAGCTTATTCAACTTGGAGTTTAAGGTGAAAAGAATTTTGCAAATTTGTTCATTTTGTTAAAGAAAATTTTGTGGTTATATGCTTGGATTATCTGTAAAACACAGTTAATATATTCTTAAATAAATAGGTTGTGTGAAAAGGAAGTTATATTGGTGGGTCCTCCCTTCCACATTTTCCTTAATTCAAGTAAGTTTCACGTATCAGTAATAACGTTGGACACCGGGGTCTGGAGATAAGTCGTCGTTGTCACTGATCCCAAAAGTATTCAGTTGGGTTCGCATCGTGATTCTGGAAAGGTCAGAGATTTTATTGTCCACAAACCATTGCCTCATACATTCTGCTCTATGACAGGGTGCTTTGTTAATGTGGTGCAAACATCGCCCCCGAACTATTCCACTGCAGTACGCTGTACACAGTACTGTAAAATGTGCTCACATCCTCCCACATTTAGCGTTTTCTTAAGCATCGATCCACGAAAAACACCCCCGTACATTGACAACCTCCAGCGTCCTTCACTTTTGGCGCTACGTATGAGCACAGTTCACGTTCTACAGGCATTCGCCAAACTCAAACAGATTCATCTGACTGCCACAGTCTACAGCGTGTTTCATCTGTCCAAATCAATCGTTTTCTAGTCATCAGTTGACCAGTGGTGTTGCTGTTTACACCACCTCAAGCATCACAATACTGACTAGAGGGCGAGGTAGCTCACGAGGAGCTAATCGACCCCTGTACCTCATTCTCTTACACTCCACGTGAACATTCTGTACAGGATGGTCATATGGGCAGGCGGTGGGCGTTATGAAATGAATAGGACAAAATTTAGACAAGGCCATTTATTGGCGAAAGCATGTTAAAAAGGGGTCACATGGGCCTAGGGAGGTGAGGGTGAGCCAGAGCGTAGAGTCTGGCGAAACAGTTGCGAAGCTACCGAAAGTTGTTGTCTGCCAAAACTAAGTCCACAGTACCGCAGCACCGGGGGAAGCGGGAAATGTTCACTGCTGCAGGGCGCGCATCCGACTCGCGGTTGAGCAAGAATACAAGAGAGCAAAAGAGCGAGCCCGGCGACGGGCGGCCGGTTATATTCGACGCACCACGCGGCTTCCTCCGCCCTGATTTCTCGGGACCGAGAAAACCGTGCGGGAGGCATGGAATTTTCCAGACCGTCGTCTGCTAAGCGACGCCTGGGGCGGCGTTACCTGGTCAGCAAGTGAGGGAGGGGCGTGACCAATGTGCCCTTCCTCTGTGCTGACTTCCTGTTGCCAAACCGTGGGACGAAAGAATTTACAGGCAGCTAACACTGCCGTCCGTGGCTTGGCCGCAATGGATAAATGAAGTTACTGTTTGGAAGCTCATATAATAAAGTAAAATCTCCTACTATCTGGCTCATCCTTTACAATTCGTTATGCTAGCTGTGATGATGATAAAACTCTGGAAATCACTAGTGATTGCACCAGCAGATTTCATGCGATTTCTTACAATCACCCTGCGAAATGCTCTACGGTCGTGTCCGTTAGTACATGCGGTCTCTCAGGTGTTGGTTGACCTGTGCTTGTTCCTTCGCGTTTCCACTTCACATTCACGTCACCAACAGTCGACATGGGCAGCTTTAGGAGGGCTGAAGTGTCGCTGATGGATTTATTACTTAGATGACTAATATAAGTTCGAAGTCACAGAGTTGTCCTGAGCGGCCCATTCTGCTGTTACCGCTTCTTTGCTGATAATCCACTCCGTCTCATATTATATTTGCGAGCTCGTCCCTCGTGACGTCTAGTACTCAGTTCCGTATTGCAATATGTCAGGATACTTTCCATCAGGTTGTGTATGATTCAAATGGCTCTGAGTACCACATCTGAGGTCAACAGTCCCCTAGAACTTACAACTACTTAAACCTAACTAACCTAAGGGCATCACACACACATCCATGCCCGAGGCAGGATTCGAACCTGCGACCGAAGAGGTCGCGCGGTTCCAGACCGAAGCGCATAGAATCGCCCGGCCACAGCGGCCGGCTCAGACTGTGTAGCTCCTAGTCATACTCAAGCTCTTTATTAGTAAACTGAAAAAGAATGAAGAAAATAAGTGTATCAGTGCAACTGAAGATAGTTGTATGTGACTTAATGTCTCTGGATCCCGTTCCCAACCGTCTTTAAGGAAACCGGTTTTATGAAACGTAACTAACGATGACTGCATACTTTCAAATGGGTTACGATTGGGCTTACTACAGTAATGTTACATGTTATAAGCTGGGCAAAGCTGAAGGAGCTCAAGTTGAAAATCAGATTTCCAAACATGTTTCACAGAAACGTCTTCAGGTGTGGAACAAGTGATTAATATACCGACTCATGTGTGGAAAGGAAGAAAAGCTCCCACATAACCACTTTTCTTATAAGGAAGATCTGACTATTATATAATAAAAAAATTTTCAGTAGTCACTAACGCTGAATGCAACTTTGAAACGGAAAAAAGTAGATACGTGAGTCGGTGACTCGAGGAAACTACTGACATCTACCCATAAGTTAAGAGCGGAAAATGAACTTAAAGAATTCATAAAAACTACACTACTGGCCATTAAAATTGCTACACAAAGAAGAAATGCACATGATAAACGGGTATTCATTGGACAAATATATTATACTAGAACTGAAATGTGATTACATTTTCATGCAAGTTGGGTGCATAGATCCTGAGAAATCAGTACCCAGAACAACCGCCGCTGGCCATAATAACGGCCTTGATACGCTTGGGCATTGGGTCAAACAGAGCTTGGATGGCGAGTACAGGTACACCTGCCCATGCAGCTTCAACGCGATACCATAGTTCATCAAGAGTAGTGACTGGCGTATTGCGACGAGCCAGTTGCTCGGCCACCATTGACTAGACGTTTTCAGTTGGTGAGAGATCTGGAGAATGTGCTGGACAGGGCAGCGGTCGAACATTTGCTGTATCCTGAAAGGCCCGTACAGGACCTGCAACGTGTTGTCTGCATTATCCTGCTGAAATGTAGGGTTTCGCAGGGATCGAATGAAGGGTAGAGCCACGGATCGTAACACATCTGAAACGTAACGTCCACTGTTCAAAGTGCCGTCAATGCGAACAAGAGGTGACCGAGACGTGTAACCAATGGTACACCATACCATCACGCCGGATGATACGTCAGTATGGCGATGACGAATACACGCTTCCAATGTGCGTTCATCGCGATGTCGGCAAACACGGATACGACCATCATCATGCTGTAAACAGAACCTGGATTCATCCGAAAAAATGACGTTTTGGCATTCGTGCACCCACGTTCGTTGTTGAGTACACCATCGCAGGCGCACCTGTCTGTGATGTAGTGTCAACAGCAACCGCAGCCATGGTCTCCGAGCTGATAGTCCATGCTGCTGCAAACGTTTTCGAACTGTTCGTGCAGATGGTTGCTGTCTTGCAAACGTCCCGATCTGTTGACTCAGGGATCGAGACGTGGGTGCACGATCCGTTACAGCCATGCGGATAAGATGCCTGTCATCTCGACCGCTAGTGATACGAGTTCGTTGGGATCCAGCACGGCGTTCCGTATTACCCTCCTGATCGCGAGCAGCAATGTCGTGATACGATAAACCGCAATCGCGATAGGCTACAATCCGACCTTTATCAAAGTCGGAAACGTGATGGTACGCATTTATCCTCCTTACACGAGGCATCACAACAACGTTTCACCAGGCAACGCCGGTCAACTGCTGTTTGTATGTGAAAAATCGGTTGGAAGCTTTTCTCATGTCGCCGGTGGCGACAACCTTGTGTGAATGCTCTGAAATGCTAATCATTTGCATATCACAGCATCTTCTTCCTGTCGGTTAAATTTCGCGTCTCTAGTACGTCATCTTCGTTGTGTAGCAATTTGAATGGCCAGTGGTGTACATTCAGGTGAACAATGATGTTCGCCATGAATTTGCGAAGTTCTGTTATTCTTAGGAGAAAGAAGATGTCTGTATGGGTCTCTTGCCACTTGTAGCACCTACATTTCATAGCTTCAACAACGAAATTTAAAAGAACACGTTGATCAGAAAAAAATAATCTTCATGGAGTATTTGCCGGTTATTAAAATGACCATTTTTTTCCTATGTCACATGATACCTCACTTTTTAATAGCCATTAACACATTTAATAGACAATGAGTAATATATTTATATGTTCTGCAGTTGTATGAGTACATGTGTGGCTTACATCGTGAATGGAATTGTATAAGAATGTTTTTGCAAAAAGTTATATACGAAGAGCTAGTCTGTTTCAATAATTCCATAAAAAACTAACAATGATATTATCAAACCTCGAAATGTACTTTAATTCGTATTTCTACGAGAACAGATTAAAGTCGGAAGATGAAAAATTTTGAAAGACACACTCTTTGTTTTTCCATATGATTGAATTGTCGTCATCAGCAAAGGTCATTCAGGATACCACAAACAATAAAGAGGGCTGATTTATTAAAGAAATTAGCGCTTGGCGACCTTGTTAGCTTAGAGATAGCAGCTCTGTGTCCAGTTGTCACTGCTTGGAGCTGGGTGCAGTCATGTGGACTGCTATCAGAGGATAACAGCTTGTCAAAGGTCATGAATGTCAGAGATAAAGAAATGTCAGTAATTAAATTCTTAACTAATCAAGTTCACAGTAAAATGAAAATGCCGTCGCTTTTGTCCATATAGATTGCATAATCCTGCAGTAAGAGGCCTGTGTTCTGATTACTGCCACCAACAATTGTTCTTACAAATCTATTACACATCCGAAATTTTTAGATCTGTAATCTTTTAAATTTGCTACAATTGGTGTTGTATCTTCTTTGAATCTGAAACATAAATCTAATTGTATTACAATATTTAACATTTCATTCTTTTCTGTACCGCACGAATTGAACTCAAGCATTTTCTTCTATAATTCTGTAATTTCTACCGGCCTTGTGGCCGAGTGGTTCTAGGCGCTTCAGTCTGGAGCCGCGCGACGGTACGGTCGCAGGTTCGAATCCGGCCTCGGGAATGGATGTGTGTGATGTCCTTAGGTTAATTAGGTTTAAGTAGTTCTAAGTTCTAGGGGACTGATGACCCCAGATGTTGAGTCCCACAGTGCTCAGGGCCATTTGAATCAGTTGTAATTTCTCAGCTGCGTTTTTGAAGCTTGTAGGTTGGCCTTTACTACTGCCGAGACCACCGGTCTTTGCGTTACAAGGCTGATAAGTTACCTTATGTTGGATCTCTCTTTTGGAAATTTGTGGTAAGTCCCCATGGGACCAAAGTGAAGAGGTCATCAGTCCCTAGAATACACACTGCTTAATCTTACTTAAAGTAACTGACGCTAAGGACAACACACACACCCATGCCCGTCGGAGGACTCGAACCTCCGACAAGGGGAGCCGCGCCAACCGTGGCAAGGCGCCCTAAATCGCTCGGCTTCCCCGCGCGGCAGGATCTCTCTCATGACAGAAAAAAACGGAGATGACAAAAATCAAGGAACACTTTCTAATGTCGTGTCGGACTCTCTTCTGCACGGCGTAGTCCAGCAACCTGACGTACCATGATTCAACAAGTCGATGGAAGTTTCCTGCAGAAATATTGAGCCGTGCTGCCTCTATAGATACCCATAATCGCGAAAATGTTGCCGATGCAGAATATTGTGCAAGGAGTGATCTCTCGGTTATGTCCCACAAATGTTCTATAGGATTCTTGTTGGGGGATATGGGTGGCCAAACAATTCGCTCGAATTATCCAGAATGTTCATCAAATCAATCGCGAACAGTTGTGCCCTGGTAACATGGCGCATTATTATCCATAAGAAATCCATCGTTGTTTGGGAACATGAAGTATCCGTACATCCAGAGGACCCAGTCCATTCCACGTAAACACTGTCCTCCCCATTAAGGAGCCACCACCAGCTTGCACAGTGCCTGGTTGACTGTTTTGGTCCATGGCTTAGTGTGATATGCGCCATACTCGAACCCTACTACCAACTCTTGTCGACTGAAATCGGGACTCACCTGATTAGCCCACGGTTTTCCAGTCGTCTTGGGTCCAAGCGATATGGTTACGAGACCAGGAGAGACGCTGCAAGCGACGTCGCGCTCTTAGCAAAGGTACTCGCATTGGGAGTCTGCTGTCATAGCCCATTAACGCCCAATTTCGCCGCCTGTATATGTGCATATCGTTATCGCAAAACTTTGTCACCTCAGTGTACACTCCAGGAAATTGAAAAAAGAACACATTGACACCGGTGTGTCAGACCCACCATACTTGCTCCGGACATTGCGAGAGGGCTGTACAAGCAATGATCACACGCACGGCACAGCGGACACACCAGGAACCGCGGTGTTGGCCGTCGAATGGCGCTAGCTGCGCAGCATTTGTGCACCGCCGCCGTCAGTGTCAGCCAGTTTGCCGTGGCATACGGAGCTCCATCGCAGTCTTTAACCCTGATAGCATGCCGCGACAGCGTGGACGTGAACCGTATGTGCAGTTGACGGACTTTGAGCGAGGGCGTATAGTGGGCATGCGGGAGGCCGGGTGGACGTACCGCCGAATTGCTCAACACGTGGGGCGTGAGGTCTCCACAGTACATCGATGTTGTCGCCAGTGGTCGGCGGAAGGTGCACGTGCCCGTCGACCTGCGACCGGACCGCAGCGACGCACGGATGCACGCCAAGACCGTAGGATCCTACGCAGTGCCGTAGGGGACCGCACCGCCACTTCCCAGCAAATTAGGGACACTGTTGCTCCTGGGATATCGGCGAGGACCATTCGCAACCGTCTCCATGAAGCTGGGCTACGGTCCCGCACACCGTTAGGCCGTCTTGCGCTCACGCCCCAACATCGTGCAGCGAGCCTCCAGTGGTGTCGCGACAGGCGTGAATGGAGGGACGAATGGAGACGTGTCGTCTTCAGCGATGACAGTCGCTTCTGCCTTGGTGCCAATGATGGTCGTATGCGTGTTTGGCGCCGTGCAGGTGAGCGCCACAATCAGGACTTCATACGACCAAGGCACACAGGGCCAACACCCGGCATCATGGTGTGGGGAGCGATCTCCTACACTGGCCGTACACCTCTGGTGATCGTCGAGGGGACACTGAATAGTGCACGGTACATCCAAACCGTCATCGAACCCATCGTTCTATCATTCCTAGACCGGCAAGGGAACTTGCTGTTCCAACAGGACAATGCACGTCCGCATGTATCCCGTAACACCCAACGTGCTCTAGAAGGTGTAAGTCAACTACCCTGGCAAGCAAGATCTCCGGATCTGTCCCCCATTGAGCATGTTTGGGACTGGATGAAGCGTCGTCTCACGCGGTCTGCACGTCCAGCACGAACGCTGGTCCAACTGATGCGCCAGGTGGAAATGGCATGGCAAGCCGTTCCACAGGACTACATCCAGCATCTCTACGATCGTCTCCATGGGAGAATAGCAGCCTGCATTGCTGCGAAAGGTGGATATACACTGTACTAGTGCCGACATTGTGCATGCTCTGTTGCCTGTGTCTATGTGCCTGTGGTTCTGTCAGTGTGATCATGTGATGTATCTAACCCCAGGAATGTGTCAATAAAGTTTCCCCTTCCTGGGACAATGAATTCACGGTGTTCTTATTTCAATTTCCAGGAGTGTATTATCTTGTTTAGGCCTCTTCAGAAATCTGGGTACTCTTGTACTGACTTCTTATTTTATTTAGTTCTCATTGCTGTGTGTTGATAACAATAAAAATTGTCAGATGTACTGCAATTTATACGGAAAAGTAATATCAACGTAAACCTTTAATCTTCTCTCAGTTTCGGAGTGAGTTTCTATAATGTGATGTAACAGGCCTTAAGAAGCTCACCTCAGATGTATGCAAGACGGTGGGAACCCTGAAAAATTATAAGAAAATTAAAAGCATATTTCATTAACCACTTGTTCTGTGGCCCTGTTTATCATTTATATATTGGGTTGGATATCCCTGGTAGTAACGTAATGATTGTCAATGTTCACTACATACTGGCTGCGCGTGGTAAGGCGAATGGTATGATGATTTCTTTGTAAAGGCCACATCCGATTTCTCCCCAACTGATTAAACAGAACACTCTAATGATCTCGTCGTCGCTGGGCCAATAAACCCTAATTATTATTGACATAATGTATGAAAAAAATAAAGGGAACCATATTTTAACTGATACACATTTATTCGTACTTGACATGCGAAAGCTAATTTCAGAATACCGATTTCCACCAAAATCGACCGTCAACTGATATGGCATTATATTAAAATCACAAAATGATTCGTAACAAACGTAAATGAAAATTTCCATACACAAGTATCACACATCAATATGCGCAACAGCAGAAAATTTTGCAGTTTTCACATACATTTACAATACTGATCCAGGGGGCTCAGGAAATATTCAAAAAATACACACTTGCGCGCGCACACACACACACACACACACACACACACACACACACACACACACACACACACACACACACACAAACACACGCGCGCGGACGCAATCGCACACACGCGCGAGGAGGATTGGCCAGGGAAAGGCGGTGATGAAGCCAAGGCCGCGAGTTATCTTACAGCTGTTCCTTGGTTGTTGTTGTGCGAATACCACAACTTAACTAGTGTGTTAATAGTTTTGTGTCAAGAAATTCAAGTAAAAATAATTTTTCTTGTTAGATGTAGTGTTTATCTTCGTAAACCGAGACAGTGAAATAAATGGAAAGCTTAATAATAAATTCCACTACTGTCTTTATGCATTTTCAGTGGCACGGCACCATAGGCTCCAGCGGCTCCATGACTTCAGTCGCATCATCTCCTCTAGTGGCACCATCGCTAATAGTGGCACATCGCCGGGAACAGACGCTACGTGCTCTCGCAGACCATCCACCACAGGTTATGCGCTCTCAACGACCCATTCTCTGCCATTCCACTTTCTGTACCATTTCACAGGATCTCATATGCTTCTATCATCCTGTTCTCCTTCCTCCCAGACACACCACATTCCTCATGCTTTTGCTGTGTTTCCAGATGAGCAACACAGCAAGACGCATCATGCTTTCCGATGACCCAGGCACTGCAGTGTCCCTACTTGGCCGCCTCTCCTGGACTCCACACGCCAGTGACTTCATGTGCGCTCACAGGATCCTCTTGTATCGTACAGGGCTGCAGCTGTTCCTTGTCTGGGCTCCCCACTCAGGCCATCAGCAGGACTTGGCCCTCCAGTCATGCACTCCTGTAGAAGTTCGACATAAACCTGGACCATGACGGGTCCCATTTAAGAAGCTGCTTCGGCATCCGGATCTGGTTTCCAAGGCAATGAGACTATATGTCTCTCTTTCTCAGGTCTGCTCCTAGAACTTCTTGTTCAAGACAGATCCATCTGTAGCGGCCAGGTTCAAGCCACCTGTCTTCGGCCAATATTTCCTGGTTCAAGGCCTCCACTATCATGGGTGCCGTTCCAGGGACCGCCTCCCCGACTTCAGGATGCCTCATCCTGCTGGTGGTCATGTCCTTTTCTAGATGGCTATGCCATCACTCCCCTCAGTGGCGAAGGGTCGCTATATCACGACAAAGCCACCAACCATATAGTTATGTACCATGGGTTGCCACAGTTTTGGTCTGCTAGTGACCATTCCTCTGGAGCTCAGGTGAAAACCATCTGCACTAACACTCATATATGGTGGCATGTTTACAACCTAACCTCTATCAGTCACCACAGCACCGTATGGTGCTAAGCCTCACCACCACAGCTATAAGCATCGCTGCAAAAATGTGGCACTTCCTGGCTTCTGCGAGTCACGCTCCTCTGACAGTATCCCTGCGTTGAACAAGTATCTAGTTCGCTGCTCGACTGCTCTCCAGTCAGTTCACACTCTGGGTTTAACACCCACTACACATAGTGCTTCCTCAATCAGAGTTCGTCCGCCGAGCACATTGGTAGCTCCGGCTTATGATATCTGCGCCTAGCGGTCCATCAGTCGAGTTTCTTTCACCACCTCAGTCTATGCTGCATGCTCTTCGAGGGTCATGCCAATTGGTCCATCCATCTGAGTCCATCGCAGCTCACTGCTTTGTGGGGCTTTGTCCTTCACTTACTTCAAAACTCACGACCTCTCGGGACACTATCACCATGGACTTAGTCCACATAGGAACATCCTCGTGCAGTGTCAGTGATTACCCACTAGGACATTGCAATGCAACGTCAGTGCTCAATTTCTAGGACATTGTATTGTATTGAGCCGTGCGGAGTAGCCGCGTGGTTTGAGGCGCCATGTCACGGATTGCGCTGCCCCTCCCGCCGGGCGTGGGTGTGTGTGTTGTCCTGAGAATAAGTTAGTTTAAGTAGTGTGTGAGTCTAGGGACACATGACCTCAGCAGTTTGGTCCCCTAGGAAATCACACACACACACACACACACACACACACATATATATATATATATATATATATATATATATATATATATATATATATATATATATATATATATATAATTGTTCTTTGTTTATTAGAGTCAGTAACATTCCATTGTCGTTAGCTACCTGTGCACATCAACCACAGTGTGTTGTTGCACTAGGTCCACGAACATTGCACGAAATGTATAGCTCACTGGATTGAGAAGTTACACATTCCAGAAATGCTACTAATCCTTGATTTCATTTTGTCAGTTTTAAAATATTGTCTCAGAAATCGTCACTCGTTATAACTCGAACTGACACAAAGTGTAACGACTATGTTGTACGAGTATCTCGCATATTAGTTTTTTTCCGGTATATTCAGTGTCGAAGTATGGTACCATCTTACGGCACATGATCTGAGTGACGCTGTGTTGTCCTTATGGCGTGCATACAAGGTAAAAATTTAGCACGTTTGATTATGGATGGAGACAGTGTGGAAGCCTTTTCAGATTTTAAAATATTCATCAATGTAAGTTGAGAAAGCAAAGGAGTCAGCAAATTCTAAATTCAGTAACGAAATTATAAGGATAATAAATAATTGTTTTGTATTAATGAACACCATGAAACTTCAACATAATTATTACTGAATCAAGTCCATGAGATCCAATGAGGGATGACAAATGACGCGGCCCATTGTCTTCACAGGGACTGGGCGGCGAGAGAGAATACAGTTAGTAGAAGTCTGTTGTGTGTGGCAGCAGCCTAATGTATGAACTGCAGACGTGAAGACCCGAGTTTTTTGACTGTCGGAATCTAAGAGACCTTTTGTCAAAATGGTAAATTTAGTGCTTTGCATTAACAAGAATGGAACTAGTCATTTCCCTGCGGAAAGACAGGTGAAAAATGTTGGAAACGACTACGATGCTCGTAGGTATGCAGACTAAGCAGTAACGAGGTCATGTCACTAAAATAATTGTTACAGAGCCTATTAACTAGACAAAATTTTCTGGATGTTGAAAGCGGCTTCTGAATCAAGAAACTCGATCGGAAGATATTTAAGGAAGACTTTGACTATGTATTAAATATTAAACCAATAGAATAACAATCGGACTGAATGTTCCAGGACGCTGCTGATAACATGGAGGCAATGCAGCACTTTCAACAATGTCTTTAGAAAGAAATTACTGCCACAGTACCATAATAGACCTCAGATAAGTCCCAGTGCGTTAGTAGTTTGCGTTTCGAAATCACGAAGCATTATTTGACTCGAGATACATTTTTTGCCACACTAGCACCAGTATAGTAAGAAATACGGTTGCTCGCTGATTTCAGTAGTCGTTTCGGGTAACGTTTTGCAATCACCGTCTTAATATTTTTGAGATGAAATTTGTTGATCAGGTTAAGTGCTAAAGAAGTGCTACCCTGAGACCAACAGTGAAATATTTCAAACTTCAGTCTTTTGTATAACTGTGCTAATCTTAAGTCGGTCACTGGCTTTCTGAAGCTTAGTGATCGCGTTTCCAGGGTCATGGTCTCTTGTTTGTCAAGGTGCGTTAGAGTGCGCGATTGGGCTGCATTTTTGAAATTTCAGCTTCGAAAAGGAACGCAGTTCGTGCGAAGCCAGCGGGCGGCTCGAAAGCCATATACGAGTGCGAATGACCCCCGTCGGCAAACACATTCCTTAGATGCTTAAGCGGTCATAAGTTAAGCTGGAAGCTATGAAGAGATAAATGGAAGGTCACTTTGCTTATTTTCGGCAGCTGTCACAACTCTGATGTCGATATCTTCTCTCCTACAAGGAAAGAAGAGATAGGCTCCGTTACTTTTTGCCTATTTTTTACAGCACTTTCCAAGTTTTAATTGATTATGCCTAGCACGCCAAAGTGACTGTGTTCTGAGAAACACCGTGTTTGGAACTGGTTAGAGTTTAGAAAATTTTTCTTGTTCATTATTTTTAATGATTTTTCTTTATTAATTTTTCTAATAAATGTGCTGACAATAATATTTTATATATTGCTCATTTTGTGCCAAAATGCTCACTACATTACCAAAAATTCAAGGAGTTGAATAAATGTACAAAAAACGCACTAATTCCTACAAACACACACACACACACACCATGTAAACTTCAATAAAATCGTTTTTCTGTAAAGCATTTTATAATAGTTCTAAATATGTTTATGTGTGAAATTCTTCCATTTTTATTTACTAAAGCTAAAAAACTAAACTCCTCCCGAACAGGTCATGAAGGCCCAACGGTACCGACCGGCCGCCGTGTCATCTTCAGCCCATAGGCGTCACTGGATGCGGACATGGAGGGGCATGTGGTCAGCACACCGCTCTCCCTGCCGTATGTCAGTTTCCGAGGTGGGAGCCGCTACTCCTCAATCAAGTAGCTCCTCAGTTTGTCTCACAAGGGCTGAGTGCAACCCACTTGCCAACAGCGCTCGGTAGACCGGATGGTTACCCATACAAGTAGTAGCCCAGCCCGACAGGCCTTAACTTCGGTGGTCTGACTGGAACCTGTGTTACCACTACGGCAATGTCGTTGGCGTCTTTTTTTACTAGTGCTGCATTCTTAATCTCCGTATGTTCTTATGGAAACTTAAGTGAGATGATGACACGTAATCATTCTCCACTTTGCAGGTATTAGTGGTACAGCGTCATTTAGCAACTACTTTAAAATAAAATGCTTTGAAATTCTGTATAAGACAGAGGAGTGGGAAAATAGGCATAAGCGAATTGCAACTATGGTATGAGCACGGCTGATGGCCAGCAGCTAGTCAAAGTAACTTCCTTTTGCTCGCTTCCTTGTCTGTGTATAAAAAATAATACTCCTTTAGAGCTAACTATCCCTCCTGAAAAGTGTGTGACATTGCAGCTCATTCCACCTGGCACCATTGAACAATTTCAGCCTGTGGATGTTTGTGTTTTCCGTGCCTGTAAAACATATTATCGCATCGCACTATCTGCAACTACGCCTTCAGGGATAACCAGTTTTACGATAAGCTCCACAGCAGCCTCTTTCGCATTCAGTTGAGTGCTATCACATTCCATGAGCTCTCATCACCCCGTTACACCAATATGGTTCTACATGCACTCTTTAAGGGTGGATACGTAGCTGAATGTCCCGCACGGTTTGTAACTACCAAGGAGTTTGCCTTCGATCTTGATGGTGCGAACCCCTATGATCACTGTGGCGGCCAATCTTTATTCAGAGTTAATAGCGCAAGTTTATGGTTCGTTTCGAACATTTATTACCTGTCGACGATGCCCACTTTGTGAAGTGTAATACATACATCCCATTGAAGGTTGATCTTTAAACCTACCGGACATTTAAAATTAGCCTTACTAAAGATGAAATCGCGAACTCTGAATCATCTGAGTGCAGATGACAGTCCCCCCCCCCCCCCCATACACAACTCCTTTATACCATGTGTTGGCAATACTACCGCCATCTGTATATATGCATATCGCTATCCCATGATTTTTATCACTTCGATGCACAAAACCTTTGCTATGTGGGGCGCTGGATCACGGTCTCATCGCCCAATGTTTAATAATACCGTCTGACTGCTGCAGTAGTCTTTCGCGTGGGTTTTGTGCAACGTAGAGAGGAAAGCCTAGAGGACAGGTATAAAGTGAATCCTCTGGATGAAGGCCCGCAAGTAGAGTCGCGTGTTGGAGATACTGAGAAGTGGGCATTCTCACTTCGGAGGCGGGGCGAAGGCAGCACTTGCATTTCTGAGGCTCAGCCTATCACACGTCTGTTGAATGATTAGCGGCTGGCAGGAGACTCCGTGGTACGCACATTGCGACTCTCCGACTCATCAGTTACAGTCAGATTGCATGTAAGCGTAGGCTAACTGGGAAGAAAAACAGAATATTATTTCTGAAGTCAACACTCCTTTTTCTCAACACACACGAAACATACAGGGATGAATGAGGTATCGTTAGAAAGGTTTCTTAAATGGCTTGTGACATTTCATGCGAATTTTGCGCTAAAACTTACTATTTGCGGAAAATTTTAACATAAACGAAACTTTAAGCTCTCATAGACAAAACGGCATCTTGTATGCACAGCTTAAAATCTATATTTACGAAGCTAGCTTATTACTCGCGAATAAGGGACTCTCTTTTCATATTATCTTATTACAAATATCATTTTATTTGTTTCAGAGTACTTATGAACTGGATAATTTGTATACAGCATTGTCACAGATATTAACTGTGGCCACTGCAATAGTAATTTATCTCTGCCCGTCGAGCAAATTGACTTTTCTAAACGAATATAATTTCCGAACCGACAAACACGTTTTTCATTCTCGGCTTGAATAGTTATTATCTGCCGGCCGCCGTGGTCTAGCGGTTATAGGCGCTCAGTTCGGAACCGCGCGACCTCTACGGTCGCAGGTTCGAATCCTGCCTCGGTCATGGGCGTGTGTGATGTCCTTAGGTAAATTAGGTTCAAGTAGTTCTAAGTTCTAGCTGACTGATGACCACAGATGTTAAGTCCCATAGTGCTCAGAGCCATTTTTGAGTTATTATCTATTGCTACTACGGCCTAAAGTGCTTACTGTAATTGAAAATGTTTGTCGAGTTAAATTTATAGGTTACGTGGCCCTGCTAATAGTTCTTGATCTCTGTCCGTCGTACAAACCACGACAAGCATTCTGAACGCAAAACACGTTCCTGGACACATGGAAATGTATGTACAAGGATGTGTCATAAATCCGCGATTTTTATTCCACGTCGTTGTGTTAAATCCGTGATTTTTATGTCACGTCGTTCTGTTGATTTCTAAAGAGATTTTCTCTTCATTTCCACAACTACCCTTATCCCAACGACTACACTTATTCCAAGTACTGTCATTTTTTTATTAAACTATTACCGAAGTGGCGCAGTGGCTAAGACAATGGGCTCGTATTCGGGAGGACAACGGTTAAAACTCGCGTCCGACCATCCACATTTAGTTTTCCGTGATATTCCTAAACCACTCCAACCAAGTGCCGGCCTTCCTGTAATTTAAAAATATGAAAGTGCGGAAGTTTCTCATGCATCCCTCTGGTTAAGCCTGTAATGCTTTTTATAAGAACTAACACCCGGCACTAATTTACGAAGGCCTTTCTATTCATATCATTCAGTCCGAGTCATTTATATATCTGAATTCGGGGGAAGCGATCTGTCTCTCTGTCGGTCCAGCCGATGATTATCACTTTTACGGCCAAAAAGCGTGCTAGCTTGCTTGGTTGTCTTCCACACTTACCAATGAAAAGTAACATTTTCTCCTTTCATGTGTTTCAATTTGCATCTATAGCAGCAAAAATTGAACATAATTTCCGTTACTAATAAGTAAAGGTGTAAAAACAGGTCAGAAAACTGTAAAACTAGAGTTTCAGTTTAAGCTCAAAATGTAAACTACAACATATGCTCACCCCATAGATATTACCACTTGACGGTTATGGCTCTTAGCCTACACTTGAGTAGGCGCAGGGTTTAAACCCCATTCTGCCATCGATGTTTGGATTATCTATCGTTCTCCTAATTCAGTTCAGGTGAGATGCGAAGCGGTAACTTTGGAATGGACAATGATTATTGTCTTTGCCACCCTTATACACGGGACTGTGTTTCATCTCTAATCAGCTTCTCATCGTCGGGACACTAAAATCAAATCCTTCTTCTTCTTTCGAATAGCACCAAGGGCTACGCCTAGATTATTGTCCCCATCCGATAGACGGACCACATTCAAAAGTGGCAAAAGCCCTCTTTCCATGAGACACTGAAGAAAGGAAAAGAAGGAAACGAGATTAAAGTCTAACGACCGATTGACGTCGATGTAGTTAGAGACGGAGAACCAGCTCGGAGTAGTGAAAGATGGGGAAGAAAATGGCCGCATCCATTCCAAAAGATACCATAAAGGATTGTGAGCTTAACGCACGACACTGCTGTAAGTCGTGGGGTCACGATCTTTGCATCACCTCTTTCTGTCTATTTGTTTCTCTCTCTCTCTCTCTCTCTCTCTCTCTCTCTCCCTCGCTCTTTCTTCTTGCAGACCGAGTACTGTAGGGTTCAAACTAGCTACCTAATGTTATACAGAAATGGCTCTTGCGTTTGGCTGATTTGTAAAACTATCCGTGAAGAGCTACATTTTCAAATAAATTAAGTAATAGTTATCTTCTTTTTTGATACCTTGAGACTGATAGTTTACAGAAATATAAAAGAGGAGATTGGTTTACCATTGAATGATTCTTCAAATTAATTTTCGACGGCTATAACCGGGCTGCCGAATTTAAATGTAGTCCCAAAACAGCCCCCTTCCTTGTATTCCAGTACACTTCATTACCACTCCATTCACTCCAATGATCCCTACAACTCCATCTCAACAATTTCGCCTCCCAGTATAATCAATGTTACCATTCCACCAGCTCGCAAAAGCCCAGTTGATAATTAAAGAAAAAAAAACAACCAACGCATTCCATTCCCGATTTTCCGAGCAGTCTATAAATGTCCACGCTACTTAACTAAAAGAATAAATACCTATGACCAACATTTGATCAAAACATAATTTGTGATCTGCACTTACTGACTGTTCAAAGGAAGGAATACAACACGGTGCTAAAGCTGCTAACTGTCCACAAGTATCGGCTAAAGCCCATTACCTTTTTTTGATACATAAGAGACCCATATCTGGACCATCCATCTATGCAAATGTAGCTTGGACCTCCGCTCTGCGAATCTTCTACCATTACCTCCGCATCCTTCAATTATATGAACTCCTCCTCGCTTTCGTTACCTTTCTCCCACTACCATCATGAACCAGATCATAAGGTCCCCGTATTTTCTCAATATCTTCAACATCTTCACCTGTCATATTTCTCATACACAGATGAGTCTCAGTACCTTGCTACCGCACCTACTAAACTCAGCCTATATTTTTGTCTCCACTCCAACCTGCTGTTGCCGGGAGGTATCGGGGTCCTCACAAAAGAAAGATGAAATCAAACTGCCATTATCATGCCGAAAAGTCACCAGTATAGTATCAAACATTTATTTTTATGTTACTTTGCTTTCGTGAATCAGAACTGAAGAGCTGTAACATAGGCGAAACCAGTCCACCCTCTATGGGGAGAATTTAAATAACGAATATAGAAAAATAGAGAATAAAGTACGGTCGTGGAAACATTGAACACAATGAGCGATCAGGCAATCAAAACACCAATATTACTATACCACTCAGGAGATTGAAATAATTGAGAAGGGGTACTTCATGAGTGTAAAGTAATCATTCGCGACCTTGATGAAATTGAAAATACTTGATGAGCCGTGTCCGTGAAAATTAGGATAGAATAAAACTTTTCACCATATGTGCACCAGGTCTGTCGACCATTAAGGAAGAACACATGCCATTGGACATTGATCAAGAGCGTTTACACTTGTTTAAATGTAGTTCTTAAAAGATTAAACGACGTTTGGAAACATTAGATAAAGAATGATTCGACATTAAAAGCTAGAGACGAAGCGGTACTCTAAACGATGCCAAAAGCCGTCAATGCACAAAAATGTGGTCCCTATAGCAGGACGAGTCACAATTAGTGTTCTCTGACACTCTGACGTTTCGGCGCTAACACAGTATTTCACATTAGCTGATCATCTGATGGAACCATACTGAGAGGGATGATTTCCGGAGTAAACGTCTACATCTTGTAAAGAAGAACGTTCCTTACCACGACTACATCGCATGCCCTAACACGTTTCGAATCGTTGCCGTAAAATTGCTGGATCCTCGCTCTGGGACAGTTCCCCAGCCGCCGTATTCGCCGAATTTTCTCTAATTATTTTTGGTATTTGAAACAGACGCTTATTTTTAGTCGAGTAAAACGTATTTCGATAACATTATTTAAAAATGGAAATTAGCGGGCTAAATTTATTGTTTTACTGTGTGAGTAGGCTGAAATACAAAAGAAGTTTTATGTCTAAAAACTCTGCACAACCTTTGAAAATCCTTTGTAATCACACTTCTCTAAAAACTAATTTTAATTTTTCCAAAAGTTCTTCACTGAATATTGAGTAGATACGTGACAGTTAAATTTTATGTAACACTTTGTGCCATCTTAAAGTGTTTTAGAAGTGCTATATGGCGTCTTCGTCACGCTATTGGTCTGATCCACAAAAAGACGTCAAGGGAATTCAGTTTGGCACCGATACTGAAAAAGACAGTCGAGCTTCATCGTAGGTAAGCGTTGTCGCAGATGAATACTATTTGTATTTGTAGATTTCTAGTAGTCGCCAATTTATGCAAAAATAAGGAGCCGGTGAGACCACAAAAGCTGTTATGATATTATAAATCAGGAGATAACTGTGAGGTAGATACAACTGCTATGAATACTTGATTCTCTGAAACTGCGCAGAAGGGTATGTTTCAGCATTACAGCTCGTGAAAGAGCCAATACGTACATTATTTCAGAGAGCACATCGCAGACCATTTTATGATGATTTTTCTTCATAACAAATTCAGTACGAAACTCTTCCGCGTCCGTGTTCCTCAGTATAACAAAGAACTCTCTGACAGGCACCCTGTCCGGTCACTTATATTCCCGTCTTTCGCTTAGTCCGATTCAGATGGATGTTGTGATGTCTTCACATTCTGTAATTAATTTGATCATATCTGGGTAACGTATTCTCCTGAGACTGTTGTACATACATTAAGCAAAAATAAAAATGGAGGAGATACGTATGTTAATCGTAAGACAGGGTGCTTCTTTCCGATTATGAACAGACACTTCCCGTTTGTGAGGGTATACAAAAATGATATTAATCATAATTATAACAAAAGCGAAAAGTTAGATGTCTTTGAATCTGTAATCTCAAGGGCCGCTTAAACATCCGCTTCTGTGAGTTCTGAATCAGGATAGTGGTATGTATTATAAACGTCATTTAACACTTCATTTTTTTAATCTGACCACAGTGCTTGAAGAACACGTACCGGTTCAGTTGGAAGCATTCCATCATCATATCTGAGGACTATTTCCTAATGAGCACTTCATGATGTAATATAAATTGTGAAAAATCAGACTCCTATTTAATTAATTTAATATTTATGTGACATAAAGTGATACAAGAGGCAGGCGACCATTATTATAACAACCAGTAGTTCTGCATTAAGGGTCGCTGGCTCGCAATGGTAAAACTCCCATTAGGCAAGAAATGACTCTATTGTTAATATGAAGCGTTTCAGAAATTATCCATCATCAAATACCTACAAAAAATCAGATACAAAAGTATTTTATAAAACATAGTAAAAGGTAACTGTAGCATCCCGCTTTCATTGAAATCCTCTGGCACAATATACTACACCTACCGAGGAGCAGTTGGTGCCGGGAGATACGGCGTTTCAAAATAAATGTGAAATTCGCTGAATACGGACACAAACCTACAGAGCGCGGACCAAGAAGATATTTTTTGCCACCAGGTGGCATTACAAAATGCGTAGTAACCCCAAGTCACATCAACAAATGTAGGTTTAGTATGCTGTGTGTCTGACGGCTGTGAACCAGCTTTTTGTAAAATATTTTTTTGTAATACAGGTGGTAATGACTTCACAATGGTAAAAAGTGATACAAAATATTTGTTGAATTGGGGAGTATTACGTGGACCCAAAATTTATTAAAAGCTGCGATCACAACTGTGCGATACGAATAGCGACCAAATGTTACAATATAAAATAGCCATAGAACCACATGCCGTAAATTTGAATACAGTGAGTAACCCAAAGAGAGAAGAATGCAATATTTTCGTTAAAACTAGGACAGTTCGTCGACTAAAATCCGGTACCAGAAAATACGCAATAAGCGCTACTGCATTTACATCAAACAGAAGAACGATTTCCTGCTAATGAGCACAACCAATATTTTGTGGAATATAGGAAAATTTTTTAGTAAAAATCAGTATCAGTCGTGTTGGCTTACACGTCATGTCCATTACTAATGAATATAATTTGGTTCCGTGTGCCGTCAAACAATAAAATTGTAGTGCCTTGTAACGCTTTACAAAAATTATGGACTCAAAGGACATCTCAAACCATTAGCTACTATACAAAGACAAGTCGTTGTTTAACGTTGCTACCAAAAATCTCGAAAAGCACTTGACCAATGAACTCCAAATTTTTAAACGATCCTCTAACAAGGGTTCGGTTTGCTATAGGCTACATATGATTTAATATATATTGCATATTAATATATATTTACTATATAAACGGGTAACGTTGTTAGCAAAAATCTCGAAAAGTTCTTTAGCGATTTACTTCAAATTTTTACAACCCACTCTACTAAACTTTGAGATTGACACTGGCTGAAAATATTTGTCATATATATGTATATAAATACACGTATACTATATACAGGTGAAAGGCTATTAGTAAAACTTCTTGAGCAATTTACTTCAAATTTTTATTACTCTAATAAACTTTAGGACGGACAGAGAGGACAAGTTGATCGCCGGCCGCTGTGACAGAGCGTTTCTGGGCGCTTCAGTATGGTGCAGCGCGACTGCTGCGGTCGCGGGTTCAAATCCTGTCTCGGGCATGGATATGTGTAATGCCCTTGGGTTGGTTAGGTTTAAGTAGTTCTAAGTTCTAGGGGACTGATGACCTCATATGTTAAGTCTCATAGTACTCAGAACCATTTTAACCATTTCAACAAATTGATCGCAAATATCTCTAAAAGTTCTTGACCGATTTACTTCATAGTTTTACATGGTATTCTAATAAATGCTAGGACATAGGCTACATTTTTCAACATATATGACATATAAACGTGTATGTAATATACAAACAGAAACATTGTTAGCAAATGTTTCCCTATTTACTTCCATTTTTACTTTTCTTCTGCCGCTCTGCAATAGACGGCAGTAGTGGTGCAAGTCGTTCGTCGAAAGTGTCATACAGTAAGCTTAGGCATTTGATGACATAACGCCATCAAAATATCAGTCGATTTTTGATTGCATCACATAGTTATTCTCGACTGAATACGTCAACGTATGAGCCAAATTCGTGTCATATGCGGGAGGTTTTAATTTTCTGCTTTGATACGAAGAAGTCTGCTGCTGAGGCTCATAAAACGTTGTGTAAGATCTACGATGAGACGCCCTTTAGTGACAGAACTTCACAGCAAATGATTTCCATGCTTCAAGAATGGTAATTTTGAAGTTGAAGTCCGACATCGGTGTGAAAGAGAAAAAGCTTTTGATGTTGCTGCAACCCACGGGAACAATCACAGGAGATCGTTATCGAAAGCAACTGATGTGTTTGAGCAGAGCACTGAAAGACAAATGGCCATACTACAGCGATAGATATGAAAAAATTACTTTGGAGCATGACAGTGAACGACCCCATGTCAAAAATCCCGTCAAAACATACTAGGAAACGTTGAAATGGGAAGTAAGTACTACCCCACCCGCTGTATTCTTCAGATTTTCCTCCCTCTGACTGCCACCTTTCTCGATCTATGACACACGACCTAGCTGACTAGCACTTGCGGTCATATGAACATGTGCAAAATTGAATCGATTCATGGGTTCCCTCAGAACATGCCCAGTTTATACACTGCGGGATTCGTATGCTGCCCTAAAGCTAGGAGAAAGCCGTAGCCAACGATGGCCAATACTTTGAATCGTAAATTTTTGTAAGTTTCTCGCAATAAAACGACAAAAAACGGCAGAAGCAAAGTTGTAGACCTTATAATCATACAAACAGTTCTGGAAAACGGTTGCACTGAACGTGTGATACGGAGCATTTTTGAATCGGTCTTCAATAGAAGAAAAAAAAATTATTCCCGATCCTCCCGAGAATCCACCTAAATTTGCATCTACATAACACACAGGGTATTTCTGTGAAGGAAATACCATTGGATTAAAAAAAAAAAAAACAACAATATACAAACTGGCTTCCCGACGCGCAAGAAACTGAAGACAGTTTTGTGTTCATTTGTTGACGCTAAGCAGAATATATTTACAAAGTCGAGAGTATACAAAATCACTTGTTCATCATGTGATATTGTTTACATTGGGCAGACAGGGCGTGACATTCTAACCCGATTCAGAGAACAGTGTAATAAAAACACTACTGCAGTGATAAGAGACGTTGTTTAGATACGACTGAAAAATCTCTAACGAGGTTACATCTAGAGCGAAAAGGCTTTGACATTTTAGAATAAATTGAGATTTCTACGCATTTTAATGCTAACCAACATGGAATCGTGTATGAACAGATCCGCTCCCACACGAAATAGTTTTTCGATATTTTTTAGGACTTGTTCCAAGCGTGGCTGTATGGTACCAATATCTAATTCTGATAAACACCTCCGTTTAAATTTAATTTTTATATATTGCACATTTCCCGTCCCCAACTTCCTCCATTCCTTCAGCCCCCTCCCCTTCGTCTTCTCCACGCCTTACACACTAATTTCTGTCGTCTGTGAATTATATATGATTTGAGATATACGATTACAGTATGTATTTTGTACCTTAAATTTATAACTTCTGTAAAGCTTCACAAGACGCGACGATTTTAACGTTTCACGACACAAGGAGCCAAGTAATATTACTTAGTTTTAGATCGACATGACATGTTATACGTCTGGTTTGGGTTACACTAAAATATTTCCTATTTTCATTAAAAAACTAGTTGTGCTCATTAGCAGAAAATTTTCCTTCTATTTGATGTAAGCCCTGTAGCGCATAATGAGTACTTTCTGGCACAAGATGTGGGACTACCAGACGAACTGCCCTAGTTTTAACGAAAATACTGTATTCTCCCTCCCTCGTCTTACTGCCTCTGTTAAATTTAAAGCACATGCTATTCTGTATTCTCCTTCCCTTTTCTTACTGCGTGCATTAAATTTATAGCATATTCTTGTATAGCTATTTTATATTTTAGTTTTATGTCGCTTGTCAAATCCCACAGTTGTGATTGTAGGTTTTGATGAAGTGTGTCACCTCGCAATACTCCCGAATTCAACAAATATGTTGTTTAGCCTTTTATCACTGAGCAGTCATTACCATCTGCATAAATAAAATATTTCTCTTACAATAAGTTGGTTCACAGCATCAGACATACAGTATAATAAATGCAAATTAATTGACGTGCCCTGGTATCGCTACACATTTTGTAATGCCACCTGTTGGCAAAAATGTCTTCTTGGTCAGCACTCTACAGAACTTTGTCTGCAGTCTGTGAATCTTTGTTCCACATACAACTTGAAACGCAGTACCTATATGCAGCAATAGTCCTGGGTAGCTGCAGTAGTTAGCACCACATGATTTCATTCAAAGTGAAATTTTGTTTCTTATACTTGTATCTTTTACTATTTTTGTATCCGATTTTTTTGTAGGTATGCTATGATGGATAAGTTCTGAATCGCGTCATTTGAGCAATAAAATCATTCTTTGCCTGATGTTTGACTTTTACCATTGCGACCCAGTGAGCCTGAATACAGAACTACTACTTATTTCCCATTTACTTTTACGTTACAGAGCATTTAGAACACACTTCAAGTTTGGCTGCAGCCATGTGAACAAGTATCATCATTATATTGGAAATGCATTACAGTCTCAGTAGCAACCAGAAATGTACGTTAATCAGTTAACAGAATTTTTATAGGCGACTGTATTCACAGTCATGCGAACGCCAGTTACAAACAAACTGTCAGCTGTTCTAAATGGTGATAGGTGGATATCGTCCCTCAGCTGTGTTCTCATCTCTGTAAATAAGAGACTTTGTCCATTCTTTCTTAAATAACTCACCTTTTGAATCAGTTGTGGTGTCATTTTGTTTCATAAATGCGGCGTATACACCGGAATTCGTATAACTTGCAGCCAAGATATTGAGCTACATCATTTAATGAAAAAACATGTCAAGAAGTCCATCAATGTTACTCATTTTCATTTCATACACCTACGATTACGATAAACAAATGTAAATTTTAAAAATTTCTGGCGAAATGAATGTTCAAAGAAATGTCAGGCGTGCATTCGGTCGTCGTTTAATACATCCCACGATATTTCAGTTAGACAACTGCCAGTGATCTTCAGGTGAACCATTGAGGATAGCCTTCGACGGGTCACCTGAAGATGACTGGCAGGTGCCCAGTTGAAATATCGTGGGATACGTTAAACGACGACCAACTGCAAGTCCGAAATTTGTTTACACTGGTCATATTTACATAGTTTTTACTTAGACAAACTGGTCAAGAAATAAAACGAATTAGGTTCAAATACCAGGTCGTACTCTGTCCACAATGTTGTTAATTTTCCCCCGTTACGATAATATTTCTCATACAAATTTTGCAAATGTTTAAAACCACGAAACTCCCAACTAGGGTTCTCTCTAAAAATAGCCTTAAAAATCATTAGTCATTCCAGACATAAACGTAAACCGTTAAATAAATTGGGAATATAACAATAGGCTGCGAATATTGCATTATGTCACCCAACGCAAAAAGCGAGGGTAATTTTTGGCTTGGTGTTAACAAATACACGAAACAAGCTGAGAAAAACAGTTCAAAATACTACATCACTTAAAGAAAGAAAAGAAAATACACAATTTTGGAAGACATTGATATTTTTATTCATATTAGGTAGTATTTGCAGAGGGGCATACAAAAACAGCAATTGTGTTTGTACATTTCACACTGATTATTAGGACCATGTTTGTATACTCGATTCTATGAGTGAAACTGGAAATGTAGTTGTCTTGTTACACAAAAGATTTCGTCGGTATTTTACATTTTAACATTTAAATTTTTTTAAATAATCCCATTTAGCGTGTCCAGAATCTGTTATATCAGCTTTTATTTATAACAAGAGTACGCATACGTGCAAGGATTATTTGCGACGTAGTTTGTTGATGTTGCAGATTTACACTTGAAAAGTCTATGTAAGCCGACAGAAGAGACAAACAGTACTAAATGCAGAACGAGTAAATGTTCAATGCATTATGTAGTCCTTAGGGGGAGAAACTGAGACCAAAAGGTGGAATAATAAGCAATTATCAGCGACGTGGGATTGTGAAAGCTAACAAGAAAACACTGAATATGGGGCACAAACGTGTATACATAGGACGTACAGTGTTATAAGTTAACAAACTTACGACTATTTTCAATGTAAAAAGCTCTCTGGGATAGGTAGTTTCCTGAACAGGGCACCTGGGGATGATTGTGCCTAAGACAGCTTTACACGAAGTCTACGGAAAGCTGTAAAAATCAGTAGGAGTGGGATTAGGGGGCGAAGCTTCTGGTGAGACGAGGGCAGTGAGAAAAACATAAGTAAATTGTGTAAAAGGTGCTCATTTCATTACGAACAGAAATGTAATGACACTTCTACTAGAAGCACTCAAACAGAATTATTATTTTTGCGACTGAAACGGAACTAACACATACCACTGTAGCAAAAGGTTTGTTGTCCGCGGCACAAACTAAAGTCGATGAAATGAAGAGAAATAAAGAGGAAGTTGAGAAACCCGCTATTATTGTAAAATGGGATGAATATAGAATACTGTTGACGTATTGGAGTGCTATAGTAATGGAGAAGATAACGCACAATTTTAGGAAAATGTTGATTGTGGAGAGAGAAATACGAGAGCGGGTGCTATCCTATACTTACGAGCTAGCGAGCAAAAGGAATTCTCGGACAACTTTGTGGATATCCTACGAAAAGGCTCAAGATCTGGGTTTGTGTGCTAGTTCGTCATTAGTTTTAATCTGTATAGTAAGCTGACATCACTGAACACTTACTAATGATTTGAAGTTTCTTTTCAGCAATGGGCAGGAGTAGATAAATAAGACTGAAAGTAAATTCATAGGAACTAATAAAGTAAAAAAGAAACTAAACTGACACCAAATAAAGAACCTAAGACGAAACTAAAATAACACTTTTTAGGAATAGAATACTGTGCTTCTATACTCACGTCAAAAGAATTTCATTGGATGGAATATCTAAGAGAATCCTTCCGTGTAAGGATAACAGGAAGCCACAAATTAACAAGCAGAAGAAATTAAAGAAAGGTATGACGTAAATAAATATCATGTGGGAGGGAAATAACAGAAGAAGAATCATACAGTAAATACAGGAATTTCCTGGCTGGTAAACTGAGGAACTGGAGCTCAGAAATCACAAGTACACAGAGAATCTCCCTCAGGAGAAATGAAAACTACTGTACTGAACCGAAAAGAAAACGCAAGAAATCACAGGCGTTTAATCTAGCCTATAATTCCCCGAACTAAATCAAGAGTAAGATAAATAGATGATTAAACAAACAAGTTTGCGTTTATAAGAAAGTTAGCACAGCTGCAGCTTATCGCCAGTTGTACTTCGAGAAGAAAATTCCTAACACGAAAAGCATGCATGAGAAGAGATACTTAATTGTAACTTTCCAATCCGACACAGTCTTCGGACGAAGCACATGAAGGCTGCTGATTGAATAGAGAGTTTATTTTGCATGGCAATTCAATTAAGGATAAACAGTAGAAAACAAAAGACGTTAAGAGAAGTACAAAGGAGAACAACAGCTTGGGTAGAGATGAAAAAAGCTTCTACAGCATGGAATCGGAAAAGAGAAGATACCGACAAAGAAGATAGCCTAGAGATTATCGGGAGAGCTAGGCGTCAAAGAAAAGTTGATGAAATGATTAGTACGAGGTAGTGATAGACGATAATTATTCGGAAGTCTGATAACTACGAAAAATTAATAGATTACATTGTCTGGAGTGTGGCGTTAACAGCCAGGAGAACTTATTGAAAAAGTATTGTATATAGCTTATTACAAGCAACAGATATTCATTTTATGAGAGAATAACAAAAATCAATTTTTTGTGGAGAATTATGATCACAATGCTAGTGAATAGTTTTGGGACCTGAACGCAACTGGCAATTCCTTTTGCTTCTTTTGAAATATTTTGTGGAAGCATGGGGTTTATCGTGGTTCCTCTTTTCATCAGGCCTGTAGCTAATCAGTTGCACTGAAACGTAAATTATTTTGAAACTAGGCTGCTGAGAGTGTCTTCACAGTAAACGAAGCATTTTAAATCTGACGAAGTAGACTTGGTAGTAATTGCCGTGCAGTGTTCGATATAATTTACGAAATACACCTTCACATTTATTATTCCCGCGAAACACATACGAGTCTGCAGTACATCAGTGAACGCATTACAGCAAGCAGAGTGCACGGATACTCATTAATGGGGGTGCCTTGCCTGGCGGACACGAATATTTTCCACGGTTAATGAAGTTTCAAATTGTGTGGTACGTTGCCTGTAGATGACATAATCTCTCAAAACACAGTTGTACCTATAGGGCAGTTCTGGGTGTTGTTGCTTATGCGGACGATCTCGCAATTCTAGTGGAAGGTGACACTCGCAATGTGATCGAAGACCGATCACGACTGGCTATTGGACTGTTAACCGACTGGTGTGACAAGACTATAATGTCTATTGCACCACAAAAATCGCTATATATGCTCTTAAAAGGCAAGTTAAATAGGGACCCAACAGTCAGAATTAATGACCAGGCAGTGTCGCGACATGGTGCAAAATATAATGGGCACTCCTCTGGAAAGAGTCAAATCCAACCGAGGAAAAATGCTCGACATTTGGCAGGTCAAATGGGATGGGTCCAGTACAGGCCGTAGAGTCCATGGGTTTCTACCCACAGTAAGGGAAAGACTGAAGAACAAGATAATGAAGAACTCACAGGGCCTGGTCCACTTCCTTACAGGCTACGGTCCCTACTCCACGTACCTGCATAAAATAGGTAAAAGGCCAACACCGGAGTGTGACTGTGAGACCCAAGTAGGATCGCCAGAACACACGGTGTTTAAGTGCCGAATATACGAACAGGTTGTCTCAGTTGAGAGACACCTTCTGCAGACAAGGGATATAAATGTTATACTAACAAATGGCGTATTGTTTAGCAATTTCGCAAAATTAGTGAATAAAATCTCAAGGGAGGACCAGCGAGCCTACCTTGGGAGACGGTAAATGTGCTTCAGATCTAACGCACAATTGTAAATATGTAAATATTACGTTGTTTAAGTCTTGAGTTGTAGTAGCTAGTAATTGTAGTTAGATCAGTATGGTGGTGGGGGGAAAAAAGAATAGTACAATGGAGTGGTTTCTTCTAGTAGTAGCGACCCGCCTCCACGTGGCTAGAGGCGGGCAACTCTCTGGCAAGATGCCAGAGAGGGTAAAAGGCCGATTTTTCGTATAGAGCACAAAGTAGCGGAATACATACACTCCTGGAAATGGAAAAAAGAACACATTGACACCGGTGTGTCAGACCCACCATACTTGCTCCGGACACTGCGAGAGGGCTGTACAAGCAATGATCACACGCACGGCACAGCGGACACACCAGGAACCGCGGTGTTGGCCGTCGAATGGCGCTAGCTGCGCAGCATTTGTGCACCGCCGCCGTCAGTGGCAGCCAGTTTGCCGTGGCATACGGAGCTCCATCGCAGTCTTTAACACTGGTAGCATGCCGCGACAGCGTGGACGTGAACCGTATGTGCAGTTGACGGACTTTGAGCGAGGGCGTATAGTGGGCATGCGGGAGGCCGGGTGGACGTACCGCCGAATTGCTCAACACGTGGGCCGTGAGGGCTCCACAGTACATCGATGTTGTCGCCAGTGGTCGGCGGAAGGTGCACGTGCCCGTCGACCTGGGACCGGACCGCAGCGACGAACGGATGCACGCTAAGACCGTAGGATCCTACGCAGTGCCGTAGGGGACCGCACCACCACTTCCCAGCAAATTAGGGACACTGTTGATCCTGGGGTATCGGCGAGGACCATTCGCAACCGTCTCCATGAAGCTGTGCTACGGTCCCGCACACCGTTAGGCCGTCTTGCGCTCACGCCCCAACATCGTGCAGCCCGCTTCCAGTGGTGTCGCGACAGGCGTGAATGGAGGGACGAATGGAGACGTGTCGTCTTCAGCGATGAGAGTCGCTTCTGCCTTGGTTCCAATGATGGTCGTATGCGTGTTTGGCGCCGTGCAGGTGAGCGCCACAATCAGGACTGCATACGTCCGAGGCACACAGGGCCAACACCCGGCATCATGGTGTGGGGAGCGATCTCCTACACTGGCCGTACACCTCTGGTGATCATCGAGGGGACACTGAATAGTGCACGGTACATCCAAACCGTCATCGAACCCATCGTTCTACCATTCCTAGACTGGCAAGGGAACTTGCTGTTCCAACAGGACAATGCACGTCCGCATGTATCCCGTGCCACCCAACGTGCTCTAGAAGATGTAAGTCAACTACCCTGGCCAGCAAGATCTCCGGATCTGTCCCCCATTGAGCATGTTTGGGACTGGATGAAGCGTCGTCTCACGCGGTCTGCACGTCCAGCACGAACGCTGGTCCAACTGAGGCGCCAGGTGGAAATGGCATGGCAAGCCGTTAAACAGGACTACATCCAGGATCTCTACGATCGTCTCCATGGGAGAATAGCAGCCTGCATTGCTGCGAAATGTGGATATACACTGTACTAGTGCCGACATTGTGCATGCTCTGTTGCCTGTGTCTATGTGCCTGTGGTTCTGTCAGTGTCATCATGTGATGTATCTGACCCCAGGAATGTGTTAATAAAGTTTCCCTTTCCTGGGACAATGAATTCACGGTGTTCTTATTTCAATTTCCAGGAGTGTATATAGTGTGCATGCATTAATAAACCACCTCTGTAGCACTAATAGCAGAGATAGTTAGTCTTTATACACCCACTCAAAAATATCAGAAAGTGGGTTACGTATGTTTCAAAAATTCTGGGGAAAAAAAAATCTGTACCTATAGGCCGACCGTGGTGACCGATCGGTTCTAGGCGCCACAGTCTGGAACTGCGAGACCGCTACGGTCGCAGGTTCGAATCCTGCCTTGGGCACGGATGTGTGTGATGTCCTTAGGTTAGTTACGTTCAAATAGTTCTAAGTTCTAGGGGACTGATGACCTCAGAAGTTGAGTCCCATAGTCTTCAGAGCCATATGAACCATTTTTTTTACCTATAGGCTGGTGTTCGGTTGTTGATGCTCTGAGTGGTCACTTCATGTAAGAACTAAAGACATTGACTCACTTGGTCTCTGCCTTCCTCAGAGGGTGGAAGCATGGTGTCTCAACAGGGTTTGGCGTCGGCAAATTTGATAATGAGATGACCGGCGTTGACCGCTCTGTTTACCGGTCGGACACATAAAAATGTAATTAGTAAGTAAAAAGTGAATTACTTTTTTCAACACCTCTTAACTGTATACTCATTTATTTTACGGAAATATCTTTGAAAAATTATATGCAGCTTCGCAGACTCGTATCTCGTATACATATTGTTTTACAGAAAAACATTGGAAGTAGTAAGTTTGAAATAAAATAGTGCTCTGAACAAAGGGTATTTTGATTAGTTAAATTTTGTACTACAAGATCGCTAAACATAAGAAATAATCCTCCTCAAGCGGGGTCATCTACATGTTCAAGACGGTACTGTAGAAAAGTATGAGACTGTGACAACCACACCAAAGAAAGACCTGGAACGTCAGGATAGCTGAAGTGGAAGTGAAATCACCGCCATCTGTGATAGGAACATCCGATATTTCAGTCTCCCAATGCGAAGGAAAATTTGATATCGCCGACGTAACAACAGCAACTACCAGATCTAGTTAAATGAAACTATATCAGGTCTCAAATATCAATGATGTACATATGCAGACTGAAAGGATGCATTAAAATTTCGTACCAAGGCCGGGATTCGTACCCAAGAATCCTGCTTATTAGGCAGATACGCTAACCGTTACACCAGCCTGTCGTAGCATCTTCGTATAATGGCAAGGACTACTTCGAGAACCAGTCCGCGCAATTGTGCAAAGCCGCTGTGGCAGGGTAGGGAGTGGTTGGCACATCTGCCTAGTGAGCATGATACCTGGGTTCTAATCGCAGCCCGGGTACAAATTTTCATTCTTAACTTCACACAGCATATACACAATAGTAAAATTAATTATTTAATAGCACAGCCACAGTCAGGACTGGTCGAACACATCTGGGATCTGATCGCCAGTTCCTAGTCAAAATATTCGTTAGTTAAAACGAAGCTAATGAAATAGTACAGAAGAGTGAAAAACGTAAAATAAAAAGATTCGTCTTCGGAAACACGTGAGATAAAATATCCTTAAAAACAGCTGACCATATTCAAATTATTCCTAAGGAAAGTGTACAGAAAATGACTCTCATTGCAGATCGAATAATGTAAATACGATCAGTTACTGAATTTCAGTCAGCTCCCTTACAGAAGTTGCCATCAGCTGTAGATTCTACGTTAGAGTTTTGACGTATTACCACACCATTACTCATAGAAATCTGAGATCACCAGTAAAACTCCTATCACCGAATCTGTCTGGGCAAACTTAAAGTAAGACATGTAACAACGAATTAAAACATATACAACATAACAGAAGCTATGAATTAAAAGACGTACTAAATGAAATGCTGTAAAACTGTCCATTCCTTAGGAATGTTTTCATGTGGTACATATTGACCTAAAGGATCTTCTTCCACGCTTGGATGGATCTGCCAACTGTTTAACTTGTATAGTTACATACAACAGCTGGTCGTAAGTTGTGCGCCCTATAAAACAGTTCTACAGTAATGGAAATGCATGATATGATTTCTATGTTCTCACATCACACTGAAAGCTGAGTTTTCATCATTCATTATCGAGTTGAAGAAAAAGATGAATAACCTGAAACCCGCAAAATACTCTCATAAAGCCAGAGAAACTCTATTCATCATTCAGCCACAACGCTCGTAAGCGTACAAATAACATATTCACTAGAATTGTTGCCGGCCGCTGGTGGCCGAGCTGTTCTAGGCGCTTCAGTCTGGAACCGCGCAACTGCTACGGTCGCAGGTTCGAACCCTGCCTCGGGAATGGATGTGTGCGATGTCCTTAGATTACACTGGTTTAACTATTTCTGAGTTATAGGGGATTGATGACCTCAGATGTTAAGTCCCATAGTGCTCAGAGCCATTTTAACCATTTGCACTACAATTGTTAAAGAGAGGTCTCTCAAGCTATGTGAAGGTTAATGAACTGACTCAATGTTTGCTGAAATTGTACACCATAAAAATATTTGGCTAAATTAAATTTCTTACTGAGGGATTGTTAAACATAAGGAATAATGTCCCTTGCCTGTGTTAAACAGAACACAGTGATTGTCTTACCTTGAGATTGTGTGAAACCACTGGTGATAAGAATCAGCTGATTATCACTGTCATAAATCGCAAATGTGAAAGTATTGTGTGATGACAGAGTTAAACCGCATGTTACCAAAGGACATAACCCTCGTCACGGAAATTACATAAACACCGGAAGAGTGGCTTGAAATCATACAGTTTCTCTGTGGCTGTTTCGCTAAAGTTCCTCGTAATCCTAATGTATGTAGAGATGTGATGCTCGAAGGTCAAATAAATTAATTTTAGCAGCGGCAGGATTTATCGCTGAGACTAAGTGACCTGAACCAGAGTCTGCAATATTTTTTTCTGCGAAACGTGATGATAGCTCGCTGCCGCTAATGACGCCGTCAGTGCCTTGCGTCATTCTCTTTCTGCATTAAAAACACGCGACTTATCTCATGCGTGAGGCGCGACAGGCAGCTGCAAGAGAGATAACACGCGGTCGGCGAGTGGCCACACTCTGTCTCTGGCAAATTTAAAGGGCATCGTGTTTCAAAAGCTGCTAGCATTCAGCTACATCGATTTCATTCCAGCGCGATTCATTGTGGATTATGCAAAAATCTATCAAACACCCCAGAAATTTTTAAATTATAGAGTGCAGCAATCAGTCGTCCTTTAGATTTTATTACGCAAATCCAGATTTCGGCTAGTGGCTTTTCTATTCTCAATGCATGTAAGTCTCTGTTGTTCGGGTGTTCGTCACATTTCTTCGAATACTGCTGGAATAATATTCAAAGAAATATGACTGAAGCCCGAACAACAAGAACTTCCATGCATACTATTCAAGAAGTATCCAAAAAAATGTGACGGACGTCAGAACAACAGAGACTTACCTGCATCAAGAATAGAAAATAGTGCATTGAGAATGGCTAGCCACGAGCCGAAATCTGGATTTGCGTAATGAAATCTATAAAATGACGACTGATTGCTGCACTCGATAATTTATAAGCCACATAACAGTCGCTGAGTGCACCCACTTTCCGAATGGAAGGTAATCCCACACCAGAAATTTATTCGATAGAATAATAATAATAATGATAATGCATTGAGATACGTACTAAACAGCATGCGGTTACCAGACTCAATGTTGAAAGACATAATTAGTGGGACCATGGTGATAACACAAATAGTAACCGAGTTTGGACATTATTCAAAATGGTTCAAATGGCTCTGAGCACTATGGGACGTAACTGCAGTGGTCATCAGTCCCCTAGAACTTAGAACTACTTAAACCTAACTAACATAAGGACATCACACACATCCATGCCCGTGGCAGGATTCGAACCTGCGACCGTAGCGGTCGCTCGGCTCCAGACTGTAGCGCCTAGAACCGCTCGGCCACTCCGGCAAGCGGACGTTATTCACAAAGCACGTTGTTAGTGCTACTGGAAACGTAAGGTCCGAACGAAATGTAATGGACCTGAACGAGGCAAGAATAATAGTTGGTACTAATCTATGAGACCATTGGAGAAAGATCAAAGAAAATAGGTTTCGCATCTAGTACATGAAGTGGTGCGAATAAATTCACGCCCACGATGTGGAAAGGGATTCTTCCAAAAGCTGACCAGTCTTCTATTTCTACGATTGTAGTATGTTCTCCACAAAATTAAAGTACAAGGCCAATCCTGTCATCTGTCAAATAGCAAAGCTAGCGTCTCCTATCTTGCTCCTGAGATGCCTTCCTCTTCATCTATCTCTATTAGCCACGCAATCTTCTTTTCCTTCATATTTCCTTAATTATGTTTCATCGTGTGTTTCTATTCTTCTCCTCCCTTCACTATGAGTCTCCCTCATACTCCCTGCTGCTAGCACTCCTATCTAAAATCTGTATCTTCAATAATGTCTAATTATAACAGTACTTATGATCTACGAATATAAACTCTATATGTATGTATTTTTCCAGGTGTGGCTTTCTAATTGTTTATTTCACTTTTTGTACTAGATTTAGTTTAACATGCCTACTAAAACATATGAATGTAAAATAAGTAGAATGCCTGGTTAGATGTAAGAGAGAGCCTGGTGACCCTAATCTTGCCAGGTTAAATAAATCAATAAATAATATGCCAGACACCGTACCACCTGGACTACATTTACCAAATAAAAAACGTATGCCTTGTCAAAACCTTTCTCATAGGCAATAAAGTTTGTTTATGTGCGATAATTACATTCTTTGTGTTTTTCAGTAACTTCTCAGTAACTTAGCAGTCTAGAGAAACACTCTCCAAGCAAAATCTTCTCTTCCGAAACCCATTTTGTTTTTCACTAACAAAAGTTTCCGAAAGTACCTTTAGCCTATTTGCTATTAATTCTGCATATATTTTGAGTCCAGATTCCGAAGGCTTATACCTGGTCACATTTTCTGCGATTATTTTCTTTTTAAAATTGGATAACGACTGCTGTTTGCTAATCCTCTGGTAAGTTGCTGTATTTCCAACAAGTATTTATAAAATCCAATAGTTTTATGAGTACTGATTCCGAAGCGTATTTAAATAACTCCACATTAAGGTTGTCTCCCCCAGAGAATTTTCCATTTCTAGATTTTTTAACACGATTTTTAGAGATTCCATTGATATAAGATCAACATGCGCCTCACCAACTGCAGTTTTTACATTTTCCTCATCATCTATCAATAGATTTTGGAAATAATCCAGTCACTCATTTTCTGAAGAGGGGTAATTTTGACTATATGTCTCTCATCTTTATTAAGGTGTTTCAGCATCTTATAGGCTTTAGTTTGTTTCCCACGTACATCATGCTCCATTTCACTCACACTGTTTATTTATCTCCACGATGGATTCCAAATGTTGAAAGACAATTTCTATTGAAGCGAAAATGCTGTGTCGTCCTAAACCACATCTCGGATTGCCACCGTATCTGTGAAAATAACATCCCTGAACATCGAATGAAACAACAGGTTTACTGTTACCATTTTCCACACACCATTGATTCACAGATGATGCTTTGTGACGGGGTACAATGTCATGCTGGTTAAATCATCGCCTCCTGTAGCATTTAGCATTTGCTTAAGGATAACAAGGGGACCACGAAAGACATCTCCATACTGCAACGCCACCTTCTCCGTAATTCGCAGATGGACTACACATGAAGACAGTTAACATTTTCCAAGCATTCGCCAAATCCAAACCCTTCCATCGGATAGCCAGAACGATCACTCCACATCATTTCCTGTCATTCGCTGCACAGTGTCGTCGCTCTTGACGTCAGCTCAATTGTCACTTATCATTGATTACTGATTACAGAAATGTGTATCCTATGAGAAGCTGCTCGATCATTGCATCCCATTATTTTTTGCTCCTTAAGAACAGTCATTATGCTAGCTCGACTGTTCGGATTACTCTGGCAATCACGAATTGTTCATTCCTCTGATTTCGTGCCATTTTTTTACAGACACACTCCGCAATACTCGACGCTTCCTGTCAGTCAGTACGCAAGGCCTGGTCTGCTCTTGGTTTAGCTGTCGTTCTTTTGCCATGTTTCCATTTCACAAACACATCACCAACAATCTGCGACGCTACACCAGCTCTATCCGGAGAGTCAGTTTGGGTGGCCACTATGTGGTTCAGACAGAACGCTGAGTACCACAAAGTCGAAAGGTCGACTACCGCCGAGAGAAGAAAGACCTCCAGAAGGCAGAGCGGAACGGTCAAACAGAAGGTCAACAATCGTAGATAGAAGAACATTGACCACCAGAAGGCAGTTGGGAACGGGTAAACAGAAAAGTATGATAAACACACTTGGCTGGACCTTCCCTGAAGGACGATTTTGAACAGGAGCGTGTTGCTTGTCAGAAGCAGTATAGCACATGGAGAGCGGCTTCAGTAAAGCAGCTTGTGTTGTGCAACTACTGGAGAACTGGGATTACATTTTGAGCTCTGTGTGTGTGTGTGTGTGTGTGTGTGTGTGTGTGTGTGTGTGTGTGTCTGTTGCAAGCAGCTCTTTCTAGGCTTTGGCGCATGTTATAAGTCTGCTTGTTGTACGGAGTGTGTCAAATGGTTCAAATGGCTCTAAGCATTATGGAGCTTAACATCTGAGGTCATCAGTCCCCTAGACTTAGAACTACTTAAACCTAGATAAGCAAAGGACATCACACACATTCATGCCCGAGGCAGGATTCGAACCTGCGACCGTAGCAGCAGCACATTTCCGGACCGATGTGCCTAGAAGCGCTCGGCCACAGCGGCCGGCGAGACGGTGTCTTATTCACAGGGAGTAGAAGGCATAACTGTATGGCGGATCAACACTGATCAGCCAGAACATATTAGCACTGTCATACTATCGATACAAGCCAGTCCAGTCGGTAGGAGCGTCCCCTGGCGAGGAATCACTGCTAGTCGGACTCACGCATGTCATATCAGTGCTGTCCTTGAGTAGAATGGGAAAAGTGGGGCTCTATCTGAGTTTGACCGAGAGCAGGTTGTGATGACCCGTGGGCTTAGCAAGAGCATTTCAGAAACTGCACGACTTGTCGGATGTTCGAGGGGTGTTGTGGGAAGTGTCTTCAACACGTGGCGAAACCAAGGTGAAACCACCCCCAGAGGTCGTGGGGTTGGGCGGCCACCCCTCATTACAGATGTCTAACGACAGACTTTAATGCTAAGTGGAGTACAAGTGCGTCTGAACACATGGTACACCGAACACTCCTAACAATGGGGTTCCGCAGCCGACGACTCAGTCACATGCCAATGTTAACACCACGACATCGCCAGCTACGACTGAAATGGGCACGTGACCACCGGCACTGGACATTAACGCAGTGGCAGAGCGTTGCACGGTCTCATGAACCCCGATAACTTCTTCATCAAGCCGGTGGGAGGGCGCGTATCCCTCATCTTCCAGTGGAACAGCTCCTTGGCACCTGTACTACGGGACGGAGACAGGCTGGTGCCGTCCGCGGTGGTCTAGCGGTTCTAGGCGCTCAGTCCGGAACCGCGCGACTACTACGGTCGCAGGTTCGAATCCTGCCTCGGGCATGGATGTGTGTGATGTCCTTAGGTTAGTTAGGTTTAAATAGTTCTAAGTTCTAGGGGACTGATGACCACAGCTGTTAAGTCCCATAGTGCTCAGAGCCATTTGAACCATTTTTGAACAGGCTGGTTTCTGGAAAACATTCAAGTGGGCGTTCATGGGTCCAGTATACGTCGTGGAAGGTACCATAACGGCCAAGAAGTATCGTATGCGGATTGCAGACCAGGAATATGTGGTGTCAACTCCCTCCAGTGGCCTACGAAGACCTCTTTGCTTCCATCGCACGACACGCCGTCGCCGTTACCCGTGCCAAAGGTGGACATGCCGACTATTAGGTAGGTGGTCATAAAGTTCCGGGTGATCAGTGCATGTAATTGGTCTGTGTGCATTTGGCTATATTAATTTACACTGATGTTCAATGTTTATGCGACTTATTTTGAGCAGAAACTTTAAGTTGTAGATTTGCTCACTGTTTTAAGTTTTTTCTCCCTGTTACTGTTGCTTATGTACCTGAGTAATAGGTTGTTCGACATATGTCAGGCATATTAACCATTCTGATTAATTCGCAATGTATAATTCATCCAGCTGCGAGCCGTATTAACTTGTGCTCAACTTCCTACGTATCCTGTACGCTAATGTTTTGTGGTTCTCTACTTTCATTTCTATGCGCAGTAGTAGTGTAAATTCACTGTTTTAATGTTAGATATTGTAATTATTACTTTGTGTTGCGTATTTTGTACTGTGGGGTTTGGTTAAGCTTTTGTTTTTAGGGTTGCGTGTCTCAGTCTGTAAAACGAAACCCTTGCAGGATCGCTTTGTTGTCCGTCCGTCTGTCTGTCTGCAGTCCGACCCTTAAGAACTCTGTTTCTCTGGGACGAGCAGACGTATCAAGTTCAAATTTATATCATGCATTAAGGTCTCTAGACCCTTCGCGCAGTAGAAAATTTAAGCTTCTAAATCAATTCAATCAAAAGATACGGTCATTTCTATCACTCATTTTGAAACTCGAAAACCCACTCATCAAGCCCTATGGGATGCTTCCCGTTGACCTATAAATCATGAAATATGGCAGAAAGCAACGTACCACATGGCAAGTAAAGGAAAAATCTGAAAATTGGTAATTCGTAATTACGAGGGTGAGTCAAGTGAAAACCATAAATATTTCAACATAATCTCCCCCACGCTCAATGCAAGTCCTCCAGCGCTTACAAAGTGCATAAATTCCTTTAGAAAGAAATTCTTTCGGTAGTCCGCGCAACCACTCATGCACCGCGTGGCGTACCTCTTCATCAGAACGGAAGTTCTTTCCCCCCTATGCGTCTTCGAGTGGTCCAAACATATGGAAATCACTTGGGGCAAGGTCTGGTGGGTATGCTGGATGAAGAAGACACTCAAAACGCACGTCTGTGATTGTTGCAACTAATGTACGGGCAGTGTGGGGTCTTGCATTGCCATGTTGCAAAAGGACACCAGCTGACAGCAATCCACGTCGCTTGGATTTGGTTGCAGGCCGCAAATGATTTTTTAGGAGATCTGTGTATGATGCACTGGTGACAGTGGTCCCTCTAGGCATGTAATGCTCCAAAATGACGCCTTTTTCGTCTCAAAAGAGAGTCAGCATAACCTTCCCTGCTGATGGTTCTGTTTGAAACTTCTTTGGTTTTGGTGATGAGGAATGGCGCCATTCCTTCCTCGCTCTCTTCGATTCCGGTTGGTGGAAGTGAACCCAGGTTTCGTCTCCAGAACGATTCTTGCGAAGAAGTCATCACCTTCTCGTTCAAAGCGCCGAAGAAGCTCTTCACAAGCATCAACACGTCGTTCTCTCATTTCAGGATTCAGCTGCCGTGGTACCCATCTTGCAGACACTTTGTGAAACTGGAGCAATTCATGCAAAATGTAGTGTGCTGACCCATGACTAATCTGTAAACATGCTGCAATGTCATTCAGTGTCACTCTGTGGTTTTCCTTCACTATGGCTTCAACTGCTACAACGTTTTGTGGAGTGACAACCCGTATACCTGACCTGGATGAGGAGCATCTTCCATTGGAGTCACACCATTTGCGAACTTCCTCCTCCATCCGTAGACTTGCTGCTGTGACAAACATGCATCACCGTATTGAACCTTCATTCGTCGATGAATATCAACAGGTTTCACACCTTCACTACGCAAATATCGAATAACGGAACGCTGTTCTTCCCTAATTGCAAGTCGTAAGTGGGGCGGCATTCTTTATAATGATACTGCGACGATATGTATGAATCTGCACTATGCTGCCACCTATAGGCCATTCTGCACGCTGTTTGTAGCACGCATTCCACCTTACAGGATAACGGTGCGAAATTTTTATTTGTTATTACAAATTTAAGGTTTTCATTTGACTAACCCTCGTATACAACACTATCAAATATTTTTGTCACTTTTTATTCGTTTGATTGAAACAGTTTGGCGTATCAAGTTAAAATTTATGCCACATACAAAGGTCACTGGCCTCTCGGCAGTGAAAAATTTTAAGCTTCTAAGTCAACGCAGAGAAGAAATATGGGCATTTATGTCACATATTTTGACACTCTCAAGCTCACTCCTCAAGACCTATAGAGTGCTTCCCTTTGACCCAGAATCATAAAATTCGGAAACAAGCAAGGTTTCACAGCACAAGTAAAGGAAAAAATTCGAAATTGTTAATTTGTATCAATATCGCACGAAAAAATATGTCTTTGTTATATGGTATCCGACTTGAAATCAAAACATTCTCGAAAGTCTTGGAATCCTTGGAAGGGCATCTTGTTGGTGTGGCAATGTCGATAAAAGGTAAAATTCGTCAATATTCTCGATTCCCGAAATGGCTGAACTGTCTGTATAAGTAATTAAGTTTTTTCAGAACCCTCAGTGAGTGATTCCTACTCGCACATTGGCAGTTTCTTTAATAAAATAGTGTAAATTCATTACCAAATTTTAATATTTTTGATTATTACTACGTTTGTCCTTTGGCGTTGTGCAATCACTGTAGTGTCTATTATTTGCTATTGACTATGCGTTTGGCTTCTACTGAGAGAGCGTCATCTCGTCAATACATTCTTTTCGTCTTGGTTATCTAGATGATTAATTCGAGATTAAAACTGTTTTGAGTGAAATTTTGCAACTTGAGACTATATGAGTTAGTAAATGAATGGTTAGAAGGATAAGTTCAGTCATAGCTCGACGCAATACTACCACTCCCACTCCCACCAATTACAAAAAGGAACAAATTTAAAAGAAAACAGCGTTTCTCCCTCCAGAAGATAGTGTTCACAATCTAATGTGATAAAAATGTCAGAGAGTTTGTAACGGTATTCCATAAATATAATTGTTTATACTGACTCCCGCAAATCAAGATGATAATTGGGGAGTTAACGTCCAAATAACTGCATGTGCCTAAATGGACTACGGATCAACCACATTACTCTCAGAGGCCAACTGTCGTCCCTGTATATCGGGAAGAGAAAATGGTAATGCGATATTAGTAAACTGCAGGATCATCTACGCTGTCACTGACTTATTATCTGTTATTACAAGTAATAATTCCCACAGTATAGAATCTGAAACATGATTGAGACAGTAAATAAGTCGCAGCGAAATTCTACATCAGATTAAATTACATATACCGCAAGAATATATTAGATACCAATGGTGTTGGTGAATTTATTGTCATTATGAGCTCGATAATACATAGTGAGATTATTAATCATTTGAATGTGAAATGATCAGGCTGATGTTAAGCACCAGAGGTGGGTCAGACATGGTATTCGGATGTTTCTATACGCCAGGTGCATTAGCCGCTGTCGTAGCAGAGTGATTCAGAGGGAACTTGGAAAATGCCGCGATTAAATTTTCTGATGACGCTATTATAATAAGGGGAGAATTTAATTTGCTACGCATAGAAAGGGAGAGTTGCTAGTGAGATTAAAACTGGTGCCAGAGAGAGAGTTTTGTGTGAGATTGTTCTCTATGTCTCATGTGAATGTTACTTCGAGGGCAGCCAACACGTGGGGGTAGTTTGCTAGACCTTCTAGCAGCTGAGAGACTGGAATTTTTCGTTACAATTAACGTTTAAGCGGGTATTAGTGATCATAAGGCTCTGAAAGAATCATTGTCTAAGATTATTACAAGAAATATCAATAAAGTATAATATTCTTGCTGAGCTGGCGTGACGCAACTAGCAGATCACATCAGGACAATAGCGACAAAATCTCATTTCCATTTTGTGTGTCGCAATTTCCCATTTCCTAGTCTTCATTACTGAGTAAGACTCCTCTATTATTACTGACATGTTGCCATCAAAAAGAAGATAAGATGTCAGAGCGACACTCGTACATTGCAGACTTTTGGGAGTAAACCTTGCCAGAAAATTAAAAAAATAAAAGATAAAAATTAGAAAAAATATTGTGAAAGTATGACGTAAAATAATAGATGGAATGTTATTATTAACATTATTACTATTTACTTCTGTTACATGTTTTACAATTCCCTTGCTCTGTGTCATCTAAGTAATCTTTCAGTGTACAGAATGTACACTACTGGCCATTAAAATTGCTACACCAAGAAGAAATGCAGATGATAAACGAGTATTCATTGCACAAATATATTTTACTAGAACTGACAGGTGATTACATTGTCACGCAATTTGAGTGCATAGATGCTGAGAAATCCGTACCCCGGACAACCACCTCTTGCCGTAATAATGGCCTTGATACGCCTGGGCATTGAGTCAAGCAGAGCTTGGATGGCGTGTACACGTACAGCTGCCCATGCAGCTTCAACGCGATATCACAGTTCATCAAGAGAAGTGACTGGCGTATTGCGACGAGCCAGTTGCTCGGCCACCATTGACCAGATGTTTTCAGCTGGTGAGAGATCTGGAGAATGTGCTGGACAGGGCAGCGGTCGAACATTTGCTGTATCCAGAAAGGCCCGTACAGGACCTGCAGCATGCGGTAGTGCATTATCCTGCTGAAATGTAGGGTTTCGCAGGGATCGAATGAATGGTAGAGCCACGGGTCGTAACACATCTGAAATGTAACGTCCACTGTTCAAAGTGCCGTCAATGCGAACCATAGGTGACCAAGACGTGCAACCAATGGCAACCCATACCATCACGCCGGGTGATACGCCAGTACGGCGATGACGAATACACGCTTCCATTGTGCGTTCACTGCGATGTCGTCAAACACGGATGCGACCATCATGATGCTGTAAACAGAATGTAGATTCATCCGGAAAAATGACGTTTTGCCATTCGTGCACCCAGGTTCGTCGTTGAGTACACCATCGCAGGCGCTCCTGTATGTGATGCAGCGTCAAGGGCAACCGCAGCTATGGTCTCCGAGCTGATAGTCCATGCTGCTGCAAACGTCGTCGAACTGTTCGTGTAGATGGTTGTTGTCTTGGAAACGTCCCCATCTGTTGACTCAGGGTTCGAGACGTGGCTGCACGATCCGTTACAGCCACGCGGATAAGAAGCCTGTCATCTCGACTATTACTGATACGAGGCCGTTGGGATCCAGCACGACGTTCCGTATTACCCTCCTGAACCCACCGATTCCATATTCTGCTAACAGCCATTGGATCTCGAACAATGCGAGCAGCAATGTCGCGATACGATAAACCGCAATCGCGATAGGCTACAATATGACCTTTATCAAAGTCGGAAACGTGATGGTACGCATTTCTCCTACTTGCACGAGGCGTCACAACAGTGTTTCACCAGGCAACGCCGGTCAACTGTTGTTTGTGTATGAGAAATCGGTTGGAAACTTTCCTCATACAGCACGTTGTAGGTGTCGCCACCGGCGCCACCCTTGTGTAAATGCACTGAAAAGCTAATCATTTGCATATCACAGCATCTTCTTCCTGTCGGTGAAATTTCGCGTCTGTAGCACGTCATCTTCGTGGTGTAGCAATTTTAATGACCAGTAGTGTATTACATAACAAATACTGTTTAACTGCCTCCTTAATAAAGTTCGTCTTGACAATTTTCAGTTTCCTTAGGCAGTTTATTCTACAGTTTTATTGCTTGGTAAAAAAAATGCTGTTTTGAGTTTTATGTTTATTCAGCTTGGTATTATCTAGAACTTGATACATAGCAGTGAACGGAGCTGTTTTACAGTAACTACCAATGTTATTTTTAAATACATAACTGACTAGGAAACGTAGTCACGTTTTCTTTTCTGTCTGTGTGGTTATTTACGGATTTCGCAAGGTTAATTTAAGGGGTGGCCGGATGCCTCCCTGTCGAGACCCCGTTACCCTCAGGAAGGGAAAAAGCACGCCGTCTTCAGGCCACGAGTGGCCTACCGGAGCCATCCGACCGCCGTGTCATCCTCAGTGGAGGATGCGGATAGGAGGGGCGTGGGGTCAGCACACCGCTCTCCCAGTCGTTATTATGGTATCCTTGACCGAAGCCGCTACTAATCGGTCGAGTACCTACTTAATTGGCATCACGAGGCTGAGTGCACCCCAAGAAATGGCAACACCACCCATCCAAGTGCCGATCACGTCCGACAGCGCTTAACTTCGGTGATCTCACGGGAACCGGTGTATCCACTGCGGCAAGGCCGTTGGCTCAGGAAGGAAAACGTATGCCCCAGTTGCGTGCGGGTAGTGTCATTCACGGGGAAGTGAGCGAAATTTATATAAATGTTTGCGAATTCTGTAACCGAGCTGGAACGTAGGTACAGCCCGGTATTCACCAAGTGGTATGTGGGAACCCTCCTGAAAGCGAAACCGTGGCTTGCCAGCACACCAACCCTCATCGTGACGATGCCTGGCGCATTCGATCCGCGCCAGCAATCCTTACTCTTCGAAAGCTGCGCTTTAACACACACTGATATCCGGACGGATCTGTAAATGCACTTCACAGATGCAGTACTCTTTGTTTTTAACAGATCCTTTTAATGAACTCTACGGTGCTTTTTTTTCATGTCCCTTTTCTGTAGCTGGAGATGAATTCCACAACTAAGAATTAAAAGTACTTATGAATAAAACGTCGCCGAAAACACTTGCTGTCATATTCTGGCGACATATACCTAACGGCATAACATACTGATGCTGTTAGAGTATTTGAAAGTGACAGTTCGTTAGAGGCCTACCACTGCAGTTCATGATGACTTTTTTTGTCTGAGTCATCAGTCTTCTCACTGGTTTACTGCGGTCGTTCATGATTGCCCCTCCCTTCGTCACCTCAGAGAATCACCTGCACTGCAGGAGACACTGGGCCAACAAAACAAGTGCTACTTTCGCTTCACAGCCTCATATGTCTGTCAGGAGGCTGCTTGAATAAGTTTTTAGTGGCACCTAAGTACATGAGACGAACCCTTGGTCTAGAGCCAGAGTATTTCGCTAGTAATCAAAATTTCCTGGGTCTTGGTTGGAAGATAGGTACTGCTTAAGTTTTGACCAAAGCCTATCCACATAAGAAGGCATCCTTGTTCCGCTAACGGCATTTCCGAAAAGGAGCAGACAGAGTTTCAGGGCACACTCTTGCCCTTAGGGCGGGAAATTGCACTTAAAAGCGGAAGAATCAGTAATAATCAACGGCATGATATTGCTGAAGGCAATGGAAACCACTGCATAGAGTGTATTGCAGTAATTGAAAAAGTGTTGTGATGATACCTCCACTGGCAAAAGAATCCCAAATACGGATACTGGGAGGTGACTTCCAAGGGAGGTGACATTGAGAAAAAAAATGTGATAACAAACGAAAGGGTAACACACTACCAGCCGGAGAGTGGATTGTCAGAAGTTTGATCGTAGTAGGAAAGATAGGAAATCTGAAAAGGAAAATACAAAGGATCAATAAAGGTATAGTGGGGGGTCATGGAAGTGAAACAGAAAGAAGATAAGGATTTATGCTCATAATATACAGGGTAACATCAACAGAACTGAAAATTGTGTAGCGGGAATATGATTCGTTATGAAAAGGAACGTAGGGCACGGAGTGGGTGACTGAAGAGTTAAGTGATAGAATTGTTCTCAACAGATTCATCAGCAAACTAACGCCGAGCGCGATAGTTCAGGTACATATGTCGGCGTCGCAAGCAGAAGATGAAAAGACAGAGAAGTTATGAGGATACTGAACTTGTAATTCCGAACATAAAGGGAGAGGAAAGTCTAATATTCATGGACAATTGTAATGTGGATGTATGGGACGGTGTAGAAGAAAGGGTTATAGGAGAATATGGGCTTGGTGGTAGTAATGGGAGGGGAGGAAGTCTAATTGGGTTCTGCAATAAATTTCAGCTAATAAACAGGAAGTACAGGGAATTCAACGCGGAATGGCTGCAGGAGAAAGGTGAAGAAATAGAAAAATAACTGATCGTCGGAAGCACTGATTCACCAGTCGAAACAAACTTTGGTGAAAGGAAAAGCAAGGGAGTCAACATTAAGACAGCAATGGGAATCCCTTACTTAAACGCAGAGGACAGAGCGGATAAGTGGGAAAAGTACGTTCAAGATCTGTATGACGCAGAGGAATTGTCTGATGACGAGACAGAAGAAGAAATTTGAGACTGTTATCAGAGAAATGGAGTATCTAGTATTATAGTCAGAATTTAAAAGACTTGTGGAAGACTTAAAAGCCGGCCGTGGTGGTCTCGCGGTTCTAGGCGCGCAGTCCGGAACCGTGCGACTGCTACGGTCGCAGGTTCGAATCCTGCCTCGGGCATGGATGTGTGTGATGTATTTAGGTTAGTTAGGTTTAAGTAGTTCTAAGTTCTAGGGGACTAATGACCACAGCAGTTGAGTCCCATAGTGCTCAGAGCCATTTGAATCATTTGAAGACTTAAAAAATCAAATAAGGCAGAAGGAACAGATAACATTCCATCGGACTTTCTTAAATCGTTGGGGGAAGTGGCAACAAAATGACTATTCAAGTTGGTTTGTATAATCTATCACACAGTGAAATAGCATCACACTTTCGGAAAAATATCATGCACACAATTCCGAAAATAGAAAGAGCAGATAAGTGTGATAACTATCACACAATCAACTTGACAGTTCAAGAGCTTAATTTGGTGACAAGAATAATATACAGAAGAATGGGAAAAAAATGATAATCCTATAGATGACGATCAGCTGGGCTTTAGGAAAAGTAGTCATCACAGAGGCAATCCTGACGTGGGCGCAAAACTGAAGAAAAATCAGGATATGTTATAGTACATGTCGACCTGGAAGAACCGTTCGAAAGAGAAATAGGAGCAAGCTACGGGAACCAATGGTAACATACACCACGCACTAGAACTAAGAGGGAACAACATGACTGGAAGACCAAAAACAAAGTGTTCGGTTTGAAAATGGTGTAATGCAGCCTTAGTCCCCCTACTGTTTAGTCTATACACAGAAGAAGCCATGACGGAAATAAACGAAAGGTTCAAGAGTTGGATTAAAATTGAGGGAAAAAGGATATCAGTGATATGATTCGCTGGTGAGGTTGCTATCCTGAGTGAAAGTGAATAGACATGGCAGAATCTGTTGACGGGAATGAATAGTCTAATGAGTACAGCATATGGATTGGAGTAAATTGAAGAAATAAAAGTAATGAGAAGTAACAGAAATGGGGATAGTGAGAAGCTTAAGATCAAAATTAGTGATTGAAATGTAGGGTGCGAGGAGCTAGGACCGGAAGTTGCCACATCAGAAACAAAAAATAATTTCCCAAAAAGAACCAAAGTTTTGTTTACTCAGGTCATCTCTGCTTTATTCCAACAATAAGCGCTAGTAGTTTCTGCAACGGTTATAATCAAAAATACATTGTGACAAAGATGACAGGAAATACATTGACAAAAGTTTCGCCAGCCGCCGTGACCGAGCGGTTCTAGAGCGTCAGTCCGGAACTGCGCGACTGCCACGGTCGCAGGTTTGAATCCTACTTCGGGCATGGATGTGTGTGATGTCCTTAGGTTAGTTAGGTTTCAGTAGTTCTAAGTTCTAGCGGACTGATGACCTCAGATGTTAAGTCCCATAGTGCTCAGAGCCATGTGAACCACTTTGATAACAGTTTGGATAATCCATTTAACCAGAAACAGGCCCCAGTCTCCAGTACTGGTCGTACACTCGCCCAATTCCCTGACTAAGTTTACACAGTTCTACAACAATCGAAACACAGTTCGTTAAACCCTAGTCATAACAACTTACACTAAATAAACGGAACGACACCTGTCATAAACTATTGAGCCCCAGAAGTTTCCAGAAATAAATCATCAATAAACATTAATATAACTGCCTTATCTTAACTAATGCAATCAACAGGGTGATTAACCACCGGAAACAGTAATGGGATTACAACTCTGACTTTGGGAAAACAAAAGGAAAAGTCATACAGAGTCTTAAGCTGAAAACATACAGAAAAATTAATGAAATAAGCATTTTGAATCTTAGAAAAACACAAGGTTAAGTTAATCTGTTTGTCAAGCTCCAAAACACAGAACAGACCTCAGTTAGTCCAGTTTGTCAAGCTCCAAAACACAGAACAGACCTCAGTTAGTCTACGTTCAAAGGCTTCCACTGTAACCAGAACTAAGGCACGCCGGGCTTTCTATTCAATGATAGAGACAGTCGTTGCAGAAAATAACGGAGAGGAAAAAAACTGACTAGGATGAATGTTAACAGGCATGGTTTAGGGAACGCAGAGAAGTCGGAAGCAAGTGTTTGGAATGTGATCTCACCAATTTTATGCTAGAACAATGAGTTCCAGCGGAGAGGTCGCACTGTCTCATGGGATGCGGCCAAATCCGTTGCTGGGAAACTGCCAGAGATAATAATGAATAACCACTACCGGTACCAGCCGTCACAGCTCAGTCTTCCCCCTCAAACTAAAATCTCTTGGAGCGGGAGAGGGGTTCGCAGCTTACAGTAATTATATATAGTGTCCATCTTTAGCCTAGCTTAGGTGAATCTGGCAGGTTCTATTAGTGGACAGATTTTTAACAAAAACGACCTTGGTAACATACCTGAAATTCTCTTATCCCTCTAGCCTTGGGCCATAAATTTTTTGTGGTATCCCACATTCAACTTGGTAGGACTCCCACTTCAGTTACAGCGCACAGCCTCCCTCTGGTGTGTGAGATCAGTATTATTTTAGGCATGCCTCCAATTCCTCCGGATAATATCAGGATTAAGTTGCTCCAGGAGGAGTGGATTAGTAGACCATAAGTTGGACACAAAGCGTTAAGAGTGTAAGTAATCATCAGAGCAGCCGGGATTGCCTTGTTGTCTCATGGGTAGCAATAATAAAGGTCCAATTCTACCACGGTATAGATTTGTCTTACTTAGTCTAAGAGTGAGATGAAAACTAATGAAAATGGAATTAACATTACGATTCACCCATTTGGCAAACGATGGAATGGTTGTAACTTGAGGTAATACATTCCTAAATCAGAATAGTCTGAATTCTACGGAAACAATGTTTGGACATTTTTATTAACTTAAGTCCTAGGTGGACCTTAAACATTAAAAACGTTATCCAAATACTGAATGATTAACCCACTTGTCACCCCTCTGCTACATATCAGCCACAAAATACGAGAGAATGCATCATACCATTTTGGGTACGGGGCAGGGGCCCTAAATAATTGTAAACACCGTATCCACGGGCTTATCTTCACAGGTAAAATGAAGAAGACCTCGACGATTATTCGGATTCGACTTAGTGACCTAACAGGCTTGCACTTATTAACCACCCTTCTGGTATTATTATTTGTTGTAGACCAGGTGAGGTGCTGCTTGATCTCCATTGTAGCGTTATAGATCCTCAAATGTGCCCCAAGCAAAGATTCACGAAAATATCGAAAACAGCATGGCTAAGCTCCTTGGCAACGTAAAATTTTAACTTGTTGCTTGGTATTTGTTCCCCAGAGAGAAGCCCCTGTTTAACAACATCTATGATCAGGTTTTTAACCTGTTTTTCCCCTAATTAACTGTACAACCAAGGTTCCCTGGCTGATACTGCCGAGACCCAGGCCCCTCTCGCAGTATCCTTAAAAACCATCGATTCAGTATTATCGCCCTCAAACATGCAGCTCAAGGCGTCCATAACACTATTATCTGCTCCACTTATAGGTTTAACTGAAAAGCAGAGGGCGTAAATGTGTATCACCCACTGCAAGATCCTCCCAGTTCAACACAGGTGAGAAGCTTAACCTGGTTGTCAGTTTCGAGCAAAGACTCCTGATTTTCGAGAACACCGTGTCCACGGGCTTATCTTCACAGGTAAAATGAAGAAGACCTCGACGTGTATTCGGACTCGACTTTGTAATCTTACAGGCTTGCACTTATTGACCACCCTTATGGTAGTCATCTCTTGGTCTCCCTCTACGATTTTTACCCTCTACGCTGCCCTCCAATACTAAATTGGTGATCCCTTGATGCCTCAGAACATGTCCTACCAACCGATCCCTTCTTCTGGTCAAGTTGTGTCACAAAATTCTCTTCTCCCCAATCCTATTCAATACTTCCTCATTAGTTATGTGATCTACCCATCTAATCTTCAGCATTCTTCTGTAGCAAAAAGGACCTATAACGCATCTAATTGATAGAGTACTTCCGTTTCTGCAGCAGATAATACTTGTAGCTGACTGGTTCCCTGTTACCGTCTTGCTCCTGAAAAAGGGTCGCAATGATACCAGGATTGGAGACATGGGTTTGAACTATAAAGGCCAATCAAAATGCGGAATTGGCAGCACTGGGACTCTATTTCAGGCAAGTTTGAGAGCATCAAACGCCGTCTGCTGACTATCACTCCACTGTAAAACTTATCCTTTTCGGCGCAGCTGATTCAAGGGGACTACTAATTGGGGAAAATTGAGTACGAATTTCCTAAAAATATTTACCATACCGATGAATCAAGCTACATCCTTCTTTTCTCGAAGTGGAGGAAGTGCTGGATAGCTTTGGTATGCTCCTGGCCAATCTTCGCTCTGTCAGCAGAAACTAAATGTCCTAAAAAGAAAGTTTCCTGGAAGGAAACATTTTCTTTAGATCGTTTAATAGCCAAGTGCGCTCCATGTAGATGCACAAAAACTTGCCTAACATGTTTCTAATGTTATTGAAATGTCCTAATATACACCACTACATTGGAAAAACAGAGTTCAATAAACCCGAAAGAACTGCAGCACCAGTGAATAATGTAAATGGAACATGACTGCATTCAAATAACTTTTACTCGACACAGACCGTTGTAATGGATTTAAATTCTTCAGCCTATCAGATGGTAGGTTTGATTAAGGTACAATACATAACGTACCAATAAATAACGTACCACAGCAAACCACATAAAATAATTATTTAAGTCTGGCAACGGACCTGTTGTTTCTTGCAGTTATGGCGGATTCTATGGCATAAATCAGAGAATGAAAGACGCAACAACTGTCAGGTAAGATTTGTTTACTTAACTTCAATGGGATGCAGCTGACCACAACTGCATGGAAGTCCAGTATATGATCCAGAACAATCCACGTCTGTTGCTTAGTCCGTATTATGCCGTAGTATCACTAGAGAAGCTTAGTATCTACAGGAGTAGAACACAAAACAGAAGATCGACGATCGCTTGCAGTGGCTTCTTGTACTCTTCCATAGTGGCGCTACACAAGATGAGGTGGGCGTTTCCGCGAAGCGACAGTTGGTCAGTAGACGTGGATACTTCACCGCTGCCTCTGGCTGTGGTACTCTTGAGTGTCTAATGCCAACTCTGAACTAGGAACTGAAACGCCCAGTGTGGCGAATCACAGTGCAGGAACTGACTGAAAAATCAGCTTCAGATTGAGAACAAGATAATCTTCTACCGGCCTATAGCCGGCACCAGAAGCATAACGTAAGGTTTGTGACCTAATAAGAAAGTTGGCAAGCAGTTTGTCCATCATCTGACACAACAGTATTCGATAATAAGTCTTATCTGCAACTCCCAACCACTCAATACGTCAGGAAACTGCTTAAGTACCCTCAAACGTTGTTCGGCCTCCCTTTGCTCCAAGTGACGAACATCACATGAAGATGTTATTAATGCCTTGGTTGCAACTGTGGCCACGTAATTGATAAATCTTGTCCGGCTGATGTTTAAAATGGAATTGCCTTTTGGAATAATCAAGAGTGAAGGTATTCACCTTAATAAAGTCACCACCTATCAAAAAATTAGTAGATAATCCGATGGCAATCACCAAATTTACTGCCTGCCGCGGTGGTCTCGAGGTTCTAGGCGCGCAGTCCGGAACCGTGAGACTGCTACGGTCGCAGGTTCGAATCCTGCCTCGGGCATGGATGTGTGTGATGTCCTTAGGTTAGTTAGGTTTAAGTAGTTCTAAGTTCTAGGGGACTAATGACCACAGCAGTTGAGTCCCATAGTGCTCAGAGCCATTTGAACCATTTGAACCAAATTTACTGACCATAAGAACCTGTGAATTCTCACAGATCCCACACATGTCCTCCGTTGACGGAGTGGCAGTTGTGATTTATCTGTTGTAAATGAAAGAAGTTACGGACATCGTGGTAGTTCAAGCACCAGTCATAATCCAAGACAGAAACACTGCTCCCTGAGCCTAACAAGGCTTGTACAAGTTTGTAATTCAGAGACGCTCATACAAATGAGAGGATTTTTTAACCGGCGTGATCTTATTACAACCTTTCTGCGGCAACCCGCTCTTGTGCCGGCTCGTGTTTCTTTGGCGTCAGCTATCCCAAAATTTCTCTCGTCCAGTTGGACATTCTCGAATAAAATGCACTGGCCTTCCACAACATCAACAATTTCTGCCCACTTCTTGTTTACGTAACCACTGAGTCTTAAAAATAGATTCGCGAACGTGAACCCCAACTTCATGTTTCTCATCACGAATGCGAATGCTGTCTGTACTTGCCACAACTTTGTCGCGGTCAGCAACTGTATTAGCTTTCTCAGTAAATAAAGTAGTGCGAGTAAAACTGGTGCCAGAGATAGGGATTTGTGTGAGACTGTTCTCTATGTCTCATGTGAATATTACTTTGAAGAAATGGGCAACCAACTCGTGAGAATAATGTGCTAGACCTTCTAGCAGCTGAGAGACTAGAATTTTTTGCATCAATTAACGTTTAGGAGGGTGTTAGTGATCATAAGGCTCTGAAAGAATCATTGTCTAAGATTATTACAAGAAATATCAATAAAGTATAATATTCTTGCTGAGCTGGCGTGACGCAACTACCAGATCACATCAGGACGATAGCGATAATGTCTCGTTTCCATTTTGTGTGTCGCAGTTTCCCATTTCGTAGTCTTCATTACTGAGTAAGTACTCTTCTATTATTACTGAGATGTTGCCATCAAAAAGAAGATAAGATGTTAGGGCTACACTCGTACATTGCAGTGTTTTGGGAGTAAGGCTTGCCAGAAAATGAAAAAGGAAAAGATAATAATTAGAAAAAATATTGTGAAAGTATGACGTAAAATAATAAATGGAATGTTATTATTAGCATTATTACTATTTACTTCTGTTACATGTATTACAAATCCCTTGCTCTGTGTTATCTAAGTAATCCTTCAGTGTACAGAACATATTATCTAACAAATACTTTTTAATTGCTTCCTTAATAAAGTTCGAATTGACAATCTTTTCAATTTCCTTAGGCAGTTTATTGTACAGATTTATTTCTCGGTAAAAAAAGTTTGTTTTGAATTTTATGTTTATTCTAGATACGGATATCGTGGTAGTTCAAGCACCAGTCATAATCCAAGACAGAAACACTGCTCCCTGAGTCTAACAAGGTTTATACAAGTTTGTAATTCAGAGACGCTAATACAAATGAGAGAATTTTTTAACCGGCGTGATCTTATTACAACCTTTCTGCGGCAACCCGTTCTTGTGTCGGCTCGTGTTTCTTTGGCGTCAGCTATCCCAAAATTTCTCTCGTCCAGTTGGACATTCTCGAATAAAATGCACTGGCCTTCCACAACGTCAACAATTTCTGCCCACTTCTTGTTTACGTAACCACTGAGTCTTAAAAATACACTCACGAACGTGAACCCCAACTTCATGTTTCTCATCACGAATGCGAATGCTGTCTGTACTTGCCACAACTTTGTCGAGGTCAGCAAGAGTATTAGCTTTCTCAGCAAATAATGTATGTGAACAATCTCCAGACTGCATTCCCTCCTAATTGTTACTTACGGCTTTTGCTTTGGTAACTTTTAAACTTGGTGCCAAAATTGTACTCCAAATCTGCTCAACATAATGCACAAGCGTTTCATCGTGAGTGTGTAGCCAGAATAAATTCTGATTACTAAGTTCGTTCCATACACTCTTGTGCAATATTTTACTGTAAAGCCTTTAACTTACACCTGTTACGCAAAACTATAGCAAAAGCTCTGCCCAAGCAGCCCCAATTTTAAGAACCATGAAAGTTAATAATTTCTCGACCATTCTCAAAGCACCAGTGACTTGAATTAAGAGCAAAATGGGGTTACGTAACTTACTAAATTGTTGAGATAACTCACCACCACTATCCTTAAACATCCTGCCACCTGGATTTACATATTCAGTCGATGAAGAGGTTTCCTACTTATCAAAAGATATGTGATGCCATTCTAATACGCTGAGTCTCACTTGCAGTTCCATGACTTTATTCTGTAATTTGTCCATTAGTGGGACCAGATCATTACTCGTATTCAGGGACAATAAGTCGTGATCTCGGTTGCACAAACGATGATTTGAACATGCACACGTTAAATCTTAGCCTGAGAAGGATCAATACACTCCAGGAGCACATTATTTTCCTGTAAATCAGACAGAACAACAGAACAAGCAATCAGGGTAGCCCTTACCTTGCGACCATTGCCTGCCCTGCAGTGACATCTAACACGCAGCCCAAGGGCCAGCATAGCCATGCACACAGTTCGGTGACTCTCCATTCCCATGGCTAGCCACGTATCTGTAGCTTGTACTCGAGCTGCCCCCTCCCTCTTTTTTTTAGTGAGAGATTCCCATCACTCTTCTTGGTTCCATGACAAGTACGAGTTACAACAGCATACCTAAAGCACAAACATAAAACAACTTAACTTAGTAATTATGCCTTTTTTTTCTTCAAAGAAACATACTCTGCTACCATCGCAAATCCGGGAGTGAGGAGTTTGGAACGCAAGTTGCCACGTCTTCCGCAGAAGAAAACAAGATTTTATTCACTCAAGCCAGCACTGCTTTATTCAAATAACAACCATTGGTAGTTGTCCAAAGGCTTACAGTAAAAACAAATTGTGCCAAAGAGACAGCAAATACGTTTACAAACGGATAGATAATCCATACAACTACAAACCAGCCTCAGTCCCAAATACTGCATGTGTACCGTGCCCGACTCCCCGATCCCCGCAGTAACTGGCTATAATACAACAATCAAAAGACAAGTCATTAAAAATTAGGCATAACCATTTTACACTAAATGAACGGTGCGAAAACCTTCATGGCATCTAAAGCGCTAGAAGCATCTAAAAATAAAACATTAATAAAATGAAACCCAGCCAACGGCCTTGAAGGCAGAAAGGAAGTCTGATTTAATTTCCAACGGTGGAGAGAACGGAAGAGCCCAGTTGAGTGATACAGAAGAAGAAATCAAATTCCGGACTAACAATCCGATCTTATCTTGGAATTCAATTCCCTACTTTGAATGTAATACAATTTCAGTAGTAGTATGGAAAGTCCGCAAAATGAATGCACTGCCCCCAGGTGGAACTCGAGAGAGATATCCACCATTGCGTTACGCAATACAATAGGATTAAAGATTCTGGGGAGTCCCAGCAATTGCAATCAGAAGGTTGAATCGGAGAAAACTTGGAACTTATTAAATAAAATTCAAAAAGGAAGTTCTTTCTAGGCACTTTAATTGTAAATTCCCTAATCAAGACTGGTAGACAGAAAGAACTAGAAATGCATTTAGAAAAAAAAATCAAATTTTAGCAGTTCAAGAACAAGGTTCCTAGATGAAAATGTAGTAGATACTTGTAACTACAGCATCTTCAAAGGCAAACCAATAATCAAAATTATGAATCAGATGTCATTATTGGGTACAGATTTCTATGTTCATTAAAGTATAATAGGGAATGCTACAGAATTTAAATCCACCTCAGAGAGAGTATCTTCCCTATCAGTTAAATTAAAAAAAAAGTTATATGCACTTGTTAATTGCCATGCACCAATAAATAAAGACAACAAGAAAAATCCACAAAACAAAGGAATACTGAGATGTTTTATTAGAAATATTTAAAATTGTGAAGATGAACACTATATTACTATTAGACAACTTCAACGCACAAATAGGCAGAGAAAATAAATTTAGAAATGTAGTAGGAAACTACCCAACTCATAGAAGAACCAACGCAAATGCTATGAGAGTAATCAGTTTGTGTCAAAGCACTTACCTAAAACTACTGTCACCCTTCTTTATGAAACTCCAAGAAAAGTAAAAACATGGATATCTTCCAACCCAATACTAGGAGAATTTCAGATAAATCATGCCGGTATTTCGCTAAGAAGTACAATGGAAATTATGAATGTGAAAGTAGTAAAGAATGGTGAATTTAATTCTAATTATTAGCTCTATAAAATGAAAGTCGAACTCCTACCTAACAAAGAACAAAGAAAGTCACAAAGTTCAATAAAATATAATTCAGTCAGCCTTACTATAACAAAATAATCAATTAAAAACTATAAAGACGAAATTAACGTAGCTAAACTTGGCAACTGGCAAGAAAAATCCAAAGCAATTAAAAATGCTGCACAGAAAATATTTGGGTTCAATAGAAAATAAAAGGAAAATATAATGGAATGAAGTATGCAAAGAAGCCATAGTAGAGACGATTAAAAAAGGGAAAATGGAAATGCTCAAAGGAAATATAAGATTATAATCAATTTAAACAACAAAGAAAGGAAACAGCTATGCTAATCAGAAATACCAAACGAGCCTTTGAAAAGGAGAGACTTGTGGAAATAGACAAATGTTTTATAAAAAATAGTTTCAGAAATGAAAATGGCAAAACTAGGTTAAGTAATACCGATAATTGTGAAATACTAGTAAGATATTTTCATCAGCTTCTGGACTGTTGTGAACCGAGTCATAAATTGGAACTCTCACACATTAACGAAAATTTGGAAGAAAATTTGCCACCAACCGTAGAAGAAATTCAAGAAGTAATTAAGATCCTCAGAAACAACAAAGGTAATGGAAAAGATTCTATTATAAGTGACGTTTTGAAACGGTCCTTGCCAAATATAGCAAAGGAGCTAAATTTACTGTTTGAGGAAATCTTGATAAAGGAAAAAAATTCCAAGAGGAATGGAAAGTTGCCTTGATACACCCATTCCACAAAAAAGGTAATAAACAGGATGTACACAACTACAAAGGAATCTCTTTGCTGGCAGTAGGGTATAAAGTATTTTCCAAGATTTTGTTAAGCAGAATAGAAACAACACCAGACAGTCATTTAGGTGAACATGAAGTTGGTTTTAGGAAAGGAAGGTCATACTCAGAAAAAATATTTAGTACAAGTCAGTAATTCGCCACAGAATACTTAATTCAAAGGAAATTTAGGTATATTTGTGGATTTCAAAAAGGCTTCTAAATTTGTTGACAGAGAACCTATAAATAAAATAATTCGAGAACTTGGCGTTAAGTCTAAAGTGGCAAACCTGATCCGTTAAACACTTACAGATACAGTCTGTAAACTAAAACTGATGGGAGAAATTTTACAACCTTTCAAAATAAAAACAGCGTACAACAAGATTATGGCCTATCCTCAATTCTTGTTAATAGTGTTTTAGAGAAAACAGTAAGAATTTCGAACGAAAAACTTATTGAACTCAACATCTCACCTATAAGGTTAGAGAGACGAAGCAAAAGATCGAAATCAATTATCTTCCATTTGCAGATGATTTTGCTAAACTTTCCGAAAATGTGGCATCTGCTGTAACACAAATAAATCTCCTGAATGAAGTAATCAGCAGAATTGGCTTAATAATTTCTACACAAAAACCAAATTTGTGACAAACGTTAAGGGTGCTCCAAAATTTCTAAAAACAGATGTTGGCCAATTAGAGAGGTATGAGAATTCAAATGTCTATGGGAGATAATCCAAGAATATGCTTTGGAAACGTCTGCGATAGGGGAAAGACAACATAAAATGGGGAGCGCATATGTTATCACCAAAGACAAGTACAGTAAAAAGTGCCTATCCAAAAATGCGAAAGTAAGGCACTACAACTCAGTAGTGAAGCCAGAACACCTATACGCAAGGGAATTCCAGGCATTAAACTAGAATTTATATAAATTAGAAGTGCTAGAAAGGTGAATTATAAGGGAAATATTAGGACCACAAAACAAGATAGGAGGTTGGAAATTACGAAGTAATGTTGAAATATAACAAAATATAGAAAATATATCGAAAGCAATGAGAAAGAGAGGACTCGTGTTTTTTGAACATCTATTTCAGATGCAAGGCAGTAGATTAACTAATAAGATTTTCAAGTATTTGTGGGTTAAGACATCCACAACAAGCTGGATCAACGAAGTATAAAGGATTTAGAAAGAAATAATATAAAAATAAAAGATACAAACAACAGAGAAGCCTTTCGGGAAAAAGTATTGAAAATGGAAGGATTCCATGGCAGGATAGCTAAAAATACTGGCTCAAAATGGTCTGAAGTCAGAAAGAAGAAACACAGTGAACAGATGAAGGCATACTGGAAGAAAAGAAAAGAACAAAGAACGAAGAATTAACATTGGAAGGTGGTCCTCAGAAGAACTACTCACAGTAAAAAAAAAAAGAGAAAAAAGCCTTATTTTGGCTCTGTCATTAATAGGGAGATTAACTTGTGAGAAACATCTAGCAAAATTAATGGAATTACGATTCTGACCTTAGGAAAACACAAGGTAAAGTCAGTTATTTGGTTAAGCTGCCAAAATTCTGAAAAATAAATAAAATAACCATCTTGAGCCTTGGAAATCATGAGGTAAAGTTAATCTGTTTGTCGAGCTCCAAAACACAGAATTTCCCTCAATTAATCTATGTTCATAGGCATCATGCACAAGGCAGTGTCGCGCTTGTAATATAATATTAGAAATAGTCGTTGCAGCAGTTGGCGAAGCTTGACAGCCCAAACACAACTGGCTACGATGAGTGTCATCAAGAACGGTTTGCAGAATACAGAGACGCCGGAAGCAAGTGTTCAGAGACGTACTCATCAATTTTAAATCCAAGGTGATGGCAGTCGATGCATGAGGTGGAATGAGCATCAGTAAGTTGCTCTGTCCATTCAGCCTCTGCCTGTCACTAATCGGCGTCCTCAGACTACACAATATTTCCGCAGAATACTGCCAGAACGTCCGATTTCCCTTGTGGGTCTGCAAAGTCCAAGCATACCTCCCTAGGCACGGCAGCCTTGCCCATTCGCTCCAGTCCGAATGCCAAAACAGAATGAATTCCAGCGTATTTAGCGAGATCTATAGGAGTATCGTAGGTGGACAAGTCGGACACTCTCCTGGGGCTTACCCGAACCCATTCCTTCGTAACTACCGCAGGTAACAGTTGACAACCACTATTCATACGAGCTGGTATGGCTCAGCGATCGCGTAGTATACAAGTTAAGGAAGTGAGTTAACCAATGGTGGTCGAAGCAAGAAGGGCATAAAAAGCAGACTAACTCAGGTAAAGAGAGCTTTCATTGTCAAACGAAGTCTATTAGTATCAAACATAAGCTTTAATTTAAGGAAGAAATTTCTGAGAAAGAACGTTTAGAGCTCAGTATTGAATGGCAATGAATCGCTGACTGAGGAAAACCGGGAAGAGAGGTGAATCTAGGCATATGAGATGTGATGCTACAGAAGAATGTTGAAAATAAGGTGGACTGATAAGGTGACGAAATTGACAAAGAAAGGAGCATACGGAAAACACAGACAAGAAGAAGGGACAGGGTGGCAGGACGAGTGTTAAACCATCAGGGAATAACTTCCACGGTACTAAACGGAACTGTAGAGGGAAACACTGGAGAGGGAGACAGAGATTGGGATGCAACCTACAATTATTTGCTCGATGCAACTGCTACTCTGAGATGAAGAGGTTGATACAGCAGAGGAATTTGTGGTCGGCCGCATCAAAAGAGACAAAGAGAGACAACGTTCTTACAACGAGAAAATACAACATGCGTAAGTGTCCTGCATAGATATCTCGGCGGGGTGCGTCTGTATCCCTACTTCCTCTGCCAACTCTCTCGTCGAGTGTCTTCCGCCTGTGTTCCTCCCCTCTTTTCCCCTCTTACCCCTACAATCTGATCCACCAAAGTGGATCCGACACTTGTCTTCCCTCTCTTTCTCTTCCCTCGCTCTGCAGTCGCAGCTGTGGTGCCATTGTGACGTCAGACCCATCCGTACGAATTTGTGTGGACCCTCATGAATCACTGTTCTGCTGAAGCCTATATGTGCTAAAACGAGAGATACGGTGCTCGATCTTGGATTGGTGTGCTAGTCATCACGCCCTGGTTGATCTACGCACTGATCAAAAGAAGGCACACAGGTGATCAGCCGCCAGATTTACGGCTGTGGATATTAAATTATGAACAGCCATATCGTACTAGTGAGTTGCTAGTTGTTTGACGTTACAGTCCTTTCCTTTTTCCTCTCTTTCAAGCCACCCATATTCTTCCGCATTTAGGCGCGAAAGGCCGCATCGACCATCATGCTGTACGCGCGCAAACCGACGTAATGTGCATATGGATTTGCCATGCAGATTCCAACACGCCATGTATTCAGAACCTGCCCCCCCCCCTCCCCCCCATAACCAAACGACATGTTCAACAAAAGCACCCGGGTATCCATGTGTATAAACGGACGCACCACTTACAACTGTTAGCAAGCTTACTGCTGTGGAATGGTTACGCCCAGTCATGCAGATACCGTACGCATCGTAACTGTTTTCGACATATCACTCGAGCACAGAGCACTCCAAGCTCCTCTGCAGTTCAATTACCCCTCCTGTGCACACAGTAAGTACAGTTTTACCTTATATTCCGTCACTCTGTACCTATAATACGCCATTAACTTCAGACAAGTGATGTACATCCTGTTTGTGCTGTACTTAGCCAGATGGCCATAGGCCTTTTACTCATACAATGAGCCGTTATTTACGTAACAAATAACCCCGACTATTGTAACAGCACTGAGCTTTACTTCAATCTAATACAGACCTAACTTTTCAAAACTCAGCCCCCTTAATGTCCAGTACTTCCGGTTTACACAATTACCAGGTAAATGCAACCTAAGGCACGTTTTATGCGGCAAGGAATCAACGCCGCTCCTGCGGGTCTACGACCTGGGTGCTAAACCGTCGTTATCATCAACTGTCACCATTACACCGAGCCGAAACAACTATTTTGGTAGTACCTATAATACAGCTGTTAGGAAAATAGTATACCAAGTTCATCACCTGCTACACCATGAAATTAGTAAACAACTACTAGGCTTCTACGCTTTTGCAGTCAACGTACAACTACGGACACGTTCGAGAGTTTTTGGCACTTTCATTTTAGTCGCGCTACCGCTCCGTTTCTGTCTGGTGTCAGAAAGCTAGAATTATGGCGTGCTTGCCTTGCATTGGAATGTGCGCCGTCATCATGCTTGCCACTTGCAACTACCCACAAGAGCGGAGCTCCACTGCTTTAAAACAGCAACGAGAAAACGTTTCATTCATTCACTATATTACCGCATAAAAGTTACCCGGTGAGCCCGTACATTGTTACGGAGTATGTCATAAACAATCAGTTTACTTCATGCTACCCACATAGCTGAGAATTCATTTACCACATAATACGTCTTCATTGCGATTTTTCAATTATCATACCACTATTACTAAACCAAATGCACACATCTAACTTTTCACAGAGATCAATTCCTAATAAACGCATTCGCAGAACGGATAGAATCCCTCACAACTACCGACTATTTCCCAGTTACAGAATAAGATTACTCTCTTGACATTTGATACGATACCGGAGATGAAATCATTGTATCTAACTCAACCTCATTACAACCTCCCTTGCAGCAGAGAGCAGTAATGCATTTACCGTCCTCACTAACATTACAAACCCTTTCAGACGGAATTTGTGTGTGCCTCTCAACACCAACTAACTTCACCACACAAAGACGCGTGTGCACTAATAAAAGATGTACAGACAAGATTACGACATTACTGTTTCGCTTAATCACTGCCACTCTCTCTTGTATTTAAGGTATTTATGTTGTTTCCTGATACGTTCACTATATATTTGTTCACTTCACTGCTAACATTGACAGAGATTTGCGTTTGTAAGCCTTATACACATACATATTGTCTAGTGCTAGATGTTTGGTAGGTATACCTATGGCATTGTCTCCACAGTGCAGTCTACTGGTTTACAGAAATTTAATGTTGCTATTACCTCATTCAGTGAACCTTTTTTCACGAATAGAAGAGCCTGGGATTTTCGAACTTGTGAATTCTGATTTCGCTAGCCAATCGCCAGCCTACCAATTTACACCCACCGAATTAACCCCTTTCTCATGTTCAAATATCTTCTTGAAGCCTAGTAATTCCTCAAATGCCGTAATTTTCATCATCTTAGTTAAGACTGAACAGGCTGCTCTGGTAACCGCCGATTGAAGATAAAATTACATGCTTCCCATTTGTCTGAAACATCCTTCCTCAAAGAGCCCATGCCTTAGTAAACTGCACCTCCGATTATGCCTATAGCCATTATATATCGAAGTGAGACAATTTTATGTGTAACTAGATCTGTCTATTCCAGACGTATAGCAGAAGCAATTTTTCATCCAGATACATACAAAAAATTCACACATCTGTCCTACAGCGAGGGTCCACGCCATTATAATTGCACCCTCTAATGCTGAGGCACTTCATGATTTCTGAGAGGTTGTTTCCCTTTCCACATGACCTATTGTAACGTTGTATATTTTGCCTTCCTCGTCACGTAGACGCCAAGCCATATAGTTGAATATTGCGTGTAAGCTTTGATCGTTATTCCTGTCGGATTAAGTTTTTCCCCAAAAGCAGGACTTCCATGCTGACACCTATGAGTAAATGATGCTGCCCGCCATCGGGACTTAACACGAGCCTTCGATGTCCAAAATCTGCAGATGCAGTTACGTGCTTCTGCCCAACACGTCAACATGAATGTTGCCAACTGTATCCTGCGGCGTGGAAGGTTTTATAGAAACATGTTACTTGGTCAGCTACCCCCTTTTCATCTGTAAGTGTGCAAACTTAACAGTTGCATCCATGCTAAGGATTACTACAGTATAGGCCTTTACATTAGTCTGAATACAGCCAGCGCGGATTGACACTTTTACTAGGGGAAACCGCCAATTTTTCTCGTATCCCAGTTGTATCAGCACTTGGTCAGGCAGTTGTTATCCTCGGAGATAGTTGTTGTTGTTGTGGTCTTCAGTCCAGAGAATGGTTTGATGCAGCTCTCCATGCTACTCTATCCTGTGCAAGCTGCTTCATCTCCCAGTACCTACCTGCAACCTACATCCTTCTGAATCTGCTTAGTGTAGTCATCTCTTGGTCTCCCTCTACGATTTTTACCCTCCACACTGCCCTCCAGTACTAAATTGGGGATCCCTTGATGCCTCAGAACATGTCCTACCAACCGATCCCTTCTTCTGGTCAAGTTGTGCCACAAACTTCTCTTCTCCCCAATCCTGCTTCCCTTCCTCATTAGTTATGTGATCTACCCCTCTAATCTTCAGCATTATTCTGTAGCACCACATTTCGAAAGCTTCTATTCTCTTCTTGTCTAAACTATTTATAGTCCATGTTTCACTTCCATACATGCCTACACTCCATACAAATACTTTCAGAAATGACTTCCTGACACTTAAATCTATACTCGATGTTAACAAATTTCTCTTCTTCAGAAACGCTTTCCTTCCCATTGCTAGTCTATATTTTATATCCACTCTACTTCGACCATCATCAGTTATTTTGCTACCCAAATAGTAAAACTCCTTTACTACTTTATGTGTCTCATTTCCTAATCTAATACCCTCAGCATCACCCGACTTAATTGGACTACATTCCATGATCCTCATTTTGCTTTTGTTGATGTTCATCTTATATCCTCGTTTCAAGACACTGTTCATTCCATTCAACTGCTCTTCCAAGTCCCTTGCTGTCTCTGACAGAATTACAATGTCATCGGCGAACCTCAAAGTTTTTATTTCTTCTCCATGGGCTTTAATACCAATCCGAATTTTTCTTTTGTTGTCTTTACTGCTTGCTCAATATACAGATTGAATAACATTGGGGAGAGGCTACAACCCTGTTTTACTCCCTCCCCAACAACTGCTTCCCTTTCATGTCCCTCGACTCATAACTGCCATCTGGTTTCTGTACAAATTGTAAATAGCCTTTCGCTCCCTGTATTGTACCCCTGCCACCTTTAGAATTTGAAAGAGAGTATTCCAGTCAACATTATCAAAAGCTTTCTCTAAGTCTACAAATGCTAGAAACGTAGGCTTGCCCTTCCTTAATCTAGCTTCTAAGATAAGTCGTAAGGTCAGTATTGCCTCCCGTGTTCCAGTATTTCTACGGAATCCAAACTGATCTTCCCCGAGGACGGCTTCTACTAGGTTTCCATTCGTCTGTAAAGAATTCGCGTTAGTATTTTGCAGCTGTGGCTTATTAAACTGATTGTTCGGTAATTTTCAAATCTGTCAACACCTTCTTTCTTTTGGATTGGAATTATTATATTCTTCTTGAAGTCTGAAGGTATTTCGCCTGTTTCATACATCTTGGTCACCAGATGGTAGAGTTTTGTCAGGACTGGCTCTCCCAAGGCCGTCAGTAATTCCAATGGAATGTTGTCTACTCCGGGGGCCTTGTTTCGACTCAGGTCTTTCAGTGCTCTGTCAAACTCTTCTCACAGTATCGTATCTCCCATTTCATCTCCATCTACATCCTCTTCCATTTCCATAATATTGTCCTCATGTACATCGCCCTTATATAGACCCTCTATATGCTCCTTCCATCTCTCTGCTTTCCCTTCCTTGCTTAGTACTGGGTTTCCATCTGAGCTCTTGATGTTCATACAAGTGGTTCTCTTATCTCCAAAGGTCTCTTTAATTTTCCTGTAGGCAGTATCTATCTTACCCCTAGTGAAATAAGCCTCTACATCCTTACATTTGTCCTCTAGCGATCCCTGCTTAGCCGTTTTGCACTTCCTGTTCATCTCATTTTTGAGACGTTTGTATTCCTTTTTGCCTGCTTCACTTTTTGCATTTTTGTATTTTCACCTTTCAGCAATTAAATTCAGTACCTTTTCTGTTACCCAAGGATTTCTACTACCCCTCGTCTTTTTACCTACTTGATCCTCTGCTGCCTTCCCTACTTCATCCCTCAAAGCTACCCATTCTTCTTCTACTGTATTTCTTTCCCCCATTCCTGCCAATTGTTCCCTTATGCTGTCCCTGAAACTCTGTACAACCTCTGGTTCTTTCAGTTTATCCAGGTCCCATCTCCTTAAATACCCACCTTTTTGCAGTTTCTTCAGTTTTAATCTACAGTTCCTAACCAATATATTGTGGTCAGAGTCCACATCTGCCCTTGTAAATGTCTTACAATTTAAAACCTGGTTCCTAAATCTCTGTCTTACCATTATATAATCTATCTGATACCTTTTAGTATCTCCATGGTTCTTCTATGTATACAACCTTCTTTCATGATAGTAGGTGGTTATATTCCATGCCACTGTTACCCTACCAAGTTCTGTTCCCATCTCCTTGTTTTGATCTGTAATACTTAGAATAATTATTTCCGAGGTATGGCAACCATCCGTAGCACAGAACATAGTTTGTAAGCAAAACATATCAAATGTCTTGGTAATCATTTTGTACCATCTCTACGGTCTTTTAAGGCATACCATATATTTTACCTACTTAATGAAACTCCGCCTAGCTCAGCTTCCTCGAGAATTTTGCGAACTTTATTTTGTTACCCCAGTATTATGTACTTCTTTTATATGTAGCCCTGTTACTTTTGTAAGCACTCTGCCAGGGCCCACAGTTTAAACCCACATTGTTAGGGAGTTCGAGTCGATACACTGTTACCTGTGACACACGTGAACCCACTGACGAAAGCTGGCCAACCACTGCAGTGCTGTGGCTATATCTCCGCCGCTTCCCCAGCGTCGGCCAGCCTTTGAGTCCCGTCTCATAGCCGTGCTGCCTTCGAGGGCAATGACCCTCAGTGTTGATAAGGCCAGGCGGCCATCCATCGTGCAGCAGTAATTACCAAATAACAATTTATTGTAAACTTAGATTTACAGACTACCTTTTCAAAGTAACTAACCTAAAATAAAAAGTAGAACCTTATTTTCGTCTATAATGCCTCTATGACCAACAGCACCCTGTCTGAGGGAGTAACTTCACGTTTAAATTGGAATTGTTGCTCCTGTAGAAGTGGTAAGAGTTTACGGGTCTCTAGGTCAGAAGTAATTATAATAGGGTAAAGCCAAAATTTTTACCATCGGCCTTTGAACTCCAATTAACGTATAAGTCCTGCTCAGAGTTGGCCTGGTCACGCCAGCCACAAATGTCACTCCAAGTGCTGTTCGAGTGAATACCATCATGGGTAAAAATGCTGAGTGCATAACGTCGCTAAAGCTGTCGTCGACCCAGAGGGAACCAATAGTGTGCAAGGGATGTGTGAGGTGAAGCCCTGGGGCAATCACCAATGAGACTTAGCCACGAACGAAACACTCTCTTTTCTGCTGGCTCCTGAACCAAACATATGCCCCTACTCTAGTCTACTTGAAGGCTTCCTCTCAACTCCCTGTTTCAGATCCTCTAAACAGGCGGCGCCCTCCCCATACTTTCATTGTGGTTAAATCTGATATTTTGCTTCAAAACGAACGGATGCCCCAACTTCGCCTGTCTGCTGCTGACTGTCCTGGACAACAGACTTAAAAGTGGGTGGGTGCTCGAATAACTTTCAGGCGCTTGAAGGTCACAAAGGCATGCAGCCGGGTTGACTGGTTGTTGTTGAACGAATTTTGGACGGCGTAACGTGCCATCATCACCAGGTTACTCCTGTTGACTGACGTTCTAGGTCGTTTAATATAGGATGGGGCCCCTCCACGTCCACAAACCAAAAGTTCTACCGTCACCTCCGTAAACATGTTGGTTTTTTTTTTTAATCAGGCGTCACAGGATGCGGTCTGTGATGTTGTCCATGAGTCTGGGTAAGATTACTCATTAACATGGTCCATCAGGAGATAGAAGTGGTCGAAAACGATTGAAGGGTAGCGGTTGTAAGGTCAGAGGAAAAAAAGTGCCAAGGCAAGAGCCAAGGGAAAAAAACTCTGCGACAGTAGGACGGGTAGTAAGGGCAGTAGCGGCTTGCTACCTGCTGCAGTGCATGCAAGGTGTGGTTGTGTGCATCGTTTCCTTTGCCGTTGTTGGAGCTTGTTGCGGCGCTTGCTGCAGTTACTGCGTCCCTGCAACAGTTCAAGGTCGTTGTAGATTAGTGGGCGATCGGTCATAGATCGGCTCACAGACGGTATAGGGGGTGTGTGTGGCTGGTTTGCGTGCTGTGTACAGTACGGTTTCCCTGCGGTTGCCTGATTTTCGGCTGGTCGCACATCTGCGTTGCCAGTAATAACTGTGTTGCAGGGGCTCGCCAGTACTGTCGTGTTAGCGTTCTATGGACCATAGATGTTTAGTTCCTAGCCAGTAATGTCTTAGGTCTGTTATGCTTCCATCTACGGTTGTGGTCGTAGTTACCCAGAGAAAGAATAAACGGGTTGCGCGAGTGTCTCGTGTTATTGTACAGTCATGTGGAGAGATTTTGGAATACTTGCAAGATAGTATCTAGCCGGTATTCCCGGTGAAGGTCCGCGATGCGTATGTAGCGCGGAGCGTTGCTTATGATTTTGAGTACTTTGTTCTGTATGAGCTGCAGACGGCGCAGGAGAGTTGGCGCAGCGTATCCTCAGACAGGGGCTGCGTACGTCATCAGGGGTCTAATAAGTGGCATGTACATGGACATAGACACCCTCCTGTTCAGTGTGCTACGCCTGTTAAGCATAGGGTAGAGTTGTTTGAGCCTTGCGTTTGCTTTGTTGGTCACGTGTTGGATGTGGTCCCCCCAGAGTAGTTTCCTGTCCAGCCAGACACCGAGGTATTTGACCTTCTCGCGGAAACGTATTGGGCGTGTGTGTAGTGTTATTGGGTTGCAGTTCTGATGTTTGCGCAGTTGCTACGGTCTTCTAATGAACAGAACGGCCTCGCACTTGTCGACGTTTACTCTAACACGCCATTTCACCAGCCAAGGCTCCGCCGTTCTGAGTGCAGTCTGTAGTCGTGAGTTAATGTTAGACGGCTTCCAATCTTGCGCGAGGATGGCAGTGTCATCCGCGTAGATTGCTACCGTCGTGTTATGTGTAGCTGGGAGGTCGTTAATGTAGAGGTTAAACAGTAAGGGCCCTAGGATACTTCCTTGGGGTACTCCTGCCTGTATATCATGTCGTGTCGATTGTTTGCCCTGCACGTCGGTGTTGAAACTCCTGTCCGTGAGATATGAGTGTATGAGATGTACGAGCCCGTCGGGGAACCCTGACTCACTAAGTTTACGTATTAGGCCGTTGTGCCATAGACGATCGAAAGCCATTTCGATGTCCAGGAACACCGTCCCAGTTGCCTTGTTTGTGTTGTATCCGTGTGTTATGTATTCAACGACGCGGAGGAGTTGTTGTGTTGTTGAGTGGTGATTCCTGAAACCGAATTGCTCCGGTCTCAGGGTGTAATTTGTGATGCAGTGCCTGGTCAGTCGTTTTAGTATTACCTTCTCAACGATCTTGCTGAGCGCGCTCAGCAGACTGATGGGTCGGTAATTTTGTGGGAGGGAGTGGTCTTTCCCCGGCTTCCAGAACATCAGGACCTTGGCCGTCTTCCAAAAGGCGGAGAAGTGTTGGCGCTTGAGTATGGCATTCGTGATGTGTGTTAGGTAGTCTACAGCTTTATCCGTGAACTCCTGGAGGACACGGTTTTGAATGCCATCGTGACCAGGGGCCTTCCTAGCGGTGGTATGCATGATGACCCATTTGATTTCTGCTGTACTAGGTTGTCGGATGTTGTTGTGCGCTGGTTGGGCCAAGATGCGTGTGACCTCCTGGTCCGTAGCAAGTGTGAACGCTGGGTCTGAGGGATCCAGGTTCGGTGTGAATGACGCTGCGAGTGTGAGGGCCATCACTTCCGCTTTTTCTTCCGCAGAATATGCTGGTCCGTCGGGCCCTTGTAGCGTGGGGGTGTACAGTTTCTCCCTGGTGAAGTGTCGGCTAGCTGCCACACACCAGGTCGCGTGGTGTCCAGCCCTGCGAGTTTCTGGTCCCACTGTTGTGTTTTGAATGTTTGTATTTTTTCCCAGATTGTACCCTGGAGCCTGTTAATGTGCTGTTTGAAGTGCTGGCGCCTGGTACGCTTCCAATGTCTCCTGACGCGGTTCCTCATTGAGATTAGGCCCAGGATTTCCTGGGGCAGGGCTGCACTGTGTTGTTGTGGCGTGCGGATTGGTATGGTGTCGGCTATTGCGTCCTGGACGGCGACGGTGAGGGTTTCAACTACCTCGTCAATTTGGGCTGTCTCGTTAATCGCGTGGGTGGGTGGGATGCGACTGTCAAGCGTTTCCTTCAACTGGGTCCATTTCGCGCGCCTGTAGTCTAACATCCTGCGTTGTTCCATGTGCTGCAGTGTTTCTTCAGTGTGCAGTACAATGGGTTGGTGATTTGAGGGCAGATCGTTTTCAACAGCAACGTTGAGTGTCGTTGTTAAGCCCTTGATGAGGGCCATGTCTAACACGTCTGGCCTGTGTCCCCTCCGGTAGGGAATGTGCGTCGGTTCGGTCGGCGCTAGTGTGATGTAGTTTCGTCCTAGTGCGTGTTCGTATAGTTTCTTGCCGTTGGAGTTTCGTATTCGTGAGTTCCAGTCCGGGTGTTTTGCGTTAAGATCTCCAGCGGCTATTACGCGTATTGTGCTGATGTCGCGTGTTAAAATGTTTTTAGGGCTGTTGTATACTGACACCAGTGTAGTGTAGGCTTCGTTGAACTTGACCCTGACGGCGGTTGCCTCTAGTTTTTCAAGTTCAGGGATTACTATGTTTGTGTGTTCTATATCTTTGTGTATGATGATGGCTGTTCCGCCATGACCAGAGCCGTCCGGTCGGTCGGTGCGATAGACGCAATAGCCGGTGAAGTTTAGTTGGTTGCGTGGTTTAAGCTTAGTTTCGCTCAGTAGTGCGATAAGGATACCCTTAGGCTCCATGAGCGCGGCAAATTCCGCCCGTTTGTTGTTGATCCCGTCTGCATTCCAGAACAGGATCCGTGTTAGCGTTCGGTTGTTTGCGTTGGGGGCGGGGTGTGGCGTGTTATCCATGTATGGGTGTAAACAGTGTGGTGAACGCTGTTTTTATGGCGGCCCAGTACTGCCCAGGTTGAGCAGTCATGAGCTGTGTGAAGAGTGTGGCGACGGCCGCCATTATCTTGTTAAAGATCTGAGCGGTCGTGTGATGGAGGAATATAGTTTCCAATAAACCCTCAAATGTTGTGTTGGTGTTGTGTGTGTCGGCCTGTGGCTCAGTTGTGGTGTTGGCGGCCTCGGTGCGGGTGTTGGCGTTATGTGTGGGCTGGCGCTTGTGTTGCTGTTATGTGGAACATTTTGAGGTGCCTGTGTGTCAGATGTGGTGGGGGTTGGAGTAGTGTGTGTGCTGGTGTCGCTGGCTTGCTGACTGTGTGTCTGTGTGTCATTGTTTTGCTGTCGCTGGGTATTTTGTTGTGGTGCACCTGTTTCCGCGTGTACGCTTACGCGTTCTCTGGGCTTTAGGTTCTGGGGTTCTTTGTGTGTGTGTGTTTACCTGTGTGTCATGTGTATGTTCGCAGGCAGTGGCTTCAGGTGGCGGGGTTGTGTTGTTTTTGGGGGCTGGTGTTGGTACCGGTGTGGTTGCAGTGTCGTGTGTTGGCTGAGACGACTGTGTTGTTGTCGCAGCGGTTATTTTAGGTGCGTGTGCTGGGCGCAGAGGTTCCGCGGCCTGCTCCGCTCCTCCAGGGCGAGGTCGGGTCGTGATTGTCGTTGTGTTGGTGTTCCTAACCGGAAGTGCGGGTGTTGGTGTAGATAGCAGCGCCTTTCGGCTACCTTGCGAGTGTGGTTGCTCGCTTGTTTGCGTGGTGTTTTTCTGTTTGCGACGTGGGCCCTCCACCTGCCAGGGTCAAGCGTAGTGTTGTTCTGTGTCCGCATCTGCAGCTGCTGGTTCCGCCGTTGGAGTCAGCTGCCGCGATGGGATAGTGATACAAGAGTCACCAGTTGCAAGTGAATGTAATGTTATGTGCAGTGTACTTGCTCGCGTGGGGGAATCACTTGGGCCGCAGAGGTCGGTTATCAATCGACGTCGTCCTAGGCCGGCGGGTGGTGTAGTATAGATACCTGTCGCCTCTTCCCTCCACTGACTCCGCGTATAGACCGAGGGATGTGCAGGTCGCGGTGGTGGGGGTAGCTTGTGCTGACGAGATGAATAATGGGCGTCAGTAAGCATGCCGCCTTCGGCGGCTGTGGTGCCCCGTTTCCGTTGCTCCTGCAGAACTTTTATTGCTGGATTCCACGCTTGGCTGAGTTGAAATCCGTTGTCCTTGTTAATACGGTTCTCGTGCAGCCGGATTTCAATTGCTTCCTTGTATACACAGTCTCAAAAGCGGGATGTGTTGTGCAGGACTTCTGTGTTCTCGTATTCCATATGATGATTTGTCTCGAGGCAGATTTTGTAGGCTGTTGGAGATCGGTGTGCCGTTTGTGTTCAGTACACATTTCCTCAATGGTGCGAATGGTTTGCCCCACATATGCTTTCCCACACTCGCACGGTATGAAATAAACTCCATATTTCAGGAATCCTAAATCGTCCTTCACTGTCCCTACAAGGGACTTGATCTTTGATGGCGGGCGGTACACGCATTTGATGTTATGACTTCCTGGAATCCTGCATATTTTTCCAGATACGTTGTCCGCATATGGTATGTTGGCTGTTGCTTTCGGTGGATCATCATCAGGTGTCGGCTGTGGTGTAGTCTTCTGCTTGAAGGCGCGTCGTATTTGGCGGTCACTATAGCCGTTCTTCTGGAACACATCCTTCAGGTGATCTAGTTCCACGTCGGAGATCACACGGGCTCTGTGAACCAATGTATTTAGTACTCCTTCTCTTTGTGATGGGTGATGACAGCTGGAGGTACAGATCCACACGGATCTGTACCTTTACGCCTCAACAGGAGTAACCTGATGATGATGGCACGTTACGCCGTCGAAAATTCGTTCAACAACGACCAATCAACCCGGCTGTATGCCCGAGAGACCTTCAAGCATCTCATTCGCCGGGAAATTCTACGAACACACATAACATTCAGGCAAATTATGAATGCATCTCGTTACAGATTAAACAAGAAGAAACAGCCTAAATAGCACCCACTCAGAAGCGGCGTAAAGTGTGTGGAGGAAGAAAGAGGCTTGCTAAAATTCCATAGCCGGCCGCTGCGGCCGAGTGTTTCTACGCGCTTCAGTCCGGAACCACGCTGCTGCTACGGTCGCAGGTTCGAATCCTGCCTTGGCATGGATGTGTGTGATGTCCTTAGGGTAGATAGGATTAAGTAGTTCTAAGTCTACGGAACTAATGGCCTCAGATGTTAAGTCCCAAAGTGCTTAGAGCCATTTAAACCAAAACGCCATAATTCTACCAATATCTAACACACCTGGTGGAATAATTGTCTTTCTGATTCCTTCATTGTGTGCTGTCAGCCATTGGTTCATTAGTGGGTGGAGCCTCTGTCATAAGTCAGTCAGTAAAGAATCCACGAAACAGAGAAGCAACTTCAGGAGCCTAAAAGACATCATGTGGCAATGGAAGCTACCGCTAACGGTAAAGAACTATATTTAAAACCATACAGGAAAGACTGCACACAAAAAAGCTTATAGCTATACACCTGGACAGACTGCTTAAAAACATAGATCTATTTAAACTCGTCATAAAAATCAAAATACCTAAATTTTGTGGTGTGTTTATGCAGGGTACATTGCAAAAATGATCTTGAAATCAAAAGAATGTAGGATTGTCAATTAACGTGTTATGGGAGGATACTGAACTCATTGCGTTGTGTATGTTAAAACAACTGAAGTACTACCTACTACTTTGATTCATTTGGCGATCTGAGAGCGCAAGGAGAACTGTGTCGTTACTTCACCGTCAACAACCGTGTCGTTACAGAACTTCTGTTCACATCTCTGTAGATATTTCTGTCTAACATTTCTCCTGATGATTCCATAAAAACTAGCAATATGCACGTCACTGCATCATTTGAGGTTTAGATGTGAAGATTTTAGAAGAACGTTCGTCTACATTAAAATGAACTACTTGTCTCCAATACATCTACGGGAGGTGGTGGGGGGGGGGGGGAGGGGGGAAGGGGGGAATAATGCATTTGTCAGTCTGGAACCATATAATAGCTCAGACAATGTCACCGAGGTAGATAACACACTGCATCTAGGAAGTGGGGAAATTGTCATATCTACTGGTCGCTTCAACACTTACAATTTAAATACGTATGTAAAATGATTTGTAAAAGGATTTGAGTTGCATTCAAACTCTAATAAGTTCAAAACTGAGATAAAAACCTCAGAAGAGATAGTGCTTATTAGCCGCAAAGGTTCAACACGATCACCACTGAACATGGTTCTTTTTAGTCATCAGTCTTCTGACTGGTTTGATGATCCCGCCACGAAGTCTCTTCATCTTGGAGTAGCACTTGTAACCTACATCCTCAATAATTTCCTGGATGTATTCGCAATGTCTTTCTTCCTCTCCAATTTCACCCTCTATAGCTCCGTCTGGTATCACTGAAGTTATTCTGTGATGTTTTAACAGATATTCTACCATCATGTCCCTTTTTATCAGTGTTTTCCATCTATTCCGATTCTGCAGAGAACCTCCTCCTTCCTTACCTTATCATTCCACCTAATTTTCAGCATTCTTCTGTAGCGCCACATCTCAAATGCTTCAAGCCTCTTCTTTTCCGGTTTTCCCACTGTCAATGTTTCACTGTCGTATAATGCTGTGCTCCAAACGTACATTCTCAGAAATTTCTTCCTCAAATTAAGGTCTGTATCTGATATTAGTAGACCTCCTTTGGTCAGGAGCATTATAATTATAAAATTTCTTAGTCATATTAGCAGATGGATATACTGGCAGTCAGTATACTTGTATCGAGCGTAACATCGCGACGAATTCGTACCTTAACAGCAGAGTAGTTTGTACTATATCAAAGCATTTTTCCTGCAGTGGTTCCATGTTATATAGTTTCAGATGGTTCCAATAATCTGATGTACCTCCCAGTAACTGTTCAGGCATTAGACTATCTCAGGCAGAGTATCACTGATCAGTATATGCTACTCGTTTTCTGCATTGATGAAATTATACTATGTCTTGACCTGAAGCAGCATTGTGTGTATAAAATACAAATATGACGTACCCAGCCACCAGCAGATCACTCTGCAGCAGAAGTAGCATACGATAACACAGGAGAATTATTTGTTACTTAAATCCATAGGATTTCAATGTGACGAGGATATCATTAACAAGGAATAAATTTCCCACAAACCGTTTGCCTCATCAGTATTTCATAATAATAATGAGATGCAGATTATTATTCAACATCAAGATAGTTTGACAATTCCAAGCAATATCTTCCTACATCTGGAAGAAGTATTTACCCAAAGAAGACCTCAGTAGCAACTATAAACCAACGAATACTAGAGTTCACCTAAACTCTCAGTTTTTTCTATGCAACAGCTTACAGCTTGACTGCAACAGAAATGTGTATGGACCATTATATGACACCTTCCACATAACGTCTTTCTGTTTCAAGAGATAAGATACGTACTTAATGGAGTTGAAAACGACAGCAGCAGAAACGTTGGAATCACATCGGCTGTCAGGACAAACGTCTCTGCATCAACATCGAATCTGAGTGTCCTACAAAGACTGGATGGTTCGTAGCTGGATCAAAAGATAACGCTTTTAATATGTGCATTCCACTCAAAATGTTAATGAGCCTCTCTGAAGACAATAATGGTGTTACTATGAACGATAAGTAACAGCTAATTCTAGTTCAACGTGTTACTGTTAATAAATCATACATTCTAATAGAAGGAGATCAAGAGCATAAAATTATGCTGAATAAAATGGTATGGAAAGTACCAAACATATCTCAGTCAGAGTGAGAAAATCTGAAGACTTTACATGTACTGAATTCAGGGGTATAGCTGCCATTAACTTTCCCTCGTGGGGCTGTTTGAGTATCCAATCCTTCCACCAAGATTGGACGATTAAGATTTCTATACAGCTAGAATCGCCTCGCCTTCTTATTCTAGTACTGCGAACAGGGAGAAAGGGAAGTCTCAAAAAGGATCTGAATTTATTTGACAACTATAAACCAAAAAATACTAGAGTTTACCTAAACTCTCAGTTTTTTCTGTGTGACAACTTACGGCTTGACTGGGACAGAAACTAACTAAACAAACACTGTTCACAGTTTATTCATTTAAAATGGGACAGAAACGTCTATGGACTATTATACGAGATGTATGCAAGGTTTTACACATCTTACTACAAGAATGATGGTTTCAGATGAATACTTATCCCACAGGAGTCTAAGGAATTATCGCCTATGTTCAAAGCAGTGCAAGGTGATGAAGACTGGAGCTGTGGATATATGTATTGATCTCCAATCACTGCAAAACTATCTTGCAGGCACTGCAGTGTATCCATCAACACTATATGATTGTCCCATAGCCGGCCGTGGTGGTCTAGCGGTTCTAGGCGCTCAGTCCGGAACCGCGCGACTGCTACGGTCGCAGGTTCGAATCCTGCCTTGGGCATGGATGTGTGTGATGTCCTTAGGTTAGTTAGGTTTAAGGAATTCTAAGTTCTAGGGGACTGATGACCTCAGCAGTTAAGTCCCACAGTGCTCAGAGCCATTTGAACCATTGTCCCATAAACTACTTGCAGCTAACAGAAATTGTACAACATGTCGTATAAACACAGAGGTATAACGCAATATATAGAGGAGTTTACGTCTCAATGTGTAAAGTATCACAACGACACACAACGGTTCTACAATGAGTGTGGGCAGTTTTTGGTTAAAGACGTTACATTCATTTCATTCTCCAACACTATACCAGTATTAACGAAGTACTCCACAATTATTGCTTCACTTAAATCATTTACTGCAATATAGCGTACTAAGGCTCATCGAACCTTCATTAAGCTGATGTGAAGTCATCATGGGAAACGATGGGGTGCTAAGGGAGCATTTTGGAAAAATGTGGTGACGTCACTCCCTACCTACGATTATAAAAATAGCATAATTTACATAAAATACCACGAAAAAGTTTTGGGTTAAGTAACACCTCCAAGAGTGCATCAGTTTTGGTTAGACCAACAGTGAGGCAGCTCCGTAGAAACTTGCTGCAGATAAGGCAAGTAACCATTCGTTTCTGAATTACTTTTATGAGCTTCAAACAGAAGATAGTTATTCTCAGTTATCTGAGTTTGTACTAGTTTAGTTTTCCAATTTCTTGCGCGTTCATGCGCTTACCAGGCACAGTCTAGCATTCTAGTAACTGTAGAGTGTAGAGTCTTACCGTCTCTGGTTGCGCAGTCGGCGGCGTGCGAATCTAAAGTACTAAGATCCGCCACGTTACGCAACGTCTGCGGCACGCGTACAGCGAGGTCAGTGGAGTGTCTCAGTGTTGTGGATATGTTGTAATCACGATCAGGTGGAGATAGCCATGCTAGCGTCGTCTACAAACAAAACACAATGATCAGCTCCTATCCAACTTCTGTGTGAGCATTGATCGTTATACACTGACGAAAATAAAAATAGCAACGCGAAAATATAATTAATGTAGAGCAATGAAATTTCGTGAATATATTAGGTTATGTGCCATATTTAAGTGATTAACATTAAAAGATCACAGGTTAATGTAACTGCGAGCTAAACTGTTGCAAATGTGAGATGCTGGTATATTAATAACCAGTGTAGCCGACAGAATGGTGAATGCAAGTATGCCAACCTGCATCATACTGTTGTACAGGTGTCGAGGATCAGTTTTTGGAATGGAGTTCCATGCCCATTACAACTGTTCAGTCAATGTTGTTTGTGGATGACGCTGGAGGTGTCGTCCGTTGATATTCCATATGTGCTCGAATGGAAACAGGCTTGGGGATCGAGCAGGCAAAGGCAACATGTAGAGCGTGTTGGGTTATAACAACAGTATGTGGGCGAGCGTTATCCTGTTGGAAAACACCCTCTGGAGTGTTGTTCATGAAGGACAGCCCAATGGGTCGAACCTCCAGATGGAAGTTCAAATTTGCAATCGGGTTGCGAGGGATAACCACGAGAGTGCCTCTGCTGTCATACAAAATCGCAACCCTGACCATAACTCCAGGCGTGGGTCCAGTGCATCTAGTTCTCGGACAGTTTGGTTGCAGGCCCTCCAACCAACACATGGCAATCACTGGAACTGAGACAGAACCAGCTTTCATCAGAAAACGCGACAGATCTCCATTATCCCCTCCAATGAGCTCTCGCTTGACACCACTGAAGTCGAAAATGGCGGTGGTCTGGGCCCAGTGGAATGCAAGCTACAGAGCGTCTGGATCGAAGCTGTCCTTGAAGCAACTGATTTGTAACAGGTCATTGTGTCACTGCGGTACCAACTGCTGCTCAAATTGCTGCTGCAGATGCAAATGCGATGCGCTAGAGCCACATTTCACACACGATGGTCCTCCCTCTCGGTAATTCTCAGTGACTGTCTGGAGCTCGGTCTTCTTGTGACCGTACATTTTCGTGAGCACTGCTGCCAGCAGTCACTTACTGTGACCACATTCCTGTCAAGTCTTTCCGCAGTATGGCAGAAACAGCTTACAGCTTCTTGTAGCCCTATTACTCGACCTCGTTCAAACTCAATGAGTTGTTGATAATGGCGTCTTTGTCGCCTTAAAGGTATCTGCGACTGACACCAACTCACCGTGTCCATTCTCGAATGTAAGCAATACTCATGATTGTTACAGCTTGTATTTAAAGCAAACCTCGCTTGCATCCTCGTAGTGGAGTTGCTAGTGTCACTATAATGCGACTGGTGCGAAATCTGAATAGGCATCATCTTTCAGATGCAGATACACACCTACCAACTTTCCTTTACCTCGCGAAACTCCTTCCTGGTGTTACGATAGAATCAATCAACAATACAACTTTGATAGCCAAGCTGCCACTGCTAAGTGCGCTCGTTTATCAGATGTTGTCGATGATCAGATCATCGTTTCCCACATAGCCAATTTACAGGAAGGTGGTTGTCACCTAGGTTCGCAATTCTCAACCCAAAGTTCATGGGGTTTTGTACCGATTGTGTAGAATCGGATACGCAAGTAGTATTACTTCGATCTCTTCTACAGATAATTTCTTTTTTTAACGCGTGCATGTAATACTTACGACGTTTATCATTCTTCTTGTTCTAGACGTACTCATTCATCATCGTTGAAACATGACGTAAGTATAAGAAATATTAATGATAGATGTATATATCTATTCTGTGTGTACACGATATTTATGAATCTCGCTTTTTTGAGCAGGAATATTGATTTCTTCTGAAGGAGGGATTACGAGGCATGACCGGATCCGATCATGATTCTTCTGTCATCGTCCTCATCACAGCCAAGACTGTCAAACTGGCTACCGCAAATACCGAGTCATCACGTACAACAGCCCCGTTTCCTCCGCAAAATTTCGGGTCTAGCAGTAGCAGTGGGTTCCGTGGTTCATGGTGTGGGTTCCTGTAGTCATGTCCTAGTTCATGAACCACGGGCAACGTATGAGTAAGTAAGTGGTCCTGACAGTCGGGATACCAGTTACTTTGGAAGAAGGCTCGGCATCTCGGACATATTCTGAGTCGTGGTCACCTTTGTGCTCATACGGCAAAGACTACCAAATCCACCGGTTAGTCCCTCAACCGTTAGGGGTAAAACCCAATGGGACTCGGGGCAAGTAAGGCTAGCAACTTGCTTCCCTGGTACTTTAAATATGATGCTGGCAACAATCAGAGCAAAATGCCTCGGACCTTTGGAGGTGACGGAGTTCCACCTCTAACTGACAAACCAGGGGCTCCTAAGATACGACTTGGCAAACAAATGGTAATGAGATGGGGAGCTATTAATATCAATGGGGGCTACTCAGGGAAGAAGATAGAGCTAGCAGAGGCTGCAAGTAAGATGGGGCTGGACGTTTTAGATGTTAGTGACATTCGGGTAAGGGGTGAGAAAGAAGAGGAAGTGGGAGAATACAATGTCTACCTGTCAGGAGTCAAAGAAGGATTAGCACAATGGGGTGTGGGGCTTTACATCAGGAAAGAAATGGAGCCCAGCGTAGTTGCAATAAGGTATGTAAACCAACGACTGATGTGGATAGATTTGACAGTGTCTAGCAAAAAAATTAGGATTGTGTCAGTATATTCGCATTTTGAAGGGACAGATCAAGATAAGATGGATAGTTTTTATGAGCCACTCAGTGATGTAGTTGTTAGAGTAAAGGACAAGGACAGTGTTCTGCTCATGTGGGATTTGAATGCCAGGATTGAAAATCGAACAGAAGGGTATGAAAAGGTTATGGGTAAATTTGGAGAGGATATGGAGGCCAACAGGAACGGGAAACAACTTCTGGATTTCTGTGCCAGTATGGGCTTAGTAATCACAAACTCCTTTTTTAAACATAAGAACATTCACCGGTATACTTGGGAAGGCAGGGGAACTAGGTCTGTCATTGACTATTTTATAACAGATCAGGAATTCAGGAAGGCTGTGAGGGACACACGTGTATTCAGGGGATTCTTTGATGACACTGATCATTATTTAATCTGCAGTGAAATTGGGATTGTGAGACCGAAAGTGCAGGAGGTCAGGTCCATATGTAGGAGGATTAGAGTGGAGAAACTTCAGGATAAGGAAATCAGGCACAAGTACATGACAGCGATCTCAGAAAGGTACCAGTTAGTTGAATGTAGTCAATTACAGTCATCGGAAAAGGAATAGACAAGGTACAGGGACACAGTACTAGAAGAGGCTAAAGAATGTCTTGGAACAGTAGTGTGTAAAAGTAGGATGAAGCAAACAGCATGGTGGAATGACACAGTCAAGGACGCCTGTAAAAGGAAAAAGAAGGCGTATCAAAAATGGCTACATACTAGAACTCAGGTAGACAGAGAAAGTTATGTTGAAGAAAGAAACAAAGCTAAACAGATAATTGCAGCATCGAAGAAGAAATCTTGGGAAGACTTTGGAAACAGGTTGGAGACTATGGGTCAAGCTAATGGAAAAGCATTCTGGAGTGTAATTAGCAGTCTTCGAAAGGGAGGTAAGAAGGTAATGACAAGTATTTTGGATAGGTCAGGAAAGCTGCTGGTGAATCCTGTGGATGCCTTGGGCAGATGGAGGGAATATTTTGAAGAGTAGCTCAATGTAGGTGAAAATACGATCAGTAATGTTTCAGATTTCGAGGTAGAATGGGATAGGAATGATGATGGAAATAGGATCACATTTGAGGAAGTGGAGAAAATGGTCAATAGATTGCAGTGCAATAAAGCAGCTGGGGTGGATGAAATTAAGTCAGAACTCATCTAAATACAGTGGAATGGCAGGTCTTAAATCGCTACACAGGATAATTGAAATGGCCTGGGAGTTGGAACAGGTTCCATCAGACTGGACAAAAGCAGTAATCACACCAATCTTTAAACATGGAAAAAGAAAAGATTGTAACAACTACAGAGGTATGTCTATAATCAGCGTTGTGGGTAAAATCTTCTCAGGTATTGTTGAAAGGAAAGTGCGAGTATTAGTTGAGGACCAATTGGATGAAAATCAGTGTGGGTTGTCAGGACCAGATCTTTAGCTTACGGCAAGTAATGGAGAAGTGTTATGAGTAGAACAGGGAATTGTATCAATACTTAATAGATCTAGAAAAGGCATATGACCGGGTTCCTAGGAGGAAGTTATTGTCTGTTCTACGAGATTATGGAATAGGAGGCAAACTTTTGCAAGCAATTATAGGTCTTTACAAGTATAGTCAGGCAGCAGTTAGAGTTGACGGTAAATTGAGTTCACGGTTCAGAGTAGCTTCAGGGGTAAGACAAGGCTGCAACCTGTCTCCACTATTGCTTTTGAAAACAATAGACTGGCTGGGTGAGATTAAGATATGTAACACGAAATAAGCAGTCTCGCATATGCAGATGACTTAGTTGTGACGGCAGATTCGATTGAAAGTTTGCAAAGTAATATTTCAGAGCTAGGTCAGAAATTTAAGGACTATGGTATGACGATTAGCATCTCCCAAACTAAAGTAATGTCAGTGGGAAAGAAATATAAACGGATTGAGTGCCAAATAGGAGGAACAAAGTTAGAACAGGTGGACGGTTTCAAGTACTTAGGATGCATATTCTCACAGGATGGCAACATAGTGAAAGAACTGGAAGCAAGGTGTAGAAAAGCCAATGCAGTGAGCGCTCAGCTACGATCTACTCTCTTGTGCAAGAAGGAAGTCAGTACCAAGACTAAGTTATCTGTGCACCGTTCAATCTTTCGACCAACTTTGTTGTATGGGAGCGAAAGCTGGGTGGATTCAGGTTACATTATCAACAAGGTTGAGGTTACGGATATGAAAGTAACTAGGATGATTGCAGGTACTAGTAGATGGGAACAATGGCAGAAGGGTGTCCACAATGAATGAACTCTATAGATGTAGCAGTCAGGGCGAGCAGGCTTAGATGTTGGGGTCATGTTACACGCATGGGAGAAGCAAGATTACCCAAGAGACTCATGGGTTCAGCAGTAGAGGGTAGGAGGAGTCGGGGCAGACCAAGGAGGAAGTACCTGGATGCGGTTAAGAATGATTTTGAAGTAATAGGTTTAACATCAGAAGAGGCACAATGTTAGCACTCAATAGGGGAACATGGAGGAATTTTATAAGGGGGCTATGCTCCAGACTGAACGCTGAAAGGCATAATCAGTCCTAAATGATGATGATTATGATGATGATGATTATGCAGTAGCAGCAGCAGCAGTCCATTATCCCACCTTGTTAATGAACACCAGATAAATCGCGCTGCTGCATTCAGTTACTCCGTAGTTGCCGGTGCTTGTGGAAATAGGACATTGCAATCTTACATTGATAATGCGGGGTATCAAGATCCAGCTACTTCCCTTCATGATTATTGTGCGATGTTGGAAACTGAACCCCCTAAAATCATCAGCACCCAGTGATATCTGTGCCCACTTCTCTTAAAAGATTTTAGTGGTGTAAGGAAAAGTATTGTTAAAATTTCAGGAAATGATGGTGTGATTTTGTCATCCATCTCCTGACTGGTTTGACATGGCCCGCCAAGAGTTCCTCTTCGCGAAAACTACCTCATCTTAGAGCAACACTTGCAACATGCATCTTCAATTAATTGCTGTACGTATTCTAGTCTCTGTCTTGCTCCACAGTTTTTACCCTCTACAGCTTCCTCTAGTACCGTGGAAGCTACTAACTAATATCTTAACAGATTTCCTAGTATCCTGTCCCTTCTTCTTGTCAGTGTTTCCCAGACATCTTTCCTCTCCGATTCTGTGCAGAACCTACACATGCATTACGTTATCAGTTCACCTAATTATCAACGTTCGTCTGTAGCACCACATCTAAAATACTTCGATCTCCTTCTGCTCCGGTTTTCCCACTGTCCACGTTTCACTACCATTCGATGCTGTGCTCCAAACATACATTCTCAGAAATTTCTTTCTCAAATTAAGGCTTATGTTTAATATTAGAAGACTTACCTTGGGCAGGAATGCCCTCTATGCCAGTGCTACTCTGCTTTTGATGACCTCCATGCTCCACCCATCATCGTTGATTTTGCTGCCTAGGTAGCTGAATTCCTTAGCTTCCTCTATTTCGTGGCCATCAATCCTGATGTTACGTTTCTCGCTGTTCTCATTTCTGCTACTTCGCTTCACTTTCGTCTTTCTTCGACTTACTCTCAATCCACATTTTGCACTTATTAGACTGTTCGTTCCATTCTGCAGACAGACCATGTAATTCTTCTTCACTTTTTACCGAGAGTAGCAATGTCATCAGCGAAACTTTTCATTGATAATCTTTCACTCTGAACTTTAGTTCCACTCTTGAACCTTTCTTTTATTTCCATCATTTCTTTTTCGATGTACAGATTGAACAGTAAAGGCGAAAGACTACATCCCTGTCTTACACCCTTTCTAATCCGAGACCTTCGTCCTTGGTCTTCCACTCTTATTATTCCCTCTTGGCTCTTCTAAATGTTGTACATTACCCGTCTCACCCTGTAGCTTACGCTTTCTTTCCCCATAATTTCGAACTTGCCGCACTAGCTGCCATTGTCGAACTCTTTTTCCAGGTCGACAGATCTATGAACGTGTCTTGATTTTTCTTTAATCTTCCTTTCAGTATCCACCGCAATGTCAGAACTGTCTCTCTGGTGCCTTTTCCTTTCCTAAAGCCAAACTGACTGTCATCTAAAACATCCTCAATTTTCTTTTACATTCTTCTGTATGTTCTTCTGTACGCTACTGTTGTTAGCTCTTGTAGTCTTCGGAATTAGTCCGATGGTCAGATGGTATATCGCTAGATTCATACACACCACACACCAAATTAGTCATTTTGTTGCCACTTCCCGATGATTTTAAAAATTCTGATGTTATGTTATCTATTCCTTCTGCCTTATTTGACCTTCAGTATTCCAAAGCTTTTTTAAATTCTGATTCTAATTCTCGATCCTCTATCTCTTCTATAACGACACCTCAGAAAATGTTTCCTTTCACAGGAGCCTTCAGCGTACTCTTTCCAACTATCCACTTTCCCTCCATATTTTACAGTAGGATTCCCATTGCTTTCTTAATGTTACCATCCTTGCTTTTCGTTTCACCGAAGGCTGTTTTGTCTTTTCTGTATGAGGAATCAATCCTTCCAACTGTCATTTCTGTTTAGATTTCTTCGCGTTTTTCTCTGCACTAACCATTTATTTCATTCCTAAATGAGTTGTGTTTTCGTCTTCCTGAATTTCCCTGCATGTTTTAGTGCTTCCTTCTTTTATCTATCAACTGATGTATTTCTCTTGTTACTCATGGATTCTTAGCAGTTACGTCCTTAGTAATCATTTATTATTATTTCCATGTCTTCCTGACTAATCTCTTAACTTCAGCCTATTCTTCAAACCTACTACGTTGTGATCTGAATCTATAACTGCTAATAGGTACATATCAAAATCCAGTACCTGATTTCGGAATCTCTGTATGACCACGATGTAATCTAACTGGAATCGTCTCGTATGTCCCGGCGTTTTTCAAGTATACCTCCTCCTCTTGTGATTCTTGAACAGAGTATTCTCTATTACTAGCTGAAATTTATTGCAGAGCTCAAATGGTCTTCCTCCTTTCTGATTCCTCCCATCAAGCCCATACCTCCCGTAACTCTTTCTTCTACTCCTTCCCCTATAACTGCATTCAACTACCCCTCGATTATTGATTTTTCATTTCCCTTTACGTACTGAATGACCCGTCCAATATCCTCATATGCTTTCTCTATCGCTACATCATCAGCTTGTGACGTCGGGATCTATACCTAACTCTCGTTGTCGGTGTTGGTTTGTTCTCGATTCTTATGAGAACATACCTGCCATTAAAATGTTCACAGTATCTTATTCTCTGCCCTACCTTCCTATTCATGCTACTTCAAATGGTTCAAATGGCTCTACGCACTATAGGACTCAACATCTGAGGTCATCAGTCCCCTAGACTTAGAACTACTTAAACCTAAATAACCTAAGGACATCACACACATCCATTCCCGAGGCAGGATTCGAACCTGCGACTGCAGCAGCAGCGCGGTTCCGGACTGAAGCGCTCAGAACAACTCGGCCACAGCGGCCGGCGAATGCTACTTCTGTTACATCGTTTTCTACTGCTGCTGGTATTAACCTGTACTTACGTGACCAGAAATCTTTGTCTTCTTTCCATTTCACTTTACTTGCACTGTGCCAGAATTGCCGCCTACTTGTGTCCAAGTGTCTTAGCCCTGATAAAATGTTCAGGCGTCACCCCAACCCAGTACCAGAGGAAATAGAGAAAAACTTCATATATACACGCAATAAATTGCTAATAATTCGTGGAGAGGCGTAATAGATCTCAGTCTAACCTCTCAGAAGATAACAGGTTCTTGAAAACATTGTATGAGCAGTTTAGAAAACAACTAGCACTCGTGTACCTGATCGATTTAGTAAGTAAGCTTTATAATATTATATCAGTCCCACGGATCAAAAACCAAATGGTTCAAATGGCTCTAACTAACCTAAGGACATCACACACATCCATTCCCCAGGCAGGATTCGAGCCTGCGACTGCAGCAGCAGCGCGGTTCCGGACTGAAGCGCTCAGAACCGCTCGGCCACAGCGGCCGGCTTCCACGGATCTTTTTAAGTTAAGCTCATAAATAACTATAGAGATCAACACGCCACAAACGTGAGTACCGTACAAATTACTGTTAATGAAAATTATGCTTGACAGTCGTACTCTACCACGTAATATTGACACTACTTAACTCGATAAATGTGCAGAAAGTTCGGCAATTAATTATTTTTATCAAGCAGGTGTCGTCACAGGCCAAAGATGTATTCGATACTACGGAAATAAGCAACAGTTACTTACATCGTCTGATTAGTGATACCTCTGTTACCTGTAATACAGTTTAAATATAGTCTTTTGTACTAAATCAATATTTGCTAGTAAGTAAATTTTTGTGCATTGGTTTATAATTGTCAGTATATTTTAACTGTAATGCTAGTGTTACCTTTCAACAATTTTGCGTCGTTAAACTTTGATAAAATACTTCTCTGCTTCCTTTTTAATGACTCGTCATTCGTTTATTTCTATTATTCGCTGACTTGAGCGAGGTTGCTCTGCTTGTAATAGAAATTCAAATAAAATAAAAGAAATACAACATATCGTCGGTTAGACCGTCAGCGAGGGCGCACCCCTACTTCCTGCTACTAATAAGGAGAGTACACTGTTTGTTACATATTTTTACGAGCTTCAAACAGGAGCGACTCATTTTCAGTTATCTGTGTAGTTACTAGTTTACTTTTGTAATTTCTTGCGTGTTCGAGTGCTTACTAGGCGCAACCTTTTATTTCAATAACAGTGTAGTGTACTGTACAGCCGTTGCTATCGACCATTGTATCGACCCTCGTATCGTAAAGGCTTCTGTTTGTTTGGTTAGAACAGCTCAGTGTCAGACCCACCGCTAATAAGGCGAGTACACCGTTCGTTTGTTGCATCTTTTTGCGATCTTCAAACAGGAGCGACTGCAGTAATGGATAGGAACTGTGATTGTTGTGAACAGATGCGATCTGAGTTGGCGACCCTTCGCTCACAGCTCCAGGCTGCGTTGGCTTCCGTCACACAGCTTGAGGCTGCTGCCAGGGGGCGTCACTGTGGGGGATCGAACGCGGGGATGCGAGGGACGTCGAGCACGTCCCACGTCTCCACTGATCGGTCCACTGCTGTGACCGTCCCGGGTACTGCCTGCACTGAGGTTGACCCTTCACCCGTGGGAGATCATTCCAAAGTCTAGCAGGCAGCGAAAAACTTTCCGAGGTGCCGATCGTAGCGCCTCCCCGGTTCGTTTGACGAACAGGTTTCGGACGTTATCTGTGACTGACGATTTCTCTGAGCCGGATGCAATCGTCCAACCTCTTGCAGAGGAAGCTTCTCGGCCCGCAAGGTCTGGGCATTCACAGAGGTTGGTTTTGCTGATGGTTGGGAGCTGCAACGTTAGGCGCGTAATGGGGCCCCTTAGGAACATGGCTGTCAAGGAGGGGAAGGAAGCCAGTGTGCACTCCGTGTGCATTCCGGGGGGAGTCATTCCAGATGTGGGAAGGGTGCTTCCGGATGCCATGAAAAGTACAGGGTGCAGCCAACTGCAGGTCGCGGCTCATGTCGGTACCAATGACGTGTGTCGCTTTGGATCGGAGCAGATTCTCTCTTGTTTCGGGCGGCTAGCAGAAATGGCAAAGACTGCCAGTCTTGCTTCCGAGATTAAGGCAGAGCTCACCATCTGCAGCATCGTCGATAGAACCGACTGTGGTCCTTTGGTGCAGAACCGAGTGGAGGGTCTGAATCAGAGGCTCAGGCAGATCAGTAACCGTGTAGGCTGTAGATTCCTTGACTTGCGCCATCGGGTGGTGGGTTTGTGGGTTCCGCTCAATAGGTCAGGAGTCCACTACACACAGGAGGCGTCTACACGGGTAGCGGGGACTGTGTGGAAGAGACTGGGCGATTTTTTAGGTTAGAGGGTCTCAGGAAACCACAGAAGGGGTGTCAGTCTAAAAGTTGGCAGGTAAAACACAGTAAGGTAGTTGTAGAAATGATTGGTATTGCAGTTGTAAATTGTCATAGCTGTGTTGGCAAAGAACCAGAGCTCCGAACCCTAACAGAAAGCACTGAAGCTGATGTAGTTGTAGGTACAAAGAGCTGGCTAAAGCCCGAAATAAGTTCAGCCGAATTTTTTTCAAGCGATCTAACAGTGTTCAGAAAGAATAGATTAAATACAGTTGGTGGTGGAGTATTAATTGCTGTCAGAGGTAGTTTCCCTTGTAGCGAAATTGAAGTAGGTATTCGTGTGAAGTAGTATGGGTAGAGATTATACCTGGCAATCGGACTAAAGTATTAATTGGATCGTTTTACCGACCCCCCGACTCAGCAGATGTAGTTGCTGAACAGTTCAAAGAAAACTTAAGACTCATTTCAAATAAGTACCCCGCTCATACAATTACAGTCGGTGGTGATCTCAGTCTACCATCGATATGCTGGAAAAATTATACGTTTAAAGCCGGTGGCAGGCGTAAAACGTCATCCGAAATTGTACTGAATGCTTTCTCAGAAAATTATTTTGAACAATTTGTTCATGAGCCCACTCGAAGCGTAAATGGTTGCGAAAGCATACTTGACCTTTTAGCAACAAATAATCCTAAACAAATAGTGAATATTGTGACGAATACAGGGATTAGCGACCACAAGGCAGTTGCTACTAGGCTGAATACTGTAATACGTACAACCATCAAAAAGAAACGGGAAGTATGTATATTTAAAAAAGCTGATAAAAATGCTCTTAACGCCTTTTTAAGAGACAGTCTTCACTCCTTCGGATCTGATCATGTAAATGTATAAAAGTTGTGCAATATTTTCAAAGAGATAGTATCGACAGCAATTGAAAGATATATACCACATAAATTAATAAGTGATGGTACTGATCCACCATGGTACACAAAACGGGTCAGATCGGTGTTGCAGAAGCAACGAAAAAAGCATGCCAAATATAAAAGACCGCAAAATCCCCAAAATTGACAAAGTTTTACCTTAGTTCGAAATATAGCGCGTACTTCAATGCGAGATGCTTTTAATAATTCCCACAACGAAATGTTGTCACAAAATCTGGGAGAAAACCCAAAGAAATTCTGGCCATACATAAAGCACACCAGAGGCAAGACGCAATCAATATCCTCACTGCGCGATAACAACGGTGAAGTCACTGATGGCAGCGCCACCAAAGCAGAGTTATTTAACATGGTTTTCCGAAACTCATTCGCCAAAGGAAACGCAGTAAATATTCCTGAATTCCAATCAAGAACAACTTTCTGGATGAGAAACATAGAAGTAGATATCCTCGGTGTAACAAAGCAGCTTAAATCACTTAATAAAGGCAAGGCCTCCGGTCCAGATTGTATACCAGTCAGGTTCCTCTCAGAGTATGCTAATAAAATAGCTCCATATTTAGCAATTATATACAACCACTCGCTTACAGACTGGAAAATTGCTCAAGTCACACCAATACCCAAAAAGGGACGTAGGAGTAATACGGTGAATTACAGTCCTATATCACTAACGTCGATTTGCAGTAGGGTTTTATAACATATACCGTATTCAAACATTATGAAGTACCTCGAAGAAAACGATTTATTGACATATAGTCAGCAAGTATTCAGAAAATATCGTTCTTGTGAAACACAACTGGCCTTTTATACTCATGAAGTAATAAGTGCTGTCGACAGGGGATGTCAAATTGATTCCATATTTTTAGATTTCCAGAAGTCTTTCGACAAGGTTCCTCACAAGCGTCTTCTAACCAAACTGCGTGCCTATTGAGTATCGCCTCAGTTGTGTGACCGGATTCGCAATTTCCTGTCAGGAAGGTCACAGTTCGTAATAAGTCATGGAGTAAAACAGAAGTAATATCCGGCGTTCCTCAAGGAAGTGTTGTAGGCCCTCTATTGTTCCTGACCTATATTAACGACATAGGAGACAACCTGAGTAGTCGTCTTAGATTGTTTGCAAATGACGCTGTCATTTAGCGTCTTCTAAAGCAATCAGATGATGAAAACGACTTGCAAAATGATTCAGATACGATATCTGTATCGTGCGAAAAGTGGCAATTGACCCTGAATAAAGGAAAGTGTGAAGTTATTGACATGAGTACTAAAAGAAATAAGCTAAATTTCGATTACGCGCTAAGCCACACAAATTTGAAGGCTGTAAATTCAGCTAAATACTTAGGGTTGCAATTACAAATAACCTAAATTCTACATCTACATCCGTACTCCGCAAGCCACCTGACGGTGTGTGGCGGAGGGTACCCTGAGTACCTCTATCGGTTCTCCCTTCTACTCCAGTCTCGTATTGTACGTGGAAAGAAGGATTGTCGGTATGCTTCTGTGTGGGCTCTAATCTCTTTGATTTTATCCTCATGGTCTCTTCGCGAGATATACGTAGGAGGGAGCAATATACTGCTTGACTCTTCGGAGAAGGTATGTTCTCGAAACTTTAACAAAAGCCCGTACCGAGCTACTGAGCGTCTCTCCTGCAGAGTCTTCCACTGGAGTTTATTTATCATCTCCGTAACGCTTTCGCAATTACTAAATGATCCTGTAACGAAGCGCGCTGCTCTCCGTTGGATCTTATCTATCTCTTCTATCAACCCTACCTGGTGCGGATCCCACACTGCTGAGCCGTATTCAAGCATTGGGCGAACAAGCGTACTGTAACCTACTTCCTTTGTTGTCGGATTGCATTTCCTTAGGATTCTTCCAATGAATCTCATTCTGGCATCTGCTTTACCGACGATCAACTTTATATGATCATTCCATTTTAAATCACTCCTAATGCGTACTCCCAGATAATTTATGGAATTAACTGCTTCCAGTTGCTGATCTGCTATTTTGTAGCTAAATGATAAGGGACCTATCTTTCTATGTATTCGCATCACATTACACTTCGCTACATTGAGATTCAATTGCCATTCCGTGCACCATGCGTCAATTCGCTGCAGATCCTCCTGCATTTCAGTACAATTTTCCATTTTTGCAACCTCTCGATACACCACAGCATCATCTGCAAAAAGCCTCAGTGAACTTCCGATGTCATCCACCAGGTCATTTATGTATATTGTGAATAGCAACGGTCCTATGACACTCCCCTGCGGCACACCTGAAATCACGCTTACTTCGGAAGACTTCTCTCCATTGAGAATGACATGCTGCGTTCTGTTATCTAGGAACTCCTCAATCCAATCACACAATTGATCTGATTGAATTGGAACTATCACATAGATAATATTGTGGGTAGAGCAAACCAAAGACTGCGATTCACTGGTAGAACGCTTAGAAGGTGCAACAGGTCAGTTAAAGAGACTCGGGAGGACGACGGTTCAATCCCGCGTCAGGCCATCCTGATTTACGTTTTACGTGATTTCCCTAAATCTCTCCAGGCAAATTCTGGGATGGTTCCTTTCAAAGGGCACGGCCGTCTTACTTCCGCGTCCTTCCCTAATCCGATGAGATCGATGACCTCGCTGTCTGGTCTCCTTCCCCTAAAACAACCAACCGACAACTAAAGAGACTGTTTACACCTCGCTTGTCCGCCCTATTCTGGAATATTGCTGTGCTGTGTGGGACTGACGGATGACATCTAAAAGGTACAAAGAAGGGCAGCTCGTTTTGTATTATCGCGAAATTGGGGAGATAGTGTCACAGACATGATACTTGAATTGGAGTGGCAAGCATTACAACAAAGGCGTTTATCGTTGCGACGGTATTTTCTCATGAAATTTCAATCACCAGTTCTCTCCTCCGATTGCGAAAACATTCTATTTCTACCCACCTACATAGGGAGAAATGATCATCACGATAAAATAAGAGAAATCAGGGCTCGCACAGAAAAAATTAAGTGCTCGTTTTTCCCGCGTGCTGTTCGAGAGTGGAACGGTAGAGAGACAGCATGAAGGTGGTTCAAAATGGTTCAAATAGCTCTGAGCACTATGGGACTTAACATCTGTGGTCATCAGTCCCCTAGAACTTAGAACTACTTAAACCTAACTAACCTCAGGACATCACACACATCCATGTCCGAGCCTGCGACCGTAGCAGTCCCGCGGTTCCGGACTGAGCGCCTAGAACCGCGAGACCACCACGGCCGGCAAAGGGAGTTGATTGAACCCTCTGCCATGGACATTATTGTGAATAGCAGAGTAATCACGTAGATGTAGTAGATGTAGATAAAACCTACGTGCCACCATTACTTTCAAGCTCAACTTAAAATCAGATTTTCAAAATTCAACCACATGTTGGTTCCTCGATTACACACTACAAATGTAATTGGTCACTCGTCACATACTACTAGAATAACGGTATCAGTTGGATTTACCATCTTCAAATGGTTCAGCTAGGCCAAGGGAATCTCTATAAGTGCGTCACTAACAATTCTCTGGTAATCACAATTCACTTTCAGTCCGTTTGTTCCTGTACTTGATCCTACAATAAAGAAAAACTCGAGAAGGACGCTCGATATTAATCCATTGTATACAACAAGTTACTACCTTATAGTAACACTATCATCCACAAATCTACACAAACAACTAACACTCAGCTACCTTACAGTGCGCCTATCCCAAAATCTTCACGTTATAAGCAACACCCAAATCCTTTGGCGTGTGCAACAATGTATTACAGGCAACAAAACCGGATCTCGTCAGACCGTCATTTAGCGCAGTATCTACGACACACAAATACCAGCCTTCAAACTAACACAGCGAACCAGCAACGATACACTAAGCCTGTCGTTGAAAGAACGCTTGACCACCGCTCAGTACAAAACAAAATTACAAAGAGCTACATTCCAAAAAATTCATAAAACAGTTCCACTGATTGTGCCCTAGTGTTGTTATTGCATCATCTAATCCTGTATTTAAACTCTAAACCCATTCATTAACAGCTTGCGAAACCCTTCCAACAAAATTCACGGAATATATCCAACTGTCTAGATAGTCGATAACAAATTCTCGTAACAAAGCATCGATAGTGTCATTTATTAACGTGTCGCGACCCGCGTGCAGTAACACAACAGTCGTCTTACCTACTCTACCTCTCGTACTCTTCTGCTCATCGATAGTGACTAACTGCTTCTTTCCGCAAAACCGTAGATGAACCATACATCCAGACAAACGTAGGGGGCTACCATTATTCCTTAATGATCAATATATAACTTCTAGTCGCTGTCGTTTCGTTGTATAGCGACGAGCTCACCCAAAAGGATCTCTAGCAAGAGTAGTTGCTGTCAGGTACCACCGCATAGATGGTCTTTGCCGCTTCTCGGGGAGCTCTTGCACAGCTGGTAATAATACTGGTTTTTCTAGAACATATACACACACATTGACTTTAGTTACAAGGAATAAAGCGTTTATACACCTTTTATCTGCTTTACGACATTTGGTTGCTGTGATAATACATTGAATTGACCACATTATTTAGGTAACGACAAGAAACTGTTCAAAATTAATTTTGACACATTACACAGTGATCCCCAATATATCAAGATTAAGCTCTTGCATTTCCCTTTTCAAATTTCCTAGCTTCCCTACCACGTCCAAACTTCTGATGTTCCACACCTCGACTCAGAGAACGTCATCCTTTTGTTGGTTATTCAATCATTTTCTCATGGTCATCTCTTCAATGTCAGTCCTCTCCCTTAGATCCGAATGGGGGACTATTCCGGAGTCTTTTACCAATGGAGGCATCCTCATGACACTTTTTCATTTCCAAGCCACATGTCTTGTGGATAGACATTATGTCTCTTTAATGAAATGGTTTCCGACTGCCTTATAATGTTGACCATTGCTGATTCGTGCACCTTTAAGGGCATTTTCCAGCACCACAGGCAAGATAGCAGCCTGCCGCGGTGGCCAAACGGTTCTAGGCGCTTCAGTCCGGAACCTCACAACTGTTACGGTCGCAGGTTCGAATCCTGCCTCGGGCATGGATGTGTGTGATGTCCTTAGGTTAGTTAAGTTTAAGTCGTTCTAAGTTCTAGGGGACTGATCACCTCAGATATTGAGTCCCATAGTGCTCAGAGCCATTTGAACCATTTTTTGAGCAAGAAAGTACCGTCTACCCTCTTTGACAAGGCTGTTGGCATAATGAGAGTGATTTCTTATGCCGGAGGTCTTCAGCCCACAAAGTTAATGATTTTTACTGAAAATTTAAGTTGTGGCAGGGTTGAAACCCGGCACCGACGAGGTTCTGATTACAAATCAAAGACACTACCCCCTTTCAAAAATAAAAAAAATATTATTTTGTTCGCTTCATCTGTTCTGGACGGACGTCGAAAGACACCCATTTAAGTTCGCTCTTGATCGATTAACTCAGTTTTTTTTTATTACAGAGGGCAGCTAACCCGCTGACCAAACACGCTGAGCTACCGTGCCGGCGCCCTTAGACCACGGGTTGCGTGATATCGCAGAGCGTATAAACTGCGTAGTGGTAAGGAACACTTATCCACAGCTTCATACAGAGCCATTTTTCCAATTTGCAGGAAAGAGGGTCCGGTAAGACGCTCGGCCGTGGACTCCACCTTGATATATACTCGCATACCATTGATCCAATTGCAGCGCCGAGGACGAGGCCGACGAGCTGTATTGCATTTGAAGGGGATAAGACAGCGACCGGTGACCAAGTGTGTCCAAGGCGGCAGGGATCACAGTATTGACGTTCGGGGCGATGGGACAGCAGCGGAGGCAGCGGTGACAACAGCGAAAAAACGTGAACTAAACAATGTGATGGAGATAGGAAACGACGACAATCAAGGTGGCAGCTGTCACACTACTACTAGAGAGTGGCCCTAGCCACTTTAGAACATAAGAGCAACAAAGCAGGAGAAGGAGAACAACAGGGTTGTGGTTGTCAGTCTAGCCCTAGAGAGTTGCGCAGGAGCGTGGGACTCCATGCCGTAGATGCATTAATCGTTTTTTCTTTACTGCTATTTCATCCTCACAGCAAATGGGCGAGAGGCGGGCTGCCAGTGGTAGAACGTCCCGCTCTGCAGTCAAAAGAATTACAGTATAAACAGAGATATGGCAACAACATTTAAGCATGCAGTATTAAAAAACCTTTCTAAAATTTATAAGAAGATTGAACTGAATGACACTGCTTAAGTAAAACACAACGTTTTCCTGCCTCTCTTAAAAACTAAAGCATAAAAGACTAACAGGTAAAGATAAAAACGAAAATAAAGATATGTTTAATACACACTGGAAAGGACAGGAACAATGGGAAATGGCAGGAACACATATAAAGAAGGGATAGGCTAAACACAGTTGGCGGTGACGTGTTTGTTGCTGTTGGAAGTGGTTGTAGCGAAACTGAAGCAGATAGTTCCTGTGAGTTAGTATGAGCAGAGGTAATTCTAGGCAACCAGAATAAAATAATAAATGACTCCTTTTAACGACTTCCCGATTCAGAAGATACAATTTCTGAAGGGTTCAAAGAAAACTTGAGTTCAGTTTCAAACACGTATCTGACATATAGAATTATAGATGGTGGTGACTTTAATTTACCATCGATATGTTGCCGAAAACACATGTTTAAATCCGAAGTTACGCATAAAACATCATCCGAAATTGTGCTAAACGTATTCTCTGAAAATTATTTCGAGAAATTAGTTCATTAGAAAACACGAATAAGAAACGTCGTGGAAACACACTTGACCTCTTAGCAACAAATAATACTGAGCTAACAACGAGCACCAAAACGGATACGGAGTTAGTGAACACAGGATTGTCGTAGCGAGAGTGAATATCGTAACCCCCAAGTCCTTCATTGATAAACGAAAACGGAACCTATTCAAGAATGCAGATAAAATTCACTTGGCGGCTTCTTGAGAGACAATATCCATTCCTTCTACGTAAACAATGTGAGTGTACCCCAGATATGGTTTAAATTCAAAGAAATAGTTTCAACAGCAACTGAGAGATTGATACCAAATAGATTAACAAATGACGGAGCTGATGCCCCTTGGTACACAAAAGTGGTCAGAGCACTGTTTCAGAAACAACGAACGAAACATGCCGGGAATTTAAATGAACGCAAAATATCCAAGATTTCCGTCGTTTTACAGAAGCTCGTAATTTAGCGTGGACATCAATGCGAGATACTTACAATAGTTCCCACAACGAAATCTGGCAGAAAATATGAAGAGATTCTGATTGTAAGTAAAGTACACTAGCGGCAAGCCACAGACAGTTGCTTCGAAGAGAACACACAGTCAATACGGATTTTAGAAGACATCGTTCTTGTGAAACACAACTAGCTCTTTACACACACGAAGTGCTTAGCGCTATTGACAAGGGATTTCAAACAGATTCCGTATTTTTAGATTTCGAAAAGCTTTTGACTTTGTACCACACAAGTTGTTTGTAGTGAAATTGGGTGCTTACGGAATATCGCCTCTGTTATGTGACTGGAATCCCGATTTCCTGTCACAGTGGTCACAGTTAGTAGTAACTGATGGAAAGTCAAGGAGTACAACAAAGTGATTACTGGCTTTCTCCAAGGTAGTGTATAGGCCCTCTCTGTTTCATATCTATATAAAAGATTTAGAAGACAATCCGAGCTTCGGTCTTAGGTTGTGTCGCAGATGATGTTGTCGTTTATCGTCTAGTAAAGGCATCAGAAGATCAGACAAATTGTAAAACGATTTAAAAAAGGCGTCTGAATGGTGCAAAAGTTGGCAGTTGACCCTAAGCAATGAAAAGTGTGAGGTCGTCCACATGAGTGCTAAAAGGAATCCATTAAACTTCACTTACACGATAAATCAGTCTAATCTAAAGGCCTTAAATTCGACTTAATACCTAGGAAGTAGAGTTACAAACATTTTACAGTGAAAAGAACACGTAGAAAATGTTGTGGGGAAGACAAACCAGAGTCTGCGTTTTATTGGCATAAGACAGAATTTGCCACAGATCTACTAGAGACTGCCCACACTATGCTTTTCCGTCCCGTTTGGGATCCTCACCAGATATAGTTACCGGAGTATATCGAGAAAGTTCAACGAAGAGCGGCATGTTTTGCACTATGGCGAAATAGGGGAGGGAGTGTCTCGGACATAATACAGAATTTTTCATGGACACCATTAAAAAAAGGCGTTTTTCGTTGCAGCGGAATCTTCTCGTGAAATTTCAGCCACCAATTTTCTCCTCCGCATGCGAAAATATTTTATTGAAACCGACCTACATAGGGAGATCGCTCATCATAATAAAATAAGGGAATTCAGAGCTCGCACGAAGAGATCTAGGCGTTCGTTCTTTCCGCTTGCTGTTCGAGAATGTAATAATAGAGAATTATTGAGAAGGTGGTTCGATGAACCCTCTACCATGCACTTAAGTGTGATTTGCAGAGTATCCATGTAGATGTAGACAGGAGCACTGCATATTCATAGAAAAGCTGAATCACCTGCAACAGGGAAAATGGTTGAAGGGGGATGAAAATAGTTGTTCTATGGGGAGAAACGATGTGGGTGTAAAAATGTAGTCTGCTGGTTGCTATCAATGGAAATTGATGTACGTGTCAGGGGTGTTAGTCGTAAGATGGTGGGACAAGACCGTGGTATCGAGAGGGGAAGGAATGGACAGAGATGGAGAGGGGAGAGGAAAGGGAACCCTGATGTACAGTGTGTGGATAAGCATCTTCGAGAGCGAGTCAAATAGGAAATGGAGTGTGTGTAAATCAAGGGACGGTGGGATGCAGTAGCGTACCAGGTTCTTGACCAGAGAGAAAAAACTGGATTATTGGAATCTAGTTTGCAGGCAGTGTAGGACATTCGGAGGTGTTCGATGAGGGTGAGGAGGGATGGAAATTTGATGAGGCGATAGAAGATCGACGTAGTGAAAGGTAAACATATGAGGAAAGCTAGGCAGAGTGCATAACGCTCAAGGGTTGGATGGATAGGATCAAGGTTTTGTAGATGTGGAAAATAATGGAAGGGTGCAAACCCCAAGATTTGTCAATTAGTAGTTCTAGTACGTAGTTTTGAGCCTACTAAGGTCTTCCTGTTGAATGATTAGTAGAGTGGGTAACATGTTAGCTGGCAATCAAATGTTAGTGTCAGGTATATTAGTGTATTAGTTAACTGGATATGACAGTTGTAAAAGGTGAGGTAGAAGTAGCCTGTAACTACTACGTTGTTTTCGAGTGATCGATCTTGAGGATCCACTGGTTACTCCTGGAATTAAACTAATTTGGGTGGATTCAGAGGGATCGTTGCGGACGAGGAAAGCGACGTCATCAGCATACTAAAGGATTGTGTGTGTGTGTGTGTGTGTGTTTGAGGTTTACGGGCGCTAAACAGCATGGTCATCAGCGCCCAAGCACATAAAAACCGGAACACATGCAGTGAAGGGACTAAAACGAACAGCGATCAAGGAGAATGGCTAAAAGACGCAGACCTGACGCAGTTCCAAATCCCCACATACAGGGGCAAAACAAGAGGAGAAGGAACACACTAAAAAAGGAAAGGAAACACAAGGAAAAGAGAACAGTAACCGGAGGGAAACAAGGAGGTAATCGTGACTGGCGGACCTCTTACCTAAAACCTGGGTGAGCCAGTCACCCAGCAGCACATTAAAACCCTCTCCCTAAAATCCGAGGAAACAGATTGGACAGGACACAAAACCGAAAGACCTTATCCACAGTCGCTGCGTCGTCTTGCAAAATAGAGGGCAAATCCAGTGGCAAAGAAACCACCGCCCTCTGGTCAGAGAATAAAAGACAGTCAAGTAAAATGTGGCGGACAGTAATCTGGACGCCACATGCACTGCAGATTGGGGGGTCCTCCCGCCGGAGTAAAAAACATGCGTTAAGGGACTGTGCCCGATGCGGAGGCGAGTGAGGAGAACCTCATCCCGCCTGTATGACTGGTAGGACGTACGCCATGGTCGCGCAGTGGCCTTTACCAGACGCACCTTATTGTCAGAAACTGCCAGCCACTCCTCTTCCCATTGATGCATAACACGAAAACGCAAAAGGGAGGTTACAGCATGGAGGGGGACGGCACATTCAACAACGTGAGAGAGGGAACATGCATCTTTGGCAGCCACATCCGCCAGTTCGTTTCCCCTAATACCCACGTGCCCCGGCACCCAGCAGAAAGAAACCTCCTTCCCCTGCCGTTGCAGGTGGAGTAGGGCATCATGGATGTTCTGGACGACCGTATCCGCTGGGTACAGGTGTTGCATGGTCTGAAGGGCACTCAGGGAGTCAGAACAGATGAGGAACTTAAGACTGGGAACACATCTCATCTGCTCCAATGCCCGCAAGATTGCAAACAATTCGGCATCAAGGATGGTAAACGCCGCATGAAGCCGTAACTTGACGACTCGATCAGGGAAAACAACAGCACAACCAACAGAGTCCCCCTGTTTAGAGCCATCTGTGAATACAGGTACATGGTCCGGATGCTGGTTTAAAATTTCGTAAAATAAGGAGGTAAAAACACGCTGGAGTGCAGTTCCTCCGGTTCTCCGACAAGTGTAGAAGGATGCTGGGCCTCTGAAGCAACCAGGGAGGCAGGCGAGTAAAACCTTGTCGTTGGGGGGCCACACGCTCCACACCAAGGGACTCAAGCAAATTCTTGGCACGAATCCCAAATGGTCTCGTTGCCCTGGGACGACTGGAAAAGAGACGTTCCATAGGCGGTCGGGCAACTGTAGGGTACGCAGGGGAGGTAGGACAGGCAAGGAAATGACACACCCGTCGCACCATGAGGAGTTTCAGCCGGATGGCGAGCGGCGGTTACCCTGCCTCAGCACACAGGCTGGGGATGGGACTGGTACGGAAGGCACCAGTGGCCAGCCTGATACCCTCATGGTGTACTGCGTCAAGGATCTTCAGATACGAAGGCCTTGCTGACCCATACAGGGTGCAAGCATAGTCAAGACGCGATCGGACGAAAGCCCTATAAAACTGCAGCAGACGCGCCCAATCTGCTCCCCAGGACCGATGGCTCAGACACTTCCAAATATTCAGTGCCTTCAGGGCCCGCACCTTGAGGTCTTTAAGGTGAGGCAACCACGACAACTTGGAATCAAAAGTGAGGCCCAGGAACCTCACAGTGTCTCTAAAAGGAAGAACGGTGTCCCTCAGACGCAATTCAGGGGAGGTAAAAGGACGCCGAGAACGATTAAAATGAACACACACAGATTTGTCTGCAGAAAAGGTAAAACCCCTCTTTGCAGTCCATGCCTCTAAGGGCTTTATCGTAAGCTGCAACTGCCGACTATCAGAGACAAGACTGGAGGAAGAACAGAAAACAGCAAAATCGTCCACAAACAAGGAGCATTGAGCAGTACTCCGGATATTGGACGTGATACTGTTAATAGCGACGGCAAAGAGGGTGACACTTAAAACGCTGCCCTGAGGAACACCATTCTCCTGCACGTACAAATCAGATAGCACATTACTAACCCGATACCGAAAGAGGCGATGAGAAAGAAAGGACCGAATGAAGATGGAGAGACGGCCACGAAAGCCCCACTCATGGAGTTGATTGAGGATAAAGAGGCGCCAAGTAGTGTCATACGCCTTATTAATGTCAAAGAAGACCCCTAGACAATGCTGGTTACGTAGAAAGGCCTGCTGGATGGCAGCCTCAAGCAGGGTCAAGTTGTCTATAGTGGAACGACATCTCCGAAAGCCACACTGAGAGGGGCTAAGGAGCTGCCTGGTCTCGAGCAGCCAAACCAGGCGTCGGTTGACCATGCGTTCCAACATCTTCCCAACACAGCTCGTCAAAGCAATACTGCGATAACTACTGGGATGCGTTCGGTCCTTCCCTGGTTTGAGGAGCGGAATCAAAATCGCCTCCCTCCACGAGTCAGGGTACGTGCCGGATAACCATATCATATTAAAACAGTTCATGAGAACTTCCTTGGATGGCAGCAACAAGTGCCGCAGCATGCTGTACCGGATTTGATCATGACCAGGCGCAGTATCATGAGCCACAGACAGCGCAGAATCCAGTTCCCACATTGTGAAGGGGCAGTTATAGTGTTCAGAATTTAGAGGCCGGAAGTCCAAGTGACCCCTCTCGATGGCAGTGCGGTAGCGGCAGAAATCTGGATCACAGTTAATAGTGGCGGTAGAGTCCGCAAAATGCATGGCCAATGGGCAATGTCTCTCGGCGCCATGAGGAGACATCCCTGATGCAGCAATGCCGTGACAGGTAGCTGGCTGAGTTTCCCGGAAATCCTCCTGATGGCTTCCCATACTTTCGTAGAACTAGTGGAGAGACAGATGGAGTTCAAGGACGATTGCCATGACCGTCGTTTGCTCTCTTTAATCACTCGCCGCGCTCTGGCCCTTGCCACCCGAAAGGCCGCAAGATTGTCAGCTTCAAGTGAAGCGGCGCAGAGCTGCACGGCGGGCTCGGATGGCTGAGCGGCACTCAGTGGTCCACCAAGGGACAGGACGCCTCTTGGGATGACCGGATGACCGTGGGATTGACAATTCAGCATCATGGGAGATCACGACTGTAACATGGTCTACCCATTCGTGGACGTTGGCACGGTGTTCCAAAACAGCCAGTTGGCTGAAAAGTGTCCAGTCAGCTCTGCAGAGGTGCCACCGGGTTCGGCACTGGTAATGCCACAGCCTCATCCAGGAGGCGAATCCAAAGGGCGAAGTGGTCACTAGAATGGAGGTCAGCAGCAGCCTCCCACAGAGCAGAATCTGCAAGTGCTGGAGAGCAAAAGGAAAGGTCAATAGCCGATGACGACCCGGAAGCAGTACAGAAATGAGTGGGAGCACTAGAGTTGAGGATGCACAGTTCTTCAGACATCATGAGGCTTTCCAGAATGCGACCCCTGGGGCAAGTAGTCGGAGAGCCCCATAAGACATTATGAGCGTTGAAGTCCCCCAGAAGAAGAAATTGGCGGGGGAGTTGGCTAATAAGGTCCGTGAGAGCCTCAGAGTCTATCGCATCCTGAGGCGGTAAATAAACTGGACTGTGAGCCTCCGACCCACAAGAATGTTAACTGCAACTGCTTGCAAATCGGTGACGAGAGGGAGCTCAGATGAGGGGTGCATGTCACGGACAATAACCTCAACACCACCCTTTGCCCTATCCCCCATCAGATCATTTTTCGATACACGGTATAGACCAGTAAAGAAGGAGCATCAGTGGCCCGAAAATGTGTCTCTTGGAGACATAAGCACAAGGGGCACTCTCGTATAAGGAGTTGTAATTCGGCCACATGCGTCCTGAACCCATTCAGGTTCCACTGTAATATGTGGGCCAGTGATCAGGGTTTCATAATATGCTGCACGTCAACAATACCTTCGTCAGCCCACTCAGATTTTAACTCGTCTATGGGGATATCCACCAAGTCCCTACACGTCACAACACCCTTACTACAACTCAAAGTGGAGTGGAGCTCGGTCTCGATAGCGTACTCTCCTAGACAGGTTGCTTTCCGAAGGGAAGCGACTTGACGGGAACTAGAAGTCTCAACTAACAGAGTCCCATTGCGCAGTAGCTTTACAGATTTCAGAGTTCCTGCAATTCCCTCAAGACCCTTGTGGATGTAAAAGGGAGAATCTCAAAGATACCCTCCTTCCTTTTAATAATCAAAACACACCAGGCGCTGGAGGACTCGCAGCGCGTAGCCGCTTTTTCGATGGGATGTGTTTTCTTACCAGTGGCCCACCCAAGCCACTGGTAGGGGGAAATGTAGAAGTCGAAGGGTCCATTGCGGTCCCACGAGCAGCTAGGGAACTAAAGGTCCGCTCAGACAGAGCCCCGCGTGCCTGAGTAAGCCTTATACAACTGGGGTGCGGCAGGTGCCCCAGAGGGTGCCCGCTTGCGACTGTTCCACCCCAACAGCCATGCAACTTCTAGGCGCGGAGCACACCGAAAGATTGAGGGGTTTTTATAGAGGTTGGCCTTCCTCGCAATCCAGGCGGTCAAGCCAAGATTACCATTCCCCGCAGCACACAACATTTCAACATTTCACCGCCGCGCTTTACGGTGGTCGCTGAAGCATGTCTGGGGCTTACGGTGACCAGGAGACTGGCGGTGCAGACCAGTCCCCAGCTCAGGACCCCGGGGACGCCAAGCCCGTACTCAACAAGTGAATGCTGAGCCCCTGGGGGACATACTAAAGGAGATGAAGTGGCGGAAGTTGTGTCATATCGGCATTGTAGCGGAGACAGGGTAGAGGAGAGATTACGGGACCCTAGGACGACACTGCAGTAGGGTAGTATGTGAATTGCTATTGTTAATTGTGACAAAGAATGGGCGTATAGATATGATATATCCAATAGGGCGGACATAGTTAACTGTAAGAGCAAAAGTCTGGAGTTTGAAAACGAGGCTAGAATGCTCTACATGGACATGTGCTTTCCATAGGTCGAGGGAGATAAAAATAGACGATTTGCGGGAGTTAAAAATGAAATGACTGTGTGTCATTGTTGGCCGGAAGGCCCCATATGGGGAAGTTCGGCCGCCGAGTGCAAGTCTTCTTTCAGTCGACGCCACATTGAGCGACTTGTGTGCCGGTGACGAGGATGAAATGATGATGAGGACAACGAGTTTGTGACATACAAGATGAGTGAGGAGAAGGAGTTGCTCATCAGAGGAGAAGCTAGGACGGAAGCCACAGTGGTTAGTAGGAAGGAGATGGTTTTGGTTAAGATGCTAGTGGATGTGACTAAATGGAAGGTACCCATTGCGCTTCAGGCAAAAACTAATTACTGTCCCTGACCACGATGTGGATGGATTTTTATCCACTGTTGACACGGTATATCTCCTTAAAAATGATAGGCGAAGTGCCGTAGGCAACATCCTCACATTATACGATAACAATCGTTGACGCAAATATAAACAAATCGGTCAACGTTCCCGTGTTTTTTCACAAGATCCGCAGCCTTCGCCGGCGTGACAAAATAACGTGGTGGGTGAATAATAATAATAATGAAAACGAATAGAGCTCCTGGAAACAAAACAATGGCGGCCGAAAAACTGTGTGAACCTGCCTATAAAAATACAAACAGTGATCAGGATTGCACTTTGAACGAACACATTTATCGCGCATTTTGAAAACTAATTTTGACCATTCAGAGTAACCCCAACGTAATGATCGAGAGCAATGTGAGGTGTGCAGATACAGACGTTCACTTATTACGATATACTGACGATACTGATTTACAAGCCTTTCCAGACAGTTGTCTGCAGTTAGAACAAAACGATAAGCGATCGGAAATAGCTATTCAAATTGAAAGAATCGACACAATAGCAGTTTTTGATTCTGGGGCGAAAATGGCACTGTTTTCTTCCTTTCTACCAGCCGGAGTGGCCAAGCGGCTCTAGGCGCAACAGTCTGGAACCATGCGACCGCTACGGTCGCAGGTTCAAATCCTGCCTCGGGCATGTATGTGTGTGATGTCCTTAGGTTAGTTAGGTTTGAATAGTTCTTAGTTCTAGGGGACTGATGACCTCTGAAGTTAAGTCCCATAGTGCTCAGAGCCATTTGAACCATTTTTCTTCCTTTCTGATCAGAAAAATTATTGAGTCTAAGAAGGTAACGATTTTACCTTCCATATACGCAGAAATCTAGGTGCTGTAGACACGTATAGCAAAGTTACAAGCCTGCCTGAAGGTAAAACTTCAGGAACAGGTTGTGTATTACACCTTCCAAATAGTCCACAACCTGGTTGCCAGTTACATACTAGGCGTCTAATTCCTTGCAGAAACAGACGCTATAATACACTTTTCTGCGGGTATATTAGTTTTAATTCCTCATATTCAAATGCTATGTTGAGGTATAAGAGGGCATAAGTGAAACAGAAACCAGTCAAGTGATCCGCGAAAGCAATAATATATATGAAGGGGGGGGGGGGGGGGGGGAGGAAGGTAAACGTAGTGAAGTGAGTGCTTTGGTTATAATTAGGAATCCTGCAAAATTTTCTCACTGCAAAGAAAATATAAAGATGTAAAAAGTTATGGAATGGTCTCTCCGAAATTTTGCAAATCCAGAATCCCGGATTGTAGCTGCTAAGCTTTTTTCATTCAGGAAGAACAGATGGACTTCGCCCTACCAAGATATAAAACTTTATAAGTGGAAACCCAAGTTTTGATTTGTTTTTTATACATGCTACTATAAAAGTGTTTTTCGTAATGATTATGGGAATCCACAACTGCTGGTGACTTGGACAATACATGAGTGTTCTGTCCTATAGGACGAAGTTTTCGGTGGCTTCATAGTCATATTCTTTTGTTGTTATATATGTGAAATGTTGGTCAGTTACTGTTATGGACTGTTTCACAACGGTTTACTGCCCCGTCTGGATCGGACATGATTATGCCCTGTCTTTTTATGTTTTTTAAGGGAGAAACTCTGTGCAAAGTTTGCCTGTGACAGATTGACAGCTACACAAGAACAATGAGCCATGATTGTCCGGTTCAAACTTCCCAGAATGTAACAAGATAATTAATGACGTTCTTCCTAATGAAAATAAATATTGTGTGACATGCGATCACCGAGATTACCGATTGAGAGTTAGTCAGTTAACTTCATGTACCTAATTTTTATTAGTTCACTCTATTATGTTATGTTATTTTACACTTTAGCCAGGTGAACGTACACTATGTGATCAAAAGTATTGATGTCGGTCGGTGAGGCCTGGCACGAAGTCGGCGTTCCAAAACATCCCAATGGTGTTCTAAGGGGTTCAGGTCAGGACTCTGTGCAGGTGAGTCCATTACCGGGATGTTATTGTCGTCGAACCACTCCGCGACTGGCCGTACGATATGAACAGGTGCTCGATCGTGTTGAAAGATGCAACCTTCATCCCCGAATTGCAAGAAGGTGCTTAAAACATCAATGTAGGCCTGTGCTGTGACAGTGCCACGCAAGAAAACAAGGGGTGTAAGCCCCGCACCCCGCCCCCATCTCCCCTCCCGCACATGAAAAATACGACCACATCATAACACCACCGCCTTCGAATTTTACTGTTGGCACTACACACGCTGGCAGATGACGTTCACCGAACATTCACCATACCCACACCCTGCCTTCGGATCGCCACATTGTGTACCTTGATTCGTTGCTCCACACAACGTTTTTCCACTGTTCAATCGTCCAGTTTTTACGCTCCTTACATCAAGCGAAGCGTCGTTTGGCATTTACCGGCGTGATGTGTGGCTTATGAGCAGCCGCAGACCATCAAATCCAAGTCTTCTCACCTCCCGCCTAACTGTCATAATACTTGCAAATGGATCCTGATGCAGTTTGGAATTCCTGTATGGTCTGCATAGATGTCTGCCTACTACACATTACGACCCTCTTCAATTGTCGACAGTCTGTCAGTCAAGAGACGAGGTCTGCCTGTATGCTTTTGAACTGTACGTGTCTCTTCACGTTTCCACTGCACTATCACATCAGAAACAGCGGACTAGGGATGTTTAGAAATGTGGAAATCTCGCGTATGTCATATGTGATACCCAAGCCCCATTCCGCTCTTTTACGATGTCTAATGACTACTGAGGTCGATGATATGGAGTACCTGCCAGTAGGTGGCAGCAAAATGCACGTAATATAGAAAACCTATGTTTTTGGGGGTGTCCGGATACTTTTGATCACATAGTGTATAATTTAATACGCTTTTCGCTGTAGACTAAACATTTCTAATAAGAAACCAGTGTCTAGGGTTGTGATGTTTAAAATACCCTGCCAGTAACAGTTTACTACATATATCAGTACCGATGTAAAATCATGCAGTCAAAGTACTTGACAATGCATAGCAATGGAAACCATTCACTATGACCTACTCTTTCTAATTTCAGTTTCTGCGTATCTTATGCTCATTGTCTTATGCACTGTCTCCCATCCGAAACTAGTAAACAAGTACTGAGTGACTGAGATACTTTATGTGATTATTGAATGAATCAAATAATGGAACGCTGTCTGTTTGTTATTGAAATGCCGTGTAGCATTCTCAAAAGAATACAGTTTGATGTAGGGTATTATCAACTATGTTTCTGCAGTGTCAACGCTCTAACCATATGACTTCTCTGTTCCTTATAAAGGTAGTATCTCTAATTTAGAGACTCTGCAAGTCTAAGTAAATTTTTACGTCACTTTAGTGTGGCAATTTTAAGAGTTTTAAAATGTAATAACTTAGAGAGTTATTACGGTTTTAATCTATTAAAATTCATGAAAGAAAGAAAAAGATGATTCTGTAAGAGTTATTTCTGCCTACGTTGGGGGACGCTGTAATACTTCATTATTTTGCCGCCTCCGGCATTGGAAAAGTCGGAATCGATACGGCTACAAAGACATATATTTCTCTCTCCTCTCTGTCCTCCTTGTTACGCACACGAAGACGACGCCAGGAGATAAGTTTTGTTTCTTCTTTGAAATAACCAAGAGATAATAGCAACTTGTTCTAGCGTTGCATAGAAGAGGTGTCATGGCTATTATGATCAAGAATTCGTAAATAATAACGTTCATACTCATTATTGTGCTGCAAGAAGAACTAAATCAATCAAATGTAAAGGACACCCTATATGTATCGTGCTTTCTGTGTTCTTAATGAAACGGACATTTCATGCTCCAGAGGAAGAATCGAAGATATTTGCGAGGACTGGTGAATGAAATGAATATCAAAAGTAATTAAATTGCTGTGGAATAACTCATCATCATTTTCTCAGATGAACTAGTACCTACTCTACAGCCTGATCAAACAGTAGAAGAAATGAAAGAATAATCAAAGACAACAGTAATCATAAATTTAAAATATCTAAGGGGAAATACGGCGTATGATAGCCATGATGCATCCTCTGTTCTATACGTAAGTAAAAACTTCAATATCTACAAGGCAAGGCAAGGCAAGGCAAGGCAAGGAAAGAAATTCGATGCCCACCCTGTAAGGATATCAGCTTTTAAAACTTCCGTATAGTGCAATGCCACTCGTGTAGAAAATTTGATCATTCCTACTTTTTACTAAAGCCCTAAGAACATTCTTATTAGATCACTGCTTCTCCTACTGCAAGTCCTGCAGTAGCTATGCTAGCTTTGTTGTAGATAAAACAAAAAATGATTTCTTTTGCTGCAAAATTACTGTTAATTTTTCTGTAATTCTTATAAGAGTAACTGCGTGCGAGCGCGCGCGCGCGTGTCTGTGTGTGTGTGTGTGTGTGTGTGTGTGAGTGAGTGAGTGAGTGAGGTGGGGCAATAACATTGCACCTACTCATGGCGTTTACCGTTTGTGAACAATTTAAGATGTAAAAGGGAACTCAAGCATGTCCATATATCATGTTCTTGTGCCCAAGCGTGCATAGAGCAGAAAACACGCACCATACAGGACCAGTATGTAGAATATCGACGCCACACAAGCGTTAAGCCACCGGAGTAATGCGCGCTGATTAAGCACTGCTTAACTGAGAGTCATTCTACACTACTGGTCATTAAAATTGCTACGCCACGAAGATGACGTGCTACAGACGCGAAATTTAGCAGACAGGAAGACGATGCTGTGATAAGCAAATTATTAGCTTTTCAGAGCATTCACACAAGGTTGGCGCCGGTGGCGACACCTACAACGTGCTGTATGAGGAAAGTTTCTAACCGATTTCTCATACAGAAACAACATTTGACCGGCGTTGCCTGGTGAAACACTGTTGTGATGCCTCGTGTAAGGAGGAGAAATGCGTACCATCACGTTTCCGACTTCGATAAAGGTCATATTGTAGCCTATCGCGATTGCGGTTTATCGTATCGTGACATTGCTGCTCGCGTTGGTCGAGATCCAATGACTGGTAGCAGAATATGGAATCGGTGGGTTCAGGAGGGTAATACGGAACGCCGTGCTGGATCCCAACGGCCACGTATCACTAGCAGTCAAGATGACAGGCATCATATCCGCATCGTGCAGCCACGTCTCGATCCCTGAGTCAACAGATGGGGACGTTTGCAAGACAAAAACCATCTGCACGAACAGTTCGCCAACGTTTGCAGCAGCATGGTCTATCAGCTCGGAGACCATGGCTTCTGTTACCCTTGACGCTGCATCACAGACAGGAGCGCCTGCGATGGTGTACTCAACGATGAACCTGGGTGCACGAATGGCAAAACGTCATTTTTTCGGATGAATCCAGGTTCTGTTTACAGCATTATGCTGGTCGCATCCGTGTTTGGCGACATCGCAGTGAACGCACATTGGACGCGTGTATTCGTCAGCGGCATACTGGTGTATCACCCGGCATGATGGTATGGGATGCCACTGGTTATACGTCTCGGTCACCTCTTGTTCGTATTGACAGCAACAATGGACGTTACATTTCAGATGTGTTACGACTCATGGCTAAACCTTTCATTCGATCCCTGTAAAACCTACATTTCAGCAGGATAATGCACGACCGCATGTTGCAGGTCCTGTACGGGCCTTTCTGGATATGTTCGACTGCTGCCCTGGCCAGCATATTCTTCAGATCTCTCACCAATTGAAAACGTCTGATCTAGGGTGGCCGAGCAACTGGCTCGTCACAATACGTCAGTCACTACTCTTGATAAACTGTGGTATCGTGTTGTAGCTGCATGGGCAGCTGTACCTGCACACGCCATCCAATATCTGTTTGACTCTATGTCCAGGTGTATCAAGGCCGTTATTACGGCCAGAGATGGTTGCTCTGGGCACTGATTTCTCAGGGTCTATGCACCCAAATTGCGTGAAAACGTAATCACATGTCAGTTCTAGTATAATATATTTGTCGAATGAATACCCGTTTACCATCTGCATTTCTTCTGGTGTAGCAATTTCAATGTCCAGTAGTGTATAATGTATGAGGACATTCAGAAAGTTACTAGCATGTCTCGACGTTTGGACAGTGTTATTAAGAAGATAATAGTCACTAGATTAGTAGATAAACTCTTTAATAGAGACATTCGATTTCCATTAAACAAGACGTGGAATCACGTTTAAGACGTATCGCCTCACAACATTTGAGACATGGTTGGTGGCAAATGTCTCGATTGCAATGTATCGCTCCTCCTCTAACGGTTCAAACTGCTACCTTCATCTAATATACCATCACACAAGTTACTGGGCCAGTTAAGACCGTTCCACAAAAAAAGAATTAAGTTCGAATATTGCTGACGTAAGCCAGTAAACGTTCTGGTGCAACTAAATAGGACAGCCAAATGCAGTAGTCTGCCTACACACATAGTAAGAGATAGCTACAGGCCGGCCGGTGTGGCCGAGCGGTTCTAGGCACTACAGTCTGGAACCGCGCGACCGCTACAGTCGTAGGTTCGAATCATGCCTCGGGCATGTATGTGCGCGATGCCCTTAGGTTAGTTAGGTTTAAGCAGTTCTAAGTTCTAGGGGACTGATGACCTTAGAAGTTAAGTCCCTTAGTGCACAGAGCCATTTGAACCATTTAGATAGCTACACAATCACCAGCAGCTACCAATTTAATGCACAACGTATCCACATAAAACCCTTTCTAATTAAAGCTACCCTGAAGTACCATATCCAGGTTTCACGGATTCAGTTTAACACAGAATACCTCAAACGCTAATTAATATATGTATGAAGTGGTCTTGTGGCTAGCTATCCTCTCACGACAGACTGGGACGAGCAAGGCAACACGTTCACACACACTCTTACTAACATTTAATGTAAACAGGCCTATAGATGTACATAGATATAAAAATACATCCACCAGAAGGTCTATTGAAAATATACTTACTAAGAAGTTAACTGTTTGTTATTGAAACGGCAATCTGGTTAAATATATCAGTTATGTCTGATGTAGTGAATAGATGTACTCTACCTATGTTTATTAGCTGTTCAGTGCCGCATAAGATATTCAGTTAGGATGTAATAACAAAATGCAGACTATTGCAAGTGTCGGTTAGGTGAGAAGCTTAACTAGAGTTGGGCTATATTGGTACAGAGTGACACTTATTACACTAATGACAAGCGCTTCTCAACAGGATATAATATCAGGATTTCTCTCAATTAAATGTTATATACGGTTACATATGTCATGTTAAATCTCGTCTTTAAACTCATTTGTTTAGCAAAAATTACTGTCAGGATTTTACTTTTACAACTCTCTCAATAATAATCAGCTAAACTATTTCAGTAATGACTAGTCTATTAGATAGTCGGCTGGGAGCTTCTACTTTTACAGCTCTCTCAACTTTACTGAGAAAAACTGTTTCAGGAGTGACCATGCCAATAGATGGTCGGCTGCAGTGGTAAAACATAATAATTCATACACAAGCTGCTATGTTTACTCTCGTCCCATTACATTGTACAATTTCAAGATTCTAGCTAGACAGAGAGAGTTACATGCTGCTAATACAATAGATAGTCTGTGAAACATGGTTAACTATTTCTTCTAAGGAATTACAAAGTTGTTCTGGTTTAGTCCAGGCTCACTTATTGTTCGATACAAGATTCTGTTTTCACACAATTTGAAATAAAGATGGAGGTTGCTTGATAAACATTAAATCACAGGTACGACTCATCGTGTGTCGTATCATGAGTAGTAAGACTACTGTAAGCTACCGTAGACTACCATAAATAAGTGTAGACTGTGGTAGTAGCTTTGGTCAGTTAAGATGGTATCCACATTACCTGTACATTGGAGGTGTTGCATACCCACCAGACGTTAACTCATAAAGATCGCTTTGTTAAGGTAAGTGACCAGTGTCTATTAGATTCCCTTAAAAACTGAAAGCGATGAGCCATCTACAGACTGAGTTAGGATACACAAAGGGGCAGGTAACTTACAGAACATTTTTGTTCTGTGTAGTTATCTTGTGTGTTGCTTAAAAATAAACAGAATTTATTATAAAACTGAAACTGACGATGTTTAATTCAGGTTTTATACGAAAATTGTTGTTTTGTAACATGAAAGATAAAATAAAAAACGCAAAACAAAAATATATCAAACTTCAGTACTTCGTCAAAGTTATATAAAATATGTTTCTGTTATTTAAAACGACTTTCATATTTACCAATAATAACAGGAAGAGTTTGCCTTTGACCATGGCGAAGAACGTTCTATTGATTACAAAATAATTAGTATTGTTCGATAAAAGCGCAGAAGTAACTTTTGGTTACTTATAAAAATGCAGTTTATATTTTGTAAGGATATAAAATATGATGGACTAATACTGAATGATGTGCAGTTGTAATAATAATAATAATAATAATAATAATAATAATAATAATAATAATAAGGCGCAAAAGAAAAGGAAGTCGTCAGCTCCTATTTTCTCTCTTACACATTCATTTATGTATCTTTCCCTACCAATTTTGCCAATACTACTGATAGTGCTACCATTTACTACATCATTTATGTTATGTACCAAAACTACCGAAGTGTAGTTCATGATGAAGGAAACTCTTTGCTGCCATCACGAGGCTCCTGTTCAATGAAGATAGTTGGACCATTGCATAATGACAGGTGTTATCTTGCCACTTTGAAAGTTAACTACAAAAATTAAAATAAAATCTCTGTGGCTGCTCCAGCATGTTACAATACTGCAAAACACACTGAAAACTTTAAAACTGTTTCTGAGTAGAACTGGATTATGTTGGTGGGTAAATATTTGGGGCACAGCCTCGCAGTCTGAACAATGACATCTGCCTAACTAGTTGGTTATTGGAATATCATCTGTTTTATCAATGTTAATTCAAAATAATTGTGGCCATGGCAGTTACATGGTTAACTCTCACTCCTGAAACAGTTTTCACTTCATAACATGAGACAATAACAGTAGGTTTCCACTTTTCTCACAGTCCATAGAACTGGCAAACTTCACAATCTCTTTCCTATCTAAATTAACACAGAAAATAAATTTGCAAGCTGCTCAAAGAAATACTGGTGCATTTGCATTCTCTTGATGATAATGCTTCAGGTACGAGATTTTTCTAGATATTGCCCGCTTTTTCTTCTCAAGGTCTTCTGCGATGATCTTGGAATACATTTTCTCTCTTGTATTTCTTGGTTCCCACCAAGGATAATAATAGTGGAGAATGGTTTTCCAGAGGATTCTGAGGTCTTCTAGTTTCTTCCCACTAATTACTGCTTCCTCAGTCTCGATACATTATCTCTGGTACCTTCTAAACTTATCCACTTTCTGAAACAATTGAAACGGTTCTGCCTTCCACCAGAATAATTAATTTTTTCACTGATTAACTTCGCAGTGGTGCCCATCCATCCAATCCATCCAATTACACCAGTGTCCTGCTATAGACTCCTTTGCTAATCGTTACTATTGTGTTAATTTTTTTTTTTTTTTTTTTTTGTAGGTAAAACGTTCCCCAGTGAAGTAAGATGTTCCCTCCAGTCTGGCATGCAACATCTCAAAGTAACATCTTTTGAGAAATCGCTTAACAGCAGTTGCACATGAAAGTGTTCTTCCACTCAATGTGTACCTTCGTTCATGATGTTACATTGGTCTTGTATTCATATGTAAGTTTTTCTAGTTTTGTCTTTGTGTTATTTTTGCCAAAGTTGATGATTATTACTCGAAGCGCGTCGTAAATAAACTACTTGAGATCAAGAAGATCCCAAGGGGTTACTACATGTCAAGTCTGAATGGTCGCATACCTTAAAAATGGATGACTTCATCAGCTAAATGGAAAAGTAGTATATTCTCTAACATTCGACGTTGCGCATACACAAGAGCGTTCTCTGTTCGGGAGTGATTCTGTTCGATTTTGTGCCAGTGCACATGGACCAATGCACTGCAGAAGTGCTGTCTACATCACTGCTTGATACACTCACATTCATTATTTATTTTTATTTACTCATTTATTCACACGAAAATATGAGCCACATCAGTCCCTTATAAATTCTGTATATGAATTTTTATGTATGTCTGTCTTAATTTATGAAAATCAATTGTCAGTGTTAATGAGTTTATCTGCTAACCTAATCTCTATAACCTCCTTAATAACATTGTCCAAATACCATGACACCCCAATAATTTTTGTGCGTATTCATATTTAATCCAGTATCCCTTGGTTAAGCAGTATTCAGCCGAAACGGATTTCTCTGATTGTTAAACTCTTGTGTAGGGACGATGCTCCACACGCCGATCCTAGATGTACGAGCTGTCTGCTCTGCGTAAGCTTCGCAACAGAAACGCGAACTTGAACACGCCTGGCTTTCTGAGTCTCCTCTTACGTACAAGATTTTCATTGTTCCTAAAGAGTAAAGCAAATGATAGTCACAATGCTAGTGCCGTTACCTGCCGCTTACAGTAAACTGCGCACTGACGCCTAGCTGCCCCGCCACTCGGCGCCTGTGCTGCCGGCCGCCTCAACCCGCATGACACATGTGGCGCGGGTAGCCGCTAGCTGCGATGCCAGGGGAGAGGCGAGACGCATGCCCATTAATAACGCGGCAGCAGGCGTAGCACTGGCAGCGGCGGCGGCGGCCCGGAAGTGCACACATTAGTTCCGCCAGCCGCCGCTGCGTGGCGCCCCGGCCGCGCCGCCTGCTGCGCTCACACACTCGCAGTTCCGCACTGCGTAAACATTCCGCCACTACCGCCGATAAGCTGCTTTGTACTGACGCGACTAATCTTTCGCTTGCACTAATCCCTAATAGATACCATCTCTAAAATTGTACCCAACCAAGCGAGGTGGCGCAGTGGTTAGCACACTGGACTCGCATTCGGAGGACGACGGTTCAATCCCATCTCCGGCCATCCGGATGTAGGTTTTCCGGGATTTCCCTAAATCGTTTCAGGCAAATACCGGGATGGTTCCTTTGAAAGGGCACGGCCGATTTCCTTCCCAATCCTTCCCTACCCCGAGCTTGCGCTCCGTGTCTAATGACCTCGTTGTCGACGGGACGTTAAACACTAACCACCACCACCACTGTATCCAACAAACACATCTGCAAACCGCGTCCATATCCATCCGCATTTAGCGTTTTCTTAAACACAATAAGCTGATTACACCGCATCCACGAAAAAGTTCGCCATGCCTTAATACCACCTACTCCGTATCTCACTGTTGGCACTACACACGATGGTAGCGTTCTCCAGACATTTTCCAAACCCAAACACTTCCACCAGACGGCACAGAATAAAGCGTTTTTCATCGCTCCAAATCACTCGTTTACAGTCATCTTCCGTCCAGTGGCGTCGATCTATGACACACCTCGAGCATCCCTTAGCACTGACTACAGGAATGTATGGGTTTTGAAGAGCTACACGACAATTTCTGCCCAGAATTTGCAGCTCCCTATGCACATTCACTGTGCTAGCTGGACTGCTGACAGCACTTTGGCACCCACGAGTGATTCCTTCCATTGATTTCATGAGATTTTTGCAACCACCGTCCTCAACGGTAGACGTTCCGTGGCCGTCAGCACACGAAGTCTGCCTGGTGTTGGTTTCATTGTCGTTGTTGCTGCGCGTTTCCACTTCGCAATCACATCACCAACAATTAACTTGTAGAGCTTTAGAAGGGTTGAAATGTCCCTGATGGCTTCGTTGCTTAGGTAACATCGAATGACTTTTTTACGTTCCAACTGTAAGTCACAGAACTCCCCTGAGCGACACATTCTGCTCTTACCGCTTTTTCTGCTCACAACGTCATCTCTTGACATCTAGTGGTCAATTCCACATTACTAACCGATTAAACCAGTAGAGGAGTGGGTTATATCTAGAAGATCGTGTACCCGGGAACACATGATATTTTCTGGCCTTTCTTTTAATCTAGTGTCTAATTATAGAATCACATGAAGGACTGCACACAAGAAACCGCCATATGCAGATTCTGTCATTTTCTACGGTTTCTGCTGTTGTGAGACAAGATGTTTTGTTTCTATGCAGCTTTCGCAAATATTACAAATTTTACATGTTTAAATGCTGTAAAACACACTGGGGTGACATCTCCTCTCCCTCCACCTCAACTCCTGTGGCTCCGCCATTTTTCTCCCTAGACCTCGAAAAGGTCTAAGACCGTGTATGGCATACCAGTCTCCTGTTTAAACTCCAGACCTACGCCCTTCCTATCAACTATGTCTGTCTGATTGTCTCCTTCCCACCCCGCCGCCCCTCCTACTTTACCATCCATAACGCCGATTCCCGCACCTTCTACCCCTGTGTGGGTGTGCCCCAGGGCTCTGTCCTCTCCCCTCTCTTCTACTTCCTGCACATAGCAGATATGCTCCAATCCCCCCCCCCCCCTTTGGTCCTCCTCCTGCAGTATGCCAGTGACAACACCTTCCTTGCCCTCACTCCTACAATTCAACTGACCCAACGCCTTCTCCAGAATCACGTTGAACTTCTTGCCACGTGGTGTAACCAGTGGCTCCTCAAAATCAATCCTTCCAAGACCCAGGCAATAATTGTAAGTCATACCACTCACTCCTTCCAGCTCCTTGATTTTTCCCATACCATCTGCACCTGTCCTATCTGACTTTCCCCCACCCTCACCTACCTTTGACTCACGATTGACCGTCATCTCACCTGGATCCCTCATCTCTGCTCTATCCAATCCAAAGCCCACACCCACCTAAGTCTCCTTAAACTCCTCTCTGACAGGACATGGGGGTTGAACCTCTCTACCATCCTCCACACCTACGAATCCTTAATCCGTCCATCCTCTGTTACGCTACTCCTGCATAGATATCCGCTCCCACCCTCCCATTCTATAAGTCCCTCCAGATCCTTGAGCACCATACACTTTGCCTCGCCTTCCGTATGTGCCTCCTGTCCCCCAAGCAGATCCTCTATGACCTGATTTCTTTCCCCCATCTGCTCATTTTCCTAGAATATATCCGCATCCTCTACACCTCCCACTGACTTGATCCCCCTCATCCCCTCTCCTCTCCAACCCCTGCCCACTGCAGCGCCTTCACTGTTGTGTCCCCCCTACCCTCCACCTCTACATCCTTCATCTCCTTTCCCGAGGTGGCTTCCATTAACTTCCCCTCACAGATGATGCCCTCTCTCCCTCCATTTATCCCTCCTATCAACTTTGATCCTCACCTTCCCCTCCCTCCTTCCCTCTGTCCTTTTTTTTGGGCTCCCTCTCCCTCCCACTTCCATCCTGATTTTTTCTCCACGTACCCACTCCTTGACTCCATTCTCTCCCCTCTACTGTCTTTCCCACTCCTTTTCTAGCAACCACACTGTTGCCCCCTCCCTTTTTCAGTATCCTGTCTGTTCACTGCCTCCACCCTCTTTTGCTTTCCCCACCTTTTTTTCCGCTCATCCATTTGGGGCTGTTCATTGCCTCCACCCTTTTTTGCTTTCCCCACCTTTTTTTCCGCTCATCCATCTGGGTTTTTCCCCCCACCCCCTCACCCATCTGCTTTAGCCTGCTGTGTGTTATCTTCGACTCTAGTCTCTGGTGCAGTGTTTGAGTGTCCAGTGTTGTGTGCCCCCTTTTTAGAGTGCTGCGAACAGAAACCATACTGTTGCCGTATTTTTTAAATCTGCCTGTGTACTTACTTGTGGCTTCAATAGCGTAGGCAACTTTCCGCCATTTTACTGCTTTTAACAAAGTCACCATTTTATCGCCTTTACAAATTGCTTCTCATCTTCCCATTATGTTTTTTAACAGTTCTATCGGCTTTAGAGCGGCATATTAATCTGCTGTGAGTCCCCCCCCCCTCGAGGGGGGGAGGGGGAGAATCGAAATTCAACAACGGAAAAAAAACAATGAGGTCATAGAAATCGTGAAATAGCGATAGGGTCGTAAACAGATTTGCGGTAGTATCGCGTACCCGAGGTATAAACGAGCAGCGCACTGGCGGAGCTGTCATTTGGACGCATGTGAATCATGTGAAGAGGTTTCCGACGTGATTATGGCTGCACGACGGGCGGAATGGTAGTTGCAGCTAGACGCACGGCACATTTCTTTTCGAAAATCGTTACGGAATCTAGTACTTTGAAGTCCACATTGTCAAGAGTGTACGGAGAGTATCACATTTCAGGCATAACCTCTCACCAAGGACAACGCAGTTGCTGAAGGCCTACACTTAACGACCGAGAGCAGCGGCGTTTACGTAGAGGTGTCATTCCTAACAGACAAGCGACACAGAAATCAATGTGGGAAGTACGACTGAACGTATCCGTTACACAGTGCGTCAAAATTTGGCATCAACGGCTATGACAGCAAATGACCGACGCGAGTGCCTTTTCTCACAGCTCGACATCGCCCTCAGCGCCTCTCGTAGGCTCGTGACAATATCAGTTGGACCCTAGACGACTGGAAAATCGTGACCACGTCCGATGAGTCCAATTTCAGTTGGTAAGAGTTGATGGTAGAGTTCGAATGTGCCACGGGCTCGACGAAGCCAAGTGCCCAAGTTGTCAACAAGGCACTGTGCAACCTGATTGTAGCTTCATACTGGTGCAGGCTGTGTTTTCATGGAATGGAGTGGATCGTTTGGTCCAAATGAACCGAGCATTCCCTAAAAACAGTTATTTTCGGCTATTTGGAGACCAATTGCAGCCATTCATGGTTTCATGTTTCCAAACAACGATATCATGTCACTAGGCCACAATTGTTCGCGACTGGTTTGAAGAACATGCTGAATAAATCGAGTGAATTATTTGGCCATCCAGATCGCCCGAAATGAATCCCATCGAACATTAACTTGACATGACCGAGAGGTCAGTTCGTGCACAAAATTCTGCACCGGCAACACTTTCGCTATGATGGACGGTTACAGAGATCGAATGGCTCAGTATTTCTGCAGAAGACGTCCAGCGACTTGTTGAGTCTATGTTACATCGAGTTTCTGCAGTACGCAAGGCAAAAGGAGGTCGGACATGATATTAGGAGCTGTCCCATAACTTGTCACCTCTCTGAATGTAAAGCCATTTGGATGATTTTGTTAATTCTTCAGTTACATTGGTTTTGGTGAGTAAAATCATACTTTTAAAATATTTACATAAAGTAAGAATGATTAGACGTACTTCGTCGGTCGTGCGCCATCTTGTAGGATGAAACGGAAAAATTTCTTTCACCACGGAACACGCACGTATATGAACTGACTTTCCGTAATGTCTTAACAACTTTCTTGATCATAAAAATTTGTGTTACTTGCCAGTAGCTTCTATTTCAAAATGTTTATAGCTTGTAACTGATTTCTTACACTAATTCTTCTCAAACTGATTTCACTTGCTGTTTAATGGTGCGTAATAGTGTAATAATGTAACGGATAGACCACTACTGCAGTACTGACAAAATCTCCCCATTACAACACTTTCAAATTTGTATAAAATATTTGTTCCTAGATAAATAACCATGTTGTATCTCGAATCTGTTTTTCACTTTTGGAAAAACCTTACTTTCGTGGAGTAATTTTTGCAGTGTCGACAACAAGACTGTAGCACACATAAAGTGAATGCTGTCATTTCGAAATGAAAAACAAAATATATTAAACTTCTATCTGGGCTGGCTAGACGTGAAAGTCTGAAAACTTTTTCAACGTTCAATAATCACCCCTAATCATATTATAAAAACGGTATGCATACGTACAGAACCATCAATTAGTGAGGTACTCTACAGTTCATTTGGATGCACTGAATTTCCTGCATAACTTGCTATCAGCTTAGCTTTAAATTATACAACACTGAATTTGATTCGTATGACACGCCCTAAATCTAATGATGACCTTGTTTGAAGCTGTGGATCGATGTGACATCGAATACCATTGAAATAAAAGGAGCAGTCCCAGATGAAGCTGGGTAGTTTCAGGGAGTCTTGGCCGCAGGTGCAAGCAGAGACCTTGACAGCTATAGATGTGCACATTTGTCCGAATGGCACTGTATGATTTTTTTCCTGTCATGAACGTTACAACAGTGACGCAGCAAGATATTTCAGTGACTCCCTTACTGTTTTTGTACTGGAAAATTAAAAGCAAATACTGCTCACAGTTTTGTTGGTTACTGATAAAATAAAAACCACGTGAAACAAAAAGACTGGATCTGTTTGGCTGAAAGACATAACAACCAGCTATCACAAAATAAATACACTATGTGATCAAAAGTATCCGGAGACCTGGCTGAAAATGAATTACAAGTTAGTGATGCCTTTCATCGGTAATGCTGGAATTCAGTATGGTGTTGGCCCACCCTTAGACTTAATGACAGCTTCACTCTCGAAGGCATACGTCCAAGGACGTGCTGGAAGGTTTCTTGCGGAATGGTAGACCATTCTTCACGGAGTGCTGCACTGAGGAGAGGTATCGATATCGGTCGGTGAGGCCTCGCACGAAGCCGGCGTTCCCAAACAACCCAAAGGTGTTCTATAGTATTCACGTCAGGACTCTGTGCAGGCCAGCCCATTGTTGTGTAATCACTCTGCGACAAGCCGTGCATTGTAAACAGGTGCCCGATCGTGTTGAAAGATTCAATCGCTATCCCTGAATTGTTCTTCAACAGTAGGAAGCAAAAAGGTGCTTAAAACATCAATGTAGGCCTGTGCTGTGATAGTGCAACGCAAAACTACAAGGGGTGCAATCTCCCTCCATGTAAAACACGACCACACCATAACATCACCGCCTCCGAATGTTGCTGTTGGCACTACACACGCTAGCAGATGACGTTCACCGTGCATTCGCCCTGCCGTCGGATCGCCACATTGTGTACCGTGATTCGTCACTCCACACAATGTTCTTCCACTGTTCAGTCGTCCAATGTTTACGCTCCTTACACCAAGCGAGGCGTAGTTTGGTATTTACTGCGGGATGTGTGGCTTATGAACAGCCGCTCGACTATGAAATCCAAGTTTTCTCACCTCCCGCTTAACTGTCATAGCAATTGCAGTGGATCCTGATGTAGTTTGGAATACCTGTGTGATGGTCTGGATAGTGATGGTCTACCCAATACATATTACGACCCTGTTCAACTGTCAGCGGTCTCTCTCAGATAACAGACGAGGTCAGCCTGTACGCTATAGTGATGTACGTGTCCCTTCACGTTTCCACTTCACTATCTCATCGGAAACAGTTGACCTAGGGATGTTTACGAGTGCGGAAATCTCGCGTATAGACGTATGACACAAGTGACACCCAATCACCTGACCACGTTTGAAGTCCATGAGTTCCGCGGAGCACCCCACTCTGTTATATCACGATGTCTAATGACTACTGAGGTAGCTGATATGGAGTACCTGGCAGTAGATGCAGCACAATGCACCTAATATTAAAAAACTATGTTTCTGGGGGTTTCCGGATACTTTTGGTCACATAGTGTATGTCGATAGGAGTGTTGAAGTTAAAGATTTACATTATTAGTGTGGGCTTATTTTAATGCCATTTCAAAGAAACACAGGTGGATTTCGTAGCAGATAAGCATGCAATAAGATCTTGTCAAGTGTTATCGTTCCCTACAAATCATGGTGGCACATGTGCTCTACCTCAGTTACCGTATCCGACTGCCTTCTCTCATTAGTAACCTCTACCATCCCTTCTCCATCTCTCATGAACTTGTTACCCAACACCATGTAGTGCCCTCCCCTCCCACTTTCCCTCCTTCAGCAGCCTGGTCTGCTACTGGGTCTCTATCAACACATCCCACGCTGCCTTAATCTCTATCATTCGCTTTCCAACCCACTTTCTATCGCCTTCCCCTCCCAGACCACAAACACTTCCACGAAATTTGTCTATAACTAACTCACTAGGAAGGCTCTGGCCCATCTCTTCCGTGCCCAGGTCGCATTCCGTTCATCTCTTGATACTCAAATCCCACTTACCAGTTCCTTTGCACGTAGACATCCCATATTCAGTACCATTTATTGTTCTCTTCAATACTTCCGGTAACACAATCCCCACACATAGTTTCTAGGCGCCTACATCAACATAATGAAGAGAATTTCGCATCGTTATAATTATGTATAAATAGCACCGTTTTATTTTATTTTATTTTGTGTTGCCATAATAAATAATGTAATACAGTGGTTGAAGAGTAGCACTTTAGCCAGTCCCCAGTGGCGGGAACGTAAGTAACAGTTAAATAGCTTTCCTTTTAAATCAGATACTGTCAGTCGGTACTGCAGCAACAAATAGTCACATACGTTTTAGGGAACTTTGAAAATTAAATTTCACTCCTGGGAAAGCCAGGTATCCATCCAAAGAAAAACGACAAATTAAAGTTCAGAATCAAGTACCTCATAGCAAACTTTCTGGTGTGTGTGCAATGAGGCGACAGCTGGGGCAGCTTAAGGTGCTGATCTTTGGCTACCGACACAGCAAAGAAAGCCAGGTGACAACCGATTCCGCAGGCTAGTTATCGACAATTGGACTGCTGGCGTGCCCTGTCTGGGATTCGGGCAAGTTGTCACACTTCAGTCAAATTCCGGGCTGTATTCCGTCCCGTGCCTCAGAAACACGACAAACTTAACAGGTAGAGGACAACAAAAATTGACGCTATTCCACTGACGAAAGCGACTCCAAGCGTTAGAGGGACTGACGATTCTAGCGACTGCAAGAACATCCAGAGGATAGAATGAAATTTTCACTCTACAGCGGAGTGTGCGCTGATATGAAACTTTCTGGCAGATTAAAACTGTGTGCCGGAGCGGGACTCTAACTCGAGACCTTTGCCTTTCGCGGACAAATGCTCTACCGACTGAGCTACCCAAGTACGACTTGCGCCCCGTCATCACAGCTTTAATTCCGCCAGTACTTCGTCTCCTACCTTCCAAACTTCACAGAAGCTCTCCTGTGAACCTTGCAGAACTGACACTCCTGGAAGAGAGGATATTGCGGAGACATGGCTTAGCCACAGGTACTGGCGGAATTAAAGCTGTGAGGACGGGGCGCGAGTCGTGCTTGGGTAGCTCAGTCGGTAGAGCACTTGCCCGTGAAAGGCAAAGATCCCGAGTTCGAGTCTCACTCCGGCACACAGTTTTAATCTGCCAAAAAGTTTCATCCAGAGTATAAGTTGAAATAAAATAATGTCATTGTTTTAGATGAGAACTTTGTAATAATCTGTCACCCATTCAGAGATGGGGCAATCGCTAAAGAGAGATGGAAGTGCTGGAGAAGCTACAGCCACTGCTGTGGGCCCCTCGGGCGGATTCGGCTCAGACAGACTCTGGTCAGCCCCTGCTCAGACTTCTTGTGTTGCTGTCTGGGGGAATTAATTTACGGTCCCGCTGCCCGCAAAATACGCTGCCGTCGAAAACAATAAGACCGATAGCAAAACCGCACACGGCGAGCTTCTCAGCAGGCGCGTCATCGCAACTGTGGCGGGCAAAACCTGGCCGTAATGGTTATAAATGGGCGGCCGCCGAGAAGAGGCGACACGAAAAGTTTGGCAATCTGCTGGGCACGCAGCGAGGAACGCCGTATCCGCCACTGGCCATCCAGGCACCCACCCTACCCCCGCCAACTCCCTCGCACCCAGAGGTCGCAGGCTGCAGGCCTGCGCCAATCGCTTCCCAGGTGGCAGATGGTGAACCAGAGGCTTCAAGCCATTTCTCAGACAACTACACTGTCAAAAAGTAAGGCGTGCTCAGTTTTAGGAGTTCAGCACCGACTAATGTGTAGAATAAAATCATTTACAGACAGGGCCCTTAATACTAGGTATTTTTCTCTGTAACAAAATAATGACTGAAACGCATATTTATTTATAAAGGTCACCGAAAGAAACGTTTATCTTTCCCCGGAGCTACGAATATACACTACCTGATGTAAGGCGTATATATTTCTACTGTCTATTGTCAAATCACAATTTATGAAAGATGTTTATATTTTATTAACACGAATATGTAGGAATAATTAAAATTTGTCATGTTGTAAATAATTGTGGTAGCAGGGAATATCTGCACAAAAGTATTGTTGATATAATTCAAAAAAGGGCAGGAGAAACCGCTTATGGATACATTTTAAGAAAAGAGCGGAAAAGACCGCGCATTGATACATTTTGTAATGGTAGCAGGGATTGTCTGCACCAGAAAGCATTGTTGGCAGGAGAGACCGCACTTTAGCGTTCGTAGGAAGTCAGTAGTAAGCGAGAAGTGAAGCGAGTCGGTAGCAGGTCTGTAGCGAGAGGTTGAGAGGAGCGGTGTGCCTGCCAGCCACCAGCTATGATATACAAGAGATTATAAACGGATGTACAGAGACATCAGCTTGCTATTATCATAAGAGGAACTAATATTACTGAATTATTTTTTTGAGAAACTCAAGACTACTGAAGGAATGTTTGCGCAATGCTAGTTGTAAGATTATTGTAAAAAGTAAGTCCCATTTGAACGTTTGTAAAATCATTTCAATACCAACAGGTAATATTTGAAGAATGGTTTTCAGAATATAATTAATTTTTGCCACCAATATTGGATTACTGATTATAATCCATCCCAAAAACCATCAACGTAAAACTTTGCAAAAATTTTATTGTTGTCAAGAGCAAGTTTAACTATGAATTACGTAACTTCAGTCAAATTAATTAAAGAATAACGTCATCTTTGTTATTAAAGAATAACGTCAGCTTTGGTAACAAATACAGCCACTTATTATGAAAGTCCACCAGCAGCTAATAGATTGTAGTAAAACAGAGTAAGTATATTCATGTCGCAGTTCGATGTAGCAGTCAGATGGCGATCCAGTAACAGTAAAAAAGGTAAGGAACAGTTTTGGGTTATTGCAGTTAACGACTGAGGGTCACGACGACAACACATTCTATGTTTCGTCGAAATAATCAGAAAATCACTTTTAATAAGCAGCAAATAAATTTGTATGCGAAGATTGAGAAAGAGAATAAATTTCAATGGGAAGATTTCATTTGTTATTATTAAGCAAGAGATAGAAATCCTAAGGAAAGGTTTCATAGTTTATTGTAAAAGGGAAGATTACCATTAACAAAAGAGGTATAGAGGATACGGGAAGGTTTCACTGACAAAAAAAGTGGAGCATCCGTAAGACACGTTCGGAGTTTCAATGTAACCTCGCACACGTACGCACCGTCAGCGGGTACGTGAATAGTTGTAGCTGGAATTCTCTGTGAGAGGGAGAACAGTTACCAGTGTGAATTAGTGTTGTTCGTGTTAAGTGTTGTAATCAGGCTTGGTAAGGGGCGTGAACAGTGTCAGATGTTGACTGATCACTGTGGTGGTCATGGCGAAGCCGCGTACTCATATGAGACAGGGTTATCTACGGGTATGTGAGTAATTGTAGCTGACAAGAAGAACAGTCACCAGAGTGTATTACTGTAGTTCGTGTTAAGTGTTGTACTCGGGCTTCGTAATGTATGCAAGGCGCGTGAACAGTGTCAGATATTAAGTGAACACTGTGACGGATGTGGCGATGAAGCAAACTCGTATGAGACAGGGCTATCAGAACTTGACAGAGTTTGAAAGGAGCCACACTGTGGGTCGTCAGCGGGCCTGCTGGACAAACCGTGCAGTATCCAGGGCTTTCTGTTATTCAGGTGTGGCAGGGGCACGATTTCAGACTACATTGGACTTGCACCCTTAGTCTAGGGATGCCGGCACGGTAGCTCAGCGTGTTCGGTCAGACGGTCAGCTGCCCTTTGCAATAAAAAACTGAGTGAATAGATCAACAATGACCTTGAATGAGCGTCATGGGACGTCCGCCACGAAGAAATGCAACGAACATAGCGAACAAAATGAGATCAAAAGAAGAAACAAAAGAAGGGGGGGAGCGGTAGCATCTTTGATTAATAACCAAAAAGTTCCGGTTTCTAACGCCAGCAGAGCTTAAATTTTGAATAAAAATCTTCACCACTGGCGGCCGCAGAATTCCTGCCAACGAACTTGTCAAAGAGAGCGGAGAAGTGGACAGAGATTCAGGGAACCAAGCGAGCTCCTTGGGGTTGGAAGCTGCCACTAAAGGCGGAAGAATCGGCAATGATCAATGGCATAAGGATGCAGAAGGCAATGAAAACCACCGCATTAAAGACACGTAATGTCTATCCACAGGTCATATCGCCTGCAAATGAAAAAATGTCATTATGAACTCTCTATTGGCAAAAGATTCCGGAATAGTCCCCCGTTCGTACCTCAGGGAGGGAACTACCAATTGGGAGATGACCGTGAGAGACAGAGAGACTGAATAACCAAAGAACGGATAACGATTTACGAGTTGGGACGTGAAATGTCAGTAGTCTGAAAGTCGTAGGGAAGCTAGAAGATCTGAAAAGGGAAACGCAAAGGTTCAATCTAGATATAGTGATAGTCAGTGAAGTGAAATGGAAAGAAGGGAAGATTTCTGGTCACATGAGAATCGGGTAATATGAACAACAGCAGAAAGTAGGGTAACAGGAATGGGACACGTTATGAATAGGATGGTAGGGCAGAGAGTGTGTTACTGTGAACAATTTAGTGATAGGGTTGTTCTCATCAGAGTCGACAGCAAACCAACACCGACAACAATATTTCAGTTATTCATACAGACGCCTCAGGCTGATGATGCCTCAAATGGTTGAAATGGCTCTGAGCGCTATGGGACTTAACATCTGAGGTCATCAGTCCCCTAGAACGTATAACTACTCAAACCTAACTAACGGTCGCAGGTTCGAATCCTGCCTCGGGCACGGATGTGTGTGATGTCCTTAGGTTAGTTAGGTTTAAGTAGTTCTAAGTTATAGGGGACTGATGACCTCAGATGTTAAGTCCCATAGTGCTCAGAGCCATTTGAACCGTAGCTCACATGGTAGCGCGGTTAACACCAGCAGACTTCTTTTTGTGGCAATGTGCAAATAAACTTATTTTACCGAAGCCACATACCCAGTCATTTCAAACTTGTCGCCCCGTGACGCCAGCACCCTTACATCTCGCTTCTAGTTCGTTTATAAGTCGTAGTTAGTTGTGCACTCTTTAAAACAGGCACTCGCCACTCAAGTGAACATTCTGCAATCGGAACTTCCGTTTCAACACAGCTAATTAAATACAACATGTTGCATCCACCCTTAAAAACTTGAAAGTTTCACACTCCCTAACTAAAACTGGAATAAACTTGATGTAAAATGATCTGTAGCCGCGTGGTCTAAGGCGTCTTGTCACGGTCAACGCGGTTCACCCCGTCGGAGGTTCGAGTTCTCCCTCGGGCATGTGTGTGTGTGTGTGTGTGTGTGTGTGTGTGTGTGTGTGTGTGTGTTGTCCTTAGCGTAATTTAGTTTAAATTAAGTAGTGTGTAAGCTAAGGGACCGATAACTTCAGCAGTTCGGTCCCATAAGACCTTACCACAAATTTCCAAACTGATCGGCACAGGGTTTAAATACATCATCTACATAATAGAGAAAAATTACAGCTCGTTGCTGTAAGTCTCTGTAAAATACAGAAGGAGTAAGTTCATCTAGATTATTAAATATTCATTTCACTTATTATTTCGGGCACTACAGAGAAAAATGCGTTACTGAAACACCCTATATACACTTATTCCCTCGAACCACTTTTTGTTTCATACCGGAGGGTATTTCCTATTGTACGACGTATTGAGGTATCTTCCTGTTCAGTTCACATATGCAGCTTAGGGATAATAACTCCTTAGATGGTTCTGTGTGCGCTGTAACTCGTTTAATCTCTAAGAATGAATCTTTCTCTCTGTAGATGGAACCCCTTCTTTCGCGGAGAGTACTCTAACCGTCTCACGTATTTATGTATTTGTCCACGACTCACGACCGACCCTCATGGAAAATTCATTAGCAGTTATACGATAAGATACATATTAAGTTTCGTCCTACCTGGTCAGCATCTTGTCAACCTACGCTAAATCGTCAGATGCAAGCACATGTCGAAGCACATGTCGAAACAAACTTTTTTGGGGGGATAGTCTGCTTATACATGAGGCTGTGTCTCTTATTTTCCTTTCTGGTCAAAAATTTGAGAGGACCGAAAACAGAACGTCCCCAGAACTACACGACGGTTTGTATTCGAACATTGATACCCAAGTAAAATGTAGAAAATGTAAAAACTGGATATCAAATTAACCAGGTTTAGCAAAGAAAGACTTAGATGCTTGAAAGTAATAACATGGCATCTTACCTCGGATGAGTAAATCATTGCATTATAGTCATTTCCAGAGTGACGAACAGCCAAGATGCAGCCTCCACCAAGTCATCTACAGTTGGCAAAGAACTTTCCGCAGTTTGGGGCGAATATGTGGTAAAGGACAAACACCGTCACCAACTTTGAGTTTTTTCGAAGTGATAAAATAAAAGATTATGTCTAATAATCTCCATCAGTTTGTCTTTCTCTAGGAACAGTCTGTTTGGAAATCGGGCCATTGTCTCCCCTTTGACATTTCTACAACGGTCGCCGCGCGGAGCGGCCCCGCGGTCTGAGGCGCCACGTCGCGGATTGCGCGGCCCCTCAGGCCGGAGGTTCGAGTCCTCTCTCGGACAAGGGTGTGTGTGTTATTCATAGCATAAGATAGTTTAAGTAGTGTGTAAGTCTAGGGACCGATGACCTCTGCAGTTTGGTCCCTTAGGAATTCACACACGTTTGAGCATTTTTACAACGGACATTGATATTTTCTGCCTCCACACGCCGGAACAATCTTCTTTTGGCTTTACAAAGCTTTGCTAAGAAATATTTAATAGGATAATTAACGAAAAAGTTAATTTGTGATTTGAGGGAAAATTACATAATGGATACTTGACCGAATTTTCATAGACAAATGAAGAGTGGTAAATGGAGAAATAGGGTATCAAACTGACCAGCCGGAGGTGCAGTTTTGCAAAAATAGTTTAATCAGTTGAAAGTAATGAGTATAATTGTAATTACTGAGTTGAGAAAACTATTTTTCTAATTTTCATAACCAGACGAAGAGTGGGAAATACGCAAATAGGATTTCAAACTGACCTATGGGATATGTGACCTATGGGAGGTATAGTTTAAAAAAAAACATTTAAATGCTTGAAATTAATAAAGATAACAAAGAAAAACTTAATCGGTGATTTGAGGGACAGTTACGGAGTGGATTTTGTCCGAATTTTCTCAGCCTAACAAAGAGTGGGAAATAGGCAAATGAGACAGCAGACTAACCAGCGTGATGTGTAGTTCCGCAGAGAAAAAGATTTAAATGCTTGAAGTTAATCAGGTTAACGAAGACAAAACAAGTGATTTGAAGGGAAGATTGAAATATTACGCGAACAGCTGGAGCTATCTATATAAATGACTAATCTTCATTGTAGCAGAATTGAACTAAATATTTCCTTTTTGTTAGTATTGGTAGAAGTTATATTCATCATCCAGGATAAATTAATAACTGGTTTCGTTTACCAACCAGATGATACAGTTGCTGAACAGCTCAAAGTCTCATTTCAAATAGGTGCCACACTCGTACAATTATACACAGTGTTCACTTCAACCTACTCTAGATACGTTGGCGAAAATACACGTTTAAGTCATTGGTAGGCATAAAACATTGTCCGAAATAGTGCTAAATTCTTCCTCCGAAAATTATTTTGAATAATTAGTTCGGGAGTCCACTCCAAGCGTAAATAGTTGGAAAACATACTCGACATCTTAGCGACCAATAACCCTGAGAAAATAGGGATATTTGTGGCTGATACAGGAATTAGTGACAAAAACGTCGTCGTAGCGAGACTGAATACCGCAACATTCAACTCTCCAAAAAATAAAAGCAAAATAAATCTATTTAAAAGAGCAGATAAAAATAAGCTTGACACCTTCCTAAGAGACAGCCTCTGTTCCTTCCGAACTAGATATGTAATTAGAGACCAGATGTCACATAAATTTAAAGAAATAGTGTCGACATCATGTAGAAATTTATAGCAAATAATAACAGATGGAACTAACCCACCATTGGTACAAGAAACAGTTCAGAACATTATTGTATAATCAACGAAGGAACATGCGTAAGTTAAAATAACGCAAAATCCCCAAGATCGGCAAGTTTAACAGAAGCTCAAACATCAATGCGAGAAGCTTGTAATAATTTCCATAACGATACCCTATTTCGAAATTTCTCAGAAAATCCAACGAGGTTCTGGTAGTATGTGAAGTACACCAGTACGCCAGCGGTAAGACTCAATCATTACTTTCGCTGGATGATAACGATGGTCATGTTACAGATGTTGGCACCACTAAAGCGGAGTTACTAAATACGTTTTTTCCGACATTCTTTCACCAAAAAAAGACGATGTACATATTCCAAAATTCGAATCAAGACCTGCTGACACCATAAGCAACTTTTAAGTAGATATCTTCAGTGAAGCAAAACGCGTAAGTCAGCCAATAGCGGCAAGTACCAAAGTACAAATTTTAGACCAATTAGATTCCTTTCAGAATATACTGATAAAATACATCCATACTTAATAATCATATACAACGACTGACCGACGAAAGATCCGCACTTAAAGACTGCAAAGCTGCACAGGTGACACCAATACCTAAAAACAGAAATAGGACTGATCCAATTAATTACAAACCCACATCAGTGATGTCGATTTCTAGTAGGATTATGCAACATGTGTTGTGTTCGAACATTATAAATTCCCTCAAGGAAAACGATCTGTTGATACACAGTCATCATGGATTCAGAAAATATTGTCGTTGTGGAAAAAAACTAGCTCTTTATTCCCACGAAATAATGAATGCTGTCGGCAGGGGGTCTCAGATCGATTCCATATTTCTGGATTTCCAAGATTCATTCGGTAATGTTCGGCGTCTTATCAAATTTCGTGCCTACGGAGCAACGTCCGACTGCAGAAATGATTTCCTGTTAGAAAGATCGCAGTTCGCAGTAGCAGAAGTAAAGTCATCGAGTTAAACAGAAGTGACATCTGGCGTTCTCCAAGGAAGTGTTGTAGGCGCTTTGCTGTTTCTAATTTATTCAGGAAGAGTCAGGAAGAAAGGTACATGCTTGGAGGGATGATAGTATTGGTGATCACGAACATAAAACTTCACATGGACATATGCCCTGTTCCGAATGGCTTCTGAGATAGAACAGCCTTAATGTCAGTTTTGTAAGTTTTTCTTGAATAACTCGAAAACAGCGGCCTCTAGTGAAAGCGTGTTGCAGTACAAAATTAAACTACATTATATTTCCTACAAAAGAATTCCCTGTTCACTTTTTTTTCTAGGGCTAATAGTTTGCCCGAGGAGGCTGAGAAAATCTCCTTCGACGAGCATGAGCTGCAGCTTAAATAGTTTTTGTAAGCCAATTTGAGGTATTTTCCTGACTTGATAGACCATAAGTGTCCCGTATTAAATTGTTCGTCTTGAAGAGAGCGAGAGAATATACGCCGTAGCGGAAGTATTTTTTGTAGGTCAATTTGAGGTAATTTCCCTACTCGGCAGATGGCAAGTACTCTGTTTCAAATTGTTCATCTCGATTTCCTCTACACTCTAGTGGTACGTTGTAACCAATGACAATGTACTGAGTAATACAGAAAGTAAATAACAATATACATTACACGCGATCCGTGTCGGATACCATTCGGAACAGGGCATATGTTCATATCATTTTTTTGTTAAGAATAACCATGACTCCTCAAATCATGTACCTTTCCTCCTGACTCAAGCTGCATAAATGATTTGGGAAACAATCTAAGAAGCCATCTTATATATTTTGCATACGATACTGGCATTCACCATCTAGTAAAGTCATCAGAAGATCAAAACCAACAGCAAAATGTTTTACACAAGATAAATCTATGGTGCTAATAGTGGCAGTTGACCCTAAATAACCAAAAGGAATCTGTTAAATTTCTGTTACGCGACAAATCACACAAATCTAAAGGCGGTCAATACAACAACATGTCTAGGACTAACAACTACGAACAAGTTAAACTGGAAAGATCACATAGATAATGTGGGGAAAAAGGTGAAACAAAGACTGCGTTGTGTTGGTAGAGTACTAAGAAAATCCAGAGGTCTACTAAATAGAGTGCCTACGATACGCTAGTCCGTCCTCTGCTAGAGTACGGCTGTGTGGTAAGGGTTCCTTATCAGATAGGATTGACGGAGTGCATCAAAAATTCCTAAGAAGGGCGACTCGTTTTGTATTACAGGGTGGTGGTGGATGACAGAGTGTCACGGATGTGATAGGGGAATTGGGGTGGCAGTCATTAAAACAAAGACGTTTTTCGATACGGTGACATATTTTCACGAAATGTCTATCTCCAACCTTCTCCTGTGACTGAGAAAGCCTTTTGTTGACACCCACCTACATCAGAGAAATTAGCGTTGCAAGAAAATGAAAGAAACATTGAAGTGTTCGTCTTTTCCACATTCTGTACATTAGTACAAAAGTCTTTGGTCACTTACCTAACAGCATCAAAAGTCTGACAGATAGCCATATAGCATTTAAAAGGAAATCAAAAAAATTTCTGAATGACAACTCCTCCTTCTCTACTATTAGATGAATTTTTGCATATAGTAAGTCGGTAATCCTATGGTCACTGGAATCTCTCCGGATATATTTCTACCTACTTTCATGCTACAACCTTCTAAGATTTTTTAGTATTAATTTCTTGTCATCAGTTCGTCACCAAAAAATCATTATTCTTGACGTTTATTGCAGAAGGCTACCTTAGCACTATCTAATATTTCAAATTATGGAAAATACACTATTAGGACTTGTCTAACGAATCACACGGGGATTTTGTGGACGTGGCATGGACCGACGTCAGCGCAGAATACAAAACGTCGAGGAGGTAGCAAATGACGGCAATATCTGTGCGTTTGAGAAGCGCACTTCATAGCTCTCTGAGTGCCCCAGTGACAGCAATAACAAGGGAGGAAAGCGACGCGGGACGCAGGAGGAATTAATGAAATGCGTTATTGAGCTGCGGTCGAGGGATCTGGGTCAAGGGGGCGATTATTGCTTTCCTGCGGCAGCGAACGGATGGGCCCTCTACCCCGGACCAAGCCGCTCCCTGCCTGTCGCCGTCAGCCGATCACTCTATGCAAAACGCTGTCATCCGCGCTCTGGCCTGTGTCATCAGCGACTCAGCAATTTTAGGCTGAGGCTGGTTTGATGCAGCTCTCCACGCTACTCTATCCTGTGCAAGCTACTTCATCTCCCAGTACTTACTGCAACCTACATCCTTCTGAATCTGCTTGGTGTAATCATCTCTTGGTATCCCTCTACGATTTTTACCCTCCACGCTGCCCTCCAATGCTAACTTTATGATCCCTTGATGCCTCATAACATGTCCCACCAAACGATCCCTTCTTCTGGTAAAGATGTGCCACAAACTCCTCTTCTCCCCAATTCTATTCAATATCTCCTCATTAGTTATGTGATCTACCCATCTAATCTTCAGCATTATTCTGTAGCACCACATTTCGAAAGCTTCTATTCTCTTCTTGTCTAAACTATTTATAGTCCATGTTTGACTTCCATACATGGCTACACTCCATACAAATACTTTCAGAAACGACATCCTGACACTTAAATCAATACTCGATGTTAACAAATTTCTCTTCTTCAGAAACGCTTTCCTTGCCATTGCCAATCTATATTTTATATCCACTCTACTTCGACCATCGTCAGTTATTTTGCTCTCCAAATAGCAAAACTCCTTTACTACTTTAAGTGTCTCATTTCCTAATCTAATTCCCTGAGCATCACCCAACTTAATTCCACTACATCCCATTATCCTCGTTTTGCTTTTGTTGATGTTTATCTTGTATCCTCCTTTCAAGACACTGTCCATTCCATTCAACTGCTCTTCCAGGCCCTTTGCTGTCTCTGACAGAATTGCAATGTCATCGGCGAACCTCAAAGTTTTTATTTCTTCTCCATGGATTTTAATACCTACTTCGAACCTTTCTTTTGTTTCCTTCACTGCTTGCTCAATATAGAGATTGAATAACATCGGGGATAGGCTACAACCCTGTCTCACTCCCTTCCCAACCACTGCTTCCCTTTCATGCCCCTCGACTCTTATAACTGCCATCTGGTTTCTGTACAAATTGTAAATAACCTTTCGCTGCCTGTATTTTACCCCTGCAGAGTTGTAAAAGTGGCAGTACTGTTTACTGAATTCGACAAATTCACCAAAGCAAAGCGCTTCATTAGTCCCGCTGGGGCGGTGAACTAAACTAAACAGTTGCGTCGAGAACATGCAATAACAGGCAAGGAAGTCAACGACAGGCAAGACAAGTCCCAATCGCAGTCACAGAACATCTTCAAAGACCGACAGCTGGAAGCAGGCGAGACTGAGGGCACACAGGCGCTACTGAAACTGGTTGTGGATGAGCGTATGGTTCCGGCCGGAGTGGCCTTGCGGTTCTAGGCACTACAGTCTGGAACCGAGCGACCGCTATGGTCGCAGGATCGAATCCTGCCGCGGGCATGGATGTGTTGATGTCCTTAGGTTAGTTAGTTTTAATTAGTTCTAAGTTCTAGGCGACTGATGACCTCAGAAGTTAGGTCCCATAGTGCTTACAGCCATTTGAACCATTTTTATTTTTAATTTTTTTTTTTTTTGAGTGTATGGTCATATAACCAAGCAGAAGCTCTAAGAGGACGTTACGCTCGTTTGACTTCTGACTGCGCTATACACGATTACAAAATGTGTCGGTGCTGTGTGACTGTTTGTACGGTTCGTAAATGTGTCTCAGTCCCTAGAGAGTCGTATGTGGGTGATCTTTGGTCGTTCACGAAGCGAGTTTGGGGTTTATATACTAGAGAACTGATGAGACTGCCTGGACGGAAAGCTGATATCATATAGAATCTGATGGATTTAGTCTGGGCGATTTGGCAGATAGATGGTTGGCCTGTTGCTGAATGTGTGTGTTGAGAGTAAAGCGGGGCGTCTCCATTATGACTCATAAGACATAAAGAGTCTCCAGTCTTTTCAAGTGTTTGTCGGCGGCCATTCGGCACTCTTCCCGGCCATACAAGACGGTCGATAGCATCAAGACACACAAAATTGTTTCGAAATGCCTGGTAGTGGGTCCTCTTGCAGAGCGGGTGCAGTTGATAAAATAAGCCGGAACCTTATTGACCATGTCGGTTATGTGCGACCTTGAAAGTCAGTCTCTTGTCCATGGTAAGACTAAAATATTTGACGGAAACCAAGTAAATCTGAGCCACCAGTTGTAAGATGGTCGTCGGGGAGCGTGAGCTTCGTCGTGAGCAGAATTGTTAGGATTGATTTTCACCTTCTACACAGTGCACCATTGGGTGATTCTATCCAGATGCCTGTGGAAGGCTGCGGCAACACAAATGTAGGTGGTTGTTTGCTTGTTTTTGATTCTACCCGCTCCGCCCCGTTGCTGGCTCTGTATACCACGTGCAATGCCGATCAACATACGCGGTTCAAAAAGTGGCTCTGAGCACTATGGCACTTAGCTTCTGAAGTCATCAGTCCCCTAAAACTTAGAACTACTTAAACCTAACTAACGTAAGGACATCACACATATCCATGCCCCAGGCAGGATTTGAACCTGCAACCGTAGCGGTCGTGCGGTTCCAGACTGTACCCCTAGAACCGCTCGACCACCCCGGCCGGCAACATAAGCGGACTACCGACATTCCATCATCGAAGCTGGATCAACTGGATGAAGCAAAAACTGTATTTCGGGTTATCAGTTATCAGGAAGCCAATACGGGGTGAGTCACTAACTATTGTCATCAAGAATAACTCCGAAAGTATGATAGGTGCAGAAAAATTTGTGGGACAAATGTTGCATGGGACAACGGGTACTATAATATGCCGTTGCTTTTTGTTGCTAGATGTGGTCGCTTCAGAGATATGAAGGTCAACTTTGTTTTTTCTTTAATGGGATGCTATAGTTTGGTACTTATTTTCTGATAGCGGCTATCGAGACGACTCCAATTATGTGTAACAGTAAGGTCTTTGAAGGTCTACGAAGGTCACAAAGGTGGCATGAACGTCCATTTACCGACTGTGTGCGAAAGGATGACCATTGGTATCAGTGCAGTGCTGCAACCTTCTTATCATCGATTGAGTGTATATTCCTTATCACTTCGGTTCTTATCGAAGCACATGCTCTGACAATTCTCTCTCGTATATCATGCAAACAGTAAATTTTCGCGGAATACGGCGTATCCATCTAACGTGCCATTGACATGTAAACACCATTCGACGGTTTCGCAATACAACACTAATAGGAACGGTAAGACTAGTATCGTGAAATCTTTTGTTGGACACGTTAAAAGGGGGTTGAATTTTGCAAATTATGTCAGATACGTTGTACATAATAAGATTTCTTTCCTTAGGGAAAATCCGTATTTTCCCACTTGTTGCCATGCAACTCACTTCTGTCCCAGTTTTACAAACTTTAATAACTCTACCTGGCAGGGTTACGCCCTCATATTTGACAACCAAAAAATCGTTATAAATATTTTAGCACACGACCACTAACATTAAGGACGTAATCCACAGCAACGTGTTTCCGGAGTCCAGCTCCCCATCTGGCTGTCTAAGTTAATATTACATAAAATGCGCTTCAAAAGCACTCGAGGTCAAAATTCAAAAACAAAACAATTATTCGGGCATGAGGTGCTGGTCTTAATTTAAAAACAGCAGCATCAGATTCCCTGCTCCGCTTATCCAATTTACCGTACATCCCCCAAAGCTTTGCTACTGTAAGGCGCAAACGCCAGTCACATCAGCTGCCTCCCCGTGCTCCACCAGTTCGTAAACATATCTACGGCTGTGACAGATTGCACTGAGCCATCAGTCGTTCTATAACATTCCAGATATTTTACAAAGGGTGTGAAACTTTGTGCAAATATTTGTAAGGAAATGCGGAAGGTTTAAACCACCGAAAGAAACACATTTTAATTTCCAATTTAAGAGGGTACCATTTGTTAATGATGTATCGTGTTTACGTTCCAGGTTACAACATTGCTCAATTGACTACCGTCTGCATCCACTACAGCCTGGAACCGCATTAGAGAATGCTCTACTTCTGCCCGAAACAACGGCAGACCATGAAATGTCCAGCTGTCGTGACACAGCTCTTGCACAGCTCGAAGATCACCCATTGCGCCCAGTTTCTCAGCCACGGCAACATTAACTACTTCAACAATTTGTAGCACAATTGACCTTCGGGCTCTCCAAGTAGAAGTTCCCAAATCCCCAGTTAATTCGAACTTCTGAAGCGTCTTCTTCAACCCCAATACGGAAAGAGGCCCTTTCCCTGTTCATTTAATGCGTCGTTTTTTCGTAAGAGAGCAGCACTATTGAACTATTGATAAAACAGATTTACGGGCAGAGCCCTGGTCACATTGTCGAGAACTATCTTGACTGTCTGCAACTATAATGTACAGTGATGCTTGTTTCAACCCCACGTGGCCGTACCAGCACAGGTATCCAAAGGCGAATCACGACTTTAGCGCTCGTGACGATACAAATCCTATAGTACACAGGCTGAATATCATTCCTATAAAGTTGAGAACCATACAGTAAAGCCTGCGCCGGCTGGTGTGGCCGAGCGGTTCTAGGCGCTTCAGTCTGGAACCGCGCGACCGCTACGGTCGCAGATACGAATCCTACTTCAGGCATGGATATGTGTGATGTCCTTAGGTTAGTTAGGTTTAAGTAGTTCTAAGTTCTAGGGGACTGATGACCTCAGAAGTTAAGTCCCATAGTGCTCAGAGCCATTTGAACCAAGTAAAGTCTGCCCGACTAGCTGCTCGGTCTAACGTGCTGCTTCCCAAGCGGGAAGGCGTGCCGGCCCCGGCACGAATCCGCCCGATGGATTAGTGTCGAGATCCAGTGTGCCGGCCAATCTGTGGATGGTTTTTAAAGCGGTTTTCCATCTACCTCGATAAAAGCGGGCTGGTTCCCCTTATTCCGCCTCAGTTACACTGTGTCAGCGATTACTGTACCCACGTACGCGTACACCATAATTATTCTACCATGCAAACATTTGGAGTTACACTTGTCTGGTATGAGACGTTCCCGGGGGATGAGGGGGGGAGGGGGGGATGTTCACAGGGGGCCGAACTGCACAATAACCCTGGGTTCGGTGTGGGGCGGGGGCCGGGTGGGTGAACTGCTGCAGAGCTGTGACCCACTGAGGGCTACGGCGGGATGAAGCTTCTCCGTCGTTTCTAGGTCCCCGGTTTAATATATAGATACCATACTGTAAATAGCTCTCCTTTTATACTGGCTCAAGCAGCGGAAGTTTAAATAGAACCACCCTCTACTTCGCTGAACACATCTGTGAAGTGCTGGATTCACCCATACAGTCTTATTAACAAAAATGCATTATTTAGTAGCAAAACACCTCTACATGTACTCAGTACAATATAATCAAGATATGTAAGAGCTGAACGTTAATATTTTACCACGAATGCACCTCTCTCCTTGTTTCCATATATCATTAGAGCACCTGCTCACCTCCCATGCAAGCGGGCCCGGGTTCGATTCCCGGCCGGATCGGAGATTTCCTTCACTCGGAGACTGGATGTTGTGTTGTCCTCAACACCACTTCTTCCTCATCACCGGCACGCAAGTCTGCCAATGTGGCGTCGACTGCAAGGCGGCCGAACTTCCCCGGATGGGGACTCCCGGACGCTCATTTCCATTTTCCATTAGAGCTCCGACAACGCCACGTGTAGGACATTGCCGGTGGTGACGAATCGGAGTCAAGTTCAGAGCCTGATGCTTTCGAGAGGAGAAGGCTGTAGATAGAGTGTTATTACATCTTTTTTTTTGTTCTCTTATCAGGTAGTAAATGCAGAAATTAGATTAGGAAATGAGACACTTGAAGTAGTAAAGGAGTTTTGCTATTTGGGGAGCAAAATAACTGATGATGGTCGAAGTAGAGAAGATATAAAATGTATACTGGCAATGGCAAGGAAAGCGTTTCTGAAGAAGAGAAATTTGTTAATATCGAGCATAGATTTAAGTGTCAGGAAGTCGTTTCTGAAGTATTTGTGTGGAGTGTAGCCACGTATGGAAGTGAAACATGGACGACAAATAGTTTGGACAAGAAGAGAATAGAAGCTTTCGAAATGTGGTGCTACAGAATAATGCTGAAGATTAGATGGGTAGATCACATAACTTATGAGGAGGTATTGAATAGGATTGGGGAGAAGAGAAGTTTGTGGCACAACTTGACCAGAAGAAGGGATCGGTTGGTAAGACATGTTCTTAGGCATCAAGGGATCACAAATTTAGCATTGGAGGGCAGCGTGGAGGGTAAAAATCGTAGAGGGAGACCAAGAAATCAATACACTAAGCAGATTCAGGATGTAGGTTGCAGTAGGTACTGGGAGATGAAGAAACCTGCACAGGATAGGGTAGCATGGAGAGCTGCATCAAACCAGTCTCAGGACTGAAGACCACAACAGCAACAACAACATCTGTTAATACAACCTGGTATGGGTCTCAAACTGCCGAGAAAATCCCGTATTTTTTGCAACACGCCACGAAAGTCTTAAACATGTTCAGCGTATAATAAATAATTATAGATTCGATGGGTAATCGCAGGTATTTATTTGCAACACCATACTGAGATTAGCGCTACATGGTGGAAGCTTAAAACATCCTGGAAAGATACGTTTCTGCGAACCATAGATGTGAGGGCATAATAAAACTTCTTTCCCAATCTTTGTCCTATAGAAAGTAACGTGGCTGACCAATTGAGTTCTGTCATACCATTAGATCGTCTACAACAACTGTAAGTATCACTATTAGTGTAATCAATTTCAGCGTTAAATGATTAAAACCATAGATATGCGCTAGGTAGTTTTATTACTCATTATAGGTCCTGGCTGTAAGTAGAGTGTCGAGTCATGGAATTGCATCATGGCAGTAGCGAACAGTCCATTATATCTACAGACTTTTACACCATGTACACACCCAGCATAGCACATAACACGTATTCTTATTTTAGGAGTCATAACCAGAAACCACGAGGATAACAACATGTAAGCTACTATTGCATGCCAGCATACAAAACTGCAGAACGGTCTTAGGATCACATAAACAAACACTTTTATATCTACTGGTCCGAGTCTGCTTGACACACATTACCTCCTTAACGTGTCAAGAAGGTAGAATTTGTTCTAAATCGCTTCCAGAGAATCAACCAGACCCAGATGTTCGTTGCATTCTCAGATTTACTGTCACTAGGATTTTCCACATTCTTAACACTAGCGAAAAAAAAACTCTGGGTAGGCACTGTATCCCATTCTGAGTGACTTACGTAGCCCCCATTGGAACTGACAGCATTGCTGTTTGGTAGCTCATGAAATCGACTTCCATGTAAATTAGTTATAACTATAGACATTGCCCTATGCAACATGTGTTCACCCTACTCCCTGACCACTCATCTGTGTATTTGTCGAAAGCATTAAATTTCCCACAATTGAAACTGCCACAAACAAAAATGGATAAAAATTAGACAAACGGCGAGCAAAAGTTGTAAGAGCTAATTTAAGTAAAGCATATAAAAATGGATGCCACACATGTTGTTACAGTTATCGAATCATGTCACTTTACATTTCATCCAAATATTTTTACGATTTCACGTTTACTGGCACTAAAAAGTTGCAACACCAAAAAAAGAGAGAGTAATGAAATTTCGGGAATACGTTTGTCTAGGTAATATATTTGAGAGATTGACGTTACAAGATGACAGGTTAATGTAAGTGCGAATGTGAAATGCACGTACATTAATAACCAGCGTAACCGCCAGAATGTTGAATGAAAACGTGCGTGCACTTTGCCGCATGTCAGTTTGTGACATGGAGTTCCGTACCCGATGGACTTGGTCGGTCAATACAGAGACGGTCTGTAGATGACAATGGCGTTGTCGTGCGATAATGTTCCATATGTGTTCGAATAGAGTCTGATCTTCTGATCGAGCAAGCCAAGGCACAATGTCGACACTCTTTAGAGCATGTTGGGTCTCAACAGCGGTACGTCGGCGATGGTTATCCTAGTGAAAAACATGCTCTGGAAACTATGAACAGCCAGCCGGAGTGGCGGTGCGGTTCTTGGCGCTACAGTCTGGAACCGCGTGACCGCTACGGTCGCAGGTTCGAATCCTGCCTCGGGCATGGATGTGTGTGATGTCCTTAGGTTAGTTAGGTTTAAATAGTTCCAAGTTCTAGGGGACTGATGACCTCAGTAGTTAAGTCCCATAGAGCTCAGAGCCATTTGAACCAAACTATGAACAGCAGCACAACTGGTCGAATCACCAGACTGGCGCATAAATTTGCAAAGTTGCTAGCGCTGTCATACGAAATCGCACCCCAGACCATAACTCCAGGTGCAGGTACAGTGTGTCTAGAATTCAACTGTTTAGTTGCAGTCCCTTAACTTCCTTAATAGCACTGAAGTCACAAATGGCAGTGGTTTGGGTCAGTGGACGCTATAAGGTGTCTGGCTCGGAGCTGTTCTTGAAGTAAGTGATTTGTAACAGTTCGTTGTGTCACAGTGGTGTCAACTGCTGCTCATATTGCTGTTGCAGATGCGGTACGATGCGCCCGAGCCATACAACGAACACGATGGTATTCCATTTTTGGTAGCGCCACGTGGCTGTCCGGTGCCTCATCTTCTTGCAACCGTGCGTTCTCTTGACCACCGCTGCCAGCAATCATCTCAGTAGATACATTCCTTTCAAGTTATTCTGCATTATCGCAGAAGGAACAGCCAACTTCTCATAGCCCTATTACAGCACCTCATCTAATCACAGTGAGCCTGTGTTAATGGTGTCCTTGTCGTCTAATGGCATTCTTGACTAACATCATCAACTCACCATGGCCCGTCCTAAAGGTAATTAATGCTCACCATCGTTGCAGCTTGTATTTAAAGCAAAGCTGATTTGCGTCCTCATAGTGGTGCTACTCGCGCAAATTTTATTCAACTGGCAAGAAATCTGAATAGACATCATCTTTCGTTGTCCCATGCAACTTTTGTCCCACAAACTTTTCAGCTCCTATCATACTTTCGGAGTTATTCTTGGTGACAACAGTTAGTGGCTCACCCTGTATAAGCGCTAGTTTTGAAGGAAGGATTATAGTTGCCAGAGACAAAAGGGGGAGGGGCGGAGTGTTTGATGTCTAAACTGTTATCAACATTTATCTGTCAAGTCACTACAGGTTTCTTCTGGTGAACGTGTAGACGTCGTAGAGGTACGTTTGACTAGTCACTTCCGTGTTGTGCTGTCGAGACGAGCGCTGTGGTTTCTGGTTCTAATTTCCCACGCATTTGTTTCAGGTGAGTGTGATCCCCCCTTGACGTACTGACCCTACCGTCGCACATTTATGTTCCCGTGACAATTTGGTGGCACCTGAAGTTGAAGCTTTAAGCTTCGAAACGCGTCGTGGAATAAATTATGAAAATTACTGGCAACTAAAGCGGACTTATATTCCACAAATCGCGCAATTGGATAAACTTTTGGAAAATACGCAACATTGCCGAAAACATGAATAAATTATGGAAAATATCGAACAATACGTAAAATTGGGGGACGTGTGGAAAATTACGATAATTTTTTGTGAAACACGTAAAACTGTGGAAGAATGAGATTACTTACAAATCTTCCTTAGTGTGGTCTCTGCCAGTACCTCCAATGACGTAATAGTAAGCTTTCAGTAAGAAATAGAAATCTATTGACATGGCTTGATGTAAGTTGTTAACAAACAGGCTGATACTCTCAGTATGCTGCCCAGCCCCAGAGCGAATCCTACACACTCAAGTCGTCGTGTGGCAAGGGTCTCCCGTCGGGTAGACCAGTCCCCTGGTACAAGTCTTTTTAGCTGACGCCGCTTCGGCGTCTTGCGTGACGACGGAGATGAGATGATAATGAAGACGACACAGACACCGAGGCCCTGAGCGGAGAAAATCTCCCACCCAGCGGGGAATTGAACCAGGGCCTCTTGGCATGGCATTTTGCCTCGTGGACCACTCAGCTACCGAGGCGGACCACAGACTCAAGTGACGATGGGGAGACGGTGCTTTAGTCTCATTAGAGCAGCGTGGAGAGGACAGGTAGGGGCGAGGGGAAGAAGGGGAGGGGATTGGGGTATCAAGGAAGGCCTCTAGCAATTTCCAGTTGTTACCCAGGGGAGGGGAGTGGGGGGTGATCTCGATTTTAAATCTCGCAAACGCCCTTCTCAGTGAAACAGCTTCGATAACATTATTGTATATTCATTTAATATGTAAGTGTTCACTACTTTCATTCAGCTCTCTATTCCCCCGCTTTCCCCCCACCTACTCATCACTACTTAAATCTTAGACTCCAACACTACTGCTGCATTACACTGACACATCAAACGTACATACTCTTCATCTGAGCAGGCCTCGGACGGCCCAACGGTACCGACAGATCGCTGTGTCATCCTCAGTCGATAGGCTTCACTGGATGCAGGACCTAAGGACATGTGGTCAGCACAACGCTCTCCCGGCCGTTGTCAGTTTTTGTGACTAGAGCCGCTACATTTCCGTCAAGTATCTCCGAAATTGGTCTCACATAGGCTGGGTGCATCCTGCTTGCCATTAGCTCTCAGCAGAGCCCGACGGTGACCCATACAAGTGCTAGCCAAGCCCGACAGCACTTCGGTGATCTGATGGGCATTGATGTTACCACTGTGACAAGTCCATTGGCATAGAATGCACATGAACATAAATTTCCTTCTTACTTTGGCCATCGTCACTTATTTTGCTGTCCAGTTGTAAAATTCATCTACCAATTTTAGTGTATCAATTCCTGATTTCCTTGGTATCGCCTGATTTATTCAAATACATTCCATTGTGCTTGTTTAATGTTTGTTAGTGTTCATCTTAAAACGTTTCTTCAACTCACTATCCCTTCTGATGAACTGTTCTTCCACGTCCTTTGCCACCTCTCAAAAAACAATGTCATTGGAAAACTTCTTTTCCCGTGTCTTCTCCCTGAAACTTAATTTCCTTTCCACATATCTGCCTTCTTTCAGTTACTCCTTACTCAATGTAAAACGACTACATAATATCAGGGGTAGACTACAATTCCACCTGAAGTAGTACTTTCCTCGACTGCAGTATGATTTGTGCATAAATTGTAAATAACGTTTAGCAGTCAGTAGTCCATCTCTGTTACTTACGGAATTGGAAACTGTGTATTCCAGTCAGTAACGTAGAAACATTCTCCAAATCTGCAAATTTAGTGGAGCAATCGTAGCTTTCTTTAATAACCTATTTGTCTGTTTTCTACCCTTATTTTAAGAACGTTACAAGTGCAGCGGAAAACTATTTTCCAGCCAGGCTGAGCACGGCCCCTAAATGGCCGATAACAGAGTGATTAGCGAGATGCAAAGGCATCCGCTCCGCGCCTCTCGGGCCGGCCTGCCTGTGTGCCTCGCCAAACGGCGCTAACCTGCTTTTAGGCCGGAGCTGACCATGAATATGCATGCCGCCACCGCCACCGCTGCCGCCGCCGTCGCCGCATGCGTATGGATGAGGGCGGGCCGCCCAACCGCGCGGTTTTCAATAAGCGACGCTCGCTGCCAAACCGCCCCTGGCAGTCGGGCAACCCAACGGACCCCACTGAGCGGCGGGCTTGCCTCTCGCCGTTTGTAGGGGTGCTTGTTACGAGGAGCTTCAACCCGTAGGCTTATTCGGTACGAGGGTAGAGAGACAGAGGAGCGGTCTGCCGCTACCCGCTTACAAGAGCTTCAGTTCGTGTCGTCCGCTTATACGTGCTTAGTCACGTGACCTATTGTCATTCGTGATATAAGGACTTGTTTCTAAAGACTGGAACTCGATTGTCTCTACCGTGGTGGCCGTATTAGAAACGGTATTAGTTACGAAATGAATAACGTCGCTTTCAGTCACGAATGTTGTATCCAACATGCGTAATTCGTGTACTCGTATACAGATAAAATAGCCACAAGTCCGATGCAATTTGATTTTACAACCGGTTTTGCCTTTTTCACACAGGTATCATCACATAATACATCGACGAAAAAAATCACATCACCAAAAAATAATTAACGTAGAGTACTGAAATTTTGGAAATACATTTCTCGAGGTAACATATTTAAGTGATTAACATTGCAAGATCACAAGTTAATGTAAGCGCGAGATAAGCCATTATAAATGTGATATGCTGGCACGTTCAAAAACGGTGTAATCGGTAGAACGTTCAATGAAAACGTGTATGTATAGTGTTATATAGATGCCACATGTCAGTTTGTAAGTTGGAGTTCCTTGCCTATTGCACTCGCCTGGTCAATACAGAGACGCTTAGTGTTGCTCGTGGATGACGCTGAAGTTGCTGTCTAAAGATGCCCCATGTGTGCTCCATTGAAGACAGATCTGGTGATCAAACATGTCGACAACTCAGTAGAGCAGTTGGATTACTATTTGATACTGTTCATGGGTGGCAGCACAACAGGTCGAAGCATCAGACTGACGTACAAATTTTCAGTCAGGGTGCTGTCATATGAAATCACACCCCAGGTCATAGCTCCAGGCGTAGATCCAGAGCGTCTAGCATGCAAACAGGTTAGTTGCAGGCCTTCAACTGGTCTCCTCCTAACCAACATATGGGACTCACTGGTGCCGAGACAGAACCAACCTTTATCAGCAAACACAGAAGACCTCCGTGTTGCCATTCAAACAGCTCTCGCTTGATACCACTGAAGTCGCAGATGGCGGTGGTTTGGGGTCAGTAGAATGCATGCTACAGGGCGTTTGGCTCGGATTTGTCCTTGATGTAACAGTTTTGTAACAGTGCCTTTTGGTGTCAAATACTGCTCAACTTCTTGTTGTAGTTGCAGCAAAATGCTCCCGAGACATTCGCCGAACTTGATCGCCTTCCATCTCGGAAGTGCCAAGTGGATGTCAAGAGCTCGTTCTTCTTGCGACCGTAGATTCCGGTGGCCACCGCTACCAGGAATCACTCCTGTCAAGTATTTCTACAGAATCATCCTATTACGCTAGCCCATTCAAACTCAGTAAGGTGCTGTTATTTTTTGTTCTTTACAGACGAATGGAAAAACTGGTAGAAGCCGACCTCGGAGAAGATCAGTTTGGATTCCGTAGAAATGTTGGAACACGTGTGGTAATACTGACCCTACGACTTATCTTAGTAAATAGATTAAGGTTCAAATGGTTCAAACGGCTCTGAGCACTATGCGACTTAACTTCTGAGGTCATCAGTCGCCTAGAACTTAGAACTAATTAAACCTAACTAACCTAAGGACATCACACACATCCATGCCCCAGGCATGATTCGAACCTGCGACTGTAGTGGTCGCTCGGCTCCAGACTGTAGCGCCCAGAACCGCACGGCCACTCCAGCCGGCGATAGTTTAAGGAAAGGCAAACCTACGTTCCTAGTATTTATAGACTTAGAGAAAGCTTTTGAGAATGTTGACTGAAATACTCTCTTTCAAATTGGAAGGTGGCAGGGGTAAAATTCAGGGAGCGAAAGGTTATTTACAATTTGTACAGAAACCAGATGGCAGTTATAAAAATCGAGGGACATGAAAGGGAAGCAGTGTTTGGGAAGGGAGTGAGGCAGGGTTGTAGCCTCTCCCCGATGTTATTCAATTTGTATATTGAGCAAGCAGTAAAGGAAACAAAAGAAATGTTTGGGGTAGGCATCAAAATCCATGGAGAAGAAATACAAACTTTGAGGTTCGCCGATGACATTGTAGTTCTGTCAGAGACAGCTAAGTACTTGGAAGAGTAGCTGAACGGAATGGACAATGTCTTGAAAGGAGGGTATAAGATGAACATCAACAAAAGCAAAACGCGGATAATGGAATGTAGTCGAATTAAATCGGGTGATGCTGAGGGAATTAGATTAGGAAAAGAGACACTTAAAGTAGTAAAGGAGCTTTGCTATTTGGGGAGCAAAATAACTGATGATGGTCGAAGTAGAGAGGATATAAAATCTAGACTGAAAATGGCAAAGAAATTTGTTAACGTCGAGTATTGACTTAAGTGTCAGGAAGTCGTTTCTGAAAGTATTTTATCGAGTGTAGCCATGTATGGAAGTGAAACATGCACGATAAATAGTTTAGACAAGAAGAGAATAGAAGCTTTAGAAATGTGGTGCTACAGAACAATGCTGAAGATTAGATGGGTAGATCACATAACTAATGAGGAGGTATTGAATAGAATTGGGGAGAAGAGGAGTTTGTGGCACAACTAGACTAGAAGAAGGGATCGTTTGGTAGGACATGTTCTGGGGCATCAAGGGATCACCAATTTAGTACTGGGGGCAGCGTGGAGGATAAAAATCGTAGAGGGAGACCAAGAGATGAATTCACTAAGCAGATTCAGAAGTATGTAGCCGGCCGCGGTGGTCTAGCGGTTCTAGGCGCTCAGTCCGGAACCGCGCAGCTGCAACGGTCGCAGGTTCGAATCCTGCCTCGGACATGGATGTGTGTGATGTCCTTAGGTTAGTTAGGTTTAAGTAGTTCTAAGTACTAGGGGACTGATGACCACAGTGCTCAGAGCCATTTGAACCAACCAGAAGGATGTAGGCTGCAGTAGGTACTGGGAGTTGAAGAAGCTTGCACAGGATAGAGTAGCATTGAGAGCTGCATCAAACCAGTCTCAGGACTGAAGACACAACAACAACAACAACAAGGTGCTGGTAATGGCGTCTTTGCCATGTTAAAGGCATTCCTGGTTAACATCAACTCATCACGTCCAATCTCAAAGGTAACCAACGCTGACGACAATTAAGGCGTGAATTTAAAGTACATCTGATTTGCATCCTCATTCTTATGGGCTGCTGCGAAATTTGAATAGACACCATCTTCCAGATCTTCCAGATGTAGAAGCGCGCCTACAAGCTTTCGTTTATGTTGCTAACTCCTTGTTTTGTGTTGCGACTTATGTGCTGCCAGTGTAGCTGCCATGGTGGCGACACGCTACGGGATTAAAACTACCGTTCGGTATCACTGTCAATCACAAAGTCTTCGTTAAGTCTCAAGATTTTGTGTTTGTCTTTGCATTCCTCCTTCCATTATTCTGTATATTTTTATGTAGCGTAAATTAGCCGTGTCTCTATTCTGTGCGGTTACTATTCTCACAAATTTCGAAATAAATAATTTTTAATTGCAACTATGCCGTCTTGTAACAATTGTGTGTGCTGTCACTTATATATATTAAAAATTTTGTGTTTTAGTGTGGTACCGAAAGGTACTTTAACCCCATAGTGTGCCGCCAGTACGGCAACGATTATTTGATGAGAGGCGTGTAATGCCGCCTGAAACCGGGTATAAATTTAGACTGCGAGCGACGTGTAGCTTCTTTATCTCAATGTTATTCTCAACAGTCACTGTGTTTACTTTATCAGGCCTGGGTTCGCTACATGTTAATCACTTTTTCTCAGTGTTTCCATTTGTTTTGTTTAATGTGCTTCAAAGCATTCGGCTATGGGATGTTAATGTGCTTCTATAATTGAAATATTAATTTTTGGTAACTTTCATGGTTACCATTCAGAAATTTGCACGATAAGAACATCGTCTGAAGATAAAATACATTTATCATCTCCATGATCACTAAATAACCATGGTTTATAATTAACCTCAATGAAAGTAATCGCCACAGGTGTGGAAGAACTTACTATTGGACGGAGTGATCGCTATCTCACAGCGTCTTAATTATTCGGAATATCCATATATAAGGTAAGTATCTCAATGAAACCACAGATCAAATGTACAAGCGCACCATCTTTATCAGCTGAAATTCTCCAAGTCAGAATTTATACTTCAGTATCAAGTACATCCTTCTCTATCAAAATCAGCTAGCATAGCAATAGTTCGTATCGCCCCAGACTGTCCTTCAATCGTTTTCGAGCCAGTGCAGGCTCATCAGCAGATGGAGATGTTACAGGGACATTATCTGAACCACGTGTAGTTAGACGCTGTGGTCGCGATGATCGTCCTGCCTCATGGCATTCACAATTTAATTCCGAGAACGAACATCACATACACAAACACACACACATATACAGTATTTAGCTGAGCTTGGTTTCACTATGAAACTAGCATTGTCTGTGACAGACTACGATTCTGGAAGATTTGCACTGTTGTCACAGTGGAGGCGCAGGTACCAGATAAATGACGTTACATACTGCCTGGCTCCGCGACAGTCTTTCCAACAGGATAAGGGAGCAATTATATCACTTTCTCCCTGTTCTACGTACGAGCCGCAATTTTTGGGTAGCGGTCGTCAGCAAGTGATCATGACTGCAGGCTACTACTGTGAGACAGCTGTTCAATGTTTTGTTTTTCACTACGGTGGCTGAACGTTCCGATATCGCCGCTCTGTCTCAGACCAATTCGTCGAGAAACTTCACGAGATGACAACACTTTCTGCCGCAAAGTGACAGTGTGCACAGTCTGAGCTTCAGACGATCCTTCGAAGCACGTTGACAGACTGAACACTTGACATAAGCCGCGTTGTCCCGTTGGAAACAAAAGGCGCTCTTCCGAAATGCACTGAGAATTCGGGTTCACCGTTCATCTCCATTGCTTTGGACTGGAACGATTCCCCGTTGTCGAAAAACATTGGATAAATAGATTTTCGATAGTTAAAAAGCGTATACTATGCAAATAATGAGGGTAGTGCAAGGTTTTCTCAGCAGTCATCTTTATGGCTTTGACCTTGTTATTATCGTTCTGGTTGATTATCAAGTTCTTCTGAATGCGTCGTTTGACTTCCTCAGTCAGTTCCCTTTTCACCTGGCTGTGAGATCAATGTTTTTCCATTTCCTTTTCTTAACTGGAACCGTTTTCCAATTTCATTTCGTTCTTTCTTTGTTATTTTTGGTCTTCCAATATTCTCACGCATTCGCTATATACTGTCGTTTTCTTTCAAACGTCCATACTGTTTTCTGGATTTACCAGTCTTCTAATAGTTCTGTCTTTTTCTCTAAAGAAAATATTCCTGTATTCCATTTTATTCCTGAGTCCTTCTTCTCTACAGATATCTCTTAAACAAGCATTCGTTTTTATTTGAATATTTGTTTGGATCTGCCCTATCCCTCCTTCCCCTGCTTCTCATAAGATCCACCCCTGCTAGCGTAAAATATTATTATTTTCATATATAGTTAACGCGAGGACCGCCAGCTATAACTTCAGTGCGAATGCACACCATGCTCGAACCATTACGGGAATCAGCAAAATGATGCGAGTAATGAAGTTAATGGGTAAAAGGTATTACATTAGCAGAGTGAGGATAAGTTGAAAATTTGGGTCCGACGGATGGTGTGCCAGCATCGTCTGTGCAGTTGAAATGATCACTGTGTGCAATTGGCGCAGTGGTAAGCGCATCTTCCTATTAAGCAGATCCGTGTTCAAATCCTCGTTCGTCACAAACTTACAACTCTCTCCATTTATTTAAGTCAGTGCCCACAGGTAGCCAGTATCATTAATTCCTCTGTATCTTGGTAATTACGAGGGCTGTTCAATAAAGAATGATCATAAATTTTTATGGTCATAATTTCTCGCGCTAAAATTTAATCTTATGGTACCCCGTTAGTTTAATGTGCAACAAACACGCCATAGTAGTTTCATTGTTGGGACTCCTGCTTTCCACCTGTGGGAGGCAGGCAAGGCCAGATATGGTCAGTATCGCCTACCGCTGCAATGGAAGTAAAACGCGAGGAACAACATGCGGCTTTGAAATTCTGCTTTCGTCTCAACAAATCTGCAGTTGAGGCCTATACAATGTTACAGGAGACCTATGGAGAGTCTGTTCTTCCTTACAGCACAGCTCGAAGGTGGTATAAAATGTTTAAAGAAGGGAGACAATTAATTTTAAAGGAAGGTGGACCCGGTGCTCCAGTTACTGTTCTTACGAAAGGAAGCATCAACACTGCTCCTGTCATTGTGGAAAGGATCGACAAATAACCTTAAGATCACTTTCTGAAACACTGAATATTTCGTTGAGTGCCACCCACACTTTTGCGACAGAAAAATTGCACATGACACGTGCTTGTGCGCGATGGGTTCCAAGACTGTTTATTCCCGAACAAAAGGACATTCTCGTGCAGGTCTGCATGAAGTTAAAGTTGATGTTGGAGGAAGATCCGGAGTTAGTTTCAAATGTAATCACTGCTGGTGAAACTTGGCTACACCATTTTGACACTGAGAGCAAATAGCGAAGCTCAGTGTGGAACTCTCCTTCATCACCAACCCCCAAAAAAGAAAAAGTGGTTGCTTCCGCTGGAAAAGTTATCCTCATCTCATTCTTTGATATTCATGGAATGATTTATCAGCATGTTGTATCTGCACACACATCAGTAACTGGACAATACTACAGGGATGCCCTGAAAACGTAGCAAGTCCATATCAGGCGCAAAAGACCACATTTCCGTGAAGCAGGATGGATGCTGCACCACGATAATGCGCGGCCGCATATTGCCGATGTTGTTGCTGAATATCTTGCAAAACTCAACGTGAAGTTCATCCCTCACTCTCCTTATAGTTCGGATTTAGCCCCATGTGACGTTTTTCTATTCCTCAAGATGAAGAAACGCCTTCATTGGAGGCATTATCAATCATCAGAAGCGGTGGTGAAGGCTGCGGAGTCTATTTTTAAGGATCTCTCAAAAAATGGTTTCCAGCGTGTATTTGAAGACTGGCAGAAACGCCGGGACAAGTGCATCCCATTCATGGGAGACTACTTTGAAAAGAACCATCAAAATTATGAGGATGATTAAAGGTATGTGGTCAAAAAAAATTATCATCATTCTTTATTGAACAGCCCTCGTACTTACGATCCGTGCGCCCCTGGAAAAGCCTATTAAATATGGGGCAAATCTTATAAAAATAATTTGGTCTACAGAGCTGAGGCAGGATCTGTGAACACTACTTTAAATGGGATTAGTATCATATATATAATAATATCAATGGTTTACATACCATTTCCTATTCCTAGTTCTCCAAGACTCAAACAGCAACATTTGAGTATGCGATGTGTAATCTTTTATAAATCCAGAACGTCTCATATTATCTTTAATCAATTTCAGTTAATTCCAGTTAGAACAGTTTAATTACGTAGTTCGGTACAGTGACGACTATAGACCATCTTAGAGCTCTTTTTTCTAATGGCAGAATCGACCTCCATTTGAAACAAATTGGTACAGAACGTCTTCATCTACGGAAGGAAAAAATAATAAGATATGCGAGATGTGCATTTCATCCTTATGTCTGGCTTTAACATAATCTCAGATCTAAGTAACTCACTGAATTACTACTTAATATTTTGCTATTAAAACTGTGGTATCTGTAATATGTATGTCCAGGAAATAACAGCGGATAACCAGGTCCTGACAGTGCGAGACGAAAGCGACTCCAGTTGCATTCAGGAAACTGCATGAGGAATTCTCGAAATGGTGCCTGAAAATAACACAAAAGACGGAATGCATGGCTGTGGATGAAGATGAACGACAAGACTTGGAGTAGGATTCTGCAGAATTAAAAATATCTGTACATTTAAATACCTAGGAGTCACTTTCACAATAACTGGAAGAAGCACACAAGACACCACAAAGAATTGGGCAAGGAAAAAGAGTATTTGGCCAACTTAATTCATTGCTGTGAAGTGGCAAAAGTACAAGTCAGTCGTAGATAGGATCACAACATATGGGCCGGCCGGTGTGGCCGAGCAGTTCTAGGCACTTCAGTTTGGAACCGCGCGACCGCTACGGTCGCAGGTTCGAATCCTGCCTCGGGCATGGCTGTGTGTGATGTCCTTAGGTTAGTTAGGTTTAAATAGTTCCAAGTTCTAGAGGACTGATGACTTCGGACGTTAGGTCCCATAGTGCTCAGAGCCATTTTTTGAACAACATATGGCGCTGAAGTATGAGGGGCTAACCAAAAAGGACAGAAATAAATCGATGTCCCTTGAGATGGATATTTTAGCGAAGTAGTTGTTGCATCTCCAGACTGGAACAAGCCAGAAATGAAATAAATACGGGGAATTAAATGAGAAAAGACACTATTCTCGATTCCATAATAGCAAAATTACGCAGAGCCAGTGAACGAGTTTCTCGAAAACGGTGAAGCCGGTCGAATGTTCACGTGCTAATGTCGTCGTCATCTACGGGAAGACCTAGAAGGACAGTGAAACTACCACTAGACGCTAAATGGTTGTACGTCTACGACTCTTCATACAACATGGAGGATCTGAATCAGAGACTCGGACACTTCTGCGACCGTATAGGTTGCAGATTCCTCGATTTGCACCATAAGGTGGTGAGGTTTCGGGTTCCGCTGAATAAGTCAGGTGTCTACTAGGGGCGGGAGATGACTACACGGGTAGCAGGGCTATGTGGCATGAAGTGGGCAGTTTTTTACGTTAGAAGGTCTCGGGAAAATATAAAAATGGCTTCAGTCTCAAAGGTTGAGTGTCGAATATAGGAAGAACTTAGATACAGGAACCACTGTCATGTTGTTGTTGTTGAGGTCTTCAGTCCTGAGACTGGTTTGATGCAGCTCTCCATGCTGCTCTATTCTGTGAAAGCTTCTTCATCTCCCAGTACCCACTGCAACCTACATCCTTCTGAATCTGCGTAGTGTAGTCATCTCTTGGTCTCCCTCTACGATTTTTACCCTCCACGCTGCCCTCAAATACTAAATTGGTGATACCTTGATGCCTCAGAACATGTCCTACCAACCGATCCCTTCTTCTGGTCAAGTTGTGGAACAAACTTCTCTTCTCCCCAATCCTATTCAATACTTCCTCATTAGTTATGTGATCTACCCATCTAATCTTCAGCATTCTTCTGTAGCACCACATTTCGAAAGCTACTATTCTCTTCTTGTCCAAACTATTTATCGTCCATGTTTCACTTCCATACATGGCTACACTCCATACATATACACTCCTGGAAATGGAAAAAAGAACACATTGACACCGGTGTGTCAGACCCACCATACTTGCTCCGGACACTGCGAGAGGGCTGTACAAGCAATGATCACACGCACGGCACAGCGGACACACCAGGAACCGCGGTGTTGGCGGTCGAATGGCGCTAGCTGCGGAGCATTTGTGCACCGCCGCCGTCAGTATCAGCCAGTTTGCCGTGGCATACGGAGCTCCATCGCAGTCTTTAACACTGGTAGCATGCCGCGACAGCGTGGACGTGAACCGTATGTGCAGTTGACGGACTTTGAGCGAGGGCGTATAGTGGGCATGCGGGAGGCCGGGTGGACGTACCGCCGAATTGCTCAACACGTGGGGCGTGAGGTCTCCACAGTACATCGATGTTGTCGCCAGTGGTCGGCGGAAGGTGCACGTGCCCGTCGACCTGGGACCGGACCGCAGCGACGCACGGATGCACGCCAAGACCATAGGATCCTACGCAGTGCCGTGGGGGACCGCACCGCCACTTCCCAGCAAATTAGGGACACTGTTGCTCCTGGGGTATCGGCGAGGACTATTCGCAACCGTCTCCATGAAGCTGGGCTACGGTCCCGCACACCGTTAGGCCGTCTTCCGCTCACGCCCCAACATCGTGCAGCCCACCGCCAGTGGTGTCGCGACAGGCGTGAATGGAGGGACGAATGGAGACGTGTCGTCTTCAGCGATGAGAGTCGCTTCTGCCTTGGTGCCAATAATGGTCGTATGCGTGTTTGGCGCCGTGCAGGTGAGCGCATCAATCAGGACTGCATACGACCGAGGCACACAGGGCCAACACCCGGTATCATGGTGTGGGGAGCGATCTCCTACACTGGCCGTACACCTCTGGTGATCGTCTAGGGGACACTGAATAGTGCACGGTACATCCAAACCGTCATCAAACCCATCGTTCTACCATTCCTAGACCGGCAAGGGAACTTACTGTTCCAACAGGACAATGCACGTCCGCATGAATCCCGATCCACCCAACGTACTCTAGAAGGTGTAAGTCAACTACCCTGGCCAGCAAGATCTCCGGATCTGTCCCCCATTGAGCATGTTTGGGACTGGATGAAGCGTCGTCTCACGCGGTCTGCACGTCCAGCACGAACGCTGGTCCAACTGAGGCACCAGGTGGAAATGGAATGGCAAGCCGTTCCACAGGACTACATCCAGCATCTCTACGATCGTCTCCATGGGAAAATAGCAGCTTGCATTGCTGCGAAAGGTGGATATACACTGTACTAGTGCCGACATTGTGCATGCTCTGTTGCCTGTGTCTATGTGCCTGTGGTTCTGTCAGTGTGATCATGTGATGTATCTCACCACAGGAATGTGTCAATAAAGTTTCCCCTTCCTGGGACAATGAATTCACGGTGTTCTTATTTCAATTTCCAGGAGTGTACTTCCTGATACATAAATCTATATTCGATGTTAACAAATTTCTTTTCTTCAGAAACGCTTTCCTTGCCATTTCCAGTCTACATTTTATATCCTCTCTACTTCGACCATCATCAGTTATTTTGCTCCCCAAATAGCAAAACTCCTTTACTACTTTAAGTGTCTCATTTCCTAATCTAATTCCCTCAGCATCACCCGACTTAATTCGACTACATTCCATTATCCTCGTTTTGCTTTTGTTGATGTTCATTTTATATCCTCCTTTCAAGACACTATCCATTCCGTTCAACTGCTCTTCCAAGTCCTTTGCTGTCTCTGACTGAATTACAATGTCATCGGCGAACCTCAAAGTTTTTATTTCTTCTCCATGGATTTTAATACCTACTCCGAACTTTTCTTTTGTTTCCTTCAGTGCTTGCTCAATATACAGATTGAATAACATCGGGCAGAGGCTACAACCGTGTCTCACTCCCTTCCCAACCACTGCTTCCCTTTCATGCCCCTCGACTCTAGTAACTGTCATCTGGTTTCTGTACAAATTGTAAATAGCCTTTCGCTCCCTGTATTTTACCCCTGCCACCTTCAGAATTTGAAAGAGAGTATTCCAGTCAACATTATCATAGGCTTTCTCTAAGTCTACAAATGCTAGAAACGTAGGTTTGCCTTTTCTTAATCTTTCTTCTAAGATACGTCGTAGGGTCAGTATTGCCTCACGTGTTCCAACATTTCTACGGAATCCAAACTGATCTTCCCCGAGGTCGGATTCTACTAGTTTTTCCATTCGTCTGTAAAGAATTCGCGTTAGTATTTTGCAGCTGTGACTTATTAAACTGACAGTTCGGTAATTTTGACATCTGTCAACACCTTCTTTCTTTTGGACTGGAATTATTATATTCTTCATGAAGTCTGAAGGTATTTCGCCTGTTTCATACACCTTGCTCACCAGATGGTAGAGTTTTGTCAGGACTGGCTCTCCCAAGGCCGTCAGTAGTTCTAATGGAATGTTGTCTACTCCGGGGGCCTTGTTTCGACTCAGGTCTTTCAGTGCTCTGTCAAACTCTTCACGCAGTATCGTATCTCCCATTTCATCTTCATGTACATCGTCTTCCATTTCCATAATATTGTCCTCAAGTACACCGCCCTTGTATAGACCCTCTTTATACTCCTTCCACCTTTCTGCTTTCCTTTCCTAGCTTAGAACTGGGTTTCCATCTGAGCTCTTGATGTTCGTACAAGTGGTTCTCTTATCTCCAAAGGTCTCTTTAATTTTCCTGTAGGCAGTATCTATCTTCCCCTAGTGACATAACCCTCTACATCGTTACATTTGTCCTCTAGCCATCCCTGCTTAGCCATTTTGCACTTCCTGTCGATGTCATTTTTGAGACGTTTGTATTCCTTTTTGCCTGCTTCATTTACTGCATTTTTATATTTTCTCCTTTCATCAATTAAATTCAATATTTCTTCTGTTACCCAAGGATTTCTACTAGCCCTCGTCTTTTTACCTACTTGATCCTCTGCTGCCTTCACTACTTCATCCCTCAAAGCTACCCACTCTTCTTCTACTGTATTTCTTTCCGCAATTCCTGTCAATTGCTCCCTTATGCTCTCCCTGAAACTCTGTACAACCTCTGGTTCTTTCAGTTTATCCAGGTCCCATCTCCTTAAATTTCCACCTTTTTGCAGTTTCTTCAGTTTTAATCTACAAGTCATAACCAATAGAGTGTGGTTAGAGTCCACATCTGCCCCTGGAAATGTCTTACAATTTAAAACCTGGTTCCTAAATCTCTGTCTTACCATTATATAATCTATCTGAAACCTGTCAGTATCCCCAGGCTTCTTCCATGTATACAGCCTTCTATTATGACTCTTGAACCAAGTGTTACCTATGATTAAGTTGTGCTCTGTGCAAAATTCTACCAGGCAGCTTCCTCTTTCATTTCTTTGCCCCAGTCCATATTCACCTACTACGTTTCCTTCCCTCCCTTTTCCTACTACCGAATTCCAGTCACCCATGATTATTAAATTTTCATCTCCCTTTACTATCCGAATAATTTCTTTTATTTTATCATACATTTCCTCAATTTCTTCGTCATCTGCAGAGCTAGTTGGCATATAAACTTGTACTACTGTAGTAGGTGTGGGCTTCGTATCTATCTTGGCCACAATAATGCGTTCACTGTGCTGTTTGTAGTAGCTTACTCGCATTCCTATTTTCCTATTCATTATTAAACCTACTCCTGCATTACCCATATTTGATTTTGTGTTTATAACCCTGTAGTCACCTGACCAAAAGTCTTGTTCCTCCTGCCACCGAACTTCACTAATTCCCACTATATCAAACTTTAACGTATACATTTCCCTTTTTAAATTTTCTAACCTACCTGCCCGATTAAGGGATCAGACATTCCACGCTCCGATCCGTAGAATGCCAGTTTTCTTTCTCCTGATAACGACATCCTCTTGAGTAGTCCCCGCCCGGAGATCCGAATGGGGGACTATTTTACCTCCGGAATATTTTACCCAAGAGGACGCCATCATCATTTAATCATACAGTAAAGCTGCATGCCCTCGGGAAAAATTACGGCCGTAGTTTCCCCTTGCTTTCAGCCGTTCGCAGTACCAGCACAGCAAGGCCGATTTGGTTATTGTTACAAGGCCAGATCAGCCAATCATCCAGACTGTTGCCCCTGCAACTACTGAAAAGGCTGCTGCCCCTCTTCAGGAACCACACGTTTGTCTGGCCTCTCAACAGATACGCCTCCATTGTGGTTGCACCTACGGTACGGCTATCTGTATCGCTGAGGCACGCAAGCCTCCCCACCAACGGCAAGGTCCATGGTTCATGGGGGGGGGGGGGGGGGGGGGGGGGGGAGGGGGACCATTGTCATAACAGTTCAAAATTTTCGCAGCTGCGTTGGGAAAGTATCAGAGCTCCAAGGGCTAATATAAAGAACTGAAGGTCAAATCGTTATAAGCACTGAAAGCTGGCTAAAGCGGGGAATAAGTTCATCCGAACTTTTTGCGAAGTACCTAACGGTGTTCCGAAGGGATAGGCTAAACATCGTTGGCGGTGGCGTGTTTGTTGCCTTTAGAAGTAGTTTATCTTGTAGCAAAACTGAAGCAGATAGCTCCTGTAGGTGAGTATTGGCAGAGGTGATTCTTGGCAACTGGAATAAAATAACAATAGAAACCTTTTACCGACATCCCAACTCAAAGGACACAATTTCTGAAAGGTTCAAAGACAACTTGAGTTTTCTTTCAAACATGTACCCGACTCACGCAATAATAGTTGGTGGTGACGTTAGTTTACCCTCAATACGTTGGCGAAAATACATGTCTAGTTCCGGAGGTACGCATAAAACAGCCTCAGAAATTGTGCTAAACACATTCTCTGAAAATTATTTCGAGCAGTTAGTTCATAAGCCCATGCGAGTAATAAACGGTTGTGAAAACACACTTGACCGCTTAGCAACAAATAAACCTGAGCTAATAACGAGCATCGAAACGGATAGAGGGATTCGTGAAGGTAGGGTTGTCGTAGCGATACTGAATACTGCAACCCCCAAGTCCTCCAAAAATAAACGAAAAATATACATATTCAAAGAAGCAGATAAAAATTCACTTGACGATTTCCTGAGAGACAATCACAACTCCATGCAAATTAACAATGTAAGTATAGACCAGATGTGGCTTAAATTCAAAGAAATAGTAACGACAGCAACTGAGAGATTTATACCCAATAAATTAACAAAAGACCGAGATGATCCCCCTTGGTTCACAAAACGAGTAAGAACATTTTTACAGAAACAGCGAAAAAAGCATGCCAAATTTAAACGAACACAGAATCTCCTAACTGGCTATCTTTCACGGAAGCTCGATATTTTGGGTGGAAATCAATGCGAGATGCTTTAATAGTATCCACAACGAAACTTTGCCTCGAAATATGGTAGAAAATGCAAAGAGATTCTGGTAGTATGTAAAGTATGCTAGCGGCAAAACACAGTCAATGCCTTCTCTGCGTGATAGCAATGGAAATACACTGAAGAGCCAAAGAAACTGATACACCTGCCTAATATCATGTAGGGCCCCCGCAAACACGCTGAAGTGCAGCAACACAACGTGATATGGACTCGACTAATATCTGAAATAGTGTTGGGGGAAATTGACACCATGAATCCTGCAGGGCTGGCCGCAAATCCGTAAGAGTACGAGGGGGTGGTAATCTCTTCTGTACAGCACGTTGAAAGGCATCCCAGATATGCTCAGCCATGTTCATGTCTGTCGAGTCTGGTGGCCAGTGAAAGAGTTTAAACACAGAAGAGTGTTCCTGGAGCCACTATATAGCAATTCTGTACATGTAGGGTATCGCATTGTCCTGCTGGAATTGCCCAAGTCCTTCGGAATGCACAATGGACATGAATGGACGTAGGTGATCTGAAAGGATGCTTATTTACGTGTCACCTGTCAGAGTCGTATTCAGACGTATCAGGGTTCCCATATCACTACAACTGCAAACGCCCCACACCATTACAGAGCCTCCACCATCTTGAACAGTCTCCTGCTGACATGCAGGGTCCATGGATTCATAATGTTGTCTCCATACCCGTACACATCCATCCGCTCGATACAATTTGAAACGAGACTCGTCCGACCAGGCAAGATGTTTCCATCCGCTCGATACAATTTGAAACGAGACTCGTCCGACCAGGCAACATGTTTCCAGTCATCAATAGTCCTATGTCAGTGTTTCTGGGCCCAGGAAAGGCGTAAGCTTCGTGTCGTGATGTCATCAAGGGTACACGAGTGGCCCGTCGGCTGCGAAAGCCCATATCGATGACGTTTTGTTGAATGCGTTACATGTTGACACTTGTTGATGGCCCAGCATTAAAATCTGCAGCAGTTCGGGGAAGGTTGCATGCAGCCTCGTTGTAGGAGGATTTTTTTCCGAGCGCAGTGATGTCGGAGATCTGATGTTTTGCCGGATTCCTGATATTCACGATACACTTGCGAAATGGTCGTGCGGGAAAATCCCCACTTCATCGCAACCTGGGAGATGCTGTGTCCCATCGTTCGTGCGCCGACTATAACACCACGTTCAAACTTACTTAAATCTTGATAACCTGTCATTGTAGTAGCAGCAATCGATCTAGCAACTGCGTTGTTCACTTGGCTGATATAGGCGTTGCCGACCGCAGCACCACATTCTGTATGTTTACATATATCTGTATTTGATTGCGCACGCCTGTACCAGTTTCTTTGACGCTTCAGTATATAATACGTGTGAAAGCGACATTGACACGTTTTCACGACTAATCTACTGAAACGTTTCAATGAAACTTGGTGCTGGAAGTAACTTGAATCCTGAGGGACGACACAGGTTACTTTAGAAAGTAAAAAATCAAAAGTGGACACACAAAAGTGTGAAGTATGTAATGGAACACTTTTTTTACAGAAGTGAAGATAAACCATGATTGAATATTATTAAATTTGCTGCATAGGATACGGCTACTTCAATAGAACGATCCATAGATACGCACACCTCCCCACAGCACTCCGATGCACCGCTTGGGGCAGTAACGCTGTATGCGCGCCACGTCGTCGTATGTTGGGGTAGTTGGTGAGATCTGGAGGGGGTGGGGGGGGGGGGGGGAGGCGCCTATCCACCGTGATACGCTTACCTTAACAGGCAGACATGTGAGAGCAGCTGATCTTACTGCACTTACAATAGCTTACTTGCATTGTATACTCTTTGTGGGACATTCACAACTGTTGCTAAAGTTTTTCGCGATGAACAGATCCGCTCCAGTTGTACTTGACAAATCCGTTATTTAGATAAAATCATACACACGACCCAGGTTTCAGGATATAAATCTCATCTTCAGGCACTACAAAAAGTCAATGGAAACTAAGAGGGGAGAACTAACATTAAAAGGGCCCTTTCAAATGTGAACATCAAGTTACACATTTATTACGTACGAGAAACTATTACCAGTCATGTAAAATATCCAGTAAATTTATCAAGTAGCATGCGAGATCCCATGCAGGTATGGCATGGGAAGGTTCTCTGAATCAACCAGTATCAGTCAGGGTAAACAGAACCTAACCGAAAAAACATGGATGTAACGGCAAGTAAATACACACTAATGTAACCTATAAACCATGTGCGAACGACTAGGAATGTGCTTTGGGTTTAATAAATCAAAATGAAGGCATAAAATTTTTGTACTCTCAACATTGCAGCCCAGTCAGCAATCGTGATAATCTAATGTCTAAGAAACTATCAGCCTCGATTGCCGTAATTAAACCAACCTTTACCTAGGTTTCAGCCCAAATAATTGGGCCTTCCTCAGAAGATATACCTGTATCTATAATTTGTCTAAGAGGGCATGGTCTAGAAATAAAACTAAAACAGCCTGTGACTACGCCTATTCAGGCTGTTTTCGGTTTATTTCTAGACCATGCCCTCTTAGACAAATTATAGATTCAGGTATATCTTCTGAAGAAGGATCAATTATTTGGGCTGAAACCTAGATAAAGGTTGGTTTCGTTACCGCAATCGAGGCTGATAGTTTCTTATATAGAAGGCATAAAAGCTGTAGAATGCTAATTTAAGGACCTCTAAAGTAGCTTTCCATATGAGCGTCCAGCCTACTGCATATTGTGGAGGGCTGTTGACCGGTCTGGACAACAGACTGTAAGACTCCTGTGTACACATACAGGGTGAAAAGTATTTAAACCGACAAACTCTGGGAGGCTGTAGGGGACATCAAAACAAATATTTTTCCCTAATGTCATGTTTTCCTATGAGGAGTATTTAAACCGGTAGAGGAATATTTCTCTGGTGGCAAATTAATTAAACCAACGAACACTTTTCCATTTTTTATGACCAAGAGGCAACGCATTAACACAACCCAATTTGAATTACAGTAGATTTTCAAAAATGTCTCAATTGACATATAAACAAAGTTTACACCGCCGGATCATGTTCTGTCTGACACCGGCAAAAACCCCAGGAGTATCCTGAATTGTTCCTGCTGCTGCTACTATCCGGGCAACCAGATCCCCTTCTGATGCAACAGGAGTTGCGTAAACAAGGTTTCGCATCTCCCCCCCCCCCCCCCACACAGAAAAGTCCAGAGGGGACATATCTCGGGATCGAGCAGGTCATGGTACAGGTCCACCTCTGCCAATCCACGTTTTTTGGAACCGTCGGTCCGAGAATCGACGCACACGACGACTGAAATGTGCCGGCGCCCCGTCATGTTGGAACCTCATGCGTTGACTTGTAGGGAATGGGACGTCTTTCTGGTAATGCTCTGGCGAGAAAATTGTAATAGTGCCTGGCATTTAATGGCCTAGGTAGCAGATACGACCCAATTAAACAGTTCCCAACAACACCGACTCACACATTAAAAGAAGAACCGCACTTGTTGTTGATCAATCCGCTGTGCGGCTCGTCCGTTGTGGTGCGCTACGTACTACGCACCAACCGCATCAGTGTACTCACTCCAGGTGTATCGCACCATTAGGAAACAGAGACAATGCACTATTACACTGGTGGACAGCAGTTGCCTACAACTGAAGATCGTAATACGCCCTCTAACAACTAAAGATCGTAATACGACCTCTAACAACTGAAGAGCGTAATACAGCCTCCACCGGTTTAAATAATTCTCATAGGACAAATTACATTAGGGAAAAATATTTGTTTTGATGTCCCCTACTACCTCCCAGAGTTTGTCGGTTTAAATACTTTTCAACCCGTACACTGTACGTCAGGAATTGGCCGCCACCGGAACTAATTCCGAGGACAGGAGAGACCACCGAAGAAATCATAGCTAACAACACGACTACACCTCGCCATTATTAGAGGGTGGCGTTTGTAAGGAAACTTGGGGGTGCGAGCACGTTGTTAGCTATGATTTCTTCGATAGTTCCTCCCGCCCTCCGACAACTTCTGAGATAAGAAGTCGCACACGTCCTACCAACGGCCTTGTCAAAGACGGCAGATGAGCGAACTGAGATTCACGACAGTCTCTTCCCATTAGGGTGGTAACTACGCCTAAAAGGCAGAAGAATCAGCAATGATAAACTGCATGCGAATGCAGACAGCAGTGGAACCCACTGTGTTAAAGATACACTATGTGCGTCCACTGGATATGTTGCCTGTAATTGCCTTGATGATCTCTCCCCGTTGACAAAAGATTCCTGGTTCGTCTCGGATTCTCATCTCCGGGAGAGGACTGCCAAGGGGGAGGTGGCCATCAGAAAAAGATGGCATACCCAACGAAAGGATAACGTTCTACAAGTCAGGGCGTGGAATGTCGGAAGTTTGGGCGAGGCAGGGAAGCTAAAACATCTGAAAGGAGAAAATGCAAACGCTCAGTCTCGATCTAATGGGGTCAGTGAAATGAAATAGAAAGAATGTAACCATTTTTGGTTCAGATAAATGTAGGGTAACGTCAACAGCAGCAGAAAATGGTATAACAGGAGTAGGATTCGTTAGCGCAGTGAGTGACTTACAGTGAACAGCTCAGCGATACGATTTTCTTATCAGATTCGACAACAAACCAACACTGACTACAATATTTCAGATTTAATTTGCTATTAGAAGATAAAGAGAGAGAGAAAGTGTCTGAGGATATTGAACAGGTAATTCAGTATTTAAAGGGAGATGAAAATCTATAAGCCATGAGGGCTTGGAACGCGTTTGTAAGGGAAAGAGTAGAAGAAATAGTTACGCGAAAATAGAAGCTTGGTAGCGGGAATGAGAGAGGAGAAAGAGGAAGTTCTGCAATAAATTTCAGCTGGTAGTGGAAAATAAACTTTTCGTAATTCACAAGATAAGACGATTTAGTTGGAAAATTTTCTTCATGTTGAGAACCACAGTCCTGTTGACAAGTATTCAATTTTTTATATTTTGCACGACTGGCCGTTTTTAAGCGCAGTAATGTTGATGTGATGTACAATTATCCTGCTGTTAAATGGGGGTACAGCCAACCAAAAGGCGAGCACATAATGTGCAAGAGTCAGAATTAATACCAGAAAGCTTACTGCATGGAGTAATAGTCATATTCACAATTAACGGCACATTATAACACTATGTGTCCTCGCTTTCCCTATTGAACACGAACTGTCATTTTGGAAAAGACCCAGAGACACGGGAAGATTCCAGCAGGATTACATCGTGCTCAGACAGAGATTCCGAAATCAGACATTGGATTGCAACGCGTACCCAGATGCAGATATAGAGTCAGATCGCAATTTAATAATGATGAATTGTAAGTTAGAATTGAAGAGAATCGTACGGAAAAATCTCTGTCGAAGAAAGTGGAATACTAAAACAAGGGAAAATAATGATACGGACTTGGATTTTGCTAAAGATGTAGCTACTGTGACAAACAGTACCGCAGTAGGCAGTTACATTGCAGAGGTGTGCACATCTCTAAAAACAGGAATCACATATGTTAGAAAAACTTGAAATCAAGTAAGGCGGAAGGCTAGATAACATTCCATCGGAATTTCTAAAATCATTGGACGAAGTGGCCACCAAACAACTTTTCAATTTAGACTGAGATCAAATGAAAGAAAGAGGAAAGTAATCGAGAATTGCAGTAATGAGGTTAGCGATAAACTTAACATCGGAATTGGGGACGTCGAAGTACACGAACTTATGAAATTCTGCTACTTTGGAAGCAAGACACTCCATGACGATTGAAGCGAGGAGGGCACAAAAAGAAGTTTAGTACAAGCAAAGAGTACTTTCCTGGCCAAGAGAAGTCTCCTGTATCTAACATCGGCCTTAATCTAAGGAAGAATTTTCTAAAAATGCATGTTTGAAGAACAAAATTGTCTGGTAGTGAAGCGCGGTCTGTAGGTAAACCGGAACAGAAGAGAATCGAAGGGTTTGAGACGTGGTGTTACAGAACAATGTTGAAAATTTGGTGGTGTTATAAAGTAGGGAATTAGACACTTCTCTGGCGAATCGACGAGGAAAGAAACATACAGAAAACACTCACAAGTAGAAGGAACAGGATGCTAGGACATTTGTTAAGGCATCAGTGAATAACCGCCATTGTGTTAGAGGGAGTTGTAGAGGGTAAAAACTGAAGAGGAAGACAGAGACTGGAAAATATCCAGCAAGTAATTAAGGACGTAGCGTGTAAGAGCTACTCTGAGATGAAATTGGAAAAATGAATTTCCTAAAGTAGTGTAATACAACTTCCCTCCTCTCTCCCTCCCTCCCTCAAAAAAAAAACTGGTAATAATCACCCTTTAAGGTTTTGACCTTTCCGAGTGCCAATTGCAAAACATTTTCAGCTTATTAAGGTAGTCACTATTCTGTGAGTGCCTAGCAGACAAGTCTAGTAATTGAAAAGTCTCTGGATCGATTAACGTTACAAGCAACATTTCTTACTTGTATGTAAAATCTATGTTTATTATCAAATGTAAATTTTAAGTAACAGTTATTGCATGATAATGTTTCATTAAGAGGAAATTTTTATATTTAATCACTGGTGTTATAAAGTAAACTAAAATTTGACACAGATAAATGCAAACACCTTATTGTTAACTGAAAACCATTTGCATCAACAATACTGTTGAACTTCTAGAATTAAAAAAAAAGAATTTTTTTCTATTTCGTGTTTTGTATTTTTGTATCAAATATTAATGTATAGTGAATGCGAAAATTTCCATGAGAATAGCAATCAAAAATAAAGAATCTGTTTTTATTAAAAGATATGATTCAGTATTTTTCATTTATTATGTATGTTCGTCTTTATTTCCATAATTTTTCTCGAAGGTAGAGACTTTAATGTGAAAAAGTTAGAAAAAAATTACTATTCAAAGTACTGGCTTCGCGGATCACTACTTTCTCGCATCTTTCCACCCACATACGAATTCCCGCAAATGACAAATATTGAGCTGAAAGGGTACTGTACGCCCGACATTTAAAATAGGTACAACATTCTTCGTTATTCTTGTCAGTACAACATATTTTTTCTAATAATAACTCAATTTCAGCTAATACAGCGAAGCCGGATATCAGTGTGGGAAAGAATGACAATTTATTTATTTAATTGATCACATGTGCACTCCCACAAAATAAATCCCTACATCCAGTTTGATGAGATCTGTAAAATGAATGAAAGTATGGTCGTCTGCTAACCGCAGATAGTGAATGTGAATATATGATCATCTTTGAGGCGATCTTTTGGTCACCTTTGGTGGAACCAAAGAGATGAAATTTACCGGAGCTTAGAGCGCCTGAAATGTGGCTGATCAATGGGTAGCATGACCTGAAGAATGGCCATGTTTCAGCACTCTGCCGCTGGATCTAGTGTTGGTACGACCTGTCTTAGGTGTGCTCCGTAAAGGCAAAAGAGTGGAGACATGGTATGCATGTGAAACAGTTAAGAGTAGTTTGGAATAATAATTTCTCTATTTCAGGAAATTTTGTGGGGAGAATTAAATGTCAGGCAGGTTATATCAAAGGGAGCGTAGTAATGTTTTGAAGTGACCAACGGTCACAATGAAACCACGTGTAGCAATAAGTTGAAATACTTCCGAGTGCTTAAGTTAAGCTGAATTACTAGCGTGTGTACTATAAGTTGCAGATATTTAAGAAATGGCGTGTGCAGGACTTGAAATTAGAGACGAGTACTTCCACGTGGTGAGTACTGTGTGAGTCTCAATATGCGCATGAGACAAAGGATAAAGAGAAGTACTCGTCTACGGTACTCGCGTGTGTGATGAATATGTTCTTAATATTACTTTGCGTGTTGTGTTTCCGTATTACGCTTGATTCAAACTATAATACTCTGAGAGAGATGCAAGGTGAGTCAGACGTCTATCCAGCGACGCCACTTGGCTTGCATTGCACAGGAATACGTGCGTATGTCCTCCAGAGTTCATAGTAGGAAAGAAAAGTTGCGAAGTGGGGCAGTGTCGTGTGAAACTGGGATAAATACTAATGGAAATGGGAAAACTGACAGTGATGTGATTATAACGTTGTCACTATTCTTTGTACTGTATGTTGCCAGTGTAATGTATTTCATGAAATTTAAGTATGTGTGGTTGGCATGGGAGAGTAACAAGATAGTTTCAGAGGCAGTGGGCTATGCGTGTTCCTTTTTGTACCACTTGGTCTGGAGGAAATTTTCGTGATGATGGGTGTGAGAGTCGAAGTGTGAGATATAGAAAAATATCCACCATCCTATCCAGAAAGTGCACTGTATCGTTAAGTAATTACTTGGTAAATAAGAATGAATCCACTCGCTTGGCAGACCACTCATCTTGCAGGCCTGACTGCTTGATGCCACAGTATGAGCAAGGCATGTGGGGTGCCTCTCAGAGCTCGTAAGTTGACGTATACAGTCGAGAACGGCTTGATGATGCAATTAAAAATCGACTAACATTTTGATGGTGTTATGTATGCAAATGCATATGCTTATAAACTTAGACCTTCCACGTGTGCCACCACTTGCCGATACTGCCATCTATTGCAAAACGGAGGAAGCAAAGTTGTAGACCTAATATTAACATTTACTTCAGTTAATAAATATATAGTTTAAATGAAAATTAAAAAAAGTTGCTGCTAGATTCGATTGAGCAACTTTAAATTACAACCATTATACCTTACGAGTTTTTTGTTGACATGAACAAAAACTTTATTGACACTTTATTTTATTTACAAATTAGTTTTCAAACAGGCCAGAGACTAAATAATTGTGTTGGAAATGTTTTAACTTTTGTTATGTGCGAGCAGTGATTTTCAAGTCTTTTGAGTATGAAGAAAATCGAAGAGTGGAAAGTAGTCAGAAGACAGCGCTGGCCTGCGACGCAAGACACAGAGCGCGGGAAGGGACACAGCAGTGACCATCTCGACACAAAGAGGCTGCCGTTAGGGGGCCGCAGACGGGGCTCTGCAACCCACTGGCTGCAGGGAGAGCCCCTCGTGAAAGGACACGGAGGGTGCTGTCCTTAGGTCCCCACAGCGAAGAAGAGGATTCGTGAAAACACCGTAAAACCGAGGTCGCTGTATTACAGCGGATGATGCACTGCTGTCTACTGCACTTGCTTTGCTGTGCCCAAAAGAAACACTGCCACTGGTGGAGGCTCAATGATATGGCAAGAGGAAGTGCGTGTGGAAAAGACAATGTTGTAACTGTTTCGATTTTGTAGAAAGATGTATAAGTACTCGGTGAAAGATCCCTAGGATATAGTAAAAAAAATTTATTAAAAAACCAAAAAACTGTAACACCGGTCGATCACAAGGATTGGCAAAAAACGTTAATTATGAATATGCGGTGAGGCGCAGACAAATGAAAAAACATTCATTCAGTTTTTTGTACACGATTTTGTTTCATACACACTCTCTTGTATGTAGAAGGCCTGTTTAGTAGTGCCGCGCGGAGGATGACGGGCTATGAGTATTTTGTATCACACAAATATACAATAACAAAGAAATCTGATACCAGTATTAAGTATTTCCTCTTCAAGTGAAGTTAAGCCAAGTAACGAGGATTTTCTTAATTATGACAAGCGCCGGTGTACTTGGAGTCCGTCGCCTGCAGCTAGGTAGCATTTTTTTCTTTCCGTCACAAGATAATTGTGCATAGTGTACATAACTCTAATTTTTATACTGGAGAGTATTTTATGATAACGTAATGTGTATAGGCATAAGTAATTCTTATTTGTACAAGTAGCCATAAAATTAACAGCAATGAGAAGTAACACACCACTTCATGCGAAGCGAAAGTATAAACGAAATTAGCTAACGGCTCAGCTGTTTGCGCTCAGCAATACGCGTTGACGTCAGCAGTAGGAGAGGAGGTACTGACCTGTCATCCTGACAGAAGGCGCAACCAACTAGGAATGTGATATGTACACTAACTTAAATACAAAGTAAACGGCAATATTACGCAATTACATGTACTATCTAAGAGTTAAGGAACCTATTGATATATGTACACAGTGATTTAATTAAATACTAATACTAATACTCAACACAACGTATTCACACCCAAAAGGAAGCCTTATAAAAACTATACGAGACGTGTAAGGTAACGACTAACGACAATATACCGTGAGAAATGTCAAATAATTTTCTTTGCAGAGTTGTTGTTGTTGTGGTCTTCAGTCCTGAGACTGATTTGATGCAGTTCTCCATGCTACTCTATCCTGTCCAAGCTTCTTCATTTCCCAGTATCTACTGCAACCTACATCCTTCTGAATCTGCTTGGTGTATTCATCTCTTGGTCTCCCCTACGATTTTTACCCTCCACGCTGCCCTCCAATACTAAATTGGCGGTCCCTTGATGCCTCAGAACATGTCCTACCAACCGATCCCTTCTTCTAGTCCAGTTGTGCCGCAAACTTCTCTCCTCCCCAATCCTATTCAGTACTTCCTCATTAGTTATGTGATCTATCCATCTAATCTTCAGCATTCTTCTGTAGCACCACGTTTCGATAGCTTCTATTCTCTTCTTGCCCAAACAATTCATCGTCTATCTTTCACTTCCATACATGGCCACACTCCATACAAATACTTTCAGAAATGACTTCCTGACACTTATATCTATATTTGATGTTAACGAATTTCTCTTCTTCAGAAACGCTTTCCTTCCCATTGCCAGTCTACATTTTATATCCTGTCTACTTCCACCATCATCAGTTTCCCTCAGCATCACCCGACTTAATTCGACTACATTCCATTATCCTCTTTTTGCTTATATCCTCCCTTCAAGACACCATCCATTCCGTTCAACTGCTCTTCCAAGTCCTTAGCTGTCTCTGACAGAATTACAATGTCATCAGCGAACCTCAAAGTTTTTATTTCTTCTCCATGGATTTTAATACCTACAACGAATTTTTCTTTTGTTTCCTTCACTGCTTGCTCAATATACAGGTTTAATAACATCGGGAAGAGGCTACAACTCTGCCTCCTTCCCTTCCCAACCACTGCTTCCCTTTCATGTCCCTCAACTCTTATAACTGCCCTTTGGTTTGCAGAGTAAATGACGGAATAATCGAATGTCTATGAATTTAAACAAAGTATGGAAATATCTGCGGACGTATGCAATGACCAAATGTATCAGTTGCCACCGAGCTACGAAATGCAGTTAGTTTTAAGTTAATTGTAATATTTTTCTTTCAGCGACCAGTGCATTGTCACGGCGCAGAACAAGAGAATTACGTCGAGAATATGAGGTACCAAATGAAGAAACGGGCCACACCTCGAGTAAACAATTTAGATATGAGAATAATTATACAAAGATCATAAGGAAAATGAAAAATGACACATGCTTCGTCGCAGTGTATCTCCGTGACAGTTATCAATATCTATTCGCTGTTGAGTACCCACAAATATTTAAGCGTGTGATTTTACAAAATCCAATTAATTTTATCGTGTCACACGCAAGCTTGAATAATGACACTTCCAGGCATTCGAAAAAATAAGTCTGTGATGGTTAAAACGTCTTGTTTCACACTAAGCTACAGGTTAACTCTACATCTACATCTACATCTACATTTATACTCCGCAAGCCACCCAACGGTGTGTGGCGGAGGGCACAAAGTGCTTATCCGCTGCACATCTTCCTACATTTCTCTGCAATTTTCTAATGCTGCAACTTCTCTGTATACTACAGCATCATCCGCGAAAAGCCGCATGGAACTTCCGACACTATCTACTAGATCATTTTTATACACTCCTGGAAATGGAAAAAAGAACACATTGACACCGGTGTGTCAGACCCACCATACTTGCTCCGGACACTGCGAGAGGGCTGTACAAGCAATGATCACACGCACGGCACAGCGGACACACCAGGAACCGCGGTGTTGGCCGTCGAATGGCGCTAGCTGCGCAGCATTTGTGCACCGCCGCCGTCAGTGTCAGCCAGTTTGCCGTGGCATACGGAGCTCCATCGCAGTCTTTAACACTGGTAGCATGCCGCGACAGCGTGGACGTGAACCGTATGTGCAGTTGACGGACTTTGAGCGAGGGCGTATAGTGGGTATGCGGGAGGCCGGGTGGACGTACCGCCGAATTGCTCAACACGTGGGGCGTGAGGTCTCCACAGTACATCGATGTTGTCGCCAGTGGTCGGCGGAAGGTGCACGTGCCCGTCGACCTGGGACCGGACCGCAGCGACGCACGGATGCACGCCAAGACCGTAGGATCCTACGCAGTGCCGCAGGAGACCGCACCGCCACTTCCCAGCAAATTAGGGACACTGTTGCTCCTGGGGTATCGACGAGGACCATTCGCAACCGTCTCCATGAAGCTGGGCTATGGTCCCGCACACCGTTAGGCCGTCTTCCGCTCACGCCCCAACATCGTGCAGCCCGCCGCCAGTGGTGTCGCGACAGGCGTGAATGGAGGGACGAATGGAGACGTGTCGTCTTCAGCGATGAGAGTCGCTTCTGCCTTGGTGCCAATGATGGTCGTATGCGTGTTTGGCGCCGTGCAGTTGAGCGCCACAATCAGGACTGCATACGACCGAGGCACACAGGGCCAACACCCGGCATCATGGTGTGGGGAGCGATCTCCTACACTGGACGTACACCTCTGGTGATCGTCGAGGGGACACTGAATAGTGCACGGTACATGCAAACCGTCATCGAACCCATCGTTCTGCAATTCGTAGACCGGCAAGGGAACTTGCTGTTCCAACAGGACAATGCACGTCCGCATGTATCCCGTGCCACCCAACGTGCTCTAGAAGGTGTAAGTCAACTACCCTGGCCAGCAAGATCTCCGGATCTGTCCCCCATTGAGCTTGTTTGGGACTGGATGAAGCGTCGTCTCACGCGGTCTGCACGTCCAGCACGAACGCTGGTCCAACTGAGGCGCCAGGTGGAAATGGCATGGCAAGCCGTTCCACAGGACTACATCCAGCATCTCTACGATCGTCTCCATGGGAGAATAGCAGCCTGCATTGCTGCGAAAGGTGGATATACACTGTACTAGTGCCGACATTGTGCATGCTCTGTTGCCTGTGTCTATGTGCCTGTGGTTCTGTCAGTGTGATCATGTGATGTATCTGACCCCAGGAATGTGTCAATAAAGTTTCCCCTTCCTGGGACAATGAATTCACGGTGTTCTTATTTCAATTTCCAGGAGTGTATATTGTGAAAAGCAATGGTCCCATAACACTCCCCTGCGGTACGCCAGAGGTTACTTTAACGTCTGTAGACGTCTCTCCATTGAGAACAACATGCTGTGTTCTGTTTGCTAAAAACTCTTCAATCCAGCCACACAGCTGGTCTGATACTCCATAGGCTCTTACTTCGTTTATCAGGCGACAGTGCGGAACTGTATCGAACGCCTTCCGGGAGTCAAGGAAAATGGCATCTACCTGGGAGCCTGTATCAAATATTTTCTGGGTATCTTGAACAAATAAAGCGAGTTGGGTCTCACACGATCGCTGTTTCCGGAATCCATGTTGATTCCTACAGAGTAGATTCTGGGTTTCCAGAAATGACATGACACGCGAGCAAAAAACATGTTCTAAAATTCAACAACAGATCGATGTCAGAGATATAGGCCTATAGTTTTGCGCATCTGCTCAACAACCCTTCTTAAAAACTGGGATAATCTGTGATCTTTTCCAATCATTTGGAACCTACCGTTCCTCTAGAGACTTGCGGTACACAGCTGTTAGAAGGGGGGCAAGTTCTATCGCGTACTCTGTGTAGAATCGAATTGGTATCCCGTCAGGTTGTTGAGTGATTTTAGTTACTTTTCTATTCCTTGGACACTTTTTTCGATGTCAGCCATTTTTTCGTTCGTGCGAGGATTAAGAGAAGTAAGTGCAGTGCGGTCTTCCTCTGTGAAACAGGTTTGGAAAAAGGTGTTTAGTATTTCATTTTTACGCGTGTCATCCCGGACTGTCTGGATATGCTGTTTCGATCCAGTTACTGATTTAACGTCAGACCAGAACTTCCTAGGATTTTCTGTCAAGTCGCTACATACAATTTTACTTTCGAATTCACTGAACGCTTCACGCATAGCCATCCTTACGCTAACTTTGACATCGTTTAGCTTCTGTTTTTCTGAGAGGTTTTGGCTGCATTTAAACTTGCAGTGAAGCTCTCTTTGCTTTCGCAGTAGTTTCCTAACTTTGTTATTGAACCACGATGGGTTTTTCCCGTCCCTCACAATTATACTCTGCACGTACCTGTCTAAAACGCATTTTACGATTGCCTTGAACTTTTTCCATAAACACTCAACATTGTCAGTGTCGGAACAGAAATTTTCGTTTTGATCTGTTAGGTAGTCTGAAATCTGCCTCCTATAACTCTTGCTAAACAGATAAACCTTCCTCCCTTTGTTTATATTCCTATTTACCTCCATATTCAGGGATGCTGCCACGGCCTTACGATCACTGATTCCCTGTTCTGCGCTTACAGAGTCGAAAAGTTCGGGTCTGTTTGTTATCAGTAGGTCCAAGATGTTATCTCCACGAGTCGGTTCTCTGTTTAATTGTTCGAGGTAACTTTCGGATAGCGCACTCAGTATAATGTCACTATACTATAAAGCCAGTATAATGTCACTCGATTGAAGTAAACAGCACTAACACATGAAGAAACAACATGGTACTACATGAATGATTAGTCGGTACACATCATTTCAGTGAAACAAAAGTTCCTTAGCAATTAGTCCATCACTGCACCAGTAGCATTTCCTCAAAAACCCTTGAACCGGTAGATGAGTGTTTCCTTTCTTCCCTCCCAAACAAGGGGGCGTCGCCAAGTGTAGTTAGGCCACCAATGCGCAGTGTTTTAGTCCTATTTCCAATGTTTTTCTCCCTCTTCTACCTAAATAAGAAATGAGCTCCCACAAGTGATAAAAACCTATCTATAAAATGAAGCATAAATGTATCATATGCTTCGATTGTGTCATAATAATGTGATATGTAATTATTTTGTACTTGAGATGTGAACGAAGAGAAGTTGAAAAAACAAACAAACTGTAGTAACAGAACCCAGTTAATTAAAATTATATGACGTTTTAAAACTTAAGACATTTATGTTTGTAGTATAAGCGATGGATGGAATGTCAGCCATAGATACAAGCTATCATGTTATGTATATTGTTGTTAACTCAATACTTGTATGAATATTCATTGGAAACGAAACTCCATATGAAAAAATGAACTTTAAGGACAAGCAGTTTATACAATATTTTGGACGACTATATGTGTCTTTCAACAAGTGGATGGTCAAGCGTGGTGGCATGAACATGCGTGTGCAACGAAATAATTTCTGAGTATCGTGGCTCACAACGCTTGACCCTTTAACAAGTGACCTATAGTTGTTCGAGCAGGTACTTACCTCATCGACGGATGCTGTCGGGGTTCCCTCCGCTGAAAATGAGAGTACACCAGGTAATAATAACACCCGGGCCGTAAAAATAGAGATCTTCTGCCATAGCGTCGGGTTTTGAACAATGGGAGCACACCATTGCACCCAGAACGAAGACAAACGCCACGCCAATCCTTCGATATGTGACACCCAGGTGAAAGTGTGACGCTCAATGTGAAATCAACACTAAGAAAGCGAGTGCACGCGCATACGACGGTAGCATCTAGCATGTTGACAGCGTCTACATCTACATCTACATGACTACTCTGCAATTCACATTTAAGTGCTTGGCAGAGGGTTCATCGAACCACAATCATACTATCTCTCTACTATTCCACTCCCGAACAGCGAGCGGGAAAAACGAACACCTAAACCTTTCTGTTCGAGCTCTGATTTCTCTTATTTTATTTTGATGATCATTCCTACCTATGTAGGTTGGGCTCAACAAAATATTTTCGCATTCGGAAGAGAAAGTTGGTGACTGAAATTTCGTAAAAAGGTCTCGCCGCGACGAAAAACGTCTATGCTGTAATGACTTCCATCCCAACTCGTGTATCATATCCGCCACACTCTCTCCCCTATAACGCGATAATACAAAACGAGCTGCCCTTTTTTTTGCACCCTTTCGATGTCCTTCGTCAATCCCACCTGGTAAGGATCCCACACCGCGCAGCAATATTCTAACAGAGGACGAACGAGAGTAGTGTAAGCTGTCTCTTTAGTGGACTTGTTGCATCTTCTAAGTGTCCTGCCAATGAAACGCAACCTTTGGCTCGCCTTCCCGACAATATTATCTATGTGGTCCTTCCAACTGAAGTTGTTCGTAATTTTAACACCCAGGTACTTAGTTGAATTGACAGCCTTGAGAATTGTACTATTTGTCGAGTAATCGAATTCCAACGGATTTCTTTTGGAACTCATGTGGATCATCTCACACTTTTCGTTATTTAGCGTCAACTGCCACCTGACACACCATACAGCAATCTTTTCTAAATCGCTTTGCAGCTGATACTGGTCTTCGGATGACCTTACTAGACGGTGAATTACAGCATCATCTGCGAACAGTCTAAGAGAACTGCTCAGATTGTCACCCAGGTCATTTATATAGATCAGGAACAGTAGAGGTCCCAGGACGCTTCCCTGGGGAACACCTGATATCACTTCAGTTTTACTCGATGATTTGCCGTCTATTACTACGAACTGCGACCTTCCTGACAGGAAATAACGAATCCAGTCGCACAACTGAGACGATACCCCATAGCTCCGCAGCTTGATTAGAAGTCGCTTGTGAGGAACGGTGTCAAAAGCTTTCCGGAAATCTAGAAATACGGAATCAACTTGAGATCCCCTGTCGATAGCGGCCATTACTTCGTGCGAATAAAGAGCTAGCTGCGTTGCACAAGAGCTATGTTTTCTGAAGCCATGCTGATTACGTGTCAATAGATTGTTCCCTTCGAGGTGATTCATAATGTTTGAATACAGTATATGCTCCAAAACCCTACTGCAAACCGACGTCAATGATATAGGTCTGTAGTTAAATGGATTACTCCTACTACCCTTCTTGAACACTGGTGCGACCTGCGCAATTTTCCAATCTGTAGGTACAGATCTATCGGTGAGCGAGCGGTTGTATATGAGTGCTAAGTAGGGAGCTATAGTATCAGCGTAATCTGAAAGGAACCTAATCGGTATACAATCTGGACCTGAAGACTTGCCCGTATCAAGCGATTTGAGTTGCTTCGCAACCCCTAAGGTATCTACTTCTAAGAAACTCATGCTAGCAGATGTTCGTGTTTCAAATTCTGGAATATTCCATTCGTCTTCCCTGGTGAAGGAATTTCGGAAAACTGCGTTCAATAACTCCGCTTTAGCGACACAGTCGTCGATAACAGTACCATCGGCACTGCGCAGCGAAGGTATTGACTGCGTCTTGCCGCTTGTGTACTTTACATACGACCAGAATTTCTTCGGATTTTCTACCAAATTTCGAGACAATGTTTCGTTGTGGAACCTATTAAAGGCATCTCGCATCGAAGTACGTGCCAAATTTCGCGCGTCTGTAAATTTTAGCCCATCTTCAGGATTTCGCGTTCTTCTGAACTTCGCATGCTTTTTCCGTTGCCTCTGCAACAACGTTCGGACCTTTTTTGTGTACCACGGGGGATCCGTTCCATCTCTTACCAATTTATGAGGTATGAATATCTCAATTGATGTTGCTACTATATCTTTGAATTTGAGCCACATCTCGTCTACATTCGCATAGTCAGTTCGGAAGGAATGGAAATTGTCTTTTAGGAAGGCTTCTAGTGGCACTTTATCCGCTTTTTTAAATAAAATTATTTTGCGTTTGTTTCTGGTGGATTTGGAAGAAATGGTATTGAGCCTAGCTACAATGACCTTGTGATCACTAATTCCTGTATCAGTCATGATGCTCTCTATGAGCTCTGGATTGTTTGTGGCCAAGAGGTCAAGTGTGTTTTCGCAACCATTTACAATTCGCGTGGGTTCGTGGACTAACTGCTCGAAATAATTTTCGGAGAATGCATTTAGGACAATCTCGGAAGACGTTTTCTGCCTACCACCGGTTTTGAACAAGTATTTTTGCCAACATACCGAGGGTAGGTTGAAGTCCCTACCAACTATAACCGTATGAGTGGGGCATTTATTTGTTACGAGACTCAAACTTTCTCTGAACTGTTCCGCAACTGTATCATCGGAGTCTGGGGGTCGGTAGAAGGAGCCAATTATTAACTTAATTCGGCTGTTAAGTATAACCTCCACCCACACCAATTCGCACGGAGTATCTACTTCGACTTCACTACAAGGTAAACCACTACTGACAGACACTAACACTCCACCACCAATTCTGCCTAATCTATCTTTCCTGAACACCGTCTGAGACTTCGTAAAAATTTCTGCAGAACTTATTTCAGGCTTTAGCCAGCTTTCTGTACCTATAACGATATCAGCTTCTGTGCTTTCTATTATCGCTTGAAGCTCAGGGACTTTTCCAGCGCAACTACAACAATTTACAACTATAATTCCGACTGTTCCTTGATCCAAGCACGTCCTGTAATTGCCAAGCACCCTTTGACATTGCAGCCCATCCCGCACTTTCCCGAGGCCTTCTAACCTAAAAAACCGCCCAGTCCACGCCACACAGCCTCCGCTACCCGTGTAGCCGCCAGCTGAGTGTAGTGAACTTCTGACCTATTCAGCGGAACCCGAAACCCCACCACCCTATGGCGCAAGTCAAGGAATCTGCAGCCAATACGGTCGCAAAACCGTCTGAGCCTCTGATTCAGACCCTCCACCCGGCTCTGCACCAAAGGTCCGCAGTCGGTTCTGTCAACGATGCTGCAGATGGTGAGCTCTGCCTTCATCTCGTAAGCAAGACCGGCAGCCTTCACCAAATCAGATAGCCGCTGGAATCCAGAGAGAATTTCCTCAGATCCAAAGCGACACACGTCATTAGTGCCGACATGTGCCACCACCTGCAGCTGGCTGCACCCTGTGCTCTTCATGGCATCCGGAAGGACCCTTTCCACATCAGGAATGACTCCTCCCGGAATGCACACGGAGTGCACACTGGATTTCTTCCCCTCCTTAGCTGCCGTATCCCTAAGGGGCCCCATTACGCGCCTAACATTGGAGCTCCCAACTACCAGTAAGCCCACCCTCTGTGATTGCCCGGACCTTGAAGGCTGAGAATGATCTTCTGAAACAGGGCAGGCAGCTGCATCTGGCTCAGCCAGAGACAGTGCCTGAAACCGGTTTGTCAGACGCACCGGGGAGGCTTTCTGATCAGTTCCGGGGACGCCTTTCGCTGCCTGCCACGCCTTGGAACGACCTCCCAATCCACCACAGGCGAGGGCTCAGCCCCACTGCGGGCAGCAACCGGGGCAACCACAGCGGCAGACCGATCTGGGGACAGACGGGACGAGGTTGACATCCCCGTCATACCCGAGTCCGGCTCCCCACAGTGGTGCCCATTGTGTAGCTCTTAGCTCTTAGCTCTTAGCCGCCAAATCGACCAGTGCGCCATCGGGATCCCGGCAGCGAGAATGAAGCAAACTGAACATTATTGTTAGCACGCTAAATTCAAACATGTAGCAGACTATCACATTATGTATATAATCTTTCAATTTTTAGTAGAAACTTAACATACATAAGATAATTTGACATATCCATTCCATTAAATAAAAGGGAAACCGACAAATAAAGGGCATCACCCCCCATCAGCAAATGTAAATATATACAGACAAAAAAAAAACAAGAAAAAAACACTGTACGTCTCCATACCACGTCAACGTACAGTGTGGGGGCAATTGTATAAGTACATGGTGAAAGACACCCAGGATGTCGTAAAATTAAGATTTATTAAAAAACAAAAAATTGAAACACCGATCGATCATAAGCATTGGCAAAGACGTTAATTACGAATGCGCGGTTACGTGCAGACAAATGAGAAAACATTCATTCAATTTTTTGTACATGATTTTGTTTTGTACACACTCTCTTGTATGTAGAAGTCCTGTTAAGTTATGTCAGGCTACGAGTATTTTCTATCGCACAAATTTTGTAATAAGAAAGAAATTTGATATCAGTATTAAATATTTCTTGTTCAAGTGAAGTTAAGGAAAGTAAGGAGGATTTTCTTAATTGTGACAAGCGCCGCTGTACTTGGAGTCCGCCGTCTGAAGTTACAATTGGCCGCGTGGGATAGACGCGCGGTCTCTGTCACGGTCCGTGCATCTGCCCCCGTCGGGCATGGGTGTGTGTGTGTGTGTGTGTGTTGTCCGTAGAGTAAGTTAGATTAAGTAGTGTGTAGGCTTAGGGACCGATGACCTCAGCAGTTTGGTCCTATAAGACCTTACCACAAATTCTATTAGCTGCAATTGAAGAGGTAAGACACGAAGTCCAATAGCCTACAGAACATTTCTAATAACGAAATCGTGTTATATCTATTTAAAAAGTGTTTTCATATGAATATTAATAGTATTTAGTAATATTGATTTGTATATTTTTTTATTATTACAACACAAAGACCTACAAAAGACGGTATACTTTAAATAAGTAATATTCCTTGTTGCTAGCCTTTGACTAATACAATGATTCAATAACATCGTGGTGAAGGCACAAATCTGTCCCTATTGTTAACCATGCAGTCACATTAAGCAGAGGCAGATTAGTTTGTTTTCGCGGATGAATCAGTAATCTTGAGTCGTGCATCATAACAACCCAGCAACAGAATGAATCCTTAAAAAGAGGTTTGCAGATTTCATTTGGCACAGTATATTACTTTCAACAAACAATGATGTAACCCGTGGAAAAAAAATACTGGAAAGACAAACGGGTACAACAATTTAAGTGGCACGGTGTGATAACTCAAGTGGCACTGAAAACGAAATTAATGAAGTTAGACGCAAAAAATGCACAGATAATGCTTTCTCATTTCTAAAACAAGAAGTTCGTGTCCGAACACAATAAACTGAAACTTTAAAATTCTATAAACATGCTGCAAAACTATTGGACTAGAGGATCAGATGTGGCCAAGAAGCACGAGATTAAGTACTTCACAGAAATTCGCAGTGAAACTGAAAATTGTGGATTAAAATGTTTTGCTTATATCATGACAATGAAACCAGATAGATAAACAAAATAGTTGGCTTTTATGAAACCAAGAATAAAGAAAACACAGGAATATGAAATGGACTGTAAAAATAAAAACTAATATAAACTGGCTGGGTTCTGACACGAAGCTATCCAGAACAGGCAAATTTTTTGATCGAGACTTCAGCAATGGACGAAGAAAAGCCGTAGAGCAAAGCGACGCAGCTTGGTGGGGGCGAGGAAAATGTTCGTAGAAAAAAATGGAAGAAATATGGGCACCGAGGAATGCGAATCCATTCCCATAACTGAGACGTTATTCCATAAGCACGCAATTTCACTGCAAGCCGCTTGTGTGGTGCAGTGTCGAAAGCCTTTTGGAAATCTAGAAATGAGAAATCAATTTGAAATTGTTTGTGAATAGCACTCAACACTTCGTGTGTGTAAAGAGCCAGTTGTGTCTCACAAGAACGGTGTTTTCTAATCCCTATTGGCTGTGTGTTAATAGACCGTTCTCTTCTAAGTAACTCATAATGTTCGAATACAGTATATGTTCCAAAATCCTGTTGCATATCGACGTTAATGAAACGGGCCTGTAATTTAGTGCATTACTCCTACTACATTTCTTGAATATTGGTGTGACCTGTCCAACGTTCCAGTCTTTGGGTAAGGATCTTCCGTCAAGCGAGTCGTAATTTATGATTGTCAATAATGGAGCTATTGAATCAATTACTCTGAAAGGAACGTAAGCGATCTAAGTTGCTTCACAACTGCAATGATATGTAAAGTTCCTCATGGTGGCAGCTATTTTTGATACGAATTCTAGAATACTTAATTCGTCTTCTTAAGTGAAGGAATTTCGAAAGGCTGTGTTTAGCAAGTCTGCTGTCGCAGCACTGTCGTCGATAGTACACTGAAGCGCCAAAGAAACTGATGGTGGTGGTGGTTAGTGTTTAACGTCCCGTCGACAACGAGGTCATTAGAGACGGAGCACAAGCTCGGATTAGGGAAGGACTGGGAAGGAAATCGGCCGTGCCCTTTTCAAAGGAACCATCCCGGCATTTGCCTGAAACGATTTAGGGAAATCACGGAAAACCTAAATCAGGACGGCCGGAGACGGGATTGAACCATCGTCCTCCCGAATGCGAGTCCAGTGTGCTAACCACTGCGCCACCTCGCTCGGTAAGAAACTGGTATAGGCACGCATATCAAACACAAAGATATATAAACAGCCAGAATATGGCGCTACGGTCGGCAACACCTACATCAGACAAGTGTCTGGCGCAGTTGTTAGATTGGTCAGTGCTGCTACAATGGTAGGTTATCAAGATTTAAGTGCGTCTGAATGTAGTGTTACAGTCAGCGCACGAGAGGTGGGACACAGCATTCCCGAGGTAGCGATGAAGTGGGATTTTCCCATACGACCATTTCACGAGTGTACCGTACCAGGAATCCAGTAAAACATCAAATCACCGACATCGCTGCTGCCTGAAAAAGATCGTGCAAGAACGAGACCAACGACGACTGAAGAAAATCGTTCAACGTGACAGAAGTGCAACCCTTCCGCAAGTTGCTGCAAATTTCAATTCTCGTCCATCAACAAGTGTCAGTGTGCGAATCATTCAGTGAAATATCATCGATGTGGGCTTTCCGAGTCGTAGGTCCACTCGCGTTCCCATGGATCCTACGTGTCAGCAGGGGCTGTTCAAGCTGGTGGAGGCACTGTAATGGTGTGGGACGTACAGGTGACACGTACGTAACCATCCTGTCTGATCACCTGCATCCAATCACGTCCATTGTGCATTCCGACGGACTTGGGAAATTCCAGCGGGACAATGCGACACCCAGAATTATTACAGAGTGACTCCAGGAACACTCTTCTGAGTTTAAACACTTCCGCTGGACACCGAAATCTCGAGACACGAACATTATTGAGCATATCGGGGATGCCTTGCAACGTGCTGTTCAAAAGAGATCTCCACCCCCTCGTACTCTTACGGATTTATGGACAGCGCTGCAGGATTCACGATGTCAGTTCCTCGCAGCACTAATTCAGATATTAGTCTTGTCCATGCCACGTCGTGTTGCGGCACCTGTGCGTGCTTGCGGGGGCCCTACACGATATTAGGCAGGTGTACCAGTTTCCTGGGCTATTCACTGTATTATAGTATGGATGTGGGCGTATGGATTAGATACGTTGAGGATTGAATAAGCGTCGTATTCACTACCTTGAATCGTAGTAAGTAGGTCATATCATTCAATGAAAGCATTTTCACAAATACGTGTATGATACAGTTCAAAAGTCAAAAAATAAATAGGTTTCTCAAAGGGTAAATATATTTCCTTAATTCGCGTAATGTTCTACAAACAATCAAATATCTTTTACTACAAGCTTCCAAAAGTAGTTTATGTTGTTCCACTACGTTCGCGCTATCTCCACACCAAATTTCGTCTAAATCGGTTCAGCGGTTTAGTTCTTGAAAAGGTAACAGACGAACACGCTTTTGCATTTATAAAACTTTAAATTACGATATCTTTTTTCCGGTGTGCGGTTTTGATTAATTAAAGCCTTTATGTTGTCCGAAACTACGCTCGAGTTACCTGTGGAAACCCCATGAAAATTCGGTAGCAGTTTTGGAAGTTAGTGTGTCCAAGCAACCAAACAGACAGACACGATGGTTTTAGATAGAACTTTAATCACGATATCATTTTTTCCCTGATCCGATTTTGATGAAATAAAGCATGTGTGTTGCCCCCAGGTACGCTCAAATCATCTGTGATAAGCCCCATGAAAATACGTGTAATAGTTTTGGAGATTAGAGTGTTGAAACAGCTGCACAAGAGCATTTTACAGTTTTATTATTAGTGCAGGTACATCGAATTTCACATCTATCTTTCAGAGAAGAAAGTAATATTACACGAGTGCAGGATACTCACTGGAAGCAGTGAGTATCCTGCTAGGGAGTATAGGGGAGTATACGTACGGAGCGATTTGAAATGGGACGCCCACATAAAATCAATGCCTGACGATAGCCCGTGCTTATTTCAGAAACTTCTCATCGCTATCGAAGGAATATTGAGGACTGCGTACTATAGTGTCCTCTAGCCTGTAACCCAGTCCTCCTGCCAACATTCCGTCGACGGTTTCTCCTTTAAGTGCACGATCACGCCACGTTCACGTAACGTACAACCACCTCCAGAAGCAATGATTTAGTCGAGTGGAACATTCTGCGGCATCTGCTCCCGACTCAGCATGTTTATGAGCAGTCGAAACTTGAAGTGCAACATCGTAAAACCTGGAGGATCTCATAAGGGACAGCCGTTAAACGATGGGAGACACTTGAGCAACAATGCCACGGCCAGCTTGGAACCCCTTGTCTTGGAGGATTCGAGAGTATTACAAAGCACGGGATTGAGCAAACACAGTACGAAACGTAATCGAGAAGTAGTTTTGATTTCAGGCAGGTGCGCTCTGGAACATTTGCTGTTATTTAACTTGTTGTTTCTTTATTTGACCGTTAAGCTATTTTTTCTAGTTTCTTAAGGCTCATTCACTCCCTGCTACCCTCAAATCAAAACACATCCACATTCACGGATTCGCAGGTGCTGCAAAACTTTCTGAGCAGTTCATTTGTGTTTAGCACATTCATATTGTAACGTATCCTTGTCTGTTATTACGTGTGGATACCTTTGTTTACAAACTATTATCGCAGTGTGAAATTCACTCAGTGTAACAAACGCACCTAGACATATCTCAAACGCATACGCGTTTCCATGCTAGATTGTGGATGGTGTATATTACGTCTGGAGAGTTTAATTTACTCTACGAATGGGAAATACCGTTCAGTATGAGAAACCTAGATGACTCAGAATGTGATGATAATGGAGAGATTCGCTCTTCGGGTGTGAATGACAAGAGTTTATTCATAAAACAACAAAGTAATTTTCGATGTAATAGATCCAGAGGGAAAAGCTGTATGCAAGCAACAATTGATTCGATGCTTTTGAAAGTCCACTACACATTTTAATTAATAAAACAATTGGTTAGTCTGTTGCCGTAGAAAGTAGGCAAATGACATCCAAGGACAGACAATGTTACTCAGTAAGACTTGCAGTGACCAAAGCTGCTTTCATATTCCGGACACGATTGAGTCGTTATAATACGAGAACGTGGTTACTAACGCCTAAACCGGACTTGACCTGGTTTTTACTACTGACAACTACCCATCAGTAGTGCATTACTTAAGACTGTTTCACAAATTTTTAATTAAGTGCGAAAATTATGATGTAAACCACAGCACCTTCTACTATAACTGATAAAAGCGGGGTGTAACGAGTATAATTGCAGATATTTTTGTTGATGACTGAAAGCGGTGAACTGAGCAACATTACTAATAACTATATCTGTTAGGAGAAGTATGTTTTTTGTCTGGTTAGACCGACCAAGTACATGTGGCAAGAGAAAGCCATTCATGTTTATTTTTCCCTGGGCAGCAATTCAGGTGTTGAAATCTGGACACGTGGACACAAAACAGCTACTCTCCGTTCGTAAATGTTTGTGTGAAGACTGTTCGAATACAGAAAAAAATAACGATGATGTGTGTACATATTAAGGTAACATATATAAAAATGCCCTCGCTTGTGGCAGCTACACCCGGTATAACGGAGTAAAATACTCTCGCCTCACTGCCTATGATGCACCGACAGTAAGCATTCGCAAAAATCGTCAAAAATGCTTATTACCTTAGTGGACAACGTGGCCACAGCTAAACTTTCCTGCCCAAAATATCACACCCCTCAGACAGATCCAGGTTAACACAGACTGCATAAGATCTGAAAAATATACTTATGAGATCGTCTTGTGCCTAGTTGTCCTCTTACACGTGACTATGACGAGCTAGGCAACACACTCACATGCTTTCTTAAAGCTAACTGTATACAAATCTGCTATTGAAAAGTGCTCTGTGGTTAATGAAATCACTTACGTTTTGTGCAGTGTTACAAGACGATCAATTGAGTAGACACGCCTTGTTGATGTGTATTGGTGGTTCGGTGTTGAGTAAGATACTCAGATGTATGTGTGTAGCTTAAACAGACTTAGACTGTCACAATATAGCATGGCACTTAGTGCACTAAATAATAAAAACACTTCTGAATTATATTTGATACTCAAAGTGTCTCTAAGGTAAACATTGTATTTTATTATGAGCATGTTATGTTCTCCATCCAATTTCGTTTTGTGAAATACAGACGCTGTCGATCCTTTCCTTTTCTATGCGATAATACACACATAAAAAAAGATTTACATCACTTCGGTTCCGAGAGTTCCGGAACTTGTAAGGAAAATTGGATTAGAGAACAACATAAACACTATTTCCGTCCTTTTTATTGCTCGTGAAAACGACACATTGCATGTGGTGCCACCAAACAGCGAGACCTTCAGAGGTGATGGTCCAGATAGCTGTACACATCGGTACCTCTAATACCCAGCTCCACGTCCTCTTGCATTGATGCTTACCCGTGTTCATCGAGGCATATTATCCACAAGTTCATCAAACCACAGCTGGTCCAGATTGTTCCCCTCTTCAACGGCGATTCGGCGTAGATCCCTCAGAGTGGTTGGTGGATCAAGTTGTCCATAAACAGCCCTTTTCAATCTATCCTAGGCATATACGATATTCTGGAGAACATGCAGATCACTTTAGTCGAGAAATGCCGTTATCCTAAAGGAAGTCATTCACAAGATGTGCACGATGGAGGGCGCGCATTGTCGTCCATGAAGACGAATGCCTCACCAATATGCTGCCGATGTGGTTGCACTATCGGTCGGAGGATGGCATTCACGTATCGTACAGCCGTTACGGCGCCTTCCATGACAACCAGCGGAGTACGTCGGCTCCACATAATGCCACCCCAAAACAGCAGGGAAAGTCCAACTTGCTGCACTCACTGGACAATGTGTCTAAGGCGTTCAGCCCGACCGCGTTGCCTCCAAACACGTCTCCGACGAATGTCTGGTTTAAGGCATATGCGACACTCATCGGTGAACAGAAAGTGATGCCAATCCTGAGCAGTCCATTCGGGATGTTATTGGGCCCATTTGTACCGTGCTGCATGCTGTATTGGTTGTAAAGATGGACGTCGCCTTCGACGTCGGGAGTGAAGTTGCGCAGCATGCAGCCTATTGCGCACAATTTGAATCGTAACACGACGTCCGATGGCTGCACGAAAAGCATTATTCAACATGACGGCGTTGCTGTTAGGGTTCGTCCGAGCCGTAATCCGTTGGTAGCGGTCATCCACTACAGTAGTAGCCCTTGGGCTGCCTGAGTGAGGCATGTCATCGACAGGTCCTGTCTCTCTGTATCCCCTCTATGTCCGAACAACATCGCTTTGGTTCACTCCGAGACGCCTGGACACTTCCCCTGTTAAGAGCCCTTCCCAGCACAAAGTAACAATGCGGACGCGATCGAACCGCGGTATTGACCGTCTAGGCATGGTTGAACTACAGACAACATGAGCCGTGTGCCTCCCGGTGGAATGACTGGAACTGATCGGCTATCGGATCCCCTCTGTCTAATTGGCGCTGGTCATGCATGGTTGTTTACAACTTTGGGCTGGTTTAGTGACATCTCTGAACAGTCAAAGGGACTGTGTCTGTGATAAAATATCCACAGTGAACGTCTATCTTCAGGCGTTATGGGAACCGGGGTGATGCAAAACTTTTCTTGATATGTGTGTATTCAGAAATTTTTTACTTCCTTAATGACAGGGTTAATAATTTTTGTAAAATTGTTATTTTAAGCAATAGTTCCAATGTTTACATAGTTCTTATTACTTGGCAGGGTTCGAAATCAAAACTACAAGAGACTTCTGCGCCACTAATATAGTGATACGCAAAGAAATTCTGTCAATTATCTTTCTTAAGGAATGCCAAAACTGTTATTCTCATTTTGTCCACATTTACTTAGTAGCTCGTTAAAGATTCTCTTTTTCAGATTTAAGATAAAGATGACAACTGGGTGATAATCTCTGAAGCTCTCATAAGGCTCACCTTGTGAATAAAACTCTTTCTTGCCGTCATGATGTTGCTGTTTTTTTTCAGATGTTGGACCGCAGAAACATGGCGTTTGGTATTTTTCTAATCAGAAAACCATCAAGTTAAACTAATACTCTCTAGGCTGATCTAGCGCATCTTCTCTTGGTTGAGCATTATGAAAGACTCTAAACTGTTTTGGAGGAGCATGCGGAACTGGAATATGTTGGGTTATTAAATCTTTCAGATGCAGCTCGGCCCTCTCAGTACTGACGTATGAATGAGTACGTATAGTAGATTGTTTATTAATTGTAACTCAAACTGACTATAGCTTTGGCCCTGAAACAGACCAAGCAAGCTTTAGAAATAATTCTCAAAATGGCCACACAAAATTTGTGAGTATGTGTGTTTGTGTCAGTCTCCACTCGTAACACAGTTCACAGAATGGGTCTCTTCGCAGTTTCTTTCCTGGCCAATTAGTACGGAAAATAAATTGGTATCCTGCTCAAAGAAATCATGCTGTATCTGCATTCTCTTGATTTCATTGCTGCTGGTTCTAGATTCTTCTATGCACTGCCTGATTCCTCTCCTTCATGTCTTCTCCAATGATCATGAAATAAGTCTTTTTTCTCTTGTAATTGTTCTTCTCATCAAGATTTTTCAGCCCTTGTTAAATTTTCTTCTGCACTGACTTCAGGAACAAATTTTCGTCTCTTAATAGTGTTAAGTTATTGCAACCTTCCAGAAGGTTCTGAGCTCTTCACGTCTCTCCTCGTAAATTACTGTGTTCTCTGCCTCAATACGCTACCGAAGAACTTCCAAATTGCTCCACTTTGCACCACTACTATAAAACTATTCTGCCTTCCGCGCCGGCTGGAGTAGCCGAGCCGTTCTAGGCGCTACAGTCTGGAACCTGGCGACCGTTACGGTCGCAGGTTCGAATCCTGCCTCGGGCATGTATGTGTGTGATGTACTTAGGTTAGTTAGCTTTATATAGTTCTAAGTTCTAGGAGACTGATGACCTCAGAAGTTCCATAGTGCTCAGAGCCATTTGAACCATTTTACTGCCTTCTACAAAACAATAACATTTTCACTAATTATTAGACATACTGCAACTGAACATCTCAGCACACCTGAGTCCTGGCGCAGACTGACTTCTCTCTCTCTCTCTCTCTCTCTCTCTCTCTCTCTCTCTCTCTCTCTCTCTCTCTCTCTTTTCTTTTCTTTTTTTTTTTTTTTGCTACACCAAAAATACCATTCTTTTACGAAATATTTTAACACTTCCTAGTATCACCGCAGATTACTCCTTATGAACTGCTACTTCCTCTCTAATAGTTTTCTTTTCTTATGTAAATAAAAGGTTTCCTACCAGCCTCAAGGTCCAAAAGATACGTAGAGGTTTCGTTGCCCCTAGAGGTACCTCTAGGTTAGTCATACACTCCTGAAAATTGAAATAAGAACACCGTGAATTCATTGTCCCAGGAAGGGGAAACTTTATTGACACATTCCTGGGGTCAGATACATCACATGATCTCACTGACAGAACCACAGGCACATAGACACAGGCAACAGAGCATGCACAATGTCGGCACTAGTACAGTGTATATCCACCTTTCGCAGCAATGCAGGCTGCTATTCTCCTATAGAGACGATCGTAGAGATGCTGGATGTAGTCCTGTGGAACGGCTTGCCATGCCATTTCCACCTGGCGCCTCAGTTGGACCAGCGTTCGTGCTGGACGTGCAGACCGCGTGAGACGACGCTTCATCCAGTCCCAAACATGCTCAATGGGGGACAGATCCGGAGATCTTGCTGGCCAGGGTAGTTGACTTACACCTTCCAGAGCACGTTGGGTGGCACGGGATACATGCGGACGTGCATTGTCCTTCGATGACGGTTTGGATGTACCGTGCACTATTCAGTGTCCCCTCGACGATCACCAGAGGTGTACGGCCAGTGTAGGAGATCGCTCCCCACACCATGATGCCGGGTGTTGGCCCTGTGTGCCTCGGTCGTATGCAGTCCTGATTGTGGCGCTCACCTGCACGACGCCAAACACGCATACGACCATCATTGGCACCAAGGCAGAAACGACTCTCATCGCTGAAGACGACACGTCTCCATTCGTCCCTCCATTCACGCCTGTCGCGACACCACTGGAGGCGGGCTGCAAGATGTTGGAGCGTGAGCGGAAGACGGCCTAACTGTGTGCGGGACCGTAGCCCAGCTTCATGGAGACGGTTGCGAATGGTCCTCGCCGATACCCCAGGACCAACAGTGTCCCTAATTTGCTGGGCAGTGGCGGTGCGGTCCCCTACGGCACTGCGTAGGATCGTACGGTCTTGGCGTGCATCCGTGCGTCGCTGAGGTCCGGTCCCAGGTCGACGGGCACGTGCACCTTCCGCCGACCACTGGCGACAACATCGATGTACTGTGGAGACCTCACGCCCCACGTGTTGAGCAATTCGGCGGTACGTCCACCCGGCCTCCCGCATGCCCACTGTACGCCCTCGCTCAAAGTCCGTTAACTGCACATACGGTTCACGTCCACGCTGTCGCGGCATGCTACCAATGTTAAAGACTGCGATGGAGCTCCGTATGCCACGGCAAACTGGCTGACACTGACGGCGGCGGTGCACAAATGCTCCGCAGCTAGCGCCATTCGACGGCCAACACCGCGGTTCCTGGTGTGTCCGCTGTGCCGTGCGTGTGATCATTGCTTGTACAGCCCTCTCGCAGTGTCCGGCGCAAGTATGGTGGGTCTGACACACCGGTGTCAATGTGTTCTTTTTTCCATTTCCAGGAGTGTATATCACTTAGGAATATGCTGGTTCAAATCGCAGCCCACGGGATTTCATTTTTGTTGCTCATTCTCTGGCTAGCAAGCTAATGAATGTAAGTCACTTATTGGTCCATTTTTCTCATGATCTCTTAGAGAAGCAAGCGTTGCTCGGCGCCACGACTGTTACATAAGTTGATTAGTACTGATGCAACTTACACGTAACCTCTATGTACCTTCTGGACCTTGAGGCTGGTAGGAAACAGTGGAAACAGTGACATTGCAGATCACTACTCGATGAAGAGACGGTTCAGTATCTGATGATACAAAGTGCGTGCCACAGCTCCGAAGACCGCGCGTCGCAACAAATTAAAGTTATGCTGATGTATTACCTGACTGTGTGTTTGGTACATGAGTTGCTTAACTACACAGCCGGTGTCCCGAGACAACAGAGATAATCTCGAATATTATTCCTTCAGACAATCAAAAGGCTCTGTATTTAAGCACACTCTTTCATTGTGGACATATCCGCCCTGTTTAATATACTACCTCAAGTGGAAAGTGCTGCATCACTTACACCTTGACCAAATGCTACCAAACTAATATTCGCCTATGTACCTGGCTGTGGTGTACGTTCTTTACAATTTTATCCTTGTGCGTGATTCTATTGAGTTCAGAAAAATGCTTTTCCACAGACTGAGAGTGGTGTAAGTATATGGTGGCTATTTGGACGTGCGTAACGGCACTGTAAGTTTTGAATTGGAGACCGCAACACAAAGGACGTGGACGTGAAGCTTTTCGATATCTTTAGGACTTTGAGAAAGATCGAGTCATTGGGATGAGGGACATGGAAGTATCAAACCAACAGATTTCACGAACAGTCGGTTGTAGTGCACCGTCTGCAGACAAATGGCGAGATGGACTCAAGTCAACAGTGTCCCCGAGAGAAGACAGGATTATTCGACTGGTTGTAGCAAATAGACGATTGACAACTACTGAAATCCGGGCATATACTAGAGAAGTTGTGTCACCACGAACCATCGGGAACATATTACTGGAAGATGGTTTGGGATCCCCAGTTGTCTGCAGCTCGTGGTCGTGCGGTAGCGTTCTCGCTTCCCACGCCCGGGTTCCCGGGTTCGATTCCCGGCGCGTCAGGGATTTTCTATGCCTCGTGATGACTGGGTGTTGTGTGCTGTCCTTGGGTTAGTTAGGTTTAAGTCGTTCTAAGTTTTAGGGGACATGACCATAGTGCTCAGAGCAATTTGAACCATTTCATCCCCAGTTGCAATGTATCGTTTACCACTGACCATATCACTCACAACAAAGACTTGCATAGTGTACGGCCAGAATCAACTGCGACTTTGAGCGTGTTCTGTGGTGTTCGACGATTAGTCTCGCTTTTGTTTTTGTTGATGATGATGTTTGGTTTGTGGGGCGCTCAACTGCACGGTCAGGTATACACAGTCCAATCTAGCCACTCTCATGAATGACGATTTAATGTTGAGGACGACGCAAACACCCAGCCACAGGCAAAGAAAATCCCCAACCCGGCTGGGAATCGAACCCGGGACCCCGAGATCCAGAGGAAGCAACGCTAACCGCTAGACTACGAGCTGCGAACTTCTTTTATAGTCGTAGGATCGATACAAACGGTCTGGTTAGACGAACTGGTAAAAGAACAAGGGGCAACGAATCTAGAGAACTATACCTCTTCAAAGCCTGGATTCATTGTGTGGGGAGCCAGGAGAAATGACCTAAGGGCAAACACACACACCCATGCCCGAGGGAGGACTCGAAGCGCCGATGGGACCAGCCGCACAGTGCAAGACTGCAGCGCCCCTGACCGCTCGGCTAAACCCGCACGGTGCGAAGGGAAGACATCTACTTACATTCTGGCGTCCAGACAACAAACTTCATGAGCTGACAAAATAGCCGTTTGAGGCTTGCCAAGGAGTTTCACAAGAAGTCTTTTGAAGACTGTTTGCTTGCTAGCCACAACGAATAGAAGAATGCATTCGTTCCTGTGGAGCACGGTTCCGAATGTGGTCAAGTGCCGTGAATAGTCCAGTACGATGACCGTTGTCACGTGAGAACACATACTGTAGGTCGCCAGTTTGTAAGTCCTGAAATAAGTGATGTTTTAAAATGTGGGGCGAGCGATATATTATAAGTGATAGTAACTGTGGTTGAGGTAAGGAAAGAAATACGTTCCTAAACACATGTGAGTGACTGGAACTTGTGCGTATCATTATGGGATAAACGTAGCCACAGTAAAATGTTACACATTCTTTATGTCTCGAGAGCGGGTCTAGGTCCCGAATGATGTCGTAAATTGCAACCTAGTAACATGTCTCCTCCCATAATAAGCTATTAAACAACGCGAGTTCGTGTCAACAGTTAGAACTGAAACGATCCGTTAATTAAATAAATGCAATGCCACATTCTCTTTTTCTCAGAAGAAACCTATCGTTTGTTAAATAGTAATACGAATTGTTATCAATACGAGTCAAAGCTCGGTGAAGGGCTGTAAGGTCATTCGATAATCTACCCGATGTGACCTAATCAAGTAGTCTGATGCCGATTTGGTGACCGTATAACCAAAAAATCCGACAGAAGACCTGCAGCCAGAAAACAGCCATATGGTCACGGTTCATGAGTCATGTCGGCACACAATCATCTGAGTGCCAGGTTACGTCCCGCGACCCATCACTCCCAGAAGCTTCTGCCCTCTCACTGACCATGCCGTCTGTACGCCTCTAATCAATACTGCACATATATTCATGCGATAATTAGTGTCTGGGTTGTTTTCTTTTTTACTATTACTCGGGTTGTTTTCTTTTTTTACCATTACTCTCTCGTCGTCTCCTGTGATTCAGCCAGCCACGATTTCCTCATTTCTTCATCTAAGCCCATCGCCCACAATATACAAATCTCTTTTTCGTCCCCAATAATTTTTCCACTCTATTGCTCCGTCTACAAGCATAGAAGCTATTTCCTGACAACACTTTTTCTACCATCCTGTCCCTATTTCTAGACTGCGTTTTCCGTATATCCCTTCCCTCAATGGTTCTACAAACCTAATTTCTTGTCTTACTAATCCGCTTTATTTTAAACCTCCTTCATTAACATCACATCTCGAACGCTTCGGCTCTCTTCTGTTGCAGTTTTCTCATAGCCCATGGTTCACTCCATACCGGACTATCCTTCAGACATACATGCATATTCTCAGAAATTTCTTTTTAAAGTGATTATCTATGTTTGATACCAGTAGATTTCCTTGAAGGTGCTTTTCAGCTTCTGTTTGCTTCGTCCGTCGTGTGTTATGTTGCTTGCAAGGTTGTGGAATACCTTCATTTTGCCTACTTCGTTGCCTCCAGTTGCGGTGTTAACTAGATCAATGTCTCTTGAAAGCTTTCGTCTGATTCTGGTGTACTTGCATTCATATGGTTTGTTCCGCAGCCTCAGCCTATTAGCTTCATTCAACACGTTCTGTAATTCTTTCTCAACAAAGAAAAACAATGTTGTCATTGAAGCTTATTCATACCCTTTCACACAGAATTTTATTCTCATTTCTGAAGCTTACATTTCCTACAATGCTATTTCGGTATACGATTTGAACAGTAGAGAAGAAAGACTGTATCCAGTCCGAGCGCTTTTCTCTTCGAGTTTCATTCTTGTTGTTCATGTTGTGTCTATTCTTCGTTTTCAGAAGTAGGAGAAGTACAGCGGACTCTGAAGTGCCACTGGTGTCAGTACTATTGGGGACTTGTATGTATTGCATTGTCTGTTAACCGGAGACCTAGAAACGACGGAGAGGCTCCGTCCCCGCCGCAGCCGCAGTGGTCCACTTCAGTACTCCGCCGCCCCACACCGAACCCAGGACTATTGTGCGGTTCGGCCCCCGTTGGACCCCCAGGGAACGTCTCACACAGACGAGTGTAACCCCCATGTTTGCGTGGTAGAGTAATGGCGGTGTATGCGGACATGGAGAACTTGTTTTTGCGCAGAACATAGTGTAACTGAGGCGGAATAAGGGGAACCAGCCCGCATTCGCAGAGGCAGATGGAAAACCGCCTAAAACCATCCACAGACTGGCCGGCTCACCGGACTTCGACACAAATCCGCCGGGAGGATTCGTGCCGGGAACCAGGCGTTCCTTCCCGCCCGGAAAGCCGTGCGTTAGGCCGCACGGCCAACCGGACGGGCGTTATTGGGGAGTTACTACCAACTTCACATCACGCACGTGTTCTAAAACATGCAGGGAATTGGTCACAGTACCAAGTTCCAACATAACATTGTTATTAAAGAACAAAAATACTCAACTTACAGATCTGTGTACAAAGCAAGTTCATAAGAGTCCTGTCAGCAGCTATAAGGTTACAATTACTGAACTATATGAAATACAACTGTCATAACTTCTGTCCTGTTTGTGTTAGGACGTTCAAACTGCACGTCTGGCCGCGTGGCATGATAGGAATTAGTATGCGGTGTACGGTTTGGTTTAGCAACGAAGCCCAGATTTGGATGGGTACATCAGTCAGTAAAATTGGTGCTTTTGGGGGACTGAGAATCCGCATTTCGCAATAGTGAAATCTCTTCACCCTCAACGGGTGACTGTGTGCTGTGCAATGTCCAGTCACGGAATAATGGGTACGATATTCCTTTGTGGCACAGTAAGTACCAAACGGTACGTGAAGGTTTTGGCAGATGATTTCGTCCCCATTATCCAAAGTGACCTGATTACGTCAAGATGCGATTATCAAACACGGTTTTCCAAAACTCCTTCACCAAAGAAGACGAAGTAAATACTTCTGAATTCCAATCAAGAACAACTGCCAAGATTAGAAACATAGAAATAGATATCCTCGGTGTAACGAACCAGCTTAAATCACTTAATAAAGGCAAGGCCTCTGGTCCAGATTGTATACCAGTCAGGTTCCTCTCAGAGTATGCTGGTAAAATAGCTCCGTATTTAGCAATTATCTATAAACACTCGCTCGCAGAAAGATCGGTACCTAAAGACTGGAAAACTGCTCAAGTCACGCCAATACCCGAAAAGAGAAGTAGGAGTAATCCGCTAAATTACATGCCTACATCACTAACATCGATTTGTAGTAGGTTTTTGTAATATATACTGTATTCGAACATTATGACGTACCTCGAAGAAAACGTTTTATTGACACATAGTCAGCACGGTTTCCAAAAATTTCGCTCTTGTGAATTAAAACTAGCTCTTTTATACTCATGAAGTAATACGTGCTATCGACAGGGGATGTCAAATTGATTCTATATTTTTAGATTTCCAGAAGGCTTTCGACACAGTTCGTCACAAGCGTCATCTAACCAAACTACGTGCTTACGGAGTATCGCCTCAGTTGTGCGACTGGATTCGTGATTTCCTGTGACAAAGGTCACAGTTCGTAGTAATAGACGGAAAGTCATCCAGTAAAACAGAAGTAATATCTGGCGTTCCCCGAGAAAGTGTTATAGGCCCTCTATTGTTCCTGGTCTATATTAACGACATAGGAGACAATCTGAGTAGCCGTCTTAGATTGTTTGCAGATGATGCTGTCATTTACCGTCTTGCAAAGTCATCAGATGATCAAAACGACTTGCAAAATGATTTACATAAGATATCTGTATCGTGCGAAAAGTGGCAATTGACCCTGAATAACGATAAGTGTGAAGTTATTCACATGAGTACTAAAAGAAATCAACTAAATTTCGATTCCGCCATAAGTCACACAAATTCAACAAAATACTTAGGGATTACAATTACAAATAATCTAAATTGGAACGATCAGATAGATAATATTGTGGGTAGAGCAAACCAAAGACTGTGATTCACTTGCAGAACTCTTAGAAGGTGCAACAGGTCTGCTAAAGAGGCTGCTTATACAACGCTTGTCCGTCCTATTCTGGAGTATTGCCGTGCGGTGTGGGATGCGCATCAGGTGGGACTGACGGATGACTTCGAAAAGTACAAAGAAGGGCAGCTCGTTCTGTATTATCCCGAAATAGGGGAGATAGTGTCACAGACATGATACGTGAATTGGGGTGGAAATTATTTAAACAAAGACGTTTTTCGTTGTGACGGGATCTTCTCATGAAATTTCAGTCACCAGTTTTTCCCCCGCTTGCGAAAACATTCTGTTGGCACCCACCTACATAGGGAGAAATGATCATCACAATAACATAAGAGAAATTAGGGCTCGCATATAAAAATTTAAGAGCTCGTTTTTCCCGCGTGCTGTTCGAGAGTGGAACGGTAGAGAGATACCTTGAAGGTGGATTGAACCCTCTGCCAGCCACTTTATTGTGAATAGCAGAGAAATCACGTAATAGATGTAGATGCGAGACGGATCTAGACTCCATCGAAGCAGGAGAGTGATGTGCTGGAGGAGCACTCTATGGACCGCATTCCGGCTCTGGGGTACCCAGAGGTCACTGGCAAGGGGCTCGCTTGGCCGCCATATTCTCCAGAGCTGAACACACGCGACTCCTTTTTGTGGGGCTACATTAAAGGCAAGGAGAGTGCAGCAATAACCTCAAAACCATTGTTGACCTGAAAACAGCAATTCAGGAGGTCATCGACAGCACTGACGTTCCGACATTTTAGAGGGTCATGTAGAATTTCGCTGTTCGTCTTTGCCACATCACCGCCAATGGTGCCAGGCATATCGAACATCTCATAACCTAAATCTGAATATCTGCAGTGTCGTTTACATGTTGAATGAAGTGTGTGCACGAGTAGTTTGTAACTAATTTACGTTTTTTCTCATATAGTTAAATAATTGTCGCCCTGTATATTCAATTACTCAATGATATCTTTATGCTTTTGTATACACTCTCGAGAAATGTTTGTTCCCCTTCGGTCCAAATGCACAGTGTGGCTGGAATTATAGCACCTATTGCTGCTTACACACTAAAGGACTCTCACTGCTGGATAGCTCTCCACTGGATAATACACACTATCCCTTCTGGTTAGTCACGGAACGCAACTTAAATAATAGCACGGCATTGTCCCATTGGTGCGGAATGATACTACAACTCCACACAGCTAGCAGCTTAGCAGCTGCTAGTGTGCTCCGTACGAACGGTTGTACGTGATGAGTAACATGCCACGTAGTTCCTGGCCTCTGTCTAGGGCCGCTGGAATAGTAGCGTACTAGCTTCGCCCGGCATGTATGCAGTCCCGATCACCTCCACTAACTGAAGGGTAGTCTACTTCATAAGATTGCGACCCGGGGTCACAACAGTTCCCTCTTGGTTATTGTGCACATCTCACTTTACCCATCTTTCTCTACAGGATATTCCTGTTTTCCTTATTATTTAACATCGTCGGATACTTTTCCTTGATTAACAAATCATAAGTGTCCTGACTAGTCTAAGTCGTGCTTCCGATATCATAGCCGGCCGCTGTGACCGAGCGGTTCTAGGCGCTTCAGCCTGAAACCCCGCTGATGCTACGGTCGCAAGTGCGAATCCTGCCATGGGCATGGATGCGTGTGATGTTCTTAGGTTAGTTGGGTTTAAGTAGTTCTAAGTCTAGGCGACTAATGGCCTCAGATGTTACATCCCATAGTGCTTAGAGCCATTTGAACCATTTTGAACCGTTATCATGCCTAACATTAAAACTGTTCTGTAATTAGTATACCTTTCCTAAATTCCTAGATTAAATGTTTCTGCATCTAAATTCTTTTTATTGTTGTTCTATAGACGTGCAGTACAAATATTAGCTAAAATATTGTGTCAGTTACTGAAAAAGCGATTACTGTGTAATTTGAGGCTTCAAGATGCATCTGGCACATAGAACATGATAGTGACTCTCAAATTAAGAGCCACAATGCTATTTTCATGTCTAAATTGTCTGTATTATTGTTTTGTTTCAGCAAAAAACTTATGTAGCTAAAATAACATGCTAAGCAAACATTGACACTTTGTCATAGCCATGAGGCTCTGCGACAAAAACGAACTATCATCGCTGGATCAACCACAATTGTAGGGAGATAGAAAATAATGTGCTTAGAAAAAGCAACATAATTAACGTAACCGAATGGATAATCCAAGTTGTTTTTATTATTTTTCAAGTTTGACCTGCCTGTAGCTATGTTCCAGCACGTTTATCCATTTACGTCTCATTTTCCTACAGTTTAGCACAACAGATTGTACCAAAAATGGTGTGTTTTGGTGAAATTTTTAATATGTTGTATCACTTAAACTGCAATATGTAAGCATAACTTTTAAATGCACCAAAAACAACATGTAAACACGGCTCAATCAAAGACAATGATGGACAACGTTTTGCAGACACCTCTCTGACTGCAAACGAAAATTTGAACTTTTCACCAAACTAAATGTGTATATATCATTTATAAAATTACACAAATATTTCTCCTAGAAGAGTACGAAACATATGAACAACTGCTATTGCAACTTAGCTGTTCTATAACAGTAAAAAATACACGTGACTGTCACTGGCACTACTGATCCAAATTACAGGTTTAGAGTCCACAGGGGTGATGATTGAAGTTAACTATCTGCTTCCCACTTTGCAACCCTCAATTTAAATATTTCTACATACAAACTGTGTGTGTTATTAGAATATACATGGCTTCCTTATTGGCACAATAATTTAACTTAGATCTTAAATTACACGTGGCAACAACTAAAGTTTTTATAGGCCCTACCTCAGTTTCCAAGGCACAACAGATCCACAAATTAAATATTCTCACAACTAAATTACTTATAAAATTACATATGGCTTGCTTTTTGCCACCACTGATGTAACCTACAGATCAAGCTGCACTTTTCGTTGATAGTATTTCGATCTTAATACCACACTTAAAGAAACAAAAAGTGTGTGTATTATTTATCAAAATACTTCAAGATTTCTTAAACAACAGCACAAAACACACATGACTCTACATGTAAAGGTACTCTGATGAGGATTAACTTTTGCTGTCAGACAGAGAAGAGTACTTGACACTTTGTTGAAATAGCATACTGAACAATAGTTTTAATGTTTTAATTTAATACATATTCATATATGTGAGACACAACGCTTGATATGCTACCAGCTGCCGCTTTCAGCTATTTTCAAAGTCATCCAAATGTTATAGTGACTCCATGACTGCTACTCTTTTAATTACCCAATGGGTGTTCAGTGTTGGCCAGTCATTATAGAAACTAAGTACTAAGATAAAAAAATTATTTGCAGCAGAAAATGTTCGTCATCTTCTGCTGATAATGGTAACATATGTTGTTACATTTAATCATCAAATTAAACTGTAACCAAATGCCCCACAATCGCCATGTTGCAGCAAAATTATAACAAATTACCCCATTTTATATTCAGTTGCAGATGTCAATCAAACGAAATTGTAACAAATTATCCGATTATATATTCAGTAACAGACAAGCCTCAAATGAAATTGTAACATAATTACCACATTATACATTTGCCTGCAGAGAAGCATCAAACAGAACTGTAACAAAGTGTCTTATAGGTCACCAGTTAGAGGTACGCAACAAATGAAACTGTAAGAAATTGCACTATACATCACAAGTTACAGATCAACACCAAAGGATATTGTAGGAAATTCCAGCCTGCTCCCCACACCTCGCCTGAGACCTTTCTTACTAAGAATACTTACACATCTTAACAGTCCTCTCTTACATAATCATGACCTCCATTACGGTTATGCCTTCTAAGTTAAGAGTATGTTTCAACATGTCTGAGAGCTTGTTGATCAAGCATGCATACACATTTAGCTTAGAATTTTTTTAAAGGAGATTTTACCTGACTGAGTAATGACAGTATAGATGAATAGATGACAGAGGATAGGATAGATTGTAATGTGAAAACAAAACTGAAAAATGGCCACGAACAACTAGGACTGTCTCTGGTTCTTAATCACTACTCCTAAGCTATGTTGTTTGAAGGTCAATTACAAACACTATCAATTATTGTCTTAGGCAGGAATAACTGAGAATGCAGACCAGACTTATACCTTACAAAATGTTGAAAAAGAAGGCAAAGATCTGTAGCCATCTTGATCTCCACATCTGCAAAAGAATTTAGTTTGCACCATTGTCGGCCACGGGGTACTCAGTGTCCTCCACTGTCAGGTCACCAGCTGCAGTGGATTCCTAGGAAACCCTTACATTGGAATCACTGAGATGAGACGGCACCACAACACAACGTGGTCATGGTGAGGAACCCATGACCCTCGTGGGAGAGGCAGCAATGCAACAATGACAGTGGTGCAACTAAGAAATGTCTAGCTCATGGCGGCTGCAGTGTAACACGTGTTAAGTTCGGCTCGCGAAATTTAGTCGAATTCGAAGGTGTTTCTCGCAGGTGGTGTTGTCTAGTACAAGTGGAAATCGTGTAAACAACAGTGCTCTGTGTAGTAGTGCTATTTTTTTTCTGTGCTCCGCCAATATCTGCGAGAAAATGGTAAATAGAAGAATCAACAGCAGCGCGTCCAGCAGCGTGGAAGCAGCAGGTGCGGCGGGCCTGCTCCTGGCGGAAGGTGCGGCCGCGGCTCCCGGTATAGCGGAGCTGGTTCGCTCTGAGGTAAACGCTGCGCTTCGCGATAAAAACAATCTCGATCTGATAGCAGGCACCATATCAGATACTGTAACGGCAGCAGTATTGGCCAAAATGCGTGAAACTGTTGAGGCCAATACTGCCGAAATTACAGCACTAAAAAAGTCTGTGTCTGAATACGAGAAAAAGGCACGAGAGTTGGAAGTGAAACTATCTGCCGCCACAGACGAGCTGGAACAGTACCAAAGGCGAAATAGTCTACGACTGTTTGGAGTAGCAGAAACTAAAGAAGAAGACACGGACAACCTGCTTATACAGGTTGCGCGTGAAAAATTAGGCGTCGAAGTGACCAAGGCAGACATTGACAGGAGCCACCGGGTGGGACGAAAACTACCAGGTGCTACCAAACCTCGTCCAATAATAATTAAATTTGTGTCGTACCGAAAAAGGGCTGAGATCTTTACCCAGAAGAAGAAGTTAGCAAGGACAGGGATTACAATAAGGGAAGATCTGACACACGAGCGGCTAAAGATTTTAAACAGTGCCATATCCCATTTCGGTCTTCAGAATGTGTGGACTCTGGATGGTAGAGTAATCATTAAGACTGCAGCTGGAAAGAAGACAGTCACAAACATGACAGAACTAAATAGTATTAAGTGAACCTACTCGAGCCAAAAGTCAAACTTAACACCATTTGCAAATCTTAACAGTCCTATACTCAGATATAGTCTTGTAATTGTATTAACTTTTTAATTATTTGTACCTTCAACTAATTGTTCTTGTAACTGTATTAACTTTTTAATTATTTGTACCTTCAACTAATTGTTTTTGTAACTGTATTAACTTTTTACTATTTTTTTGTGTCTTTAGCTGTAGCCATTGCTTAGTTTTAGTTACTGCTAATACTTTTTTTCATTTTCTCAGTTTAGTCTCTTCCATTCTGTAATAGTTCTATTGCAATTATTAGTCTCTCCTTTAGTTCATTAGTCAACCATCTCTTCGGTTTAAATTGTTCATAACAAAAATCACTATCAGTATCACTTTAGCAAATTTCAATTTAATTCTAGCTTCCTACGATACTCTATTAAATATTAAGCTTACTTCTCTCTGCTGGCAGCATCGGCATCTTAAATCACTCCTCTTTCCCTTATTTCCACCCTAAGCTGTTTCAAATACTCTAATTACATTTTTCCTCTTACGACATAGGATACTCAGTGACACACAGCTGTCACCATTTTGGTCATATTCTCCCTGCACCGAATACCACTAATCCATTTTCTATACTCCCGCAACCTCAGGAAATCTCTTGCAGTCGCTTTTCTTTCGGCTCTCGCGGAGTCACAAACAGGGCGCTCAAAATCTCGGACACCCCTATAATATGTCACTTGGCGGAAACACCGGTCAGTGCCCCTCGCGGCAGGTAGTGCCTAACAAAGGGACAAACCAGTCTGCCACCCTACTCCAGGCTGCTCAGCGGAACGCGTCCGAGGTTTTAGCAGCTCACTGCAACATTCAGTCTTTACCTGCGCATTACGAAGAACTTAGCCTCCTCTTCCACCAACTAAACTACCACGTAATCCTCTTATCCGAAACGTGGTTGAAACCACACATATCCTCTGCATCTATTCATCTCCCAGGGTACACATTTCTTAGGGCAGACAGATCAAAAAAGCGAGGTGGCGGGGTCGGCGCATATATACGAACAGATCTCAAAGCGAAAGTCTTATGTACGTCAAATCCTGCTGAAGAAAAAGAGGCTGAATTCATGTTCATTGAAATAAATATACAAAGTCGGAAATTCTTGACTGGCGTCGTGTACAAGCCGCCAAAAATAAGCTCAATGAGTTCCTTCCAGTCGGAATTACATTCACTTCAGTGTCAATACGAACATGTCATCGTAATGGGTGACTTGAACATAGACCTGCTAAGAGACACTCCCTCCGCAATAAACCTAAGAAGATTGTTTAGTTGCAATAGCATGAACATTCTTCCATTGCAACCTACACACCATACGGCGCACAGTCATACTCTTATAGACGTGATAGCAACGAAACAGACTGACAAAGTAAGAGATGTTGGTCAATCATCGGCCCCTGGCCTCTCAGCACATGATGTAATATTCCTGGCCTACTCTGTGCAGCCCCCAAGGATCAAATCGCGTTACATAACTTGTAGGAACATGAAACGTATTGACCTTGACGCTCTAACAGCCGATTGCTCAGAAATCTCATGGCATCAAATAATCAGAGAACCTACAATCGACGGCAAAATTAATGAACTTGGTGATAAACTCACTGCCCTCTATGACAAACATGCACCTGTGCGCACAGTCCGTGTAAGAAAATCTCCTGCTCCATGGCTGACAGCTGAATTACGTCAAATGATGACTAATAGGGATGCTGCCCACAGGCGTTTCAAGGCAGATCCGAAACCCGAACGTTTTGAAGAATATAGAAAGCTACGGAACAGAGTGAAACAATGCATTCGCAATGCCAAAATCAGGCACGCTCGCTCCCTTGTATGCAGCGATCTGACACCCACGACTCTATGGAAGAATCTCCGTAGCTTGGGGGTCGGAAAGGCAAAATCGGAAACTACTTTTCATGTGTCAGCTAACGAATTAAATGAATTCTTCTCTGCACCTCTGAATGCCAGCACGGCTGATAATTACCGTCCACAAGAATCTCCAAACAGGATAACTAACAACGATACCTTCCATCTAAAACATGTAACAACAAATACGGCAAGAAAAGCAATAATGAGAATCTCTTCTGATGCAATAGGCAACGACAGTATCGGTATAGCCATGATTAAGAATGTTGCCGACATCTTAGTACCTGTCTTAACTGACATATTTAATTTTTCCCTCGTGAACGGAATATACCCCACTGCATGGAAAAGAAGCATAATTCGACCCATCCCTAAGGTCGAAAACCCGCAACTGCCTAGTGATTACCGACCAATTAGCATACTGCCTGCTGTTTCCAAAGCACTGGAATATATTGTTCATGACCAAATCACTGAACACTTGCATGAATTCAGTCTATATGACAAATTTCAATCCGGTTTCCGTAAACATCACAGCACAAACACTGCTCTAATTAAAGTAACTGATGACCTGAAATATGCCATCGACAATCGAAAGGCAACAATATTGACGCTACTGGACTTCAGCAAAGCTTTTGACACTGTTAACTTTGACATATTACTCAGAAAAATGCAACAGCTTAATTTCTCTGATAGTGCAATGAGATGGTTTGAAAGCTACTTAAAAGACAGACAGCAATGTGTTGTCTGCGCAAATGAAAAATCTTCCTGGAAACATGTTTCTTCGGGAGTGCCACAAGGACCAGTCTTAGGACCACTTTTGTTTTCTTTATATGTCAACGATATTTCGTCGGTTTTGTCCTCCTGTAAACATCATTTCTATGCCGACGACCTCCAGCTCTACCTAAGCGGCAGACCTGAAGACGTAAACACTGCAATCGCTCTGATGAATGATGATCTGTCTTCAGTAGTGACATGGGCGAAAAATCTGGGGCTTAAATTAAATGCAAAAAAGACGCAAGTAATCTTAATAGCCCATCAGAAATTAATAAGTTCAGATTTCCGCCAACGGCTACCTCCTATTCTGCTCGAAGGTACTCCAATACCATATCAGAAAACAGTGAAGAACTTGGGTGTAACTTTGGACGAGCATCTCAACTGGGCGGAGAATACAGTCGCAGTGTGCCGAAAGACGTCTGCTTGTCTCTATGCTCTCAAAAAGTTTCGGAACATATTCCCACAGGACTTGAAACGCCAGCTCGTGCAAGCACTCGTTCTACCGAACCTCCACTATTGTGATGTGATTCAACAAGGCATGAGTAGTGAAAACAAAAGACGGCTAGAGCTAACCATGAATGCCTGTGTGCGTTACACCTGCAACATTCTCCGATATGATCATGTTAGTGCTTCATACTCCGAGCTAGGGTGGCTGCGGCCAGACAAACTGCGTGACTACCACACTCTATGTCTACTTCACCGACTCCTCATCGCGCAAGCACCCCAGTACCTAGCTTCAGAGATTAAAAACCTGTCATGCCATCATAATCGAAACACGAGGTCACTCTTATCTGTTATCCTAACTGTGCCCACTCACAAAACAAAAACTTTTGCAAACTCCTTCTCAGTTGCCGCTGTCCGCCTCTGGAACAAACTGCCCCTTACCTTGAGGAAAATTCAATCTCCTGTGGCTTTTAAGAAGAAGTTGAAGCATTTCCTACTATCATCCGCATAAAATTCTCCACAAAATTAATGTGCAAGGCCAATCCTCTCATCTGTCAAATAGCAAAGCTAGGGTCTCGTATCTTGCTGCTGAGATGCCTTCCTCTTCATCTATCTCTATTAGCCACGCAGTCTCCTTTTCCTTTATATTTTCCTTAATTATGTTTCATCATGTCTCTCTATTCTTCTCCTCCCTTCAGCATGAGTCTCCCTCATACTCCCTGCTGCCAGCACTCCTATCTTAAATCTTTCTCTTCAATAATGCATTTTTCGAGGTGTACCTTTCTAATTGTTTATCTCACTTTTTGTATTAGATGTAGTTTAACATGCCTACTGAAACATATGACTGTAAAATAAGTAGAATGCCTGGTTAGATGTAAGAGAGGGCCTGATGGCCCTAATCTTGCCAGGTTAAATAAAGAAATAAATAAATAAATAAATAAAGAACCACCATTGGTTAAGCCAGAACGCTGAAGATGGTGGCACGAGCTGTATGATTAGACCATAACAGAAGATCATGTCTGCCACTGTCTGTGTGCAATAGCATGCTTTTAGTATGATGGTAAGCGCAAACATAAAACTACGATGTAAAAGCAAAAACTTTTCATCCCATTACCTGGTTCCATTAGAATTAACGAGACCTTGCCCATTCACCCTGTGAATGGATGGTGGGGGTTCATTCAACAGGGTCTGGGCAGCCACGTGAGGAGAAGAATTTGCTAGTTATCAGGAGCTTCAAAGCAAAGTGCATAGTGAAGCCTCTTGGGGAAACAGCATTCAGGGCCGGAATGAATGTCAATGTGCACTTGGTATATCTGCCCGGGTACATCATCCAAGATGTGGAAGAGTCTTTGTCAGCAGCTAACGAACCTGCAGGGTGCAGTCGTCTGCAAGTTGTGGCTTACGTCGACACCAATGATGCCTTTAGTTTGGGTTCTGAGGCAGTCTTCACTTCATATGGGCTGCTGGAAAAAGTGGAGAAGGCTGCTGGCCTCGCGCACGAGTTGTAAACAGAGCTTACAATTTGCAGCATTGTTCCCAGAGTTGATGGCGGTCTTTTGATTTGGAGCCGAATGAAAGTCTCATCCCAAGGCCTTGTCGATTCTGTGACAGACTTGGCTGTAGATTTCTGAACCTGGATTTTCGTGTGGAGAGTTGTGAGACTCCCTTTAATACGTTAGAGGTGCACTACACAAAGGAAGCAGCAACTCGGCTAGCATACATGTGGTGTACACATAAGGATGTTTTAGGCTAGTCGATAGTCTGAGGTGCTGTGAGGAACACTCGTCAGTCGATACACAAATAGTGAAATCAGGTTGTGTGTAGAGTAAAGACAGTTTGACTGGTATAATTTTATCTGTAAACTGTCGAAATATTCGTTACAAAGTTATCGAATTTGCTGTTCTCCAGAATATTTGTCACTCTCAAATTATTCTCAGAACCAAGAGCCTGCATGAAACCTTAAGTAGAAAGCTCTGAAATATTTGGGGAGTCCTGAAACGTATATCGGATAGATATTGGAATTTTTCATTGCAGTCGACAAAAATATTTTCTCTAATGAGGTCGATCTTGGGCGTTACTGTGAAGTTATGTAGACTCCTGTAACAGGTCCAAGTGAAATGAAGTTAATTAGTGTAAAATTTAGTAGCCACCTGACTGTGACATGATTGTTTTACCGTCATTCAAAGAAAGACCACACTCAGTTGCTCTCAAATACCCAGATCAAGCAAGATTAGTTGGAGGCGACTTCAACCTACCGCCTATAGATATGGACATCTATGGCTTAACTGAAGAGGGTCAGTACTGCGAACTACGTTGGAAGAAGTTTTCTGAAAATTGACGTGAGCAGCTAGTTTGACAGCTCAAACACAACGGAAATATTTTAGATCTTATAGCTACAAAAATGCATGACCTAATTGATGATGTCTGTAAAGAGAAAGGTATTACTGATCCTGATGTCCTTATAGCGACAATAGCCACTAAAGGTAACAAAGCAATCAAAAAGGCTAGGAGAATATTTTTGCTATCATCACTCTCAGACAACAAATGGACATCATTAAGTTACAGTATAATGGAAATATAAGAATCATAGATTTTTTTATTGATGCTGGAATTTTGGGCAAAGAACTGTGAGCAAAGTTTAAAGAATTCTACATAGCGTTCTGGAGGAGTATGTGCCCGGTAAGTGGATTAAGGACCGAAAACAATAACAAAATTCGAAAAATTGTGAAGAAGAAAAGACTCTTGCACTCTCGGTCGAAACGAGAACGAGCAAATAACGACAGGCGAAACTTAGTAGATATTCGTACATCTGGAAGAAGATCGATGCGCGAAGCATATAGCTACCACCGTCGTATCTTACTAGATAATCTAGCCGTGAGCCTGACAAAATTCTGGTTCTAAGTAAAATCGCGAAACAGGTCTAAGGCTTCTATCCAGTCACTAGTCGAGCAATCTCGTGTGGCAATAGAAAACGGCGAAAGGAAATATCAAGTTTTAAATTTCGCACATAATAAATGGTTCACGCAGAAGAATGATACAAACATGCTGTCTTTGAGCATCGCAGAGACTCCCTAATGGAAGGCACAGTTACGGGCGTCCGTGGCGTAGATAAGCAACTGACAGAGTTGAAAACCGGCAAGTCTCCAGGTCCGGATGGAATCACAAATCGGTTTTTCAAAGAGTACTCTGTTGCTCCGGCCCCTTACTTAGTTTGCACTTATCACGAATCTCTCGTCCAGTGCAAAGTGCCAGATGACTAGAAAGAAACGCAAGCCGCTCATGTATGTAAGAAGGCTACAAGAACCGATCGGCAGAATTACAGACTAATATCTTTAACATTGGTCTACTGATTATAGAACCCAGTACGCTGTCCGCGACGACGGGTGTTAATCAGAGACAAGGGTAACGTCAGGAGTGCCCTGGGGAAGTGTGATAGATCACTATTATTCTCTATATACACAAATGATGTGGCAGACATGGAAGGTAGCAATCTGCGGTTGTTTGCTGATGATGCTGTGGTATACGATAAAGTGTCGATATTCACTGAGGATACAAAACATGTAAGTTAATGTTCAGAAACAGCATTAGTTCAAAATGTTCAAATGTGTGTGAATTCCTAAGAGACCAAACAGCTGAGGTCATCGGTCTCTAGGCTTACACACTACTTAGACTAACTTACGCTAAGAACAATACACACACCTATACCTGAGAGAGAACTCGAACCTCCGCCGGAAGGGGACGCGCAATTCGTGACATGGCGCCTCAAACCGCGCGGCCACTCTGCGCGGAAGCAGCATTAGTAGTGTCCTGGCTAGACAGTCACATCGTTGCAATATCTGGGTGTAACGCTGCAAAGCGACTAGAAATCGAAGGAACATGCAAGGTGTGTGGTAGGGGAGGTGAATAGTCGATTTCGGTTTATTGGGGGAATTTTAGGAAAGTGTGTTTCATCTGTAAAGGAGACGCATACAGGGCACTGGTGCGAGGTATTCTTGAGTACTGCTCGAGTATTTTGGATCCGTACCAGGTCGGATTAAAGGAACACGTCGAAGCAATTGAGAGGCAGACTACCATATTCGTTACTTGTAGGTTCAAACATCACTCAAATGTTACGGGCATGCCTCTTGAACTCAGATGGAAATCGCTGGGGAGAAGGTGACATTCTTTAAGAAGTGTTCTTCGTAAAGAATGTCACCTTCCCTACCCGATAAATCAGGGCTCATAGAGAGGCATATAGACAGTCGTCTTCCCTTCCTTCTGTTTGCGAGTGAAAGAGGAAAGGAAATAACTAGTAGTGGTACGGGGTACCCTCCGCCATGCACCGTGGATTGCGGAGTATCTATGTAGATGCAGAATCAAGGAGTCACTGTTTCAGGCCAGTAACAAGTTGGTGTTTGTTTATATGCATTTTGTACACCACGAGTAGGAAGTTTCTGCTACGTTCCTCTGTTTTTTCACTAAATAAGCGATATTCACATCTGTCACATTGGCATGAGTATTGAATCGTCGCTTCCATGCACAGATTTTTTGAAAGTAGGGGCTTGAGGAGGGATAAGAAAATTTTGTGGCATTTGTGCTCTGACTGCAATGCGACTGGTCTCCCGGCCACTGTCTGGTTTTTGATGGACTCGAGCTTTTCTGACTCTGGTTTCGTAATCTGTGGTAGCATGAGGCGCACTCTGAGCAGCTTACTACTTACTTGTTGCTACACGCAACTTGAGTTGTCCTTTTGATTACAATTTGTGATTTTGTCTCTTTAACACTGAACTGATAAGCTGCCTAGGTAAGGACAACTTCTTGTGCTTTCACCATGAAGTCTTACATATAACTTGGTACCTCCCTCAGGTTAGCGTTAATCTGAGTGAATTCAAACCAGTTTTTAGAAAACTCCCCCCTAGCCCACAGTGACTGCTACCACCACGTAAGAGAGCTGCTCAGTCGTTGGTGCAGCACTGGTTATTCTTTGTGTTTTACTGTACATCGATAAAACGAATATCACAACTAGATCAATTTCTGACCGCTTTGTTTCTAAAGGGACACATACCGATGCTTGCCGTCGACATCGGGCGTTGCGTGGAATATACGATGAGGAATATTTGTTTGGGATAACTCCAGCTCCACACTACAAAAACGAGGACGGATGATCGAAACTCCATCGCCGCATATAAAATGTCCTAAACGTTGGTACCCCCCTCAGAGGAAGTAAGCACGAATGCCTCATTTAGTTTACACAACTACGGGAATGTGATGTCCGTGACTGTGGGCGGTAAGCTTGATTTCCCGAGGATTAGTCGCAGGTAGTGCCCGTGGTGGCAGGAAACTGCTTAGACAGTCATTCCAACACCATATCATCGAAAAGACAGGCACAGAGCTCCCAAGTGTAAAGTTGCGCGCTTCATGACAATTTACAATGTAGTAGCATTAGACAACCAGCTGGAATCATTCATGTCATAAAAATAACTGGAAATAACAATAAGTAGGATTATGAAGTGAAGCAATCGCATGGGCTGCATTGTGGCTAAAGTGAGGTTAGGCGCCGACTAATGGCAGGACATTGCAGTTTATTTGCAGGACAGATTCGATTGAAAAACTACATCATGAGCCTATGTACTCTTCAACTCAATGAAATCGATACAGGTAAGACTAACATCGAGTGTATGAAAAGTAAAGGATTAATTGCTTCTTTGACTGGCAATGCACGTAACAGAAGTATTGAAAAATCTCAGACGACCGACAACTGAATATAATAATATTCTTCAACCCCTACATATCACTCTCACTGAATGGGAAAAGATTAATTTCGACTAACAGCTTGCGTAAGATCAGATTAATAATCTCCTAACCATTTATCTGCGAACTACATGGGAAGAAATCATAAAGTATTCGCATTTTATACCTAAAATACACTCAGCAATAGCCTTATAGACATTCGCGGGGTTCAAACGAAGATGTAAATCTACAAGCAATTTGAATACCGTGATATGAAACAAGGCGAAAGAAAACTTAGCAATCACCACTGTATTATACGAGAGTGAGTCAAATGAAAACCTTAAATTTGTAATAACAACCGAAATTTCGCGCCGTTATCCTGTAAGTTGGTAATCGTGCTACAAACAGCGTACAGAATGGCCTGTAGGTGGCTGCATAGTGCAGATGCCGTCGCAGTATCAGTGTAAAGATGGCCGCCCCATTTGCGACTTGCACCAGGGAAGAACAGCGTTCTGTTGTTCGGTTTTTGCGTAGTGAAGGTGTGATACCTATTGAAATTCATTGAGGAATAAAGGTTCAGTACGGTGATGCATGTTTGCAACAGCAGCGAGTCTATGAATGGAGTAGGAAGTTCGTAAATGGTGTGACTTCAGTGGAAGATGCTCCTCGTCCAGGACAGGCACATCGAGTTGTGACTCCACAGAGCATTGCAGCAGTTGAAGCCATAGTGAAGGAAAACCGCCGAGTGACACTGAATGACATTGCAGCATGTTTACAGATTAGTCATCGGTCAGCACACCACATTGTGCATGATGTGCTCCAGTTTCACAAAGTGTCTGTAAGATGGGTGCCACGGCAGCTGAGTCCTAAAATGAGAGAACGACGTGTTTGATGCTTGTGAAGAACTTCTTCGGCGCTTTGAACGACGGAGTGATGGCTTCCTTGCAAGAATCGCTACTGGGGACGAAACCTGAGTTCACTTCTACCAACCGGAAACGAAGAGAGCGAGCAAGGAATGGCGCCATTCCTCATCATCAAAACCAAAGAAGTTTCGAACAGAACCATCATCAGGGAAGGTTAAGCTGACACTCTTTTTGGACGAAAAAGGCGTCATTTTGGAGCATTACATGCATAGACGGACCACTGTCATCAGTGCATCATACACAGATCTCCTAAAAAATGATCTGCGGCCTGCAATCAAATCAAAGAGATGTGGATTGCTGTCAACAGGTGTCCTTTTGCAACATGGCAATGCGAGACCCCACATTGCCCGTACAACAGTTGCAACAATCACAGACCTGCGTTTTGAGCGTCTTCCTCCATACTCACCAGACCTTGGCCCAAGTGGTTGCGCGGACTACCAAAAGAACTTTTCTCTAAAGTAGTTTATACACTTTGTAAGCGCTGCAGGACTTGCATTGACCGTGGGTACAGCTTTGTACCACTTCTGCACAATAAATAATATTTAAAAAAATATTTAAGGTTTTCATTTGACTCACCCTCGTAACTACTGATGACAAAGACGGTCAAATAATAAACATTAAGGGATCGAATTATTCGGGGTTTTGCGGATCGAGTAGTAGTGATTCGACGAAGCGTGTCAAAAACTGCTGACATTACACATTTACGTGCACTAGAGAAAGGAAAAATCTCTTCAATGATAGGCACGTGCAGTCAGCTTTCTCGTAAATAAAACCAGTTTTTTCTAGAGAAACATCGATAGATCGATAGCAGCAAAACAAACGGTATACGGAACTGTGTGACTATGTGCTAAAAAAAGTCGGCTGAAGAAAGACTGTTTAAAAAATGACAGCTGAATAGATGTCGTGTGCGCGAGATGAAATGTAATTCTGAGAGACGACAAGAAGAGCACAGGAGATATTTCACAGCTCCACACTCGCTGCGTTATGACAAGAAATTAGATTTGCATATAAATTACTCTAAATCCCATGTTCCGCTACATATGATAGGGCTTTCTCTTTACATCAACACATCGTTATGACGAGGGCTGTTCGCTCCGTCGCGTGCTAACGTACTTACATCGCTCCTCTAAAACCAGGATTACATTGTCTGAATCTTTTTTGCCGTTGTCTGTACACACCACGTAACGCTGCGAGAACCAACACTTTTCTTCCAGACTGCCCACGTACAAGTAAGGAGAACTGGGGCGAGAAGCTGTGGAGATTTATTTAATGTGAGAGCTGATAAATCTGTCTTATTTCAGCGAAAACGTGCAAAGTATTGGTAGTACAGTAACTTTCTATGTACATTATGGGTGCGAGGTCGCTATGTTCTGGTTTATGGAGGGAAGGAGTAAGGCACTATAACACTCTTTTTTTAATCTTCTTCTAACTCTGGCCTTCTTACTGAAATGGTGCTTGAAATCACTGGCTCGATGTTAATTCGTTTACTTGTCCCAAAAAATAGGTGGACACATTTAACTTTACGCAAATACTTATATATTCTGCTCTCATATCTCAAATAATTAGCATTGATATTGGTAAAGACGAAATTTAAGTAGCCACATAGATTATGAAATGAAAGTCGCTGGGCTTTGTGAAGACGTAAGTCTAATTCACGTATGCCATTCATTGACAGCTCTATTACTGAACACAGTAATTAAAAATCGGCCAAGTACAACTAGGATTCGTGATCTGAAGGTTTCCTACAAACGCAGTTGTGTATATACATAGTTCATCTATATATTTTAATGAGTGACTTTGTGACATATGTGACGTAAGTGGTGGCAACTTTTGATTCCATTCGCTTAGAAGTTTCAATTTTCTATGCCGCCAAGTGCTCCTAGACCTTTTGATTGCGTTCGTTTAGAAGCTTAAATTCTCTAGACCGCCAAGTACTCCTAGATCTTTTTATTGCATTCGCTTATAAGCTTAAATTTTCTACACAGCCATGGTCTGCTAGATCTCAGTACCTGACATAAATTTCGACTTAATACCACTGCATTCAAATAACGTACGTAATTGATTAGACACCCGCGCTCGTATATATGATCTTCTCATCATGATTAGTTGGCGTTAATACCCAAGGCATCAAGTTTAACTTTGCACTGAACTTTAAGAAACATTTTGTAATTGTGAGTTGTTTTATATTCATCGGGTTGCCGAGATATTTTAGAAGATTAGTGGACCTCCTTTAGTTAGTGACATCATGAATATAAACCTTAATTATTTAGTTCTCTGGGGTTGGACGGAATATAATAGACATAGACCCTTGTTGGTACGATAAGAATTGTAATAATTGTTAGATGCAAGCCTATTTGTTATTTATCAGATGGCCAGAGCTATTGCCTGTTGTTATGTTATAATGTCCGTACGAAAATTAAGCATTGAACCTCGTATCCTGTAGTTTCTACGTTGCTTCCAACGCGATTTCTTGTAGTCTGAAATTTGTACAAACTATATACTGCTTTCCTTGGATCATTGACTGTGACTTCTTAAAATAATTTCATTAACTAAGTGTATGTTTTTTTAATTGTAAAATTTTGTTGGGTTGTTAATCATATGGACCTCGTTTCAGAAGATTATTTCACTTACCTATTGCAAATTTTAATAAGAAAATGTTTGAAATTGCCATTTTGCACGTTATTAACCCAGATTTCGCTCCACATAACCCTGTGACACAGTAATCATTTTGCAAAGTTTGGATCTATATAGGGCGGTTCCGTGATGATGCTACAAACCGTAGGGATGCTAGAGAAGGATAAATGTATTAATCTGAGGAAAGGGATCCTGGTCACGAAAGCGACAGTCATACTGACACATGTGACACTGGAACACATGTAGGAGTAATATTGTTGCGAAGATTGTAGGGTAAGCTCATATCCTAGTCGTTATTCGTCAATAGATTTTGTTTCAACAACATTGAACCCAACATCACTTACTGGTTCGTGAACACTGGGATGAGACGTTTCCTGGGAAGAGAGGAGGTCATGTTTCATGGCCAGTGCATTCACCTCATCTCACCCATTTGATATCTTTTTGTGCACAAGATGGCTGGCAAGAATTCTCACTGCCTACGACACTGTTCATACGAAACTGGGAATATTACAGCTGGTAAATCGGGAGACGATGCCAAGTTTGACTCTGGGCGACGGCATTTTGAACAACTGTTGTAAACGTAGAAGCTTGTGAAACTCGCACAATTAACTGGAATTCACTACTACTGTACCATACACTTAGGATCTCCCCGACGTCCAGTCATGTGCACCGTTACTAGTCAGTCAACAGGGACAATTACCTTAGGGTACTGAAGATTGTTCCGCGCGAATACTCTACTTGACGACAAGGGTTCGGAAGCTGGAGCCCTAAGTTGGAGCACCGCGTGGGACTAAGGCGGAACTTGAGCACATTTTCGCTTGTACCTTTCGACTCGGTCATTTCCCCTTACCCTAAATTAATACAATTACCGTTCTCAGTCATCCCTGAATGTTTTTAACATCATCACATTCTCACATTATAGCCAGTATATGATAAACTAATTTAGGAGAAAGCTCGTTAAGCCAGGCAGTATCTCGTGTATTATTTTCATAATGTTAAGATTATCCAACAACTTCGTTGTCCATTCAGATGGGTGGGTGGATTTGATCGTAATAGGCCCGGTTAGAGTGTCAGGGTTGCATTTTATTCACGTAACACGCAGTTTATTTCACTTACTTCAAATTCGAATATAAATTTAGCCATATGCTACATAAGGTTTGTATAGTAGTAAACTTCTTCTAGAAAATTTTTCTCTCAATTCTGTGGACACTGAAGAAGTTCCAAATACCAAGACAGCTAGTAAAGCATTTATTGTATTTATAAAATCTGTTCCAGCAAGACTATCTTGCCATCTTCCGATTATGTGGTTTATAACCATACATCATTGCTTTCCTCACATGGCAACATAGTCTTCACGAAATCGGTTTTCTAAATCTTATAAACGCTTTACTAGCGATCTCGGCGTTTGGAAATATTCAAAGTCCACCATATTGCAGACCTCCATCAAGCCGATACAATGTCAGTTCTTTGCAACTTGAGAGTTATGCATGCCTGCAATTTCTCAGTATAGAACGTAACTCGTTTATAGTGAAGGATGTACACACATAAAAAAGTGTTGCATCACCTCAGTTCCGAGAGTTCCGGAGTCTGTACAGAAAATTGGAATAGATGTCAACATAAACATCGTTTCCTCCATTTTTATTGCTCACGGAAACCATACATTGCATATTAGACCACCGTACATCGAGACAGTCAGAGGTGGTGGTCCAGATTGCAGTACACGCCGGTACCTCTAATACCCAGTAGCACGTCCTCTTGCATTGATGCACGCCTACATTCGTCGTGGCATATTATCCACAAGATCATCAAGGCACTGTTGGTCCAGATTGTCCCATTCCTCAACGGCGATTCGGCGTTGGTCCCTCAGAGTAGTTGGTGGGTCACGTCGTCCATAAACAGCTCTTTTCGATCTATTCCAGGTCTGTTCGATAGGGTTCATGTCTGGAGAACATGCTGACCACTCTAGTCGAGCTATGTCGTTATCCTGAAAGAAGTCATTCACAAGATGTGCATGATGGGGGAGCGAATTGTCATCCATGTAGACGAATGCCTCGTCAATATGCTGCCGATATGGTTGCACTATAGGTCGGAGGATGGGATTCACGTATCGCACAGCCATTACGGCGCTTTCCATGACCACCAGCGGCGTGCGTCAGCCCCGCATAATGCCACTCCAAAACAGCAGAGAACCTGGACAGTGTGTCTCATGCGTTCAGCCTGACCGGGTTGCCTCCAAACAAGTCTCCGACGATTGTGTGGTTGAAGGCATAAGCGACAATCATCGGTGAAGAGAACGTGATGGCAATCCTGGGCAGTCCATTCGGCATGTTGTTGGGCCAATCTGTACCGCACTGCAAGGTGTCGTGGTTGCAAAGATGGACCTCGCCATGGACGTTTCGAATGAAGTTGCACGTCATGCTGCACAGTTAGAGTCGTAACTCGACGTCCTGTGGCTTCACAAGAAACATTGTTCAACATGGTTCTTCATGCTTCTTCATTCGCCCTGTAGGAGTGACTTCATGGTTTCCATGCTCATCCATTTTGTCCCTTTTTATCGCATTAAGGCTGCATAAAGGTGCACTTGATACTGGTAAATGCAAAAGAGAAGGAGTGAGGAATGCAAATGTCCTCGGAGGTTACTACCTTCCTAAACTTTACAGGTGTAGCAACTAAAACTCGGTAGTCTTTTATGTTGCGAAAAACAATGTTTTAAATTTTAAAAAAGAACATTCCACATCCCAGTTCTTTTTTCATTCATGCTCTTCTCGTTGAAATGAGGCACAAACTTCGTTATAATTTCTTGCCAAGCATTCTTTTTCACCACTTTGTTGCTATAGTCATCGGTTTTGACATCTCAAATAGCAGGACGATTTTCTACTTCACTTATAAAATCTTCCATGTTAATCAAATCTAAACTCATGGCCACAATGTGTACAGTATAATGTACAATGAATGTTTCGCAACATTGCCTCAAAAATGGCTGCCTGTCTGTTGGAAAATCTGCAGCGTTGTGTCTATGACCTGTGTCCCAGTGCGAACATTCCAATTTAAACTAATGCATGTCCGGCGGTGATTGGTGTGAACACAGTGATCTTATCCGTCACATGTTGCGAGGGTGAGTCGCCGGCCGTTGTGGCCGACCGGTTCTAGGCCCTTCGATCTGGAACCGCGCAACCACTACGGTCGCAGGTTTGAGTCCTGCCTCGGGCATGGATGTGTGTGATGTCCTTAGGTTAGTTAGGTTTACGTACTTCTAAGTTCTTGGGGACTGATGGCCCCATAGTGCCCAGAGCCATTTGAATCATTTGGGTGAGTCACTGCTGCATCACAGTACCTCGGTGAGGCAATGCAGTGTCCCGGTGTGAATGCTCCAGTTCAAACGAATGTATCTCTGTCGGTGACCGTTGCTGGTGACCTCATCAGCGTACTAGTGTGAAACGGGCCTTAGGTTCACAGCCGTGGATCACCCTTCATACAGTCCCGACCTGACCCATTCGACTTTCATCTGTCACCAAAACTTAAAGAACACCTCCGAGGACTTTACTTTGATAGAGATAAAGCGTGCAAGTTGAGGTGAGGTTGTAGCTCAGTCAAGTCATACATTCCACAGTGACGCTATCAAGACACTGATCTCTCGTTGAGGGAAATGTGTTGGTCGTCAGGGTGACTATGTTGAGAAATAAATATGTAGATATGGAGGGTTCCTCCGAGCCACGATCCGTAGGTAGCGGTCATCCACTGCAGTAGTAGCCCTTGGGCGGCCTGAGCGAGGCACGTCATCAACAGTTCCAGTCTCTCTGTATCTTCTCCATGTCCGAACAACATCGCTTTGATTCACTCCGAGACGCCTGGACACTTCCCTTGTTGAGAGCCCTTCCTGGCACAAAGTAACAATGCAGACGCGATCGAACCGCGGTATTAACCGTGTAGGCTTGGTTGAACTACAGACAACATGAGCCGTGTGCCTCCCCGTGGAATGACTGGAACTGATCAGCTGCCGGATCCCCTCCGTCTAATAGGCGCTGCTCATGCATGGTTGTTTACATCTTTGGGCGGGTTTAGTGACATCTCTGAATACTCAAAGGGACTGTGTCAGTGATACAATATCCACAGTCAACGTCTATCTCCAGCAGTTCTGGGAACCGTGGTCGATGCAAAACTTTTTTTGATGTGTGTATTAAACTACACTAAGACCGATTGTAAAATGAATTTTCCAGTCTGTGTCTTCTTATTCTCAATGTCACATAATAGATGGTCTGGGACTAGGGTGTTTGTATGTGAGTGTTATAGTCTCTGCTGAAAGACGATGTATACCAAGTGATCGTCCCTTGTAATCAGAGGTAATTTCGCTTCTACCTGTAGCTGCTCAACATTAACAGTTAGATATTATTTCGTGATACTTGCCACATTGTCTGCCTCTACCCTATATCACACCCATAGGTTTTGTCAGCACAAATAATGGTGATGTTGCCTCTGTAAGGTAATCTATCTTTTTGATGAGGCTCTATGAGTAGTCTGGCTGATGCAGCTCTACATCTACATATATAATCCGCACGCCACCGTCTGGTGAGTAGCGGAGCGCTCCTTGAGCTACTTCTAGTCATTTAATGTATTGTTCTATTCGCAAATATATCGAGAAAAAACCGACTTTCTATACCCCTTCGTACTAACCCTAATTTCTCTTATCTTCGTGGTCCTTACGCGAAATGTACGTTGATGGCAGTACAATCGTTATGCAGTCAGCTGCAAATGATGGCTGTCTAAATTTTCTCATTAGTGTTCCCGGAAAGGAACGTCACCTTCTCTCAAGGTATTTCCATTAGAGTTCCCAAGGCATCACTATAACACTTGCGTGTTGTTCGAACCTGTCGATAAAAAATCTGGCAGCCCACCTCTGGATATCTTCGCTGCCTTCCTTCAGTCCGGCCTGATGGGAATCCCAAACACTCAAGTAGTACTCAAGAATGGCTCGCACTAATGTTCTATATCCGGCCTCCTTGACAGTTGAACCACACTTTTGTGAAATTCTCTCAATAAACAGAACTCGATCATCTGCTTTCTCCACTACAATACTTACATGCTCGTTCCATTTCACATCGCTTTCCAACGATACGCCTCGATATTTAATCGAACTGACTGTGCCAAGTACCGCGCTACTAATGCTGTATTCGAATATTATGGGATTGTTTTTGCTACTCATCTGAATTGACTTACATTTTTCTACGTTTACAGCTAGTCGCCATTATTCTCATCAATTAGAAATTTTGTCTTATCATGTATCCTCCTACAGCCATTCAACGATGACACCTTCCCATATATCACAGCATCATCAGCAAAGATCCGCAGACTGCTGCTCATCCTGTTCGTCAGATGTTATCAGACATCATAGGGACACTCCTAACGATACACTTGTCTCTAGTCACCATTATTCACATCAATTAGAAATTTTGTCTTTTCATGTATCCTCCTACAGCCATTCAACGATGACACCTTCCCATATATCACAGTATCATCAGCAAAGATCCGCAGACTGATGCTCATCCTCTTCGTCAATTGTTATCAGATATTAGGGACATACCTAACGATACACTTGTCTCTGATGAACACACTAGGGCACCGTGTCATATGCTTCTTGGAAATTCAGGAATGTGGAATATGCCTGTTGCTTGCCATCCATGATTCGCAGAGTATTATGTGTAGAAAGGTCAATACTTTCTTAGTGGACAGAAGCTTTTCCGCCACAAGGAAATTTGTTATGTTGGAACAGTGAATACATTCAAGAATTCTGCAGCAAACCTGTTGGTTATTATTTTGCGGATCCCTTATTTACTCTTCTTTTAAACTGTAGTCACCTGTGCTTTTTTTCAGCCGGTTGGGGCTTTGTGCTGGATGAGAGATACGCGATAAATGCAAGGAATGTAATGGGGCAATGCCGTAGAGTACTCTTTGTAAAATTGAACTGGGATTCCATCCGGATCTGGCGACTTATTTGTTTTAAATTCTTTCAGTTGTTTCTCTTGGCTAGGAATGCCTACTAGTATGTTCTCCATGCGGAACTCCGTACGATAGTCAAACGGCAGTATGGTTGTACGATTCTCCTGCGTGAAATATTTCTTAAAGACGAAATTTAAAATTCGGCTCTCCTTTTGCTGTCTTCTACTGCCACCCAAGATTGGTCAACGAGTGAATGGATAGAAGCCTTCGAGCCGCCCAGCGATTTTACATACGACCAGAATTTTCTTGGCAAGATACTTTCTAAGGTACAGGGTGACAATTACTGAACTACATGAAATAAAATCGTCTTAACTTCTAAATGGTTTGCGCTGCGACGGTCAAACTGCATGGTTGGCAGCGTGGCATGATGCGCTCTATGGTTTGGTTTAGTGACGAAGCCCACTTTCATCTGGACGAGTTCGTCAATAAACAAATGTGGCGCATTTGGGGGACTGAGAATCCGCTCTCAACGGGTGACTGTGTGGTGTGCAATATCCAGTCCCAGAATAATCAGTGCGATATTCCCTGACGGCACGGTGACTACCGAAAGGCAAGTGAAGGTTTTGGAAGTGCGTTTCATCCCCATTATCCAAAGTAACACCGATTTCGACGAGATGTGGTTCATGCAAGACGGAGAACGACCCCGTCGAAGCAGGAGAGTGTCTATTGTCCTGGAGGAGCACTTTGGAGACAGCATTCTGGTTATGGGGCACTGAGGCCACTGGCATTGACCTCGATTGACCGCCATATTCTACGGATCTGAACACATGCGACTGCTTTTTTGGGGGCTATATTTAAGACAAGGTGTACAGCAACAACCCCAAAACCATTGCTGAGCTGAAAACAACCATCCAGGAAGTCATCGACAGCATCGATATTCCAACAGTTCGGCGGGTCATGCAGAATTTCGCTATTCGTCTGCGCCATATCATAGCCAATGATGGCAGGCATATCGAACATGTCATAACCTAAATCTGAATATCTGTGGTGACGTTAACATGTTGAAGGAAGCGTGTGCTCGCCTTAGTTTGTAGCTAATTTACGTTTTTTTATGTAGTCCAAAAATTGTCACTCTGTATGACGATGGTAGTTGTTGTATGCTTCGTGCTTCGCTCTTTCTACAGACGCTCGAATCTCTACTAAAATTTGCCTATCGTCATTGCACGCTCTCTTTTGAGCCAAGAGTACAACAATTTTTGCTTCTTCAGAAGTATCCGAACGTTGTTGTTAAACGAAGGCGTGTCTTTTCCGTCCTTAATCCACTTACGCTGCACATACTCCTCCAGAGCACGATCTACAATCCCTTTAAAGTTTGCCCGTAATTCCTGCATAATTAACTACCTCTGTGGAAGTCAATGATAATATACACTGAAGAGCCAAAGAAACTCGTACGTCTGCCTAATATCGTGTAGGACCCCCGCGAGCACGTAGAAGTGCCGCATCACGATGTGGCATGGACTAACGTCTGAAGTAGTGCTGGAGGGAATTTACACCAAGAATCCTTCAGGCCTGTCCATAAATTCGTAAGAGTACGAGGGGCTGGAAATCTTTTCTGAACAGCACGTTGAAAGGCATCCCAGATAAGGCCAATAATGTTCATGTCTGGGGAATTTGATAGCCAGCGGAAGAGTTTAAACTCAGAAGAGTGATCCTGGAGCCACTCTGTAGCAATTCTTGACATGTGAGGTGTCGTATTGTCCTGCTGGAATTTCCCAAGTCCGTCGAAATGCACAATGAACATGAATGGATGTAGGTGATCAAACAGGATGCTTACGTACGTGTCACCTTTCAGAGCCGTATCCAGACGTATCAGAGGTTCCGTATCACTCCAACTGCACACGCCCCACACCATTACAGAGCCTCCACCATTTTGAAAAGTCCCTTGCTCACATGCAAGGTCCATGGATTCATGATGTTGTCTCCATACCCGTACATGTCCATCCGCTCAATACAACTTGAAACGAGAACATGTTTCCAGTCATCAACAGTCCAAGTTCGGTGTTGACGGGCCCAGGCGAGGCATAAAGCTTTGTGTCGTGCGGTCAGCAAGCGTACACGAATGGGCCTTAGGTTCCAAAAGCCAAATCGATGATGTTTCGTTGAATGGTTCTGACGCTGACACTTGTTGATGGCCCGGTAGTGAAATCTGCAGCATTATGCGGAAGGGTTGCACTTCTCTCACGTTGATTCCCTTCAATCTACGTCGGTCCCGTTCTTGCAGGCTCTTTTTCCGGTCGCAGCGATATCGAAGATTTGATGTTTTACCAGATTTCTTATATTCAGGGTACAATCGTGAAATGGTCGTACGGGAAAATCCCCACTTCATCGCTACCTGGGAGATGCTGTGTTCCATCGCTCGCACGCCGACTATAACACTCACTTTAATCTTGGTAATCTGCCATTGTAGCAGCAGTAACTGATCTAAAAATTGCGCCACACACTCGTCTTATATAGGCGTTGCGTTCCACAGCACCGTATTCGGCCGGTTTACAAATCTCTGTATGTGCCTATACTAGTTTCTTTGGCGTTTCAGTGTATATGCTCGATGTATGTACCCTCCGGTCCAAATGTATCATATTCTAATGCAATTTTAGTTTGGCTATGACCATTGCTTATGCACCTGAGGCCTTGGCTGATGACAGGAATGTAGTAATTGGTTTTCTGCCTTCGCGAAGTCCTTTGTGATAACTACACTGTACAGTATCCCCTCCTACCAAAGTTTCATTACTGATTCTGGTATTTTTTGTTTGTGCTCTTAAACTTTAAGTATGATGTTGTTGTTGTTTGCTCCCTCTCAATAACATTATTTGCTATGGCTTGTTTCGTCCGTTTTACTGTTTACACAGATTAGTTCATCTTTTGTTAACAGGCATAACAGTTTAGCTACTTTATTAGTGCTTACACATTTATTTTGCCGAATTACATTATTTATTTGGCAATTTTCGTGCACATTCATGTGTCGTATTATTCCCCTACTTGTCGTTGATTGTGGATGAATCTGTGTTTCATTTCACCTAGCATCTATTATATTCTGACTGATCTCATGTATTGCACCGTGTATTTTCTGCTGCTTGTCATTATTAGTTTGTGTGTCCGGGCGTGCGGGATATCACAGTTGAGATCATTCCCAAAAATCAGTGATAATACGAGACAGTTTCTTGCGCTTCAGTCTCCATATACCACGATCATGCAATATTTCATTTTTTTGTCTTCTTCGTCTGCTACTTCTTCATTGTTATTTCAGTTCCTCACGAAGGGGTGGACTGGCGGCGGATAAAATTGCACTTCAGTCAAAGGAAACACAGACAGAGAAGATGGTGTAAAATACATAAAAGCAGGTAACAATATATGATGATTTTTAGAGGAAAACGTTGGTGGACAATATTTACGATTTTTAAATGGAAACGGGTGACGATATATGAAGATTTTAAAAAAAAGAAAAAACCATAGTGGTGGACATTTCTATGATATTTTTTAAACTTTACAGATAATTTTACAATACAATTAAAGTATATTCGCTGACGATATTGTGAATACTGTATCCTATAATGGTAATAATGATGATGATGGAAATGATGACGGTTATGGAGGTGGAATGATGAGTATGACTACACATTCTGCAGAACCGCAGTAAGGAAGAGGAATGGGGACTGAGAAAAGTGGAAGCGTGGCGTGAGGCTGAGCATTCCACGCATTACATCGTCCGATCACAAGATTCAAGTGGCGTTGGAAGAGACCTCAGGAGAGCTGAAGAGTGTAGTGAGTGGCTAGATAGGTGGTGTTGTCAACATATTACAGGAAATAGGTGAGCCGTGGGGTCGGGGGAGGGGGGAAGAGGGTTGTGAATATCGACAGTGTACACATAAAGAGAAATGAAAGGATCTTGTGGCAAACCTACATGCGGGCTTTCAAATTAAGTGAAATGAGGTGGTGTGGCCTTCAACTACGTACCTTCCGACTTAGAGTTAAAATATTGAAAGTTTGGGCTGGTTTCGTTGTCTAGGGACTAGGATATGTAGTTGCCGCATTACAAGCAAAATACTGCTGAATCTACGAAGTGAATATACACATAAATCCAATGGTCGAAGGTTCCTATCACTCGGCAATTGCGAATGTAACGTAGAAATTTATAAATGAAAGATTGCAACTAAATAAAATCTGCAGGTACTATCTTAACGACTTTAAATGACGAGTAAAATAGTAGAAGTACTTTTGAGAATGTGGTATACTTCTGCAAAACACTTACTGGTGTCGATGGTCCAGCAATTAAATAAAATATAAGTTGAATAACAGGGAAACAATAGATTCCTACTGCACATAATTAGTTATGAATGAGAACATAGCTCGCGAGATATTCACTTCTAAACGCATACTGCGTCTTCACTGTAGAACCCTCGGAAATCTCCCAAGTTCACAAGTCCGCACTCAAAAATATTTCTATCTCTTGCGAGCACGTGCAAACCGCTCCACACTCCGAGTCTCTCTTGCGACCGTGCGTCCCTCGCGCCGTCGCGTCCAGCACCTCCCGTGTCCTCACTTTTACCGTCCCTCGCGCTGAACTCTTCAGAACTCCCCCTCCATTCACTTCGGTAGTCGCCTCCCTTAGTAACGAGTGCTGTGATTGGCGATAGCGCTTCCGTCATGTCTCCAAGCCAACACACACTCACAAACATTTTGAAACACATTCGAAATACTGGATTTACATTTAAATAACTTGAAATTAAATATTCCTACGGCTGGACCATAAACACACTCTAATACACATTATTAAATACATAAACAAATTAAATAACATATATCAAAGGGATAGAAGAGAAGGTAGGCCAGTAGCCTAATGTCTCTGTGCTTTCTAAAACACAGTAAATATTTAACCAATTTCTTCATGAATAGTATATATCGGATATAAACAAAGACAAAGATGAATAAATATATTTATAAACATGCTGCTGCAGTTTTTTTGTGTAACTGTGGAGTACTCATGGCCTGACGTGATCAATAGTAATCGGCCACTTTGATCTCCAATAACTCATGTACTATTAAAGTTATATGCTTGTAATTTATACCAATTTAGGTTTATACTAATAGCTTTCTCAAGACATGTCGATCGACAAAATCGGATGAAGCGTTTAGATTTTTGAAATTCGTTGCTGGGTGTTACTTGTATAACTTATTGTCAGATACTAAACTTCAAACTAATAAAGATATTGAAAATCTTATTACACCATCATAATTGTCGTGAAAATAATGGTAATGTACATGTTTTTTTTGAAGTATCATGATTCGTCTGGCTACTATTAATTTCTGTATGAACTGTGAAATGTCTGTCATTAAGGTTTCACAAAGCCCGCCATCTTTGGCACTCACTGCATGTCTCCTTCATCGACACAGCGTCATCACGGAATTCCCAGCTACGTGGCCGCTGGACCCCAGCTAACGTTCGGCATCACGTGGCCACCAAAAGCCGTGGCCCACCGAAAGGCCCCAGCACGGCCACGCCAACTCCGAACTTGCAATATTTCCAGGGCGCCACAACTCGCCCATTACCTCACAGTAGTGGTGTACAATTCCATGATTTTTTTAAACTTTACAGATAATTTTACAATACAATTAAAGTATATCCGCTGACAATAATGTGAATATTGCTATCATGTAATGGTAATTGTGACAATGATGAAAATGATCACGGTTATGGAGGTGGAATGATGAGTATGACTACAGAGTCTGTAGAAAGGCAGTAAGGAAGAGGAATGGGGACTGGGAAAAGTGGAAGCATGGCATGAGGCAATCAGAAGATTCAAGTGCCATTGGAAGAGACCTCAGGAGACATGAAGAGTGTAGTGAGTGGCTAGATATATGGTGTTGTCTACTAATTCCAGGAGCTAGGTGAGGCAGAGGAGGGAGGGGTGGGGGGAGAGGAGGGTTGAGAACGTCGACAGTGTACAGATAAATGAGAAATGAAAGGATCTTGGGGCACACTTACAGTACAATGAAAAAAGCAGGTACAGGTGAGGTTGATTGTGTCATATGCAGGATAATAGCGGAGGAAGGATGCTGTTGTATGGGCATAGTTACGTGGGAGTAGAAATGTTTGTAAACTGAAGAGTGGACCAGAATATCGTAACCGGTCGATAGCCTTTTCGATATCAAGGAAAATAAATATGGTTAATTTTCTTTTATTTAGTTGATGGGAGCTGGAGTTCGTAAAGCGAAGAAGTTGGTCAGCAATGGAATAGTTGGAACGAAAACCACATTTAGTGTTCAGTGTGGGAAGGTGTGGTGCAAAGAGCTCAAGCAGTTCTTGGATAAAGGTGGTTTCCGGGATTCTGCTGACAACTGACTTGAGTCTGATACATCGATAGGATAGGGTCTGTTGTTCTTTAGGATGGGACATGTGAGAGTGGAACTGTTTGTGGAGAACCTGTGGAATGCTTTCCAATAACTTGTAGAGTCTGTAGGTGTTTCCTTTAGTTTAGTGCATGTCATATGGCAGTGCCGACGTTGTTTAGCCTTTAAGTAAATGCGAATACGTTGCTGGAGATTTTGGTGGCATGTGAGCATGTCCTCTCACAAGTACTAAGAAATTCCTATAGACACCATGGGATGGCAAGACCTCGTGTTAGGTGAGTTTTGGGTGGGGTGTGATTAGGAACTGCATCTAGATTGGTGTTGTAAGAAGTCAGTCACACGTGTTTGTGAAGCTGTCAGGACTGTGAAGACAGGAATCATGGTTTTCGACTAGAGTATGAGGTTTGGCACGGTATGCGCCGTTTGCACAGGAATAATCTGGATTTTTCGCGGAGGATGATTAAGAGTTGAGCAGATTGTGCTTGGTAGATGGCATGAGATCTGGAGAAGGACAGGTAAATGATCGCTCCCACCTGGATCAAGAACCTCTACCACGGAGCCCTTAAAAAGTTCAGGGAAGGCAATAATGGTGTCAGGGATAGTGACTGTGTCAGGTCTCCTATGGGTAGCCATGTGTATATCCTGGTCATTGAGGATGTTGATAAATTCAAGCCACTGCTGTATTTCAGCAGGTGTGCAGGAGTATATGATAAGGCTGGCAGCTATCATGTATGCAGTAAAGATTCAGTGTACGTGGATTATGAAGTTATAAGGGATGTATAGTAGGGCGGATGAAGATAGTGGTAAGAGTTAATTTGAGAGTTAATGTGAGAGTTGGGCGAAAGATGGTGAGGATTAGGTATTCAGTCAGATCATTTGTGAGAGGTTGGGGGGTAGAAAGGATATTTTGGAAATGGGTAATGGCTATTCCGCCACAGGCAATAAGACTGGCATTATCAGAGTAGCGCATGATCCAAGGAGACATGCATATGGAAACTGTGAGTTTGGGATGGCATGGTTTTCGTGTTATAGGAATGTATGGTCTTTTTTGTCATCAGTCTTGACACTAGTCTGATGCAACCCGCCACGAATTGCTTTTCTGTGACACGTCAGAATAGCTCTTCAACCTAACGTCCTCAATTACTTGTTGGATATATTCCAATCACTGCCTTCTTCTACAGCTCCCTCTGGTACCATGGATGTTATTACCTGATGTCTTAACACATGTCCTATCATCCTGTCTCTTCTTCTTGTCAGTGTTTTCCATATGTTATTTTCCTCGCAAATTCTGTGGAAAATCTCTTCGTTCCTTACCTTAAGAGTCCACCTAATTTTCAAAGTTATTTTGTAGCACCACATCTAAAATGCTTCGCTTCTCTTTTGTTCCGGTTCTTTACTGTCATACAACGCTGTGCTTCAGACGTACATCCTCATAAATTTCTGCCTCAAAATAAGGCCTATTTTTTATATTAATAGACTTTTCTCGGCCAGGAGAGCCTCTTTATTTGCGTTTGTCTCCTTTTATGTCCTCCTCGCTCCAACTGTCATGGCTGTTTTGCTTCCAAAGTAGCAGAATTCTTTAACTTCATCTGCTTTAACTTCATCTTCTTCGGTTTACTCTCAATCCATTCTCTGTACTCTTTAGACTGCTCACTCCATTCAATAAATTCCGTAATTGTTCTTCAACTTCACTGAGGATAGGAACTTCATCAGCGAATCTTATCATTGATATCCTTTCACTCTGAATTTTAATCCCATTCTTGAACTTTTATTTCACTCACTGTTTCTTCTAAGTATAGATCGAACAGCAGCAGTGAAAGACAGCATTCCTCTCTTACACTTTTTTAATCTGAGCACTTAGACCTTGGTATTCCTCTTAGTTCTTGTACTTATTGTATATTACCCGTCGTCCAATACAGCTTACTCTCATTTTTCTCAGAATTTCGAACTTCTTTTATCATTTCACATGGTCGAAAGCTTTTTCCATCTCGACAAATCCTATGAAAGCGTTTTGATTTTTCTTCACTCTTGCGTTCATTATCAAGCACAACATAACGACTGCCTGTCTGATGCCTTTACCTTTTCTAAAGCCAACCTGATCATCATACAAAAGATCCTCAGTTTTCTTTTCCATTCTTCTGAGCATTATTCTTGTTAGCAACGAGATGCATGAGATGTTAAGCTGATAGTGCGATAATTCTGGCACTTATCTGCTCTTTCTATCTTCGGAATTGTATTTACATATGCAGTGAATATGAACTATTGTACTGATGTTCATTATATGGCTCCGTTGTTTTATGGCTGGAAAGTATCTTTTCTACCTGTCTGCCAAACGTCTCAGTGATTTTGCACTTATCTACCAGCTGGGATTCTCTTTTCAAAAGATCTTGACCATGACTTGTCTTAAGAAAGTCTAATTATACCAGCACTGCGTCCTTGATAATGGCTTAAGACCGAAATCAATACAGTAATATTAAACAAAGAACTTTTGACAGTCAAATGCTGGAAATCTCATTTAAACTGTAACGTTCACTTAGAAAAATTATGAAATGACAGTGCCTCTTAAGCTATTTAATTTTCAAACACCTGAGCAAAACTGAACGTACTCAGGCATTTCTCTCTTTACTTATTCTGATCATCACTAAACTGACACAATATTTGTAGCGCAACGCAATCTAACTTTCAATAATCCCTACAAAAGAATGGCCCTGACTAACAATAACCTATACATTTCATGAATCACTTACCTCAGAAAAGTCTTCGTTACTCGAACTGCTGCCAGCTAAAACTACTGATAGGCATAGTTAGCAAATGAAAGATTTTGATAGAGAACAAACAATGTATTTACCTTAATAATGTTATATATATATCAGTTCATGATATCCTATCTTACAGACATCCTCTATCTTTCATATCGTCTGCTCTCTGTCCCCACATCCACCACTGCTGGCGGCTCATCTCTCACCTCCAACTGCACAACGCTATGCGCTGATCACATCCAAGTGCCCAACACTACAATAGCGAATATTACAACATTGCCAACCAGCCACAGACTGCACACAGCACAGTCAGTGATTTTCATACAGAACGCTACGTGGCATTACCAACATAAAAACCTAAACAACCTACTTACAAAACGTTATTACATGACTGTTGTCCAAATATAAGAAAAGACTATCGTTGCACGCGTTGCTGTTGGTGTTGTTGCTGGTGACGTCGTGGCTACTGATGTTGATAGTGGGGCTGCTGCTGTGGCGGTGCTGCAGCTGATGACTCTGCTGACAAGGATGCGGCTGGTGCAGGGATTTCTAGTGGTGATTGTGCTGTTGCCTGGGCGGCCGGCGGTACAGGACTGCTATGGAAAGGTCCTGTGAACGTCCAACAGGTAGTCGTCAAGCATGTTGTTGCAAAGGAAGCAGGCGATGCTGTATAGATTGCGGCTGTTGATGTTGTAGCAACGGTCCGGCTATGGAGATAGCACTCGCCCGGGGCAGGAGCACCTGACATCCCAGTGTCGGTGTGGCGGGGACAACTGGTGTTTAATGTAGTGGTGACGATGATCGTCCGTTGTTGTGAGAGAGCGGTTGAGACTGCGATATTTATACTTTGATGGTTCAAATGGTTCTGAGCACTATGGGACTTAACTTCTGAGGTCCCCTAGAACTTAGAACTACTTAAACCTAACTAACCTAAGGACAGCACACACATCCAAGCCCGAGGCAGTATTCGAACCTGCGACCGTAGCGGTCGCGCGGTTCCAGACTGTAGCGCCTAGAACCGCTCGGCCACATCGGCCGGCTTATACTTTGACAATCTTCGTCTAGACGCCAGCCCGTAATGATTACAAGTAGCACATTGGCGCTCTGAGAGGCTTAACATAAACGTAAGTCACAGCCTTTCTGTTCCACGCGATCTATCCCAATAGTTTCACTGACAAGTTTCATTATCTTTTACCCCATTCTTCCGGAGCTTTTAATCACTTTTTCGGTTGCATTGTAGCTACATTATTTTTCTGATGTAGCACAGTTACAATCCGACTTCTTTCGCGCGTTGCATAGTTCTTTTCTCCTCTCAAACTAGAGGCCACCCCCCCCCGGTTGTTTTCTGAAATACGAGGGTGAGTCAAAGGAAAACCTTAAATATTTTTAAAATATTACTTATCGTGATAATCTGCCCCAAGCTCAATGCAAGTCCTCCAGCGCTTACAAAGTGCATAAATTCCTTTAGAAGAAAATTCTGTTTGTAGGCCGCGCAACCACTCATGCACCTCGTTGCTTACCTCTTCTTCAGAATGGAACTTCTTTCCTCCCATTGTGTCTCTGAGTGGTCCAGACATATGGAAATCACTTGGGGCACGGTCTGGTGAGTGTGGTGGATGAGGAAGACACTCAAAATGCAGGTCTGTTATTGTTGCAACTGTTGTTCGGGCAGTGTGGGGCCTTGCATTGTCATGTTGCAAAAGGACACCTGCTGACAGCGATCCACGTCGCTTTCATTTGATTGCAGGCCGCAGATGATTTTTTAGGAGTTCTGTGTATGATACACTGGTTATAGGGGTCACTCTCGGCATCTACTGCTCCAAAATGACGCCTATTTCCTGCCAAAAGAGAGTCGGCACAACCTGTTGATGTTGTAGCAACGGTCCGTCTATGGAGATAGCACTCGCCCGGGGCAGGAGCACCTGACATCCCAGTGTCGGTGTGGCGGAGACAACTGGTGTTTAATGTAGTGGTGATGGTTCTGTTCGAAACTTGTTTAGTTTTGGTGATGAGGAATGGCGCCATTCCTTGCTCGCTCTCTTCGATTCCGGTTGGTGGAAGTGAACCCAGGTTTCGTCCCCAGTAGCGATTCTTGCAAGGAAGCCATCACTCCGTCGTTCAAAGCGCCGAAGAAGTTCTTCACAAGCATCAACACGTCGTTCTCTCATTTCAGGAGTCAGCTGCCGTTGCACCCATCTTGCAGACACATTGTGAAACTGGAGCACATCATGCACAGTGTAGTGTGCTGACCCATGACTAATCTGTAAACATGCTGCAATGTCATTCAGTGTCACTCGGCAGTTTTCTTTCACTATGGCTTCAACTGCTGCAATGTTATGTGGAGTCACAACTCGTTGTGCCTGACCTGTACGAGGAGCATCTTCCACTGAAGTCACACCATTTGCGAACTTCCTACTCCATTCGTAGACTTGCTGCTGTGGCAAACGTGCGTCACCGTACTGAACCTTCATTCGTCGATGATCTTCAATAGGTTTCACACCTTCACTACATAAAAACCGAATAACAGAACGCTGTTCTTCCCTGGTGCAAGTGGCAAGTGGTGCGGCCATCTTTAAATTGATACTGCGTCGGTATTCGTGCATCTGCACTATGCTGCCCCCTACAGGCCATTCTGCACGCTGTTTGTAGCACGCTTGCCAACTTACAGGATAACGGTGCGAAATTTCGGTTTGTTATTACAAATTTAAGGTTTTCATTTGACTCACCCTCGTACATCTGTTTCCTGCAAAGTAAAGATCTTCGTCCTGCTGTACCTAATTTATTCGCATCAGCGAATGTGCAACTAGAAGCCATTTATCTGTACGTGGTGTTGAATTATTAACCTATAATACTCTAAAACTACTGGCTACTGACCTTTCCATAGTCGTCTACGCCTATAAATTCCTGATCCTCCCCATCCTCTGCTATGCAAAAGGATTTCTGCTCGTCCAAAATTCTGTCAAGCCCGACAGACCCTAGAAGGCCACGCACTCCACCTCTAGATCTGCATGCCTTTCTCCTCATGAATCGTCTATCGACTTAAAAGTTCCTCACCTTTCTCATCCGTATTGAACGCCTACGAATATCCTACATTACTAGCATACTTGGCACTAAACACCCAGAAGTTCCCCCGCTACTCTTCGAGATTAATACTTTGCCGCGCCTAAACCAACATATTCCCTCAAAACTACAAATACACACACTCTCCATTCTCTCCCAATGAAACTTCCGTCACTTAATCGACTATGAGATCTTCCCAGTTATGCAGGATTTTCAGAAATTCCAGTTACAAATTTGTAGAGGAGTGTGAATACGTAATTTTTTGAATGTGAAACTCCCGAAACGCCATCCAAAAGACGCTGCAGAGCGTCAAAGCTATAGGCTTCGACGCCTCTAAATTTATGTACAAGGTGATTTCGTAATGATGTTAAAAGCTTTCAAGGCTAATGGAGACGTATAACTGCGTCAATTTGAGGTAAGAGTTCCTCTACCTGAAACGAACGAGTCGCAAATTACAGGCGAAAACCGTTCTGAGGCCTCTGACAGTGGAATACATTTACCGGTACCGTTGTCGTTAAGCATGTAGGGTATGCAACTTTCAGAGGTGATAGTATGGATCAAGACAAGATGTAAGTGGGCTGCTTCTGCGTTGGCAACGCTGTGTAGCGCTTTGCATTGGATCTCTGCCTGCACTTTCTTTGGAAGAGACTCTGTGGCTCTTCGTTGTTGGAAGTTAATTGCCAGTACTGTTGGGCAGTTGGAAGTTAGTCGCCAGCAGTGATGGAAGTACTGTTGGGCAGTTAGAGGAGAACAGCCAGCAGTGATGGATGTTAGATGTGAGAAGTTAGCATTGATGGAGGGTAGAGGTCTGAAGTGTTTGCGTAGGCTAACGATCTGTACATGTTCGACTTGGAGATTAAATATTATTCATGATTATATACCTTTGACTTGACGTCAATGACGATTTATATTCGTGTTTGAACCGGATGTCACATTACTAACGTAAAAAACACATTACTTGGTTTGCAACAAAATCTTTCCTTTGCTAACCACATGCCTATGAGTAGTTAGTGGCTTTATTAGTTAGAATCTTTTATTTAGCTGGCTGTATTGACACTCGCTGTATTGCAGTAGTTCGTGTAATGAAGATTTTTGTGAGGTAAGTGCTTAATGATATATATATAGGTTATTGTCAGGATTGCTTCTCATTGAGTGCCATTCTTTTGTATTAATTATTTGAAGTCAGGTTGAAATTTTTTTGAGCAGTCAGATTGCGTTGGGCTAGAATATTGTGGGTCAGTGTTGACATGATAAGAAAAAGTAAAGATAAAATAGGCTCAGTACGTTCAGTTTTACTCGGCTCAGTACGTTCAGTTTTACTCAACTGTTTCAGAATCAAATAAGTTAGAAGTTTCATCTTGTCAGTCATTCAGCAATTTAAGTACAGACATACACATTGAAATAGGTCTAATAAACACAGGCTCTAAACTACATATCTGAGGAGCTGTGAGCACTTGTTCATCTCCGCTAGTGTGAAACACGTCTTCTCTACTGAACAAGTGCTCACAGCTCTTAAGGTATGCATTTTAGAGCCCATGTTTACTAGACTTCCTTGCTTTATCCATACTACCATCTCTGCAAGTTGACTGCCCCACAATCTTAGCTAAGGCAATAGCGGTACATGTATCCCACTGTAAGAGGTGTCAGAACGGTTTTCGCTTCTAACTTTCGACTCGTTCGCTTCTGGTGGAGGGACTCTTACCTCAAATTGATACTTTTGTCTTTGAGATACTTTCATCCTTGAGAATCTGTAACATCATTACAGAATCGCCTTATATATATATAGGCACCGGCGCCTATAACTTCGAAGCTCTGTAGCGTCGTTGGATGACGTTTCCGGACATACATCCAATTAAGAATATGGTGTACTCGCTCCCATATACAAGCCTTAGAAATTTGTTAACACGAATTTCCAAACACCCTGTAAACGCGTCTTACCAGATCTAGCAGAACCCGTCTCTCGTCATCTTACCAGCTCTCCTAACCTCCTCTCCACTCACATTCTGAGGCTGGGTTTGGAACCTCTCCATCATAACTTTCCTAGATTTCTCAGATAAACATCCACCAACATAGAACTCATACTGCACACCACCCAAAACCTTAAAACTCCCATAATACCTCCAGGCAGTCTATATAACCTCATCACTTCGTTCTTCGCTGTATAAATATTACAATCAACAAATCAGCCTTTAATCTTTTAACCAACTAAACTCACAAGTTATGTTTTATTTTTATAAAAACCTTAAAATTTTTAACGCTATTTTAAAATAATCAACATTTTTAAAATCGTTTGTGCGAAGAGCGACGGATTATAATCGCTTGCGGCCCACCAGCGATCGTCTTGTGAGAGGGGAATGAAATAACAAAAACAATAATAAAGTATTATTTCGTTCTTTCTCTTTGTACTAATTACTGTCTTTGTTTTGATTATGTTTGCATGTATCTCAGTGTTTTATACACTTGTATGAAAGTGACGCTCATGAGATAAATTCTGCTCGGAACAGCAATGTTGGTCATATATTTGCCCACATTGTGTGGTTTATATTTTTTTACTTCTTGGTAATTTCAGAATCTTCAGGTGCGTCATATTTTATTGCTCTGTCGACGGAGAGCTATTTGATCGCAGATTATGTACCTATGTTTCACCTGAAGTTCATTTGTTCATGGTAGAGATTAATCTTCGATTTTCTGTTACATGATTTAATAAAAGTACAATGCTGTTTACCGAAATTGAATCTTTATGGTGTAATCACTATTTTTGTATACTGTTGCTTGAAATGGGGTTACGACCACTAAAGTAGCAGCAAGAGTGAAAGATAAATAAATCAGATAAAACGGTCTAACTCTGAAGCGCGTGTTTCAGAGAAATTAATTTTTCAGCTACGGATGTGGCAGTAAAATACTCCTTGTATAGTAACGGAGGAGATCATGGAAAACTCCGAAGTTGCGACACTGTAGCACACCAAGATTTACGTATGCAAAACAGAGTATGACGTATGGTATGTAGGAATGAAAGTGTTAGTTCAGGGTCTGACGTAATAAAGGATGACATATAAACAGATATAAAACTGATGGCAGCTGCGTCACGGTTTGTACCAGCAACCACAAACGGGCATGAGAACGGAGGCGGGCAATCACACCGGCGTGCAATGCACTCCACTTCTCAAAATAGCCGCGGGCGGCCGGTGACCTTTCTGCTGACCCCTGAATTTCGTGTGGCTGTGGCGAGGGCAGCGAAACCACCGAGTCCAGCGACATCGGCGTAAAACTTAGCTAGCTAGTCACTTGCGGCAACTCTTGTACCGCTGACCTTTATTAGGATTGAAAATCAATAACACGGAGCGTCTATCGCACAGTGCTTGTGATAACTCGCGAATGAAGCGCGAGCGTTGCAAACTCGGCAGCTAGCGACGACCGCAGTTTCACCCCGGGCTCGACATTACACGCACTGGCCTAGTCAAACAAACATTCAGATAGCACACGTTTATTATACACAGAAAACGCTACTGGCAGAGACAATTTCCGCACATCGCTATATGTTACACCTGGAGTGTTAAATTTCCATCTAGAAAATGTAATTTTATGGAAAAATAATTTTTCTTCTTGGTATCGCAGTTGTTTTTTGGTACTGATTTTTAAACATCAGAGCTTCTGCATTTTCATAGATTTATATAATTAAAAAAAAAAACAAATACAGAGGATGCCCTCTGCATTTGATTATACATATCACTCTTTTACTTTTACGACATCCTAAAACATCTTCTCGAAGAATGCAATTTATCCTCTACCCTATTTAATAAGTGGAAATTGAGTTCGATGCGGGTACGATATAAATGAGGTACGACACGGTTTGTAGACTTAAATTTTATTGGACGAATATATGCACAGGTAAAAGACACCACTGTTCACCATGGACGCTAGGAGCGAATGAAGTCTCTGATAATGTTACAGACATTCCACTCCCAGCACGTCAGCGATATATATCTTAGTGAATGTCTCTATAAATATTCTGGGAGTAATGAGAAAAACACTGATATCAAATGAACTGAAATTTTTTGAAAAAGAGGCTTCAATGACAGGTCAGTCTGCTAAAGTATTCATGATATGATGATTTGTAAAATACTTGAGTTATTACATAGCAAATATTAAATGAATATATTTGGATAAAGTTTATTAAATGTGTACCACAAATATGCTATAATTATAATGTAATGTTACAGTTTTTGGGTTTTTTCCGTCTGTTATGTTTGAAGCCAATAGGAAAGCCAGAAATTCAATACTATGTTAACTATATTTGCATGCTTTGAATCGCTTCACTGAGCGTGGAAACTCATGTGTTTTTAGAGCAATGTGTCCATGGGCTAGGGTAGACATCGAAGCCCCCTCTACAAATAGGTAGTAATGTTGAAAACTTTAAATATTAATTACTAATAAAACAACTTAATAGAAAGCTATATCGAGCGTACTCGAAACTTTATTTCAGCTGATTTTCGTATTTTCAATACCATTTCATTTTAAAACAGCCATTGGGAATCTAAACAACTGAGTAACAAGAACATTGTGCGGAATGTAAAATTCAGGATCTGTGAAGAGCCTCGAGTAACTCTTGATGTTTTCCAAAGATACTTACCCCATAAACTTCAACAATATAACTTGTAATACTTTAGTACTGTGTATTTTAACCATGTACTGTGTTTAACATTACCCATTGCATAAAAAGTAATTTACAATGTAAAAACTTGTTTGTTGCGCAACGTAAGTTACTAGTACTCAGTTAGATACTCTCACCCAGGTGTCACGACCTCGAAAACTAAGGCATCATTGCCATGTAATTGTGTATTTTAGTTATTGTGTATAATACTGTCCATTGCTAAAGCTTAATTTACAATGTTAAAAACCTGTTTTTTAGACAACATAAATGAAGAGTTTTCAGTTTAACAGATTATCTCCCACTATCAAGACCTCACAAAACATAATATTAAAACCATTTAACCTGTAAAATGTGTAGTTTAATTATCAATTGTGCTTAATACTGTCCATTGTGTACAGTGTAATTGCAGCGTTAAGAAACAAATTTGATTCACAACACCCTATGCAAGTGGATTGTAGCTTCGCTTATAATGTTCAATTACTTAAGAACTAGTGCCTCTTCAGACGCTAGTCAGTTGTTTCCCGAAGATGGCCCAGTAAGTCGAAAACTAGACACAAATAAATAGAAGTCAGTAGAATATGTAAGTAGGCTGTTTAGGTTTTTTTATTGGTAACGCCGCCGCCACGTAGCGCTCTGTATGAAAATCACTGGCTGTGCCGTGTGCAGTCTGTGGCTGGTTTGCATTGTTGTCTGCCATTGTAGTGTTGGGCAGCGGCAGCTGGATGCTAACAGCGCGTAGCGTTGCGCAGTTGGAGGTGAGCCGCCAGCAGTGGTGGACGTGGGGAGAGAGATGGCGGAGTTTTGAAATTTGTAAGAATTGGTGTCATGAACTGATATATATATTATTACTATTAAGGTAAATACATTGTTTGTTCTGTATTAAAATCTTTCATTTGCTAACTATGCCTATCAGTAGTTAGTGCCTTCAGTAGTTTGAATCTTTTATTTAGCTGGCAGTAGTGGCGCTCGCTGTATTGCAGTAGCTTGAGTAACGAAGATTTTTATGAGGTAAGTGATTTGTGAAACGTATAGGTTAATGTTAGTCAGGGCCATTCTTTCGTAGGTATTTTTGGAAGTCAGATTACGTTGCGCCAAAAATATTGTGTTTCAGTTTAAGCACAGTCTTGTATAATTTTTCAAAGGGGACGTTTCATATGTCGACCCTTAGCCGAGGATACCTCACTGTAATCTTCTGATTTTTTTGTAGTTTTTGTAGTTTGTGTAATTAGTGTAGATTTTGTTTATTGCTAGCGCGTAATTGTAGAGAGAATCTCCTTTGTAGTTGTAGTCTTTCATTGTTGTCAAGTAAAATAGTTGTGGCATGCATGTAGTTTTGCACGAAGTATTTCGCAGCTGCGCTTGCAATTAACTAGATATTATTTTCAGTGCTATGTTAATGTGTTCTCTTATTTTTGCTCTTCAAATTGTGCTTTTTTGTGTTATTGTGTGAAATATTGTAACAATAATGGCGTGTGAAAAACGTAATACTAGGCTCCAAAGTAACTGAGAAATGACAGTGAAAACGAAAGCAGTGTGTTAGCGCCACCATGTAATGAATTAACCAATGTTCAAAGTAGTAATTTGGTAATTGTGCATAGCGAAATGGATCGGGTAGCAAATAATGGTGTAGGCATTGAAACAATTAGTGAACAGGGAAGCATTATCGATCGACCGGTCGGCAACAGCTCGCCTCAGGATTCCGAAATGACAGGACACAAGCTTGCAAATACTGTAGATTCAGGTTTTGCGACCTCACCGTTTTCTCAAATAAGTCAAGACACATTTTCTGTTTTTCAAACTGCGAATATTGTCGGTTCAAATGCATTGCCGAATAGCACTAAGGAACATGTTTCAGACACCAGTGCATTGTTATTACAATTAATGCAACAAATGGGACAAAATCTTAAAAAATTAGACACAATGGAACAAAATCTTCAAAAGTTACAAACAATGGAACAAAATCTTCAAAAGTTAGACACAATGGAACAAAAGCTTCAAAAGTTAGACACCAGGCTTGAACAAACACGTGAAGATTTAACTAATGAGTTACATAACATTGAATCGAAATGTCAAAAAGTCTGTAATGACGTAAAAACACAAATTTGTGAGCATTTTCAACCTATTTTTTCGCGGCATGAAAATGCATTGCAGAATCACGAAGCAGCCATAAAAGAACTGCAAACTGTAGTTCATGAAAATCATGAGACCTTGCAAGCTAAAATTGACTCAGTTGCATCTACCGATTCGGTTACATAACTTGCAAAAACTCAGGAAAACTTAAAGGACATAGTAGATACGATTTCAACACAAATGGCCACTCTGAAACTTGGTTCAGAAAAACACACAGAGGAAATAATTTCACTATGGGATAAAGCAGCCGAACTTTCAGATCAGTTCACTAACTTATCTACAAAGGTAGATGATGATCTGAATGACACAAAACCTGTAGCCTTCACTGACACTGAAGAGTATGAACAAATTAGAAAATTCAAACAGAATCAAATTCAAATCAACACACAGTACAAAAGAGAAATGCGGGAAGTACAAGATCAGTTGGCTCAAGTAATACAAGAATTACATATTTCAGAGGAGACTCGCGCTCCAGTACGGGAAGAGGGACATAGAAATACAGAACAACCACTAAATAATAACACAGGACACTTCGGAAATTATGAAAGAAATTGGCAAGGTACACCGAATTTTGAGATGGAACCTCCGAAACGACGTAACAATGACCGACATGCGACTCGCCGAGATGATGATTTTGACTATAAGCTGTTCATTACTACACGTAAATTCAAAACATTTAAGAATTCTGGCAACGACATTCATCCACAAACGTGGCTTCATCAATTCTCTCATTGTTTTCCTCCCAACTGGTCATTAGAACACAGATTAGAATTTATGTGTGGTTACTTGGAGGATGAACCAGCTGTAAGAATGCGATCGGTCATTCACGGTTGCCACAATGAAGGAGAATTTTATCATGCCTTCCTCTCAGCATATTGGTCTCAAGCCACACAAGACCGAGTAAAACATGGCATCATAATGATGAAACATTTCGAACAATCTGAATTTTCCAGTCTTGTGAAATATTTTGAAGACATGTTGCATAAGAATCAATATCTTTCAAACCCATACAGCCCTTCAGAACTCATCCGCATTTGCTTAATGAAATTGCCGGAACATTTAAGGAATATTATTTTAGCAGGACGATGCAAAGACGACATTGAAGCTTTTCAGGGACTCTTACAAGAATTAGAAATTGACAGAGACAGTCGCGGGATGCGAAAACGGGAAAACAATCACTACAGGTCACACCCGTCACAATTCCGTGACGACAAAAACAATAACTAGACACGACAAGTCTATTCTTACAACGCAAATCGTGACCAAAACAGACACCACCCATATGACAACCACTGGCACAGTAATAATAGTTACAGAGAAACACCGCATTTCTGTAGTAATGAATATGACAGAGATTATCATAGAAACAGACAATATGGAAAAAAAACAATTACTATCAAGGGACACAGAATAACTTCAGACGCAACGGTCCAGCGCGCAGTTACAATTCAGGGAGAAATTCTCCAGCACATGACCGACAAACAAGAAACTATCTAAACTACCGACAAAACGACAGACCTGAATTCCATCAGAACTCGCGGGATTCAAACAGAGCTGGGCCCTGTCGGCAAGGTGAATTTGTAGAAGTTAGGTCTCCTAATCCCAATAACGGCGCGCGCCAACAAAGAGACAGACAATGACTCACACCGCAGGTAGCCGCGAGCGTCGGCTGGCTTAGAGAAAAATAACATAGACGCTAACCTTGAGAAAAAAATCCAGTATTCTTTACAGACGTATACCGCATGATAATTGCCTTCAAGTTCAAACTCTGAGTACTATGAAGAGTAAAGGATTGCACCACATTTCACATGTAAAACCGTTTATTGAAAGATAATCTGCTTTATAACTTAGTCTTTGCCATAACATTTTTCACTTCACGTTACTAGTATGCTTTTTCAGACTTAGAAACTGTTAACATGAAACAATGTTTTGAAGTTCACTATCCAGTCTAGAACCTAGGGAACATTTTTAAACAGGAATTACGAATGCATTGTTATTGTGAGCAGACGACAGAGTGTTATTGTGTGTGTACATTCTTGCTTGTTAGTTGCACGATTACTAACGACTATAAGGCTTACACACTTAGAACATATACTGCTAATGAGATTTTAATGCAACATTTTGATTTACTTGAAAATACATTCTGGATTTAAAGTACTTTCTGAGAGATACCAGATGACACAGTTGTTAGTTTATGTGACAGCTTCACGATTATATCACGACGCTACTAATGTGTGACACAATTTACATTGTGCTTTTGCGGTGTATCTGCTTTATATCTGCACAGTTTTTCTGAATTCTTCTGGAAAGGAAAACATGTTTTAGTAGTAACTTCGTGGTATAGCTACAATGAGACAGCCTTTTCTGTAGCACAACAGTACGTTACAGTACAGTACTTACTTCATCACAGCAATAAGCGTAGTAACTACGATATCTATACGCAAAGCATTTCACTTTTGTTTATCATGAGGTAAGTACATTGACTTCTGCAAACCTTAGCTTTCGAAGAACGATAACTACGACACTTCCATAGAGATTATCTTACAACAAGACGCACAGTTTAGCGCTACAGTACACGTATTTGAGTGATTAATTTTGTACTTAAAACATTTATTTTTAAAGATATTTGAAGTACAATGATACAAAGGTTTTCCGTGATACATTTCATTCCATTGCTGTAATCTGTAACACCTGAGGATATAATTACATTAATCCTCAGGGGGTACACGCCTACTTTGTGTACCATGTGTCTGGCAAGCACAAGCAGCCCTAGCTAATATGGATTTGCTTATACAACTTTACACATCGGTACCATATTTCTCTAACACATAAATTACACAGCTATCTGATCATTTAACTGAGAGACAAACATTTTTTTTATTACGTCAGTGACACATGTTTACGCAATTACACAGTTGGATAATTTCACACTTATGAAATTCTATTTTGTCTGTACTTTGTGAAATGTTCATATTTTTTCGGAACCATTGTAATACTATGAGAGGTTTGAATGATGTATTTGGTATGGGATCATGATTTTTAAAGTACGTTTGAGGCAGATGACACGTTTGACATGAGCAGAGAATTTTTTTTAGGTTTTGAAATTATTGAAGGAAGCCACGACGATTTTGAGATTTGGCTGAGGTTTTATGATGTTATGATGACAATGTGTATTACGATGTTGCGGTATGTTTATGATCAATTGGCTGATGATATGTGAGGAATTTGATTATGCTACGTATTTATTATGATGAAATATTGAAGAAGTGTATATGAACATGTATATGTATAATAAGGTAAGGAATAATGAGTAGTGGTTAGGGACACTGGTTTGTGAAAAAGGTGGTTGGAAACCAAGAATCGTACTTTAAGAGTTATGAAATGTATGTAAATGCGTGAATGTATTACAATGCCGACGAAAATTTTTTGGACACTGTTATATCAATAGGATTTATTTTCTACACATTTGTAACGGAAATTCTCGACCTGTGAAATTTTTATGTGAGTCTGTCACTGTAGCGGAAACTGCTGTCGTAAATATTTCGGTAAGAAAGGTAAGTGACTGTGACGTAAAGCGTTGTGAGCAGGCAGGTGCGCCAGCCGGATTGAGAAAAAGTCATTGGCGTGTGCCTTTCAGAGGCACAGGTGGAGAAAAAAGGAGGCCATTAACCTCGCTATTGACATTCTTTTGTAGAAAGCATCGCAAATACGACACGCCCAAACTTGAAAACATATGATTACACTGTGAAGCTCTTAATTTATGAGATTTACGAAAATGCCTAATGAAACGATAAGAAACATTTCATGGCTATTGTCCTGCTAGTTGAGAGAAATGCCATATGGCTTGCTTTATGCATTTATTTACTCATTTTGTTTAATATCTAGTTTCTAACTGCATTGAAGCATTGGTTAAAATAAATTTTATGGATGTACTAATATAAATATTTTATGCCTACAGATCCAGTTAATAATAACTTTATGATGTACTTAAAAAAACGAAGGAGCACAAAAACACATTTCCCTTCACATAAATTGCATACAGAATTTTCTTTTCAAGTACATGGTAATATTTTTTTCAATAAATTGTTGTGGTGCACCACTTTAATTATATAGACATTAAGATGTGAATATACATTTCCCTTATCTGCATTGTTGTCTTTAGTGTACTATTTTTTCTGCTTGAGGTTTGTCATGTTTAGGTATAAGTTATATTGCCTTATATTAGTTGTAATATTGCTGCTTGCTTTGACAACTTCCATTTTTTTCATTGTTGTTTGTATTAATTGTTTTGTGCTGCTGCATTGCCTCGTCCCTTAGTTTAGCATCTGAGCTCAGTAGCTTTAAGTTAGCTTAAGATGGGGTAGGCTATAAAAGAGAACGAGTTGCGATGAATTGGAAGAAATGCATTGAGAAGCTATAAGAAATGATTTGGCCAAAAAAGTAGTGTACAGTGGAGAAAAAGTATTTTTGAAAGAGGATGTGAACAAAATACAGAAAGCATGCTTGGATAGGATATTTTTGGTGGAAACAAATGTTGAGATATGACGAAAGATCTACAGAATGAAGTTTTGGGTTGGACTGCAGTACCAAATGTAACCCTGAAAACAAACCCTGTCCTTTCCTTTTGTGTTATCCCACTATGTGTTTGTGTATCCTTGTGTATTTGTTTTCTTCCTGCCTCTGTGTGCTGTTTTATAGAATTTTTTCTCTTCTAATACTAAGCTATATTCACTATTATGAGGAATACTGTTATCCTCAAATATAATTTGTATTAATAATATGTTATTTACTTTGTAAAGATGTTTAGCCATTATTAGTTCTGTTTTGTTCTAATGCTCATGTGTGAAGTTGATGTTTCAAAAGTTATTCTGATCTTTATGTATGTATTTATGTCATAATTTTTGTAACACTGATGTATTTGTTATTTCGATTCTTTTGAAAAGCCTGTATTACTGCAAATGTTATCTGTACTATTATGCTCTTTAATGATATATTTTGTACCTTTGTTATTGTATTCCTATGTTATCAAATTGTAATCGACACCAGTTCATCGAATTGAGTAAGTAGTAAGTTACATTTCACTGCACACGTTTCTGTTGGTCGTAGTACATGGACAATATGTGAGAAGTAGGGATTGATAGTGTTTGCAAGTGTGTTGATAATTCAGCAAGGGACTGGATAACAGCATTGCTGGTTCTAAGGACATTTCAAACAAATTCTTTGTGAGTGGACAAGTGGTGGTTTATGGACTTGCTCTGTTGTCCACAAGACTCTTCGATGGTGATTGTGCACCTGCACAGTCGCAACAGTTGGCAGCTAGCCATCTCTACAAGGACTACAATGGGTCTACACAGTTGATGACTCACGAATACCATTATTTCTACAAGGACTGCAGTGGGTCTGCACCTCTGGTGGCCCACCAATACCGTAAGCTCTACCAGGACTACAATGGGTCTACTCTGTGTTGACCTACCTACCAATATTCTTCAAAACTTCGACTGACTCTGCTGTGGGTTTCCTCTGTTGTGGCCCATTACCTGTCTGCATGTCAAGAGTCAGCACTGTCTTTCCGTTGGAAGGACAACACTACTTCTTCAAGACTGCTGAGAAATCCACTACGTCCAAGTGCAATTTCTTTTATTGCTCAGACTTTGAGAAAAACACTGCAATTTTACTGTGATGAAAGATCAGGACTGTCTTTATGGACTGTGAGAAAATTTTAGCTTTTGACCAACATTGTATCAATAAGTGCGTGCATTTGATATCTTTGTTATTGTAATGATGAAAAACTTTATCAAATCATTATTGGCCAGTGCCCAAAACAATTTGTAAAATTTTTTGTGGGGAGCATGGGGGCTATGTAAGTAGGCTGTTTAGGTTTTTTTATTGGTAACGCCGCCGCCACGTAGCGCTCTGTATGAAAATCACTGGCTGTGCCGTGTGCAGTCTGTGGCTGGTTTGCATTGTTGTCTGCCATTGTAGTGTTGGGCAGCGGCAGCTGGATGCTAACAGCGCGTAGCGTTGCGCAGTTGGAGGTGAGCCGCCAGCAGTGGTGGACGTGGGGAGAGAGATGGCGGAGTTTTGAAATTTGTAAGAATTGGTGTCATGAACTGATATATATATTATTACTATTAAGGTAAATACATTGTTTGTTCTGTATTAAAATCTTTCATTTGCTAACTATGCCTATCAGTAGTTAGTGCCTTCAGTAGTTTGAATCTTTTATTTAGCTGGCAGTAGTGGCGCTCGCTGTATTGCAGTAGCTTGAGTAACGAAGATTTTTGTGAGGTAAGTGATTTGTGAAACGTATAGGTTAATGTTAGTCAGGGCCATTCTTTCGTAGGTATTTTTGGAAGTCAGATTACGTTGCGCCAAAAATATTGTGTTTCAGTTTAAGCACAGTCTTGTATAATTTTTCAAAGGGGGCGTTTCAAACAAAAACAGTGTACTTTTTATTCAGCCTTAAAAAACAAAGAGATTACCACCACCCAAAGAAGCTGATATTAGTTACGGACTCAGAACTGTCGTTAAACATTGCGGAGTTAGAATAGATGTTCAGTCATCAATCTTGCTGGTTCCATACGATATCAGTTTTACCAACAACTTCAGTTATATGTGTGCAATTTTTTTGATTTAACCCTGAAGCACAAAGGAAAAATGAGGTGGCATCCGTCATTAAATTAACTACCATTTGAGAATTTATTTGGTAACAGTAGTAGTAGTAATCCCATTCGGCACACTTACTGTCAATGTTCAGATTATATATCTCAGCGAAATCCACTGCACAATGAGACTAGATCTGATGTAACCAAACTCTTTTCCTGTGCTCACAGAAGCACTGAGTGCAGACTGTTGGGATTATTCCCGCAATTTATCCATCGTAGCTTACCATATAAAAGTTTACGTAAAGAACAAAGTATAAGGTTAGTATACGCTACCAGAAGAAATGTATCCGGCCATAAATATAGCGTATGTCCATCATCCACCATAATGGAAGCTCGAACTCTACTGAGGTCATAATCAATGAATTGTCAGGATGTATGTGGATTAGGAATGGTACAACTAAAGACATGTACAATATATCGAATTGTGCCTCACTGTACATCCATATCGATGGTCACTCGAATGGTAACTGACGGTAGTGGGGCGAAAAATCTAGTTTTAAAATTCACATAACAACGTCATGACTCCACAAGCTATCAAAAACCGTAACGAATAGATTTTATAAATTAATGAAAAGTTTAGAAAAACCGAATTCAGTTGCATACTATTTTACACATAAAAATGTAAATCTTGGAAAAAATTATAGTACAGCATATGGACCCATTTGACCACTGTTGGGATGAATTAGAGATAGAAAAAATTACTCAAAATATACAAATAAATTGAAAAATTACCGATTCCCAAAATTATTTTCTGAAGAAATTAATTTGTTCGCAGTTCTGCTTTTAATCTATTTCTCTGTGCAGAAATCGCTTCACCAGCTTTTGAAATTTGTCCTCCTGCCGGAACTGAAGTCCCTTTAACAGATAAACATTTTCCGGTTTTCTAATGCAGACTGGAGCTGTACTATGTGTACAAAAGTATCCGGACACTGGACTGAAAATGACTTACAAGTTCGTGACGCCCTTCATTGGCAATGCTGGAATTCAGTATGGTGTTGGCCCACCCTTAGGCTCGATGACAGCTTCCACTGGTGTAGGCATACGTTCAATCAGGTGCTGGAAGGTTTCTTTGGAAATAGCAGCCCATTCTTCACGGAGTGCTACACTGAGGAGAGGTATCTGTGTCTATCGGTGAGGCCTGCCACTAAGTCGGCGTTCTAAAACTTCCCAGAGGTGTTCTATAGGATTCAGGTCAGGACTCTGTGCATTCCAGTCTATTATAGGGACATTAGTGTCGTGTAACCACTCCGCCAAAGGGCGTGCATTATGAACAGGTGCTCGATCGTGTTGTAGATGCAATCGCCATCCCACTTCAACAGTGGGAAGCAAGAAGATGCTTAAGACATCAGTGTTGTCCTGTGCTGTGATAGTGCCACGCAAAACAACAAGGGGTGCAAGCCCCCTCCATGAAAAACATAACACCTTAACACCACCGCCTCCAAATTTTACTGTTGGCACTACACACGCTAGCAGATTACAGCCACCGGGCATTCGCCATACCCGCACTTTGCCATCGGATTGCCCCATTGTGTACCGTGATTCGTCATTCCACACAATATTTTTCCACTGTTCAATCGTCCAATGTCTACGCTCCTTACACCAAGCGAGGCGTCGTTCGGGATTTATCGGCGTGATATGTGGCTTATGAGCAACCGCTCGACCATGAAATCCAAGATTTCTCACCTCCTGCCTAACTGTCGTAGTACTTGTAACGGATCCTGATACAGTTTGGAATTCCTGTGTGATGGTCTGTGTAGATGTCTGCCTATTACACATTACGGCCCTCTTCAACTGTCGGTGGTCTCTGTCAGTTCAAATGGTTCAACTGGCTCTGAGCACTATGTGACTTAAGATCTGAGGTCATCAGTCCCCTAGAACGTAGAACTACTTAAGCCTAAGGACATCACACACATCCATGGTAACTTAAGAGTGATTCCTTCCGTTCATTTCATGCGATTTTTCCCAAGCAACATCCGTACTACTCGACAGGACCTGTCCATTAATACACACTTAAAAAAAAGTTTTGTATCACCTCGGTTCCGCGAGTTTCGGAACCTGTACAGAAAATAGGAACAGAGATCAACATAAATATCAATTCCGCCCTTTTTATTGCTCATGAAAACCACACATTGCTTGTTGTACCACCAAACAGCGAGACCTTCAGAGGTGGTGGTCCAGATTGCTGTACGCACCTCTAATACCCAGTAGCACGTCCTCTTGCATTGATGCATGCCTGTATTCGTCGTGGCATACTATCTACAAGTTCATCAAAGCACTGTTGGTCCAAATTGTCCCACTCCTTAACGGCGATTCGGAGTAGATCCCTCAGAATGGTTGGTGGATCACGTTTTTCAGTCTATCCCAGGCATATTTGATATTCTGGAGAACATGCTGGCCACTCTAGACGAGCGATGTCGTTATCCTGAAGGAAGTCATTCACAAGATGTGCACGATGGGTTCGTGAATTGTCGTCCATGAAGACGAATGCCTCGCCGTATGTTGCCGATACGGTTGCACTGTCTGTTGGAGAATGCTACTCACGTACGGTACAGCCATTACGCGCCTTCCATGACCACCAGCGGCGTACGTCGGCCCCACACAATGCCACCCCAGAGCAGCAGGGAACCTCCCCTTTGCTGCGCTCGCTGGACAGTGTGTCTAAGGCGTTCACTCTGACCGGGTTGTCTCCAGACATGTCTCTGACGATTTTCTGGTTGAAGGCATATGCGACACTCATCGGTGAGCGTGATACCAATCCTCAGTGGTCCATTCGGCATGTTGTGGGGCCAATCTGTACTGGTGTCGTGGTTGCAGAGATGAACCTCGCCATGGACGTCGGGAGTGAAGTTGCGCATCATGCAGCCCATTGCGCACAGTTCGAGTTGTAATACGACGTCCTGTGGCTGCACGAAAAGCATTATCACTTTCAACACTGCCCTCTTTACACCAGGCACTTGGCTGTGAACTGTCATATTTAATGGATGTTTGAAATTAGATTGCAAAGAACAGAAAAATGATAGGAATATGGTTCTTGCATCATTGAAAAGGAAAAAGTAAGAGCTTTACATGAATGTGAGTTTATTTTACAATGTAAAATACAAATGGGTGTTATAACTAAAAAAAGAAAACACAAAAATGTCGTGGATAAAAAAGTTTTACATGATCTCTCTCTTGAGTATCGCCATTATTACTGTATCTAAATTTAAAACAATATATCACTGGACTGTATAACTGCATATATCTCTAAACTAGAGTAATTTAATAGTTCAGATGTAGTTAGCCTTTGTGTGAAAATCCTGGAAACATTGTGGGACGCAAAGGCCAACGCCACAGTCATTGCACCACCATCTCCTTTCCTTCTGATGCGCTTACCCATCTCTTTCTACCCCTTGTCTGAACATACTTTGCAATACCTAGTAGTGTTCACCTTGTTTGCAGTGGGTGGAACCTTCTCTGGAAAGTACCTTGCAAATGTCCTCTCAATTTGTGAGGATGAAGCGGCTTGTTGCTGAAAAATATTTCCGCCCTTCTCAGCCAGTTTCTTCCTCACTTTGTGAATAAAATCTACTAGGGATACATTTTTTCTAGTCTTCTCTTTATATAAAATAAAACTGTTGACAGTTGACACGATAAGTAAGTGGAAAAAAAGCTTTTTCCACCACTTCAAAGTTTTTCGGGCAAACGGACGATAGCTGGAGAAGTGATCTGCTCTGTCAACCCCAGCTTTATTCTTAGTGTAATCAATAATAACGTCTGGCCTTACAATTTCTGCTGTTCCACCTTTGGCGCTCACTTGAATACTAGTGCTGGTAGACTTATGCTTCGTGGAAAGACAAAAAACATCTCGTTTTGACTTCCACTTAACTGCCAAGAGATGGTGTTTCCTTTGACAAACTATCTTCTTTTTGTTAGTTTTAGTGTTTTGAATATTCGTCGAACCTTTCCTGTTTTTCATTACAGTTCCCACTCCAAGAGCTTTATTTTCCCACAACATGTCCAAAAGAGATGGACTGGTGTAGTACCTATCCATATAAATGCAACGTCCTTTGCCAATGTACTGTGAACACAACCTTTTTACAAGGCCCTCGATGCTATTGTCAACACTTCCTGCAGTACCTGTATATACATCACAGTTTAGCATATAACCAGTTGATGAACCGCAGAGAGCATACAATCTTATTCCATATTTAGTGGGTTTGTTTTTCATGTATGCTCTGAAGCATGTTCTACCACGAAAGGAACATATTGCCTCATCTATTCATACCTGGACGAAAACAAATTTCGCTTTTTTCACGAAGAAATAAAACAAAGGCCTCACTTTGTGAAGTGGGTCCTGCTTTTCTTCGCCTCTGCTAATGAACGTGGCATTGTCATTCAAGTGTAACATCGACAATGCTCTAGAGCACTTGCCCGCGAAAGGCAAAGGTCCCGAGTTCGAGTCTCGGTCGGGCACACAGTTTTAATCTGCCAGGAAGTTTCATATCAGCGCACACTCCGCTGCAGAGTGGAAATCTCATTCTGGAAACATCCCCCAGGCTGTGGCTAAGCCATGTCTCCGCAATATCCTTTCTTTCAGGAGTGCTAGTTCTGCAAGGTTCGCAGGAGAGCTTCTGCAAAGTTTGGAAGATAGGAGACGAGGTACTGGCACAAGTAAAGCTGTGAGTACCGGGCGTGAGTCGTGCTTCGGTAGCTCAGATGGTACAGCACTTGCCCGCGAAAGGCAAAGGTGCCGAGTTCGAGTCTCGGTCGGGCACACAGTTTTAATATGCCAGGAAGTTTCATATCAGCACACACTCCGCTGCAGAGTGAAAATCTCATTTTGGAAACATCTCTTTGATTCACTCCGAGACGCCTGGACACTTCCCTTGTTGAGAACCCTTTCTGGCACGAAGTAACAATGCGGACGCGATCGAACCGCGGCATTGACCTTCTAGGCATGGTTGAACTACAGACAACAAAAGAAGTGTACTTCCTGGTGGAATGAGTGGAACTGATCGGCTGTCTGACCCACTGCGTCTAATAGACACTGGTCATGCATGGTTGTTTACATCTTTGGATGGGTTTAGTGATATCTCTCAACAGTCAAAGGGACTGTGTCTGTGATACAATATCCACAGTCAATGTCTATCTTCAAGAGTTCTGGGAACCGGGGTGATGCAAAACTTTTTTTTACGTGTGTACATAAAGTCTGCCTGCTCTTGGTTTATCAGTAGTGATTCATTCACTTTTCCACTTCACATTCACGTCACCGAGAGTGAACTAGGGCAGTTTTAGGAGTGTTGAAATGTTCTTGACGTATTTGCTACTCAGTTCACATCTAATGATTAGTCCACATTCGAAGTCACTCAGCTCTCCGACCTATTGTTCTCTGAACACAAAATACTGTTCGCCTCCTTTTATATGGGCGCGTCTGCCTCTCGTGACATCTAGTAGTCAATTCCGCACTACGCGGGGGGGGGGGGGGGGGGGGGGGGGGGGGCGTCCTCTTACGTTGATCAAATAGGATATTTAGACGCGGAACTGTGACTGTTATCGAAGCGCTAATGCTACCTCTGTTTGTAACACACACGTTGCCATATCACTGTCATCCCAACAGAGGAAGGTGGTGACGCATTGCTCAGCGCCGGAAGTCATCTGCCGGAGACGGAACACTGCGTTCAGCGACAAGCCAGGGCCGGGAAGCCGATAAGGGCAGCGGCAGCACTCAATGTGCGGGACGCCCCGGTGGGCTAAGTCCGCAGCGGAACGCTGCGCTTCAGGGCAGCAGCAGCGCCGTGCCTGTCACTGCGCAGTTGTCCAGCGCCTCGTAATGTCACTCAGACCTCCTGATGACATTTCCGATGACGAAAATGTCAAGCCGCGAAGGTCGTCACCGTCTGATCTTCTTCCCTTCTGTTTGCCCACGCAATTTGGGTCTCCGAAACAGCGAGTCGTCGCATATCGTTACAGGAATGATCACATTTATTCACACTGTATATCCTAACATCTGTTACAATCGCATTCATACGTAAGCACGGCAGCCATCTTAGTATCTGATCAGGCGATAATGGGAATATACACTACTGGCCATTAAAATTGCTACACCACGAAGATGACGTGCTACAGACGCTAAATTTAGCCGACAGGAAGCACATGCTGTGATATGCAAATCATTAGCTTTTCAGAGCACTCACACAAGGTTGGCGCCTGTGGCGACACCTACAACGTGCTGACATAAGGAAAGAAGGAAAGTTTCAAACCGATTTCTCATACACAAACAGCAGTTGACCGGCGTTCTCTGGTGAAACGTTGTTGTGATGCCTCGTGTAAGGAGGAGAAATGCATACCATCACGTTTCCGACTTTGATGAAGGTCGCTTTGTAGCCTATCGCGATTGCGGCTTATCGTATCGCGACATTGCTGCTCGGATTGGTCGAGATCCAATGACTGTTAGCAGAATATCGAATCGATGGTTTCAGGAGGGTGATATGGAACGCCGTGTTGGATCCCAACGGCCTCGTCGAGATGACGGGCATCTTATTCGCATGGCTGTAACGGACCGTGCAGCCACGTTTCGATCCCTGAGTCAAACCAGACAACAACCATCTGCACGAACAGTTCAACGACGTCTTCAGCAGCATAGACTATCAGCTCGGAGACCGTGCCTGCGGTTACTCTTGACGCTGCATCACAGGCAGGAGCGCCTGCAATGGTGTACGCAACGACGAACCTGGGTCCACGAATGGCAAAACGTCATTTTTTCGGATGAATCCAGGTTCTGTTTACAGCATCACGATGGTATCAACCGTGTTTGGCGACATCGAGGTGAACGCACATTGGAACGACATACTGGCGTATCACCTGGCGTGATGGTATGGGGTACCATTGGTTATACGTTTCGCTCACCTCTTTTTCGCATTGACGGCACTTTGAGCAGTGGACGTTACATTTCAGATGTGTTACGACCCGTGGCTCTACCCGTCATTCGATCCCTGCGAAACCCTACATTTCAGCAGGATAATGCACGACCGCATATTTCAGGCCTTCTACGGGGCTTTCTGAATATAGAAATTGTTCGACTATTGCCCCAGCCAGCACGTTCTCCAGATCTCTCACCAATTGAAAACGTCTGAACGATGGTGGCCGAGCAACTGGCTCGTCACAATACGCCAGTCACTACACTTGATGAACTGTGGTATCGTGTTAAAGCTGCATGGGCAGCTGTACCTGTACATGCCATCCAAGCTCTGTTTGTCTCAATGTCCAGGCGTATCAAGGCCATTATTACGGCCAGAGGTGGTTATTCTGGGTACTGATTTCTCAGGATCTATGCACCCAAATCGCGTGAAAATGTAATCACATGTCAGTTCTAGTATAATATATTTGTCCAAAGAATACCCGTTTATCATCTGAATTTCTTCTCGGTATAACAATTTTAATGGCCAGTGGTGTAGGAATTACATTGGACCGGTCACTGTCCGACAAGACGCACCTGGAAAACACCACTGCGAACATGTGAACTAGGAACAACAACTTACACAAGATGTGCAGAACAACCTGGGACTGCGCTTCTGAAACCCTGCGCAAATCAGCATTTGAACTAGTTGATTCTGCTGTGGATTATGATGCCCCTCTATGGCTCAATAGTGCACGCACACAAACTCTCGACGCACAGCTGAACAACACATTGAAAATTATCAGTGGTGCACTAAGATCGACCCCCGTCGAATCGCTGACCATATTGAGCCACATACAGCCCTTGGACTTCGACAAAAAGCACCTCTACTCCGTCACTTTAAACCCATATAAGGCAACCCGCAACTCCCTAACCAACAAGACGCGCTTATTCTAGAAAGAAACCGACTTCGATCAAGAAAATCATCTATGAAACCAGGAAAGGAACTGCAGAGGTCTCTTTTCATCTGCACATGTTCATGGGAACGAGACTGCACAAAGGCTTGCTCCCCACATTGCCAGAACATGCCCTGCATAGGAAAGAAACCTCTTGCCTTTGACTAATTGCACAGAACATGGACAATGTTTAACAGATTAAAGACCAATCATGCCAGAAGCATGGGCTCTTTTCATAGATGGGGTAAGGCTCCATCTGCAAAGTGCGATTATGGACCAGCCAGGCAGACCGTTCGTCACATAGTTACTGAGTATCCCAATAGGACCTGTCGTGATGTTTTCGACGATTTCCTGACGGCAACGAAGGATGCAATGGATCATACTAAAACTTTAGGCGTCTGTTTGTAAATTACGTGTGTTATTGTTCGTACTATATTTAACAGTATTGTATTTAGGCCTAATATTAATCCTGTAATACATGTCTAAATGTCTAAGCCCTCTACTATTAACATAAATCAGTACTTTAACACACATTACCTCTAGCTGAAATAAACAGAATCCTCCTTCACTAATATTACAGATCACGTTCATGTAAGAACAGAAATGTGTCAGCAGTTCATTTAAAGTTTTGTTCCTGTTTTTAAGTTTTAATATAAAGTTCATGGTCAACAAACAGCTGCAGTTCATTGCAAATACTATAATCCAGTATTATTTCATTTCTGGACATTAGTGTTAATGTCAATCTTGATAAAGGTATTTGCTCATAAATTGACTTATTACACGGTAATATACGAGTAGACATAAGACTCCAGATCGAGGAAAGTTTGTTCTTGTAGTAATTGATTTATTTATTTTATTTTGTTTTGGACTTTCATATTAACGCTACTTTTCATCAAATTATTTGCGCACATATCGACTTTAATACATACAAACAAAAACAAATAATATCTCTTAGCAAAGTATGTCTGCGTCATATCTTTGTGTCAAGATCTTCGTAACAAGTAACAGTTGTATAGCACATGCTGGATGCTGGCAAAGTGTAATTATCGCAGAGTATATGCATACATATTGTGTAAAAGTGTGTGATGTGGTACCGGCTGGCCATCACAATGGAAGCAGACAGATGGATACTAACAATAAAACCGCCCACAATGCCGCAGTATGTATAAAAGTAAATTTTGGATCCAAATCGACATATAAACAATACTGATGATGATGGATGCATTAAAGCGTGTTTCATCTTCTTGTCACAGAGCCAGCACCCAGCAATATGCCTCAAATAACTTCCGGAAAACCATCTGACGATGAGCCTGAAAAGGTTCGAAACCGGTCCATGGGATACTAAATAACTATTTTAAAAAAGCGACTGGTTACAATTTTATTTATTTACATTTAATATTGTGCTTAAAAACCATATGATGAATAAAAAACGTTTCAGTATTACACCACAGCTTTCGAACAGCACATTAATGGAAGTAATGAAGTCGTCCGCAACTGCAACGATTTTTATGTGATCTAAATAATCTTCCAAAAAACATGGTGTTTTAATATAGTCTTCACATACTTTGGAATAGAACAATAAACTGTTGTAAAGAAAATTAGCGAAGGTACAGTTATCCACTGAACAATGAAATAGAGTAGTCAAGTGTTGTTGGGAAGTAGATAACGTATCTAACATTCGACACCACCAGCTACGCTGTTAAAGATTTCAAAAATCTGAGACTAGTTTGAAGTCTCTGGAAAGGTACAAGTGAAACGTCCCCTTAGAAAAATTATACAAGACTGTGCTTAAACTGACACACAATATTTTTAGCGCAACGCAATCTGACTTTCAATAATCCCTACAAAAGAATGGCCCTCACTAATATTAACCTTTACCTTTCACAAATCACTTACCTCACAAAAAATCTTCGTTACTCGAACTACTGCAATACAGCGAGCACCACTACTGCCAGCTAAATAAAAGATTCATACTACGGAAGTCACTAACTACTGATAGGCACAGTTAGCAAATGAAAGATTTTAATAGAGAACAAACAATGTATTTACCTTTAGTCATAATATATATATATCAGTTCTTGACACCAATTCTTACAAATTTCAAAACTCCGCCATCTCTCTCCCCACGTCCACCACTGCTGGCGGCTCACCTCAAACTGCGCAACGCTACGCGCTGTTAGCATCCAGCTGCCGTTGCACAACACTACAATGGCAGACAACAATGCAAACCAGCCACAGACTGCACACGGCACAGCCAGTGATTTTTATACAGAGCGCTATGTGGCGTTACCAATAAGAAAACTTAATCAGCCTACTTACACAAGATTTGAAGAAGCGACGCTGCGCAATAAAGAGGAGTTCAACGGACTACAGATGTGTTGCTGTATTGCTCCAGGCTTTCACAGAATACGCAGGGTAGTCTGCGTGGTAGTGTTCTCACGAGATGGGGTCAGCAGGGAGAGTGTTCAAAGGCATTTTACGTACTTTGAAATCAAAGACTATTCCCAACTTCCCACGCTCCAAACGAGGACGATCGCAACACAAGTCACAAATTTATGAGTGATTTATTAACATATCTGAAAAAAGACAAGGCACTGTTAGTTAATGGAACTGTAAACGGCCATAATTACTTGCATTAATCAAACGAAAACTCACGCCTTACTGAAGAGGAGCGTGTTAGTCTACCAGACCTCTCAGTGTGGTGTGGCTAGTCTTCCAGAGGTTATATTGGGTCGCAACTGTTTGACCGATTTCCACAGGTTGAAGCGTTTCCTTTTGTTCTTAGCACTTGTTTTCGAACTTTTATTTTTTCTTTTCTTGGTGGTAGATTGTGCAAAACAGATGTAAGATGACGAGTGTATTTCATTATAACTATTTCAGAAGGACATCCATCTTGTCTCCGTGCCCTTTACTTAATTTAGATTGTATTCTTAAATGTGTTTCAGAAAAAAAGGTACGAGAGGCTAGTGGCGGATTGTTCGGAAGCGGACGACCGAACACTATCCATGTTCTTTCGTTAACTGCTTTAGAATAGAAAGTCAGTACCTCTAAGATATTTTATCCGTTGATTTCTCTTGCGTGACATTTTATTGTGAGAACTCTTTGCGTGTGACCTGTTATCGCTTCCGAACAATAGTGCTCACTTACCTGATGCAATCCCAATTAAAATGAAACATACTGATGATGCACCCCAAAAGATAATGCTTCATTTAAAGCCTCTGATTTTATTAGTGCTATTGAGGAAGCTGTTAGACCTTCTCCTAATGATGCTGCGGAAGAAATAAGACGTGATATCTGTCGTGCACTCACTAAAGCTTCACACAGGAAAAGTGGGAAGGAAAACGTTAGCGCTGCTGAATTCTTCTTCCATACGCAAGAAGTGGCCAAAAGATTGAAACCTCATAGTTCTGTCCCACCCGGGTTATATGGTCTTCCGAGGATTCATAAAAAAAGTGGTTCCGTGACGGCCGATCGTCAGTAATATCGACGCTCCCATGAATGATTTGGCTATACATCTTACCTCCCTATTGAGACATTTTGTGGGGAAGCACGTTCAAATTGTTCGCAACTCTGCCGACTTTATGAATAGACTGAAGTCACTTCAACTCTATGAAACTGACTTATTAGTTATCTACGATGTCATCGCACTTTTAACTGAGGTTCCTCTTATGGACTCTTTATCACTCATCAGCAGTACGTTCACGGCCGATGTGACAGCACTTTTTCATTATGACCTTTTCTCAACGTACGTAACATTAACGTATTTATCAATAAATATTCTGTACAAAGGGACAGTGTTGCCAGGGGCAGTCCTCTCTCCCTTCTGGTAGCAATATTTTTTTATAGAAGACTTTCAGGAAAGGGCACTTGATTAGTCAGAACTTAAACCGAGAATCTTCTGGCGATATGTAGATGACACTTTTGTACTGTGGCCCCATGGTGATGAAGAACTGTCACGTTTCTTGCAACATCTGAATTCAATCCACAAGAACATCTAATTTACGATGGAAATAGAAAAGGATGGTTGCTTCCTGCTTTTGGGACGTGTTGATTAGTAGGAAAGTGAATGGGTCATTAAGGCATTCCGCCTGTCGTAAGCCAACACACACACCTCTATCTGCAAGCGTCGAGCTGCCATCATCCTTCACAAACTACTGGCGTCCTTAGAACATTGACTCACAGGGCACATGTTGTTTCTGATGGAGACAGACTTACAAAGGAGCTAGAACATCTACAGTCGGTGTTCAAAGATAATGGTAACTCTCCACGTCAGATTAGGACAGAGCTAAGAAGCAAGAAACCACCCACATCATCAAGAAGATAAGGAGTTGTTCAAGTCTAGGGCATTCCTTCCAGACATTGGCAACCATTCGTCTAAAGTAGGCAGGATCCTAAGAGAACATCAAGTAATCTTTCGGTCACTGGTGAAGATTAGTCCTCTTCTCGATTCGGTAAAGGATGATTTGCGACTGTGGAAGGCGGGAATTTACAAAATTCCTTGCCAGCGTGGCAAGGATTACATAGGTCAGGCGACACGCACAGTCCATGAAAGGTGCGTTGAACGAGAGTGCTACACTCGCCTTTCGCAGCCCAGTAAATCGGTCGTTGCTGAGTATTGTATTTCCACAGGATATTCTATGTATTATTCTGCCACAAAAATCTTGGCCTCTGCGTGATCCTTTTGGGATTCATAGTTAAACAATCTATGGAAATACGTCTGGCAAAATATCTTATCAATAGTGACGGTGGCTTTCAACTGGACAAGGCTTGGGACCCGTTGATCTCTTTAAATTGTGCTGAAAGAAAACTTTTTTTTTCATAATGACACGTCTGGCGATATCTAACGTTTGTTTTTAGCTCCACGAGCGCGTGTTCCGACAGAGGGCGGACATGAGGTTTCACCTTTACGCAAGCGCCTGCGCGCCACAAAGGGGACAGTATTTGCAGAGGGCGAGGACCTCGATAGAGAATGTTCCTGTGATAGCCACCAACGCGCATGCGTCTCCACGCCAGTTTTTGTTATAAAGCCCACACCGTGAACTAGCAGTCTCCGATCCACCACAATGCCCTCAATAGATTCTGCCTCCTGATACTCCTATCTGGCTGGACATGGGGACTGCATTCTTCCACCATCCTTCACACCTACAAATCCTTGATCCTCCCCATCCTTTGTTATGATAGTGTCGCCTAGAATTCTGCCGCTTCCAGATTCTATAAAGCCCTCCAAATCCTTGAATGTCATGAACTTCGCCTTGCCTTCCGTACCAGCCTCCCATCAGCCACGAGGATCCTCTACGACCTCATCCCCTTCCCACATCTGCTCCTTTTCCTTAAACACATCTGCACATTGTACATTGTCCTCAGACTCGATGCCCTCATCCCCTGGTGTCTTATATCCTCTCTACCCCCAGCCTGTTGCCGCTCCTTTACTGTGGTGTCCCACCCTCCCTCCATCTCCAAATCCTACACCTCCTTTCCCAACACAGCTTACAGCATCTAACCCTCCCAGATGATGAACTTCGCCGTGATATCTACCCCTCCTGCCAACTCTAATCCTACCCTCCCGCCTCCTTCTCCTCAAAACTTGCTCTCCTCTCCCCTTCCCTTCCCCTGAACAGTTGACTTCCATCCTCTATCCCCCTCCCTCCATTTCCAGGCACCCCTTGTGTATCTCTGCGCTCCCTTCTGATTTGCCTTCCCTCTCCATCTCCCACCTTGCCCATCAGGTGCCCCTTGGTATGCCCCTCTTTTTCCCTCCTCTCAATCCTCCTCCCCCTCGGCTTCAAATGGTTCAAATGGCTCTGAGCACTATGCGACTTAACTTCTCCGGTCATCAGTCACCTAACTAACCTAAGGACATCACACACATCCATACCCGAGGCAGGATTCGAACCTGCGACCGTAGCGGTCGCTCGGCTCCTGGCTGCAGCGCCTAGAACCGCACGGCCACTCCGGCCGGCCGTCCCCCTCGACAGGTCCCTTCCAGTAGCTTTTATTCTTCTGTGTGTGCTTTGTCTTTCATAGTGGTTATAAAGTGTCTTCGTTCTGGAGCGTTTTGATACTGTGGCCAACTTTTATCCTGTGTGTGTGACTTCTGTGTAGTTTATGTGCCCCACGAATCAGCAACTGTGCTTTTTACCTTTATGTCGACTTTTTTTAACTGTCCCACAATAAACGTCTCCGTGTCAGTGTATATTTTAATCGCCATTTTCTCCACCTATTATGTTTTTATGTCTCCCTTTTTATCGTCTTTTGTATGTATGGTTCCCTTCTTTTTTTAACTGTAATGTCACTCAGCTGAAGAGTTGTGGATTGTGCCACTGTCAGCCCTCCGCTGCCCATATGGGGCACGGGAATGAAATCACAATAAAGAAAAAAAACTAGTGATCTCTAGTGGCAGACCCCTGAAGATGGCTGAACAGTTGCTGGTCGAAATATTGTGCCGAGGAGTCGACATGATCCAGCTGCAATTCCACAACCTCATAGAGTAATATAGCACCTTACGGCCCTGAGGCAGGTCCATACAATGCAGCGAGGCTTACTAATGGTAACAGGATACAACGTTTTAAGAGTCAGGTAACAGAGGTGGTACGGAATGAAGTGTAGGAAGAGATGCTAATGTCAAATGTAGTTTGTTCCAGTTATCCAGGAAATATATTAAAAATATACGTAAGCAGTGGATAATAAGGGAATTAAAATCCATTATAAGAGGAAGAGAGAAATTTATATAAATGCCAGGATAAGTCAATATTCGACATTATTTGCATACTATAGAAAATACTGCAATATTTTAAGGAATGTCATTAAAATATCCAGAAGTATCCAGGTCCAGAAGGAAATAAATAATGCAGATAATAAAACTAGAATTATATGACGTACTGTAAAAGGGAAGACAGGACAGCCAGTCAGTGTACAAAATAATATGTCAATTAAACTAAGTAACGATATTGTGATTGATAATTCACAAGTTATGAGTACTTTCAACAATCAGTTTGTAAATGTAACAGCAAAAATAGGATTCTATGGTTAAGATGAACAAGTAAGAAAATATATTAAAAATGTCATGCCACAAAACTTTAAAAAGCTAGAAGGTGCACCAGATTCCTTATTCACATATTTTTCCAAAACAATAGAAAAAGTAGTATCCTTAAGAGTAGTCTCACCTTTAAGTAGAAACAATTTACTTAGCACACCACAGCCCGAATTCCAAACGGATATCTCCACTGTGTATGCTATTAATACATTCACTTAGCAAATATTACAAGCATTAAATAATAGAACATCGCCAACTGGCATTTCTTGTGAGCTTTCCAGGGTGTTTTATTGTGTGTAACATGCTACACGCTTAGAAAAACTCGGGTTTTATGGAATTAATGGCTTTGCACACAACTGATTTGAATAATACTTAACAAACAGAATGGAAAAAGTTGTGCTACTTCAAACAAAATTGTAAGAGTAGAACATGTAAATGGCTGGGGAGAAGTCACAAAGGGAGTTCCACCTGGTTCAGTTTTGGATTCGCTCCTATTTTACTTGTATCTGTGATTGACTTTTCACTTAACATTCAACAAGCAGAACTGGTACTTTTTGCAGACAATGCTAGTGTTATAATAAATACCATTAGAGAGAAACCAACAGAAGACATTGTCAATGATGTTTTTAAAATAATTTTTAAGTTATTCTCTGAAAATGGACGCACCCTAAATTTCGAGAAAATACACTTTACTGAATTATGTTAAACAAAAAGGGTCAAACAAACAACTGATGTAGCCTATGAACAGAAGATAGCAAACAGGGTACAATACTCCAAATTTTTTGGTGTACATATTGATGAAAACTTTAACTGGAGACAGCCTACTATAGCTTCTCAAACAAGTTCAGCTACTTTTGGTATTTGCGTAAGGAATCAACCTACTAACATATTTTGCATAATGTCTTATGGAATAATTTTCTGGGACAATTCATTACTTAGAAAGAAAGTATTCATTGCACCAATTGTGAGCAGCAAGAAAAATGTGTGGCGTTCACCATAGTCTTCATATATGTCGTCCTCCAAGGAGCTAGGAAGCTTAGCTCACTGTCACAATACATATATCTGAAAATGAAATTTGTCATAAATACTCCATCATAATTTGAGAAAAACAATGTGCTCATACCTATAACACTAGAGGAAAAAATGACCTTTATCCGTTATTAAAGCCCTCAGTAGCTCAAAAATGAGTTTGATATGCGCAACAAGAATTGTTGACCATTTGTTCAATAACATAGTACGTCTGATACGTAGGAAAGCAAGTTTTAGATCAAATCTAAAATCATTTCTTCTTGACAGTTGTTTACATTCCATGGACGAATTCCCATTCAAAAACTGACACCCTGGTGAAAAAGCCTAGTGCTTTATGTGTAGCTGCTTGAGTAGGACTAAAAATTAATGTGTTGATTAATTTTAACACTTAGCATGTATGTTTATCCTGTAAAATGATCCGTTCCACATCATTTTCATAAAGGAATCGTACAAATGACCTATGGAACATGTAGCGTTTTAATAACTGTGAGTGTATAGTTGCGCCACCTGTACCGCCACATGCGTTTGTTTGTTTTGGTTAAAATAGCCAGACTCAGTCAAAGCGAACAGTAAGCCGTCAGGCCTTGTTCCAGCAACACCACAGGGTAGTACAGGATTCATTTACGAATTACAGTACAAGCTTCAGTGTATCCGCAACAGAGAGGACTTTTCTGTAGCTGTACCAGTTTGTTTGATGCACAGTAATTTAATTTAGCTTAGTTTCTGTTTCTCATGTACATCTGCGAGTAAGAGAATTGTACCTGTGTATTTTTAATCTGAAGTTTTTTGCGTCAATTTTAGTGCATATCCTTGTGTGGGGCAACTTTCTCAGGTAGCTACCGGCCGCCAGGGGCGCCACGTCACGTGATTCCGTTTAAATTTCATATTAGTATATAGTATATAGATTAGATCAGTGCAGTAAAATTTCCTTATTTATTTACTGTAGTAGTTTTTGTCTAAGCAGAGTTTCTAGTACAGCTTAACAGTTGATACATCGATTTTCAGTAGAGAAAATTTGTACAGTTTTAAGAGCTTGCGGATCCTGCGATCTTGGGCTGTGGTCAGAACTCTGGGAAGCAAATATTCGTGACTGTTAATTCTCCTCGTTTATGTTTTGCGTACACTGCAACCTCAGTAGTGCCTCAGTTGGGTAATTTTCCCTTTTTGGTTTTTTTTTTGTACTGCCGAAATTACTCGTCTGCTTTACTTATATTTTTGAGACTTTTTTTCAGCTTTTCGCACAGTACGACGTGACTAGGGACTGTGCTATTGTGAGCGGACGCAAGCAGAATAGTTTGCAGTCCATGAACAGCTGCAAGCTGCATTGGTCACAGTCGATAGGTCATTGTTCAAAGCATCATCTTCGTTGGGATGTCAGTAAAGAGACACGCGACACCACTGTTGACGTTGGAATCACCTGATAGCCTGGTTGTCGCTGCGTCTGCCGATATACAACATCTGACCATTCTGTCTTCAGTCGAGAGTGAGTGGCGAGCAGTGGTGGGTTCGTGTGTCATTGGGACGGTGAAAGAGGGAACGGGATGCGTGGCTGGCTCCTTACGGCTTAGTGACAGGTACAAAATGCTACCCATTGTTGGTAATGCACTACTAGCCATTAAAATTTCCACACCACGAAGATGACGCACTACAGACGCGAAATTTAACCGACAGGAATAAGATGCTGTGATATGCAAATGATTAGCTTTACAGAGCATTCACACAAGGTCGGCGACGCCTACAACATGAGGAAAGTTTCCAACCGATTTCTGATACACAAACAGCAGTTGACCGCCGTTGCCTGATGAAACGCTGTTGTGATGCCTCGTGTAAGGAGGAGAAATGCGTACCATCACGTTTCCGACTTTCATAAAGGTCGGATAGTAGCCTATCGCAATTCCGGTTTATCGTATCGCGACATTGTTGCTTGTGTTGGTCGAGGTCCAATGACTGTTAGAAGAATATGGAATCGGTGGGTTCATGAGGGTAATACGAAACGCCGTACTGGATGCCAACGGCCTCGTATCAGTAGCAGTCGAGATGACAGGCATCTTATCCGCCTGGCTATAATGGATCGTGCAGCCACGTCTCGATCCCTGAGTCAACAGATGGGGACGTTTGCCAGACAACAACCATGTACACGAACAGTTCGACGACGTTTGCTTCAGCATGGACTATCAGCTCGGAGACCATGGCTGCGGTAACCCTTGACGCTCCATCACAGATAGGAGCGCCTGCGATGGTGTACGCAACGACGAACCTAGGTGCACGAATGACAAAACGTCATTTTTTCGGATGAATCCAGGTTATGTTTACAGCATCATGATGGTCGCATATGTGTTTGGCGACATCCCGGTGAACGCAAATTGGAAGCGTGTATTCGTCATCGACATACTGGCGTATCACCCAGCGTGATGGTACGGGGTGCCATTGGTTACACGTCTCGCTCACCTCTTGTTCGCAGTGACGGCACTTTGAACAGTGGACGTTACATTTCAAATGTGTTACGACCCGTGGCTCTATCCTTCATTCGACCCCTGTGAAACCCTACATTTCAGCAGGATAATGCACGACCGCATATTTCATGTCCTGTACGGGCCTTTATGGATACAGAAAATGTTCGACTGCTGCCCTGGCCAGCACATTCTCCAGATCTCTCACCAATTGAAAACGTCTGGCCAATGGTGGCCGAGCAACTGGCTCGTCACAATACGCCAGTCACTACTCTTGATGAACTGTGGTATCGTGTTGAAGCTGCATGGGCAGCTGTACCTGTACACGCCATCCAAGTTCTATTTGACTCAATGCCCAGGCGTATCAAGACCGTTATTACGGCCAGAGGTGGTTATTTTGGGTTTTGATTTCTCAGGATCTATGCACCCAAACTGCGTGAAAATGTATTCACTTGTCAGTTCTAGTATATTTGTCCAATGAATACCCGTTTATCATGTGAATTTCTTCTTGGTGTAGCAATTTTAATGGCCAGTAGTTTACTTCTGAGCCAGTATGGGACGCCTCTCTTCTTGGACCAGCGACCGACTTCCTGCCCACTTGGTAAAACCTCAGAGTCGCGGCGGGTTGCTATTCATTGGAGCTCCAATGTTAGGCGGAGCCTCTCAGGGTAAGAATGCCAATGTCCACTCGGTACGTTTGACGGGGTCTCGTCCGTGACGTGGAAGAGGCTTCGCCGGCGGCTTTGGATTGCACTGGGTGCACCCGGCTGCAAAAAGAGGCACAAGTCCCCACGAATAAGCGTTGTCGCTTGGATTCTGAGGCCAACCTAGATTCCTTTCGGCGCAAGGGTGTAGACTAAGCTCACCATTTTGAGCATCGAACACAGTGCTGATCGCGGTCTTCTAGTCTGAAGCAAGGCTCAGAAGCGATCCTGCGACGCTATCGGATGTGAATTTCTCAACCTCTGCTATCGGGTAGTGAACTATTCAAATGTTCAAATGTGTGTGAATTCCTAAGGAACCAAAGTACTGACGTCATTGATCCCTAGACTTACACACTACTTCAACAAACTTATACTAAGAACAACACACAGACACCCATGACTCGAACCTCCGGTGGGAGTAGCTGCGCAATCCGTGACATGGCTCCTCAAAACGCGGTGCCGCTCCTCGCGGCTGTGCGGCTGGTGAGCGGTAAGGGTCCCCTCAACATTTCAGATGTGCACTACACACAGGAAGCGGCTGCTAGAGTAGTGGAGAACGTGTGGCTTGCACATAGTGGTTTTTTTTTTAGGTTAGAGAGATCCCACGCCTCCCCCATTGGAATCAGAGAAATCGGAGGTACATCAGTCAAATTTTTTCAGGTTATCCTCGTCCTCGCAGATCGGATATAGGAAATGGTAATATGATTTTGGTAAACTGCAGGAGGAGCAAAGAGAAGGTCCCAGAGTCAGTACTGCATATTGAAGATTAAATGCAGGAGAGGGTAAGGAAGAGAAAATAGGCTGAAGACGGAAGTGAAAAGCAAAGAAAAGTTCAGACTGGAATATTTATCATAAGGACAGGTTAGACACCGATGATGGCGCCGTGTATATTGCAGTAAAGAATTCTATAATACCTAGGGGGGTTATCACGGATTCCGAATGTGAATTAATCTGATGTAGTTATGCATCAGAGTAATCGGATGCCTTTATAGACCTCCTGGGTCAGGAGCTGTAACAGTAGAGCCCTTTATAGACAACTTTCAGAACACCGTTAATAACTCTCCTGATCATGCCGTTGTAATAGGAGCTGAATTCAACTTACCAGGTAAAGATTGGAACATTCGTGCGATAAAAGCGGGTGCCAGAGTGAGGTGTTCGTGTGACATTATTCTGAATGTCCGGTGTGTAAATTACTTTGAGCAGATAATTAGAGAACTAATTCGCGAGGATAATGTCTTACACTTCCTAGCAATAAACAGACCTGACCTTCTCGAGTCAGTTAACGCAGAGGAAGTGGAGGGTATCATAAGGCTGTGATAGCAGCTATAACTACGATTACTACAAGGAATTTTAAGAAATGTAGGAAAATATTTTTGCTTTGCAAGAATGACAGGACACAAATTTTAAGGTATTTGCGTAATCCACAGCAAATGTTCAGTGCTGTGGAAGGTGATGAGGAGCACAAATCGAAAGAAAAATTCGAAAGTATCTTTCAGTATTCCTTGGGTTAGTATGTTCTGAGCAAGGTCTTAAGGGATGGGAAGACCCACCGTGGTTTTATAGCCGTGTTAGAAAACTGCTACATAAACAAAGAGAGCTTCGTCGCAAATTCAGGAGAAGGAAAACCTAGCTGACAAACAAAAGCTGGACGAGGCGAAAATGAGCCTAAGGAGAGAAATGAGAGACGCCTTCAACGACTCTGAAAGTAAAATTTTTTCAACCCACCTGACTAAAAACCCTAAGAGGTTTTAGTCTTACGTAAAACCAGTATACGTTTCGAAATCCCCTAGTCACTCACTCACTCACTCACTTACTGACCATACTGGCACCGAAGTGCAAGATGACAGAGGGAGGGCCGAAATACTGAATTCGGTCTTCCGAAACTGATTCACCGGGGAAGATCGAAGTACGGTCCGTCGTTTCAGTCATCGTACTAACGTCGAAATGACAGATATTGAGATAACCGATGCGGAAGAGAAAAGCAACTACAATCACTAGAGTGGAAAGGCAAGAGGAAAATGTGAGATACCTATAAGAATCTACAAAGATTCTACGAAAGAAGTGGCTCCCCTTCTAGCAGTAATTTATTGTACCTTGCGTGAGTAATGAAGGGTACCCAGCGACTGGAAAATGGTGCTGGTCATTCCCGTTTCCAAGAAGCGCCGTAGGACAGAAGCACATAATTATAGGCCTATATCGTTGATGTAAATCTGTTGTAGGATTATGGAACATATTTTAGCTCAAGAATTATGATGTTTTTGAAGAACGAAAACCGGCTCTATAAAAATCGCCATGGATTCCTTAAACAGAGGTTTTGAGAAGCTCAGCTCGCTATGTTCCTTCATGAGATCCATAGTCCTGTAGAGATCGAGGCTCAGTTTGTTGTTATGTTCCTTGACTTCGGGAAGGCTTTTATCACTGTCCAGCACAGCCGTTTAGTGAAAAAATACGAGCTTACCAAGTATCAGACTAGATTTACAAGACTTCCTTGCAGAAAGGATTTAACACGTCGCTCGTGATGGAACAAAATCGACAGATGTAAATGTAATTTCCTGAGTACGCATGGAAGAGTGATAGTTACTGTTTACAATTTATAAAAATGACCTGGTAGAAACCGTCGAAAGCTCGTTAAGACTGTTCGCAGGTGATAACGGTTGTCTATAAAATAGTAGCAACGCCAGAAGACGGTATTGTTTTTCAGAGTGACCTAGAGAGATCTGTTAAGTGGTGTAGGCTCTGTCAGTTGACTTGGAACGTAAATAAATGTAAAATACAGCGTATACATAGGAAAATAAAGCCATCACTGTACAACTACACTATTGGGGGTTGATGAACCTGTAGTTTTGTACCTTTACTCCCCTAACCAACCAACCACTATTGATGACAAGTTACTGGAAACAGCATCACACGTGGAATATCTAGAAGTGACTATCCAGAGTGACCTTAAGTGGAATGACCACATAAAGCAAAATAAATAGGAAAAGAAGGTGCCGGACTGAGATTCATAGGAAGAATCTTAAGGAAACGTAACTCACCCCGAAATAAATGGCTTACAAGGCGCTTGTCCGACTGATTCTTGAGTATTTTTCATCACACCTTGAGCCTTGCCAGAGATAGTAGACATACATAAGATCCAACGGGATCGTTTAATGGGCGAGAGAGCATTGCAGAGATGCTCAACAAACATCAGTGGCAGGCGCCGCAAGAGAGGTGTAGATTTGCTGTTGAAATTTCTGGAGAGTGCTTTCCAGGAAGAGTCGGAAACATATTATATCCTGCCATATACATCTCGTAAAATGGCCACGACGAGAAAATTCGAGAAACTAGACCCATTACAGAGGCTTTCCGACAATCGTTCTTCCTACGCGCCACTCGTGAGTGGAACAGGGAAGGCAGGCATCATTTAATAGTACCAGAAGTACCCTCCGCCACACGCCGGCTGGTGGCTTGCGCGTTATTGATGTAGATGTGGAAACTAAGTAACTAACCACTAGACGGAGTTTGTAGTCATTGCGTCACGCTCAAGAGGGAGTTTTCATGTCAGCACTGTTGGTGCCAACCAACGTGGTGTGTGTGTGTGTGTTTGAGGTTTACGGGCGCTAAACAGCGTGGTCATCAGCGCCAACCAACGTAAACAGTGCAACGCGTTTCCATGTCAAGAGCCCGCTTATTCGCGCTGCTAATAGCAGGTATTCTGGTTGAAGTTGTCACACATTTTAATTCCTGCGGGTTCTTTGATAACTAGATCCCAATATATTCAACATTTTCGCCTTTTGGTTTCTTGAAGAATGCTAACTTCGCACACCTTCACAAAACAAAAGGTGAAAATGCTGAAGAGTCGAATGACGATCTACCTGTACACGATTATTTCTTTCAGTAGTGCTACATGTAGCAAGGTAGATAGGTTCCTAGGAGTAAAAGGTGTAAGACCGATTTTCCGACAGTCCGAGAAGATAAAGGAGATCTGCAAACGGTTTAAGACAGACGCGGGTTCCTGAAATTTATAAGATTCCTTGTGAATGCGGAAGCAACTACATCAGTTTATCTGCAACGTCATCGACCGCTGAGCACAACACCAAAGACTCATTAAAAATAGAGAACGTAAGAAACCAGCGAGTGCTGAACGCAATCTTACTAATAAACACACACGTGCAGATCGCCCAGTCAGTGTACGTGGCAGTATTAATTTTTAATGTCATTTCCAATTTTTTCACTAACATTTTCGTATACAATACGATTCATTGTGGTCTACGTGCCGAGTAGCGTCGTCACTTCAGCGAAGGTTGTTTATTCGTGGAAAAAGTGCTGCCAAACAAGGTATAACGCACCGCGTTGAAGAGCCAATAGGGAGTGTAGGGGAGAAACCGCGTGTTTGCTGTCGGCCGTTGCTTGATGGTCGTACGGAGACGGGGCACACACTCTCCTTCTCTGGCGCCGGCTTTCAGCCAGCTACGACGCGAACCTTTTCCTGTCACACCTTATTTTTGGGACTTTGTGCGGACACCAGAACAAACATTTGGCATGAACACCTTGACTGGCAGACTCGGTTGCGCTCATCTCTACACCGATTAAAATAAAACACACAACACAGGTTTGATTATTTCTTTCACCATAAAACTCCCTTCAGATGTCCACACCTCTACCTGTCCAGGCCAGGAGCCATTCCGACATGGCTACGTGGACTTAACGACCCTATTGTAGATGCAACAGTTACCCTGGCACTTCCGACCAGTCGGTTTTACATCGTGGTGTTTCCGACCACAGTCTCACCTACTGCTCATTTTTTTTTTTTAAGTTATTGGCCTTTGGCACTAACCATGTAGCCAGAGAGGTGACTATCCACAGATTTTGGATACAATGTCACACATACAGCGTAAACATTTGAAATTACATAAATTCTAAGTAAACTACACGGTACACTTTGCATATTCACACACTGAACACCGACCATATACCACGACTTCACACTCTGGATCTTTTGTGTCTGACATAGTTGGATATCTCCTTCTTGGAGAAACCAGGCAATTCTCACGTAGTCCATTGTAAACATCTGTAGAAATAGGTCCGTCACAGATGTAGGTTGGGGAATTCCTGCTCTGAACAAGGTCTTAATAGACTTGCGGAGTTGTTTGTCGTAGCGTGAACATCCTAGTATCACAGGTCTGCAATCTCAGTTGGGTGGACTTCGTAGTACAGCGATGGCTGAACCTTCATCCTATAAAGATGTACTGCTGGTAATTTACGCGAGTCATTAGCCGCACAGGGTGTGTTGTCACAGTCAGGTAAGCAGTGAACTCACCGACAGCCCTTAGTTTCCGTGCAGGTTCGTACACGACTTGAATTCAGTGCACTGTTCGTAAATGGAATAATTAGAACAGCGAAAGGGAAGCCGTGTCTCCTCAAGAATATTCATAAGTAGAGTGCATTGTGCGTGCGGTGCAATATTAATTGGCAGCTAGCTGCACAGAGCGCGCAATAGCGGAGGGGAGAATGGTAGTGGTAATGGTTGACGCAAGTAGGCGGGGGGGTTATGGTCAAGACAGCGTAGTACGGTAGATGTAGTTCCACAGCTGAAACCTTCCCACAAACGCCGATCGCGCAAAATTTGTAAGTTATGGGTAGCGTGTCTGTAAAAGACAGTACTAACAGGTTATGCCAGTACGACAAATAATTCGACAAGTCAATCATTTATTATTAAGAGCACAATAAGTACGGGATTACGCTTGAATTGGATCAGAGAGATACATTTATTTTCGTCAGTCTTGTACACATTTTATTTCTTTCTCTTGTAGCTATGTTACAGTTAGCTTCTTTTCCAAAAACACAACGGTGTTTACACAATTACACCTCACTAATAGTCTAGTACTAATCAAACAACTGAGGACAAGTGAAGGTCAATAACTTTTGAAAATGGCATACTTGGTGTAAAATAAAGAGTGTGATTCCTTCATTTATCTTGTTACAAAACCCATACTAATTCTCATTCCACCAGTTACCGGTAATTCCATTATTTCATTGAAAAAGTTGTAGTCGCACGTATATCGCAGTAGATTTTGAGAGCATTAGTACTAATAGGAAGACGAGACTTAGCCTGCGTTCTGCAAGTAGTAATGGTGTGTAAAAGTAACTTTATGTAGGAGGCACAGGAAACACGTGAAGCCACCTCATAACAAGAACTTACGTTTCTTTCCGTTCTCGAAATAAAGTTTTCTATTAAGTTGCAAGTGTTATGTGCAGATCATTTTGGATTCCTACCACTGGTCACCGCAACTTCTCTCCATCTTTGTTTGCGTTGGTGCTGACTCCCACGGTAGCAAAAATATTTTGTACTGCAGATTATCTCCTACACTACCTGCGCCTACGCCTTCGCTTGCTGCTGCCCTTGATACAACGCAGTTTATTCAGTTTCAGAACCACCAAGTGCCGCAGTTGATAAAGGCAGTCCAGCAGCTCATTAATGCATAAGCCGCTGCTGCATCAGCCACAACAGCCAGCCACATCCACGGCACCGCTACTGTACATTCCACCGTTCCGAGCTTTCAATGAACAACAGAAGAAGTGGATCGGGTGGTAAGCTCAGTTCGACGCTGATTGTGCTACACATCAAGCACAAGGTACTGTGAAACTTTATTCGTTGTCAACGAGCGGCACAGGAGTCTACCGCCTTGCTCAGAAGTTATTCCCGACTAGTAAGCTGGAGTTGCTAGTTTTTAAAGATTTAGTTTCCGCCCCCTCTGAGTATTACAAGCATCAGGTAGCTTCAGCTCGTTACAAGTTCTTTCGATTACGGAAAAGGCCAAAACACGTATATGGTCAATGGGTCACTGAACACCAGGGTTTGACAAAAAAGCGTCGTTTTCAATGTCACTATGGAGAGTACTACAGTGACGCCATGATTCGTGACGGAACTACATACAACGTGCCAGACAGAAGGATTCATGAAAAAATTCTCAAACAGTCTGATCCTACTTCGAAACAAGTGTTACAAATTATTGAACATCAGAACTCTTGTGATAGTGCGTGGAAAACCTTAAGGTAGCTACCACTTGCAAAGTAACGCAAAGTATCAGGTGCGGCCCTCCGACTGACCACTCCACACAAACAGGCCACTGCGCTGTGAATAGAATAAATAAGAATCAGTGCATGTGAAATCATGTCCTCGCTAATTTCCATGCATCAAAGACAAATTTGCCCTCATGGAGCACGACTTGCTTTGCATGTGGAAAGTAAGGTCTGTACAGCTGGTGTGCTTACGACAGAAAAAGAATTCTACCCACATTCACTAGTAGTAGGGCAATAAGAACACCAGTGCATTTTGTTAGTGTTGGTTGCCTACATCAGGGGCAGGAATGCACTCAGGGGCAAACCTATTGTTCTTCTTTGATTGACAGGTCGTTAACCTATTGTTCTGCTGAAAGGATCCTTCCTTTTGATACTTAGGTACATTGGTCAATTAATTAACCTCTGGTAAACCCCTCCCATCTTCCCTCTGGAAAATGGAAGGAAAAAGACTCAGCTGAGAGGTCATTTGGAGGGAATTTGGTTGCAATGAGTGGAATATTGTTTAAACAACTTATAGAATGTGTGGAATATTGTTTATTTAAAGAATTGAGGGGATTCAAGGCAATGTATGGAATATATGGAAACTGGTGGCTCTTTGGTGGAGAGGAAGGATATCATAAGAGGAAATTCAAGGGTATATAGTTTATTTCTTGGGGGTTGGATTTCTCTTGGTCATCATTCTCTACTGTTTGGAAACATGTAGATCTTGTAAGAAGTAATTACATGGGGCAAACAATTTGCATAACCTAATGTTCAATACTGAACTCTGGGTTTCTTAACCTAATGTTCAGCCCTTTGTCGGCACCTAACCTGTTCTGTTCTCTTAAGTGGTTTTTCATGTTACCCCCATTTACTTAAACTATTGTACCACCTTTGATATCAAATTAAGTAATTAGTTATGTCCTCCCGCCATTTTCTGGTACACTTTTCGAATCTCACATGCTTTTGAACGCCATTTCTGGCGCATTCTTCTTTGTCACCCATCCTGTTAAACTATTGTACTGTGTTTTACATAAAAATTATGCAAATTAACTTAGTCTTCTACACTTAACCTACTCTTCTGCTCCATGTCAGCCACTCACACACACCCTCCTCTTAACTATTGTACCTCTAACACCACATTAATATCAAAAATTTATGTAAATTCATTAAATCGATATTCTTCATATGTAGCTGGCAGTTTTTTTTTAATTTGCAGCATCCTATTGTTTGGTGAAATCGAAGGAAAATAGTTTAAACAAAAGATCGCTAATAAAAACCACATCCCATCATTGGTCACACCCCCGCACTACCACCAGTCCACTGAGCCGAATAGGATGCAACCACACCCAGGATTCAGAATGCACCAGCAGCCCCCACGAAGTGACAACATAGCCGTCAGCTGCCAAGCCACGCACAGGTATCTGTTTTGGCCCTGCAAGCATGAGGCGGTGGCATCCCTTTCATACTTGACACCTGAGAAATTCCGGTCAAAGTATGTCTTCACTTAGGCACCACTGCTGGCACCATGCTGCATAGCTGTGGTGCGGGGTCACTGCTGGGTTATACTGATGTAAATAACGGGCAAACCCCCCTCTGGATGCACTATAGAAATCTGTTCCAAAATAACATCGACTGCTTTCTCCCTACCAATCCTAATGGGACAGCCCATTCATTGCTGAATTTACCCATCAAACTGCTGCTGCTGCCGGTGTGGGAACACCGTCCGCCATAGTTCTCTGCAGATGAGACGTTCAGCTGCAAAACTACATTTTTACAGATCACCATATTGCACTGACAGTTAAATCCTGCAAAAGTGGCATACAGATCGTCAAATATGGAAAGACTCTTACTCAATTGCATTGCTCTGCCACCGAGAACGGAAACTTGAATGTTAAAGCGTGAAACTAATCTCCAACCTAGCAATATATCACCGCGCACCATGTCGATGTAGTAAACATACAATTCGTATCCTGTGCCATACAAAATCACCCCTTTTGCATCAGTCATATAGCTATCAGCCGCCAGACACTCGTACATATACCGCAAAGACAGACAGCACCATGTATACTCCTTGCAGCACTATTTTCCCGCAGCCAGTAGTCACAAGTCACCCACTTCTGACGTGTAACCAGAGCACCCTCGAGTGACCAAAGTCACCTTCCTAACTGTTGTACAAAGACAGGCTCATTTCAACACCTATCTCCTGACTCTGGGATTGCAAGATGTATTTTCACATGGTTTGCCAGAATATTATACCATCTAAGCAATACTTCTTGATATCAAGCACATGGCAATATCGTTTGCATAGCAGTATCGCTCACGCAACACAATTAGAAGAAATAGAGTGGAAATTATTTCTCTAGAAACCCAAAACTTTAGGGAAGTGAAGCATGCCGTAAACCATTGAGTAACTAGAAACTTATCTCATCTGCAAAGACCTTTATGCGAAAACTCGAAAAAATAGAGGTAACTGATATTTCCACTCGCAAATAGCGATGTTGGTGATGTAACAGATTACAAATCATCCCTATAATTTACAAAGTCAACTAAGGTGTTTCTCAAGTGTCTTCCAGCAATCTTTCACCTGCTAGACGCGCAAACCAAAACCTAAATAAAGCCACGAAATGTGCAACCACGCGTCCATATTGAATCTTCTCAAATTTCCATGGGATGACGAAAACTGTCCAACACGTACAAAGTATTAGTTCGCTATTCGGCAGTCTAGAGGAACACAAGGTTAACTCAGCTACTTTCCTACTCTGCAGCAGGACACTCCATTCGGACAGCTCTTGCCATTAATGGGAAACCTGAATCATTCACGCAACAGGCCACCACCAGCGCGCCACGCACCACTAGGCAGAATTATCCTAGGAAATCTGTTACAGACATATTTGATCTCTCTACTTACAATTAAATGTTACGATTGCAGTCTCGATTGAACGTCATTCGACAGGGAGCAAAGTATCGGAAATACACCCTAGTGACGACTGTGGTTATGTAAATATAAATATCTGTACCATTCTTATGACCTGACATACTCTTCCCTTTGCTATCACAGTATTCCACGTCAAATCCATACATTCCTTACAACAGGGCAAAGTCATTTCCCTTTGCCCATGTCAGAACACAAACACATACTTTACAAGCCTGGTGCTCAAGTTGAACCTATCATGTATCCCGTACTAATAAGTGTAATACTTCGCCAATAAATGATTGCTGATGATATGTAGTAATAGTGAGAGAAAATCAGCGATGGGCGGACATATTACATGTGGTGTCACCGCCAGACACCACACTTGCTAGGTGGTAGCATTTAAATCGGCCGCAGTCCGGTAGTATACGTCGGACACGCGTGTCGCCACTATCAGTGATTGTAGACCGTGCGCCGTCACACGGAAGGTCTAGAGAGACTTCCTAGCACTCGCCCCAGTTGCACAGCCGACTTTGCTAGCGATGGTTCACTGACAAAAGACGCTCTCATTTGCCGAGACGATAGTTAGCAAAGCCTTCTGCTACGTTATTTGCTACGACCTAGCAAGGCGCCATTATGTCACTATTGATATTGTAAGTCATGTACCGTCAAGAGCGACGTTCACCATTAATGGATTAAAGTTAAGTATTCCACCAGCTACGTCCGTTTTTCTGAAGTCTAATTTCCTTGTCCTGTTCCAGACCTCACGCCAGCCTGCGTGAGCTAAATCGCGTGCCTTTCGGCATCCTCTAGTAACACGGTGTTGGCTCTCCTGCCAACCACAACATTGGCGACGAGACACAATCGCGTTCTTATCGATATTGCGCTGATTTACTTGTCTAATGGCTTCGCCACAATCTCCAGATGTACTGTCGGAATTTTATCGCTAACAGAATCAGCAGACGCAGGCCTTACTGGATGCCCATAGACAGCTCGTCCAGGGTCAACGTGCAATGCAAAACGATGAGGCAGCCGCCGCTCCACTGCTAACGCAGCCACAACACGCTGTTGCACCAACTTTTCGTCCTTTTGATGCTGCACTGGAAAGCTGGACGGAGTGGTCACGCCAATTTGGATTCCATCTCGCCGCCTACAGAATTCAAGGCAACGAGCGACAGCCTTTTCTCCTTTCTTCAGTAGGGGTGACCACGTACCGTGTGATAGTCAAATTATTTCCCCGACGCGACGTAGCAACTCTGTCCTACGAAGAAATTTTGTCTGCATTAGATGCATATTTCAAAGAATCAGTCAATGTAGTTGCCATTTGGTATACCTTCTATCGTATAAAACGTACGGCAGGTCAGACTAATCGGGAGTGGGTAGCAACCTTGCAAGGCCTTACTAGGGATTATGCTTTTGAGTGTCAATGTGGACTGCCTTATTCAGATACTATGGTACGTGATGCAATTGCACAGAACGTTTCTGATGTTCGTATAAGGGATCAGATTTTGAAACTAGTAAATCCCTCCCTTCACCAAGTGATGGACATATTGGATCGGCAGGACACACTTGACTTTGCTCAGGAATCATTTGAAACTTCGCCAGCAGTGTGTCAGGTTTACCGGCCCGCCGTGCGAGCTGCACGGAGCGGTAAACAGCCCTCGCGCCCGGCCGCGCCGCTGCCGCCAGGCTCTCAGCCACGTGTAGCGCGCCAGCAAGCAAATGCAGTGATCAAATCATGCCCGCGGTGTGCTACTAAACATTCGCGTGAGAATTGCCCGTCACGCCAAGATATTTGCTTTTATTGTAATAAAAAATGACATGTTCAGAGTGTTTGCCAGTAAGAGCTCAGATCGGAAGCTCAAAACCGTTCCAGGCCCTTTGCTTCGCACCGGAATCGGAATCGAACCAAGGATACTCAGGCTCGCGAAACTTCGCCCATGGAAATTCATGTAGTTCATTCCACTCCGCGCAGTGCCACTCTCTCTAACAGTGACTGTGTTCGTCCCAAAAATAGTGTGCGTCGGCATCGCCGGAACTCCCGTCAAGCCGCAAGTGATTATGTACCAGTGTCAGTTCACTTTGCACGAGACAGTCGCTCTTGTCGTCAGCAAGACAATAAACTTTTTGTAGACTTGGACATTAACGGCAATGTGATACCATTCCAGCTCGATACAGGAGCTGCAGTTTCACTGATCAATCAAGACACTTACAAACTGCTGGGCACAGCTCCGTTGCGTGCCGCAAATGTTAAGTTAAGTAGTTATTCAGGTCAAGGTATCCCTGTGTTATGACAGTGCAGCCTTCTTGCAACATACAGAGGAAAAACAAAACTTGTGTCATTTTACGTCCTTCGTTCTTCTTCTGCAGTGAACTTGTTTGGCCCGGCGGGGTCAGGGATTTTCTCTGCCTCGCGATGGCTGGGTGTTGTGTGATGTCCTTAGGTTAGTTAGGTTTAAGTAGTTCTAAGTTCTAGGGGACTGATGGCCATAGATGTTAAGTCCCATAGTGCTCAGAGCCATTTGAACCATTTGAACTTGTTTGGTTTCGATTTATTTCAGTTGTTTAACTGTCTATAGTAAATCAGGTCCTATCAGTGAACCAGACGGTGCCTTCAGACAGTGTTTCTCGTCTATGTGAAGAATTTTCAGACATTTTTGCACCGGGCATCGGTTGCGCTAAGAACTATAAAGCACATTTGGAACTGAAAGTAAACGCGCAACCGAAATTTTTCAGAGCGCGCAATGTTCCCCACGCATTGCGTGATGAGGTCGTAAAAACATTACACGATTTGGAATCACGAGGTGTAATTGAACGTGTGCAGGCTTCTCTCTGGGCATCACCCTTAGTAATTTTGACAAAACCTTCCGGAAAGTTGAGATTTTGTGTGGACTTCAAGGCAACAGTGAATCCACAACTAGTGATTGCAATTTTTCCTTTGCCCCGCCCGGAAGATCTTTTTGACAAACTGTGTCCGGGTATATATTTTTCGAAGTTGGACCTACCAGATGCCTACTTGCAAATACCGGTGGACGAAGAATCCCAGCGCGTTTTGGTGGTTAACACGCATCTTGGTTTGTATCAATTCAAACGACTGCCATTCGGGTGTGCATCCGCCCCTGCATTGTTTCAGCAATATCTACAAACTGTTTGTGCGTCGGTCCCTATTGCAGCAAATTATCTGGACGATATTGTGATCTCTGGAAAGATGGAAGAAGAACATTTGGCCAATCTCAGAACATTATTTCAGGTCTTGCGACAAAATGGTCTTCGCTTGCGGAAGGACAAATGTGTGTTTTTTGCTCGGGGCTTCCCATACTTGGGACATGTACTCAATGCCCAAGTCATACATCCCAGTCCCACGCACCTCCGTGCCATACAAGACTTGCCGTCGCGGCAGAATTTGAAGCAGCTACAGAGTGTGCTGAGAAAAATCTACTATTATCACCGATATATTCCATACGCCTCTTCCATTTCAGCTCCGCTTCATCGCTTACGCCGTAAAGGTGTTCCGTTCGTCTGGACGACGGAACGCGAACGCGCCTTTCGCCAGTTGAACTCGGCGTTGCTTTCCAATACTTGCCTTACGCCATTCGATCCCCACAAGCTCCTTTTGTTGATGGTGGATGCATCGGATTTCGGGATCGGTGCTGTGCTTGCGCACAAAGATGGATCCCACGATCGCACTATTGCCTCTGCGTCCAAATTGCTCTCGTCAGCTCACAGAAATTATTCACAGATCGAGAAAAAAAGCATTGGCTCTCGTATTTGGTGTTACAAAGTTTCATGATTTCTTGTATGGTCGTCACTTTATCATAATCTTTGCTGAGGATAGGGCATTCGATTCCTCCGAACTTGCTTGCATGTTCATCGATGCGGAAACCGATGACGTGGTCGAATCGTTTCCGATTGATTTTCGTCGTGTAGCTACAGCCACAGCTGCCGACCCTGACCTTGCTCCCGTTCTGCGTTTTGTTGCTACGCAATGGCCCTTGTCAAAGTCACGGATCAGGGGTGTCTTGCTGTTGCTTTCTGATAATGCTCAGTCCTGGGTCGTGGTAGCACGTTCGTTACAGTCCTCTGTCTTACAGCTTCTCCACCAAAGACATTGGGGTATAGTGAGAACGAAACAACTTGCTCGTCAGCACTGCACGTGGTTCGGAATCGATGTCGCGATTACGAATATGTGCTCTTCTTGCATGGTGTGTGCCGAACAACAATCAGCACCACCACGGAACTTCTTTGCATGGCCAAAAGCCACTTCCCCTTGGCAACGCTTACACATCGATTTTGCTGGTCCATTCTGGAATGATCGATGTTTGGTTGTGGTAGATTCATTCAGTAATTTTCCTTTCGTTGTCCGGATGTCTTCCACGACGTCATCTGCCACCATCCAAGCGTTATCCGCTATCTTTTGCATTGAAGGTCTTCCACAGACTATTGTTTCCGACAATGGCCCACAATTCATGTCCGCAGAATTTCAGTCATAATGCAAGGCCAATGGTATTCAACATCTGACGTCCGCGCCGTTTTCGCCACAGTCAAACAGTGCCGCTGAACGATTGGTCAGGACTTTCAAGTCAGAGATGTTGAAGTTGAAAGAGTCGCATTCTCGGGAGGCCGCGTTATGGCTCTTTTTGTCCTCGTATTGCTCTCAGCCCCGAGATGGTCGCTCGCCGGCTGAGTTGCTCCACCGTCGTCATCATCGAACCTTGATGTCTTTGCTACATCCGCCGCATCAGGTTCCTGTGCAGCGGCAGTCACCTGCTTTTGCTCCAGGCGACGTTGTCTACTATCGCCACTATCTAGGTTCACGGCGTTGCCTCGAAGGGCGCATTCTTCGCTGCCTCGGCAGCGCTATGTATCTGGTTTTGGGGGCCTCTGGTCAGGTGCGTCGGCATCTCAATCAGCTGCGCCTCTGTCGTCGCACGGGATCTGCAGCTCGCCGTCTGCTTTCAGCGACGGTGCCGTCCAGTCAGCGCCCTGGTGACCCGTCTACTGCCTCTCCTCAGCCCCAGGTGTTACCGACGCTGCCTTCCATTTTGCCCCATGGCGAAGCGCCGCCGCCGCCGCCGCCGCCTGTTCTCCCGCCGGCGACGCCCGCAGTGGACGCATCGCTGCAACCGCCGGGCGCCTCCCTCGGTCACGCGCCGCCAATCGCTTCCCGTGACCAGTTGTCCTCCGACATGGAACTCTTGACCGCTCCGGACCATATGTCGTCTTCGCCCGCCGGGTGCCCCGGCCCGATGGAGGTCGACCCTTCGGCCCCTCCTGTCTCTCTACGGGCGCATACACCGCATGTTGGCGTGCACGGTGGAGTAGGTTTTCAGGCGTTTCCTAGCTCCCTGCTGTCCGAATGGCAGGGTGCGGGTGGCACAGCCTCGCCTCTTGTTAGGCTCCCCACCTCGTCGCATACGTCAACATGGGGTCCTCCCCACGGCGGGCGGAAGCCTTATGCCACAACCGTACGCCGATTTGCGGGGGAGGAATTTGATGTCACCGTCAGACACCACATTTGCTAGGTGGTAGCCTTTAAATCGGCCGCAGTCCGGTAGTATACGTCGGACCCGCGTGTCGCCACTATCAGTGATTGCAGACCGTGCGCCGCCACACGGAAGGTCTAGAGAGACTTCCTAGCACTCGCCCCAGTTGCACAGCCGACTTTGCTAGCGATGGTTCACTGACAAAAGACGCTCTAATTTGCCGAGACGATAGTTACCATAGCCTTCTGCTACGTTATTTGCTACGACCTAGCAAGGCGCCATTATGTCACTATTGATATTGTAAATCATGTACCGTCAAGAGCGACGTTCACCATTAATGGATTAAAGTTAAGTATTCCACCAGCTACGTCCGTTTGTCTGAAGTCTAATTTCCTTGTCCTGTTCCAGACCTCACGCCAGCCTGCGTGAGCTAAATCGCGTGCCTTTCGGTCTCCTCTAGTAACACGGTGTTGGCTCTCCTGCCAACCACAACATTACATAAGTTTTCCTTGCAAGTACTAGGTCCAGGTTCTCCCACTGGTGTACCCAACTTTGAACATAGAACACATCTTCGGATGTAATGTGTGGTTGGTCCACCTGTGAGCCCTATCCCAGATGTGACTTGTGGAGAATCTGCCTCTGGACATAGGTCTGGTTATATAGTGCGCGGCAGATCCTCACTCGAATGGTAACTTGGATGTGGCATATTGTGGATCTGCATCCCAACATCGTTCCGTACATTGTACATGGTGGATCCACCTTCGAACAATATCCTAGATGTGGCACATTGTGGATCCATGTCCCTACATCGCTCCAGATATAACGGGAGGTGGCTCCACACTCAAACGCTAACTCCGGTCTACTGCAGGTCCTGGGAGCCATCCACAACACATCCACATACACAGACATACAAAAGCAGAGCAGATGCTCTGCAAACGTGGAATATGTGGGGTGGAGGCCACTGGATACAATCGAGTACAGTGCTATACTACGCCTCCCAATCAGTGCATTTGATCTAGATTTTGGCAGCTGTACTACATTTACAAGCATTTTTAGAACACGAAACGAGAGGTTATGTCATGATCGCATGGGTTAAACTGACATAAAAAAATTGATAGTATTGATTTAAGTGTGAGGATGTCATTTCTGAAAGTATTTGTATGGAGTGTAGCCATGTATGGAAGTGAAACATGGACGATAAATAGTTTGGACAAGAAGAGAATAGAAGCTTTCGAAATGTGGTGCTACAGAAGAATGCTGAAGATCAGATGGGTAGATCACATAACTAATGAGGAAGTATTGAATAGGATTGGGGAGAAGAGAAGTTTGTGGCACAACTTGACCAGAAGAAGGGATCGGTTGGTAGGACATGTTCTGAGGCATCAAGGGATAACCAATTTAGTATTGGAGGGCAGCGTGGAGGGTAAAAATCGTAGAGGGAGACCAAGAGATGACTACACTAAGCAGATTCAGAAGGATGTAAGTTGCAGTAGGTACTGGGAGATGAAGAAGCTTGCACAGGATAGAGTAGCATGGAGAGCTGCATCAAACCAGTCTCAGGACTGAAGATCACAACAACGAACAACTTATGAAATGTAGGAATATACACCGAAATGCGCGGAAATTGAGGGCGTACTTGCGTGTCCTCTGGCTGGCGCAGAACAATTCTTGTTCATGGGAACAAGTATGCGACAGCATGAGGAATTCTAGAAAACGTCGACATGGAAGCGAAGGGAGCAAGGGAAACACTTTTTTCCATCGGGGCAGCATTCTACTGTATGTCTATTAAGGTAACAGTGATACAGGCGAGTTGACTACTGTATTTGACGCTTTTCAGGAAGAAAGAGAACCATCTGTGTCTAAACTTACTTGCACCTGCCTTAAAGGACGACATAGAGTGGATGGAGTGGTCGCTTGAGATAGCGTTGTAAGGAGGTACAGTTTAATGGTAGACTGATGATACATTCTAGGGAGAGACAGGGGAAAGTTGCTGCAGGTCATTTGACTATTTTTTCCTGATGTTCTGTCAGGATACATCAGTTGTGTGACATAGCCTGCATTCGACTCATGTACAACCACGTGTTCTGTGTGGGTCTGAGAGCAGTGTCTACTTGTGATCATTAACAGTAAACTTCTCGGTCATGAGAGGACTTCCATCTAATGCGTGATGAAAAGTAACACATTCCTCTAAACAAACGAAGATTTGTACGATGTATTACCATAGTTTATCGTAGAGAGAAGGATGTATGTCATGCGCTGGAAATATACACTCCTGGAAATGGAAAAAAGAACACATTGACACCGGTGTGTCAGACCCACCATACTTGCTCCGGTCACTGCGAGAGCGCTGTACAAGCAATGATCACAGCACAGCACAGCGGACACACCAAGAACCGCGGTGTTGGCCGTCGAATGGCGCTAGCTGTGCAGCATTTGTGCCCCGCCGCCGTCAGTGTCAGTCAGTTTGCCGTGGCATACGGAGCTCCATCGCAGTCTTTAACACTGGTAGCATGCCGCGACAGCGTGGACGTGAACCGTATGTGCAGTTGACGGACTTCGAGCGAGGGCGTATAGTGGGCATGCGGGAGGCCGGGTGGACGTACCGCCGAATTGCTCAACACGTGGGGCGTGAGGTCTCCACAGTACATCGATGTTGTCGCCAGTGGTCGGCGGAAGGTGCACGTGCCCGTCGACCTGGGACCGGACCGCAGCGACGCACGGATGCACGCCAAGACCGTAGGATCCTACGCAGTGCCGTAGGGGACCGCACCGCCACTTCCCAGCAAGTTACGGACACTGTTGCTCCTGGGGTATCGGCGAGGACCATTCGCAACCGTCTCCATGAAGCTGGGCTACGGTCCCGCAAACCGTTAGGCCGTCTTCCGCTCACGCCCCAACATCGTGCAGCCCGCCTTTAGTGGTGTCGCCACAGGCTTGAATGGAGGGACGAATGGAGACGTGTCGTCTTCAGCGATGAGAGTCGCTTCTGCCTTGGTGCCAATGATGGTCGTATGCGTGTTTGGCGCCGTGCAGGTGAGCGCCACAATCAGGACTGCATACGACCAAGGCACACAGGGCCAACACCCGGCATCATGGTGTGGGAGCGATCTCCTACACTGGCCGTACACCTCTGGTGATCGTCGAGGGGACACTGAATAGTGCACGGTACATCCAAACCGTCATCGAACCCATCGTTCTACCATTCCTAGACCGGCAAGGGAACTTGCTGTTCCAACAGGACAATGCACGTCCGCATGTATCCTGTGCCACCCAACGTGCTCTAGAAGGTGTAAGTCAACTACCCTGGCCAGCAAGATCTCCGGATCTGTCCCCCATTGAGCATGTTTGGGACTGGATGAAGCGTCGTCTCACGCGGTCTGCACGTCCAGCACGAACGCTGCTCCAATTGAGGCGCCAGGTGGAAATGGCATGGCAAGCCGTTCCACAGGACTACATCCAGCATCTCTACGATCGTCTCCATGGGAGAATAGCAGCCTGCATTGCTGCGAAAGGTGGATATACACTGTACTAGTGCCGACATTGTGCATGCTCTGTTGCCTGTGTCTATGTGTCTGTGGTTCTGTCAGTGTGATCATGTGATGTATTGACCCCAGGAATGTGTCAATAAAGTTTTCCCTTCCTGGGACAATGAATTCACGGTGTTCTTATTTCTATTTCCAGGAGTGTATTTCGTACATTGGAATATAACCGCACTGCATTCCCTGTCGTATCTTGGGAGTAAAATAGATAGTTCAGTTTCATAACTAAGATGATTCTAAGTTAGCAATAGGTTTTTGTGAGACACTGCAAGCCCGTTGTATACATTTGTTTGACAGATGTGATGTTTACAGAGTCAGTGGCGGCATGAGTTGTAATTTCACATGTCGGACGTCACTGCTATGTGTTTATCTGTTTCCTTGTAAGAGGTATTCTCCGTTACTAACAGTCAATTTTATATAGGACTGATGTGGGCGTAGTACAATTTCTGAACTGTGATCGGATGTGAAAAGTGGACGCTATACGTCTCTGGCGAGCTATATTGTGCATGTATCACACAGGGCCACTGTTTTAAGGAAGTAGGTTTTACGTTTTACAACACGACTGATCCATGTAGCCTTAGGAGTGCGTGTGTTTATGTTCTCTCTTACAAATACCCTCAAGGTACTGATCCCAGGCACTAGAACAATACTTGAAAATTCATAGCGTAGTTGATTTACTTAAAATGCTTCGAACTCCATCCATCTCTGGCTCCATCATGCATAAAAATCACCCTTTTCTTGTTCTTATTAACTGTCTGATATTACATCATAACAGTTTCAAATCTTTTACTATACATCGATAAGGACGCATCTGGAGAAATCTTGTGAACTTGGATGGGCGAGAACTCTGCAAGGTCCATTCATTCATGAGACACAGACTGTAGTGGTCTACTTCTGGTCAGCTTCAGATTAAATCCGTAACAGAGCTGCAGGACGGGCTGGTCAAAGACAGTGCAAGGGGGTCTTTCAGCCTGTAATTTTATCCTAAGAGT